>NC_136063.1:608463973-609857057 GCF_964261635.1 Lissotriton helveticus
TTGGTTGAAAAATCTCATCCATGTTTTATGGTTTTTCTTTCTTTCATGTTGTACATCAGCTCCCCCCAAGGGCAAGAGGACACAGGAGGAGGGTGCTGAGGATGCAGGCCAGGATCGGGCAGGCGAGGGCTCCTTTGCTGGCCCCAGTAAGTTTACATTTTACTAAACAGTACCTATTTTTTCCTAGCGTTCCTCATTCGATTTTTTCTAAATCGTCTTTGATCTTCTTGTAGACTGGATATAAATTCTTATCCTGCCTCGAATATGACTCCCTGTGGTATTACTAGACTATTCTTATTAGTCTGTCTGTGTAGCTAACTAAGATTGGACATTTGGCAATTCCATTGGACTCCCATTATATTCAGCAATACCTCTATGCACTGTCTCCTTACTGACTAGATAGTGTGGCAGAGTCATTCAGCTCCCGAAGTCACCGATTATAGATCCCCAATGATCTCTAGATTATCGTACGCAGGACAAGAGAGTAGTACGGAGTCACAGCACAGTCAAGAAGTGTCAGAGGCACTCATGCTTGCAAAAATTCCAAAACCTTTAGCTCATCCACTCTAGTCTAGAGGAACAAAAACCACAGAGTCTATTTAAGTGTAAAAGCTTTATTAAAAGTAAACACATTTATTAAAATCTACTTTGTCATAAAACTATTTAACTGTAAACGGAAAAGTGGTTAGTGCTGACGATTAATTGGACACATTTCTTGTGGTCGAGCCGAACTCTCACCTACTTTGAACTTGATCCTGGTCGTGTTCTTAGGACTCAGGAGTCAAGCTTCTGTCTGTTAGGAGAAAAAGTGGTGCGTGTTAAAAATCAAAAGCAAGCATTCATCAGTTGTGCATAAAAGTGCAGCAAGACAACAGCCTTCCCTGGAAAATGGGACATTTTTACTATGGAGTAGACAGTCACAAATTATTACATTGTATTCTGTTTTTTTAACATTTCTCCTAGACCAAATATTATATAGTAGTGAGTGGTGTATTCTAACTTTCTTAAATGTACTTTGTAGGTGTAACATCTGGTGACGGGGCCAGCGCGGAGGTGGCTGTGTTGGACTTGGACTCGGAGGCCTCTGGGGAGGATGCGGCGTTAGAAGAGCTGGTGGCCGTTCCTGTGGGGGATCAAACGGTGGTGGCGGAAACAGGTAAGCTATATATTCCTTACTTATTGAGATTGAAGACTGCATAGTGTGCTTTCTGCACGGGTGTATTACAATTACAAATCAACCAGGTAGTAGCCTCCTCGAAATGTACTTCGACTTAGCTGTGAAGTTTTTGGTGAGAAGAATCCCAATAAGTTCTTAGACGAACGTGATGGTGGGATGAACGAAAAGCGAAAGAAGGGTGTAAGTAAGTGGGACGCGAACTTGTATGATGGCTGGCAAAGAAGAACGATATGTGTTTGCTTGGACCCAGAGGTGGCTGGGAAGGAAAGAATATGGTATGGTGCATGGCTGGGTCAATGATGAAGCAAGGATGGGTGGAAGGACAGCAGCCTGGGTGGGTGAAACAGAAACTCTATGTGTGCGTATACTTTGAATGAATGGATGCCTGGAGCATGGTATTCTCTGACTCTTACATAGCAAATGTGTATCTAGAGAGAGTAGATGGTCGCCAGGTGAAGTAAGTGTTACCTTGAAGAGCATGTACCACCGCACCCGCACGTCCGTCCCAGTGCAGGGAAGGCAAGGAAAAGAAATTGTAAATGTGTCCAATACTACCATGAATAGTAGCAGTACTTTGTATTGCGTTTGCATTCACAGCATATATCTGGTTATTACGGTGGACACTCCGTACCTCTCTTAATAACTTTAGTTTACTTGTAGTACGTCATTCATGTGTGGGTGTATCACTGTGTTCACTCAATATTAAGCAAAGCACCTAAAGTCATCTCATCTGTCATTAAATACGTCCCATGTGAAGTGATAGATAATCAAATTAGTTAGCTTCTTCAGTTTCCTTTTCTAGTACTCATTTGCACTGTAGGGTGAAAGGTAAATTAATTAAGCAGTAGCCCTTGTAACAGAGTATTCTCAGTGCCACCCGTAATAGAAAAGTAATAGCTTCACCACCTGCATGTACTGGACCGGTACAGTAACGCAAGTCTGTCTCCATCATCATGGTGTGCAACTTTTTTTCTCGGGTGCAACTTCACTGTGCTGTGTCCATGTCATTCTGCCGGCTTGCATAAGATAACGTACCCATTTCCCTAAACAAGAGAGAAGAAGAAGAATAAGACTGGTGTACTGTCATAGTCGACTGTAATGGAAGTCCATAGTGGTCGTAGAATTAGTTCATTAAACTACCACTACTGTTAGAGCAAGGATGCAGAAGTGGGAGGTTACATAGATACTGTCCTCAATAGTTATGTACTGTGCTTTCAATTTGCTACTTGTACTCTGTGACCCAACTTTCGGCTCAATCACTTTGTGTTATTAATAAGGAGCATTGGTTACAGACTATGTCTTTCTTTCTTCATATAGTTGCTCCTTCCAAATCAACAACAAGGAGGGAGCAGGCTAGATTGGCCCGGCAACGGAGGCTGGAGGCCACAGTCGCCGAGTATCGGCGGCTGGTGGCCCTGGAGGAGGAGGAGGACACGCAGTCGAGCGGGGCAACATCTTCGACTGTGACCACTGCATCCTCCTCCGTGACTAAACCAGCGGGACCGAGCCGGGCTAAGAAAGCCGACCGCCACCGCCAAGCACCCGAAATACCAGCTGCCCCCCACAGGAGCTGCAAGGAACGCCAACGCCGCCTACGAGTCCGCATGTCCAACCTGGAGCAGGAGGTCCTGAGGTATAAGACCTTGGTTAAGGGCCTCCGCTCCGAGCTTGCCACCCTCCGCAAGGAGTATGATGCCCATGCCGCATCATGCACCAGCACCAGCACCCTCCAGTAGTGGAGTGTCCCTTGCCCTTTTTTTATAGACTTTTGGGGGGTGGGATTTGGGAGTTGGGATCGTTTTGGGACGTTTCAGAGACAATCGTTGGGGTTAGGGTGGGTGAGGGAGATTATTTTGTTAGGGATAAATAAATATATTTTTCAACTTTATCTGACCATACCTGTTTTTTACTGCTTTTCAGTCTGGTGGGTGGGGGGCGGGAGTGTAACAGTAACTTTGTTTTCCTGAACAGTCGTAGGACTTTAGTAGTACAACCGTCAATCTCTTGTCTACTCCGAAATAATACTCCATTATACTACCTCCCACCAAACGCTTATCTTACCTGTAATTTGTGTTAGAAATTAGGGCTAGGCCCAGGGCTGGCTCCAGGTGAAATGGGGATTAACGTTGTCATTCCTGGGCGGGTGACATTTCCTCATTGCGGTGTTACTAGTGGTGTGACACAGTGGCAGTTGCATGCCTATGGAAAAAAAGAAAACGAAACCTTGTTTGAACTCCTTACTGTAGCATTACAACGGTTACGGTACGATCGAGAAAATAGCAGGTGACAGTACACTAGAACAGTGCCATAATGTAGCCTAACAAATGGTAAAGTATTGCAAGTATAACTAGTACTTGCGTTGAATTTATTTGACATTGGCTACTACTACTAGAAGATATAGTACTGAAGCTGAGTAAGTCTAGAAGATATCCTCGTATTCCTTCACCAGCCTGTTGCTGCTATCACCTTATCCTCCCCAGCAAGTGTGTGGAATTATTGATGTCATTTTAGTCAGACATCAAGCAAAACAACACAGCCCGGGGGAAGAGGGTTAGGGTTTGTAAAATGGATGGGAATGGGGGTTTCTTTTTGGGTAGGTTTTGTTGAGAGAAGAAAAAAAAAGCAGAGCATGGACAAACAATAATTGAAGATACAGAGTTTACAGACAATCTTTGGTTACAAAGTAAAGGTAAGCACATGCAGTCACACTCATAGAATAAAAGACAACAATGGATACTGTATCTGTATTGCGTATGTTGTTGGAGTTGTCCTGTTGAAATTGGTAAGTAAGTTGCATGCAGCAAACAATTCCTCTTATTGGCGGCACTCCTCCATTCCAGCTGACGCTTCGTCCATCAATGTGGTGGTGACCACTGACAGAAGAGACACCCTGTCCACTGCCTGCCTGGCGGATGTTGACTGAAACCCGGCCTGTAATTATTGAACGGAAAACAGGAAGTGCTATTACAATACCACTGATAAATAAATAAAAGGTATGTACGCTGTGTGGTTCAAAAAGTGACACTTTGATTTCCCTAATAGACAGTACAATATTTTTGAAATTGCGTGCTCTGTCTGAGTCACCTTTTTAAGGATCAATAAGTATGGCCAAAATATTATAGCGGATCTTTCCCCTCAAGGTGGGTGTACTACTGTGTTTTAGAACAAAATTTGACCTTCCCAGCAATGCTCCCACCAAGACCCTTACTAAAGCCAGTCGCAAAAATGTAGAAGAACCCAATCATATCTCCAAAAACGATGCCTAGCAGAAAAATGGTTACAAAACGTACTTTGAAAGTAACAGTAGACCCAAATACAGACCGTGGATTGTATTCAAACCACTTGCCTGCAAGCAAAAGTATCCATAGCCAGCATCGCTCCAACAGTGCTCTACAACAACAGAACCGCGTTGCAATAGAACCCCCCTAAACACATGCAATCCTGCTGCTAGGGCTAACCCTAACGAACCCTAACTTACAAAAAGTGCAAAAACTGGTGTTTCCTTATGGATTTTGTCCAACAAACTTCTAGCCGGTATTAGACCTTCCCAGGAATGCCCCAGGCAAGACCCGCCAACCCACCCGCAAAAAAACACGCGACACAACACCACCAAACAGCGAAAAAGCTAAATCTCATACTTACAATGTCTCTCGGCCTTCGGTCCAAACGCGGCGCTGTGCAGCTAGGTCGTCATCATCATCAATCATCATAACTCCTGTTTTCCACCACGGATTTCCTGAAAAGCAAATGCAATCAAGATTAGACTGTCGCAGCAGTGCTTCGACAGAGACCCCGGCCGCAACCCACCCACGAACAGCAGGAAGCCCCCCAAAACGCTACATTGAGCAAGATGTCTGAAGAAATGGCAAAAAAAAGGCTTTTCCTTAAGGATTTTGTCCAAAACACTTCTATCCGGCATTAGACCTTCCCAGGAATGCCCCAGCCAAGACCCGCCAACCCACCCGCAAAAAAACACGCGACAACACCCCCAAACAGCGAAAAAGCTAAATCTCATACTTATCTCTCGGCCTTCGGTCCAAAGTAACGCGCTGTGCAGCTAGGTCATCATCAATCATCATAACTCCTGTTTTCCTCCACGGATTTCCTGAAAAGCAAATGCAATCAAGATTAGACTGTCGCAGCAGTGCTTCGACAGAGACCCCGGCCGCAACCCACCCACGAACAGCAGGAAGCCCCCCAAAACGCTACATTGAGCAAGATGTCTGAAGAAATGGCAAAAAAAAGGCTTTTCCTTAAGGATTTTGTCCAAAACACTTCTATCCGGCATTAGACCTTCCCAGGAATGCCCCAGCCAAGACCCGCCAACCCACCCGCAAAAAAACACGCGACAACACCCCCAAACAGCGAAAAAGCTAAATCTCATACTTACAATATCTCTCGGCCTTCGGTCCAAAGTAACGCGCTGTGCAGCTAGGTCATCATCAATCATCATAACTCCTGTTTTCCACCACGGATTTCCTGAAAAGCAAATGCAATCAAGATTAGACTGTCGCAGCAGTGCTTCGACAGAGACCCCGGCCGCAACCCACCCACGAACAGCAGGAAGCCCCCCAAAACGCTACATTGAGCAAGATGTCTGAAGAAATGGCAAAAAAAAGGCTGTTCCTTATGGATTTTGTCCAAAACACTTGTATCCGGTATTAGACCTTCCCAGGAATGCCCCAGGCAAGACCCGCCGGCGCCAACCCACCCGCAAAAAAACACCCGACAACACCCCCAAACAGCGAAAAAGCTAAATCTCATACTTACAATATCTCTCGGCCTTCGTTCCAAATGCCGCGCTGTTCAGCTAGGTCATCATCATCAATCATCATAACTCCTGTTTTCCACCACGGATTTCCTGAAAAGCAAATGCAATCAAGATTAGACTGTCGCAGCAGTGCTTCGACAGAGACCCCGGCCGCAACCCACCCACGAACAGCAGGAAGCCCCCCAAAACGCTACATTGAGCAAGATGTCTGAAGAAATGGCAAAAAAAAGGCTGTTCCTTATGGATTTTGTCCAAAACACTTGTATCCGGTATTAGACCTTCCCAGGAATGCCCCAGGCAAGACCCGCCGGCGCCAACCCACCCGCAAAAAAACACCCGACAACACCCCCAAACAGCGAAAAAGCTAAATCTCATACTTACAATATCTCTCGGCCTTCGTTCCAAATGCCGCGCTGTTCAGCTAGGTCATCATCATCAATCATCATAACTCCTGTTTTCCACCACGGATTTCCTGAAAAGCAAATGCAATCAAGATTAGACTGTCGCAGCAGTGCTTCGACAGACACCAAAAATTACACACAAACCCCCGGAACCCCGCCAAAGAGCACCTCAAAGGCAAGCAAGTCAGCAAAAACGGCAAGAAATTTCCACCTCATATTTGGTCCAAAACACTTTTGTCCATTATTAGAGCTTCACAGCAATGGGCCCAAAACCGTCAACTCACCCGCAAAGAAGTACAACACCCCCACAAGTGCTGAGTCTTTCTTCATTGTGCGTAATCCAGCACTCTGCTTGGAGGGAAATCGCCGTCTGGAGGAGGAGGATAGAGGAGCATGTTCTTCAGAACTTGTGAACCTGAGGAATGTAGACTGCGGCACCTTCAAATCAATAAGCAAACAAGTGATGACAGTTCTGATGATGGTCTTGTTTTTGGGATTAGGTGATTAAAGTTTGAATTAAATTAACTGTGCAAAACAAAGAAAGAGAGACACAAAGCACACAGGAATAAAAGTGAATAAGGACGAAAAAGAAAGTTCTTGATTGATTGTCTCATTTTCAGGGCTCGGCGTCAGGGAATAAGAACAAGATTTCGTCATCATACTCTGCGAATTCAGGCTGGATGAGGTCAGTGGCACCGAACAGAGAAAAAATCCCCTCATCTACGTTGCTGTCCTCATCGTCTTCATGTGGCGTGCTTTCTCGCACTTTGTAATCTGGTGGTATGAGGTGCTGATTCATCTTGATCATTGTCAGCCGCTCCACATTTTTGGGCGATAGGCGGCTCCGTTTGGCAGTTACAATGCCACCAGCAGCACTGAAAACACGTTCAGAAGACACACTTGCGAGTGGGCAAGACAAATAGTTTATAGCCAGGTTGTAGAGCTGTGGCCACAATTGTTTTTTGCCATGCCAATACTGCAATGGCTCCTCATTAAGAAAGACCACTGTTGAGTCATTCAGATAGTCCTGCACCATCGACTCAAGGTCATCAACTGTTCCTCCACTTTGCTTACTTTTAGCTGTGCCTGTGACATTTTTTCGAGAACCATACCCCATCAAACTTAGCCAATCCTCCTCCCCAGCCACTGTTAGTGTTGTCATTGTGTGTGGTGCAGATGATCCAGTTGCCGGTGTCTTTAACGGCTGAGAGGTCACTTGTGCCCCAGCCACAGGTGCAGAAGTGGATTCTTGTGACTGCGGATGGCCTGCTGATGCTGATGCTGATGTACTGGCTTCTCCTTCAATAACCTGCCGTTCTTTTTCAAACCTCTTGGCTGACCAGGCTAACCAATGTTTGTACTTTTGAACATCTGCATCAGCGAAAGGAAAGAATGCGTTGTCTGCCAGCGCCTTTTTGTAGCGTGGATCCAGAATAGTAGCACAAATGTAATGCTGATCTGAGTTGATGTTTTTAAGACGTTCATCACCACGTAGGCGATGTAATAATTTCTCAGACAAAATGAAATGTTTTTTTTTTTTTTCATCTTTTTCAAACTCAGAAGAAACCGCCATCAGTTGGTGCTCCAGTATGCACAACAATGGGATAGCTTTTCCCAAATTACAGTCCTCCTGGCTGACTGCACGCGTGAAGAACTCAAAAGGACGAAGCATGTCTGTCAGGCTTTTAACTATGGCCCATTGCGCCTTACTCATCCGCAGGTCCTCCTTCTGAGATGTAGCCTCTGTCAAGAAATAGTGATCGAGTACCGTATACTGCTCATGCAGACGCTCAAGCATGTAGAAGGTTGAGTTCCAACGTGTTGCCACCTCCTGGATGAGTGCTTTCACTGGCATTCCACGTTGAAGTAGCAGTCTCCGCAGATGCTTCCGGGCCTTAAAAGAATGGCTGAAATGGTTGCACATTTTGCGGCAGGTGGCCATTACCTCGAACGCTGGACTCTCTTTATCACTCAAGAATTTTTGAACTACCAGGTTGATACAGTGCGCCAAACACGGCACTCTAACATGGTCACCCATGAACATGGCCTTAACTACATTGGCGCCATTATCCGTGGAAACATAACCAATCTTGCGTTTTAGGGGGGATAGCATTGTCAAGACCTTTTTGTTAAACTCTTCCAAAAGGTTTTCTGCTGTGTGACTTTTCTCCAAGGCAAACATGGCTAGTGTTGCATGTTTCCGAGCAGCTTTGAAAACTTGGTCCGGGTCAACACCTGCGTTTAGCTTTGCTATAACACCTGAAAAAGAGACCCAGTGTGCAGTGATGCACATGTAATCATCGCCTGGGCCACTGGTCCACATGTCTGTTGTCAGATGTATTGTGTGAACAGCACTCTTCTGCAAAGCTGCCCCAATCGCCTGCAGCACATCTTCATGTAGTGCTGGAACCGCAACTCTGGCAAAATAGAACCGGCTCGGAACCTTCCATTTAGGGCAGAGCGTTGCAACTAATTCAAGAAAACCTACCGCTTCTACAAAAGAAAAAGGTAGAAGGTCCACAGCTAGCATTTTAGCCAGCTTAGTGTTATACAGACGCGTCAGTGGGTGGTTGCGTTCATATGGCACGTCTGAAGTAAGCATTGTTCTAATGTTGGCCTGGACCAAGCATTTACGGGCTGATAATGACTTCGTTGACCCAATTTTGCTCGCTGGTGAACTTTTGTGCGTTGGTGTCTCACTCGCTCCAACACTCTTAGTGTGCCTCACATTGGGTGTGCTGCTGACAGGGGTACTGGGTGTAAGGGAAGTGTTTGACACGTCTTCTTCCTGCTCGTCAACATCAGATGAAACATCAACGTTTCCTTGATTTTGGCCTTTCTTGATCGCAGCTAGGTGCGCAAACCATTGGACAGCGTGCTTTCTCTCAAGATGACCACTCTGGCCGCCGGTACCATAGTTGGTACCTGACTTACCACGACTAACTGCAAGCTTACAAAGGGTACAAATGGCAAACTTTGGATTTTTGGGACAAACAGTAAAGAAGTCCCAAACTGGGGACTTGAAGTGTCTGTGGGACCTGGAGGAGGCGGCGATACTGGTGGTGGTGGTCATGAAGCTAATGCCAGATGAAGTGGAGGATCTGGATTGCCCAACTTTTGTACGTTTTCCACTTTCACCGCCACTAATTAAGGTCGAGGTTGACGCAGGTCTCTTCTTGCCAGAAAGAAATATGGAAGCGGGACGAGTTGGTGTACTACTTAACTCCAATGATTGTGGTGTTTCCACTGCCTCCTCATCGACAACATCATCATCATCATCATCACGCGCAGCAGCTCTTCGGGCTAGGGTCAAAATGTCTGTTTGCTGCATGCCCGCTGGGGCTGCAGTGACCTTTATGATGACTGGGTCGTCGTTGGCAGAGTCTTCATCAGCAGCAGTATCCGCCACTTCTTGTTGAGCCTCATCACAGTCCATAAGTCTGAGACTTTGGACGAGCTTCCTTTTACGCTTAAGTACCTTTGTTGGATCATGGTGTGCCTCACTCTCAGACGGCTGTGGTGCTGGTTCCCAAGTTTGATCCGTATCATCAGAAGGAGGTGTGCTTGAAGAGGATGTAGACACCACCCTTGATCTCTTCCTTGCTAGGGTTGTGGAAGACAATGAAGGATCAGCAGGAGGAGTGGCTTCCTCAAATGATACCTCGCCTTGATTGTCGATTTCCTGATGTGCCCCTACTTCGGGAGGAACAACTATTGTGGGCACTTGTGACCCTCCATGCACCTCTGCTTGCGCATCTCCTTGCGCTGCCTCTCCTTCCACATGTACTTGGGCTTGTACTTGCACATGTGATTGTTGTTGCGGCTGTGGTTGTTCAACACTCGTCAGATGAGCTACAACAACCTGTGTTGATTGAGGGACATTGCTGCTGCTTTCTTGCGATGAGCCAACATCACTGGTCGATGGTGATTGAACAACTATACTGGCTGCCTCTGCAGCACTCAAGGGCTTGGACTTAAGTTGGCGTGGTGGTGGTGGTGGCACTGAGCCCAATGGAGCGGGGGTGCTGCTGCCAGCTTGGTCCCCAGCAGATCCCGCTGCTGCTGCTGCAGGCATACTTTTTTTTTTACTCCCAAAAAAAGGGGCGGGCGGCACACCAGTCTCCTTGGTAACTTGCTTCTTCTGCTCCTTACTGGCACCTTTCTTGCTAGAGGAGCTACGGGTTACTTTTTTTGGGGCCATCCTCTTCAGAGCAGGTCAGCAGGCAGCAGTTGCACGAGTTGCAGAGGGTTCTGTGTCCAGACGTGACGTCGCGTGACGTTATGCTGCACACACCGCTGCAGGACTTCTTCCTGGCACTGGTGGTTCTCTTGAGTCTTCTTGTGCACCTAAAAGCAATGGAAGACAGAGGAACATCAGTTCAGTTATACACCCCAAAAAATCGACAAAACACAGAAAAATGAGCACAATCCCATGCCCTCCTTGATGTTTACATTGAAGACACCCCACAGAAAGACTACGGACATGCAAGTATGCAACACTCACTACCCCTGGGCATAATGGATGAAAAGTAGGCAAAATAAGTGCAGGCCTCAGACACTGCCTCTCCTCAAAATGGCCCCCTTACACCCCAAGCACATGTTGCCTGTACCAGCCAGCACTCAAGATGGCCACCACCACCACTCACATGGCCAGTCCACATCAACAGTACACCCCCAAAAAACAGAAAAACAGCCAGAAATCACCACAATCCAATGCCATCCATGATGTTTACATCAAAGAGAGTGAGACCACACCACAGGCACACTCAGTCCATGCACCACCACCACCCCTGGGCAAGCAAAAGGCCACACCAGCAGCCCCCCAAAAACGACAAAAAACAATAAAATAAGCACAATCCCAGCCCATCCATGGCCTCAATTATGTTTAAATTCAAGAAGACACCCCACAGAAAGACTAGGCCCATGCAACACTCACCACCCCTGGGCAAAGGGCCACACCAGCAGGCCCAAAAAAACGATAAAAAACAATAAAATCTGCACAATCCCAGCCCATCCATGGCCTCAATAGAGTTTAAATTCAAGAAGACACCCCTCAGAAACACTAGGCCCATGCAACACTCACTACCCCTGGGCATAAGGGATGAAAAGTAGGCAAAATAAGTGCAGGCCTCAGACACTGCCTCTCCTCAAAATGGCCCCCTTACACCCCAAGCACATGTTGCCTGTACCAGCCAGCACTCAAGATGGCCACCACCACCACCCACATGGCCAGTCCACATCAACAGTACACCCCCAAAAAACAGAAAAACAGCCAGAAATCACCACAATCCAATGCCATCCATGATGTTTACATCAAAGAGAGTGAGACCACACCACAGGCACACTCAGTCCATGCACCACCACCACCCCTGGGCAAGCAAAAGGCCACACCAGCAGCCCCCCAAAAACGACAAAAAACAATAAAATAAGCACAATCCCAGCCCATCCATGGCCTCAATTATGTTTAAATTCAAGAAGACACCCCACAGAAAGACTAGGCCCATGCAACACTCACCACCCCTGGGCAAAGGGCCACACCAGCAGGCCCAAAAAAACGATAAAAAACAATAAAATCTGCACAATCCCAGCCCATCCATGGCCTCAATAGAGTTTAAATTCAAGAAGACACCCCTCAGAAACACTAGGCCCATGCAACACTCACTACCCCTGGGCATAAGGGATGAAAAGTAGGCAAAATAAGTGCAGGCCTCAGACACTGCCTCTCCTCAAAATGGCCCCCTTACACCCCAAGCACATGTTGCCTGTACCAGCCAGCACTCAAGATGGCCACCACCACCACCCACATGGCCAGTCCACATCAACAGTACACCCCCAAAAAACTGAAAAACAGCCAGAAATCACCACAATCCAATGCCATCCATGATGTTTACATCAAAGAGAGTGAGACCACACCACAGGCACACTCAGTCCATGCACCACCACCACCCCTGGGCAAGCAAAAGGCCACACCAGCAGCCCCCCAAAAACAACAAAAAACAATAAAATAAGCACAATCCCAGCCCATCCATGGCCTCAATTATGTTTAAATTCAAGAAGACACCCCACAGAAAGACTAGGCCCATGCAACACTCACCACCCCTGGGCAAAGGGCCACACCAGCAGGCCCAAAAAAACGACAAAAAACAATAAAATCTGCACAATCCCAGCCCATCCATGGCCTCAATGGTGTTTAAATTCAAGAAGACACCCCTCAGAAACACTAGGCCCATGCAACACTCACTACCCCTGGGCATAAGGGATGAAAAGTAGGCAAAATAAGTGCAGGCCTCAGACACTGCCTCTCCTCAAAATGGCCCCCTTACACCCCAAGCACATGTTGCCTGTACCAGCCAGCACTCAAGATGGCCACCACCACCACCCACATGGCCAGTCCACATCAACAGTACACCCCCAAAAAACAGAAAAACAGCCAGAAATCACCACAATCCAATGCCATCCATGATGTTTACATCAAAGAGAGTGAGACCACACCACAGGCACACTCAGTCCATGCACCACCACCACCCCTGGGCAAGCAAAAGGCCACACCAGCAGCCCCCCAAAAACGACAAAAAACAATAAAATAAGCACAATCCCAGCCCATCCATGGCCTCAATTATGTTTAAATTCAAGAAGACACCCCACAGAAAGACTAGGCCCATGCAACACTCACCACCCCTGGGCAAAGGGCCACACCAGCAGGCCCAAAAAAACAACAAAAAACAATAAAATCTGCACAATCCCAGCCCATCCATGGCCTCAATGGTGTTTAAATTCAAGAAGACACCCCTCAGAAACACTAGGCCCATGCAACACTCACTACCCCTGGGCATAAGGGATGAAAAGTAGGCAAAATAAGTGCAGGCCTCAGACACTGCCTCTCCTCAAAATGGCCCCCTTACACCCCAAGCACATGTTGCCTGTACCAGCCAGCACTCAAGATGGCCACCACCACCACCCACATGGCCAGTCCACATCAACAGTACACCCCCAAAAAACAGAAAAACAGCCAGAAATCACCACAATCCAATGCCATCCATGATGTTTACATCAAAGAGAGTGAGACCACACCACAGGCACACTCAGTCCATGCACCACCACCACCCCTGGGCAAGCAAAAGGCCACACCAGCAGCCCCCCAAAAACGACAAAAAACAATAAAATAAGCACAATCCCAGCCCATCCATGGCCTCAATTATGTTTAAATTCAAGAAGACACCCCACAGAAAGACTAGGCCCATGCAACACTCACCACCCCTGGGCAAAGGGCCACACCAGCAGGCCCAAAAAAACGACAAAAAACAATAAAATCTGCACAATCCCAGCCCATCCATGGCCTCAATGGTGTTTAAATTCAACAAAACAGTTGTATCATGCACCCATAACCAACCCTGGTCCTACTGGATACTGTGGCTACCCACAATATAATTTATTTAATTTTCTGAAAAAGTTCAAAAATTGTACTTGCAGCAACTGTAATGCCCCAAACAAACTTACTTGTGAAAGTTGATTTCTAATCCAAAAGTGATCCAAAGACAGTCAAAAAGGCCTCAAATCCAAATATCCAGCAGCACCCACAAAAAGTAATCCTTCCAGCTCCAGATCCAAATGAAAGTGACCAGGAGATGGACAAAGCACTGGGAGGAGCCTGCTGGACAGGAACAGGAAGTTGGAGACTGTGGGGCACTTCCTTACTCCCCCCCCCCCCAAAATGGACTCCTTGCAAAAAAAAAGGCCATGCAAATGTCAACCTGAGGAGTGATTCTGATAAAAATCATAATTTTCTGAAGGTTTATCCTGTTTGCTGGTGATTTTCTTGTGCGAAATTGCAAAATCTCTATTTCGCAAGTGCGAGATTGTTCCTTTCCGCCGCAACTACGTGTTCGCAATTGCGAACTCTCGCGAGGTGTGCTGTGCAAGGTGGCAAGCCGCGAGTACGTATTCGCGGGCGACAAACTCCCGCGGGAACACGCAGCAAGATCTAAAATGGCGCGTCACTCGCAAAGAAAAACAACTCGGCAAACGCTAATATGACGGAAAGTGAACGCCGTGCACCACGCCGCGCGCCGCAACCAAGCAAAAAATCCGCCGCGAGCGGATTCACGGATTTTCGACAAATTCGCGAGCGTTCGCGGATTGCGGATTTGCCGAAAATCCGAAAAATCCGCGAGCGGAGCGGATTTTACGCCCATGCTTAGTCGCTATCTCCTACTAGCTGTCGCTAACTGGTGTTAGCGACAGCTAGGTAATAGGGAGATAATTTTATCTCCGCTTTCTTTGCTTTTAAAGCCAAAAAAGCGGAGATAAACCCCCTTGATAATATGCCCCTAGGTTTTGTGTGGACTACAGGGGGCTCAATGCAATCATTAGGACTGATGCTGACCCTATTCCTAGGGCCGATGAACACATTGACACTTTGGCCTCAGCCAGGTTCTTGAGCACATTTGACCTCACTGCTGGATATTGGCTAATCAGACTAGCTGAGGATGCCAAACCCAAAAGAGCATGTTCAACCCCTAGTGGGCATTGTCAATTTATTGTTATGCCCTTTGGTTTGAAAATGCACCTGCCCCATTCCAAAGGCCAGTGAACAAAGTCCTTACAGGCCTGGAAGCCTATAGTGCAGCATATCCTGATGATATAGCTGTCTTTAGCTCCACTTGGGAGGATCATCTGGTCCACCTGCAGAATGTTTTGGAGGCTCAGCAGAAAGCAGGTCCCACTATCAAGGCAAACAAGTGCCAGATAGGGCAGAGTAAGGTTGTATACCTAGGCCACCTTGTGGGTGGAGGCCAGGTTCAACCATTGCAGAGCAAAATCCAGACCATTATGGACTGGGTTGCTCCCACTACACAGACTCAGGTCAGAGCTTTCTTCGGCCTGACTGGGTACTACAGAAGATTTGTGAAAGGATATGGATCTAGAGTGACTCCCTTGAATGATCTCACTCCAAAAAGAATGCCCAAGAAGTTAGCTGTCAGAAGGCATTGGATGATCTCAAGCAGGCCATGTGCGCTGCTCTCATTCTGCAAATTCCAGACTATTCCAAACAATTCATTGTTCAAACAGATGCATTTGAGTTGGGGGTAGGGGTTGTGTTGTCACAACTTAATGCAGAGGGTCAGGATCAACCAGTAGATTTTATTAGCAGAAGGTTGACACCTAGAGAGAAACGCTGGTTAGTCATTGAGAGGAAAGCCTTTGCTGTGGTTTGGGTTCTGAAGAAGCAGAGGTCATACTTTTTTGGCACTCACTTCATTGTTCAGACAGACCATAAGCCCCTCTTATGGCACCCTGGGGTCCTCGGTGTTCCCAGTACCATCCTTCTCGACCCGGACAGCACAAAATGGTTGCTGCCGACCAGAGACACATTTCTGCCCTCCTGCTGCTGCGCCAAGCTCAAGAAGGGGAGCACAATAGGCATCCTGTCACAGGAAGGTGTGACCACCTCCCAGACAGGATTTTGTGTATTGGGGCTGGGTGGGTGCACTTCCAAAGGGCCTGAAAGACTGCATCTGGGGAACACTTGGTGTCCCTGTGCATACTCCACTTCAAACCAGTCCTGGGAGCCGTTGGCTCCTGCTCTGGTGCGGAACTGGACAAAGGACATGGGAGTATCCTCCCCACTGTCCTAACAATCCCATCGGAGGGTCCCCTGAATCTGTCCAACCCTCTCCTGTGGGTGCAAAAGGGCTTATCTTGCTGTAGGACCCTAGATTCGGCATGGGCAAGATTCTGATCAAGAAACTACTGATATTCTACTGTCTGGACACTCTGGACTTCGCTGGACTTCAACTGGCTCTGACTTCATCTCCCTCTCCATCCAAAGCATTTTCTGTGCCTGTGCACCATACAGGCTCCATGCAGGACCTGTGGAGCATCAAGGACAACTGAAGTATCTCCCTTGGGGTGAAGGAGTCACTCCCCTGCATTCGCTGACAATGTAATGCAACTGACCAGTCTGATTATCCCATGCTACTATGGACTCCGAAGACTCCAGCAACACAAGAGGTGGGCTGCTATGTTCTTAGGGGTTGAGCTGCCCTCTCACTGAGTTTGAGGCTAGTATCCTTCGTGGGGACCGCATAACCCGAACCCCTGTGCACCACATACTTTTGCAAGTGCATATGCTTTTTGGTGTTTCCCAACTAAATACATTGGGTTATTGATAGCCCCACCCTCTGCGTGCATTTCGTACAAAGGACTTTGGCCTCCTTGCACTCTGTGGCCTGCAAGCTGGTACTTTTGGAAACTGCTAGAGGTCCCCTTGCGCCTCCTGTGCCTCCGGCCTGTGGGACCAATTGAGGGCAACCCTACTTTGTTTGGCTTCCCCTAGTTGCTCCAGGCCTGCCCTGACTTTCCTTGCTGTGATGAATCTCCTGGTTCTTTCTGGGCCAGACCGTAACCTTCCTTGACCTTCTTAATCGGTTGCCGCTGCCAAGGCTTGTTGGTGCTCCCGCCGGACACGGACCCCCTCAGCACTCAACATCCTTTGTGGGACAGCTCGTATCTGGCTCCTGGTTCAGGGCGTGTGTTTAGCTAAGGGTTGGTTTGTGCAAATTGGAGGAGGAGAATCACATTTAAAAGATTGAGTCACAAGGTGTTGATTTGAGTTACTTGGAAGTGGATTAGAAAGGAAAAGCGTCGTCTGGTAGGTATGTACTGATGAATTGAGTACGCGAGTTGTATCTGTTAGAAATCGGATAACGGAAAGAACGGGGAGGGCGTGTGTAAAAGCGATTGTTCATATGCGATCAATTCAGTGCCTAGTGAAAGAGAGGAGAGCATGGTGTGAATGTAGGCTGATAGAAAAGAGTGAGTGATGAGTGAGGAGGATGACAGGTATAAGGCTAAATATAGTGTGTAGGTACGTGTAAAATGTGGGGTTAACGTAAGGAATAGTTTTTATATGTGAGCTGTGCAAGTAAGTATGAGAGCAAGTGGTGAGTGATACGGATGCGAACGTCTGAGGGTACATGCTTGGTTTCATGTTGTAAGAAATACAGCACAGTCCATGAGGGATGTGTGTTGATCAGGTACACAGTGGCCAGCAAGCAACAAAATTCCGAGGTGGTTTTGTTTTGTTTTAATTTTATTCTATTTTATTTTGGTGATATGCCTGAGGACACTGTTCCACGTATTACATTAAATGCAAATATGATGAAGTATAGAAGAATAATATAGTAACGGGGCCCACATGCATCATTGTAGGAATTTGCGATTCCTAAATTGCAAAAATTAAGGAATCGCAATTTAGGAATTGCAAATTCCTATGCATCAAGAAATCGCAAAGGTTTTTGCGATTTCTTAATTTTCCTTATTTGCGATTCCTTAATTGCGAATCGCAATTAAGGAATCACTTTACATTGATTCCTATTGGCCTAGAGGCCCATAGGAATCAATGGGAAGGCATTCTCATTTTGCGAATTTGCAATTAAGGAATCGCAAAATGAGAATGCAATTTCAAGGGTGCAGGGGGGGGTCCAAAGGATCCCCCCCTGCACCCCTGAAATGTCACGTAAGTACATTTTACTCACACACATGTCCCAAGGGCATGTGTGTGTGTAAAATATAAGTTTCAAAAATGCACTTTTGTGCATTTTTGAAACTTTTTGCAAATTACCATGAAGGTTTACTTCATGGTAATTTTTCCCTTCATAATTGCGAATTCGCAATTTAAAAAAAATCATGCATAGCATTTAAGAAATCGCAAAATTTGCGATTTCTTAAATGCTTTTGCAATTCCAGAAATCGCAAAAAATTGCTATTTCTTAAATTGCGAAAAATGAAAAAAAATATGCATCCAAAAAAAGGTTTTTGCATTCACAAACGGCCGAATTTTGCGATTCGCACCCTTTGCGAATGCAAAAACGCTTGATGCATGTGGCCCAATGTGTTTTGTTTGATATGTTTCAATTGCAGTAACCCCTAATGAAAGGCTTTCATAAGCTGGAAATGCATTGGGTGCCAATAAAGAGATGCTGTTTTGAATGAATCTTACGTTTCAATCGTATTCTTGAAGAGGCCTGGATGGGCACATTTTGAATATGTCAAGCATACAACATGTAGGATTACACATGTTTGTAGATTACAAAAAGAA
Source organism: Lissotriton helveticus (assembly GCF_964261635.1). NCBI lineage: Eukaryota > Metazoa > Chordata > Amphibia > Caudata > Salamandridae > Lissotriton > Lissotriton helveticus. Next base: position 608,482,423 of record NC_136063.1, read on the forward strand.
AAATCTTGGAGAAACTGGGAGATTCAATGGAATTTAATTGGATTAAAATGGAACAAATTAAATGTGGAAATTCGAAATAGAATGACACCACCTTCAACGCAGTGCGACTGAGAGTGGAGCATAACTTTGCTATCCATGTACACATTGTATTCCTGGTGCCATATAGGGCAAGGCACTGCCCAGTTCACGCACGCATCTTAAAAGACGAATGTTTAAGTGTATGTTTAAAATGGAAGACGAAGGTGTGCACACCACCTCTTTTGATGATGATCCTGGTTGACCTCGACATCTCCTGGTCCCTGCAGCTATAGAGTCAAGGTCTCCATCATCACACCTCAAGCACCCGACATCGGTGGGCATTCATCTCCTGAGCCCCTGGTCCCTCCTGAGTGACCCAGACTTTCTCCCCTCTGCTTTCAGCGTCCTTCCATCAAGAATCCACCTGCGGGTTCCATCGGACACATTTCTTCTTTCCAGTAGTGGCATTTCTTTGAAGACTCCCATTGAGATCGACAACGGTTTCCGATGCCACTTCAGACCAATGCACCCAGCTTCCCATGGATATGTAACTCTGGTTCTTTGGTATCCACGGGTGGGGTGGCTCTGCAACATTCTATGATCCTGAGGGTTTCCTTGTAATCCACTGGGAAGGGTCCTTAAACGTTGAAATTGAAAACACGACTCTCCCAATGAATTGTACGTAGCACGCAGTCGTGTTCTCACACTGCACCCATCCTCCGTGGGGTCTCTCCTTACTCACCTTGGGTGGTTCCTTGGTGTCCAAGCGATTCTACAACTTCTAGACACTGTCTTGACTCGAGTCCTGGTTTTTATATCACTATTGTCCTTTATGGTTTGTTCTCCCCCTGGAGCCCACTGTGTATTATTGCTGCTTATGATAGTTTCTGTGCTACAGTATTGTGTGACTTGTGTATATCTGCATGTAGCATATACTGTGAGGTATTTAAAGTGTGTTATAATAATAAATACATATTTTTATAACTACTTTGTGGTTCTCCTTTCCTTTAATCAATACAATAAGGTTGCATTCTGGTAAAACAAGCTGCTTAAAATTCCTTCAAGACTAAGCGAAGGCGGCTGTCCTCAGCTACCACTTGGACAGCTTTCTAAGGTTATCTCTGACCTCTTACATCACCATATGGGTTTTTGTACTGGTGCAAGGTGCCCACTTTAATTTGTGGACATCATATACCAGGCCAACTTCTCACATCATAGTAGGCAAAGAAAAAATTGCTTGTGTGTACAACAACTGGGCATTGCATCATAACAGATCACAGGATGCTAAGTTCTGTTGAACACAAATACAGGTCTGATTGATGATATCTCACATGATAAGAGACAGGAGTCACATGGTATTAACCCATCCCCATTTAGCATATATGCTTGTGGCAATTCATTTGATCCTTTCCACCTCTGGAGTGTTCACCAAAAGTAAAAATGTATAGAGTATGCTGTTCCTATCCAAAACCCAGGGGGCACTATTTGTGAAGTTATGTAAATAAATGGTGGGTTGAGAATGTTTTCTAATTGAAGCAAAAGCCCTCACCAACTTTAAGTGATGGCATGCTTCATTATCAGGCAGCACCTCGTTGGGGCGGTGCTGCATGCCTAATTGGTCTCTAAGAAGGGGCTCTTTGCCGGAGATCTTTTTCTCAATTTTCCGCAGATGAAACTCTATGTAGGAGAAGAGCTAATAAGCGTAGTCTGGTAAGGAAGTTAATTAAAAGTTACCAAGGTACCCCATTAAAGTGTTTTTATTCCGGGGTCCCTGTTAATGGATAAAACTAAAATGGAATATGTAGGGAAATAATGTTCCTTAATATTCTCTGCCATTGGTCAACATGTTTCTTGCCCTATTATGAAGATCTATGGCAATTCATCAGATTGATAATAACCTAATCTACATACAGTGGGACCATAACTCACTATGTACCCACAGAACTAGTTCACCAAATGTGTGTTCACATGATGTTCGACCTCTTTGTATTTCGAAAGATGATTTAAAACACAAAACTGACCTAATCCCCACTGGAATCAGGCCCTTAGTACACGTAGAATCATGACACCACTCAATGATAGTTTAACAACTGCACATGGACATTGCCATCATCCTACCCCATGTCCGCGGTCCCGAAGGTCACCATCATTTGAAGTGTAGGCCAAAAACCTAGGCACAACTACTGAGACCACCCTGTGCAGCACAAAATATAGTGGTTGTTACAATACACAACATCATTGTGTTATCGGATAAGTATGGGATTGTAGCTACCTTCAGAGAATACTACAACACATGTACACATCTAAAATTGCTTAGGAGGAGGCTGAGGCAATGGCATATTTAGAAAATTTGGGAATGGCATGGCTTGAAAATGACAGTAGGGAAATACTAAGTCATCCAAAAGCAATACAAATTATTACCCAAGCAATAAAAGGTGGGCCCAAAGGACGAGCCACTGACTAATGTGGCCTGACAGTCATTTTCTACAAAGAATACCCAGACATATTAGCGCCACATAAACAAGCCATATTTACTGAAGCACACAAAGAAGGTAGTCTCTCTCCTGCCCTACATGAAATAATTACAGTAACAATTTTAAATCGGAGATTACAGGAAACAAAATGTGACTCACACAGGCCAATTGGAGCTCAGTTTTAATACCAGAAAGATCTAGAGGCATATTATCAAGAAAGGGCGTTACATTATCACCGCTTTTATCGGCAGGAAACTGCCGATAATGCGGCGATAATGTACTTGATAATATGCTCTATGAATTCCAATCGAAGCTCATGTTAGATGTGAAGACATCTAACATGGGCTTCCATTGGAATTCATAGAGCATATTATCAAGCACATTATCGCCGCTCTATTGGCAGTTTCCTGCATATAAAAGCGGCGATAATGTAACGCCCGTTCTTGATAATATGCCTCCCTACTGTTTACAATCTGCATAAATATTTTGCTTCTGTCGATCAGACCAGGCCCGGACTGGCCGTTGTGGGCACCGGGCAATCCCCCGGTCGGCTGCAAGGGTGGGGGCCGGTTTTGGGCCCTGGGGGCCGTTTTTGTTGCAGAGCCGTTTTTGCAGCATAGCTGCAAAATCGGCCCTGTAACAAAATCGGCTGAAAGCGGCCCTGGCAAAGCGCTCGCCCCCCTCCCGCCCGGGGGGCGTGGGGGCCGGCCGAGCACTTTGCCAGGGCCGGTTTTGGTTCCCAGTCCGGCCCTGGATCAGACTGACCCAGAAGTGTGGGTCTCTGCAATTTTTCTCGATGCTGAACACTCTTTGGGCTTGATTCACAAAGGTAAACAGATACGAAAGTCCAACTTTGCGACTTTCAGTATTCATAAAGGGCATTTATGAGTAGTAAAGTTAGACTTTAGACAGGGCACTGATACTGATGTTGGCTAAGCGAAGTGAGGCAATGTTTTGGGTACAGGTCCAACAACGGAGTGATGATTAAAATATCTTTTGTAACTAAGCAATAAATAGTAAGTAAGAACAGTTTTTATTGTTTCCTCGTATTTAAAACCATGGCAACATATCAAGGAAAATGTAAGAACAGCTGAAAAGAACAACATTATAATTGTCAAGTTCAGATCGTACAATTCTATGCGCCATAAACTATAACCATCAGCCATCTGCTTCTACATTTATACAATTATATATTCAGTGTCCTGTGCAAAATGAAGTGCATTTTCTTTGCATCCTTTCCAATCAACTCTAAAATCACAATATATAAAAAATACTTTTAGTAAATAGAATAATATTCTACCAACTCAGCTATTTCATAACAGTTAAGTGCAGCAGGATAATGTGCGTTTACTAAGTCAACAAGGGAGGGAGATATGCTCAGGGACACAATGCAACCGTTGGTAAATAGATTTTGGCATTTAATAGATAATCACTATTTATAATTCCTTTGTTGCTAAAGACTTAGAGCACCGGACATCAAGTCATAAGATAAAATAATAAGGTGCACTGTGCTTTGAGCAGTATACACAAATGTTTGCATAGCATTTTTTTTTCAATCAAACTCATAAACTGCATTTTACGATGTCAAGGGGCTTGCAAAACCTGTCGCGCACTGCTCATGGCCAAATATTGGGAAGGTGAAAAAATTCTATAACTTTATCTGCCAAGGTACAGCAAGATTACATGCCAGTTAATAAAGTGCACTGTGCAATATAATTGAACCTCTAAACCAGTTGCCAACTATTCTTGGCCTGATGTTAAGAAAGCAAAAACAATCTGCAACTATAACCACCCATAAAACTCATGTTCATTATTTTGTAGGCTTCCCTGAAATTTTTCTCAAACCTGGCTGAGCATTTACTCTGCTCAAACATATAGTTAAAGCTATTTTAGATTGCTTTGTACCTAAGTGACGAAATACTAGTTATAGCCAGCAACACCTTAAACTCTTTCAACTAAGGAAAAGACACGCAACATGCATTACCGATTCTTGCTTGTAATTACTAAGTCTACAGTTATGATGAGAGCAACCTTTTAAGCGCCCATATTTGTACTTTTTAAAAGGAATTAATATACATCTCATGATTTCTTTTTTTACAAGATAAGGTCAAAGGGATGGATAGGTACAAGTCTTTCTCCAGTCTTGATAGAAAGCTATGCACAGGTATGCATGTGCATTTGTGCTAGCTCTTGCCAAGCTTCTTTACCTGATTTAATGTTTGCATTTTTTGAAGCGATGTTTGCACTTAGTATCATCTTCAGGTTTTGTTCAAGAAGACTCTATGCACTCAAAAATTCAATTGAGTCGGGGGCGTGGCTTGCGCGCCGCGTTGAGATGGCGGTCTGCACTTGAGCTCCGAGACGAGCAACGTCCGTCGGAGCTTTTTCTGCTGTTTTCTAGAGCCCTACCTTCAAGGAGTGATCTCCCTGCCTTCCTGCACACGGCGTGGGCAGTTTGGGGTCTTTCTTTGTCCCTGTCTGCTTGCTGAGTGCTAGCTTTTGCCGTTTGAAGCGATGCTCGGTATCTTTGTCAATGGCCGCCATCTTGGATTCCTGTGACGGGATCGGAATTTCCTCTCAGATGACAGCGCGCTTGATACAAACTTGCCAGAAACACGGCTGAATTGTTACCGGTTGGTTTCATAACCTTTTTCATTCTTTTTGCGATACTTCTCAACTGCTCAATGTTTTTCTACTGCACAAAGGTTGAATTTTGAAAGCGCTTTATTATATTTCGCAAGGGCATATCTTTGAAGTGGTATGTTCCCTCTTTTTTTCATCACATAAGTCCGCCAATATATTTTGTGCTGCTTTGGTGGTTGGAAAGGCGCTCTGCTATTTGTGCCTGTCTATTTATTCTCCTGTCGTGGGTCACCTCTCACTCTTCCTAGCCTATTGCTGTTCCCAAGTACCTGCAGTGCTTGTTGTTTTGCTGCTTTTGTAACGGTACTATATGGCTGAGAATATGGGTTTGTCCTCGAATTCTAAAGATGCAAAAGATGCTAAAGCCTCTCTAAAGAGACTCAAACAACCATCTCCCACACCTGAGTCTTCTCATAAGGACACTAGTTCCACGCTGGAGACTATTCTGACGCGTTTGAATGATGTTCACGACATTGCTCAGTCTACCAAAACAAATACGGATTTGCTGCAAGTTGAGGTATCTGCCATCAGACATAAGTTGAAAGCCCTCTCCCTTCGTGTCTCCGCCACAGAGACACGCATTAGTGGTACTGAAGATGCTATGCAGAAACAATCTAAATCTCTGGGCCATTTAGAGCGCTCAATGGCGGCATTGCGGAGAGACCTCACTGAGCAGGAAGATCGCAATCGCAGGTCTAATCTGCGCATTTTTGGCCTTCCTGAGGAAGTTGAGAAGGAAGCTCTTTCTATGATTGATTTTTTATACAATTGGATTCCTACTACGTTGCAAATTTCTTTCCAAAGAGACTTTGAGAGAGAATGGACACATCGTGTCCCCACCTTTCGCTCCAAATCTGCCACACAACCAAGGGCAATAATTTTTAAACCACTGCGTCATCAGCATACAGAATTTTTTTGGGCGCATATGAGGAAGGTTAAGAATGTGTCATGGAATGGCCATCGTATTTCAATTTCTCAAGACTTTGCTAGAGACACTGTAATAAGAAGAAAAGGTTTCTTAAACCTACGGAAGCAATTATCTGAGATGAATATCCCCTTTTCCTTTTCTGGTCCTTCGAAATTTCGAATTACCTTCAAAGGCCGTTCCAGAATCTTCGATGAACCGGCTGACCTGGCCTCCTTTTTGGACAACCAGATGGAGTTGCAGATGGAACTTCAAATGGAGGCGCCGTTTAATCCTGGTGCTTCCGGCACCTGAGATAGGTTTACATGCTTATGGTTGTTCTCTCTCAGATCTAATAAGTCTTTTCTTTTTTAGGTCTGTGCGGTGGCATGATAGTCCACTGGTATTACTGTCTTTCTGTCTTTTGATATGTTCTGTTTGACGTTGCCATTTAATTGTGCGTTGTGTTCCCTTCCTTGCCTATATTTGCTTCTTTTCTCTTTCTTTAGATCTATTCTGCCACGAGGTTTGATATTCTTTCTCATGTCTCTTGCTGTTTGTTTGTGGGCTGTTTGTCTCTCCATGTTGCCCATATCCTATGTATTAGTTCGATGTTTATCGACCTTTATATGCAAAATAGTACTTCAATTGGTGGCCTCTGTTGACCCTGGCGCCTTTGGTTCCTGAGTTTGGTGCACATATCTGTACTGTGTTTGTTTTTTCTCAGTTCTCTTAAGCTTGTCCTTTTGATCTGCGTAGTGATATTAATGTACACGGTCATTGTTATTTTCTGATAATTGATATTTTTTTGTATAGGTTTGTCACTTTAATGCTGCGCTGTGTTTTCCTCTTTCTCTCTTTTTCTCTCTTATGTTTCTATGCCCTTTCTTAGTTGTTGTCTGCCATTATGTTTGAGCTTTCTTCTGTATGCTTTTTTCTGTTCTCTTGTGATATTGTATGTTTTTATGTGACTTGGTCTTGTTTTCAGTTTTTCCATTTGTTCCTCCCTTCCCTTCTATTCATTTACTGTAACCTCAACTGTTGTTTGTCACTTCTTTCTTGATGCTCTGCATTTCAAATTTACTTCATTGATTTCTTTTGGTATTGTCCTATAACTTGGTATATAAATTGCTTCATTATTGCTTATCAATTACAGTTATGTTTCTAGGTTTCAGTGTCTATTTAGTGTTTAAGTAATTCTTATATTTATCTAATGCTTATTTATTGATTGGTTGCTTATTTATCATCATTATTGTATCTCACCACTAGGCCTATCTATTTACTCTTTAATTTTGTAGGTTATAGTTTTCCTGGTACCTTATTGTATTTTACGATATATTTGACATACTCCTGCATGATTATTTTAATTAATTCAGCTAGTTCTATATGTTTAAGATTAGTCAATCAATTAATTGCCTCTCTCTAGTTTCTTGCCCATTTGTATTCATTATGCTGCGGTTTCTTATTTTTATCTAGGAGGGTGCTTTGTTATCGCTATACTGCTCAGCCTGTTAGTGCTCCTCTTTATTATATCTCATCTACTTTCCTTTTATTACATACCATAGTTTAAGTATGTATTATTACTCCTTCTACTTATTCTTTTCTGATAACTATAAAGGTATTCTGAATATGCTATGTTCCCTCTTAACATATTTTTAGGCTGTTTTTTAAATATATTTTTTGGTTCCAGTTGTATAAACAGTTTAGAGCTCATACTACATTCATTCTACATGATGTTTTTTCCTTATGTTATCGATTTTACTCTTTTTCGATGTAGTTTCTACTTTTACCTATACATTAACTCGCTGCTCGCATGTTGTTTTTCATGGATTCCCATGATGTATTGTTTTTGTAACATTCAATTAATACTAGACCATATTTCAGATGTCTTTATTTCTTAATAATATAGTTAGTTTTGCTCTGTATTGGGGCTGTTTGATTGCTGATCGTATTTGCTCCTCATGACGGTTCCCTTGCTCGTCTTCCCACATTCCCCCTAGTATGAATTTGGTCTTTCTCAGACCACCTCTGCTGGTTCTTTTCTTCCCTTTCTTTTCTTCCCTCTTCTTTCTTCTTTCCTCTCGGATTTTTCCAATGGATTTTCCTTCCTTGACATTTTTGTTTTTGTTTGATGTGTGGTGGTTCGTTTTCATAGTGGTTGTTTACTATCTATCATTTATGGCTTATGCTTTTCTTCTTTATGTACGTCTATGCCGGGTTTGAATGTGTTGTCCCTTAATGTTAAGGGTTTAAATCATCCAGTGAAAAGATCCAAGATCCTAGATTATTGCAAGTCTCTCTCTTCAGATTTAGTCCTGTTCCAGGAAACAAAAGTTTCTACTAGAGAAGCATTATTCTTAAAGAAGGAATGGGTTTCAGATGTTGTTTTTTCTGATGCAAGTGGCAAAAGAAATGGGGTTGTTACTTTAGTTTCCAAAAATTCAGGTTTGTCCATAGTCTCTTCTGATCATGATTCTGAGGGTCGTTGGTTATTAACTAGGTTGTCTGATGGTGCTTCTGATCTTTATGTTATGAACATTTACGCTCCTAACAAGGATGATCCGTCCTTTTGGAAAGCAATCACCAAAAAATTGAATGATACTCCTCATTCTGGTAATCTTATTGTTGGCGGAGACTTTAATTTATTGATGGATCCCATTCTTGATAGGAATTCAGCTTTTCCATTTCGTCCTCCAAAATCCCACAAACAAATGCTTAACATGTGTTCCCTATCTCACCTTCAAGATATTTGGCGTCTCCATAACCCCACTGGTAGTGATTTCTCCTTCTTTTCCTCACCTCATTCTACCTTTTCTCGTATTGATTACTTATTGGTTCATTCCTCTCTTGTTCCGTCTTCCTCCTCTCCGATTATTCATCCTATTCTGGTTTCTGATCATGCTGCGGTTACTTTTACTTTGTTGTCCTTTGCTCCTAGATCAAGACATAGTTCCTGGAGATTAAATACAGAAATTCTATATGACACTGCTCAGGTTGATGAGTTTTCTAGTGCAATTGAAAGTTTTTTTCTAGAGAATGAAGGCTCTGTTTCCTCCCCAATTGTTCTCTGGGATTCGTTTAAATGTACTTTCCGTGGCCAGGTTATTAAATGTAAGTCAAAAAGGAATGCGGATATTAAAAAAGAACTTACAGATCTAGCTACTGAAATAAAGAACTTAGAATCTACCTTTCGACATTCTAAGGATAAATCTTGCCTACAGTCAATCAAATTACTAAAATACAAATACAACACTATAGTTACCAAGAGAGCTCACATTGGGGTTCAAGCTCAGAAATCCAAAAGACTATTGTTGAAAAATCGAGCTGGGAAGATTCTTGCGGCTACGTTGAAATTTCAAGATTCCTCTTTTAAGTCTTCTCAAATTTCTTCCATTACTGATTCCCTTGGTTCTAAAAAATTTCAGACGGGGGAAATTCTTGAAGTTTTTCGCGATTTTTATAACAACCTATATACTCCTTCCAATCAAGCCTCTTTTGAACAGTGCCAAGAGTTCTTAAAATCTATTCCAGTGCAATCAATTTCTGTAGAAGATACAAATTTTTTAGGTGGCCCGATTACTCCTGCCGAAATTATTGCCGCAATTAAGGCCACTCGGTCTGGAAAAGCTCCGGGACCCGATGGCTATCCTATTCTATTTTATAAAACCTTTCTTCCTGTGATTGTTCCCAAGCTTCAATCTGTTTTTGATGATTTTATTAAGAATGGTTCTGTTTCTGGCACTGCAGCGGACGCTACCATTGTAGTGATCCCTAAAGAGGGGAAAGATCATTCGGATCCCAAAAATTTCCGCCCGATTTCCCTTTTGAACATGGAAGCTAAGATCTTTGCTAAGATTTTAGCCAAAAGACTAGAATCCTTCATTCCTAAACTGGTACATCCCTCTCAAACGGGCTTTGTAAAAGGCAGTCTTGCGCGTCATAATATTCGTACGTTTTGTCATATTCTTGGTGCAGCTAAACGATCTCATTTCCCAGCAGCGGCCTTGGCTCTTGATGCTGAAAAGGCATTTGATAAGGTTTCGTGGCCTTCTCTTCGTGCTGTCTTGTCTGCACATAATCTTGGTGACCCTTTCATTAACATGGTTATGTCTTTATATGCTCAGCCCAGAGCTAACATAAGAGTCAATGGTGCTATGTCATCCTTTTTTAATCTCCGCCATGGCACTAGACAGGGATGTCCCTTATCTCCTCTTTTATTTTTATTATCCATTGACCCTCTCCTCAGATTGATCGAGTTAAATCCAGACATTAAAGGTTTTTCTTTTGGTCCTCATTGTATCAAAACTGCTGCGTATGCGGATGATGTCCTTATTTTCTCAGATGATATTGCCCTGGTCATACCTGCTATCTCGGATACGATTTCCCTTTTTTCGAAGGTTTCAGGGTACACCTTAAACAAGGATAAGACGGAGATGTTTCCCTTGAATGCCTATTGTTTTTCTACACACATGGGCTCTGCTGGTTTTAAATGGCAGTCTAAACAATTGAAATATTTGGGTATATATTTTTGTTCTACTTTATATGATACGATTTCTTATAATGAAGCCCAAACTATTCTTAAAGTTCGACGTCTTTTGGATACTTGGTCTCCGAAGCACATTTCATGGTGGGGCCGTCTCCAGACTCTCAAAATGATGATTACACCTATTATTAATTTTGTATCCTCTATGCTCCCGGTAAAACTTTCCGATTCCTTTTTTCATGAGATTGATGTTTTGACCTCTAAATTTTTATGGAATGATAAAAGAGCGAGAATGGCTTATAAATTTTTGCGAAAACCTTATGATATGAGGGGTTGTAATCTTCCTGATTGGGGGAAATACCAAACTGCCTTTCTGGCTTCCCAAGGTGCCCTTTGGTTTTCTTCTCCTTCTAGTCATATCCCATCATGGCTGTTAATAGAGCAGGAATTGGCTTCTCCATTACCGACTGCATCTTTCTGTACTGCGTCTACCCTGTCTATCCCGTTTTCTCGCTCTATTATTATAGATACTTTGACTGCGGTTCGGAAAGTAGACAAGTTGGTGGCGATCCCGCTTCATAAATCTAGGTGGTCGTCTATTTGGCGGAATTCTAAAATTAAAATTAATATTGATCCTTCTCTGATTTCTTACTGGGCTGCTAAGGGGATCTCGTTGGTTAGACATCTCTATGGTCCTACTAATGAGCCTTTGCCTTTCTCCTCCTTGGCTCAACAATTTTCCTTAACTAATTTAGATTTTTATACTTTTCTCAAAATTAAAGTGACACTTGCTAAGGTGCATCTTCATCCTACTTCTCCTATGATTACTCTTTTTCAAATATGGACCAAATCTGGTCACGTAGCCTCAAAGATTTATAAATTTTTATCAACAACTTCACTTCCGCCTCATACGGTTGCTCAGGAAAAATGGATACGTCACTTTGATCATGGTATTACTGACCATATTTCTTCAGATTCCTGGCAGATGATTGGTAAACTTTCTCTTCGTAATAAAATTGCCCCATCGTTAATGCAATCTAAATTTTTCTCTATCAATCTTCTTCATTGGACGCCTGTCTGCTTACATTCGCTAAATCTCAAAGAAGATAATTTATGTTGGAGTTGCGGATTAGCACCAGGTGATTTTCCACATATGTTTTTTGAATGTTCTTTACTCCAACCCTTTTGGGACCTCATTCATAAACACATCATGCTTACCTTTGGTATTAAATTCCAACTTTCTTTCCCATTAATTCTATTAGGTCCTTTGGCTGCTCCAGTTCCTCTCCCCTTGGATACCATGGAGTTACAGTTGTTTGATCTCTTATTGACCGTTGCTGTGAAAGTGATTCTTATAGATTGGAAATCCTTCTCCTCTGTTTCATATCATACTTGGTGGGCGTGGGTTTCCTACTTACGAAGTGCTCATACCTCGGTCGATCATGCTCATCTCTCTCCATCTATTGCTAGTGGGGTTTGGACAGCTTTGGATAATTACATGGATTTGTCATCAAAGGGGTTGGTTGAGCAATATCCCTTTGTTGTGTCTGTCTAAATAGCGTCTTGTCTGTCTGGTTTATTCATTGGAAATCCTTCTTTCCCTTTTTCTTTCCTTCTTCTCTGTGCCCTCTCTTTTTTTGCCCGTTCCCTCTTTTCCTCTTTTTTTCCTCCCTCTTCTTTCTTCTATTCTCTTCTCCTGATTATACCAGCTGTTAGTGATACTTTTGAGTCTAGATTCTGTCTAAAGTTACTTGCTTTACCTTAATTAATATATTTTCTGTTTCTAGCAGAATACTCTTATTTATGGATGTATTTCATATGATTTTTTTTGGACTCCGTCCTCTGATTGTTTGATTACTTGATCTCAACTGTATCACTTTCTTTGTATTATGTATCTTCATTTGCTTTTTCTATAACAATAAAATCTTTTGAAATTAAAAAAAAAAATTCAATTGAGTCCTTCACATAGGGCTCCCATTGGATTTCTGTGTCCTGAATGCCTAACCTATTCGATTTTTCAGAGATCCTGTGGGAGCCACCTTTAGCTTAACATAATATCCCAGAAACAAGTATTATGTTTAGTTGATTGTTTGAAGAGGCCAAATTTGAGTCGTATTTGCGACAGAAGAAGTGGCATCTGGCAGCGAAACAGGCATCTGTAGCATCAAGTTTGGGATTTATCCAGCAATGTGGCAACTGGGTGATATTTGAATATCAAGGAGCCATAGGTCAAGGTTGGCATGAATTTGGCGTCGATTATTCCACAAATGCCAGTAAGGTCTGAGCCACGCATCTTATTTAACACTTTGTGGAAGCTCATAAGTATAGCTAAAAGATTTCTTTGCTTGACATGAGCCACGATGATTAAAGAGGATGCCAAGATACGTTATGCTTGATACTTGCTGCAGTCTTGCTTCATCCATAGCAAATTTGAATTTGTTGATACTCCTAGCTCCATAGACCATCTCTTTTTTCATTGATTTCCTGAAAGCTTTTTATTCTTACAGCACAGCGTGAGAGCATCCAATGATTATTGCAGCTGCATGATCAAATTATACCGTACCATCAGCATTCTGGAGGCACTGGATGTGGGTTCCCACAATTTTGGGGGAAAGGCTCTCACTGTGGCTGGAGCACTATCTATGTCTGCCAAATACACATTAACTAGGAGGGGGGCTAAATTGCACCCATGTTTTAGGCTTGTGTTGGTCCAAATCTTTTATTTTGTGACTCTATGAGCAGATATTTTGACTCTCATCCAGGTCTTTGTGTACAAGCTCATGATAACCCTCAACAGTTTTTCGGGAATGCCCCAATTTTGTAGCTTCAGTCATAGCCTTGTTCGATCATCTTTGTTGAATGCAGTGGTAAAGTCTATGAAAGTTGCGTAGAGAGGTGGGGTATCTATGATGGTAGTGCCCAGCTACGGCCTGTGTAGGGCATGCCACCGGGCACTGACATGGGGTGAGGGGTTGTAAAATGTGGGATACAGACGATTTCAGGTAAGTACTGGAAAAAAAAACGAATTTCGTTGCGCGCCCTGCATCGCCAAATGTGATGCAGCGCGTGCAACATTTTTTTTTTGGTACTTACCTGACATCATCCGTATCCCACATTTTACAACCCCCCACCCTGCCCCTCCTCCTCCCCACGTCACCGCCCTGTGGCACCCCCTACATGGGTTGTGGCTGGTAGCACCCTTGAGCAGTGAGGTGAGGATGACAAGATAGTTCTCAGTACCGTGACCATGTCTAAATGCCGTTTGTGTAATGGGGATTAGATCCTTCGAGGTGGCCCATTTCCCTAGCTCTTGATTTAAGACTTTGGGGCAGCATTTGCCATCAACCTCGGAAAGGGCAATCAGCCTGAAGTTAACCATTTGATTGTTTGTGCCTTTATTGTGAATCAGGGATAATATGGAGCCTCTCCAACTCTCTGTCATGACATTCAACATAATGCAGTTTTTGAATAGGGGACTTAATAAAGAGGCCCACTCGTCTATTGCAGATTAGAAAATACTGGTGGGGAGAACATTTGCTCCCGGTGCACCCGCCAAATCAAAATGAAGTGATTATTAGGTTGATTTTATCTATACTGGTTATAGCCTCTCCCCATTGGCAGATGACCAGTTTTGGCAACAGTCACGTTGGCCAAGCCTAGTCCATGATCTGCTGTGTTGTACAAATTAAAAAAATTTATTCTGTCCACTTTGATGGTTGAATGCAGGTAGCAGCATTCAAATTGTTTCTGTTTGATTGTATCTGAACCAGTCTCCAAAGTTTGGTGGAATGTTATGTTTTTGAGGCTTCGTGGAGTTCAATCTACTCTTTAACTACATTTTGCCTGACAATTTCCAATAACTTGACTCTGCATGTCTTCTTTGCTTTCCAAATGTCCTCAACTCTTGAGGGAGAAATGTTGTTGCTGTGGGCTTTTCTCAAGAGAATATTCAGTTTTTGCTTAAGAGCTCTCAATTCAGGAAACGGGTTGACTAATTGCCTATTTTCAGTGACACCTGCGTTGTGGACGAACAGGTTGAGTATCTCCTCCGTGAACGATGAGGAATGTAAAGGTGATGATGGCGGCTCGCTAGCCCCTATTATTAGGGCTTTTGTCAATTCTTCTTTTTTAAAGTTGTTGGCATTAGAGACCATTTTATTCTATACAGGCGGCAAATGCCCTCCGGGTCACCAATTGTTTTGACTTGTGAGAGTCTGATGGGTATAATGGAAAGAGAACAGGTTAGTCTTGCATGATCCCTGATCAAGATGGGCTAAACTTAAAAATTACTTGTTTGGAGGTAATTCTGCATGGATATCCAATTGTTATCAATTAGTGAAGAGCTAGAACTTGTAATATATGTGCAAGAAGGAGGTAGATCCAATGCACTTCTGCCATTTAGAGTTCTACAGTCCGGAGAATTGAGAGTGGTGGCAAATATTTCTCCTGCCTTGTCCTTGATTTTCCACAAGGGTATCTCCCGAATGTGAGATAAGGTGTCTTCCTCCTGCTGCCATATTAAGGGTTCCACTTTAAAATCATTCACTGCTCCTACTCCTAGCCTACAGATAGCTGGGAGCCCCGGAGACATTACTTAAAGGAAAGAGAAGTAGCGTGGCTTGGAAAAGAATAATTGTAGGCTGCGTGTGGACTGGTCAAGGTCCTTTTG
This sequence comes from Lissotriton helveticus, assembly GCF_964261635.1. Lineage (NCBI taxonomy): Eukaryota > Metazoa > Chordata > Amphibia > Caudata > Salamandridae > Lissotriton > Lissotriton helveticus. Next base: position 608,497,614 of record NC_136063.1, read on the forward strand.
GACATGTAAGTATGTACTAGTAAAAAAAATGTGTTGCCCCTGTGTTTGGCTATGTGTTCTACAATAATGTGCCACTGGAGATATGGCTGCCGTTACAATTGTGAGGAACTGTCAGATATCTACACAATGGCTATAAAACGAAATGCAATACATGATTTTGTTCTTTAGAGTTACCATACTCAGAAGTGCACATTTGCTCAATCGCTTACAGGAAGCGAGTAAACTGTTTATTCATATTGTATTATATTATGCTCTATTTTAATGTGTTACCTGAGTAATCAAAAGGTTGGTGTTGACTTTTCTTTTACCCCTTAGTCATGCCATGTTTTGTTTTCACTCTTGTACAGTCCTTTGTATGACAGTAAGAACTATCATCTTGTCATGGATGACAGGTCTCAAGATAGTGATACTAGCTGCAAAGCACTTCACTGTCAAATTGATGTAGTAACACTTCTAAAAATACTAGTATGTTCACCTCCATCTTGCTGAACATCATCTTCCACCTCCACCATTCAAAGGTGGCATCATAGCTCAATATTGATTTTCTTGGTTGTCCATAGTTTGCTAGAATACGTAGGTACAGTTAAATTAACTTTGCACATATAGCTGTCTATAGATCTGTTCATCCTGTTAGTCTGTCTCAGTTTTGGAGCCACGATTAATGTTGTCACCCAAAGACTGCTACACCTCAATCCACAATGGCACACAACAGTTTTGTTCCAGTGAGTTAAACTAAAACCAGTACTATTTTGATAGAATATGCAATAATTGGATATATACACATTTTACTTGCTGGTTGTATATAAAATCCATAGTAAAATCTTCATTGTCCACACTAATTACAGCATGAACCATGACCAAGAGCCCGATTACGACTTGTTGTGCAGCTGGAGTGGGGCGTACGCCACTGCCACGCTCCTGCAGTGGCAGAGCCATGGTCAGGCCACCTGACAGATTAGGAGTTTTCTCTTGTCCGGCAGGTTGATTTTTTACGTTGTTACAGCAGTGCCTCCAAAAATGGGCACTGCAGTGGGAACGCCAAAAACAGTTCCTGCATGGCATGGACTGCAAAGTCCATGCCATGCAGGAACTGGTGTGTATGCACACATGGGGGCACATGTTTTGTCCCCATTTGTGCGTCACATGGAGTGAGGCATGCAGGGGCCTTGTCGGGCCCGCTTTGTTTCCTCTCTGCTACAATTTCATGCAGGTGGGACCGCCATGAAAACCGTGGAGGAGAGGAAACTCATAATATGCTTGGCGGGACAGTGTCTCTCCTGCCAAGCATATTGCGGCAGTAGACTGCCGCACCACAACTAGGGAATGACGGTTCCCTGGCAGCAGTCCCATGGCGGTCTGACCACCCAAGTTTTAATGGTGCGGTCGGACTCTCGGTACCACAGTGGCTCTACCGCCACCACCGCGCTACCATGAGTCTAGCGGTCCTTTGACCACCAGCCTCTTAATTAGGCCCGAAGTGTTCAAAGCACAATGTAGGTCATGCAATTTCTACTGACATCATACTGATGGTGTATTACTGAAAAGAGGTGTCTCAAAATACTGAAACATAGACCCAGACAAAGGATTTGTAAATGTCAATTACTGGATTACCCTCAAAGTTATGATGGACCAACTCATGATTATATGGCACCTACAAAACACAAGAAGACAGGAAGAGGTGGTAAAAGTATGTTGCCCAGGACCCACAACTGGCACTGGGATCTGAATAGCAGTGTAATACAGATCACCCTACCTTGTCATTATGTTGTCGCAGTGGTGCTGGACCTGCTGCACCGTTGTGTGAACAAGAGTGTATTAGGCCAAAAGTCACATCACTCCAGTGTTCCGGTGTTCCAGTGCTCCATCCTCTGGCAGGTCATTCCTTTGACTGCTACTGGAGCTGCTCTCACCCCTACAAGCTACCAAGGTCTGAAGGTCAAACAGCTGACAGTAGTGCTTCCATGGGCAGAAGATGTGTGCAGGAAAAGTGCTGCAGCAACTGCACTACTCCTCATACCATCCCTACTGTTTTTCAACGTCCCGTCTCGCCTGCCCCCCTCCTGCCACTGGCTCAGCTTGCCAACCATTGGGTTGAGGGTTGCAGTTTGCAGAGGCAGCCAGCCCAGGGGCTAGGTCGGCTTGCTCTCCATGTGACTCTCCCCCACCCTCCTTACATTCACTCTGCTTCTTGGTGATACTCAGTCACCAGCCAATTGTCTGCAGCCTCTGCAGCTTCACCGGCTCCCCCAGTCAAACTACATCAGTATGTTACGATGACCAGCTGTAAAAGGTGAGGAGAAGGAGAGCCTCAGTTATAGTTCAACATGTGTGTTGACCCCAGTTGGTTCTGCCAAACAGTGGAACCAGTGGTGGGTTAAAAATAAATTCTTGACTGAAATCAGGACAATTTTATTTAATTGAGCATTTTGAGCATCTGTGTTGTGATGCAACTGTTAATAACCTCCTGGGCAGACCACCCATAGCTGTTTCTTCCCTCAAAAAAGTTACAACTGGGGGCAATTAAAACTCACTCCACCAAACCTAGTGCTCGCAATATATGAAATCAAAACCAAGGAGCTCCAGGTAGAATGACATTTTCAGAAATGAGGATTGCGCCACATTCACTGGAATCAAGGTGGAGTTTAATCAGCTATAAAGTCTGCCTTGCTAACAGCAGACAGACCAAGCATCATTAAAAAGGGAGGTCCTGGACTCATCTGCTATCCCTAAGCTTGTAAAACTAAACCCCAGACAACGCTTGATCTACAAATGTATAAGGAAATCAGATGATATACCAGGCTGCACAGTGTACTTTAAGTCTGGACTGGAGTTGCCATCATCACTACAGAGGGATTCACCCTTGGATCCAGGCAGTGAAACTGATTTATCAAGTAAGTCCCTTAATGTAATTACTATGGTTGCTGAAATATCCCTACCTCCAACCTCCACGAACAGTGCATAGAGAGAGAGAGCTACTTTAGAATTACCCTTTATAGAAAAAAATCTGGAAACCGGCTCCATCTATGGTCATGATGACTCAATTGCAGTCGTACCTTGAGTATGAATTTGATCGCATTGGAACAATGGCCAGCTCATTCTAAAATTCTATACAATTGGAGCAATATCATGAGCTGGAGAGCTCGAATGGTACGGATTGTCACACCCACTCCACTCAGGCTCCTGCAAATGCTGAGTCAAATCAAATAATCCAAGTCACTGACAGTGTAAGTACTAATGTTAAAACCTTGAATAAAGAAGATGCATCCTGGCCTATCCCAGTCTTAGTTGCAATGGGTGTTCTCAGTAACACTGTCACAAATTTCAGACATACTAAAAAATCAATCTTTGCTATTTTCTGAGCAGGTTATGCAGTCAATACAGATCAAAAGGAAACAGGCATCAATGAGAGATCGATTCAAAATGCTATTCTCAATCAAACAAAACCTGAGCGAGATGGTGGCAGCATCAAACACTCTGCAATGCTTTGGCAATAGTTTTGATTTTATCCAGTTGCTTTCAACTAAGGTCAAGAACGTTGTAGCAGAGACTATTACAACCCAGCCACCACAGCCCATGCTCAACTCTTATCCTGAACCAGGAATAAAGGGAGGATCATCCACTATGAACAGTAAAACATCTGTATCAGTTACACATGACCAGTCTCAGAACAAACTCTAAAACGGTTCAAAATCCTAGGCACTCCAAACAGTAGAGTCTAGGGTCAGTGTGCCACTCAGGGAAGAATTCCCAGATGGTTTTATACCATTCTTAAATAAAAGAAGCCTGAAGAAATAAAAAAAGACTCAAGAAAACTCTCTCATAAATCAAACATTGCATCGAATAATGCAAAGCGTTCCTATATTTAGCAAATCAATTGCTAAACGAAGTTCGAAAGCAGTCTCCCGCAATATTAGCAAGAATAATATTACATCATCTGATGTGTACTCAGGTGCACTTATCAAGATGGATATGGCCCTCTCTACCCCTCTTTTATCAGACAACCAGTTTGAAGAAATACATTTAAACATGGTTCCCACTTTTTTCAATTGACCAAATTTAATAACACCTACAGCAATTACTGCCCCGTCTACCCAGAGAGTTCAGTCAATGTCCACCACATCACTGCTAAGACCCAAACTCACCTCAACTTATAGCAAAATTGTGAAATATGGATTGTAGTCAGCAATGGCCAAAGATATTAACTGTGATACAATCTCAACCCTAAAGCAAACAAACAACTCTGAAATGCTTAAGCATATAATGGTGACCGCCTGGACATCGTCCTGAACGGCCGCTCCCCCACGCTCCCTGACTGCTTCCTGCTACAGCACCCTGAGTCAACAGCTGACACCACTCTCGACCGGCATTAACTTGATAGCGGTATCGTTACTCCGCTTTGGCTATTGCGCGCTAGCATTGTTATAGACTCATTTCGCATTATTTATTTATTTGTGTATTGCGCTTTGTGCCCTATGTAAAGCGCTCAGTAACCGCTGCAAAATTATTGTGGTAGCCTCTCTCCCGGTGCCTCATAGACCGCGCTGCGCCTAGCTCTGCATTTTGGATTGCTGGCATTGTGTTGTGAGTTTCGTTTTGCAGGCTCCTCCACCATCTTGATTGTTGTGCTTTGCCCGGACACGCCTCCCCGAGACCGCCTCCCAGCTGCCCCGCCCACGCTCCGCCCCCTCCACTCTCCATTTATGTCCAATGACCCAACGCGCAGCGTCCACGCGCTGCGGCCTCGCCGAAGGTGCGCCATAGGTAAGCCCGTCTGCGCCCGTCCGCGCCTGGACCGCGCCCAGCGCCCGTCCCCCTGCCCTTTGCTGCCCCCAACCCCCCAGAGTAACTTATGATGCCGCTACTCTCCTCGCCTTCAACGCCGGACGCACCCCACTATGCTGCGTAGCTACCCCAGGACGTACCCACGGCCCATTCTCCTGCCTCTCCTGTAAGTTCAACTGCCTCAGGACCCTCACCAAACCAACTCCCTCCACACTCAGCTCCGAACCCAACAACTTGAAATGCATCCTACTGAACACTCGCTCGGTCCACAGACACGCAACCGAACTCTGGGACCTAATCGACACTGCGTCAACTGACATCGCCTTCCTCACTGAAACTTGGATGAATGCATCTTCTGCCCCCGACATCGCCATAGCCATACCGGACACTTACAAGATCATTCGAAAAGACCGCACCAAAAAAAAACTGGAGGAGGCATCGCCATCGTCCATAGAAACACCATCAAAATCACAACCAGCTCTGACGACAATCTTGCAACCGCCGAACACCTCCACTTTCAGATCCACACCGACCCTAGGACCACCCTTAGAGGCACCCTCATTTACAGGCCCCCAGGCACCCGATCTCAATTCAGCGAAGACATCACTGACTTCGTCAGCCCGCACGCCCTCGCCTCCGAGAACTACATTCTTCTAGGAGACCTCAACTACCACCTTGACAACTTTCTCGACAACAACACCACCACCCTTCTGGACAACCTGTCCAATCTCGGACTCAAACAACTTGTTGACACCCCCACTCACACAGCCGGACACACGCTCGACCCTATCTTCACCTCCAGCAAGCACATCTCCTTCGATCACGCTACAGCTCTCCACTGGACGGATCACAGCTGTGTTCACTTCAGCTACAAAACAACCCTGACCCACAACCGTCCACAACCCATCCCCCGAAGAAAATGGAACAAAATCACCACCAACCAACTCCTCGCATCCCTCAGCCAAAACACTCCCACCCTAACAACGAACCCAGACCAAGCGGCCACAAACCTCAGGCAATGGATTACACACAGTGCGGACGAACTAGCACCCCTGAAAAAAGACCAGTTGAAATCATTCAGCAAAAAGGCTCCCTGGTTCAATGATGACCTTAAAAAATCCAAGAAGACATGCCGCACCCTGGAGAAGAATTGGAGAAAAGAACCAACCTCAGACAACATGGCCTCCCTCAAGACAGCCACCCGCAAACACCACCAACTGATTCGATCCGCCAAGAAATCAGCATTTAAGGACCGTCTCGACAACAATTCCCATAACAGCAAGGAACTCTTCAATATCGTCAAAGAATTCACCAACCCTCCCGCAACATCCAACGACATCACCAACTCCCAAGACCTCTGCGATGCGCTATCCTCCTTCTTCTACAACAAAACTGCCGACATCCACAACAGCTTCAAGAATACTCCCAATGACCAACTCACCCCACCCCCTTCTGATCCCACCCCTCCAACTAACTACCTCAACTCCTGGAACCCAATCACCATTGAAGATACCATTCGCCTTATGAACTCAATCCACTCTGGCTCACCTTCTGACCCCTATCCCCACTACATCTTCAACAAAGCTGACTTCATCATTGCTCCCCAACTCCGCGATGTCATCAACTGCTCCTTCAACTCCGCCACCTTTCCAGAATTATGGAAACACGCCGAACTCAGCGCACTTCTGAAAAAACCAACAGCAGACCCCTCAGAACTGAAAAACTACCGACCCATCTCCCTCCTCCCTTTCCCGGCCAAAGTCATCGAGAAAGCCGTCAACAGCCAACTCGCAGCCTTCCTTGAATCCAACAACTCCCTGGATCCTTCACAGAATGGCTTTCGAGCCAAACACAGCACCGAAACCGCCCTCATTGCGGCGACCGATGACATCCGAGCACTCCTGGACAACGGTGAAACAGTGGCCCTCATTCTACTCGACCTCTCCGCCGCCTTCGACACTGTCTGTCACAACACCCTCATACAACGCCTCAACAACATCGGCATACAAGGAAAAGCCTTGGACTGGATCATCTCGTTCCTAGCCGGGAGAACACAGAGAGTCCGACTCCCCCCTTTCTACTCAAAGCCCACCGAAGTCATCTGCGGCGTACCTCAAGGCTCCTCACTCAGTCCCACCCTCTTCAACGTCTACATGAGTCCCCTCGCCTCCATCGCACGTCAACACAACCTCAACATCATCTCCTACGCCGACGACACCCAGCTAATCCTTTCCCTCACCAAAGACCCCAACACCGCCAAAAACAACCTTCACGAAGGTATGAAAGAAGTAGCCGAATGGATGAAACAAAGCCGCTTAAAACTCAACTCAGACAAAACGGAGGTGCTCATCCTTGGATCCTCCCCCTCAGCTTGGGACGACTCCTGGTGGCCTTCCGCTTTGGGATCAGCGCCCACACCCACTGACCATGCACGTAAACTGGGCTTCATTCTAGACTCCTCTCTCTCAATGTCCAGACAAGTCAACGCCGTATCGTCCTCCTGCTTCAACGTCCTTCGCATTCTCAAAAAGATCTTCCGCTGGATCCCCCTCGAAACAAGAAAGACTGTCACCCATGCACTGGTCACGAGTCGACTGGATTATGGCAACACACTCTACGCCGGAATTACAACAAAATTGCAGAAAAAGCTCCAGCGCATCCAAAACGCATCAGCGAGACTCATATTAGACATCCCGCGCCAAGAGCACATCATCGGTCACTTAAAAAACCTCCACTGGCTTCCCGTCAACAAAAGAATTACTTTCCGCCTTCTTACCCACGCACACAAGGCCCTTTATAATCTAGGACCCGAATGCCTCAACACCCGACTGTCCTTCTACTATCCCACCCGCCAACTAAGATCATCCAATCAAGCCCTCGCCGAAGTCCCGCTCATTCGAAAAACCACCATGGGTGGCAGATCCTTCTCCTTCCTGGCTGCCAAGACCTGGAACTCACTCCCCACCCACCTCCGCCTTACTCAGAATCACATCTCCTTCAGAAAAGATCTGAAAACTTGGCTATTCGATAAATAGTGAACCCCTCCCTCTAGCGCCTTGAGACCCTCTGGGTGAGTAGTGCGCTTTATAAATGCCTGAACTTGAACTTGAACTTGGATGGGGTCATGATGTTGGCTAGATCACCTGCAGCCTCATCTTATGAAAAACCTCCTGATAAATCAAATTCATCAAGCTCAAGGCCTGTCATCGGTACAGCAGAGCCGACAGATTTTCAAGGTTTCAAAATTGTCCTCAGAGGCAACTTCCTTCATTGTCATAAGTCACCTGGAGAGACGGTTCATAAATCATATGGAAAAACTAGGCTTGTAAGTGAATGGATGAGTAATCAGTGCAAATACCCAAGCAGAGAATAATGTAACCAAGGAGAGTTACAAAATCGATCTCACTTTCTTGAACACATTTGAAAGATATCATGGTACACTAAATATACAGAATATATTAAAGTTAATAAATTCCTTTGATGAATTCAAACAACTTGACTCCAAATCCTTGCTATGCTTTCTTCAAAAACACAAAGGTACTACAGATGGCGAAGACATCAGGATAACCTGGTCAACTCAATCTACGGTCCAAAGAATTAGGGCTCAGAAAGACATTTTGAGGGCTGGGGATGAGTATTAAATTAGTGAGAAAATAAAATATTTGCATCTGCTTAAGCATAAGCAACAATACCATATACCCGTTTGTTCTCAATCACTGGATATGCCATATTACAAAGGTCCTGACTCAAACATGATGTTCCTAAACTTAAAAATTGGAGCCCAGGGATCTTCATTAAAGGTGCATAAAACCTCATGGTCAGGGGACCCCCCCATACAAGTTAAACCAGTAAATCCAACAATCAGCCACTAATCCTAATGTTTGCAAAAGTTCAAATTACTGCCTCAATGAACTGTCCGTAATCTGGAACATCGCAGGTCTTGACAGGCAATTACATTTTCAATGGATAATATGCTAACATTCTCTCCAATGATCACTGTGCAGTTTGAACACAAGAAATATGGAAATTAGCAAGTTCTCTGATTCCTAATTTTACTATACATGAAATACTGGTTAGAAGAATGACCAGGAAATATCTAATGGGGGGGATTCTGACAATGATCAGTAACAAATGTCATACTAGTATTTAAAATCTATGTGTTATATATATTAGCAGTTTTAATAAAGTATCACAATATATCAATAGGTTTGATAATAAACATCTACTTTCCACAGCATCTCTTAAAAATAAACACAACTATTATGCTGTATTAAGCAGAGTTTGACTTTCTCATTGGTAAACACGACCGGTAATTTATAATCACAACTGGGAACTTTAATCGAAATCTTTGACATTCAGCTGTTCACGCTCTTAGCCCCGAGGAACAGGATTTAAACTACAATATTTCCCTTCCTAATTTTACACTGACAGAGAACAGTATGTGCTCAAGTCCATTGCCAAGATATACCTGTAATCTGTTGTTTGATTCAGGATATAGGTCACTTAATGGTAGGCTAACAGATGATCAGCCAGCCATACCTACCTTTCGGGGCACAAATGCACATATGATCATTGAATATACTTTTATTTATTATTCCATCTTTCATACCTGTAAGGCTTTTGCAATAATACAGAGGGCAGAAAGTGATCACGACCCACAAAAGAAGTTATTCAATATCAAACCTGATCAGTTAGGACAAAGCAAAACTGCTAATAACTATCATAGGTTAGTGGTAAACTCAAAGAAGCTGAGATGGAATGCGTAGCACAAGAAGAAAGCTACACATTTTGACAATGAGCCCTGTTTGTTAGGATTACATAGGGCAGGGCCAGCCCTAGGCATGAGCAGTGTGTGCAGCTGCCCAGGGCCTCGCGCTCAGCCTAAAAACAGGGGGCCCTGCTTCACTGTGAAAGGCCACGCTTTCACAGTTAGTCCACCTGCTCCTCCAGGATCCCCTCCCTACAAATCACAATACATATCAGAGATGTCTTGACCTTGCTGGTCCGGGCGTTATGAGATTCCTGGGGGCGCAGGGGTGGGGAGAAGGACAAACAGAGTGTGGACTGCAATTATGTTGGGTCACAGTGTCAGGGGCGGGTCAAAACCACTGTTAAGTACCGGCCATTCCCTTTCTGCATTTTGTTCCTAGGCGACAGAATTCCCCTTTGTGTCCAGGAACAGCCGGACATAGGTAAGGAGAGGTGGGTGAGGCGAGGAGGGAGCAGCCAGAACACTGGCTTTTTAAAACTTTTGCATCACCCACTTTTTGATGAGAATATGCATTTAAAATGCATGTACGACTGCCGTGGTAGAGCAGTGTTTTGTGAAATGCCTTGGTACTGCTTCGAAGGGGCAGGGGAGGGGGCCCCGTTCACTGGGCCTCTAAGCACTAGAGCAAGCTGCAAGGTCCAGATATGGGGCCCCCCCTTCCCTGGGCTTTCTAGCCCTCACTCCCTCTTTCCATTATTTCTACCCCTGTGAAATTTATCAAAAAAAAGAAACACTTGCTGGAAAGGTAGTCTCTTTCTTTCTAAGATTTTTCACTTCCAAAGTGCAGCCTCCCGACAGAGAGAAATAAAAGGATAAACATGTGAAAGGTAACTAAAGCAAGACAGAGTGTGTCAAAAAGAGGCCAGATTGATTTTATTCACATCCAAAACACACCAGTGACACTTTACAGAGTTTGCCAGTGAAGCACTACTTTTGCTTTCTTGTATTTCTCTGAACAGCATTCATTCCTGGAGGTACTGTGCAATACCTGCTTGATGGGCAGAGACATTAATATCACTGCTCTGTATCCACAAATGTGGACTTTTTAAACCATACTGCTTACATTTTGTAAGGATCTAAGCAATGGACATTGAAAAGGGTCCCTTCTGGTCCTGTAGTCATGTCCTTACCTTTTCATGCAAAAGCACTCACTGATTCTGAACAGTGAGGGTAAAAGCGTTGAGGTTAGCATGTTGTTCATGCTTACATTTCACATGCTTTACTTAATCTTGCATTCCCTATGTATGTTTGCTTTTTCCAGTATGTTACTTTTTTTTAGGCAGCATATTGCTCTTGTCTAGTGCGTAATTTGAATTGTGTCGCATCGAGGTGTTATAGCGGGGTGCAATTTGGGTTGTAGGTGAAGGCAGTGCGAGTTTCTGTCAGTGGGGCAGTATGGTGGTCAGTGGGGGAGAGGCACAATGGTCAGAGCTGCCAAATTTTTTACTTTTGGGACCAGGTTCAGCCTTCATGACCAGTTCACCAGACCACTCTCCTGAGAGTGCACATTTCCATGCTAGACCTTAGAAGGCCCCGAAAGACCTTAGAAGAATGGTGTCTGAGGACCAGCAGGTGGACCATAGCGGTGGCAAGTGTGGGTTAACCTTGAAGGCCTGTCCACTACAACCCCTATTGAAGCTCATCTCCATTCTTGCTGGCAGGCCTACGAAGCAGCACACCCTAGAGCAACATTGACTCTGTCACTGAGGTCACAGGACCCTTGAGCAGGGAGGCTCTAGGGCGGTGCGACTGGTGAGCATGCACTGAGAGCTGACTGCGGGTGGGGGAATCATGTATTTGAGTTTTTTTTTTTTAAAAGAACTTGCTGCCTCCTTCCTGGCCTCCAGCAATTTTCGGCAACAATAAAAATGTCATGATATCTCAGGTGATTAATGTTTCTTCCTAGAGAGCGATAGAGTTTCGTCAGGTGGAAGTTTTGACTTGTGAAATGGTAGAGCAGAGGGTTAATGTGCCTGCTGCAAAGAACATGTGCAGTGCAGATCACTAAGTCAACAAGGTGTAAATAGGCCAGTTGGTTACTGCTTTTGTCAGAGATCCTTATGTTACTTGAGTTTATAAGTAAAAATCCTAACACAAAACAATGAGCTATTAACTGTCATCTAAGAGCTGCATGCAAACACACTAGGTATAAATTAGAGTGTTATTTTTTTCCCCAGTCTTTCATTATCCAATTGATGCAAAATGGGTTCATTTGAACAGAAATCAATTCTGGTTATTAAAGAGAATCCCCAACCATGGTATTACGTTCTAATTTCAGAGTTTGTGTTTCTCCAGATAAATCACTATTAAACTATACTGTCTACTAGTAGGATTGTCATGTGACTCCAACACCTTGTAGTCCTTTGTGTTATGTAACATTACCTTTTGTTATTTACACACGTATGATTGATTGTCTCTGTGTAATGTGTGTGATATAAAGTTCTTTGACACCCTACACTGATGTCAGTGGCACTGTAAATCAAATTGAATGTATCTGAGCAAGAATGTGGTCGTGCCCAGGCAACCACTTACAGCCCAAGGACCCTATTAGAGTTGCGAGGTAAATCCCCCGTACCCTGTCTCTCCTCATGGAACCTGGGCGTGAAAAATTTCACCTGCCCACACTGTGCCTATCAGCCTGACCCCTAACACCCTGTCACGCTGTACCATATGCTCCGTGTAACCTGTAGGTCACTCTCTAAAAACTCCTTAGAGGTCTCATTACTCTTATCGGAATCGGAACCAGATGTCCTGTTCCTCACGGAAACGTGGCTACATGCAGGCTCTGATCCAGATATTATTCAAGCGGTATCCAGAGGATATCAGATCCTTCGAGAAGTTCGTCCAACTGGAAAAGGCAGAGGCCTAGCGATCATATATAAGGAATGGTACGACTGCCGCAGCTCTCCCAACCAACTGCCGAGCTGGGAAAGCCTCTCCTTCTCAATAGAATTCTCTCCTACGTGTACCTTCTCAGGGATCCTCGTGTACCGACCTCCCGGCACTTTGGGTCAATTTCTCAACAGTCTGCCGCTCGCCATAGCTAGCGGAGCCAGAAGCCTACCAAACTACACCCTGTTAGGGGATCTCAATATTCACCTAGACGACCCCTTAGACCATACAGCCGTGGAACTATTAAATAGCCTCGAGGCACTACAGCTGTCTCAGCTAGTATCGGAACCTACCCACTCCAGGGGACACCTTCTAGACCCTATCTTTAGCAACTGCAAAGATCTTGCAGTGGGCATACCCTCCCCTCTCCCTTGGTCTGACCATTTCTTGATCCCCTTCACTTGGACATCTCCAATCCCTCATCCTGCTCCACCCACTGTATTTCGGAGAGACCGCAAGTGGTCTAAACTTAGCCACACACAGTGGGCAGCCACTTTAGAATCCTCCATCCCCCCATGCAACCCTGATCCTATCTTAAGAAATGAGAATTTTAACAGATGGATAACCCAGTCTTTAGACTCTATTCTCCCAATGACCGACTTCGAACCAAAACACAGTCCAAGAAACGCGCCCTGGATCTGCGCAACATGAAACGAGAATGCAAAAAACTTGAAAGGAAATGGCGTCTAGACTATTCACATTCAAGTAAAACTGCATATCGATCCTCCCTAAAACTCTACTAAAAATAAAATCAAAAGTGCCCAATCTATCTTCTTTGAAAATAAAATAAACGCAGCAGCGTCAAAGCCGAAAGAAATATATCAAATCGCAAGGACCCTGCTAAAATTACCAGAAAAACCGCCAGATCCCCACAGCACTCAAACACGCTGCGATAATCTGGCCAAGTACTTTTACAGTAAAATTGCCACGATCTACTCCTCCTTCCCTCACGCTCCTCCCCCACCGTCCAAACTGGTCACAAAGATACGGGTCCTTTCCCCGCAGTCCTTCTGGAAACCTTTCCAAAACTGGATCCCACTACCCTTCAAACCATCATGACCCAGGTAAAATCTGGCTCACCTAGCGACCCAGCACCAGCCCAGTCCCTACTGACAGTCTCCTCCTCTATTTTTCCCACCATCCTTGACCTGCTTAACACCTCTCTATCCACAGGCATTGTACCACCGAGCTGGAAACAGGCATCGGTCAGAGCCCTCCTGAAAAAGGCTAACTTAGATCAGAAAAATCCAGGGAACGATCGTCCCATCTCCCTGTTGCCCTGGGTAAGCAAAATCACGGAGAAATATGTTAATAACATTCTCACTGAGTTTCTGGAAACAAATAATTTACTGGATGTCTCACAAACAGGGTTTCGCCCCATGCATGGGACGGAGACCGTGCTTCTTGCTGTGACGGAGGGAACTAGGATGATTGCGGATCAGGGCGGCACGGCGGCCATTATTCTTTTGGACCTCAGTGCCGCCTTCGATACCGTAAATCATAACATCCTTCTAAATAGGCTCTCTGATCTGGGAATAGCTGCCAAAGCAACTGTCTGGCTCCAATCTTTCTTATCGGACCGCTCTTTCCGAGTCTGTGAGGGCAACGTTACATCGCCCAGCAAACCACTCAGCTGTAGGGTACCTCAGGGATCCTCCCTGAGCCCCACACTGTTTAACATATATATGCGCCCCCTTGCCGAGGTCGTCCGCCCCTTCGGAGTGCAAATCATATCCTATGCTGAAGACACTCAGCTGGTGGTGACATTGAGCCATCCCTTAACCCAGCCGAGTGATTTAAGGAGCTGCTTGGAAGCAGTCCTCTCTTGGATGACTCTGTCCTGTTTGAAACTGAATGGAGACAAGACGGAGCTGATGGTGTTAGGCAACTCCCCTCAAAAAACCATCGACTCCATATGGCCAACCTCGCTGGGACCCGCCCCCAAACCTAAAGACACAATCAAGAGCTTGGGAATATGGATGGACAAGACACTTCCAAGCAGTTAAACTGTCAGCTATCTGCTTTGGTATACTCAGGCTCATTCGCAAGATCCTCCCCCTCCTCCCATTCAAGGCAAGACAGATCATGATTCAGGGCCTGATTCTCTCCCGGCTAGACTTCGGGAATGCCCTTTACCTGGGAGCCCCCCAATAGACCCTTAATAGACTCCAGGTGGTCCAGAATTGTGCTGTCCGCACTCTCCTACGGATCCCCCATCGTCTCGCTGTAAAATCCGAACTTGGAGACCTTCATTGGCTACCCATCAGGGAAAGAATCGAGTTTAAGAGTATGTGCATCGCCCACCGTGTCTATTGGAGAACGGGAGCAACCATTAATCACTCTCTGATCTCCCCCTATCATCCAAGCAGGCAGCTCAGATCTGCGCATGGCTTCCGAGTCACAAGTCCTAGGATTCGGAGAGCGAGATGCAGGGGTCGAACTTTCTCCTTTAATTCGGCAAGACTCTGGAACTCCCTTCCCCTTCCCCTCCACTCGGAGCCCAACCTCCTGTCCTTTCGGAAAAAGCTAAAAACCTTGTTATTCAACAGATAATCTCGGTCTCATCTCTCACTCACACACGTTAATCCTTAGCGCTAAGACGCCTCCGGGTAGCCACCGCGCTCTACAAAAACCATTTCCATTCCATTCCATCCAATGTGGTTATGGAGACTTGAGGGACACTGTTAAAGGGTGGTAGGGAGGGAATCCATGACAGAGCGAGTCATTGGGGGTTGAGTGGTCAACAAACATTGTTGCACAGGGCTCCACCAGCGCTAAATCCAACCACTTCTACTTCCGACAGTTTTAACTCCAAATCAAAAATGCTGATTTGAAAACCCCTTCAATCTGAAGCATACCTTCAAGTCAATGTATGATTTAGCAATGGTCTCGGTTGTTTTAAGTCTTTTTTAAATTTATTTACAATCTTTATTTGTTTCCAATGGTCTCTTGTAATTTTGTATTATATGTGTTGTGTTTTTGCACTTAACATAATTCTGCCGAGTAAAGAGCCCACACACAAAAAAGATTGTCCTATGACTCTGGGATACTGGTGAGAGGATTTAGGTTAAAACAAATTACTAAGTATTAATGTCATCCTAAGGTAGCACAATAATGGCACAGAAAGACACGGGAGCCTTTTGAAATTTGCGATTATATCCATGAAGTGAGGAGTTTTCTCTTGTGTAATTTTATTTTTTGAATGATCCCGCCCCTCATTACCTCAACAGGATCTCCCCCCTTTATGAGACAGAACTGGAATGTTTATCATGCACTCATCTGCAAACAATCAGTTAACATGAGTAAAAAATATCCATCTTTGTGAGACCGGCACCTAGCTTTTCCATCCAAAGAGACAAATGTAATCCATTTCATACAGTTTTAAAATAAATGGACTTATTTAATTTGTATATTTATCTTTTTGTCCATGTTACTGATATCCACATTAGATCTCTTCAGTGATGACAAATAAGATCAATAGTCCTGTGATGTCACTTTCTGTGATGTCACTTCTTGTGATGTTACCAAGGATGGATCCTCCACTAGGGCAGAGAAGCGTCGCCCCACTGCTTTCTCGCGGAGCGAGAAGCAGAAACATAAAATGCTAAAACTAAAATGTTATGTTTCTGTTTCTTGCACTGCGAAAAAGCAGAAGTGTTTGGTTGGGAGGGGGTCTTGCTTTAGGGCAAGGGAGGAGTGGCTTGCACACTGCTAAGGGCTCGGACTGTTTGGTCTGCCCTCTGTACCCTCCTGCAAGACCCCCACGAGACCCCCAACCGTGAGTCATGCCAGCCGCGACTGGATGTGACATGCAAATTAGAGGGGCCTCACATCTTGCCTTTCGTCCGGGGCCCCAGAAGTTTTAGGACTGGCCCTGGATGCTGTCACCAGATTCATTGTGCGAGAAATGGGGAAGGGGTTGCCCTGACAGTCATCCAGGCCGCACACCATAGCCTCATTGTACTTGCAGAGATGAATGTTAAAATCCCCCACCCAGATGATGTTAAGAGGGCCCTTTTTTGTAAGTGAGTTAATTTTCCCTAGCTCACTATTTAGTTCTCTTGCCACTGACTTGAGTCTCCCAAATTCGTTGTTATATTAATTGATTAAAAACTAGGTTCCTTCATTTCTGTGCTCAAGTTGGAAAAACTGGAAATGGCTATTTGAGAGCCAACCTGCCTTACTTGTAGGGGTATAGTATTGGAGGTTAGAGTTATTAGTCCCCCCTTCACTCTGCCTGACGCTGAGGGTACTGCAGGTGTGTGGAAAGTGCGGAACCCTGGGAAGAAACCTGGGTCCTTGGCCTATGTTTCCAGGAAGCAGAGACTCTCCAGTGATTGCCAGAGGTTATTCCATTGGTCGTTGCCTATCTTTGAGGCAATTCCTGGCACATTCCAGGATGCTAGGCTAGTCTTGTTTTCCCTGTACTCCAGGGCGAGAAAATCATAGGGGTCACCTGCGTTCCAGGCACTGGACTGACAAATATAGCTGCTCTCCCTGCAGGTGAAAGGATAGGTAATGGTAGTCAGGCGGAAGATTCCAGATCTGAGAGGGCGGTAAATCTGCTGTGCAGCCTTCCCGCCAGAGTAGTGTTGGGGCCCTCTGCATATCTCACAAATGATTGACCTGACCTTATCCTGACTCTCTGTCCAGTAACTGGCATTGCACCCTGTTTATAGAAGTGCTCTAGGGATAAAGGGATAATGAGTGCTCCTAAGAGAAGATCAATGGAGATTGCGTAGGAGAAAGTGACCAACATATGCATTATTGAAATGTACCACCACACAGTCTCCAGCAATAGATTTAGTTGAGCTACACACCCAACTCTCTCTCCTAGGCATGATAATTTTATTAGCCAGCTGATGGCTCCTCATATCCGAGTCCTCGAGATGATATGAGAGCCAGTGCAAGCATTTTTCCATTAACTGCGATGTAGATTCCAACTGCTTTTCCCAAAGAAGAGGAACATTAGCCAAGACCAGTACCAAGGAAGAGACTGCAGGCGGAATATGGAGGAGGACTTGTTGTGAGTAGTTGAGTAGTTGGTGGGGATGCTTTCTGCTCTGGACAAAAACACGTCCAGCGTTGCTACAGTCCCTCCGCTCACTCTCTCCGAAGTGCGGCTAAAGTGGAGTCAGTTTATGTATAATTAAAGTTGTAAGGAATTGTTTGTATTTTATATAAAAAACATAACTTATTGGAATGTTTAAATTACACTTACATTTATATTTTTCTAAATATAAATATATGTAAACGATACAACTGCTGATGTAAAAGGATTCCCCGTGGGTCATGGGTCCTGTTAAACTTCTTATTAATTGGTCAATATGTAGTTGTCAAAGTCTTTTGCAATCTGTGTATTTAATATTTTTGAACATTGGTTTTAGCTTTTATACCTATTTATATTTTTATGTATAAATATATATGGATACTCAATTTTACTCCGTATGATATGGAGGTTATGTCATGACTTTGTATTTTATAGTATGTCTTTTATGAGGAAAATTCGCAATAAAGACTTTCTGACTGAAATATATGTATATATTTAAATGGAGATATATTTAGATTTTTGTCAAATATATTTCTGTATTATATATTTTGTTTTAGTATAGTGTTATTTCTAATATTTGTTATATTTTTGTAATCTATTTATGATGCAGTAAGTCTGTTTACGCTTACTGTATTTATATATTGTTTACATTAAACTGGTAGCTAATATTGACCTTTATACTACAGGTATGTAAAGCTGATATATTTAATGTATATATTTTTGCATCAACATGTTTGTATATTGACATTTTTTGTTCAATATTGTGACATACAACTAGTTCAGGATCTGAAGCTGGGGACTGAATGAGGTTGAAGTATGCAGATCTGGGAGGTCTTGATGTTTTGTCAGTAGTAATGAGATGTGTTAGGCAATTGAGAGTTTGGCTACCGCTACGGCAATGTAGTTTAACATAGAATTGTATGGATTTATGGGATTACTCTAAAGGGACCTTTAGCTCACTAAAGTAGATAAGACTGCAGTCATATTCTGTCCCCTATACTTGGTTTACAGCCACTGCTTGGTCTCCAATTCTACCCCTGTTTGCTCAGCAGTTTTTATCCCCCATGCCTACTGTGTCCTAAAATTACTTAAAGTGATACACTGTATTATTTTCCCTCATGGCAGCTTCCATTACTAAAATCTTTACAGGTACTATACTTGTTCCTGGCATGTGGCGTGTTGTAGACTTTTTGCAGAGCATGGCGACTTTCCATAGAACTTCATATAAAGTAGGGCCACCCTGTATCCCCAATTAAATCTGGTTGCCAACCAGCAAAAATATAAGACATTCTCTAGGGCCAATCATTTGAGTTAGTTTACACCTTAATTTTAAATAATGTTCTGGATAATCTTAATTTAATTTTACCACCATATGGCTGGCGTTATTACCCAGGTGCTGGTACAGATTGTGTGTGAGTAACAAAATAATAATTGCTAAAATAGAAAGGAGACATAAAGGTACAAAATGTACACATAAAACTCCTCATAAAGAGGGACAGGATTACTACACTCTTCAATTGATAGCTACAATAATCACAATGTTCAACTTTTTGATTCTTGACATTGTTAATGACATGAATCATTATCAGTATGTATTGTTCTCGTGCATCCACAATTAATTCTGAGATACCAATACCATAGTCGAAAGCCATTCAATAGGACTGGTGTGACCCACACACCTTAACTACTGTTTGATAGAGCAGGTGAGTGACTAATTGTTCCCAATGCCTTCATTATAGACCAACAAGCATAAGTATTGCACAGACAAATGTCATTCAAGTGTTTTAAAAATTGTGACAGCACATACTGGAAGTGAGTACCCAATCCAATCGCAATGGAACCAAAATCCAACCCAAATGGAATAATGTACACAGTGCAATAAGTTACCACCCTTGATTTAATTGTGTAATTGGAAGACCTTACAGTGACAGTCTTTCTTGGCAATTCACTTACTGGTCACCAAACACTCACTTTCATACCTAAGTGATTTTTTGGAGCAGAAGCCCATGAGAGTCATGAGTTCTGCATACATTTTTGGTGGCTACTTGTAGTTGTTGTTCAAAGACTCGGTCCTTCCTGCTTTAACATGATAGTGTAAAGACTATCCCATAAAATTTAGCATGTATTACAAAGATTTTAATGTGTGAAAAATCTGTGCACTTTTGAGATAGTCCTTAAAGATCAGCAATACAAGCTCTCAAATGAGGCGAATGATGCACAGCCAGTGTGTCCAAAAACCCAGGTGCTGGACTGTCAACTTGGCTGTCATACTGACCACCAAACTATTCATAATTACAGGCACATCATTGGTTTGAATGCCGAAGTGGAAACTGAGGGTAGCTCATCTTGACTAAGTCTGGTCGGTGAACTCCGCTCCTCTCGTGGAGTTTGCAGAGTTTTCCACACTCCGCATTACACAGAGCTCACGGATTTCCCAAAAACTCCTCTCCTCGTAATGGAGAAGAGTTTTTTCCTCACTCATGTTCGTCAACATCAAATTGGCGAGGGCAAGTGAGGAAAATCCACATCCGAGTTATAGCAAGATTTTTCCTCATACGAGAGCGTCAATATCAAGATGGCGATCGTGGAAAATCACCCTCCGGGCAAGAATTTTCTACACGGGCTGTCAGATTTTTCATTGTCAGTGGTCGCTTATGTTCGCGACCGCTTGCGTTGAGAAACTGTCCCTTCCTGCTGAGAAAGCTGCTGCTCGAGTATAAATCTACTCAAATGCCGGAAAGGACACAGATCCCACTTGCACTGTGCATGGTGCCGTTTGCGATGATTGCAGACAAGCATCTGGCACTGAAAATCATAGTGAACATCATTTATCTAATGCACTCCACCGCCAGCGGATCTCGGCGTAGCCTGGCAGAGTTTTTTTGCAGTAATCCGCAAACTCTGCCCAGGCTTAATCTTGTTGTCAACAGCAATTGAGGACAACCTCTTCTTTATCTGGCAGGGGCGGACTCCTATAAACTGACACAGACCTTAATGGATGCTTGTCTTCAACATATACACCACCATTGTACACACACTGAATGCCCACTGTGCACTCATGGTGAACCCTGATTATGAAAGGTTCTTGCTGCTACACACTCAGCAAGGCGCCCAAAGAATCCCCTGACTTCCTCTCCACTCACAATGAGTTAGTCAGCATTCCACGTCTAGAACCAGGAAATCCCTGCATAGGTCATAAAAGGATGTTACTCTTTGAAACTAAAGGAGCAGATACTACAGGAGCCTGGCAAAATGCTGCAAGTCATTCTTACACTTGGCTATTAAGAGCTCTATCAAAAGCTGGAGCCATTCACATGGAGGCAGTTCTGATTAAACCTATCACTATCTGCCTAGTTCTTCCAATAACCAAAGAAGATTCCTCTGGGAAGAAGAGTAAAGCATGGGAAAACAGGCCAACAGGGACTGCAGAACCATTTTTCATACCAAGCGGAATGCTCGGCCACTGGCAAGCGATGTTCAGTGAGTTACAAATCCTGTTAGGCAAACAGTGGAAGTCCCTTACGTAGAAAAGAAAGACAGAATCCCAGACATAGATGGTGATGAGGGATTGATTCAGTGGTAGATGCAGTGGACACAAGCTCTGACACAAGGTGTCAAGTGTTGATTGGGAAAAGACTGGTGATGACAGCAATCATTGACTCAAGCACATTAATTAACTAGATGGCCGAGTAGCTGTTTAATATGTTGGAGGAAGAGCCATAACTGCAGCCCGTGCAAATAAAAGCCTTTGCCTAATGACATCCTAAACCCTTGCTGTTGGCAGTCATGTTCCTCATGGACATTAAGCACAATGGTATTGTCACAAGAGTTAAAGTATATGTCACAAAAGGTGATCAAAGAACACTGCTGAGTAGTCAAACCTTAGGGGTTCTTCAACCCGTTAGCTTTATTTTCATGTGCACCCTACAGAGTTGGAAGAGTTGCTTGACAAGTTCCAAAACTTGTTCAGAGGCATTGGGTGCCTGAGAGGAAACCAAGAAGAGCTACATATTGATCTCACCATCCACCTGAGGCACAGGAGAGTGACTTTTCACCTCTGCCCTAAAGTGGAAGAAGAACTATGGTCCTGAAATGGTGGACTAATTATCACAATGAAAGTGCCTACACTCTAGGTCTCACCTATAGCAGAGATTTGTAAGTAGAAATTGCTTGGCGAGGTCATGATATGGGTAGATATGCGGCTCCGAAATGCAACCATACAAAAAGAAAGGCATCTCATCCCAAACATTGATGGGATTGTAGGAGTACTGAGTGGAGCCTGCTGGTTCTCAATGAAGGACTTACTGTTGTGGTCCTAATCTTGCAGGCTCTGACTATATCACCTGGACACACTTGGTTCTGCACTGGTAAAAATGGCAACATTTTGGAATATCAAGCACTATTGAGGTGTTTCAGAATGTAGTAAGAGAAGTTTTGTCAGGCTTGAGATGAATATTTACTGTGAATGATTATATTCTTTAGAAGTATCCTCTCTGAAGTAGAAACATGTGAGGCTACGCAAGATATAGACATGCCTGCAGGGCAGCGGCCTCTTGCGGCACAGGGACAAATGTGAATTCCTTCAGCTCTCCATACGTTTTTTGTGTATTGGTTATCTGCTGTTGGTGCCCAACTAGGTGAAGGACATCAAAGCTGCCAGCTCACCCACCCATCCATTCTTTTTGTCTTACTCCTCCATTTTGCAATTCAGACTCTGTCCACTTACCACTGCTGACCAGTGCTAAAGTGTGTGTGCTTTCGCCTTTATACATTGAAATATTGGCTTACACACCAATTGTTACATTTAATTTACTTGTAAGTCCATACTACAGTGGTACTACCTGTATCCAGGGCCAGTAAATTCAATTCTACCAGTGGGCCCGCAGCACTGATTGAGCCTCCCACTTAAGTAGCCCTTTAAACATTTCTTAGTCCTCCCATTGCAACCTGTGTGTGCAGTTTAAACTAGCAGTTTGCCCTGTAAAAATAAACTGTTCACCAGGTCCAAACATTCATTTTAAATACATATAAATCACCCTTAGCTTAGGCCTTAAACAGCCCATAGGACAGGCTTTTGGTTATTGGAAAAGCTGGATATATACTTTTCCCTTTTACATATTCTGGTAGTGAAAAGCTCTTAAATTCCTTATTTTACTCCTGCAAGGGCTGCCTCTCCCATAGGATAACATTGGGTTAACATATTACTTTTAATGAGATATAACTTCCAATTGTCAGTAGGTGTGAATGGCAAGTTTGGTGTCTAATGAATGGCAATTAAAAATCCTTTTTATTGGCAAAGTCGGATTTATAGTCACAATTCAGAAAAATCTACTTTTAGAAAGTTGGCATTTTCTTGTTCTAGCCATTTGGTACTTTCACATGCAACCTGGGTCACATGACGAGGTGTAGCTGGCAGTTGGTCTTTATGTATTGATCCCAGTCTGCTGCGCTCCAAGAGGGACTGCTACTCTGTTGCCCTGCTGCCTAAGTATGAAGGATTGGACCATCAGCTTTGACCCAGGACCAGCAGAGTGCCTCGAAGGACTAGTTGGCTGGCCTTCTGATCAGAACTCTGGCAAAGAAATGGTCCCAAGCACTTTGAACCCAGCACCTGGACTCAACTTGCTGTGAGTTTTGCCTTCCAAGTGTTGCTACCTCAGACTTGGACCTTGGAAGTGGGCCTTAAAGTGCTCTGCCAGCCCAGATGTGGTCCCATGATCAGAACCAACGCAGTGTGATACATCTCCTTGCAGCCACTTTTAAACCACTGCTCGGCGATGCATCCCAGACGAAGCACCTTAGGTGCATCAATGCCCACAGGCTCCAAGGGAAGGCCGCTGCCGAATGCATCACAAGCCCTTTGTCAATGGCATCCTCCATGATGATGCAGGACTCTGCATCACAGTCCAGCAGCTTATTTCGAACCACCAGTGAATGTTGCATCTGTAATACATTACTTCAAATAGAAAGCCCCATATAGAGAGCGTCCTCAACACGATGCAGGAATTCACATCACAGCATCCCAGCATCCTCAGAACTGTTGTTGTGCAGTGCATATTTGACGCGGGATCTTGCAATGCTCTGCAAACCTGGACTTTGTTCAGCTGGCCTAATTGGGTCCCTGTATCTAGCCATTGATACTTGTGACTTTGTCACATTCTGGAGTGACCTTATAACCACTTTGTTCTTCTGGGCACTATTTTCACTTAAATCTTTTAAAATGAATATCTCTGGCTTTACTGTTTGATTTTTGTTGTCAAGCATGAGCATAAAATATATGAGCCACAAATAAAATGACAAGTGTTAAGAACAAACCATCCCTGAACCATATGAAATGCAAAAAAGAAATATAGGACCCCATCACAAACCTTTCTGCATGCGTTGACATAATCCTGTATTTTTGAGGCCTAGGTAGGATTAGGACTCGTCCATGCTTATTGATATACTTATCAAGAGGCTAGCCTTTTATTACTGTGCACCCACATGTTGAGTAAAAACACAAAAGTGGTTCTTGCATCATTTCTGTGGACACATATTAACGTGCCACACATTCTTAACCCCAACATGACTTGCACAGGCCACTATATACTTTTAATTGTTATCGGAATGGTTTTTCACTTGGTATCCTTCAAGTTTTGGATCACTATTAGTGTATTTATATGACTGTGTTCATTTATATATTCAGAATAAAGGTGTTTTAATGATGATGATTATTTATTTTTGTTTTGACCTCAAATAATTTATTATATTTTACTCAATCTTTCTAGATTGATGTAGAAGTTTCTTGTGTTGAGTTTTCAAGTGCTGTATACATTATTTACACATTGTCTCTAAGTTAAGCCTGACTGCTCTGGTGCCAAGCTACCAGAGGTTTGACTACAGGGCAATTTGGGGGTTGCTTGTGACTTCACCCTAACAGAAAGTGTGGTTGCTACTTGAGTAGGCTTTCAAAACCCCTCAACCAGTATCCCAATTTCCCACATTCCAACTGAAATCTTTTTTTTTTCCTCATATGACCTCCGTAGCTACTGCCACCTCTCGACCTGTCCCACCACTGGTGCAAATAGCTTTTGGTGGATGCTTAGTCTCAGCTGATATGTTCTAAACGGGGAGAACCCATTTATACTCAACTTGAGCTGACCCAGAGGTATTAATCATTGGAAGATATCCTAGATCCAGATGTAATATATGGTAATCCAGGCTCTACAACCTACTCAGGGGGGTCATCCAGTCAATTTCAGAACATACCAGTGTCAGCCCTGTCCCTAGAAGCATTAACCCTCTGGTCTATGGCTAGATAATACCAGAATTCCACCAAGCATTCCAACTAGGAGACGTTTCCTGTCACCACAGCAGGCAGATCTCCCTCCTTGCCAACAACATCAGGTAAAACACCAGTTTGTATTGAGGGCCACACTGAAGTTGTGTCCCACCCGGCATAGACACCACACCAAAAAAGAAAAGAGTTGGGCTTACCTCGATATCTACACCCAGGACCCTGGAGATGGCCTTACCCACATCCAACCAGAATTTGTGTGTCTTGGGACAGGACATGACTATATGGACATCATCCGCGTTCTGAAAGCCGCACCTCCAACAATTAACTGCTTCTCCACCCTTCAAGTTAGAGACCTTAAAAGGGGTCCAGTATATCCTATGGAGTGTGAAGAAATTATTTCTTCTGAGTGAAGCTGATTTAATCACAGAATAAAGCATGTCAGTAGATACTTTCCATAACTCCTTCCGCTCTTTGCCAGGCAAGTAATTCTCCAATACCCAGGACGGCTTATCCATTCTACTTTCTGGTGCCGCCAGAAGATAGTTATACCATAGGGCAACTTCTTTCTTCCTCAGGGATCGATTTTGCAATTCCTCCTCCATGTCATTATCCACACAACACGACCAGCTATGAGATTTACACCATGACGTAAGCTGATAGTGTTTAAATCTGGACAGAGTTCCAGCTGTGGTTTGATTCCAGAACTCCCAGGGAAGACATTTGCTATCCACTACCAACTCTCCCCATGCTCGGACTCCTGCCGCTTTTAGTGGGTGAGCTAGGGTGTCTAAAAGGCACTCCGGTGTTCCAGGAGAGTCCCACACTGGCGCCCATTGCTGTAATAAGAGAGCCCCAAACAGACTCGACAGTCCAACCAAAGCTTGGCCGCCATACCCAGCGTTTTCAGACAAACCTTTTTGGAAAATTTAGGAGAGCCAAATTTGTACATGAAACCATAGTCTTCTACCCCCTCCGGCATGGCTTCAAACATATTACCAATTAGAGAATTATCCGGGTGTGTAATAGCTTCCGGGCATTTTTTAGTTGGAGGGCCCAGCAGTAGAGGTGGAGGTCAGGTAAACCCATACCACCTTGTATTAATTTGGGCCTGAGTTTTTCCAGGACAGTCTACTCCCTTTTCCTGCCCAAATAAAAGAGGAAATCCTACTCTGAATTTTAAGGATCTCAGATTTTGGAAATTCCAGAGGTATGTTGTTGAAAAGATAAGTATACTTTGGGAGGACACACAATTTAATCAGGTTGACTCGGCCGTATTGCGATAGTGGAAAGTCCTGCAATCTTTTTAAAAGAATCTCCACTTCCTTTGAAACTCTATCTAAATTCACCTTTGGCATTTTCCTATGACCTTGAGTTATTGTGATTCTGAGGTATCTAAGTTCTGTCGCGTAGTCCTCCCCCTGATTAGCAATGTTTCAGGCATTAACCTCCATCTTTTCTTTGTTTATCTCATAACCTGAGAACTTTCCGAAGGTTTCAGTTTTGAGTATAAGCTCGTGCAAAGTAGTGTCTACACTGGATGAGAACACAACTAGACCGTATGCATATATAGCTATTTTTCTAATGAACCCACCCACTTTAAATGGAGCGATCTACTTATTTAACCTTAAACTCTGAGCGAAAGGCTCCAAATAAGTGCAAAAAAGAATGGGGGACAGCGGACATCCCTGCCTTGTTCCATTTTCTATATTAACACGCGGGGGAAGGCTGCCATTTACTATGATCCGGGCCCGTGGTGAACTATACATTTTTTTGATGACCTCTCTAAAACCCGAGCTAAAGCCCATAACATTCAAAGTCCTGTCTAGGAAATGTCAGTTGACATGGTCAAAAGCTTTGGCCGCGTCAACCGTAATAATTGACAGAGGGAAACCCATTGATGATGCCATGTCCACTGTACCGACTAAAGTATAAAACAAGTCTGACATTTGCCTACCCGGAAGAAAACATTTTTGGTCTTCATGAATTATTTGCCCTATTTACAAAGCCGTTTATTCAGAATCCCTGCAAAAACCTTATAATCGGCGTTTAATAAGGAAATTGGGCGATCTGATTGACACTGAAAAGGGTGCTTATCGGGCTTCAGAATCAGGGTGATAACTGCTTCCGACCATGAGTCAGTAAGTGGGCAAGGACGCTTTAGCATTTCGTTAAATAGCTTGATCCAGACCGGAATGATTTCATCCTTCAACATGAGGTAAACCTTGATTGGAATTGCATCTGGGCCAGCAGCTTTCCCCTTTTTAGACAAGTTTAACACTTCCAGTATCTCACTCCCTTATATTTCTGAAGAGAGAAAATCTTGACTAGGTTCTGTTAACCGTGGTAGTTGTTTCTCCTTCAGTCACCTATCTGTAAGCTCGTCAACCCCCTGGAGACCTTCATGATATAAATCTTGAAAGAACCCTGTAAAGGCCTGTTCTATTTTGTCTTTTTCCTCTGTCAGTTGTGTGCCCAACTTGATCTTACTGATATATATATTGGCTCTATCAGTCCTAGACTTCATGGCAAGAAGCTTACCACAGTTCTTCCCTTGATCAAACTTCCTCATCTTACTTATCTCCCACTTTTGATGTAAAATGTCTTCAGTTTTAGGTTTGAATTTTAGTTGACACTCCTCCACTCCCTTTACCCACCAACTGAAATCTTAGCACACAACAAAATGATGCTGGGTTATTGTTAGACCTAGGGAACCTAGTCTACATAGGGTAGCCTGGCACAGTGGACAAAGCTAAACTCCGAGGCTTTTGTGTAGTGCTAACAATCCCACTCACCATAACTCAGCGACTTACCATTAAAAATAAAGGACGCCACACCAGTTTAGAAAAATACCAGTACCTTTTATAAAAGTTCTCTTTGTTCCTTTTCAGTCAAATTAGTGCATACATTTAGTTCAAAAGAAGTTTCCACATTCAATTAGCAATATTCATCAACTTTCTCAATTCAGTGAAGATTAATTCTGGTTACATTTCATTTGAGATTAACCACCATCAATATCAACAATATTGCTTGTCAACTTAAATAGTGCAGAATGGGTAGGTCACTGTACAAGATTAATGCACCACATTATATAACCTGACATGTACGTTACCCATCCGAACTCAGGGTCTAAATTAGCTCGAGCTCACGGCTCCACAGAGTTCTACCCCCAGCAGCGTTCTTGGCAATGGTCACAGCCAGCTATACGGCCAAAAGAAGACAGGCAAATTAATTACACTTTCTTATTGCTACTCTTATGCTCTACTTCTATTGGGGACGTTCTGGGTCTTAAAGGTCATTTACTGCCCTGAGGAGTTAATAGTACAATGATCTCTGGCTGTTACTTTCACCCTGTAGTCCGGTTCTTAGCACTCGTGCCCAGGGTTCGTTTACTCGGGGCACCGTTTCCCTTCTCACACCCTCAATACCTCAGTGGTTTCTCAAGTGGGTTAAATCAGGACTCTAAAGGTTAATATCCCGAAGCCGGGATGTCTATTTGCAGTTATTCTTTAGTCCGGCAAGTCAGTGTTCACAGTTCACTCGCTGTGCCGCCTCCCGCTTCCCCACAGATTTCCCAGCTTACTTCGAACTGAAGGGACAACTCGGCTGGAGTTGCCTACGCGCTCCGGTTACCCGTTGAAGCGCCGATGATGAGAGGACTCAGCTGGAGTTCGCATCGATTGGTTCTGTCAGTTCGTGTTGCTCCTCCGACGGGACCGTAGCGGCGCTTGTTCCTCCTTCCGCGATCCCTCCGACACAGGCTCCGCCTCTTCCGACCAGCCTCCTTTGCTTCGGGCGCACCTCCTCCGACTCCGCAGGGGTCTTCCTGGTTCCGGACGCCGCCTCTCTCACAGCGTCACCGCGGATCTCCTCCTCCTGTCAGCCGGCCTCTGCTGAGCCCCGCCTCCACCACAGCGGTCGGGTTCGGACCCAGGGCTGACAGCTGATGTCTCGCACACAACGTCACTCCCGCAGAGGGGATACTCACTCCCACAGCAAAGCGGTGAGAGGTTCCAGTTCTCTTAAGTTGGCAACCACCTTTTGAAGCATAACTCTCACATTCTGGCAGTCTCTAGGGCAGTTTCACGCTCCAGCACCTTGGTGAGGTAGAGTTATTGGACCTGCTTAAAAGTTAGTTATGGGTCCTTCAGGTCAGGGTTCAGTCAAACCAAGAGGGTCAGCATCAGTATAGGGCGATAGCCGGCCCACAGGATGATCTTTCCCTATTGAAGCGCTGTCCTCCTCATTTAGTTGCCTCCCTCCTGTCCTTGACCACTACACTCTCCTCTGGTCAGTGTGTACTACAAAATGGCCGCCCTGGACTTGGCCTTTTATAGGCTAGCCCCTGACTACTAGAACATGCTAGAGGGTTCCAGAACTTTCCTCACTTGGTCCAATGGGTCAGCCTCCCTAAGTAAATAGTTATGGCAGTTGCTGGCCACCATTTTAGGTCCTTTGGTTTCCCTCAATTTCCAGGAGGTAGGCTAGGCCTCAAAAAGAGAAAATGGAGGAATAGCGTCAAGGAACACCTAGCCCCCAGACAACACTAGCAAAATCCAGGTGGACATTACAGAAAAAAAAAACTGATAACACTAGGGGATAAGGGAGACAAAATAAATAATAATGGTAAGGGAACTCACAGAGGCAGACAGGTCTAACACGCGTCCCCCCCAGCTGAAAGTGGGGAGAGCTACCCAACCTCTTGGGAGTTCTCATCACTAAGGCGGAAATACCTTGAGAGACCGTCTGCATTGGCGTGGTCCACTCCAGGCCGATGTTCCACCCGGAAGTCCATTCCCTGTAGGGAGATGGACCATCTCAACAACTTGGGATTCTCCCCCTTCATTTGCATCAGCCAACGAAGGGGCCGGTGGTCGGTCTGAACCAAGAAGTGTGAACCAAACAAGTATGGGCGCAGCTTCTTCAGAGCCCAGACCACCGCAAAGGCTTTCAATTGCACTCCACTTCTGTTCCCTGGGAAGCAGTCTCCTGGACAGGAAGAAACCAGGTTGATCCAAGCCCTCGCCATTGAGTTGCGATAACACTGCCCCAATGCCATGTTCCGATGCGTCCGTCTGGACAATGAATTCTCTTGAGAAATCAGGGGTTCTGAGGATTGGAGCAGTACACATTGCTTGTTTCAAGGTGACGAAGGCTCGCTGACAAGCCTCTGTCCAAACTACCCGTCGGGGTTGTTTCTTGGATGTAAGTTCAGTGAGGGGTGCCACAATGGTGCCATACCCCTTCACAAAACGACGGTAGTATCCAGTGAGGCCCAGGAAGGCTCAGACCTCGGTTTGGGTCTTGGGTGGCTCTCAGGCCATGATAGCCTCGATCTTCGCCTGTAGGGGCTGCACCGTTCCCCTGCCCACCAAGTGGCCTAGGTACACCACCGACCCCTGCCCAATCTGACATCTGCTGGCCTTGATGGTCAAGCCAGCCTGTTTCAGGGCCTGGAGAACAGCTTGCAAAAGCTGCAAATGATCCTCCCAACTGCTGCTGAAGACAGCAATGTCATCCAGATAAGCACCCGCGAAAGTCTCCATTCCAGAGAGGACCTCGTTCACCAGCCTCTGAAAAGTGGCAGGAGCGTTCTTGAGCCCAAAGGGCATCACACAGAACTGGTAGTGACCCTCAGGCGTGGAAAAGGCTGACCTTTCCTTTGCTCCATCTGTAAGGGAGATCTGCCAGTACCCCGAAGTAAGGTCAAAGGTACTCAAGTATTGGGCAGCTCCCAGCCGGTCAATGAGTTCATCGCCCTCGGGATCGGATGAGCATCAGTCTTTGTTACTGAATTTAGTCCCCGGTAATCCACACAGAACCTCAGTTCTGGAGTGGTGCCCGGCGGGCAGCTTTAGGTACCAGAACCACCGGACTGGACCAGGGGCTACTAGAAGGTTCAATCACTCCTAGCTCCAGCATCTTAGCGACCTCACTATGGATGCTGGCCTTCACCTTGTCTGACAGCCGGTAGATTTTAGACTTCACAGATGGGCTGTCTCCTGTGTCCACATCCTGGGTACACAGATGGGTTCTTCCAGGGTCAAGCGAGAACAGCGAGGGAAATTGCTCCAGGACCTGGCGGCAATCCCTCTGCTGTTTAGGAGTTAGGGATGGGGAGAGAATCACTCCCTCCACCGACCCATCCTTTTCCTGAGACGAAAAAAGATCAGGGAGAGGCTTGCTTTCCTCTTCCTCTGCTCCATCAGTCACCATCATTAAGGTAACCTCGGGCCTCTCGTGGTGTGGTTTGAGGTGATTGGCATGCAGCACCCGTAGGGGCTGTCGGGGGGTCTTAAGATCCACTAAGTAAGTGGACTTACCCTTTCTCTCCATCACCTCAAAGGGGCCTGTCCAGCGATCCTGGAGGGCACTTAGCTCCCCAGGTTCCATCACCCACACTTTCTGGCCAGGCTCCAACTCCACCGGGTGAGTGTTGTGGTCATACCACTCCTTCATTTTTGCTTGGCTGGCTTCCAAGTTGTCAGAAGCTTGCTTCCACAACTTAGCCATTTGGCTCCGGAAGGCCAGCATGTAGCTCACCACATCCTGGGGAAGCTTCCTGGGAGTCTGTTCCCATCCGTCTTTCACCAGGCTGAGAGGTCCACGTACAGGGTGCCCATACAAAAGCTCGAAGGGGCTGAAGCCCACTCCCTTTTGCGGCACTTCCCTGTAAGAAAACAATAGGCAGGGTAGGAGGACGTCCCATTTCCTCCGCAGGCTCTCAGGCAGACTCCTTATCATGCCCTTCAAGGTCTTGTTGAACTTTTCCACGAGGCCATTGGCCTGTGGGTGATAGGGAGTGGTGAACCGATAGGTCACTCCACACTCCTCCCACATAGCCCGCATGTAAGCTGACAGGAAGTTGGTCCCCCTGTCGGACACAACCTCCTTGGGGAAACCCACTCGGGTAAAGATCCCCATCAGGGCCCTTGCCACTACCGGTGCAGTAATGGTCCTCAGAGCAATTGCCTCTGGGTACCGT
This sequence comes from Lissotriton helveticus, assembly GCF_964261635.1. NCBI lineage: Eukaryota > Metazoa > Chordata > Amphibia > Caudata > Salamandridae > Lissotriton > Lissotriton helveticus. The sequence continues at coordinate 608,529,370 of NC_136063.1, forward strand.
GTGGCATGATCCACCAGAACTAGGATAAACCTGTGACCAGCTGAAGTTGGTGGATCCAATGGCCCCACAATGTCGTTGCCCACCCTTTCAAAGGGGGTGCTAACGACAGGAAGTGGTTCCAGGGGAGCTTTCAGCTTCAACCCTGTTTTCCCACTGGCTTGGCAAGACACACATGTCCGACAATAGGTATCGGACGCCACCCTCATCTGAGGCCAATAAAAGTGGGGGACAAGCCGGGCAAAGGTCTTGTCCTGACCCAAGTGTCCTGCCAAGGGTATCTCATGAGCCAGTTCTAAAAGAAAGGCTCAATAACGTTTAGGGACCACCAAGGCCCGTGATGAACCATGCACGGGGGCCTTGGGTTCACTGTAGAGGAGTCCATCCTCCCAGTAAATATGGTAGTGCCCTGTAACGTTTCCTGCTGCCTGGGCTTCGGCCTGTCGCCTCAGTCCCTCAAGAGTAGGACACTCCTTCTGACCCTTGCAGAATTCCTCCCTGGTAGGACCTCCCTCCACATGCCAACTAGCAGGGATGGGTTGGTTCTCCAAGGGGGCAACATCCTCCTCTGTGGACTCCAGGTCCACCTCCGCAGGTGGCCTATCCATCTCACGAGGTGGGGATGTTGAGGCAGGCTCCTCCTGCCTACCGTCCTCCTCTTTTCTGGCAGCTGGCTGGGCCATTGTTCCAGGCTCCAGCGTAAGCGAACTCCCCCTCCGGGTAGTCGCGGACCTTGTGCTAACAAAGGCCCAGTCAGGTGTACCCAGCATCTCAGAATGAGTCCGGTATTCCACCTCCCTCCAAGCATTGTGCTCCATGTCATTCCCCAATAGACAATCGACAGGCACGGCAGGGCTTACGGCAACTCGAAGTGAACCTGCAACCCCTTCCCACTCAAATGGAACCTCGGCCACTGGATAGTGACCCATTCTGCTGTCAGCCATCGCGGCGGGGTGGAGTACATTTGGAAGTATCTGCTCTGGAAACACCAGATGACTCCTTACCATAGTCATACTGGCTCCTGTGTCTCTCAGAGCCTCCCCTCTCTGGCCATTGATGGTGACCCATTGCTCATACTTCACAGTATTTGCGGGCAACTGGATCTTTGGAACCATCTCCCGTTCTCCCAGGGACACTAAGGTGACACCCGCCCACTCCCCTACCTTATTTAAGGGCAATTCCTCCCCGAGCACTACACTAGTTACTCCCGGGGCCTTTCCTCCAGTGGGAGGGGGTGGTCTTTTTGGGCATCTCACGTCTCCTTTATGGTGTCCAACACCACCACACTCAAAGCAATGGACAACCCCTGGCTGCTGGCTTTGGCCAGGATTAGGGTTTCAGGGTGGGTTAGCCCTAGGGGTGAATCCTTTTCCCTTAAAGTTATTTTGGGGACCTTTCGAGAACTCCCTCTTGTTATCTCCCCCCTCTTTCTTCTGGGGAGCGCCCTGTCCAGACTTCTGGGAATCCCCTCCAGTCCCCCTTGGGGACACCCGGGTACTAGCCCAGATGTCCGCCTCCTCAGCAAGCTTCCTGGGGCTGGTCAGCTTGCTGTCCACCAGGTGTTGACGCAGCTCGGGAAAACATTTCTCGAGTAGGTGTTCCTTGAGGATGAGGTCATATAATCCCTCATAATCCCCTACCTCACTGCCTTTCACCCAACCCTCCAAGGCCTTTTTTGCGTAATCAAGGAAATCCACCCAATTCTGTGTGCCTAGTTTGTGGCTACTCCTAAATTTCTGCCTATACTTCTCGGGAGTTAGTCCAAACTTTCTTATCAGCGCCACTTTCATGGTAGGGTAGTGGGTTTGCTTTTCCTGCTCTAGGGCCAACAATGTATCCCTTCCAGCAGGAGGCATGTACTTATACAAACCACCCCCCCAGTGAGTTTCCAGTATCCCATGGTCTCTTAAGGAGACCTCATAGGCAGCTAGCCACTTAGCAATATCATCACCTGCGCTGTAGCTAGCGACAAAATCCTTTGGTAAATAGGGTCTGGGTTCCCTGGTTATCTCCTTGGTTTCTTTAGTTTCGCTGCCACCATTGCTGGGTGTGGGAGTCCCTATTTGCAGGGCCTTGAGATCCAGCTCCTTGAGTACTAATTCGTGAGCTAACCTCTTTTCCTCCCTCTCCATCTCCAACCTAGCTAACTCCCATTTTAACTGCCTCTCCTCCCTCCGATCAGCTAGTTCAGTTTCAGTTAACCCTCGTGAAGAAACATTGCTACCCTCCCGGGAGGTTACTTTGGGGCTAATTGACATATCCCCCACCCCCAGTGGGCACACCCCATCTACCTCGATGACAGTGTTCTTCTCTGACTCGTCCTCCTCAACCGTTCCCTCCGGGTGCGCTTCCACCCATGCCCTCAGACTAGTTTGGAGCTCCTCTTTCTTGGCCCCTCGCCTCTAGAACACCCCCCTTTCCTGACAGAAGTCCTTGAGTTGCGCCACAGTATAGGTCTCCAACCCTTCAAAATTGAACTCCATCTTACAGTGGGGTTGTGGATAGCCACTCCGAGGTAGGTAAGGACAGTACACAAGGATCACCTCCACCCACCGCCAGAAGTAAATTTGGAAAAGCAAAAAATGTAATTAGGGAGACCGCTTGGAGAAAACTCCAGGTGTAGGCCCGTGGTAAGTACTGCGTTACTACTAAGTGGGTGTAAGCACAAACCCGTATCCCGCCACTGCCACCAATTATGTTAGACCTAGGGAACCTAGTCTACATAGGGTAGCCTGGCACAGTGGACAAAGCTAAACTCCGAGGCTTTTGTGTAGTGCTTACAATCCCACTCACCATAACTCAGCGACTTACCTTTAAAAATAAAGGACGCCACACCAGTTTAGAAAAATACCAGTACCTTTTATAAAAGTTCTCTTTGTTCCTTTTCAGTCAAATTAGTGCATACATTTAGTTCGAAAGAAGTTTCCACATTCAATTAGCAATATTCATCAACTTTCTCAATTCAGTGAAGATTAATTCTGGTTACATTTCATTTGAGATTAACCACCATCAATATCAACAATATTGCTTGTCAACTTAAATAGTGCAGAATGGGTAGGTCCCTGTACAAGATTAATGCACCACATTATATAACCTGACATGTACGTTACCCATCCGAACTCAGGGTCTAAATTAGCTCGAGCTCACGGCTCCACAGACTTCTAAGCCCAGCAGCGTTCTTGGCAATGGTCACAGCCAGCTATACGGCCAAAAGAAGACAGGCAAATTAATTACACTTTCTTATTGCTACTTTTATGCTCTACTTCTATTGGGGACGTTCTGGCTCTTAAAGGTCATTTACTGCCCTGAGGAGTTAATAGTACAATGATCTCTGGCTGTTACTTTCACCCTGTAGTCCGGTTCTTAGCACTCGTGCCCAGGGTTCGTTTACTCGGGGCACCGTTTCCCTTCTCACACCCTCAATACCTCAGTGGTTTCTCAAGTGGGTTAAATCAGGACTCTAAAGGTTAATGTCCCGAAGCCGGGATGTCTATTTGCAGTTATTCTTTAGTCCGGCGAGTCAGTGTTCACAGTTCACTCGCTGTGCCGCCTCCCGCTTCCCCACAGATTTCCCAGCTTACTTCGAACTGAAGGGACAACTCGGCTGGAGTTGCCTACGCGCTCCGGTTACCCGTTCAAGCGCCGACGATGAGAGGACTCAGCTGGAGTTCGCATCGATTGGTTCTGTCAGTTCGTGTTGCTCCTCCGACGGGACCGTAGCGGCGCTTGTTCCTCCTTCCGCGATCCCTCCGACACAGGCTCCGCCTCTTCTGACCAGCCTCCTTCGCTTCGGGCGCACCTCCTCCGACGCCGCAGGGGTCTTCCTGGTTCCGGACGCCGCCTCTCTCGCAGCGTCACCGCGGATCTCCTCCTCCTGTCAGCCGGCCTCTGCTGAGCCTTGCCTCCACCACAGCGGTCGGGTTCGGACCCAGGGCTGACAGCTGATGTCTCGCACACAACGTCACTCCCGCAGAGGGGATACTCACTCCCACAGCAAAGCGGTGAGAGGTTCCAGTTCTCTTAAGTTGGCAACCACCTTTTGAAGCGTAACTCTCACATTCTGGCAGTCTCTAGGGCAGTTTCACGCTCCAGCACCTTGGTGAGGTAGAGTTATTGGACCTGCTTAAAAGTTAGTTATGGGTCCTTCAGGTCAGGGTTCAGTCAAACCAAGAGGGTCAGCATCAGTATATGGCGATAGCCGGCCCACAGGACGATCTTTCCCTATTGAAGCGCTGTCCTCCTCATTTAGTTGCCTCCCTCCTGTCCTTGACCACTACACTCTCCTCTGGTCAGTGTGTACTACAAAATGGCCGCCCTGGACTTGGCCTTTAATAGGCTAGCCCCTGACTACTAGAACATGCTAGAGGGTTCCAGAACTTTCCTCACTTGGTCCAATGGGTCAGCCTCCCTAAGTAAACCGTTATGGCAGTTGCTGGCCACCATTTTAGGTCCTTTGGTTTCCCTCAATTTCCAGGAGGTAGGCTAGGCCTCAAAAAGAGAAAATGGAGGAATAGCGTCAAGGAACACCTAGCCCCCAGACAAAACTAGCAAAATCCAGGTGGACATTACAGAAAAAAAAATGATAACACTAGGGGCTAAGTGAGACAAAATAAATAATAATGGTAAATGAACTCACAGAGGCAGACAGGTCTAACAGTTATCCCATTCCATCCATGCTAAGCTTTGCACTTTTGGGCTTATGAGATGACTCCTTATGCCACCAAACCTCAAGCAATCGCTCCATCTTGTTTCTGTGTATGGGAGCAGCAAATATGGCACTAGCTGCTAACTCGTAGCAGGCTACAGTGCCATCATTATCGCAATGGCATGCTAGACTTCTGGCATGCATTAACAATGGAGTGAATGATGGATATTTTCCAAGACAAAAATAAAAATGTTGTGTGTCACTGTGGAGCTTTGGTAAGCTTCCTCTCAGAGGGTCTCCCCCTCACCACAAGCCCTACTCGCACAAGAGCACTCCATCTCATTCACATCTGATCCCCTCCACCTCTCCTGGTAAGAGTTTCACAGCGCCATTACCAGCTTCTGACTTAGAGTTACAACACACATTCCCACATAGGGTCTAAGTGTTTTACGTTTACTTTTTCCTTTTGTTTTTACCGGTCTTGTTTGTGTCTTTTGTGGAGGAGGGCATGTTAGCACTGCTACAGCATCTAATTGTGCACATTTAGTTCTGAGATTTTTCTATGAGCTTATGATCTGGTGAAGTCTTGTTTATATGCAACTGTGTGCCTCAATAGCCTTGAAATTTTTTTTGTGATGACTTCTACCACATGCACTATCTAAGTCTGATGCTGTGCCCAGTAAAAAATGTAATAAAGACAGTTTGACAAAGGGAACGAGTCACAGTAGATGGCTCTCGTGATTGTCAATGACTAGGACTTGGTGGAATGTGTTTGACAATACCTGCTCTGCAGACACCAGCTGACACCGGACAGTTGTCATGCTGGCTACTGTGGCTCGCAGAGCCTCCACCTGTTGCCCATTAATGGTGAACTACTACCTATATCTTGAAGTATTTGTAATCATGTGGGCTTTTGGCACCTTTCCTTATCCCCCAGGGAAACTAGGGTCCCCTCTGTCTGTTTCCAAAAACTATACCAAAACATACCGATGAAGAAAGGGTCTGAGGGAATTTAAAGACCTAGCCTAGGTTAATACCCCCTTAAACAGTATATAAACAACAAAGAAACCTAGGGGTCTAGAAAAGAGGAATTATCTCCAACAGTCACAAATGGTATTTAATACAATAATGACTTATAACTAATTTCAACGAGAGGGACAGCAAAGTGAAATGCAAAGTCTGCGATGATTTGTGAGTAGAACCCAAAAGGTATTCGTAGGATTCCCATCAAAACCTTGCGATGATCAATGTTATCATTTGGTCATCCAACCAAGGCAATCAAGTCTCTTGATCATTGAGACCATATTCTTACCTTGTACCATAGTCGGGTTGTGACTGTTGGAGATAATTCCTCTTTTCTAGACCCCTAGGTTTCTTTGTTGTTTATATGTTTCCTAAAACTAACTGGGACTATACCCTCCCTGAGACCTACTGTTTCCGGCCCTGGTGTCAGCCCATCGAAGGGGGGCTATGCCCTCTTGGCAAATTTGGAGTCACCCTTGTTGTGTCCATACGTGTAGCATTTTAGCATTTTGAACATTGGAGAGCAAACCTCACTGCCTTATTGTCTTTTTAGGATTCCTAACTTTACTACTCCTAAATGCCCTTTGTGAATACCGAAAGTCGTAAAGTTAGGATTTTGTCTCAGATTACTTTTGTGAATCGGGCCCCCTGTGCACTTTTAGTGCAAGCTCATAAGCTGCAAACCACTTATCAATGTCACCTCCCACCATGTTATCGGGCCCCAAGTCCTTGGGTATACAAAACCTTTTTTCTCCATCAAGTACTGCATTTGTGCTGCCGACATCACTGCTGGAATCCGATTGTCTGGCCTTGATGTCCAGCTCCTTTAGACTGAGCTCATGAGGTAAGAGTGATTTTTAATATTAAAAACCACAAATATCGAAAATTAAATATCGAGAACAAAAATATCAACTCTATATATATAACTATCAAAATCACTAATATCAGGCACACGAATATAGTTACCAAAAATATAGATTTTTACATATATCAATAACAAAAATATCGGAAACACAAATATTGTTACCTATAAATAGGCATATATCATGTCAAAAATTTCGATTACCACAATATTGACTAGATAATTATCATCAAAATAACAAATAAATTAAAAAAACACCAAAAACCCTATGACTTAAATTAATCCTTAAACTTATGAAAAACATCTATAATTAAATAAAAATATATTACACACCCAAAAATTAAACATTAACACCATAAAAATAGTACACTTATCAAATATACAATAAATACACTCAAAACAAATATTATTAAATATAGACATTTAGATTAAATAAAAAATATAAAATATGATATAGATTCTAATAAATTTATATTTAAATAAATACAATTATATATATATAATACTAATGAAAGAAAACATAAATTATCTTTTTCAAACAAACATTTAACTGACAAAAAAATTCAAATTGTTCTAAGCCAAACAATAAAATAACAGTATAAACAACTGTCTCCAATCAAACAACTAAACCAATTAAAAAAAGTTATTAAAAAATGCGCACTTATTAAAGCAAGTCCAGGTTTTGCGTTTTGCAGAGACCGGTGGGAGAGCTTTGGGAGCAGTGGCAGTAGCAGCGGGATCGGGCCGCTTAGACTGCGACTAAGATCAAAGACCAGAAGCCGCCCTGAAGCCGCCTCGCCCCACCTTGCCGTGCTTTGCTTTGCTGGCGTGTTGGTGCCGCGAGGGTCCCCGACCCCGACCCTTCGGCCCTCAGCCCCCGGCTGTGGAGGCTGTGGGGTAGGCCGCCTATGCTTGGTTCACAACGCTAGGAGCAGAGCCAAGGGGAGGCTTTGGGGAACTCGGTGCACGGCACCAGCACTCTGTGTTGCGTGACCTTAACCCTGTGCCCTGAGAACCCCTGTGCCCCCTGTGCTCCGGCGCCCTGTGCCCCCGTGCCCGGAGCAGTGCAGAGCAAATCGGAGGTTGTGGAGGCTGCGGAGGCTGTGGAGTTGGCGAAAAAAAAAAATATATATAAAACAACGCCGGTGTCAGCACTCAGGTTCTGCGCCCCGCGCTCTGTGCGCTCAGTGCTGGGTGCAGAACAGGAGGCAAGTGGAGAGGAGTGAGCTAAGCGGAGCGGAGTGAGGCCCGGCAAAGACTGGCGAGAGGCAGTGAGCAAACAGTGAGCAAACAGTGAGTAAGAGCACTGCAGAGAACACTGCAAACGCTGCAATCACAGTGAACCGTGCACAACACCAAACAAAGGACGGCGCCCCCTGCCTCTCCAGAGGTGAGGTGAGGAGGGGAGTTTGGGCGATCGCTAGGGGTTTTGGGCCAGGGGTTTAGCGTGACAGAACACATAGGGAGAAGCAGTGGGAGTAGCTAAAGAACCTGTGTAATCATACACAGAAGTCTGCAAGCATCAAAGCTATACTGCCTGGCGCAGTAGATCCGCGGATAGCGATTCAACAATTACAGCATTGCACTAACACTAATTCCCACCACCCATTGCAACTGAATAAGGGTCACCAGCGGTGCGGATGATCAGCAAAAATTGGTCCAGCAATCACAGTTTACCCCAATATCAAATTCAATCACCTAGCGCAACCAAACAAAGGAAACCAGTAGAACCCTTAAGGGGAAACAAGTCAATAACACAATTGTGCAATAAAGAAATATGAGATATGGGACAGTTCGGCAGGCAAACATAGGCGAAAACAAAAACAATAAAAGTAAGACAAAAAACACTACAGTGTAAGGGCCAGAAACAAGCACAAAAAGCGAGGCCCAAAGACACAGAGAGAGGCTAGTTTCGGCAACAATGCCGGAAACAATACCCCTTAGTCCGGGTAAAAAAAACGGCATCCAGAAATTCTTCTTTCTAAAGGACCCAATGGCCGCCATTTACGCACCAACTACAGAGACAGCATTTCTGCCAATTCCCATAGCACCCGCAAAAAGGGCAAACAAAGGTCACAATAATTCAGGAACAGTCGAGCAGTAGCAAAAGCGCGTACTTACACCCAGAAAAATAAGACTCCCTTCCATAGAGCAACAGCCAGGCACTCCCAATACACAATAAACTACGCCTGAAACACTGAAACTAATCAGGGAACGACAAGCAAGCAGATGGGTTACAGCAATTGCACAGATACACTGCTTTACCACGTCAACGAACCAAACACCAGGGAGAGACCCAAAGGAGTACAGCAAAGAGTACCGGGAGGGAACAAAAAATAACCTAGACGATCAGGAAATACAACCGGACAACGCCTGGGCAAGTTCATTTTCAATATCAAACGACGTAAACATGTTGAAAATACTAGGAACTAACACCCAAATTCAGGAATCCCTGAACGAAGTAATCGAAGGAAACATGGTATCACATTGTAAAGAGAAGAGAGCGTCAGGAAGAGCAGGAATGTTAGAATCTACTCCAGTACATCAGATCCAAAGAAAAGATCTACAAACAAGTGCACAGGAAGAAGGAAACTGGTCATTGGAAAAAAAGCAACTAAACTTGTCATCACCAATTACAATTGCATCAGTCAGCAGGATTGACAAACCTATGAAAACACAGGAGGAAGGAAGCTCCGTGACGAACATAAATCAATTAAACTCTTCATCGCCGATAACAATTTCATCTGCAAGCAGGAGTGATCATAAATCCAAGGAGACCTGAAATTCCCTTGATGAACTGCACACGGCCCCATGGAGTAACACTCTATTAAGCACACAGGAACAAGCAATCAGGGTCCTGAACTTTCAGTCCGACAAAATCAAAGTCCAGATTGACCTTATAAACTTATTAGCTGGTCACATCGCAGGCATTAACACCAAGCTGGACTCAATTACTTCCCTGGTAAAGCACAGAGAACTACTGCCAAATAACCGCAACCAGCAGCTCAGTTGTGGTTGTGGAAAAATAATAGATAAATTAGCAAAACTGCCAGAAATACTAAGCGACATCCTAGGTGCAGTGCAATTAACAACAAACCCTAAACAAAAAGGAGGAAATCTAAGGGATGATGAGGGTAAGGACGAGTTTAAAGGAAAGTACTCATCAAAGGGCATACAAGTTACTAACAAAGGAGAAACAGAGCAAGTGGAAACACGGGAAACTGAAATAAGGGACCAGCAAATCGAAGTCACATAGACCTCCACGGATATCTCACAAATTATAAAACTTACAAAAAGACAACGGAAACGTGTTAGAAAGGGTAGGGTAAAACATAATATTCAATCAACTACAAAATTAGAGAAAAACGTCCCCATTTTCACAAATGAAAAAACACAAAGGATAGAAAATAGGGCTTTGAGAGTTAGTATAACAGAAGATCTAACACTAGGCGCAGACCAACCAAAGCATATAACGGATCATAACAGATGTAACACAAAGCAAAATGCACCAAGAATTGTGGCTGAAACCCCCGAAGAGAATACAAAGCAGATGCTGCACACAAAATCTAACTATCGGACGACCGTAGCACCCACACCAACCTATGGAAGTTCAAAAAAGCAACCAGACCAGATCCAACACACTGAAAAAGGAGAAGGGGTGGAAACAATATGGCAGGACCTAACAAGAACTAGATTAAAAGAAGAAGGGGGTTCAGAAAACGGTAAACAGGCTGATAACAGGAGAAAAGAGGTCAAAACAATACACTCAAAACAAATACCAAACATTGAGAGGAGAGAAGGGGCAGAAATTTTACCGCAAACCCAGCCAAGGTTCACCACCGAAGATAAGAGAGGTAACAGCTGAGAGAATGGATGGCAAACAGCTTGGAGGGAAAAGGGTAAAAAAAACGAGAACAACCGGGAAGAAGGGAAACAACACCAGGCGTTAAGGCAAACAAGCTAACAGAAAATCAAGAACACAGTAGCCAAAATCCAATCAAAATTACAATAAACGGAAAAGGAAGATCATGTAAGTTGCCCTCTAACGACAATGATAGTAAGCCAAAAGAGCCAGCACTACATATAGAAGCTGGAAAACGGGAGCAAGGGTCAAAAGAAGAAAATACACCCGAAACTCTGGAGGAAAAGTTCAACAAAGAACTAAGAAGCCAAGAAAGACAGATCATTAAAGAAATGACAAACATTAAAAACATACAGACAGGGACTAAGGACAGATCGCGAAGCATCAGCTTCACTGAAAATAACCAGAGGGAAAATACTTCGAAGTTGACATTTGTACCGGAATATTGCACGAAAGGAAGGCAAGACACACTAAACAGAGGGAACATTTTGAGGCTGTTCAAAGGAATTCCAGAACTAAACGGAATCCTTTCACAAGATATTTTAGCCGTAGAATTCAAGAACTCCCCGGAAAACCCAGATATTGAAAAGACCTTAAAAACCTGGTCCTCAAAGGATCTAGCTGACAGGATATATACTACCAGAACAACTTTTGAACTCTGGGGAATTATACTGAGGCCGCACAAACACCCAAGGTATCCTTACCCCCTCTTGACTAACCAGAGGACTCAAAAACCGGAAGATACATATGCGAAAAAAAAAAAACATGCTTGCATGGAGCACGATCCACCACGCCTCCGGGTCTAATAAATTCAAATGAGAGCAACGAATCTGGGAGGCAGTTAAACCATGCCACAGACGACAGCACGGATTGGTCCTGGGTGCCAAAAGCACATAGTAATACCCTTACCTAATGAACAATTAAACTCGCCAACGACTGCTGAACGGTGGAGGGAGATTGTTAAGACTAGAGAGCAGGGCCGTAACTTGAAGGATGAAGGAAAGAACATGATAAAGATCTGTTCATGGAACGTCCACGGATTTAAAAACCTGGGTCATGACCATGACACTCAGTCCTTCCTCGAACAACAAGATATAATACTACTTCAAGAAACATGGATAATGAATCCCACTGCAATATCTGGTTACATTGATCATCACATCCTAGCAGTGAAACTCGCAAGATTTGGTCATCCGAGGGGGGTTTATCAACATACATATCACAAAAACATAATTGGCAAACAGAAGAGTTAGATGTCGGGGCAAACTGGCTCCTCCAAGTTACGAAAGTTACCGGAAAGCGAATCCCAAATAAAATGGACTGGCAACTAATTGTAGTCAACGTATACGTCCACCCCGAAAAAAAAAACGGAAGGAAAAATTTTCAACATTAATAAATCTGATTAAAACATTGCAAAAACCCCACAAATTCTGCCCTTTGATCATCTCAGGAGATTTTAACAGTAACCTGCTCAAACAAAATAAAATAAACAGGCAGGACAACTGAGGACATCAAACCATAACGCAAGGGTTAGAAAGATACGGCCTTGTAAGCCTGAATGGCAACACCGCAGGGGACAGACCATCAGCCATAACGTACTCCAACGGAAAAAGACGATCCACAATAGACATCACCAGCTCTAATTTATTCCTAAGAATAGACTCATTTCAAATCCTAACACGCATAGAAAGTGACCATCACCCGCAAATCATAAAGCTTAAGATAGAGCTAGCCGGGGAACAAAAAATAAACACGCTGGGACAACATGTAGAAAAGTTTAATTTGAGGAAACTAAAATGGGAAGGAAGAAACGTGGATTCCCTCAAAGAACACTTGACTCTAAAAGGGCCGCAGATAGAAGAAAACCGAATAACAACTTGGGAAGATCTATGACTCTTCCTTACCCGAAGTTTTCCGGCCACTAATAGAAACACAAAAAAACCAGACATCAAAAAGAATCCATGGTTCAACCTCTCCTTACGAGACGAAAAGAGAAAGATGGGAAAAGAGGCACGAATTCAAGCCATGGCGGTTAAAACGGGTAAGAAAGAATATAAGAACAAATTAAAGGAGCTACAGAAGAATTACAAGAAAATGTTGAAGGAAGCTAAGACTGAACACAAAGAAAAAATCTGGACACAGTTACTATGGGCAAGTATCTTGCCAAACAGCAGAGAGTTCTGGGGCATCATAAATAACATGACGAGGAGTACTAAATTACAACAAGAAGCGGGAATTGGTGAAACAACCTGGATGGAGCACGTACACAATAAGTACAGCAGCGCGAGGAATGATAATCATGCAATGGCAAAACCCCTAAAGGACCTAAAACCGGATGTAGAAGAACATACCAGTCAAGCAGAAAGTAACAATGACCAATATTTCCTGATTGATAAAAAACAATTGAAAGGAATAATAAAAAGGCTGAAAACAGAGGGGGCAGCAGACCCTAACGGATTGCCCAACGCACTATTCAAACATGCGCCAGACTTTTGGGGCGACTACCTCGCACCATTATTCAACCTGATTTACATTGAGAACAACGTCCCCAAATCCTGGAAAGGGAACATCATCCACCCAATATTTAAACAAGGAGACCATAACAAGCCAGAAAATTACAGACTGATATCACTGATTGATGTCGAGGTCAAACTATACAGTTCATGCCTATTAATGCACCTTCAAGACTGGATGGACGAGACAAACATAATTTCAAAGTTTCAAACTGGCTTTAGACATGGGATGGGTACTTTGACAAACCTGGCTACACTGGCTCTCCTAAACGAAAAGGCAAGAAAAAGGGAAACTCGGTTACTTGCATGCTTTGTCGGCTTGAAAGCCGCATTCGACAAAGTAAACAGAAAGCGCCTCTGGGAAAAATCAAGGGCATGGGGGCTGCCGAGCAAATTACTGGAAGCAATAATAGCCCTGCACAGTGAAACCTGGGCTAGAGTGAAACTAGGCAATGGACTTAACACCACCAGCTGTATCTGCACAGAGCAAGGGCTAAAACAAGGCTGCGTCCTCACCCCGAGCTTATTAAATTTATTTATGGCATATATCAGCAACCATATGCAATAATGCAACTGCCATCCGCCAATACCCATCCTACAGTACGCTGATGATATTGTGGTACTGAACCAAAGCCCTATCGGGATACAAAGAGCGATTAGCAACCTAGTTATCTATCTGGATAGAGACAGTTTGGAAATAAACAAAGATAAAACCAAGGTTGTACGGCTTACTGACCCAAAAAAAACAGGTTTATACGGTACATAAAAGGGACTCAAATAGAAGAACAAGTGGCCTACAAATACCTTGGCCTAAAACTGGGCGAGGCACAACATACAAAGACCACAAAATTGACTTAAAGGCAAAAGCACGCAGACTTCTGAACAATAAAATGGGCTGCCCGAATTACACAGATCTTCTAAAAGTGATGGCGGCACAAATTATACCGACATTGTCATATACCCTAGTAGTTTGGTGCCGTAAAGAGGCAGTTGAGGTAACGGGTATTTAGGAACCCGTTTGGTGCCAGGGGATAACACCCGAAGACCTCTGAGTTCTCCCTTGTTCCGGACCACAGAAACACTGAGTCTTCTAGTCTCAGTCAGAGATCGAATTTTATTGGTAGCTACCAAGTAACATGTGTCCTAGAAGCACGACAAACACGGGTCATGTGTTCTCAGGAGACTGTTTGTTTTTACAGAACCAGCCTTCTCCTTATATACAAAAATAATAGCTGCAAGCAAGAATTCTTGAGTTTATGATATGGCTATACACATATTTCTACAATAATACAAAAGAGCGAAGTCATGTAGGCAAGCCTGTATTTTAGACGTCCAATTCGTGATGGATTACCCAGCCAGGCCCGGAACTCCCATCAGATATCGATGAAACCCCAATAAAGGAAGGCACCTCCTAGTCATAAAACTGGTCATAAACAGGGAGCGTGGACAGGTGTGTATGTGTGTAGAAAACATGATCTGGATGTAGTGAATGGTTTGCGGCATGTTATGCATTGATGCTATCGTATTAGGCCACTGGGCGAGGAGCTGCCCAAACAGGTTCGGCTGGAGGCAATGGAGTCAGTTGGGACGGGTCAGGGGGAAGTCAGGGAAGGTGGACGTGTCCTTTTAGATCATGCTCGACCTTTAATTGACTTATCATGAGGGCAAGACACAAGATGGATACCGTTTACAAAATGGAGTCTGAGGGGTCGGGACGGAAACTGCGATTCAGGGGTGTTAGCATACCTCGATCATGACGCAAATGCATAGGAATGATGTCCTAATCATTATCGGTTCGTCGACACCAAATTCGTCATGGTACGTTGATGTTTCAGGACACGGGTACCGGACCTCGATACCGGGACAACAGTAGGGTCCAGAATTTCAGAACTACACAGTTCTGCTAAACGATCTTCAGACCAGGGTCCATAAAGCTGTCTTCAACTTACTAAAGTCCGCCGCACCAGCTCAGGTCCGGTTGGAGTTTGGCCTCCAGAACCAGAAATTCCGGAGCATGAGCGGCTTCGTGAAACTATGCTACAAATTCCGCGCATCTGAGCCAGGATCCTTAAACAACACTTGCTGAAAAGAAATCAAAATCCAGATGGCCCAAGACACTCCAAATTCATGGGGAGAATTCTTGCGGAAATCCATAGCAGAACTTGTAATACAAACAATATGGGACAGCCAGTTAGAGCAGGTACCTTTTGGTAAACTGGTAAAAAAAAAAATCAAAGAAGAAGTCTTTCCTGGAAGACAAAATAACAACTTCGAAACGCAGACATGGGTGGACCGTGATCAACTCTTATACATCAACAAAGCCTCAAGCATACTTATTAACACACTTCAGTACCGACCTAAAAAAGAACTTCACCAAATACCGCTTGGGCATGCATTATTCGAAATATCTGCAACTGTCGTGGCAAAGTAACCATCAAGATGCACACTGTCGACTATGCGGCTTCTGTAATGAAACGCTAACACACCTGCTGTGTGCTTGCCCAGCAGTCGAAGACATAAGGAGGGGTCTTTTAAAATCAATTTTTAACAAACTGAATATACGCACTTGCAGGCAAGCAGTGATACGTTTGCTGGAAGGATCTTCGATTATCTTGGCTTGCTGGGGTGTCAAATACCTAGCAAAAGTAAGGGATCTTTTAAGACAAGCCGACCTACAGGCCACGAAAAAAGCATACAGCAGGATGGCAGGTGCACAGCATACATGACAAAGATATACCCAACAGTATGATGGGAACAACATAGAAAAATGGTCAAGCTTGGAACTTAAAAAGGACATTTTATCACTAACAGGATCTAGATGAACGTTATCCTGGACTTTTCCTTTTTAGATTACATTTTACGTGTATCATAAGGTTATGCAGATTTAAAATTTTGGTAAACATGACATTAAGTATTTAATAGAAGATTAAGTACAATATTTTTTCTTTTTTAAAACAATTTTATATTGTAACGATTTTAAGTAATCATATACAATACATTTTTTGGCTTGACTTGACTGGACTAAAGCAAATAATGACCCAAAAAATGACAAAGACTGCAAGAAGAGGAAACTCTTCCGGATTCTCGCTACAAACAATTATAGAAGAAAATATACATCTAAACAGCTACATATCCCAGTAAGTAATACTTATATTTAAACTAAAAAATAAATATTAATTAACTAAAAAAATTGTTAATTAACAAGTAAATAGTAACACACTCTGTAACTTTTATTGTTTTACACAGACTACCTGAAAGAAAAGTGAACAACTTCCTAACCAACAGGCTGCTACAAAATCTCAACTTTGACAACGCACCAATATTATAAAATAATGCACTTATTCATAAATAATAGATTTGAAACTCACACAAACAGCTCCCAAAAATAAAATTAACTCACTGAACCTCGACAAACTAGTAAAAAAACAAACAATTCAACTTACTCTAACTTTTTTACTCTTTCAACAGAAAACAAACATCTGCTCCCCGTTTAAATGATCTGAAAGAAAACGCTGCAAAACACTGCGAAATATTTTAAAAAAACATACGAGTAAGTAAATAAAATAAAAAATAACTGCACTTTTAAATATATTAATAGCTAAGATGCAAAATGTAACTGTAATATATACTTCTATGGTAAACTGCTTACAGGTATAATGACAGAAGGCACCAAAGGTATCACTTCACAAAAAGGAAAGCAATTATTAATTCATATGGGCTACACATACAGCTAAAAAAGTGGATTGACAGAAACTATAATCTGGAAATGTGCTAAATATTATTCTAATGAATTCTATGGAAGGACAAATACAAAATAAAATGTTAGAATTAATGTAAAAGAGCACAACCACTTTCCATATGTTAGAGAAATAGAAATGAGAGAAATTTCACAAGACATAAGAGAAGCAAGCACTGGTACTCAGGAACACACAACCAAAATCCTTAAAGAAATACTACCCAAAGTCAATGAACACATAACTACTATCAATCGCCACTTTAGAACGTCTAATTGCACATACTAAAACGGCCACCACCAGCGACACCCCACCTGGCCCAAGAAGATACCTGGACATAGACATACCATACACATAAAGAGGAGGCCTTCTTTTTTCATGACAAGAAAATTAATATAAAGCAAATGCTAATCTTCTCCACTTCAAACAATTTAATAAAACAAACTCAATGCTGGACCTGGATGATGGATGTGACCTTTAAAATGCGTCCCAAACCGTTCACTCAGATATACACCATACATGGTGAATATCAAAACACCAATATCCCTTTCATATGTGCTTTTCTCCCTAATACACAAAGCAGTAGCTACTATGAACTCCTAAACTATATAAGATAACAACAAAAATAACTACTACCCCCAGAAAAAAGTCATAGACGTTGAACAATCTCTGATTCAAACAATACTAAAGATATACCTGCACACAACCATACAAGGCTGTTACTATCACTGTAATCAATGTATGTGGCAACACCTCCAAAAATTTACACTAAGGGCCTCATTTACAAACAACTGGTGCAGGGAGCGCCGCAAGTCTTTATTCTGCGCTGCCTTATGCCACTTTGAAAGGGCAGGAATGCACCATACTTATGAGATGCAGAGCATTCCTGTCCTTTCTGCCTGAGCCAGAGCACAATTTGGCGCTTGGCTCAAACACGGGCACCATTGCACCATGGTGCAAGGGTTGTCTACGTTGTTGACAGGATTGTTTTTGTGCAAAGAGGGGAACCTTCCTGCACAAAACAATTCATGGAGACATTTTCCTCGTTCTGTGCGTGCTGCAGAATGCAGCACACATGGACAGAGGACAAAAGGAGGTGAAATTAAAACAATTATACTAGTTACATCTGTTCTGGGGAGGCATCAGGTTTTGGCACTGCCCCAGGTTTATGTGATGTTATAAATCTGGGACAGCATCAAAATTCATGGGTGAGCATGGGAAAACCCCCCACGATGCCCGTGGAATGCCTTCTTGATGCAGACTAAGGCAAAGCAGTGCAATGCTGCGTTCTCTTACTCCATATCTATGATGCCATTCAAAGCCACGCAGGGATGCTTTGCGTTGCTCCATAGATATGATCGAGAGGCCTGCATCACTGAAGCATCAAAAAAAGGACACTCCAGTGGGACAGCCCTCTTGTAAATAAGCCCTTCTGTACACCAGGCCCTAATTGAGCACTGAATTTGTTGTCTCTGTGTGGATGCATGATTGGGGGAGGCCTATGCTGCTACATGGAAGTATTCTCGCTGATAATCCAGACCGCCCTGCAAATTCACATTTGTAGGATTTTGTTGCAGTATTGCAAAAGTCGTTTAAGCACTGTTTCTTAAAATGAACAGGAATGCCATTTAAGGGTTTCACAGGTTTGACATGTTTGCCACCTAGTGGCTTTATTGGGTCACCGCATCCATGTGATTTATTACACTTTGGCAATGGAATAAAAGCCCCTGCTCCTCCTGGGTAACAGGAGCAAACATAACTGGATATTAATGTGCTGCAGAAGTAGATTTATGTAAGCAGCATTGCAAATGAGTTATGCAGCATCCCCCTTTTTATGGCAGCTGTGAGAAATACAGCAAAGGAAGCTTGGGAGCAGAATTGTATTTTAGACAGTGTCTTTTAACAACCTGACAAAAAGAAAGCTTCCTGGGATGTATGTCTGAAGCTTATTCTTAACTACGTATATGAGATTTATTTTTATGGAGTGGCATGACAGCTGTCCCCGACAATTGTATAAGAATCCCTAGGAGAGGGGCTTTGAATCCGCTCACATTTTGGGGGTTATCTGTGCGGGATTTGATTGGCTAGAAGTTGTGTGCTTGCCCCGAAATAAAAGTGCTTCTATTTTCTGTGTTAGTAGAGCGCTCTGATACTCATTGCATGGAGAGACATTAATAAGCATCTCCTAGGTGTGATCAGCAGACGGTGATGTGTGGTAGATGACTTGTTGGTGAAAGAGAAAACTATTTATTGCTTAGAAGCTCCGAACCTCTAACTTTTGATTTTGCATTCTCCGGTCTCTTAAAATTGCCTTCTGTTGACACCACCTGGCCATCCTAAGAAGTAAGTCAGTCATTCAAACTTATTAGGTCACATGACCATAAATGGGCAATGTATAATTTTGCACCTGCGCTTCGGATTGGAAGAGGTTAAATAAAGCATAACATACATTGCAAATTCATGGAAATACAATATACAATTAATTCCATCCAAAAAGTTAAAAAGAAGGTAAAATAATAAAAACATATCCTAAGCATCATGCCCAAAGTAAAAGCTTGGTTCATTATTCACATACTGGACAGCCCTCTATCAAGTGCGCCCCAAGCCACACGAACCTCCCTGGTACAAAATCTGGCATCGCAAGAAGTGTCTTGGCTTTATTCCGCCACTCAAACTGGTTTCAGCTACCTATTTAGCCATATGTGTGTGTGTGTATATATATATATATATATAAAAACATATATATATATATATATATATATTACCTACTGGCGGTCGCCAGTAGGTAGTTATAGTTAGGATTGATTTCCATAGGGAAATCGCAACATTCTATTGGGAATAACTTTGGCGCCGGTTGAGGAATCTGCCTGAAATTTTCCTCAACTTTGCCTCGCGGCACTCTGGTCCTTCCCTGAAAGTTTGGGGGGGATTCGTCAAGCGGGGGCCGAGATAAAAGGGGGGTCCCAAAACGTATTTTCCCCATGTTAATTTCCATAGGGCGGTCGGTCGCACTTTTAGCTCGAACGGCCGAATGGATTTTCACCAAACTTGGCAAAATTGTAGGGACTGGTAGCCCGATGTGCCTTTGCTATGTCTCAAG
Source organism: Lissotriton helveticus (assembly GCF_964261635.1). Lineage (NCBI taxonomy): Eukaryota > Metazoa > Chordata > Amphibia > Caudata > Salamandridae > Lissotriton > Lissotriton helveticus. The sequence continues at coordinate 608,549,106 of NC_136063.1, forward strand.
ATATGTGCTCCAGAGGATTTTGAGTAATTTAGGTTCCAAAAATGTTATATATCTATAGCCGCGCCCCGGTACGCGCACCGGGGAGCGCTCCGGAGCGCCACGCGACTTGCGCACGGAAAGCTGATTGGCTCTCGGGTGTCTGTAAACATTCGAAACAGTCCGGAGCGGCCGCCATCTTGTGTCTTGGTAGGATCGAGACACAAGTGGTGGTAAAAACAAAGGGGGAAATAACCAAAAGGGGGCAGGGTAGACCCCCCTGACCCTCTAGGTTTGATGTGGGGGCCATAAAAGGGTCCCTCGGGTAAAAAAAAAGTTAAATTTTTTTTCGGTTTTCTTGGGGGGAGCGCCCGGTACGCGCACCGGGGAGCGTACCAGGGAGCGTACTTTGGTGAAAAATAGTTAAAATAATAGTGTAAAATAATCATTTTGAGTGATTACAGGTAGGGTAGCTCTGAAAAGAGCTTTTGGGTTCTGTGGCTGTTTTAGGTACCTACAAGTACGTCCCACACACACCCACACGCACACAACCCCACACCCCCACACCGACACCTTACACATCCACACCCACACCCACACATCCCACACACCCACACTCACACACACACCTCACCCCCCCAACACACACACACACACGCACACACAGATACCTCACAGACATACCCCACACATCCCACAGACACACCTCCCCCTCCCCATACCCACACACACACCCACACCTCACAGACACACCCACACATCCCACACATACACACATATCTTACACACATACCCCCCACACCCACACACCCCCCACACACAACTCACACACCCACACCTCCACCCACACTCAAACACCCCACACACCCACACACACACCTTACACACCCACACCCCCACCCAAACCCACATACCCCATACACCTACATACACCTATACACCTCACCCCCCAGACACATACACACACACACCTCACAGACACACCCCACCATCCCCACACACACCTCCCCCCCTACCACACATGGTAGTGTACCCTGCTCCCTTATGATGTTTTCAAGTATTACATTATACTCTCTTTTGAATCTACACAAAATTGTCAGTGATATGGTGCATTAGAGACAGAGAGTGAGAGAAAGGAGGCAGGAGATGAAAAAGAGATGTGAAAAACACATTGGAGATAATATAGTGGGAGAAAGGAAGTAACTATGAGCAAATTTACTATGTAACACAAAAAAGTTGCACTGTAAGTCTCAGTTTATATTATAATCATTTTGGTAGTATTTAATGAATTACATATAAAAATGAATAATGTCTCAAACAATTTTTAATTATTAAATAAAAATTTATTGTTGAGATTGTTCATAATTTAATAACACTTCTAACATTACATCATCCGGAATGTCCTCCAAATTTTCATTACATGATTCAAATGATTCAAGACACTCAATTAGTTGCTGATCCTCAGACTCATCCATGAAATCCAAGTCTTCGTTAAGAATATCTTTATCCATAATTTCAAAAGAAATTGTATTGCTCTCCTCTTTACCTTCCATTTTTGCTGTAAATTGCATAAAAAATAACTATATCAGTAGAGTTAGGGCATTGTTGGGTTTAAGTTCAGACAGGTACTTCTGAGTTTTTAACAGTGAAGTTATTTTTGGGCAGTGTATGGTATCAGGCAGGAAGTAGAAATATAAAAAAGTGCAAGTGATGAAGCCTAAGTAAATTCATAATTATACCAGAGAAGCCTAACTCAATCCATAAGTATAACAGAGAATCCTATCTCAATCTATAACTATAACAGAGGGACAGTAAAAAACTATCAGAAAACGTTTTTACAATTTAAGTTAAAGTGCAGAACATAGTTCCCCTTACAAATGAACAACTTACCTTTCAGAAAGGAGTTGATGTTTTCAGAGGAAATCTTTTATAAATGTACCTCAGGTAGTACTAGTCAAAATGGCCGTGTTTCCCTCTCATTTTTCATTTATATTCATGTACATAACCAATCAAATGTCAGGAAAAAAAGTAGAAAATGAAAGTAACATTTTAATTGGTTGTAAATCCAAACTCTTCATATGTGTTTTTGTCAAATAATTTACCTCAGGATATTTAGACAGGGCTACAGGGCAAATGGCTCAATGGAATTCCACCAAATTTGGGAAAATGGTAGGGACTGGTATGTAGTATGGCCTATTCTATATTTGGTGAACATCTCTACAGAGGTTTTTATGTAAATTAAATTTTTTTAAAATTAGGGAGCGCTCACCGGTGCGCGCCCCGGTACGCGTACCGGCAGCGCTACGGGAGTTCTCCATCTTGTGTTTCGGAAGAATTGAGACACAAGATGGAGGACAAACAACGTTGGGAATGGGTATAAGGGGGCATTGTAGGCCCTCCCTGACCCTCTAGGTTTTCTGAAGGGGTCTTAGTAGGCCCATACAGGCGAATTATTTTTTTAAATTTTTCGCGGGGGGAGCGCCCGGTACGCGCACCGGGGAGTGTACCGGGGAGCGTACTTTGGTGAAAAATAGTGAAAAAAGTTAGAAAAAGATAATCATTTGGAGTGATCAGAGGTAGGGTAGCTCTGAAAAGAGCTTTTGGGTTCTGTGGCTGATTTAGGTACCTACAAGTAGGTACCAATGCACAGTCTTAAATTCAGGAGGAATATTCTATTCCCCTCATCTGAGAAGTGCACACCATCTCCTCTGTAGATATCTTGCATGTTGTAACGCAAGTTGTTGTTGTATATTGAACCCATTCCATAGTCTCTCATTTAAGCAGAAACAGATTTATTCACATGTTTCCGTGCTTTCTCAAATTGTGGACAAAATTGGTTGGACCAGTTCCATTTCTGTCTTTGGCATATATTGGAAAATACCAAGGCAGTTTGAGGAAAAAGTGCCATCAATTGTTCAAAGGTGTCCTTTAAAAGCATTTCCAGACCTACCCCAGTCAAAGTGCCTAAGTCATTTCCACCACAGTGCAGAATTATGAGGTTAGGGTGTGGCAAATGCAAAAAGGTTTTCACCAATGGCATCAATTGGTGACATCTCAATCCTCTCTGGCCAATCCATTTAATGTTCACATTTGGTAAATCAAGGTTGTGAAAATATCTGGTAGCTGCATACCTTTGAGCCCAGTGGATATAGCTATGTTCAATAATCCAGACAGAATACATGGTAGAGGAGGTTCTGGTGCAGTCAGATGAAGTGTAGGAATAAAATGGCAGTTGGAACAGTAGGAGTTTGCAAAAAAAAAACCTGTGGAGTTTCAGTGCTCTTGAATCACAAGCAATGATTGGTAGATTGAGATAGTTGAAAACTGTAAGTTAGGGTGCATGGTTGTGTTCTGTGTAAGAAGTAATTTGAATGGTTAAAAAAAAGTCATTTAAAGAAACTTTGCACCAGATAAGCTGGTGTATTCGCAGGTCAAACATCCTTGCTGAGGTGATTTGCAACATTGTAGAATAAACTTTTAAACCTGAGAGCTCAGTGAGAAGGGAGTTGCTATGGTAACAGGTAGAAAGGGCTGACGGGGGGAAGGGTGTTGGTTTGAAAATACAGAGGGAAGAGTTTTGATTGGTTACCATGAGCAATATGTGGGTAGAATTAGAGGTGTTCTGTGCCATTAATGGTTGCAGTGCCTGGAGAATATACCTTTTGCTCTGCTAAAGAAATATTGGTGTGTGTATCTGACACTGTTCTGAATCTCCTAAAGCAATTGTAAAGGTGAGTTATGATTCATTTAGATAGAGAGTTCAGATTAAGAAGCACATAGGACCTGTGTTGTGTTCCTAAAATGGTAATTGAAAAACGATTTTAGTGCAAATCAATGGGTTTTAGTAGTGAAAATGAATGCTTGTATATGAAGCACATAGGACCTGTGTTGTGTTCCTAAAATGGTAATTGAAATACGATTTTAGTGCAAATCAATGGGTTTTAGTAGTGAAAATTAATGCTTGTATATAGGATCTGTGCAGTGTTTCTAAAATGTTAATTGAAAAACGATTTTAGTGCAAAACAATGGGTTTTAGTAGTGAAAATGAATGCTTGTAAATAGGATCTGTGCTCTGTTCATAAAATATTAAATAAAAAACGATTTTAGGGTAAGTTAATGGCTTTTAGTAGTGAAAATGACTGCTTGTACATAGGACCTGTGTTCTGTTCATAAAATGGTAATTGGAAAACGATTAGGAAGCACACTGAGCTTGTTTGCTGTTGGTTTGTGTTATTTTTTTGGTAATGCTTGGTAGCATTGTTTGCAAGAGAGAGGAAATGTATTTTGTAAAATAGTGAGTTTTCAGTAATGAAATGGAATGCTTTTACTCCAGCAATGCATCCTTTCACATGGGGAAAGATGCATGTGAAAGCGTTTGCCTCAGTCTTACGCTTGCTGTAAGGCAAGCGCAACATTTTGACGTAACAGTGTCCTAAAAGTGATGCAGTGAATTCTCATAGATTTTACTGTGTCACTATTATGAAGCTTTTTGCGGGGGAATGCCCCCTCTGTGTACATTACATATATACAATACATACATTACACCTGACAGAAGTATAATGTGGCGCAGAGATTTAAAAAGTGACGCATCTACCTACATGCGTCACTTTTTAAATATGGCGCAAAAAGGTACATGTTTTATGCCGCCGATGCATCACAAAAAGTGACGCATCAGCAGTGCAAAACTGACGCAGGGCCTCATAAATGAGGTTCTTTTTTTTTGCACACTACTCCAGTTTAGTCCTGTCCACTGAACTCTTGGACACAAGCCTCACCTTTTGTGCTCCCCTGGACAGTCTTCATCTCATCTGCACTCCTGCTTAGGTGTTAGAATCCTATCACATGGGGAAAGCCCCATGTGAAAGCGTTTGCCTCAGTCTTATCCCTGCTGTGAGGCAGGTGCAAGATTTTGACGTAACAGTGTCCTAAAAGTGACACAGTGAAATCTCATAGATTTCACTGCGTCATTATTACGAGGCTTTTTGCGGAGAAATGAACCCTCTGTGTACATTACACTTGACAGAGGTATAATGTGGCGCAGAGGTTTAAAAAATGACACATCTACCTACATGCGTCACTTTTTAAATATGGCGCAACAAGGCACATGTTTTATGCCGCCAATGCATCACAAAAAATGACGCATCAGTAGCGCAAAACTGAAGCAGGGGTTTATAAATGAGGCTCATCTTTTTCTTACACACTACTCCAGTTTCGTCCTGTCCACCGCACTCTTGGACACAAGCCTCACGTTTTGTGCTCCCCTGGACAGGCTTCATCGCATGAGTATTCCTGCTTAGGCCTTATAATTTTTTTTTAGAATAACATTTGAAAAACAATGAAAAGGTCATATGTATAAGCTTTTCATTACACTACTAAAATATTTTTGCTGCAAATTAATGAGTTTTACATTTTTGAGAAAGTTTATATAGTAGGACCTGCACTGTGTTTCTAAAATGTTATTGAAAAATCGATTTTGGTGCAAATTAATAGCTTTTACATTTTTGAGAAAAAATAAAAAGTGTGTGCATGATTACATAAAAAAATTTGACCTTTTCACAATTATGTCACCTGTGTTACCTGAGATTAGGAAGTAGATTGTGCAGATGAGGTGAGACATGTCCAGAGGGACAGAGGAGGTGAGCTTATGATCAAGACTGTAGTGGGAGAGAGGCCTTTCCTGGGAAGCATAGGTGGTGAAGCCTGTGTATAAGAGTGCAGTGGACTAGACTTCATGAAGTCTATCCCCTACTGGACTCTTAGACACAGGTCTCATCTTCTTTGTACCTGTGGACAGAGCTGTCTTCCACTATACTCTTCAATACAGGCCTCACCTTTTGTGCACCCCTGGAGAATCCTCACCTGATCTGTAACCCTGAATAGATTGTTTGCTTTTTGTCATTGCTTTGTTGTTTGGTAATAGTGGTCTATAATGTGCTATTTTTTTCTTTAACACAGATTGAAATCAAGATCTCAAGAGTAAGCAAACATGCCCTCAAGGGAAAGGAGAAGAAAACAACCTAACCGCCAAAAAACAAAAACAGCAACGGAATTACAGCACTCTTACACAACAAATACTTCAAAAAACAGAAACCAAGCTCCTGGTAAGAGAACCATGGGGTCGATTCCGATCCGGTAAAATCCCCGTCCGTACGAATCGTATCCGGAGCCGTTTCCGTACGACTCGTACGGACGCCGTAGGACCGGACGATTCCGATCGGCCGACCCAGACGTGATTCGTACGGTACACGTCGATTCGTACGGAAAAGCGCACGATCACCTACACACCGTACGGCGCGTACCCCCCATGATCGCAGGGGTACGCGCCGTACCCCTGTGATCATGCGGGGTACGTGCCGTACACCCAGCGTACATGGGGTACGTGCCGTACACCCACCGTACATGGGGTACGGTGCGTACCCCATTTACGCTGGGTGTACGGCACGTACCCCGCATGATCACAGGGGTACGGCGCGTACCCCTGCGATCATGGGGGGTACAAGCCGTACCCGGGGGGGGCGTTCCGTACCTGTTTTGGCGCGAACTCTGCGTTTACGACTGTTTTCGGCTCCCGTAGGAAAAGGGTCGTACGGCGCGTACCCGACACGAATCGTACTTGCTGGGTCGTAAAAACCAGCCGCGAACCGTAGTGATGTCGCGTACAGCCGGTTCCGAGTGAAACTCGTACGGAGATTTGAGTCGTACGGAGTCCTGTACGACTCGTACGGAGTTTGGCACCTGGTACGGATCGTACTTCGTCGTACGTACGGGACGTCTACGGGTACGATTCGTATGGGGAAAAAACTCTCCGTACGACGATTCGGAGCGCATTCTACCGGATCGGAATCGACCTATAAGTCTTTCATACGGAACATATGTACTTAAAAAAAAATTGTTGGACAGCATGTAGAAAAAGAGAATGAATTTGAAAAGGAAGGAGAGAACCTCAAAGAATCCTACAACTGGAGCAGGAGAGAATAATATGTATAGGAATAGAAGGCAGAATCAGTTTAGAGACATTCGTAAACGAATGTTTCGCAATAGGGTGGTTTTAAATTTGTTAAAAAACATTAGGAATGGTAAACAGAGAGCTGCTTTTTATAAGAAAAAGAAAAGTGTAGAGAATATAGTTGATCAGGCTTTTGAAGTTAAGAAAAAATTATTTATTTTAATAATCAATAGAATTAGGACACTTAACAAGACAATTGATGTTTTCAAATCAAACAGTAGATGGAAAAGAGTAATTAATCGGACTAATTTTTGTAAAGTTTTTTCAGGAGAATGGATGCACAGTTCAAGTTGCGAGCCATTTTTTAATGAGGAGAGTTACTTCCAGGAGAATGATTTAGTGCATGCAGTTGACACCAGTGGTCGAGCGTATGAAGTGAAAGACGGTTGTCCGATTGAAAAAGAGAAACTTGTGCCTAGAGAACCAGAAGAGGTGTTAACTGATGAAGTTTTAGGGAGACGTACTAAGGGTCCAGTGTACACTTGGAAGTGTAGTCGTATTTATAGTGTGCGACAGGAATCAATTGATTTGTTTTGTAATTTCTTATGTACATATAGTAAGAAAAGTCTAAAGCAGAAAGTGAAGTTGTTGCAAGATTTAGATCATTACAGAGTGAGAGAAAACACAGGTTTGCAAGGCCATTCACTGGCTTGTCTTTCTAGAAAAGTCTGTCAGAGTGTTTTTCATCATTTTAGGATGTTAGCAGTGCATCATACCAAAATGAGGAAATTAGTGAGAATGTTGTATTATGCAAAAAGTCCAGCACTTAAGCTTAAACAATTAAACAGTGCTCTTTTGCATGGAACTGAATTAGATGTGAAGAAGATTTGTGAAGAAATTGAGATTTTGGTGATAAAGAGGACAGTGTAGAAATTGACACAGCAATCCAAGGTAATGTGGAAGACAATGTACAGATTTCAAGTACAGAAAAGTTTGAGCAGGAAATTACCAGGTTTAAGGTGAAATCAAGTGAAAGGCCGAATTTTACTTGTGTGTGTTGTCGACGAAGTCATTATAAGCATCAAACTAGATTAGTTGATTTATACGTAAAAAGTGAAAAGATGAATAATTATGAGTGGAAGGATTTTGCAACTTATTTGTGGGTGGAGAATTGTTTTGATTTGAGTTCTGATCAGCGTATTTGTAAATATTGTTATGATAAATGAAATCAAAACAGAATGCCTGCTAGAGCTGTTCATAATAATCTGGAGTTGGTAGACATTCTCCGTGAATTGATGGATTTAAATACATATGAGTCTATTTTGATTCAATGTGTCCACCCTTTTCAGGCAATTGTTCGCATGGAGCCTACGATAGGGAAATTGCCTCCTACAGATTTGCAGAGAGGATTAAAGGGAAGAGTTGTTTATTTGCCTCTTGATTTCAAAAAAAATATTGATACAATTGGTATAGAAAAAGTAGAAGAGGAACCTTTAGTTATTCTAGTTAATGGGGTTCCGACAAAGAGTAAGAAAATCTGGCAAGATTTAGTGGATTTAGGAAAGTCAAAAAGGCAACGTTGTATTTAGTCAAAAACAATGAGTATTACAAAGATGTATGTGTTGCAGCAGAGGAAACAGCTGCAGATGAAGACAGTGATTGTTCAGGCGGCCAAATTGAAAAAGTTGATGTGTCTAGAAGTGAAGAAATATATGAACATTATACTGTTCATCCTTTGCATTCCAAAGAAGTAATGGGGAATGCAATTGAATTGTTTCAAATGAAAGCAGCAATAGTAAGTCCCATTAGTGTATGGGAAGAAAGTTTGGAAGCTCGTTGTTTTCCACAGCTATTTCCAACAGGTCGAGGTGGACGATATGACGATCGTCCACTTCAAATCCCTGCATCTGAATATCGAACTGTAAGATTATATGCTGAAGATCCAAGGTTTCGTCAATGCATTCCCTATTTTTTTCATCTACTGTATGAAAGGGACTTGTCTGGGCTTTCTTATGCAGTAAGCCATATACTGAAAAGTGGAGAACATCTGCAAAATGTTTCGGCGAGGGACTTTATGGAGAAAGTGAATCTGCAAGATAATATTTTGGAATCTCATCTAATCAATCTTATGGCATGTCAGCGTGGTACAAATGAGTATTGGTACCGTCGTCATGGGGAATTGAAATGTATGCTAAGAAACTTAGGAACTCCTACATGGTTCCTCACTCTTAGCTGTGCCGAGTATGCATGGGACGACTTACTTCAATTTCTACGAGAGGCAAATGCAAATATACAAAATATAGAATTCAAAACACCTGGAGAACTGTGTTCTTTGGATCCAGTGAATGTATGCAAATATTTCAATCATAGATTTAAAGCTATGATGTCTTTTATTACCAACAAAAAAAATCCTCCCCTTGGAGAGGTTTTGGATTTCTTTTGGAGAAAGGAGAATCAAGTGAGAGGTGCTCCTCACATACATATGTTGTTGTGGATTAAAGATGCACCCAAATTTAGAACAGTTTCGGATGAAACAGTGATGAGTTTCATTGAAGAGTATTCAACATGTGCTGTTCCGAAAACTACAGAGGAAAACAGTTTAAGGCAACATGTTTTACGCTTTCAATCCCATCGTTGTGGAAAGTACTGTCGTCGAAAATTCAGAAACAAGGACAAGTTCTACACAAAATGTTGTTTCGGCTTTCCACGACCAGTGATTTCTAAAGGAAGAGTAAATAATTTGATGTCTTCTCTGCGACATACTGTGACGAGGAAATCACCAAAAAATACATACAATTTAAAAAGAAACGAAGAGTCCAAGTACATCAACGACTACAACCCAGTGATTTTGTCCATGTGGAATGCTAACATGGATATTCAGTTTGTTGCTGACAACTCTATTGCTGTGGCTCGATATGTGACGTCTTACATCACAAAAAAAGAAAAGACAGAACTAAAGGAAATGTGGGAGGACATTTCACATGAAAAGAGTCTAAGCAAGAAATTATACAGTTGCAGTCTGAAGATGTTGTCGAATCCGGAAATTGGAGCATATGAATGTTCTGATCGATTGTCGTCAGCAAGTCTCTATGCCAAATCTTGAACCATCATTTGGGTGAGTCTAGGTCTTGCTGCAACACGAAACCAAGTTTTGAAATCTGTACAAGAAATAGAGTATTTGGCGGAGAAAGAACCAGAAAGTACAGATATTTTGAAGACAAACATGTTGGATACATACTATCCAAATAGAAGTAGTCATCTTGAGAACAGTTGTTTGTATGAAGTTCTGCAAAACTATATTTATAAGAGAACCATCAGAGAAGATATTAACAATAGAATAGATGCTATCATTGAGTGTGAAGGATGTCTAGTGAGACAGAAAAAAGGCCATTTGATTAATCATCGAAAATTGAGTTGCGAAAATCCAGAGAAAAGGGAATTTTACTATTTAGCTCTTTTGCAACTCTTTAAGCCATGGCGTACAGAAGAGGAACTACTTGGAGATTTTCTGTGTTACGAAGATTCTTTTAATGCAATCAAGGATACCATAGAATGCCCTGTTTTTCCAAATTATCTGCAAATGTTGAATGAAGAAATAGAGCAAGAAGCCACAATTGCTGCAGAGATTGCTAGAGACAGTTCTCAAGACAGTCAGAGTTGTGCTTCATTGAGTCAGGATCCACTTGGAGGACCAATTATACAAAATGAAGCTGCCACTGCCATGGATGAGGTGGAAAGAGCTATGGAACAAGCTCAAGATGATGTAGTTAACTTAGAAGATTTGGTGAAACAACTAAACCTTGAGCAGAAACAGATATATGACGAAGTCACAGAACAGATTGAACATGGATTCAGTCATGAGAAAAAAGAGTGCTCATGTACATCATTTAAGCCTGTCCAACTGTACATGAGTGGAGAAGCGGGAACTGGAAAAAGTTTTCTGATTAAAGCAATTGCAACTTATCTGCAGAAAAGGACTGAATCACCGCTGTCTTGTGTTGTTACCGCTCCAACTGGGCTGGCTGCACATAACATTAAAGGGATTACTTTACATCGTTTACTGATGCTGCCAGTGGAGCATGATAACAAATTGCAATATCACAAGCTATCTGGGGATGCGTGTTTCGAAGTTTCGAGAGTCCTGAAGAAAATGAAACTTCTTATCATTGATGAAGTAAGCATGGTGTCAAATATAATGCTTGCTTTTGTGCATTTGAGAATGCAAGAAATTCTTAGAACAGACTATGATGTCTTATTTGGAGGAAAACACATTATTGTTTTTGGAGATCTACTGCAGTTGACTCCAGTGAAAAGACAACCTGTGTTCAAAATGCTCACGCATGAAGATACCAGGAAGTGCCTAGGAATCATTGGAAACGTTAATATATGGTTAAACTTCAAATATGCAGAACTGCTTCAAAATATGCGGCAGGCAAAGGATGAAGATTATAAAAATATTTTACAAGACGTAAGAATCGGAAAACTAAGTCAGCAAGGGAAAGAAGCTTTACATGGACGATTAATTTCAAATTTGTACCCAAATGAAAACATTCTTCCAGAGAATATTTTTAAGAAAATTAACGAGAAGAAATCTGCCATATGTTTGATGCCAACTCTGAAAGAATGTTCCATGTTCACCAACAAAATGTTAAAGTTGAAAAATGAAGAGATAGTGAAACTGGAAGCTACAGATAAAATAGAGCATATGGGAGCAACAATTATTTTGTCTGAAAATTTGAAATCAAAATTGGATTTATTAGAGAAGACTATATCTAAAACTGCTGGTTTTGAAAAGACTCTGAATGTGTGTTTAAATTGTTGTATCATTTTGAGAAGGAATTTAAATGTTGAAAGAGGTCTGGTAAATGGAGCAATGGGTCATGTTGTTGGTTTTGTGAATTACAAAAATAGAGATGGAATTGAAATTTTAAAAATTAAATTTGATGGCATTGATGAAATAGAACAAATTTGTCATTGTTCAGCTAGATTTCTGCTCGTGAAAGACTTATATGTTCGCCGAAAACAGTTTCCTATTTGTTTGGCATATGCGGTGACAATTCATAAGTCTCAAGGTTTAAGTGTAGATAGCGCTTTGGTGAACATTGGAAGTTCTGTGTTTAAAGAGGGTATGGCATATGTGGCATTATCACGAGTCAGAACTTTATCAGGATTGTACTTGATTGAGTGTGATGAAACAAAAATTTGTGCAGATCTACGTTGTGTTAAAGAATACAATAGGTTAAGAAGAGAGTATGCTCCACATTTGCCTCAATATCCTCTGATTGAAAAACGTGTGGTAGGCCGAAAAAGAAGAAATGAGAGTAATTGCAGTGAGGTAGTAACAAAAAGACAAAAAGTAGACGAAACTGTAATTGTAAGCAGAAGGAAAAAGGATTCTGTTGAAGATGTTGTTGGATTTCAGTTTGAAAACAGGTCTGTGTCAACTGCTATGCTAATGTAGTGGTTAATGTTGTTTTTTTTTCTTCAAAATATACAAGAACAGATTGTTGAAAATCGGGATCAAAGATTTTGTTGTTTGTTGAATTCCGTGTTTGAGAAATGTACCAGTAATAGAGCAAAAATAGAAAGTGTTTCAGAAATTCGAAACCTTCTAGACATATGTACTGGTCAAAATCAATTTTCACAGAATATTCAGCAGGATTGTCAGGAATTTTTAATGTATATGTTTGATGTATTGGAAGATGAAGGTGTAGATATAAAAAATCTTTTTAGCCTTTCTTATCAATGGCAGCATGACTGCGACAACTGTACTTTATCAAGTACTACTAGAATAGACACTGAAAGATTTATATATTTGACTTTACCAGACTGCAAATCAGTGCCTTTTAATAATCTAGTTAAAGCAGCGGATCACAATATGGTGTGTCCCCAATGTAATTCTACAATGCTGTCCACATTATTTCTACAAAATTATGGTCAGTATGTCATTTTAATGTTCCAACGATGTAGACCTGATGCAACTAAATTGACAACTTCTATTAAAAATGTTGTGGCTTCACAGTTATCGATATCAAGAAGAACCTTTGCAACTGCAGCTATTATTTTTCATGATGGTCCTTCCACAACATCAGGGCATTACACATGCTATTTAAAAAGTTGTAAAGGTTGGACCCAATGTAACGACACTCATTTGACTTTCAAACAACGTTTGCCTTTTGGCTTAAAAAGTTCATACCTAGTGTTTTTAGAACCAACATTTAGGTAAAAGTAATTGGCCTATGAAGACGGGAGCAGTTAATAAAGGTTATTTTGCTGTTTAAAAATATATTCTGAGTAAAAGTGATCCAGGTAATATAAAAAATTGACTTGTCATATAGGTACTGTAAGTGGATCTCATAGTAAGTGCTATTAGTATTATACAAAATGATGAACATGAGTGAGTCAGAGATGGTTTTACAAATACTTAAATATTGTGAAAATGTTGTAGAGCCTTTCTTTCAGAACGTCGGCAAAAAGGTCATTTCAGAGTTTCTTTGAATTAATTTGAAAATATACTCATACATCTGACACTATTTGGCCAAATGGAAAGGTACAGGAATGAGTAAAGAGTCATGACTAAAAAAAGGGGTATATGAAAATAATGAAAATATTTCAGATGTTCTTGGAGCTTTTCTTCTAGAAAGTCGATTAAATGGATTTTTTACTGAACAGCAAAGTACTTTGCAACGAGAAAAGGACCTCTATGATATACTATTTGGCCTCAAGGAAAAGTAAGTCAATCAAAGATTAGTGTACATTTGTCATTTGTCAGTATCTAAGTTTTTTTAAAAAACATAATCTTTTAGATTGTGTTTTTTTTTCCCGCTGTCATATGATGAGTAATTTGAACTCACTGTTTTAAGTGAAATTCAATATATTCTGAGAACAGCAAAAATAAACTATGTAACATGTTGTACAAGTTATTCTATACTTTGGATTGTGTAAATTAAATTGTATTCCCATTCTCTGACACTCACTTTCCTTTTTCCATCCTCTTGCAGCTCTTTTTACTCACTTATAATATCTTTCTCTCACTCTCTGTAACCCCCGTTCCTTTACTCCACTTCTTTGACAAGCCCTCATTCTCATTTCAACTGTCTGCATCCCCTCTCTCCCTTGCATAAGTTTTCAGCCTTAAATCTCTCTGTTTTACTTCCCTTTTCCGTATTTTCCTCCTTTGCTCTTTTAGTAATTCCTGTTTACTCACTCAGCAGTATTATCGCACTCTATCACTATAAATCACCCACTCTCCCTCGCTTATCTTTGTTTGCTCCTTACTTTTGTCCTTTTCTCTCTATTTTTCATTCACTACTTCTATGTCCTCAGTGCCTCACTCTCCTTGTGTTATGTTTACTTGTGTTTATCTCTTCCGTCTCAGTCATTATCTTTTTACTTACTACTGTTTCCTGATTTAGTTTTGCTAAGTCACATTGTTTTAGTATCTTTCTTACCTTCAGTTCATTTCTCTGTTCTTCTCTTCCTCTCTGTCAGTGAATCTATATGCCATACTTTTAGTAATTTGCTCTCATTCTATTTCTTTTTTTCTCTTTTTATCCTTCTACCTTACTTTATTTCCCTTTCTGTGTACTTCACTCTTACTTTATTTCTAGATACACTGTTATGATTTTTAACCTCTTCATTTGTATATTTTAATTTAAAATACACATTTTACTAATTATAACTTATTTTTTCTTCTCTCTTTCACAGATACAAAGTGCAGTAAAAAGAAATAATTAAAGTTTCATTTATTATATGGTAAGTATGACTAAAAAAATGTAGTTTGTCATCAACCTTTGCTTTAAGCTTACTAATATTTTCATAACCAACCTCACTCCTGTGTCTTTATTCTGCTTCCCTCACTTATTCTTATTCTCCATGTTTACTCCAATTTCCCTATTTCTCCTCTCATATTCAACTTCTTTCAATCCCTATTCTTTACTTCACTTACCCTCTGTTCCCTTCCTTTGCTTCTTCACTCATTTAGTTTTTCTTAATTATTTATCTTACTCCTACACACACACCTCATCCCCCTCTCAACACATACACACACCTCTAACATACACCCCACACACACACCACGCACACACCTCATACACACAAAAAATCCCCCATACACACTCTTCACATACACACACACATTCCATACACACACATACATCGCACACATATACACCCCACACCCATACACTCCTCAAACATACTTCACACACCCTCAACTCCACCCACACCAAAACACCCAACAGAGCCACACCCACAGACACACCTTATACACCCACACCCCGACCTACAGCCACTGACTCCCTATAAGTCACACACCCTGTATTACTTATCTTTCTTTGCTGTTTCACTCAAATCCATTCAGGTACTGTTTTCTTTACTCTCTTTGTCCTTTCTCTTTGTCACTCCCCATGTCTTATCCTAATTCAATTTTTCACCCTATTTCACCCCTCTTTACTTACACTAACTGGTCTTTTCTTACCCTCACTCACCGTTCTTCATTTATCCCGGTTACGCCACTACCCTTCATTCTCAAATTTTACTGTCCTTTCTTTTTCTTTCAACACCCACTCACATTCTCCCACTATCTCTACTTTAGTCTTCTTCCTCTCTATTCCCTTCTTTCGCTCCTTTGGTCATTTTACTTTTCTCACTTTCACCCTATTACACCTTCTCTGTTTTTTAGTATGTAATAAACAATCCCTCTGTGTTCATCCTGTAGCTCTCTTTCTCTTAACATTACTCTCTTTGTGTTCTTCCCTCATGCTAACTCCTTCATGATTTTTTTTTTTCGATTTTTTGGGGGGGCGCTTTATTTTTATAAATGAAAGGTAGTTCTAAAAAGTACTGTTTTTTTCTTCTTTTTGTTGTTTTATATTTTTTTAATGTTTTTTTGAACATTTTGTACTTTTTTTGGCTTTTCAAAACAGTTTTATATTTTTTTTGTATTTTTTATGGGCAGAAACAAAAAACAAGAAATTGTAAATGGCTCAACAGGAGCAAAAAACAAAAAACGGAAAAAAATTACTGTTTTTTGGGGCATTTGTGTTTGTCACCAGCAAGGACGACGAGCTTCATGCTCTTTTCACCATAGGCGATGAGCTTGCCACATTCAATACAGGTGATTCTAAAATCAGCAAATCGTGGCTGAATACAAGGCATCATCTCCGTTGTTTCTGGTCCCGAATGAGTGGGTTGCTTTCTTTTGGAGCTGGTCCTTGAACACTGGGGGAGGTGACTGGCCAGTTCCCTGATCTCTGCACGAGAATAGTTGTTAG
Source organism: Lissotriton helveticus (assembly GCF_964261635.1). Lineage (NCBI taxonomy): Eukaryota > Metazoa > Chordata > Amphibia > Caudata > Salamandridae > Lissotriton > Lissotriton helveticus. The sequence continues at coordinate 608,565,303 of NC_136063.1, forward strand.
GATGCTTCCGGATCATATGTCGAATCATGGTATTATTACCAAATGAATATTTTTTGTCTGGATTGCCCCTTGAGAGTTCTGCGCCACAGATTCGACAAGTTACCTTGGCCGCATTAACTTTTTTCTTACCCTCACGAAGTGAAAAAAACTCCCATACAATGTGTTCTTTTGGCTTGTATGGGGTATTTTGTTCAGGCAGCCATCTTCTCCCCTCCTCCTCCTCCTCTTCTTCCTCCTCCTCTTCTTCACCACCAATGTATTGTTGTGGTGGTCCTCTTGGTGATGGTGGTGGTGGTGGTGCAGATGCTCCAGCTGTTGCTGCTACAGTAGCCATTTCAAAGTACAAAAGAATTGTCTCTATAGATGAAACAGGTCTTCCTCAGTCAAAGGACAAAGTCAGAATAAGGAAGAAAGGTGGGGTTTTTCATCATTTGGGAGAAAAAACTGTCCTGAACCAATCAGAAGTGTTATTTTCAGGTCACAAGACCTAGGCTTTAGTCATTTGGGAAAAAAACTGTCCTGAACCAATCAGAAGTGTTATTTTCAGATCACAAGACCCAGGCTTTACTCATTTGGAAACCAAAACTCTTCTGCACCAATAGAAAGTGTTATTTTCTGGTCACATAACCCGACGCGCTTACGCTACGCGCCCCGGGGCACGCCCGTAGTCACGCTCCAGGGCGCGCCCCGGGGCATGCAGCGTAAGCGCGTCGAGACGTTCCGCGATCGTATGCGCACACCTGCTTCCGGGTGCGCTTATGCTGTGCGTCATATGACGCATCACGCGTCTACGCGATACGTCACAATGTTGTTTTCGTTCGCGAGAATAGCGCTAACGGGACGCTCCCCGGTACGCGCCCCAGGGCGCGCCGCAATCGTATGCGTACGCGTGCTTCCGGGTGCGCTTACACTGTGCGTCATATGACGCATCACGCGTCTACGCGATACGTCACGATGTTGTTTTCGTTCGCGGAAATAGCGCTAACGGGACGCTCCCCGGTACGCGCCCCAGGGCGCGCCCCAAATAAAAAATAAAAAACAAATAAAAAAATTGACATAATTATACAATATAAAATTCGTTTTAAAATGTATTATTTTTTATACCTATAAAGATTTGCTATTAAAAAAACATTGAAATTCACTGAAAACACCATAGGTTTCACACCAGTTATAGTTAGGAATTAGCATTTAAAAAACCTATTAAATTCACTGAAAAAACCATAGGTTTTACACCAGTTATAGTTAGCTGGAAGTTTTACTCGCATAAAACCATTGAAATTCCCACGTTATAGTTAGTTGGACTCACTATAACTTGCTCGTGCAATGCACTGCTGATGACGTCACATATTACATCACTCATGACATGGTCAGTGACATCACTCATGACATCACTGATGACACCATCCTTGTGACAGAGTGACAGACCTCCTTTCACTGTAATGTAACCCTTGAAACACATATTCAAAAATAGAAACTAAAATTTAAAAAAAAAATGGAGATACCCATATCAGTTACAACAACCAATTCAGTAATTCCACCATCTATATAGACATCCACTCATTCACAAACAGTTCTATACAGTCACTCATACATATACTCACTCATCATATGTAGTGATACACCTATACATCCTGTTACACACCAACAGTCATCCAAAAGTTACTCACACACATACTCACACATGCAAATAAACTATTGAACATCCATTTATTTGCATATAGAGCTATACACACACTACCACCTTCCTTCTAAGGAAATTTACACATATTTATTCTCTTAAACAATCACTTATAGAAACACATACTTATTTAAACAGGAACTCCTACAATTCCTCACTCTCACATATACTCACTTATATACATCAATGTTCACATATACTACATTAAAATATATGTAGTTACTGATAAAGACACTAGTGAGACAGTCATTCACTCACTATCACACACATATACACACTCATCCACCCATACAGTCCTGCACATATGCTGTCTTCAAAACACATACAAAGAGAGAGTCAGTCATTCATGCATCTATGTGCTAAGTAATACCCCCACCAAACCATACAAACACTCATACTGATACTAAGAAAAACATCTAATAACCCATATACATACACATGTAGCTACTCACCAACCCATGCAGCCACTTATACACAAAGTGAAACACTAATACATATATTTAAATATTTAAACATTACTCTCTAATATATGTATTCACTAAGATACACTTAATAAACCAGTTAACCAATCAATTTTTTTTTTTTAAAACATCCATGTAAACACTTATTTAAACATTTATTCTTCCATCAACTTTTACATATACATATATAACACATATTTATTTTTTAAAAAGACACACATTCACTGGATGGTGTCATCAGTGATGTCATGAGTGATGTCACTGACCATGTCATGAGTGATGTAATATGTGACGTCATCAGCAGTGCATTGCACGCGCAAGTTATAGTGAGTCCAACTAACTATAATGTGGGAATTTCAATGGTTTTATGCGAGTAAAACTTCCAGCTAACTATAACTGGTGTAAAACCTATGGTTTTTTCAGTGAATATATATATATATATATATATATATATATATATATATATATATATATATATATATATATATATATATATATATATATATATATGTATATATATATATATATATATATATACATATATATATATATATTACCTACTGGCGGTCGCCAGTAGGTATATATAGTTAGGATTTTTTCTCTATGGGATTTTTGAAAATTCTATGTCTAATAACTTTGGCGTTTGTGGACGGAATTGGCTGAAATTTTCAGGAAAATTGAACATTTTGTTTCTGAGCAGCCCCTGGAAATTTGGGGGGGGGTTCGTCAAGGGGGGGCCGAGAAAAAAGGGGGGTCCCAAAACGTGTTTTTCCCATGTTAATTTCCATAGGGCGGTTGGCCTCACTTTTAGCCCGAACGGCTGAATGGATTTGCACGAAACTTGGCAAAATTGTAGGGACTGTTAGCCCGATGTGCCTTTGCTAGGTCTCAAGATATGTGCTCCAGTGGATTTTGAGAAATTAACGTTCAAAAAAAGATATATATCTGTAAGCGCGCTCCGGGCAGCGCTCCGGTTCGCGTACTTGACGCGTAACGGAACTTCGCGTAGCGAAGCTGATTGGCTCTCCGGTGTCTGTCAACATTCTAAACAGTCCGGAGCAGCCGCCATCTTGTCTCTCGGTAGGATCGAGAGACAAGAGGAGGCCAAAACAAAGGGGGAAATGACCATAAGGGGGCATAGTAGATCCTCCCTGACACCCTAGGTTTGATGTGGAGGCTTTAAAAGGGCCCCGCAGGGCAAAAAAAAAAAATTTTTTTTTTGTTTTTTTGCGTGGGGAGCGCCCGGTCCGCGAACCGGGAAGCGTTCTGTGGAGCGTACTATAAGGAAAAAAGAATGATAGACTTTTCAAATACTGTATGTTAATTGATTGTTGGTTTTGTTGATTATTTTTTAATTTCTTTATTTTTTAAGCAATTATTTATTATTGTGATTGTGTTTCAAAATTTAATAACATTTCTAACATTTCACTGTCTGAAATGTCGTTATTTTCATTGAACATAGCTTGTAATCTCTGAGTGTGTAAAATGTCCTCATTTTGAAGGAGGTCATCTACTGCTTGCACACATTGCAGTAGTTCTTGGTCCCAAGTTTCATCCATAAATTCTATATAATTTGGATCAATTAATTCTTGGCTGCTCTCTTGCAGGACAATTTGAAATGAAACTTTCTGTTCGCCTTCCATGTTGCCTGAAATTTGGATAAAAAAAAAATATATTAGTAGAGATAGGGCACTGTTGGGATTAATTTTAGATAGGCAGTTTTTATCAGTGAATTTATCTTTGGGCAGTGTATAGTATCAGAGTGGAAGTAGGAATATAAAAAAGTGTATGTGATTTAACGTAAGTAAATTCATAATTATACAAGAGAAACCTAACTCCATCCATAACTATAACAGAGAAGTCTATCTAAATCTATAACTACTACAGAGGGATAGTATATAACTATCAGAAAAAGTTTACCATATTAACTGATAGTGCACAATATACTTCAGTTTTTAAAATAACAACTTACCTTTACAAAGAAGTTGAAGTGATTAGTGAAAATCCAATTGAAATGTACACCAGGAAGTAGTAGTCAAAATGGCTGTGTTCCCTTCTCTTCCTTTAAATATATTCAGGTATATAACGAATCAAATGTCAGGTAAAAAAAGTAGAAAATGAAAGTAACATTTTCATTGGTTGTCAATTCCAACACTTCAGATGTGTTCTGTGAAGTAATTTACCTCACGGTATTTAGAAAGGTCTACAGGCTAAATGGCTAAATGGAATTTCAATCAAATTTGTGAAAATGGTAGGGATTGGTATGTAGTATGAGCTAATCTATATTTGGTGAAAGTGTCTCCAGTCGTTTTTCTGTAAATTACTTTCCCACCTTTTTTGATGGAGCGCTTCCCGGGGAGCACCCCCGTACGCGAACTGGCGAGCGCCCCGGTACGCGAACCTGAAGCGTTACGGGAGTCCACCATTTTGTGTTTCGGTCGAATTAAGATACAAGATGGAGGGCAAATAATGTTCAGAATGGGTAGAAGGGGGCACGGTAGACTTATCTTGACCCCCTAGTTTTTCTGAGGGTGGCTGAGGAGGCCCATATGTGCGAAAAAAAAACATTTTTTTTTTAAATTTCGCGAGGTTAGCTTCCGGTTCGCGTACCGGGTAGCGCCCCGGGGAGCGTACTTTGTTGAAAATTAGTGAAAAAAGTTAGAGTAAAATAATAATTGTGAGTGATCAGATGTAGGGTATCTCTGAGAAGAGCTTTTGGGTTTATGGTACATTTAGGTACTTATAAGTAGGTACCAATGCACAGTCTTAAATTCAAAATGAAAACTCTGTTGCCCTCATCTGAGAAGTGAACTCCATCTCCTCTGTAGATATCTTGCATGTAGTAACGCAAGTTATTGTTGTACATGGAGCCCATTCCATGGTCTCTCATGTAAGCTGAAACAGATTTGTTTACATGCTTCCTCCACTTCTCAATTTGTGGACAAAATTGGTTCGACCACCTCCATTTCTGTCTTTGGCATATATTTGAATATACCAAGGCAGTTTGAGGAAAAAGTGCCATTAATTGCTCAAAGGTGTCCTTTAAAAGCATTTCCAGACCTACCCCAGTCATAGTGCCCAAATCATTACCTCCACAGTGCACAATTAACAGGTCAGGTTTTGGCAAATGCATAAAGGTTTTCACCAATGGTATCAATTGGTGACATTTTAATCCTCTGTGGCCAAACCACTTAATTTCCACATCTTGTAAATTGAGGTTAGGTAAATTTCTGTTCTCAGCATACCTCTGAGCCCAATAGATGTAACTATGTCCAACAATCCAGACAGAAAACATGGTGAGAGAAGGTTCTGCTGCAGTCAGATGAAGTGTGGCAATGAAATGGCAGTTGAAAAAAAAAGAGTTTAAAATGAAAAAACTGTGGAGTTTCTGTGTTAAGGAAGCAGTAACAGTGATTGGTGGATTTTGATTGCTGAAAACAGAAAGTTAGGGTGCATGGATGAGTTCTTTGAAAGATGTATTTTGAATGGTCAATAAAAAATCATTAAATGAAAGATTGCACTGGATATGCAGGTGCACTGAGAGTTCAGAGTTCAATTGAAACATTGCTGTGTGAACTTGCAAACACCAGAGGTCTTCCAGGAGGTAGTTGCTATGCAAAAAAGGCAGAGAGGGCAGAGGGGGGAAGGGTTTTGATTTGAAAAAAGTGAGGGAAGAGTTTTGATTGGGTGACATGAGAGATATGTGTGAAGAATCACAGCATTTCTGTGCTTTCTATAGCTGCAGCCTCTGGAGTGCATACCCTTTGTTCTGCTGAAGACAAATTGGTGTATTTCTGAGACTGCTTTGAAACTCATAGAGTATTTGCTAAGGTGAGAAAAGATTTATTTAATTTAGATAGAGAATAGTGTGCTTTAAGGAGAAAATTATGAAGAAAGTTGTGTTTTTAAAATGTTGCTTTGTCTCAAGTGTTTTACAAATAGATTATGTTTCTTTGAGAAATTGTAATTGGAGAAAATGTTAAGTATTAGTACTGACAGGGTGTTTTTGTGCATAGGAGCTGTGCAGTGTTTTCAAATTATGACTTGAAAATCGTTTTTGAGGAAAAGGAGTGCTTTTAAAATTTATGACAAGGACATAATGGTGTCTGCTTCTTTATAAGGCATTTGAGTGTCTCTGATGTTATTTTTCCCATTTTAATGTAAGACCTTTCCCCGTGGTGCAAATTCCTTGTAAATATGCTCGCACCTGTGCTTGGAAAATTTAGATTTTGATTGTTTGAGTTACATAGCCATGTTAAAAGTGACCCAAAAATGCTGCAAAGGCAATCAAAAAACGCTTTCATGTGTCTTAAGGACATTTTCAGTCATTTCCCCATGTGCAGTGTTTTCAAATTAAGACTTGAAAATCGTTTTTGAGGAAAAGGGATGCTTTTAAAATTTATGACAAGGACATAATGGTGTATGCTTCTTTATAAGGCATTTGAGTGTCTCTGATGTTATTTTTCCCATTTTAATGTAAGACCTTTCCCCGTGGTGCAAATTCCTTGTAAATATGCTCGCACCTGTGCTTGGAAAATTTAGATTTTGATTGTTTGAGTTACATAGCGATGTTAAAAGTGACCCAAAAATGCTGCAAAGGCAATCAAAAAACGCTTTCATGTGTCTTAAGGACATTTTCAGTCATTTCCCCATGTGCAGTGTTTTCAAATTAAGACTTGAAAATCGTTTTTGAGGAAAAGGAATGCTTTTAAAATTTATGACAAGGACATAATGGTGTATGCTTCTTTATAATGCATTTGAGTGTCTCTGGTGTTATTTTTCCCATTTTAATGTAAGACCTTTCCCCGTGGTGCAAATTCCTTGTAAATATGCTCGCACCTGTACTTAGAAAATTTAGATTTTGATTGTTTGAGTTACATAGCCATGTTAAAAGTGACCCAAAAATGCTGCAAAGGCAATCAAAAAACGCTTTCATGTGTCTTAAGGACATTTTCAGTCATTTCCCCATGTGCAGTGTTTTCAAATTATGACTTGAAAATCGTTTTTGAGGTAAAGGAATGCTTTTAAAAATTTATGACAAGGACATAATGGTGTCTGCTTCTTTATAAGGCATTTGAGTGTCTCTGATATTATTTTTCCCATTTTAAATTAAAAGACCTTTCCCCGTGGTGCAAATTCCTTGTAAATATGCTCCCACCTGTGCTTGGCAAATTTAGATTTTGATAGTTTGAGTTACATAGCCATATTAAAAGTGACCCAAAAATGCTGCAAAGGCTTTAAAAAAACGCTTTCATGTGTCTTAAGGACATTTTAAGTCATTTCCCCATGAATGTAGGTAGGCCTCACCTTAAACAAACCTCTGGATAGGCCACACCTTATCGTCATCCTGAATTAATCATTTAAAATGCTAGGGACAGATTTATGATAGGTGTATGCCTCTTTTGCGCCACTGTGCGTCACTTTTGTGATGCAGTGGCGGTGCAAAAGATTTGCTATGTGGCGACAAAATTACAAATTGATGCATCTAGGAAGATGTGTCATGCTGTAAAAAAACCGTGCCACATGAAACCGATGCAGCAGTGATGCAAAAGATGCACCATGTTGCAAGACAGGCCTCACTTCATCTCCAACAAGATAAGAAGCTTAGGGATAGATTTATGATGACTGGTGCATCCCCAGGGATGTGCCAGTCATCCTGCGCCCCTGTTCCGCCACCCATGGTGCGCTGCATTTACAATGCGGTGCACCATGGGGCAAAAACGGCACAGATGCGTGACGCATCTGTGCCATAAAGGTGGCGCATTGCTGGAGCTGCATCGCAAGTGCGATGCAGCTCCAGCAAGGCTCAGGGGTGCCCCATCTCCATTTAATCTGCAACCCTGAGTAGGCCTCACCTTAAACAAACCTCTGGATAGGCCACACCTTATCGTCATCCTGAATCAATCATTTAACATGTTAGGGACAGATTTATGATAGCCGTGTGCCTCTTTTGTGCCGCTGTGCGTCACTTTTGTGACGCAGCGGCGGTGCAAAAGATTGGCTATGTGGCGGCATATTTAAAAATTGATGCATCTAGGCAGATGTGTCATGCTGTAAAGTCCTGTGCCACATGAAACCTACGTCAGTTTTCATATAGGTGTTTTGTTGCAAGGTATGCATTAATTTGCAAGAAAGCCCTGTAAAACTAACACAGTGAAATTTAGAAGATTTCACTGACTCCGTTTTATAGCATTGCTGATTCAAATCATTACGCCTGTTTGAAACAGGCATAAGGAGTGATGCACCATGCAATGTGTGGCTCGCTCCTGTGCATTGCAGTAGACATGTTGCGCTTACGACGTGATTCCTGCAATGTGCTGCTTTTGCGGCACAGATGCGTGACGCATCTGTGCTGTTTTCACTCAATGGTGCTCCACATTGTAAATGCGGCACATCATGGGTGGCAGAGCAGCGGTGCACATTAACTGGTGCATCCCTGGGAATGCGTCAGTTAACATAAATTGGCCCTTTACATTTAAGTATGAGCAGGGGACACAGAGTTGGTGAGGCTTATCCAAGGTTAAGAAGAGATGAGTCCTGTTCACTGAAAACTTGGACATAGGCCTTACCTCCTCAGCATCGCTGGTCATGGCTAAATAATAGCTGCAAAATGTTACTCTTGTTAAACAATTTTACTATTATAATCTCTGAGATTTGTCTCTTACTCTGCAACATCTCATTGTTGTTCTCTTTCTTTAAAGATAACGACAACATCAACCATGAGTGACAATCAGCAATCAGTTGATTATGACATTATCATTGAATTTGTAATTGAAACGTCAGTGGAAGTAGATCCATTGGATGATTTAAATTCTCAGGATGATGAAGAACATGATGAGGATGCCGATTTGTCAGAATTGTATGACATAGGTTGGGAAGCTGACGTGCTTGAGCCTATGGAACTATAAACATTTATTTTTAAAATTTATAATAAATGAAAAGTAAAAATGTAAACCGTTTGATTTATAATTAAAAACACCTTTAAAAACAGGTTATGTCTAGTGTCTTCAATAAAATATTAAAATATGCTCATAAAATTAGATCCGAATCACATATAAAATAGTAGAGGTAAAATGAAGAAGAATTCTATTTCTTTTCTGCTATTTGTGTATTATATATTTGCCAAAGCACTAAAAAATGTTCTATGTAAAAATGTCAAGTAGTGTGTTAAGTTTTTGATGACTGTTATTGATTTACTGTTTGGTAATAGTGGTTAATAACATTTTTTATTATATTTTACCACAGATTCAACTGCATATCATTTCAAGATTTCAGCATGCCAACCAAGGATAGACTTAAAAAGGCTGCAAAACGTCAAAGACAGCAGGTACATGAAATAATGCAGCAGTCCTCTACCAAAAAAACTTGTCAAGTCACCAAGAAAGCACCGGGTAAGAGCACAAAAACATTCATAAGAAATATTTGTAGTAAAAAAAATATTACTACAGAAAATGTTTCAGTCCAGAAAAAGAGAAGCATTTTAAACGGAAAGGAAAGGCCAATCAAAAATGTTACTGCTAGAGCAAGAGATAACTCTGTGCATGATAGTAGAAGGAAACAACAGTTTAGGGACATTCGTAAACGAATGTTCCGCAACAGGATAATTGGCAATTTGTTAAAAAATATTAAGAAAGGTCAACAGAAAGTGGTTTTTTATAAGAGAAAAAAAAAGTTGAGAAAGTTATTGATCAGGCATTTGAAATTAAACGTAAGTTATTTATTTTGATAATCAATAGAATTAGGAAGCTAAACAAGGCAATTTATGATTTCAAAAGAAATAGTAGGTGGAAGAGAATAGTTAATCGTAGTAATTTTTGTGAAGTTTTTTCCGGAGAATGGATGCATAGTTCAAGTTGTGAGGCATTTTTTAATGAGGAGAGTTATTTCCAGGATAATGATTTGGTGCATGCAGTTGACACCAGTGGTCGAGCTTATGAAGTGAAAGATGGTTGTCCAGTTGAAAAAGAAAAACTTGTGACAACAGAGACAGAAGAGGTGTTAGGTAATGAGGTTTTAGGAAGACGTCCTAAGGGTCCTGTGTACACCTGGAAGTGTAGTAGTATTTGCAGTGTGCGACTGGATTCCATCAATTTGCTTTGTGATTTTGTACGGACATTTAATAAGAAAAGTTTGAAGCAGAAAATGAAGTTGTTGCAAGAATTAGATCCTTGCAGAGTGAGAGAAGTGACAGGTTTGCATGGTCATTCACTGGCTTGTCTTTCCAGGAGAGTATGCCAGAGTGTTTTTCATCATTTCAGGATGCTAGCAGTGCATCATAATAAAGTGAGGAAATTAGTTAGAATGTTGTATTATGCTAAGAGTCCAGCAATTATGCTTAAACAATTATGCACTGCTCTTTTGCATGGTTCTGAAATAGATGTGAAGAATATTTGTGAAGAAATTGAGTTTTGTTACTTTGGAAGTAAAGAGGAGAATGTTGAAATTGACCAAGAAGAAGAAGGTAATGTGGAAGATAGTGTACAGGTTTCCAGTACAGATAATTTTCAGAGGGAAATTGCGATGTTTCAGGTGAAATCAAGTGAGAGGCCTAATTTCACTTGTGTGTGTTGTCAACGCACTTATTATAAGAATCAGACTAAGTTAGTGGATTTATATGCAAAAAGTGAAAGGGAAAATAATAGTGAATGGAATGATTTCACAACATACTTGATGGTAGAAATTTTTTTGATTTGGGATCGGATCAACGTGTGTGTACTTATTGTTATAACAAATTAAATCAAAACCAGATGCCTGCTAGAGCAGTTCATAATAATCTGGAATTGGTTGAGATTCCTTCTGAATTGAAGGATTTAAATACTTATGAATCTATTTTGATTCAAAGTATCCATCCCTTTCAGGCTATTGTAAGAATGGAGCCAAAGACAGGGAAATTGCCTCCATCAGATTTACAGAGAGGATTAAAGGGAAGAGTTGTTTATTTGCCTCTAGATTTGAAGAAAAACATTAACACAATTGGAGTAGAAAAAGTGGAAGAGGACCCTCTGGTTATCTTAGTTAATGGGGTTCCGACAAAGAATAAGAAAATATGGCAAGATTTAGTGGATGTTAGGAAAGTCAAAAGGCAACATTGTATTTGAAAAAAAATAATAAGTACTATAAGAATATATATGTTGCAGAAGAGGAAGTAAGTGAGGAAGAGGATAGCGATTTGTGTGCTGGTCAAATTGAGAAATTAGAACCCTCTACTAGTGAAGAAATATATGAACATTATAGTGTTCATCCTTTGCATTCCAAGGAAGTCATGGGGAATGCTATTGAGTTGTTTCAAATGAAACAAGCCAAAGGGAGTCCCATTAGTGTTTGGGAGGAAAGTTTGGAAGCTCGGTGTTTCCCACAGCTTTTTCCAACAGGTCAGGGAGGAAGATATGATGAGCGACCTCATCAAATTCCTGCTTCTGAATACCGGACTTTGCGATTGTATGCAGGAGATTCTAGGTTTCGACAATGTATTCCCTATTTGTTTCATCTCCTGTTTGAAAGCGATCTGTCTGGACTGTCATATGCAGTGAACCACATCTTGAAAAGTGGTATACACATGCAAAACATCTCGGCAAGTGACTTTATGGATAAAGTCAATGTCCAAGACAGTATTTTGGATTCTCACCTGATTAATCTCATGGCGTGTCAGCATGGTACTAATGAGTACTGGTACCGTCGTCATGGTGATTTAAAATGTATGCTGAGGAACTTAGGAACTCCCACATGGTTCCTCACTCTGAGCTGTGCCGAGTATGGCTGGGAAGACTTACTTGAATTTCTACGAGAGGCAAATGGAAACATCGAAAACATCGAATTCAAGACACCCGGAGAACTGTGTTCTTTGGATCCAGTCAATGTATGCCGGTACTTCAATCATAGATTTGAAGCTATGATGTCTTTCATCATGAATAAGAAGAATCCACCTCTTGGAGAGGTGTTGGATTTCTTCTGGAGAAAAGAGTACCAAGCAAGAGGTGCTCCTCACATACATATGCTGTTGTGGATCAAGGATGCACCTAAATTTGGAACGGATCCAGAAGACTCAGTGATGAGTTTCATACAACAGTATTCTACGTGTGCTGTTCCAAACGCAAAGGAGAAGAAAAGCCTAAGAGAAAAAGTTCTACGTTTCCAAAGCCATCGTTGTGGAAAGTACTGTCATCGTAAATTCCGAAACAAGGACAAGTTCTACACCAAATGTCGTTTCGGGTTTCCACGACCGGTGATTTCTAAAGGAAGAGTAAACAGTTTGATGTCTTCGCTGCGACATAATGTGATGAAGAAATCACCGAAAAACACATACAATTTGAAGAGGAACGAAGAGTCCAAGTACATCAACGACTACAACCCAGTGATTTTGTCCATGTGGAATGCTAACATGGATATACAGTTTGTGGCTGATAACTGTATGGCTGTGGCTCGGTATGTGACATCTTACATCACCAAAAAAGAGAAGACAGAATTGAAGGATATGTGGGAGGACATTCCCCATGAAAAGAGCCTCAGTAAGAAGTTGTACAGTTTCAGTCTGAAGATGTTGTCGCATCGAGAAATCGGAGCTTACGAATGTTCTGACCGGTTGTCTTCAGCAAGTCTCTATGCCAAATCTAGGAGTATCGTTTGGGCGAGTCTTGGTCTTGCTGCAACGCGTAATCGAGTTCTGAAACCTGTGCGGGAAATTGAGTATTTGGCGGAAAAGGAGCCAAACAGTACCGACATTTTGAAGACCAACATGTTGGATACATATTATCCAAATCGAAGCAGTCACCTCGAGAATGTTTGTCTGTATGAGGTTCTTCAAAATTACATATTCAAGAGGAACATCAAAGAAGATACTGAGAAAGGAGTGTATGCTGTAATTGGAAGTGAGGGATGTCTGGTCAAGCAAAGAAAATGCCACTTGGTAAACCATCGAAAATTGAGTGGCGTATCTCCTGAAAAAAAGGAGTTTTTCTATTTAGCACTTTTGCAACTTTTCAAGCCTTGGCGTGCAGAAGAGGAACTGCTTGGAGATTTCCTCTGTTACGAAAACTCTTTCACTGCCGCCAAGCAGACCATAGAATGTCCTGTTTTTCCCAAATATGTAGAAATGTTGAATGCGGAAATCGAGCAGGAAGCAACGATTGCAGCCGAGATTGCCAGAGACAGTTCTCAGGACAGTCAGAGTTCTGCTTCATTGAGTCAGGATCCACTAGGAGGACCTGTTATCGAAAATGAAGCTGCCACTGCCATGAATGAAGTAGAAAGAGCCATGGCACATGCTCAGGAGGATGCGGTTAACTTAGAAGACTTGGAAAGACAACTCAACGTTGAGCAGAGGAAAATATATGACAAAGTTACCATGCAAATTGATCATGGATTAAGTCATGAGAAGAAAGAGTGCTCATGTACGTCGTTGAAGCCTGTCCGACTGTACGTGAGTGGAGAAGCGGGAACTGGAAAAAGTTTCCTCATTAAAGCAATTTCATGTTATTTGCAGAAAAGGACTGAGTCATCGCTGTCTTGTGTTGTCACCGCTCCAACTGGACTGGCAGCACATAACATTAAAGGGATTACTTTACATCGTTTACTGATGCTGCCAGTGGAGCATGACAACAAATTACAATATCACAAGCTATCTGGAGATGCTTGTTGTGAAGTTTCAAGAATCTTGAGGAAAATGAAACTTCTTATCATTGACGAAGTAAGCATGGTTTCCAATGTCATGCTTGCCTTCGTGCATTTGAGAATGCAAGAAGTTCTCAAAACAGAGTATGATGTGTTATTTGGTGGCAAAGACATCATTGTTTTCGGAGATCTTCTGCAGCTGACACCAGTGAAAGGGCAACCTGTGTTCAAAATGCTCACGCATGAAGATACCAGGAAGTGCCTAGGGAGCATTGGCAACGTCAATATATGGTTAAACTTCAATTATGCTGAACTGCATGAAAATGTGCGTCAGGCGAAGGATGAAGTTTACAAGAATATTCTACAAGATGTTAGAATTGGAAAAGTGACCGAGCATGGGAAAGAAGCTTTACATGCACGATTACTGTCAAATTTATATCCAGAACAAGATGTTGTGCCTGAGAATATTTTTCAGAAAATTACTGAGAAGAAATCTGGAATATGTTTGATGCCAACTCTTGCAGAATGTGCCATCTTCAACAACAAAATGTTGCATTTAGAAAAGCAAGAGATTGTGAAACTGGAAGCTATTGACAGAGTAGAGCATATGGGATCAACAATTATTTTGTCTGAGAATTTGAAATCCAAATTGGATTCATTAGAAAAGACTATATCTAAAACTGCAGGTTTTGAAAAGACTCTGAATGTGTGCTTAAACTGCCGTATAATTTTAAGAAGGAATTTACATGTTGAAAGAGGTCTGGTAAATGGATCAATGGGTAATGTTGTTGATTTTGTGAAATACAGAAATAGAGATGGAATTGAATTTTTAAAAATTAAATTTGATGACATTGAGGAAGTACAGCTAATTGGTCGTTGTTCTGCTAGATTTTTGCTTGTAAAAGACTTATATGTTCGCCGTAAGCAGTTTCCTGTTTGCTTGGCATATGCGGTGACAATCCATAAATCGCAAGGTTTAAGTGTAGACAGTGCATTGGTGAATATTGGCAGTTCTGTGTTCAAGGAGGGTATGGCATATGTGGCATTGTCAAGAGTTAGAACTTTATCGGGATTGTACTTGATTGAGTGTGATGTCACAAACATTTGTGCGGATCTAGATTGTGTTAAGGAATACAATAGGTTGAGAAGAGAGTATGCGCCACATTTGCCTCAATATCCTTTGTTTGAGAAACGTGTGGTAGGCCGGAAACGAAGAAATGTGACCAATACTAGGGAGGTTGTAGCAAAAAGACGAAAAGTCGATGAACCTGAAATTATAAGCAGAAACAAAAAGGATTCTGTTGAAGATGTTGTTGGTTTTCAATTTACAGTTCTGGTGTCAACTGCTATGCTAATGTAGTGGTTAATGTTTTGTTTTCTCTAGAAAATGTAAAAGAAGAGATTGTGGTCAATTCTGATCAAAGATTTTGCAGTTTGTTAAATTCTGTGTTAGAGAAATGTAGCACTGATAGAACAAAAATAGAAAGTGTGTCTGAAATTCGAAATCTGTTAGACAGATGTTCAGGCCAAACACAATTCTCTCAAAATATTCAGCAAGATTGTCAGGAGTTTTTAATGTATATGCTTGATGTATTGCATGCTGAAGGTGTAGATGTAGATCACCTGTTTGGGCTTTCTTATCAATGGCAGCATGACTGCGAGAACTGTAGGGTATCAAGTACTACTAGTGTAGACTCAGAAAGATTTATATATTTAACTTTGCCAGACAGTAAATCAGTCTCTTTTAATAAACTAGTAAAAGCAGCTGATCACAACATGGAGTGTAGCCAATGTAAATCTGAAATGATGTCCACATTATTTGTACGAACATATGGCCAGTATGTTATTTTAATGTTCCAACGATGTAGGCCTGATGGAACAAAATTGACAACTTTAATTAAAAATGTTGTGGCTTCACAGTTGTCAATATCAGGAAGGACTTTTGTAACTGCAGCAATTATATATCATGACGGTCCTTCAATATCATCAGGACATTACACAGCTTATTTAAAGTCTAGAAATGGCTGGTTATTCTGCAATGATTCTGTTTTAATTTTCAAAAAAAAATTGCCGTATGACCTTAAAAAGTCTTACCTGGTGTTTTAAAAAACAAAATTTTAGGGAAAGAATCTCGGGATGTGCTCTGAGGAATTTCAAGAAGTTCTAATGGCTCCTACACGATTTGGCCTTGAGGATAAGTGTAGTACAGAGACATAACTTCTTACCATAACACTGGACGTCATGGAGAAATAAGTGCACTTTGAATGAGTTCAAAAAAACTGTTTCTTTTTATAAGCTAATTGAAGCAGCCAATCAAAACATGGAGTAGAGGGAATGTAAGTCTGCAATGCTGTCTACTGTTTTATATTGCTTTGTGATTAAAAGTGATGTAGAGAATTAAATAATTGTAGTAGTCATAGAGATAGTGTAAGTCTGCTTCATAGTAAGCAGTATCAGTGTGATAGGAAATGTAGAACATGACTGAGCAAGAAGGGGAAGATATTACTAGTCCAGGATTGTGAAAATGATCTTCAACATTTTTATTGTGAAAGTTGCGGAAATACAACATGACGGGATTGGCTTACAAGAATTCTAAGAGTTATAAATGGCTCTGACATGATTTGGCCTTGTGGAAACGTGTGGTAGAGAGCAAGAAGTCATTTATTGTATGTAACATGTTTTTCAAAACGATGGAGGTTTTCTTTCAGAAAGTGGCGGTCTGAAAGTAATAACAGCACAACAGAGTGTAAGCCGTTCATAGGACATCCTTCGACGTCATGGAAAGTAAGTTAACTTTAAGGAGTTCTGAATTCTGATTTGTTATGTTGTATGGGTTTTTTAAACACAATCATTTTGATTGTGTTTTTTTTTCCCCGCTGTTATAGGATGAATACCTTCAAGTCACTGTTTTTAATGAAATTTGATACATTCTGAGAACAGCAAAAATAAACCATTTAACATGTATAATTAATTCTGTACTGTTTGCATTTATGATGTACATTTAGAACTGTGTAGGAGGCATGGAGAAGGAGAGGCTTCTGTAAGTGTCAAAGTTGTTGCATACAGTGCTCATATTCTACGTAGTCTTTCATATGATAGACTACATTTCCACAATGAGATACCTAAGCAAAGGAAACACAGGTGATATGATTGTGGAATGAGCAAAAAAAATTGCACGTTTTTCAATTATATTACCTGTGTTTCCTAACATTACACATCACATTGTGTAGATGAGGTTTAGGCCTGTTCCTGGAGACAGAGGAGGTCTGACATTTGTTCAAGAGTGCAGTGGACATGACACCCTTGGTTGGTAGGCCTGCACATGTATTTTCTCCTCTGTATTCTTCAACAAACCTAAATTTCATCTGCAACTCTGAGTAGGACTTACCTGAAACAAATCTGTGGATAGGTTACACCTTATTGGCATCTTAAAACAATCATTTAAAATGTTAGGGTCAGATTTATGGTGGCCGTGCGCCTCTTTTGCTCCATTGTGGGTCACTTTTGTGTAAAAGATGCACCATGTTGCAAGATAGGTTTCAGTTCATCTCCAGCAAGATACCATTAGTTTAAAATGTATATAATTAGCACTGTGTAGGGGGCATGCAGAAGCTGAAGCTTTTGTAAGTGTCAAAGTTGTTCCATGCAGTGCTGCACTTCTGGGTACTGTTTAATATGCTGCACTACATGTGCACTATGAGATACCTAAGCAAAGGCAACACAGGTGATGTGATTGTGAAATGAGGAAAAGAAACTCCACATTTTTCAATTACATCACCTGTGTTTCCTAAGTTTACGAATGACATTGTGCAGATGAAGTTTAGGTCTGTCCATGGACACAGAAGAGGTCTGGCCTTTGTTCAAGAGTGAAGTGGACATGACTTACTTCATTGGTAGGTCTTCACATGTATTATCTCCTCTGTACTCTTCAACAAGCGTAAATTTCATCTAAAACCCTGAGTAGGCCTCACCTTAAACAAACCTCTGGATAGGCCACACCTTATCGTCATCCTGAATCAATCATTTCAAATGTTAGGGACAGATTTATGATAGGTGTATGCCTCTTTTGCGCCACTGTGCGTCACTTTTGTGATGCAGCGGCGGTGCAAAAGATTTGCTATGAGGCGACACAATTACAAATTGATGCATCTAGGCAGATGTGTCATGCTGTAAAAAACCCGTGCCACATGAAACCGATGCAGCAGTGATGCAAAAGATGCACCATGTTGCAAGACAGGCCTGACTTCATCTCCAACAAGATAAGAAGCTAAGTCTTCTGTAAATTTCAAAATTGTTGTATATTTTGCTCAACTTCTATGTACTCTTTGATATGCTAGACTCCATCTGCACTATGAGATACCTAACCAAAGGCAACACAAGTGATGTGATTGTGAAATGAGGAAAAGAAACTCTGTTTCTCCTTCAATCTTTTCCCTTGTCTTTTCTAATTTTTAAATACATGTTTTAATATTTTTCAAATGTTTGTTCTCTCTTTCACAGATTGAAAGTATAAAAACAAAAAGTGAGTAAGTTAACGACAATTATAAGGTAAATGTTTTGTACTCTTTTCGTTACATTTCTATCACATTCACCTACTAGTAGTTCAACAGCTTCATTTCTTTAACCCTCAGTTTCCTGCCTTTGCTACTTCCCTCATTCCTTTCTCTATTACCTACTTACTCTACTCCTTCCACTCCTTTTCTCAGTCCCTCTCTTCTCATAGTTCCTCACTCTTGTTCACTCACTCCGTCTCTATTACTCTTAGTGTCTTTGACTGATCACTCTTTCACTACTTGTTCATTATGCTTTCTCTCTGTAGTTCAAGCACACTAAGGGGCATATTATCAACACAGCCAATAAAATTATTGCTGTTTTTATTGGAAGAAAACTGTTGCAAAAGTGGTTTTAGCGGCAGTTTTCCGCTGCAAAAGCGGCTTTAGCGACACATTTCTGCTGATAAAAGCTGTAAAACTTTTATTGCCTATGTTGATGATATGGTTCTATGTTATTTACATTTCTTTGCTGTTTCAATTAATCTTTTCTGTTATTTTTTCTTTTCTGTTTTCTGTTTTTTCTCTCTGTTATTCCACATGTTTTAATCTTATTTTGAACATTCACTCACATTCTCCAAGAAACTCTTCTTTGTTATTGTTCTACTCTCTTTTTTTTCTTTCACTTCCTTATCTATTTTGTTTTTCACAATTATACCCTCTTCCATCTTTTATTTATTTATTTATTTATTTATTTATTTTTAGAGTTTTATATAGCGCGAACTTGAACCGATTAGGTTATCAGAGCGCTTTACATAGCACCAGTTCCGTTACATGTTATCAAAGCACTTTACATAGAATCAGTTACGTTACATAAGGAACACATTTCTTTTTGTTCTAGTGAATAGGGTTATCTCTTCACACGGGGGAAGGGATACACCTGGCTATACTTAGGATTACATGCGTTATAAAACAGGTACAACAGAAAAAAATTGCTATTGTACAAGAGATAGTCACACAAGGAGAAGGTGCAAAAGGATAAACTCTAGGCATATACTAGTGATATCTCTATCTACTTAGGGAGGGGATACACATGGATATACTCTAAGAGTCACATAGGAATGTTAGAGAGCAAAGCGGACTCCTGCATAAACTAGTGATTAGAGTTATCTCTATATATATAGGGAAGGGGTAAAACTGGATATACTCTAAAAATCACATAGGAATGGGAAAGAACAAAGCGGACTACTGCATGTCCAAGTGATTAGAGTTATCTCTATATACATAGGGAAGGGATACACATGGATATACTCTAACAGTCTCATAGGCGACTAGTCGTTAGAGTTATCTCTATATACATAGTGAAGGGATACACATGGATATACTCTAAAAGTCACATTGAGACTAGACATTAGAGTTATCTCTATATACATAGGAAGGGATATGACCGGAAATACTCTAATGGTCACATAGGAGTGGTAGAAAATACAAAGGTCTACTGCATACACTAGTGATTAGAGTTATCTCTATATACATAGGGAGGGGATATGACTGAATAATCTCTAAATCACATAGGAATGGTATATGGTTCCAGGTCTAAAGCAAATACCATTAATTAGAGTTATTACAATAAGTCAAAGAGCAGAGTTCCATAAGTGTGGATGCTGTCACAGCACAAAGGGAGGGTGGGAGGGATGCAAGGGTATGGAGAGAAGGGGAAGCACAAAAGGGAGGAAACATTTGAGGATCATCCACGGGGAAAAGGGTTAAGGGCGAGGGCATGGTAGGAGGGCTAGAGTCCAGAGAAACTGTTCGAAAACATCAGCCAAGTGTCGGTCAGGACAGAACAAAAGTCAATAAGTCCAGGAGAGAAGGTGGGAGCCCAGGTGAGAGATGACGCTGGAGGCCAGCCGCAGGCACGTCGCCATCTAGGAGAGCTTGTAGTCATCCGGCACGGTGGGCGTCAGAGAGCGCAAGGTGGTGAAGGTGTTGTTGCGATCACGCGTTGGCCGTGAGGCACTGCCACGGCAGCCGGTGGGTTGTGTGTGGATACAACCACCCGGGAAGATGTGTGGCCTCCGGGAGCCATGAGCAGCACATTCAGAGCACTGGAGCCATTGGTGCCATGCTGCAGGGGGGGGAGGGGGAGTGATCCAGGAGATCCGACTCATGTTGCAGGACCACAGGGCAAAACGGAAGTGGCAGAGGCCCCCAAAGCGGCAGCCGGCAGCAACATACCTATTGCAGCAGGTCGTGCCACATTCGGCGGATCGGTGATGCTCCCACTCGACCAGGTAAACCAACTACATGCTTACACGCTTCTTTGCATACCAGTTTTCAAACTTGCAAAGAAAGGCGGGGGGATGCCCAAGTACACCCAAACCTTTAAGGCAGGAGTGATCTTGCAAAATGTTTAGTCAAACCAATGGATGAAGGGACCTGACCTAGCCCCTTGATGTGATGGAAGCAAATTACCCCGGATACCAACTATGCCTTTTATGTACGAGACTACAATGGCATGTTCGGATACAAGACTCGTGTAACCAACAGGAGCATTTTAGGTTACCAATTGAAGTCTATCTAGTATTAGCTAGATTTGCTACTCCCAAATGTCCTGCCTCGCGACTACTCTCCCACCTCAGTCTCCCAGATAGTCAACTTTATTAGAAGGCAATGACTGGAAAGTCATCTTACCAGACAACCTAAATAACAGTGCTACAAGGTATAACCCACGCCCCAAAAGCTCGTCGAAGGCACAGCACAATTAAGAGATGCTAAAACTGGTGGTACTCTAAAGTCATTGCCACTATGCAGTTCAAGACCACATTGAAACTCGCAATGGAACACTTAACTGCTTTCAAACTGACCACGCTTGGGACGTTTGTCAGTAGGGCTTTACTGGACCCTTAGACGACAAACTGGGTCCAATTCACCCACAAGTAAGCAAATCGCTTGCTTGTCATTGTGTGTACAAATCTGCTCAAACGGGGCCCATTTACTTAGCCCGTTCCACCCCCATGGAGATTGCACTTGCAAAATAGGGTAGCGTCGGCTTTTAGGCATCTTTATTAAACAGTGAAATAGACAGGGCTGCTGGGTTTAAGGCCTGGACCTATTGTTATGTATTTAATGTGGCCAAATGTACAATTTTTATGATACCAGTTACTTATATCATTCATGGAGGTGTTATCCGTGCAAACAGTTCAATCTTGTACTTTTTATGGACTAAATGGACAGAAACAGTATGCTGGAATGCCATATCTTTAAGACTAGGGACTAAACCAAATGCATTAAGAGCGTAAGAATGCCACCGTATGGGATAAACAAGTTTTGGGAGAGAGGTCATCACGTCTAGGCTTAGTATAGTATTACAAGACCGTAAAATGGCAACTGTAGGTGCAACGTGGACTCGCAGCCAGAACTATCAAATCACACGAACCACACATACTGCTCTTCGAAGCCAGACACTCGAGTGGACTAGTGACATCACAATCCGTTTGTGTTCAAACTGTGCATAGTTTTTTGGGTTTCATTGTCACCGCTTCTGTGTTAACTAGTGGCCATTTGGATGCATTACACGCAATTGGGACAGTTGACTTGCTCCGGTAAGGTCATGGCGCACTCGGTAAATAGATCTATTAAACAGTATCTCTGGATTACTCCCTATAGCTGTCTTTCTTTTAACATTACTCTCTGTTTACTTCCCTTATACTTACTCTTCTTTTTTTTTTTTTTTTTTTTTTTGGTTTGCTCCCGGTTCGCGAACCGGGAAGCGAACGGGGAAGCGAACTAAAAAAAAAAGAGCTTGCCAGAGTGCTAAACATTCTAGCAATTTTTTTTTGAAAGGGGAGGTAGTTCTGAAAAGAACTTTTTTTAAATGTTTTTGTTGTTTTATATTTTTTTTTATTTTTCTGAACATTTCTTCTTTTTTTGTATTTTTTGAACATTTTTATGTTTTTTTTTTGTTTTTGATGGAGGGGAAACAACAAAAAACAGGCATTGAAAAGGGCTCAACAGGAGCAAAAAAAAAAATTACTGTCTGGGGCGGTTAGGGCAATTGTGATTGTTAATAGCTAGGTTGATTAAATTAATGCTCATGTTACCACATGACAGCAATGCACCGCAATACATACAGGTATGTTTGATATGAGCAAAGTTCTCCTGAATATTTGGCACGGTTTCCCGTGCCTCTGCTGCCGTCAATGATATTAGTGATGTTGACCTGGCCACAGGAGTTGTTGTTGGGTTATCTTGCATGTCACGTATCTCCGCCTGGCTGTAGTTCAGTGGATGCCACCTGGTCATGTGACGATGCATTGTATGGTTTCCGTAGCTATATTTTTTATCAGTGCCTCTAGATAACCGGTCTTTACAAATCAGGCAGGTGACATACCTAGCATTTACTTTTTTTTGCCCTCGAGGGAGTGAAAAAAACTGCCAAATAAAGCTGGCTTTCCGACGTGAAACCCGGGGCAACTCCTGTAAGAACTGTGGTCCTTCGGTCTCCTCTTCCTCTAGTTCATCCTCTTCCTCCTCTGTCTGGCTGATAAACTGGGGAGGTGGTCCTCTCTTCCCATGAGGAGGTGGAGGTGGTGGTGGGGGTGCACCAGCTGAAGCAACTATTGAAGCCATTGCTCAACTCTCAAAAATGGTCTTCCTCTCACAAAGATGAAAGTCAGAGTGAGGAAAGAAGGAGGGGTTTTCATCATTTGGGAAAAACAATATTTCTAAACCAATGAAAAGTGTTATTTTTAGGTCACCTGACCTAGCCTTACATCATTATGAAACCAAAAGTGAAATGAACCAATGAAAAGTTTTATCAACAAGTCACATGACCTCTTACGCTTAAGTACGCGCTGCGGAACGCGCCCCGGATCGCTTCCGGTTCGCTGCGCTTCGCGCCTCGGTTCGCACTCCGGAGCGCTTCCGGGTGCGCTAACGCGGCGCGTCATAAGACGCATTACGCGGCAACGCGATACGTCGCGCTTTCGCGACGCGGATTGCTTCCGGGGAGCTGCGCTTCGCGTCTCAGTTTGCGTACCGGAGCACTTCCGGGTGCGCTAACGCAGCGCGTCATAAGACGCATTACGCGACAACGTGATACGTCGCGCTTCCGCGACGCGTCACGATGTTGATTTCTAACGCGGCAGTTGCGCTAACGGAACGTTTACCGGTTCGCGGACTGGGTCGCGGCATCAAGATGAGCTAACGGGAAGCTTCCCGGTTCGCGAACCGGGAGCGAACAAAAAAAAGTATTACAAAAAAAATTATTAATAAACATATAAAATATATTTTTGGATTTAAAGAAGAATACATTTTACAGCTACAGATATTAGCTTTTAAAAAACCAATGAAATTCACTGAAAAAACCATAGGTTATAGACCATATATAGTTAGGAATTAGCATTTACAAAACCTTGAAAATTCACTGAAAAAACCATAGGTTATAGACCATATATAGTTAGGAATTAGCATTTAAAAAACCTTATTTTACTCACACAAAACCATTGAAATTCCATATATAGTTAGTTGTACTAACTATATATCGCGCACCCGCAATCCACTGCTGATGATGTCACATATTACATCATTCATGACATGGTCAGTGACATCACTGATGACATCACTGATGACATCTCAAATGACATCACTGATGACATCACTGATGACATCTCAAATGACATCACTGATGACTACATTCAGTGACTGTATAATTCTGTAAAGTTAAAATATGTCTTACATATTGAAGAATGAGTGGATGTATAAGTGTCTTGATGAAGGATTTAGTAGGGGCATGACTGACTGTAAGAGTGACTGATTAAATGTGTCTCACTGAGTGCATGGGTTAGTGACTAAACTGTCTTAATTTGTGCATCATTATGTCTGTTGTTCTGTAAACTGCTGCATGTGTTGATCAGTAGCTATATGATTAACTGTATGGGTTATTGATTGGTTGCCCAAGCATTTGTATGGGAGACTGAGTGTGTGTGTGGGTGGCTGGGAGGTGTATGACTCTTTGCATAGATGTGTGAGCAGTTGATTGACTAGATGTATGGGTTCAAAAGTGCATGTGGAAACAGCTGTATGGGCGGTTGACTGTGTGCATGAGTGTATTGGTGAGTGAATGGATATCTCAGTGCTACATGTTAAAGTAAGTACATATGTAAAATACAGTACATGTGAGAGTTGACATATATAAATAACTGTGCATAAGAGCCAGTGAATGTGTGAGTGGCTGTATGGATCATTGTGAACTTGTATCCAGGATTGTATAAGTGAGTAAATATGTTTTAGTATATGTTTGAATAAGTAAGGTGTGTATAACGGTATAGTTGAGGAAATGGAGGTGTGAT
Source organism: Lissotriton helveticus (assembly GCF_964261635.1). NCBI lineage: Eukaryota > Metazoa > Chordata > Amphibia > Caudata > Salamandridae > Lissotriton > Lissotriton helveticus. Next base: position 608,589,892 of record NC_136063.1, read on the forward strand.
TGATTCTTTGCATGACTGACTAAGTGTCTGAGTAACTACATGGATGAGTGACAGTCTATGAGTGTCTGTTTACACTGAGTGTATCTAAGGTTATATTAGAGTCTGAAGAGGTTCATCGTATTATTACATGAATGATGTCATCAGTGATGTGATCAGTAATGTCAAATGAGATGTCATCAGTGATGTCATCAGTGATGTCATTTGAGATGTCATCAGTGATGTCATCAGTGATGTCATTTGATATGTCATCAGTGATGTCATCAGTGATGTCATTTGAGATGTCATCAGTGATGTCATCAGTGATGTCACTGACCATGTCATGAATGATGTAATATGTGACATCATCAGCAGTGGATTGCGGGTGCGCGATATATAGTTAGTACAACTAACTATATATGGAATTTCAATGGTTATGTGTGAGTAAAATAAGGTTTTTTAAATGCTAATTCCTAACTATATATGGTCTATAACCTATGGTTTTTTCAGTGAATTTTCAAGGTTTTGTAAATGCTAATTCCTAACTATATATGGTCTATAACCTATGGTTTTTTCAGTGAATATATATATATATATATATATATATATATATATACACATACATACATTTGAGTATATACATCTTTTCATCACCCTCCTCTTCTCTTCCTTTCTCTCTCTCTACCTCAATCTCTCTTCCTCCCTCTCATACTATTTCTCTCCTTTCACCATTCTTTCCCTGACCAACTTTGTCTCTGTCCCCCTCAGCCTTTTCTTTCCCTCATCTCTGCTCTTTCTCCTGTCTGTCCAACCTTCTCTCTCAACCTCCCACCTCTCTCTCACTGTTGGGTGTGTGGGTTCTCAGTCGATCCCACCCATTCTTTCTTTTTCTACCAGCCCTTCTTTCTCTTGCTGTCACACTTTTTTGTCTGTCTCTTTCTGCCTATCCCCTTCTGACTTCCTTTCTCTCTCTCTTTCTATCCTTCCTCTTTCACTGTCCCTCCTCCTCTCTGTGCCACACTCTCATTCGCCATCTTCTCAGTGTACCTCCAACATGTCTTTCTCACTCCACATCAGGGGCCAGATTTTAGAAGACTTCACACAATGCAGCTCAGCAAGTTGCTGTTCTGCATTGCAAGAACAGGAAAAAAAGAATTGCACCATTTCATCAAACAAATGGCACAGTTTAGCTCATTCCCTGAGCCGGTGCAGTTTGTGCTGCCTAGCATTAACAAAGGGACTCTTGCACCATAGTGCAAGGGTGTCCGCTTTATAATCAATACAGTTTTTGTGAAAAAAGTGCTCCCTTTCCGTTTTTTCCTCTTTCTATGTATGCAGCACGCATGGAAATAGGAGATAACCAGGAGAAATAAAGATATTTTTTGTTGTTATGGCAGACCATTTTGGCGCTATCCCAAATCTGCAACACATCGTAAATATGGGTTTGCATCAAAATCTATAGAAGTATGCTCGCAAACTGTAGCGACACAGAAAGAAGATGGATGGAATGCTGAACATTGTCAAACATTTACCCCTAGTAGAGAGATCAGGGCCTAAATCCATCTTTTTTTGCACACCAGGCAGGTTGGGCTGTTCCCATGTGAAGCAGGGTCAAGACTAAGTTGCATATGTCTGGGTCCAAACTGCGGTGGCATGGGGAGCAAAACTAATTATGGATTTAACACAGATCTGTGACTAGGGTTGAATATTTTACAATGTTCAGCGGTCGGTCCATCATCTTTTTGTGTAGTTATAGTTGACCTAAGTGGGAAGGGTTTGCCCAGACATGGGTCCCATGCTCTCTATGCCACTGGATTTAAGCTAGCCTGGCTGATGACGTGTGATACCCCAAACCGATACCAGGTGTAACATCCCCATATGTACCGGGCGCTAGGACCAGTTCATACAATTAGAAAGTGGGAGGAGAGCCCAGGAAAAGAGGAGGAGAGAGGGGCGTGAGGAGCAGAGGGGCAGTGCATAGTAGGGAAGGGAAGAAGAGGAAGTATGAGAATAAGGCTCTGTTATCATACCTCGTGGTGTCTGAGTTGTTTATGCCAGGGCACTGAATCTACAACTGGCGACGAGGGCGGAGAATTCCTGTGCTGCATACCTGCACTCCGGCGTGTGCTCCGCCGTCACGGTGCCGCGCTGTGTTGTGAACCGGGTGCCCACCCCGGTCACGGTGTACCCGCTGAGTTCAGCGTCTGCTCCGCTGCCCCGGAGCTGTGCTATATGCCCCTGCATGCTGGGAGCCCACCCCAGCTACGCGCGTCCTATGGAGTGAGTTGCAGCTGCCGTGACCCGGGAGCCCACCCCGGGCGCGTGAGAGCAAAGGAGGTAGAGCTACTGTCGAGGAGCACTGGGAGCCCACTCCACGCATCTGAAGCTGCTGAGGAGGATCGCGGCTATCTCCCCATGTCTGCTGCCCACGTGTGACTGATGTGCCAGGTCAGGAATCGCCAGCTGCAGTTCTGTGGCTGATGTTCCCTTTCTGCCTCTCTGAACTTCCAAATCTCACTGTCCACGAGATCCCGCCGGCGGCCATCTTTGAATCAGGCGCCTTGACCAATCCCCTGCAAGTTAGGCCCGGCGGTTATTTTGGAGTCAGGCGTCTCCATGAGAAAAGTCAACAAGCATTGGCAAATATAGGAAAAGTCAACAGGCATTGGCAAAATACAGGAAAAGTCAACAAGCATTGGCAAAATATTCAAACAGTCAACAAGCATAGGCAAAACATAGATAAAGTCAAAAAGCATTGACAAAATATCGAAACAGTCAGCAAGCATTGGCAAAACATAGGAAAAGTCAACAAGCATTGGCGAAATACATGGAGAAGTACCTACATAATGCCTAATTGCCACAGAAGTCCACATCTGGGGCTGCCAACTTGCCTGGCTGTATGCACCTGACAGCTACACCTGCAAATAAACATTGTCGCTTTCCCTGTCTGCAGAGTACTACTGTGTGCAGGTGTTTTCTTTTCTCTCGGCTAGAGCTCCGTTGGTGACTGCAGTGTCTTGCGATGTCAGGATCGCCAACGTCTCGTCAGCGTCATGCCTCGGCCAGCGCATCCACCACGCAGGAGTCGCCTACATCCACAGGGATCATGGGCGGACCTCGACTTGGACTGCTTGGGGTCTCCTTTCTACGCCCACCGGAGCCTGTGGTCCTCATTTCGGGAGGAGGCATGGGTCTTCGTTGGCAGGAATGGCTCGAAGATTTCGAAGATTTGATAATAGGGTCTCACGTGACCGAGGAGGAACAACGACTGATTGCACTACGTAACCTGATTGGAAAAGACGTTGGTCAGATCATAAAGGAGCTCCCAGCTGACGCTGCCTCATCTTATGTCAACGTGCGGGATGCATTAAACAGGAAAATTCTTCACAAACGGAATGTCGACTATGAAAGATACACATTTAATCTAGCTACTGAAGAAAAGGATGAGCCCATGACCACCTTCATCACGCGACTGCAGCGGTTGGCCCGCTACTGTGAATTCGACTCATTTTCAACGGAAGACGCCTTGCGTCTAAGAATCATACAAGGGTGTACATGATCAGGCAGAAGAACAAGCCAAGAAAATGGAAGCTGGAAGAGGGGAAAAACGAGAACAAGCATTTCGGCTCCAATCACGCAACAACAACAAGTCATTTACTGCACAACAGTGATCATCCCGATCCAAAGTCTTGTCTCACCACGCGAGTCGACGACGTCGCAACTCAAGCCGCTCAGAGAAAAGACAAGAGAATCAACTCAAATGTTATCGCTGCGGATATGATTTCCCTCACACAGCGACATGCCCTGCAGTGGGACAAACATGCAGGAAGTGTGGCCGTGAGAACCATTTCGAGAATGTATGCAGGGCTTCCCGGACAGATACCCGCAGAGATAACTACAGACCATCTAAGCAGTCTAACACTCGCCACCATGCCAAAGCAGTGTGGGACTATAGAGATTCCTCAACCGGCTCGTCACGGTCCAGCCTTAAATCTCGTGAGACGTATCAATCTCAAAGATCGCAGTCCAGTGAGTCAAGGTCGCTGTCACCAATATCTCAAGATAGCGGTGAGTACGTATGCATGGTTGCAGATCTGGACCGGCTGAAGAAATACCCCCGACTAGATCTGAAAATGGACACTCACTGTGCCAAATTTGTCCTGGACAGCGGAGCATCTCTCAATTACATTTCAGTCGCAGAGTATAAGACGATGACAACACCACCAAGATTACATAAAGCTAACGTACAGGTGTACACATGGATGTCAAAGAAACCCCTTCCATGTCTGGGATACTTTCCAACCAACCTCACATACAAAGATAGAACTATTCCAGTTCACATTCACGTCATTGATGGTCCTGAAGCAGACTGTCTCCTTAGTCTGCCCACAGCAGAAAGGCTCCGACTAGTAGACATCTTGTACAAAGTTGATGATTAACCAGACATTGTGCACAAATTTCCAAAATAACTTACAGGGCTTGGGAAACTGACTCACTGCAAGGTTCGATTACACATCAATGAACAAGTGACTCCGGTTGCCCAACATCACAGAAAAATTCCATTCCACCTTTAACAGGCCATTGAAGAGGTATTGCAAGACCTTCTCAAGGCTGACATCATTGAAAGGACGTCAGGACCCACTCCCTGGGTCTCTCAGGTTGTTGTTGTACCCAAGAAAGGATCAAACAACAAAGTTCGCCTCTGTGTGGACATGAGAGCACCCAACACCGCTATTGAGAGAGACACCCGGGACCTCATATTAGTGACATGATTGCATCACTCAATGGAGCACAGATATTTTCCAAATTAGAAATCAACAAAGGATACCACCAACTGGAACTTCATGAAGAATCGAGATACATCACCACCTTTTCGATCCATCAGTGCTTGTTCAGATACAAGAGACTCAGTTTTGGGGTTTTGGGGTTTCCTCGGCCGCCGAAATCTTTCAGGAGGCAGTTAGAAAAGTGATTCATCGTGTGCCCAACACTCTAAATTACAGTGACAACATCTTAGTTTATGGAGCCACCATGCATGAACATGACACTGCTCTCGATCGAGTATGTCACGTTCTACTGGAAGCCAACCTCACGCTAAATAAGGACAAGTGTGAATTTCACAAATCCACGCTGAAATTCTTCAGACACATCTTCTCAGGTGCCGGAATGAAGCCTCCCCAGGGAAAATCGCCGCACTAAATGACACACCGAGGCCTAGAGATGCGGGAGACGTGCGGTCCTTTCCGGGCATGGCAAGCCATTGTGCACGCTACATTAAAGATTATGCCACCATTAGCTACCCCCTGAGGAAACTGACTAAGCAAGGCCACCCATTTCAATGGACCACAAGATGTGATCAAGCCTTCCAAGCAATTAAAGGGGCAGTTGAATCTGCCAACAACCTGGCATACTTTAATCCGAAAAGAAAGACTGAAATCACAGTGGACGTGAGACCTGTTGGACTGGGAGCTATACTAGCTCAGTACGACCACGACATTGACCAACTGTATATTGTCGCGTATGCCAGTCGAAGTCTTACGGACACAGAGCGAGCTTATTCCCAACTGGAAAAAGAAAGCCTGGCAGTCGTCTGGTCCTGCGAACACTTCCACATATTCATATATGGGAAACATTTCACGCTGATAACGGATCACCAGGCGTTGATAACAGTTTTTGGAAACCCCCAAGCCAAAATGCCACCCAGAATAGAGCGCTAGGGTATTCGCCTTCAGGAATACACCTACACAATCATCCACAAACCGGGAAAGGCTGCTAATCCTGTGGACTACATGTCTAGACATCCCAAGTCAACATGTGCATCCAATCCATCTCTAGCTGAGGAATACATTCACTTTGCTGTGGCTCAATCCAGACCACCGGCAGTCCCCATGGAAGCCATTCGTGAAGCCACCAATAACGATACCACTCTACAACGCGTCAAACATCTCCTTCAAATTAACAACTGGAGACAATTGGACGAGCTCCGACCGAACGAGCAGAGTAATTATCATGAACTGTTATTCTTCAGACATGTGAGAGATGAGTTGTCCTTCACCTCGGATGGTCTTATACTGAGGGACAAAAGGATTGTCTTCCTGAAGCAGCTGTGACAAGGAGTCATCAATCTAGCGCACAAAGGGCACAGAGGCATAGTAGCCACGAAGAGAGGCTTGCGGGAACAGGTCTGGTTCTCCATGTTGGATCAGATGTTGGAACTAACACTGGAGGACTGCGCATCGTGTCAGCTAGTCAGTCGAGAAAACCCACCGGCTCCACTCCAAATGTCTGAACTGCCGGAGGGCGTCTGGCAACATGTTGCTATGGACTTCTTTGGACCACTACAATTTGGCAAGTATGTCCTGGTCGTAATGGATGAAAACTCTCGTTTTCCAATTGCACACCTCACAATGTCAACGAGAGCGTCCACAGTCATACCCATACTAGATGAAAACAGACAATGGGCCCCCATTTAATGGACAAGATTTTGCTGAGTTTGCCAAACATGTCAATTGACACAGGAAAATCACCCCCTGTAGCCCCAGGCCAACGGAATGGTCGAAAGGTTCATGGCCACGTTAAAGAAGACAATTCAGCAGGCTGAACAGTCAAAGAGTGATGTGCCAGCAGCTATAAATGAGGTGCTACGGGCCTATCGGACCACCCACACACAATACCACTGGCAAATGTCCGGCAACTCTGATGTTGGGCCGCACGGTACGCACCCGAATACCTGTGTGGGAAGAGGCAGCAAGTAATAAGTCTCCGGATTCCGAGCATGAAGATCTACTAGCCACAGACACATGGAAAAAGGAAAAGATGACGGAATATGCCGACCGACAGAGGAAAGCTGTACAGCCATGCATCCATGAAGGAGACTGGGTGTTAGTGCGACAGGAACAACAAAGAAAGTCAGACTGTCAATATCATGCACGGCAACTGCTAGTGACGAAGCAAAAAGGGACCATGATCACGGCTGAAGCAGAAAATAAAAGGGTCACTAGAAACGGGACGCATTGTCAGAAGTGCACACCCAGTGTCCGGGAATCATTGACGGCACCCCACAGAGTAGAGCCAGGAGATGCACCCGAGTCAATCAGTGGAGTTCCTTCTCCCACGGCTCTTTAGACCATAGAGCAGGCGCCTCAAGAGATCCCTCTCCGGCCGCAACGAACACTTCGAAGACCAGCTCGACTAATTGAAGAACTGTAACTATGATACTTGCTTTGCTGTCAATTTATCACGTTTGATATGTTAAACAGTTGAATTTGTTAAGGAAGGGGGAGATGTAACAACCCCATATGTGCCGGGCTCCAAGAGCAGCACATACAATTAGAAAGTGGTTTTGAGCCCAGGAAGGAAGAGGAGGAGAGAGGGGCGTGAGGAGCAGTGGGGCAGTGCAGAGTAGGGAAGGGAAGAAGAGGAAGTCTGCGAATAAAGCTCCATTATCATACCGCATGGTGTCCGAGTTGTTTATGCCATGGCACCGATTCTACACCAGGATGCTTGTTTTCCAGTCCAGGGATGACGTGGCCTGGCAGTCTGGGCTTGACTGATCCGATGGAGAGCAGGGTCAAGACTGATTTGCATATGGCTGGGTCAAAACTGGAGTGGCACGGTGAGCAAACAAATGATGGATTATGCCCAAATCTGTGACTGGGGGTGAATGTTTGACAATGTTTAGCGTCACATTCATCATCTTTTTGTGTTGTTGAGAATGTTCGGGAATGCCAGCACACCACCAATTGATGACTTCCTTATGCAAGACAGCTCCACGAGCTGTCTTGCATTGATTTATTTTATAGAGCAATGAAAATTGCCATTTCCCGTGCTTTGTAAATCCCATATCAAGACTTTGCGTCGGGTTGCTTTAAAAAAGCAACATAAACCAGACTCAAACACTGCAAATCTGAGCATGTGTCCTTTATCAAGAGATTGGATGCAAATCCAATACCTTATTTTTCTGCTTGATATGTGCAGTCACTTCACAGGTATGTGGCTGAGAACGAACTATGGGACTAGATGCCGGCTGTGCGGAATAGGAGTCGAAGACTTAGGACACTTACTATGCACTTGCTCGAGGCTGAACGAGGAGAGAGCAGCCCTGTTAAAAACAGCCTATAACGAACTAAGTATCCGCTCACGCAGACAAGCAGTCCTTGCTTGTTTTGATCCTGGTCTTCCACCGCTAAATGGGAAGCTGGTGAAATTTCTGATACTAGCAGAACGGAAACTACCATGCCAGGCAGTCGGCTAAAGAGGAAATTTTGGGCTGTGACCAGCTGCTATGAACAATTTGCCACTCACGTTTATTGATTTTAGTAATGTTATTTTTTAACTAAAATTTCTTGCTTTTACATTTTCTCTTTAAATTCTACTTGTGGAGATTGTTTTAATGTATTTTTTGTAATGGTTTTAATTAACCTAAACAATAAAAAGTTAATATATTATATATCACAGGTATGAAAAATGTACCTACAAACCCAACCCTTCAGTACACTTCTGGACCTGTGGAAGACTCAGATTGACTGTTGTGCTGCTCTGCAGGAATGACCACTGCTCTGTTACCTTGCTGCACACGTGGAGAAGTGTGGCTCAGGGGTTAGAGGCGGCAGACCCGGAATCTGAGATCAGTCCTGGACCAGGGTTCAATTCCCCGCCCCGGCGGGTCTTGGGCTAAAAATTCCACAGACTCGATAATTCTCGTCCCAGTGCCTCCTCGACTCACGGGTTCACACTCTGCGACTCTGGGCAATAGCTTGCTTAATCTCCACAACGGCCCCTCGCGGCGGGATGCCTGACTTTCACCCTGTGGACACCCTGTCGGGGCTTCTCACAGGGGAATACCAGGACGGGTTCCCTAGGCAAGCGCCAGGATGCCCTTTGTGGTGACAGGTTGCGCTATATAAGTATACCTACATTTACATTTACATTTACTACCTGTGTAAGAAGGACAGTACCGGCATTCTGATTCCAGGATTTTACAGAGTGACTCCAAGGGCTTGTTGGCTGGCCTCCTGATTAGAGCTTCAGGGACAGAAAAGTCTCCACCCACCTTGACCCCACACCTGGACTCTATTTGCTGTGAGTCTTCCCTCCAAGTGGTACCACCCCAGTCCTGGACCCTTGGAAGTGGGCCTAAAGGTTCCCTGCAGTGCAGCTGTGGTCCTATGCGTGGAATGGTCACAATGTGATGCATCTCCTTTTAGCTGCTTTAGAACCACTTTTGTGCAACGCAATCCCCAGACACAGGATCTTGCATTGCAGCCCGCAGCTTCTTTGGAACTGTCGCTGCGTGACACATCCTCGACACAGGCCTTCTTATCACAGGCCCCTGTCAGTGGCATCCTTGACAACAATGAAGGACTCCACGTTGCAGCTTTGCAGATTCTTTGGAACCTTATCTGCATGAAGTGTCTTTGATGTGGTATCCCACAATGATCCACATAGGAAATTAGGTTATTAGTTGTGTGGCCTGTATAAGTAAAAGGTCCACAATTCTCCTTACTGGGAACCAAGCACCCAACTATTGTACCTGACTCTCTCAGTGTAAGGAAGCAGAGCAGTCTAAAGCCACCTTAAGGAGGTGGTGTGGGCTAGTAATCACGCTCGTTGTCATGCAATAATAATACTCAACAAATGATTGTCCAGATAGTGCTTTTTCTTCGGAAAAAAATACATTTATTATGCGCACATTATTAGATACTATGCAGTATTTTACACATATGTACATAGGCAGATGGAAAATACCATACATGACATTACATGATCACCTTTGACCCCTAAACCTGTTACGGTCATTAAAACATATTCACTGTGATCAATAAATATTGTCAATATTATTATCTCATTAAAGTATTTAAAAGGATCTAAAAATGTGTCTGTGTATTTTTGTAAGCTTTCACCCATGAAACTGCAATCATAAAATCAGCACCTAGAGGGCATCACATTCTGATTACACCATTTTGCAATGATAGATTTAGCCCCTAGAGGGAGCTGTGTAACTTATTCCTTTTTCAAACCAGCTTAAGGTCATGCAACTATAGAATAAGTCTCTAAAGGTTGCACCACTCCCAGCTAAAGCTCCATCCTTAGGAATGCTTTGGAAACATTAAGGAAAATTCCAGTGGGTCATGATTTTTTTTACCCCATAATCATAGGGTCATTACTTTGTAAAAATTCCTTGGGGGAGTTACTGTGCTCCTGCAGCCCCCGCCCCCCAGATTCCTTATTCATGTTGGTGGTGCTCCTGACATCATGGGGTCACCACAAGTAGATTAATCAGAAAGGTTGAAAAGTCATGCGAAATGAGTGGCTCTCCCACTGTGCCAAGATGAGGCATTGCCTGGTTATCCCTGCACAGCCGTGCTCCTCGAGGCTTCCCTCTCTCTTGTTTTTACAATTTTGGGTGGTGTCTGATCTCAACTGTCTATGGTGACAACAGGGTCTAGCAGCAAAGAGCAGAGAAATCAGCAGGCAAGAGAGAGTCTCCCCCATGTTCAAGAGTTTTAAAGGGGAGTGGAAGGTTCCAGAAGGCAGGCGCCCATGGTCAATTCTAGGGTGAAAATGAGGGGAGTGCAGGGAGCACCTGCACTACTTCTAGTGGCACACCGGTAGGAGACTAGAGCTCCTTTTAGTACATTCCAATGTTGATAATCAAGGTACAGGAACACAACAATGTCTTTCGTTGGTAATCCATTCAAAGATGAGTTTATTAATGAGTCACATATTACATCATAGTGACCATGTAGCAGAACTGTATTCGCAATTTAAATTTCAGCAACATCAAATTGTATATGTGATATCCCAAATTTCAGCAACATCCAATTGTATACGTGATATCCCTATGCATTTCGGGACATGGCCCTTCATCAGGGGACGATTAACAATCTGAAAGTAAAAAACTGGGTGTGAGGAAGGGGAGCTAACCACCACAATATGTACGCTTCACTACAAAATGAGATAATCAAAGGGCCAACTTAATAAATGTCCAAAACAGTGAGTTAATCCTCAAAAAGGTGTGTAAATAGGGCAGGTACAATGAAGAACCAACAACATGATTAGTAAACACTGCATGTGAAGGTGGGTCAAAATCTTTGAAAGTTGATGTGAAAACCGGGTAATAAAATTAGTATAGAAAGCGTGTTGTAGTGACCTTATACAGAAAGGAACGATTTAAACGCAGTAAAACAAAGAGGCCCATAAAGTCAGAACAAAATGTGCAGCCCGAGGATCATGAGCACGTCACCTGTGAGCATGAAGGACAATAATGGTGGACATAAGTTAAAAATAGCGAGTAGTTAGACCGGGTCGCATTACGAATAGCGTGCCCGGGTAAAGAAACAAAAAGGTGTCCAAAGCTCAAAGGCTTACCGGATGCAATGTGTGAAAGACCGCAAAGTCTGTCTCCTTCTGCCACATCACCTCTCCACCCCGTTCTGAAACCTCCTACACAACATGCTGGGACATTTCAACATGGCATTATCCAGGAGTCACATTTCCTCTGGGGGCCTCAGCTCCACCTCTCGCTGACATCACAGTTAGGGTGTTTCTCATCATATATTCAAAGCAGAGCCCATCCTGCATTGGCTGCAGAGGTCTTGGCTCTCTTCTTTGTTCAGTGGTCTTGGGCATACCCATCCCTAGTACAATGTGACAGCTTATTGTCTGATGCATGTCCCTCAGGCCCACCCCATTTCTCACGGTGAACTGAATGAAGCACTGTTATTTTCTCCCTGTATGTGGGGAAGCCTTTGTTCCTGCTGCTGGAGAGAAATGTAATTAACTTGGTCTTGAAGGATGATAAAAGGCTGGTGCTTTGACCCTAAGCTGAGCCAGAGAAATTCTGAATGACCCAAAAGTTGCATAGATATCTTTTTGGAACATCAGATTTGATTTTCTCTTATAGGTTACACCCCATTTCGATACGTCACTGGTCACTGTAGGCCGAGGGGAAGGAAACTGCACTCTAAGGCAGATTTTCCCCTATGTGTATAATAAAGTGTCACCATAGATACAACAATAAATTGCACTGACTTTGCCTATGATTGTACTCTAACATTATGATGCCTACCCCAGGTGTGATCCTGCAGAGTCCCCTCTGCACCAGGTTACCTGTGCATAGTCACACGCACAACAGTAGCCTCACAATTGCAGTCCACAACTCATGTTCACACATGTGTACGCACATTATCACATGTAACCAGCCTAGTGCCCCTTACCCTTGCTGAGTTGCAGTGGCCCTTTTTTAAAAGGCACACACTGGGGGTAAACACACAGGGCCTCATTTATGAAAAGTGACGCATCACTGCGTGAAAACAGCGATGCGTCACTTTTGCGACACCAATGATGCATCATATTTACAGTATGACGCATCATGGCGCAAGGAGTTACAGATGTGTCAGTATTTCTGACGTATCTGTATGGCACAAAAGTGACGCATTGCTGGAGTGTGTCACAAAAGTGACGCATCTCCAGCAATGTGTCCTTTCACATGGGCAAGCCCCATGTGAAAGGGCCTGCGTCAGTCTTACGCCTGCTGTGAGGCAGGCGTAAGAAATTGACGCTTTTGTGTCCGAGAAGTAGCGCAGTGAAATCTTATAGATTTCCCTGCGTCACTTCCATGACCCTTTCTTGCGTCAAAACGCCCCCCTTGCATAGGTTATACCTGGCGCAGGTATAATGTGGCGCAGGGGTTTACAAAGTGACGCATCTACCTAGATGCGTCGCTTTTTAAATATGGAGCAACAAGGCGCATTTTTTACGCCACTGGTGCGTCACAAAAAGTGACGCACTAGCGGCGTAAAACTGACGCACAGCCTCATAAATGAGGCCCACAGAGTCTATTTGCCATATGATTATCGTGGGTGAGACACATGTAGTGAGACTCACCCACAGCAATACCGGGTGATCCAAAAAGCACAAAATCATGTTGTACTTAATGAGTGGAACCCAATTGCAACACTTCATAAACCAGGATTTAAGGTACTTTGTTCAGTGGGCTTAACTTGGTCCCTGTATCCGGCCAGTGTTCCATTCATACAGCCTGAACTTGTGACTTTGTGCCGGTCTGGAGGGACCAGATAACCACTGTGTGATCTTTTTGCTTCTGGGCACTTGTAAAGATGTTATCTTTACTGATGTTCCGTGTGCCAGCGTGCACGGGACATTCCTTGTATTCTATGTTCTCTGCTGGAATGTCTCTTGTGATTTATTGGCAGTTGCTGCCGAGAGAGCCACGCATCGACACCAATAAAGAAGAACTCTTCACATGCCTGGTTTCTTCTTCTTTTCACTGGCGACGATCGTGTTTGGTGCTGGCTACCTCTCCTGTGTTGCTGGACGTCCCGGACTGATATTCTGTGACCAGGCAACTACGACGTTAAATCGCATTTTCCGGAGCGTCCGTTTTCAAGTGAACTTTCCTGCCTGCTGTGTCCTTGTCTGCCTATCGTGAGTTCCTCGCCCAAGGATTTAAACTTCATTTTTTTCCTTCTTTTCTCTGCTTTGGCAAAGTAAACAAATAACCATCTGCTTTTAACGTTGCTAATGCTCTCGAGCACAAACGCGTGAGCATTCATATGCCAGCATTCTTTTACACGCTCCATTCTTGACGCGCATCAGTGCATTGTAAACGTCACGTCAGCTTTCTCGTTTGCGTGCGTTCCAGCCTGCGTTGCACCCCATCGGTTGAATGAATAATGCTGTGACACTTCCTCCAAGAATGAAATAAAGAGGGGAATAACAAGCAAATTGTTTTTCCTTATTTTTCTCAGTGGATTCAAAATCGTCATGCAGCATTTTTAAGCAGCAGTTTGGTTCCTCATGTGACATTTCCTAATAGCAGATTGTGACATTCTCAAGTAGCGGATTGGTTATTCATTAAAACTAGGCAAGGAAAGCAGAACAAAGTGTTAGATGACTGTTTATTTAATAACGTCATATCTGAGCAAGGAAAGTCAATTTAACAAAATAAAAGAACTGGTTTAGTATTGTTTTATTTTACTAATGGCAGCAACTCACCCACGCTAATGGAGAAAGTAACTTCACCACCCCCCTTTTTACAGTCTCCTGGCCCATCTCCAATGATTTGGAAGCAGTGGAAAGCAACTTTCGAAGCCTACATTGATGCTATAGATGGTGACATCTTCACCTCTAAAAAAAAGAGAGCGTTGCTTGTTTACAATTTAGGAGCCGAAGGCAGATCTATTCTTGAGACTCTACCTCAAGAGGAAGTGAGAGTATCCACTGGTTCTCGAGATGATGGTGATGTGTTGGTGATTGACGAATATGAATCTCTCATAAAAACTTTGGACAAAAGGTTCAATCCAAAGCGCAATATTGTCTTAAAACGTCACAAATTTTTGCAACGTGCACAGATGCCTGGTGAATCCCTCCACGATTTCGTTGCTGCATTAAGGATTTTGGCTGTGAATTGCAATTATAGGGAGTTTAGACATGAAATTATTCGAGACCAATTAGTTGAACGAACTTGTGATAAAAAGGTGCGAGAAAAACTTTTGTCCTCTGATGACCCGGATTTGGAGACTGCATTGACTCTTCCTAAATCTGTTGAACATTCCCAGTTTTGCATGAAGGAACTTAGTACGCCTACCACGGCTACACCTGTGTCATCCGAGGTTAACTTGGTAACGTCCAAGCTTCCTCCAAAATCTGTCAAAGCTCCTGGTCAAATATTTTCCAGAAGCTCTAACTATACTCTACCTGGGGCAATTGTCAACAATCCCAAGATTGATGCTCAAGCCTTGTCGTGTCATCGCTGTGGTAGCAGGTCGCATCTGGGAAATTTCAATTTTTGTTTTGCTATTTATCAGTCTTGTTTTAAGTGTGGAAGGATGGGTCATCTTGCACGAATGTGCAAAATTGGTTTTTCTCAGAAGTCACCATCACAAAGTGTGAAGAATATAGAATGTGAAAGTGCCCAAGATGTTCAATGTGAAAATGATGATAATTGTTATGAGTTGTTAATGTTATCAGCTTCTCCTATGGAAGCGGAAGGTATTGTAGCATCTCTTAATCAACCTCACAGGAAGAAATCCCCTACTTGCGCTTTACTCTTGAACAACAAATCGGTCACATTTCTGGCGTTTTCTGGTTCCCCGTTTACCTTGATCAATGTTAAGGATTTTGGTAGTTTGGGTGACATCTCTTTGGTGTCATCATCAATTAAGATGTTTGCTTATGGTGGAAAAAGGGTTGAAGTTTTGGGTAAGTTCAAAAACAAACTTGAATTCAAGGGTGAGTGCACGCCATGTATGATTTATGTTGTCAAAGATGGTGCTAATTTGTTGGGATGACATGAACAAGGTGAGCTGAACATTATCCTGGACCCTAATCATCCCGAAATGGTTCTGTCTAGGTATGAAGCCAAACAATATTACGGTTCATTAGCACTTCCTGAGTCTGTACATGTTGTGACGACTATGAATGAGAATGAATGGGTTCGTGCTGATCCGGAGGTGTTTAACGACAATCTTGGTAAGCTTAAGGGTTTCCAACATCGTATAGTTTTAAAAGATGGGGCGATACCCGTTGCTCACAAAGTTCGCCAGGTACCTTTGAGTATGCGTGGTGAATTGAAAGGGGAATTAGATAGGTTGTGTCCCTTGAGCGTCATCGAACCAATTGAAGGGTCAGAATGGTTAAGCCCCGTTGTTTTGGCACGGAAGGCTGATAAATCTCTTAGGATGTGTGTTGATTTACTCGATTTAAATACATGTATTTGGATAGATCGCCAACCACTCCCTAACATCAATGAGATGTTGTCTACCCTGGAAGGTGCCAAATACTTTACCACTCTGGATATATTCTCTGCTTACCATCAGATTGAATTAAGTAAGGATTCCAGACATCTCACTTCATTTGTGACTCCTGAAGGGGCGTTCCGTTATCTTAGGATGCCATTCGGTTTGGCGTCGGCTTCTGCAGTGTTCCAACGTCTTATGGGCAGTCTATTTAAGGACACTGCAGGAGTCGCCTTCTTTCAGGATGATATCCTTATACATGGTAAGACAGTGCAGGAACATAATGATAGGGTAAGGAAGGTGTTGGATATTGTGAAGCTGTATGGTTTGACCTTAAGAAAGGACAAATGTAATTTTTTTAGAGATGGTGTGGATTATCTAGGTCACCATATTTCTGCCAAGGGTGTAGAGCCTAAAACGAAACATTTGGATGCCATCCGTAATGCGTCTGAACCAAAAAATAAAGATCAACTGCGTTCCTTTCTAGGTCTAGTTGAATACTATGCGAAATGTGTTCCAAATGTTGCTGACAAAACCGTTTCTTTACGTAATCTATTAAAAAAAATGCCAAGTATGAATGGTCTAAACAGTGCGCGAATGATTTCAACTTGTTGAAGACCGTAATTGTGCTGGCACCCCCTCTCAAATCGTTTGATTTGAATGACCAATGCATTGTTGTTACAGATGCCAGTAATGTTGGACTGGGAGCTGTCTTGATGCAGAAGAGAGCTAACAATAATGAAGAAGTTATTGCTTTTGCTTCCAGAACACTAAGAGGTGCTGAGGGCACTTATTCCACCATTGAAAAGGAGGCATTGGCTCTATGGTGGGGTGTACAATACTTCAGGAACTTTTTGTGGGGTAATCATGTAACTCTTAAAACTGACCATAAGCCTTTAGTGGATCTTTTTACTACCAAGGGTGGTGGTAGGGCTACACCTCGCATTGCCAAATGGCAATACAGACTTGCAGAATTTAATTATCATTTGGAGTATGTTCCTGGTATAAAAAATAATCTTGCTGACTGCTTATCTAGATTACCCCTTTCTCACACCGATCATGAGGAGGAACCTGATCAATTTGAAATGGTGTGTGCTGTGGGTTCTGTATCTGACACTGGTGCTGCTTTATCAGAAATTGATTGGAAGCGTGCTATTTCTGATGATGAGAATTTGTGCAAGGTAATAGATTTTTTGTCTCAGGGTTGGCCTAATGACAAATCGTTATCTCCTGAGTTAGTTCCGTTTAGAAGAGTTTGTGATGAACTCTCTTTAGTTAATGGTATCTTACGCCGAGGTAGTCTTCTTGTTGTTCCTACTTCACTTTGCAAATCTGTGCTTGACTTGGCTCATGTGGGCCATTTAGGTATTCGTGCCATGAAGCGAAGGGTATGTGAGGATTTTTGGTGGCCTGGTGTTGATCGGGCCATCGAGCATTGTGTTAGGGATTGTGGTGCATGTGTACTTAGTGACAAAACTCAAGTTCCTTGCCCATCTTCTGTCAATCCCGTTTCTGTGAAGGAAATACCTTGGAACAAGTTAGCCTTTGATGTGGCTGGTCCATTCAATGATTTGGGCAATACTCCTAAGTATGCTTTAGTTCTGGTTGACTACATGTCAAAATGGCCTGAGGTGAAGTTTGTGGAGGGTATCAATTCTGCCACTATCATCAATTTTCTTACTGAAGTTTTTCTGCGGGAGGGTTTTCCAGAGGAATTGGTATCGGATAATGGTACCCAATTAGTTTCTGGTGAGATGGAGAGTTATTTTAAAAGCCATGGGATCAAACATGTGCTCACTTCTTTATATCATCAATGTAGCAATGGTTTGGTTGAACGTCTGAATCGTGTTATTAAAGATCAGTTGCAACTAGCCTCCATAAACGGTCTTCATTGGAGACACGTGATTTCTGACATGTTGTGGGCTATGAGGGTCACTCCTCATGTCAGCACAGGTATTTCACCTTTCACCTTGCTCAGAGGTAGAGTAGCTGGTTCCAAGCTCAATAAAGATTGGATGTTGAGAAAAGACATTGGTGTTACCAAGATTGGGAGTGTAGCTGATGTTAGGAGTGCTGCTCAGGCAAAATATGCTCAGAAAAGTGTCAGAACGTCTCCAGTATGTCAGGGTGATTGGGTAAGAATTAAGAAACCTGTGTTTGTACGCAAAGGACATGCCAAGTTTTCCCCTCCTGTACAGGTCAAAGAGGTGAAAGACCAGGTTGTTGTGCTTGACAATGGGAACATTTGGAATAAGTCGTGCATTTCAATTGTACCCAAATCCAAGGTTGAGTTTGTTAGAAATAAATTTGGATTGGATTCCCTTGATTCCTCCTGTGTTAGGAATCCAATTACTTCTGCAACCACCTCTACTTGCAGCTCTGGTTTTCTGCGGAGGTCGTCAAGATCTAAATCTATGCCAACCAAGTATTGTGATTTTATTGTATCTTAAAATTGTTATCCTATCTGTTCATTCTCCTTGGTTTTTTATATTTATTTCTTTATTTTCTTTTTTTTTCTTTCTTCTCTTTTGTTATTTAAGTTAAGGTATTTTTGCATTTTTGTTAATTTCTGTGTTAGGTTGTATTTTCTCCTAGGAATGTTGTATTTCTTTGTTTGTTATGTAGGAAGGGGGATGTGTAAAGATGTTATCTTTACTGATGTTCCGTGTGCCATCGCGCACAGGAAATTCCTTGTATTCTATGTTCTCTGCTGGAATGTCTCTTGTGATTTATCGGCAGTTGCTTCCGAGAGAGCCACGCATCAACACCAATAAAGAAGAACTCTTCACATGCCTGGTTTCTTCTTCTTTTCAGCACTATTTTTACTTAAATCTTTAAAACGGAATATCTCTTGTTTTACTGATTGGATTTTTGTTGTTTTGATCTCAAATAATTCATAAATCATTACTCTATGTTTCTAAATTGGTGTGAGACTTTACACATTGCCTCTAAGATAAGCCTGACTGCTCTTGCACAAAGCTACCAGAAGGTTGAGCACAGGTTAATTTGAGGTTTGCTTGTGACTTCACCCTAACAGAAATTGTTGTTGCTGCTTGAGTAGGGTTTCACCTCCCTTGACCAATATTCTGAAGTACTCATCTGCGGGAAAGGCAAGGGCAACCTATAGAGCAACGAATGGTGGCCACCCAAGCTGGGCCCTACCCCCAAACTCAACTAACCAACTAACTAACACTGCAACCTTGGCATAATCCTTCACAGACAGCTATCCATGAAGAACCAGCATCACCAGCAGACTCAACTATGGCATCTTCCTGTCTGTAGGAATCACTGCCCAACTCATGAGGAAACTCTGGACCATTCAGAATACAGCAGCTAGACTCATCCTCGACCTCCCCAGACAGATGTACATCACCCCTCACCTAAGGAAACTTGATTGGCTACCAGTCGCACAGAGATGCCGGTTCAAGTTGCTCACAAAGCACCCCACAATGAAGGACCAGCGTACCTCAATAAACAAGTGAACTTTTGCCAACCCACCAGGGAGCTTTGTCCTAGGTCCCACTCCCTAGCATCCACCCAACGTCTCAGCCCAGCAAACAGTGGAGGCCTCTTCTCCCATCTGGTGGCTAAGACTTAGAAAACACTCCCCCTGCATGTCAGAGCCTCACCATCGCTCCAGCAGTTCAGGAAGGATCTCAAGACTTGGATGTACAACCATTAGTTACAGGCAGCATGATCCAGTAGCATGATCCCACAGTACCTCGAGACCCTCAGGGCTGAAGCCGAAACGCTTTATAAATCCTGATTGATTGAATTTTCAAAACGGACTATTTGCGGTCCAAGGGCATCAAGCACTTGTGTATCACCCCATTGGTGGCAGAAGGCAAATGGAGGTGAGTCAATTATGGGAATGGCAGTAACTAAGACTATCAGGACTTCCCACACTCAGAACCATCACCTGGAGTAGGCACTCTATCAATTTGTGAGAGAATACATTCAGACTCCTTGCGCCACTACAGGCTACAGCCCCAGTCAAACATGCATGGGTCGCCCTGTCAGAGCAGCTGTGCCTCGTTACTGCAACTGGAGTCCGGAGATCCCAATGCAGAGTCTATTCGGGACAAAAGACAACTATTCAATTAGGCGATGAACTGCTTCGAAAAGCAAGAACAAGCAGCGTAAGGGTAGGGGATATGGTTTTAGTTAAAGACCGAAATCCTGGGAAGTTCTGTCTTACCTTTGAGTCTGCGATACAGAAAAGGGGGTGGTGATGAACAGAGTGTCTGAATTAAGCAGACCACTCTTACCCAGTCCAAAGATCAGGGCTTGATCCATCACCGTTATTTATCTCACTGCCCCATCCCAGCTCAGAACCTGGCTATATGCAAATTAGTCTGTCCCTGGCCCAGTGCATCATGGGAACAGGGCAGACCAAACTACCAAGCCAATTCTTCACCAGAAAGGAGACAAGCTACCGGGGACCGGTTTCTGGCATTTCAGCCTCTTCGGCCCGGCTTGCTTGAATCCTGATGGAGCAGTGAGAAAGGGACTCATGTCTGAGTATACCCTGCCACACCTATAGTGGCCAAAAACGATACAGAAAAGGGGGTGGTGATGAACAGAGTGTCTGAATTAAGCAGACCACTCTTACCCAGTCCAAAGATCAGGGCTTGATCCATCACCGTTATTTATCTCACTGCCCCATCCCAGCTCAGAACCTGGCTATATGCAAATTAGTCTGTCCCTGGCCCAGTGCATCATGGGAACAGGGCAGACCAAACTACCAAGCCAATTCTTCACCAGAAAGGAGACAAGCTACCGGGGACCGGTTTCTGGCATTTCAGCCTCTTCGGCCCGGCTTGCTTGAATCCTGATGGAGCAGTGAGAAAGGGACTCATGTCTGAGTATACCCTGCCACACCTATAGTGGCCAAAAACGATACAGAAAAGGGGGTGGTGATGAACAGAGTGTCTGAATTAAGCAGACCACTCTTACCCAGTCCAAAGATCAGGGCTTGATCCATCACCATTATTTATCTCACTGCCCCATCCCAGCTCAGAACCTGGCTATATGCAAATTAGTCTGTCCCTGGCCCAGTGCATCATGGGAACAGGGCGGACCAAACTACCAAGCCAATTCTTCACCAGAAAGGAGACAAGCTACCGGGGACCGGTTTCTGGCATTTCAGCCTCTTCGGCCCGGCTTGCTTGAATCCTGATGGAGCAGTGAGAAAGGGACTCATGTCTGAGTATACCCTGCCACACCTATAGTGGCCAAAAACGATACAGAAAAGGGGGTGGTGATGAACAGAGTGTCTGAATTAAAACACGGTGTTGGATCTAGCCCTGATCTCTTGACTGGGTGAGAGTACTCTGCTTAATTCAGAGACTCTGTCCATCACCACCCTTTGTTGTAAATTATTTTGTCCACCCTAAGCGTGGAAGGGTATACTCAGATGTGAGTCCCTTGCTCATTGCACCATCAGGATTCAAGCAAGCCGGGCCGAAGACGCCTGAAATGGCAGAAACCGGTCCCCGGAAGCTTGTTTCCTTCCCAGTGTAAGAATTGGCTTTTGTAGTCTGGTCTGCCCTGTTCCCATGATGCACTGGGCCAGGGACAGACTAATTTGCATACAGCCAGGTTCTGAAACTGGGATGGTGCAATGAGCTAAAAAACGGTGTTGGATCTAGCCCTGATCTCTTGACTGGGTGAGAGTAATTGTGAGAGTACTCTGCTTAATTCAGACTCTGTCCATCACCACCCCTTGTTGTAAATTACCTTTGAGTCTGAGCTGTGGCAGGTGAGCAGTGTGAAGGGCACCATTGTGATGGTTCTAAAAGGACATAAAGTGAATCCTGCAATATACTCAAGAGGTTTGTAAAGCCACTGAGCTGGGTCAACAGTGCAGAAGGAGTGCAGTATAAAAGTGTTGCTGAGGAAGAGGGAGCTTGGGGAGTAACTCTTGTAAGAGGTCAAAGGGCTGGACGAGCATCACACCCTCGCCAGATGAAATCTCCTCAGGAATCCTGTCCAACAGAAGTGGATCGCAATGGTCTCAGCAGGTAAAATGCATTCTCACTGCCAACTACAGTCTCATCCACTTCCTTCTACCAAGCACACAGACTGTGTTTTATAATAGACAGTGGCTCCAATTATTAGTTATGGGACAAGGTCTTGTGTGGGTATTTTGTTTTGTTATGTGCCATTTGTATTGTTCCATATGGAGGATGGGTATAGAGTTGTGCCATCCTAGGTGATGGTTGGAGTGGGGTGCCTATTTTACGCCTGAGGTTGATGTGTTTTATGGTTTGTTCTGGTGAGGTGCTAAAATGTTTAAATAGGACGGTGTGATGGACATAACATAACAAAGAGGAATATTTACCTGAATTGTGGCATGGGACAGTGCAGCGGGTTACTCGCTGTGCTGCACTGCATCACAGGGAAAGTGCAGGAATGCACGTGTTCATCCAATATGACGCATTCCTGTCTTTCCCCCTGCACTGGAACCATTTTGGCCTCCTAGTGCCAACACAGGCATCCTTAAACTATGGTGCAAGGGTGACTGTGTTGGCAGGATTATTTTTGTGCATTTGAGGGATGAATATAGAGTTGTGCTATCCTGGGTGATGGCTGGAGGGATGTACCTGTTTTAAGCCTGAGGTTGGGGTGTTTCATGGTTTGGTCTGCTGATGTGCCAGAATAGTTATATAGGATGGAGTGATGTGCATTAGGTAACAAATAGGCATTTTTATAACACATGTGGTGCAGGGCAGTGCAGCAAGTTACCTTGCTGCACTGCCCTGCGTCACAGGAAAAGGGCAGAAATGCACCGTATTTATCAAACACAACCCTTTCCTGTCCTTTGCCTCTGTGTTGGCCCTGTTTGGGCAGCTGAGCGCCAACGCAGGCACCTTAGCACCATGGTGCAACTGTGCCTGTGTTAATGGCAGGATTGTTTTTGTGCAGGAACTTTCACCTTCCTGCAAAAAAACAATCAATGAAGTTGCTTTCCTCTTTCTATGTCCGCTGCACAATGCAGCACACATAGAAAGAGGGAGAAGCGAAGAAAAATAAAGATATATCTCCTTGTTAGGCCTCATTTGGTTCATTTTCAGGTTTGCTAGATTTGAAAAATCTGGGAATGCATCAAAAACCTTGGGATTTGTGTGGGAAAACCCACTGCAATGCCCATGTAATGCTTCCCTTACACAGAGTAATGCAGAGCAGCGAATAGTGCTACGTTGATTACTCCATATTTTAAAAGCCATTCAAAGCCACACAAAGTGGCTTTGCGTGGCTATATTAATATGATTTAGAGCTTTGTGTCATGCTTGTACCACGTTGTGTAGTGGAAGGATGACATAAAGCTCTCATAAATATGCCCCAAAGTAAATAAGGGCCTGATGTGCAAATAATGCATTAGGTAAACGGGGTCACAAATTGTTCATTGACTTGAACCACTGCACTCTTATTTTGCAAACTGACCTATGTTTTCAAATGTTAGTTCACAAACTACAGAAACGTAGTTTCAACCCACTATGATTGGCCTCAATTGCAGGCTGGGGTCAGCAGAACACCAGGTTTGTTAATGATTGCTTTTAAATAAAGCAATCTTTTAAGAAAACAAAAAAATAAATGCACCCTGTTTTCTTAAAAGTAAAATGGGATGTGTTTTAAAAAAGAAAATGTTTACAATTTTTTTAAGACTATTATTCACAAAGAGGAACTTCCTTATTGCGAATGGTTTACCGCCTCCTTTGAGTTGGAGGAAAATATTAAGGAGCTTATATAGAAGCCCGGTGCACCACTGGAATGTCACTTTTTTGACATTTCGGCGACGCACTGGGCTTACCCATATCTACGAGGCCAAGGAAAGCCACCCTGCGTAAGGTGTGAGGAAACGCAGCACAAGTCACTGCATTGCCTCACACTACCCCTAGAAGGCGTGCCATGGGCGTTGCTGTGGGTGCTCCCACTTAACGCCTATGGTATTTGGCATATTCCCAGATTTACAACAAAGCTTGAATCTGGGAATGTGTCAAAACCCTACACCTCTCCAGGGATGATATAAGGGTTGTTTTTGTGAAAGGGTGTCCCTGCCTCCACAATAACATCCTGATTACAACGTAGAAAGGGTGCTTGCATTGGCACATAGCAGCCATGTGTGCACCATTTGTGCACCAGGTGAAAGAGGACAGAAATTCACCATATCTCATAGATACAGCGCATTCCTGCCCTTTTCTTTTGACGCAGGGTAGCACTCCAAAATAAAGTGCTGTGCTGCATCAAATTGTAGTAAATGTGGCCCTAAGTTTGTTACCGAATTTCAGTCAGAAAACATAAATACATACCTTAAGGAATTGATTTTTGGAAGGGACGTCCTAAGAAAGCACCTTCCAAATATTGATTCCTTAATGTTTCTGAAACCCATTTCACAAATCTGAAAACTTTTCCTGAATCTTTTAGAGGTTTTAATACATTTTAATAAGTGTTTTAGCTGTCCCAACCCCTCATATATTCCGCATTCGAGGGTTTGCTACCAAAAAACACTTTGGGGCATATTTTATTTGCTGCCCCTACCCTATCACAATTTGAAAGGGCAGAAATGCACTGTATTTACGAGATACAGTGCATGACTATCCTTTCAGCTAGTGCTCAATTTGGTGCCTAGTGCCAGCACGGACACCCTTGCCCCATTATGCAAGGGTGTCTGCGTTGTTCGTAGGGATTTTTTTGTGTGGGAAGGGGAACAAGCCATGTAGGTGTTTTCCTAATTCTATGTGTGTGCTGCAGAATGCAGCACTCCTGGAAAGAGGAAAAACTAGGAGAAATGAAAACATTTCTCCTAGTTACACCTACTCTCGGGAGGCGTAAGGTTGTGCTGCCCCAGATTTGCATGATTTTGTAAATCTGGGTCATCATCACCCTCATCATCACCATCCATGGGTGAGCATGGAAAACCCACTGCAACGCCCGCGGAACACCTCCTTAAAGTGGAGTAAGGCAACGCAGCACAAAGCTGCGTTTCCTTACTCTATCTATGAGGCCATGCAAAACCATGCAGGGGGGCTTTGAGTCACCTCACAGATATGATTGAGAGGCTTGTGACACTGGAACATCAAAAAAAGTGACACTCTTGTGGCACACACCTCTTGTAAATAAGCCCTTCTGTACACCAAGCCCTAATTGAGCACTGAATCTGTTGTCTCTGTGTGGATGCATGATTAGGGGGAGGCCTACTATGCGACATGGAAAGATTATCGCTGTTAAGCCTGACCTCACAGTTCGTATTTGTTAGAATTGTGTTGCAGACTGAGTTTTGCAAAAGTCGTTTAAGCACTGTTTCTTATCATGCGCAGGAATGCCATTTTAGGTTTTCACAGGTCTGACATGTGTGCCACCTAGTGGCTTTATTGAGTCACCGCATCCATGTCATGTATTGCACTTTGACGCAATACAATAAAAGCCCCTGCTCCTCCTGGGTAACAGGAGCAAACATAACTGGATATTGATGTGCTGCAGAATGAAATTTATGTAAGCAGCCTTGCGAATTAGATATACAGTATCCCACTATTACTGCAACTGTTAGCAATACAGCAAAGGAAGGTTGGGAGCAGAACTGTATTTTAGACAATCTTTTAACAACCTGACAAAAAGAAAGCTTGCTGGGATGCAGGGTCTTGAGCCCAAATATCCACGGACTCGACAATTCTCGTTTCGGTACCTACTCGAATCACTGGTTCACACTCTGCAGCTCTGGGCATCAGCTTGCTTAATCTCCACTACGGCCCCCCGCGGCGGGATGCCTGGCTTTCACCTTGGGGATGCCCAGTACGGGTATCTCACAGGGAAAAAGCCAGGACGGGTTCCCAAGGCAAGCGCCGAGATGCCTACGGGTAATCGAGCGCTATATAAGAACGCATAATAATAATAATAATGTGTATAACTCATTCTTAACCCCGTATATGAGATTTATTTTTATGACGTGACTTGACAGGTGTCCCCAGAATTTTTTTTTATAATCCCTAGGAGAGGGGCTTTGGGTTCGCTCACATTTTGGGAGTTGTCAGTACGGGATTTGATTGGGTAGACGTTGTGTGCTTGCCCCGAAGAAAAAGTGCTTCTGTTTTCTGTGTTAGTAGAGCGCTCTGGAACTCATTGCATGGAGGAACATTGATAAGCATCTCCTAGGTGTGATCAACAGACGGTGATATATGGTAGAATGCTTGTTGGTGAAAGAGAAAACTATTCGTGAAGCACAGAGCTCAGAACCTCTAACTTTTGATTGACAGGAAAAGCCACCCTGCGTGACTTTTCCTCTACTTGTAAATACAGCACCTTCTCACGACGCACTTTGCGTTGAAGGGGCATTCCATGGGTGTTGCTGTGGGTGTTCCCATGCAACCCCATGAAACAATACACATCTCCAGATTTACAAAGAATCGTAAACCTGGAGATGCATCTGAATGCTACGCCACACTAGAGGTGGTGTAGCGAGGCGCAATAAGGAGAAAGATTTTAATTTCTCCTTGTTTTTTCCTCTTTCAATGTGTGCTGCATTCTACAGCATGCATTGAAAGAGGAAAATGCCTGTAGTGATTGTTTTTGTGCAGGAAGGGGGCCCTTCCTTCACAAAAACAATCTCCATACGTCGCAGGCATCCTTGAACCATGGTGCAAGGGTGCCTGCGCCAGCGCATGGCTGCAGTTTGTGCACCAGTGCAGGGGGAAGCACAGAGATGAGATATATTCTTGCAAATATGTCTCATCCCTGTGCTTCAGAAGTGCCGCAGCATGGCGCAGCCAAAGAGCTTGTGGTGCCAAGCTTCGGCACTTCCTTGTAGATCTGCCCCAATGTGTCAACTCCCCAATGAATCTCCTTCAACTGACTACTCGGATTACATCATAATACAGGTAAGTGCGCAAGGGGGCATGGGTGCCTAGAGGAGGGGAATTTCTAGAAGTAGAATTCCAACACAACGCATCTAATTCCTCACAAAAAGTAGGAGGGAAAAGTGACAGACAGTGAAATAAAAAGGTAGAGGAAAAGAGGGAGAAACAAGAGGAGAGCAAGGGGAACAAGGGGAGGAGAGAGAACAATTGTACTTAAAACACTATGCAATAGGCGTAAGACACTTTACACTAGATGTTAACAAACAGGTAATATGCAGAGAATGTGAAGAAATACGCAACTATTGCAAACCACAAGTAGCACTCAAAGTCCTTAAACCAACCAGGTTTAACAATCACTCGTCCATTCCTGCTCATACTGCTTACTTCTGTTATGTCACCTCTCGTGGAACTCTCAAATCCCCTTGGTTGACTGGTGACACCATCACCCTGAACCTCCCCTGACTCAATTACATGGCTGGCTAAAATCTCTTCTTGCTCTATGTCTCGAACTTGCGACGCGGCGACGTCGGAATCAAGGGGATTTGAGAGTTCCACGAGAGGAACTCTCAAATCCCCTTGGTTGACTGGTGACACCATCACCCTGAACCTCCCCTGACTCAATTACATGGCTGGCTAAAATCTCTTCTTGCTCTATGTCTCGAACTTGCGACGCGGCGACGTCGGAATCACATAGCTGTTCATCCATGAGAACATTCCTACTGCCTTTGTGTTTGTCAAAATCATCTTCACAATTCCACTCCAAACACTGTTTACTGTGTACTGCATTATCTAGCACACACTGACCTTGAGAAGTGCGTAACTCATCACTGTTATGTGCGTCATCATTCTTTCTCTTACACACAGAGGAGCATATGTACAAGGAAGTGGTGGAGTGATGTGTTAGCCGTCATGGCTTAACGCCTCACTCCGCCACTTCTGAAATGCAAGGTTGCACCATATTTACAAGGATATGGTGCAGCCTTGCAATTCCCCCTATGCAGGCACGACACTTAGAAGTGTAGCGCCAATGCAGGCACCCTTGAACCATAGTGCAAGCGTGTCTGTGTGCAGGGAAGGATTGTTTATGTGCAGGAAGGTGCCTCTTCCAGCACATAAACAATCCTAAAATGCAATTTTGTCACTTTTATGTGTGCTGCTTCATGCAAAACACATGAAATTCACAAATGGAATGTTTTTTACAGATTGTTTATGTACAGGAAGTGGGACCTGGCTGTTTGCTTTTTCATGTGTGCTGCACAAGGCAGCACACATGGAAAAAGCAAAACAAGGAGAAACAATGCATTTCTCCTTGTTTTGCTAACTTAAGACCAGGATTTCCCTGGTTTTAATGTTAGCGCTGCCTCCTATGTACCCTGCCCTTGTACATAGGGGGCAGCGTCAAAATCATGGGTTGTTGCGGTGGCACGCCCACTGAATCACTCACTTCCCACCGCTTTCACGCTAAGCATAGCATGAAAGGGGGCCTTATACACAAGGCAACGTTAAGCCACATTAAGTGAAGGTAAATAAGGCTAAGCCCCTATCGCCACCCCAATGTTATTGCCCTTGTGGTGGCGATTTGGGTTTGCACAGATGCCCTAGAGAGTGCAGACACATGCCAGACCTTACCATCACTAAGTAAAGCTGAATTGCAGAGAATTTTCTTCACGACAAGGGGCAGTGTTTAATGACTCTGACCTTTCTCAATGAATCCACTCCTCTTAACTCTTACCCAATCACCCACAGTGAGAGCCATTGGCTTACACTTATTTTTCAAGTCATGTCATTCCTTCATTCCCTCACCATATGTAATGTAATGTAATGTAATGTAAATTGATACTTGTATAGCGCACTACTCACCCGCAAGGGTCTCAAGACGCTTGTACGAATACCGCTGTGGAACCCATCCTGGCTTTCCCTGTGAGGTGTCCACTCCTGGGCACCCCCAAGGTGGAGGCCAGGCATCCTTAGCGTTGTGGGGGCCGTTGTGGAGATTAAGCAAGTTATTGCCCAGAGTTGCAGAGTGGGACTCCATGATTGGAATAGGCACCGAGGCGAGAATTATCAGGTCCATGGAATTTTTGAGCTCAAGACCCGCCGGGGCGGGGAATTGAACCCTGGTCCCGGGCTAGACCTCTGCATCAGGGTCTGCCGCTCTAACCATTGAGCCACACTTCTCCACTTCTCACTTCAGCTGGGACTAAACAAGATTGCTGACTGGATGCTTGCTAATAAACTAAAACTAAATGGTGGGAAAACTGAACTCCTCCTTTTTGGGAAAAATAAACACCTTTGGGGCCCCCATCATTGGCCACCTCAAATGGGTGATCCTCCCGTCCCTTCACAGTCGGCATGTAACCTGGGCTTCATCATAGACGACTTATTGTCGATGAAGCAACAAGTTATTAAAGTCGCTTCTACCTGTTTTGCTATTCTCAAATGGCTGAGGAAAATTCTTTGGATGCTCCCTCTCCCCACGCAAAGACTGTCATCCAGGCCCTAGTAGTGTCCAGACTGGACTATGGCAATGTGCTCTATCTGGGTGCTTGCAAGGAAGTGCTCCACAAATTGCAAGTAGTCCAGAACTCTGCAGTGAGACTACTTTGCCACCTTCCCAGAATGGCCTCCACCGCAGCCTCACTCCGGGAATTACACTGCTAAGAATTGTCAACAGAGCCAAAATCAAAGCACTCTGCTTTATGCACAGAATCAATTCAGGCTTAGCCCCAAAATATCTTTGCTCCTTAGTGCACCATCACCTCCCTCCATGTCTACTATGCTTGTCTAATCAATTTAAATTTTAGGTGCCCAGAATCAAACGAGCTAGAATAGGAGGCCGGTCCTTTGCGTATCTGGCTCCCTCCCTCTGGAACTCCCTACCTATTAATTTACGTCTAGAAACTCACTACCTCAACTTTCGCAAGGGCGTAAAAACATGGCTGTTTAACCAATAGTATTCTTAACCCTCCACTTGTATCTCTTATCTTATGCATTCACAGGCGCTGGGAAACCTTCGGGTAGCTGCGCGCCATACAAATTTAAAAAAACATTCCTTGCAAATACTCTGAGCATGTAAAAAATTCTCTTTCACAGTTTCAGGAGACCACTCAACCCTCTTCACCGTTTCCAGCCATCCAACATGGTCTTTTGACATGGGAGTTCTTCTTCTCATCAATTCAAAGGGACTGGAAGCTGTGCTCTCAAAGGGCGTTACCCTGTACGCTTGTACTATTTTATACAATTTGATTCTCCAATCCAATCTGTTATTGTTAACTAACTGCACAATGCCCTTAGCCACACGGTTAAACTGTTCCACAGCTCTGTTTCCAGCAGGATGGTACACAGAAGTTGTCTTGTGTAAGATACCATTCTCTCCCAGGGCATACCTGGACTGCGAAAAGTGTGTAACTGGGGCCTGAAAGTAACCTGTGAATTATCTGAATTTTCACATTGTACACAATTCCTCACTTTCCTTTTGATCACTATGTCACAACAAGGCCACCAGTACCAGAGCTTATCTCTGGATTAAGTTTTGTTGATACCTAAGTGTCCCTGGTGGCAAATTCCTAAGATTCTACCTTTCAATACTTCCGGCGGTACCACTTTTCTTTGTCTTAACACTAGACTACCTTCTAACGACAACTCATGTCTAAGTTCCTAAAATGTTCTTAGTTCCATACGCATGGCTTTCTTTACTAGCTACCCGCAAAGTATCATCTTGCTCATTTCTTGCAGAATTTCATCCTGTTCTTGTGCCTTTTTCCACTCTTCACTAGAAATGCCAGGTAACTCCTCAATAATATTAGCAACGCAAAACTCCTCTCCCAGGTCTTCAACATTATCACTCATAGGAAGGGGCAATCGACTGTGGTAGTCTGCAACAACATTCTTCGCACCAGGTACATACTGTACATCCTAGTCAAAATGCAACAGTCTCACCGACATGCGAGTCAGACTAGGTGAAGCAGCCCCTTAGTGGTTAATACTCTGGTTAGGGGTTTGTGTTCACTTTGTAGTAACACTTTATTTTACCCCAAACAAACTGGGGGAAGGGCTCAAGAGCCCACACACACACAAGAGCCTTGCCCTCAATAACTGAATATTTTTCTGCAGTAGGCATTAGAGAGCGTGAGGCAAAAACACTGGTGTCCTCAGTTCCAAACTTGTTCTTTACGGTGAGGACAGCACCTATGCCCCTCCCACTAGCATCGGTGGTAGCAATACTTGCTAAATCCGGATCAAAATCTTGTAAAGGAGGGGAATTGCAAATGTCCTCCTTCAGAGAAATGAAAGTTTTATGACAGTTTTGTGACCATTCAAACTTGTCCTAAGTTTTAACATTTGTCTAATATCCAATGTTTTGGAAGAGAAATCCTTCACAAACTTGGAATTTAATTCCACCAACCCCAAGAACGCTTGCACTTCATCTTTGTTCTAGGGCACAGGTGCATCTCTTATGGCCATTAACATCTCTTTTTTCATTTTAATACCTTCCTGCGTAATTTCATGACACAAATACGTTACTTGTTTCATGGTGAATTTACATTTGCTGTTCTCCGCAGTCATACATTTATCTTGCAATGTGCTTAAAACATTAAATAAATTCTGGTCATGTTCTTCCTTACTTCCTCCCATTACCAGAATGTCATCTTGAAAGATGAGTAGGTTCTCAAACCCCTTGAATATCAAATGCATTTATCTTTGGAACATAGTGGCAGCAGAGGCTAATCCAAAGGAGACTCTTTTAAACATATATCATCCAAACAGTGATATAAATGTTGTAAGGTTTCTACTGTCCAGATGCAAAGATAACTGATAGTAGGCCACAGTGAGATCAATGATTGAAAACCACCTCATGTTTTTTGTGTGTGCAAGCATCTCGTTAATCTTAGGTAGAGGATACTGATCCACCTGGATGCTCTAAATAATGTTGTGCAAGTAGATGCATAGCCTCAATTTTCCATTATCTTTCCTTGCTATGACCAATGGTGTGACCCACTCAGAGTAATCAGTGGGTTCTAGGACTCCAGCCTTATGTAAAGCTTCCAGTTGTAAACTTACTTCCTCCTTTAATGGGAATGGAATGTTTCTCACCTTGTGTATGCATGGTTTGGAATTGGCTTTGAGTTGGATTCTGTGTTGGAAGCCCTTTAACTTTCCAGTGCTACCTTTGAATGCCTTGGGAAATTTCCTGGAAATTACTGAACCCAATTCCTCCTCTGGTTGCATTAGTAAAACAGGTTCATGGCTGTTTGGATTGAAGGTAATGCCCAGCTTACCTTGATCCTTCCAACCCAACATAGAGGGGCCTCTGGCAGAAACATATAACTTGCTAATGGTTTTTCCAATTTGTAAAAACGCATTTCAATTTCCCGTAACCCACCCTTACAATAAGTTAAGCTGTGAAGGTTTTCATAGAAATATCAGGTTGGGCTAACTCCTGTCCCAACAAATGAACAGATTTTCCGTCCCATATCTCCTTATTCACAATTGTGTATGTAGATCCTGTATCAGCAACAATAGCAATGTTGACACCCCAATTGATATATCGCACATGGGTTTCTTTCTTTTTGCCTTCTCCCTTGTATCTATGTCAAGTACTTGCGCATCATCCACTTTAAGTACACACATTTTATTCTCAAAATCATCTAAAGACTTGGAAATGCATTCCTTCCCTTGCTCAACCAACTTAACTCTACTGCTTGGTGTCCTCTGACACACCTTCTGGAAATGACCCACAATGCCACACTTAGTGCACTGTGTGTGCGTGCAGGACACTACTTGTCATTAGCCAAATGTTTCATGCTTCAGCACCTATACCACTTCCTTTGTGAAAAACCTTTGATATTGTTTCTGCGCTCTGTCTCAAACATTTCCTTAATGCTATTATGGGACAGAGTTTGCAGACCCAACTTCACAGTGCTTATTTTAGCCACTACTGCTGTTTCTTCATTCTTTACTTTGTTTTCAGACAGCACTGCTTTAGCACATCTTCCAGTCAACTTAGCTCTTTTAAAAATGTTGTTCACACCCTGTAGTGGTTTTTCGCCTTTTGCCTATGCTTTCCTGCCACCTGCTGTCTCTTAACTGCTGAGCTGTTGCTGGGGTGAGACTCGGTCCCCCGGCATACATTGCTCTCCTGAGGGAGGAGCCCTCCTGCAACCACAAAGGTGCTGATAGTCTCCCACAGCGTGGGATGCACCATGGCATGCCCGGGCCAAGTACAGGCCTGTCTGCACCCATCTGAGAACGGAGGAGGCTGGCCTCTTGGTTCTCTGACCTTGAGTAAGCTCGGAAAGGAACTGTCGCTTGGTGAAAAAGCTAAGAGATGGTTGATCACTTCTAGCCAGGGGCCCTCATCGAGATCTCGTTGAGACAAAAGACATAAGAATATTTTGGGATGAAACGGTAACACCATCACCTTAACAACTGTGGTGCATCAAGAACACACGTACTTTGCATATTATAGACACAACTTGAAGTTTTTCATTTTTATAAAAAATCCTTGCAGCTCAGCATAGGTGGGTTGCACTGCCTTTCTCGCAGTCTTACACCTATTACATCCATTACATCTGATTAAACAAAATTCCCACACTAAGCAACCCTAAGCTTAAATCCCAGCATGAACTGAACTAAGCAGAGCATGAACTTCGATAACCAGAAAGCATCAAGAGAAAAATACAATCTGTGCTGCAAAAAGGGGACCCAAGATACTAGGAAATCTATAAATCATCTACTAGAGGACCTCTGCATGGTGTTGATAGAGCACACAGGTCACCCGTCTGTGAATTTACCATACTCACCTGGGCCCATAATCAATATTATATAATTTAATCAGGTAACCTTCGCTCTACTACCAGTTATTTTACCTACTTGACTTACCAATCTTTGTCTCTGGTACCTGTAAACCTATTGGATCAGGGTGTTAGTATAAATAGGAAAATACCTTTGCCCTCATATAATAACCACAGACCCGGGAAGTTTTAAAATCTTTATCTAAGTTTCTTAAATTGTCATGATCCACAAATTAAACACCAAAAGACTTTCAATTATGAAGATCAGAATCAAAATGTAACTATGCAGAAAATGTAATAAACTAATTTCAATCATTTAGTAAAGGGAAGGTAAAGAAAGGGAACATTAAATATGATCAAAACATTTAAGCATTTAACAAAGGGTAGGGAAGAAAAGGAACATGTCAAACTTTAGCAATAGGTAGGGTTAAGAGAAGGAACATAATATGCAAGTATTATTATCAAAATATGTAACATTTAGGGAGGGAAAGAGAAGGAAGCAAATTATGACAAACCCACACAAATTTATATCTACCTAGGAATGGTGTGAAGAACTAACCCTGGCCACAGGTCAGTTTAAAGGCCAGAACCCCGAAAGTTGCAATCGCCAGTAGGCTTGTAGGTGCAGATCAGACTCAGGACAGGTAAAACCAGATTTGGATCGGGACAGGACCACCAAAGGTTAAGACCAGCACCCGCAGTTCAGTTGCAACGCCAGCGCTACTCCCTCTCTGCAGCTAATAGTCAGAACCCCGATTGGGTTATCGATTTCACCGACAAAGTGCTTCGCCAGTACCTCAGCTTCCCGGACCCCGATTGGGTCAGCGAATCTTCTGATAGAGTGCTCCGCAGCACTTCTGCTCTCAATCACCTATTGAGTGCGTTGGGTCAGTGACAGGTCAGCTATTTGGACAAGTCGGACAATTTCTCTAGCTAAACCTATGCTAGTTATACTATTTTCCAGGTCAGTGTACCACCCTCCAAATGTTGCAAGTGTAAGGATTCCCAAGTTTCATTGGACAGAAAATTGAGGAGAGGTCATCACACCATACCAAAATGAAACTTTTACAGTCTCTTATTTAAATTTCCGTTCCCGCCCATCAAATCTAGGTTCTCATGACGACTTTATTCCACCCAACAATGAATGTTCTATTGGTAAATACATTGTTATAACATTGTATAAATGAGCTTCCTTCGACAGGGGTAAAAGTTCGTCTTCTCAGGCACATCTTGGATGAAACTGTTCTTTGGCAATCATTCAATTTCATGACTTGATGGACTTCAAACTCTAGTGCGCAGACTCAAAGGTTTCAATATGGAGTTCAGCGTCAGGCATCAGGCCCAAGATAATGCACATAAAAAAATAGAAAAGAAACAGCTTGAGAACACAGAATAAAAGAATGCACTGTATACCATGTATCTCTACTCTATACCCATTATTTTATGTATAACTATAGCATTAGGATTAAGCAGAACGAACAGCTTGGCAAAAGCAGCAGTGCAAGCTTCGTGCATGTGAAAACATAGAGCAGCCATTATAATACTAGTGCGCAGAAGCGAAAAGATTCCCTCCAAAGCATAGAATACATCATGTCACGTGAGTATGACAGACTCATGCGCAGAAGGAAGCCTCGCGTACCAGCAGCCATCTTAGATGCAAGCGTATTATGGTTAGTAAAACACATAAGCAAGCTTCTCTCGGACACCCAGCGTTCATGTAAATTGCGGTTTTAGTAAAACAAACATGTTGATTAGTGTTTTTAACGTTATTCGAGGTTCATGAATATAAGCAAGTCGCTTCACATGCGAATCCTTGCTCCATCAGTGTCTTGCTGTGTGGTGGCTTTAAATGCTTTTTAAAGGAAAGGGGTAGTTGAGAAAATATTTTATATTCGCTCAATTTACATTTTTATTGTCCCTGTATATTCGTTTTTATTTATATTGTGCACAGACATATCTATTTAGCTTGTTGATTTTATTCCAAATCAAGTATGGGCAAAAGGAAATGTATAGGTGATCCCGGAAGGCCCAAAACTCCCGAAAAAGCTCAGACACAGCCCTCACTACTAAATTACATATCAGGAGCTACGGGGGATAAAGAAACAGATTTCCTCTGGTGAGGAGTCATTGTGAGTTTCTGGATATCAAATAACGTCCCCATGACTATGGTACATTGCCCATTTTTATAATATTGAAAAACCTAAAACCAGTGGTAAAGGTAGGTCCACAGTGATTGATAAGGAGGTGAATAGGTGCATTTAGCATATATCTGAAACTATTAATTTATCCATCTCGGACTCTCCCCCACCCACTAAATGCATCAGAATAGACAAACTAAACTTCAACATTAGACTCCTAGTAGGTTAATGGTGACAAGGGCTGAAACTACTCAAGAGAACAGTGACTTAATTAATCAAAAACTCAACTCACTATGTATAGCAGTCAACTCTTTTGAAAAATTTGTGAAAATCTTCATAGAATATATAAACACTCGACTACAACACCTGGAAACTAAATGCACTGCTTGTCTGGATTTATTGAATACTCATACATCACAAGACATCATTGGGAATGCAACACTCAGTTATAACCTGCACACTTAACAGTACACAGAGGCAATCATATCAAGCATGCAATCAAAGTACCTAGGACACAATGCCTCCAGTCTATCCTGGGATAGGCTTGTCAGTAAGGGAAAAAACAGGTAATGTTGTGCCTCCGTTAGCCAACACTAGACCCACACAAGCCCCATTATCGCAGAAAACTGAATTTTTAGATCTTACCCCGGCTGCCACCCCATATGTAATTGTTCTTGCAAATGTCCCTATCTTACCCCCTCAGAGTATGGTATCGTGGACCTCTCTTAGGAATAAGTCATTAAATTGCTTAGGGCTCAGATCAGGCTTAACTGAACATCTGTTCGAGGACATAAAGATGATAAGGCGAATTAAATGGGTGGGTAGGACACGGTGTTGTTTTGTCTTTCAAAATACCAAGATTGTCCGGAATAGAACCAGGGCCTTATATGTATCTATAAACACCATTTCTGCTTTCCCCATAGGCTATATTTATCAACCGGGCTTGACTGGGGACTTCAATCGACCAAAGTCTCTGCTCATTTTAATGCTATCGACCAATCCAAATGACAATGTCACAACATTTAATCGGTTTCAGGATTTATCAAATCTTGAAAGTTTAGACTGACTTGACGTGGAATATTTGGGGGTCCTGAGGGGGGTCCAGAGTCTGATATTGTTCTGTTTAACCCTGGTGATGGGACACTTATTCAACAACTAAGTGGGTTAAATACTTTTCTAACTGCTGCCCCTATACGGCTAACCATTGACTCCATTAGTGATACCACACTAGTTAACTGTGTGGGGAATTGTCCCGACAACTCTTCTGATAATATTAGTTTCCTATTCTGGAACAAAGTTAACGATCCAGAATGGCTAGAATTTGTCGAGGGCTTTTACTTTATTTGTCTCCAGGAGACTTGGCTCACGGAACCCTTACACATGAATGGGTTCAGAATATAGAATGTCACAGCCGTTTCTACATTACGTGGTAGATCAAAAGGAGGCCTGTGCATTTTTGTTCCTAA
This sequence comes from Lissotriton helveticus, assembly GCF_964261635.1. Classification (NCBI taxonomy): domain Eukaryota; kingdom Metazoa; phylum Chordata; class Amphibia; order Caudata; family Salamandridae; genus Lissotriton; species Lissotriton helveticus. Next base: position 608,626,880 of record NC_136063.1, read on the forward strand.
TAACCTACAATTTGTAAGAATGACTAAAGAATTAGTTAATCCTTACTATCAAGTAATTGTTTGTGAAGGCCCAGGTCCGGCTAAGCTAGCAGTGATTAACCTGTATAATAACTCTCCAAGCTGTGATATAATACCAAACCTACACAAATTGGATGAGGATCTGGAATGTATGTACAAAAGCTACAGGAAGAACCTCTCAATTTTGTGTGTGGGGGTGATTTTAACATCCAATTATGCACCTTACACTCTGAAAAAACATTTGGTATGATTAATTTAGATGACATGGGCCAAACACATTTCATTCATAACTGATATGGAGATAAATTAAATGAGCTCATATACAATTTTTTTTAAATCATTTTCAGATGAAACTTCATCCCTATATGCCCCAGTTAGATGCACCTTTAATGGGAGAAACGCAAATAGTATCATTATGTCTTATTTTCGAACAAATCCGCTCTCCATGCTTTTAACTTTCACACTCATTTTATCTCACTAAGTGATCATTTTCCGCAGTCTGTACAAATCTCATCCATGTTACTATCTAGGAAACAGCATAGTTACAGCTTGGACCATACTGGAGAACGCAAGCTAGCCACTCTCAATGGCTATTCCTTGCGGTGTCAGCAGATCATTCCTGAGGCGTTTTCAAAAGAACTAATCTGTAGCAAAGGGGAAGCCTTTGAGATCTGTCTAGACGAAACCTCACAGCCCACAGAGATCATTAGTGATATGCATGAAGCAAGTATTAATAATGACAACCATGCATTTTGGAAGGCAGTTAACTCCGCACCACTGAAAGAGGATGTTGATCCGGGTATCGTGCTTGCGATACCAGAGGGTGACTGGATAAAACATCTTTCTGGCATTTATTCTCTCTCAATATTTACAATGGACTCTGTCGAGGCACTTGAACCTAATGATAAAATAACTCCAAGACAAACTACAACAATCACTCTGTTTAGTTTGGAGGAAGTTAATAGTGCAATAAACACTAGTAAAGGTGGAAAGGCACCTAGCCCAGACACTATTCCAGTGGGCCTCTATAAAGCCAATATTTCTCTGTGGGGACCCGTTATTAACCATTGTTTTAAGGACCTACTGTAATATAGTTTTTCTCCCCACATGGGAGGAATCAATATTAGTACTGATCTATCGGAAAGGAGAGCCACATAACCCTGCCTGCTATAGACCGATCTCATTGCTTGACTTCCTAGTGAAGATAGCGGACCGCATTATTTTAAATAGGATTAAAGAGTGGGCTGAATCTAATGGTATTTTGTCTGACCTTCAATATGGGCTCCGCACTGGGCTTGGAACTATTAAACAGGGCATTAATGTGAGTATTTTATTGGAAAATATACTAAGATTAAGGGAGGGAACTTATATATGGGATTTGTAGACCTGTCCTCCACTTTTGACTATGTCAATTACTCTAAGTTATGGACAATAATGTGCGATATGGGAATGGAGACACGGATCATTACCTTTCTGAAAGACTTGTACACAGGTTCAAAAGCTAAGGTCAGATATGGGACTGCGGGATAATGTACGCAGCCTTTCAGTGTGGAGAGAGGGGTGAGACAGGGCTGTATATTAACACCTTTTCTTTTCTCACTATATATAAACAACATAGGCACATCCCTGACTCTACACCCTAAATATCTGGCTTAGGTTGGCCATCGCCCTGTGTCTTTCCTCTTCTGCGCTGACAATGTCATTTTATTGGCCTGCACCACTCTTGCCCTGCAGTCTATACTCAATGATTTTGTCGACTTCATGCTGGACCTTGACTTGCTAGTAAATTATTCAAAAACAGTTACAATCAAGTGTGGTAGGAAAATGAAATTTGTTGCAATATTATAATTTTGGACACCACTATAGAATTTACAAAAATTTCTCATATTTGTGAGTGATTTTAGATAAAAAAAAAGCCAGATGGAGTCGCTCGATCTCGCCTAGGGCACTATTATTTACAAGTGTTTGTATGGCCCTACAACATTTTGCCATTAGGTTGGGTATAAACCTCCCTCCTCAACAGATGCTCACATGGGGGCATGCAAAATCTATGGTGCTACAATTAGTGTAAAATGAATTCTTGAAGTATCTGCTCGCTACACCAAAAAGTGCCTCCACATTCGTTTGTCAGGCTGTGTTGGGAGCCCCTTTTGTTGCTGACATAATTAGGATCCAATCCATTTTACTTTGGCACAAAGTCTGGACTTCAGATTATACTTGTTTAAATGGTGCTGTTATAGGGGACTGCCTAAATACAACTTTGCACACACACATTTCTTGGCTGACATACAAACATCGCTTCTGTTGCAATTTGGGTCCCTCATACTATTTCAATAACCCTGAATCCTTAGTAGCATTCAGCAGGAAAGATCGAATGCATCATGCATTTAGAGAACATAAGATTGACTGCTGAATTACTAAAGCCTACTGTTCTAAGAAAATCAGCTTATTTTAACAAGTTAAGATATGCAGCCGTACTTGAAAGTTGTACCTAACTCAAGGCACAGATTTGTCCCGACCCGTTTTAGAATGGATGCTTTCCACTGGATGGTTAGTTTTCCTGAACTTAACAAGTGGGCTTCGAACTTAGGTAATTATCCTTGTGACAACACAATAATACGGTGCACCATGCACGTGGTACTATTTTTTAACTTTTATAAAAAATGAAGGAAGCGCTATATCCTAAACCTTTTAAAACCATTACAGTTTACTCAAAGCCGCCCATCATTTCTTTTTCAACAATCATTGCCCACCATTGAGATTTGTTGCAGAATGTCAAGTTTTTTATATGCTGCTTTCTATGCTGGAAAGAACATTTTGATCGATGATTGGATTCATTCTGCATGATATTGGGCAAGTGACTAATTGATTCATGATGTTTTACTATCTTGTTAATATTTTATACGGTATATATCATAATATACGGTCTCAAACTAAAATCTTAACAATCTGCTACTATGAATTATAATAAGAGATTGATTAGGAATGCATGGCGTACCCTGAGCTGAGTTTTTTACACTCGGTCACCTTTTCTTTTACCATTTTCTCAATTGAATGCACAAAAGTTAAGTTGGGGGCGATATAAACGAAGACCAATATGATTGAAATGAAATGAATTGATTTTAAAATATTTTTTGTAATTGTATTTACTTCTTTTGTTGTGCTTTTATGGTCTAATTTATTTAGGTTGAATAAAGTTGGTACTTGACTTGGTTTTTCGCCCTTTGTCCAAAGTGAGTCTTGAATGGTCTGATTAGCTGCGTGCATAACAATCTGGTCTCTTATAAGCATGGTCAGCGACTAGCTGCCGCCTCCCCCCCAAACCGGCACCCAACACCCAGAAACGTGGACACGAGACTTCTTTACTTTTTGGAAGGCGGGCGCTAGTCGCCCGGCCGTATTTATTAAGATATGAAATTAAAAAAAAATGGTTTTAATTGCATGATCAACAATTTATACAAAAATCAGCAGGACATTAGTTACAAAATTATTGTCAACAAGTTTGAGAGCCTGACCTTAACAAAACTCTAATACATGTTGTTTCCTAACCGAGTCTAAACATCCTCATCTGATTTTTGTACATTTCTGGCCATATGGCAGGGTCACTACCCGTGTCAGGTCCTACAAGCTGCGCCTCCCCATAAGACGTGCGCATGCGCAGTGTTACCCCGGGAATTGCCCGGTCTACGCCCTGAACTCCATTTACCCACTAAAGGAGGGCCCTTACTCTGCGCCGGTGGCGTCATGAGTCCACGCGCGCGGGGTGGCTACCAGCCTAAGGAAAGCGTGAACTACTCCTACCCGCGCTCCTTTGGTTTGCAGCATCCATTACCTTGCCCCTGGAGTTCTAGGAGTGGCCCGCAGGCCACTCCCCCTGGGCGGGAACCTCCATAGGATGATGCCCGCCCCCTCAGACCTCAAATATGTGCTCACCGATAATGACCTTACCGCATGCCCCATACCTAATAAATACGACGACCTATGGGAAAAATTCTAAAGGACAGCTACACTGGCTAATAAATAACAGCATTACCGTACAGCTACAAAGGGAAAAAAGGCCTAAAGACACTTGGCATCCAAGAAAAAGTACTTCACAAATAATTCGCGAAAAAGGGGAAAAAATTCCTAAACATACAGCATCGTCAAAATATACCGACAGATCCATTACTATTACCATGTAATACATGTGGACAGTACCTTCGCAAACTTACCATTAAACCGGACATAATGCATGCCACAAAACTTTGTTCCAAGGGATGGTGGGTGGGAAAACAAAGAAGCCCCGAGCGCGGGGCACACGGTGCTGTGGGAGAGCGTCCAGGGACAAGGGGGTCACCTGGGCGCTCCCCACCTCTTTATTCTCCAGGGGCCAGGCGGGGGGGGCACGCCCCCCCCGGCCCGCCCCTCCTGTAGCCCGCCCCCCCTGACCCGGACCTTTTACCTGGTATCCGGGTCAGGGAGGCCGCCGGCCAATCGGTGGTGGGTCGCGCCCCCCCAGGGCCCGCCCCCACCACCGAGAGACAACAAAGGAGAATGGGGGGGAGATGGTCGCCGCGCCGCCATGCGTGCGGGGGGGCCGAGGGCCCCCCCTTTTCACATGGTCAGCGACTAGCTGCCGCCTCCCCCCCAAACCGGCACCCAACACCCAGAAACGTGGACACGAGACTTCTTTACTTTTTGGAAGGCGGGCGCTAGTCGCCCGGCCGTATTTATTAAGATATGAAATTAAAAAAAAAAGGTTTTAATTGCATGATCAACAATTTATACAAAAATCAGCAGGACATTAGTTACAAAATTATTGTCAACAATTTTGAGAGCCTGACCTTAACAAAACTCTAATACATGTTGTTTCCTAACCGAGTCTAAACATCCTCATCTGATTTTTGTACATTTCTGGCCATATGGCAGGGTCACTACCGGTGTCAGGTCCTACAAGCTGCGCCTCCCCATGAGACGTGCGCATGCGCAGTGTTACCCCGGGAATTGCCCGGTCTACGCCCTGAACTCCATTTGCCCACTAAAGGAGGGCCCTTACTCTGCGCCGGTGGCGTCATGAGTCCACGCGCGCGGGGTGGCTACCAGCCTAAGGAAAGCGTGAACTACTCCTACCCGCGCTCCTTTGCTTTGCAGCATCCATTACCTTGCCCCTGGAGTTCTAGGAGTGGCCCGCAGGCCCCTCCCCCTGGGCGGGAACCTCCATAGGATGATGCCCGCCCCCTCAGACCTCAAATATGTGCTCACCGATAATGACCTTACCGCCACAGGCCAGCATTGTTAACCGACGATCTGGCCTCCCCCTGCCTAGACCTACCCTAGAAAATTCTCACTTCAGCAACATCTTCCAACCAGGCCCTGACTTCATCAGACCACAGGGCCCTTCCTTCCTCCGTCAAATGGACTCCCCTCACCAGGTAGAACAAATACACCCATGTTGGATCATCTACAACCGAGGGGGGGGCTTGAAATAATTTGTCCCACTGTGTGTTGATCCTCTTTATCGAGTGATTCAACGCCCTGCCGAGTCCCCGCCACCACGGGATGAGTTGAGACCCTACTACTGTGCCACCCGGGCAAGTCCTGAAGACCCACCCACAGTGGAGATGAACTCATTAATGAGTATTCGCCTCCCCAGTTTGGCCAATTCAGTCCCCCCTAGGTGAAGTATCACCACTGACAGGGGGTCGGGCTGCTGAGCTAAAAGTCCCTGCAAGAAGTTCCTGGACTGACCATGGCACAGACCCTTAAACCAACTCTTCCCTGTCCTGCGTCCAGCCTGTTGCTTGTGCTGGCACATTGTAGCTCCTCAACTTCTGGTGATGAGTTCCTCCCCTGCGTGACAGGTTTGAGAAACTGCAAGAACCAGGAAAAGGCCAAGAAAACCTGGGTGACAAATTTCCCACTTCCCCCTTAGGGAATGGGTAGCACTTACACCTCCCAGCAATACTTGGGCCCTTGGTGTCCTCTTTCTCGACGTATGCTTCCCTTTTGACGTCCACCCGCTGCTGATGCTGCGGTGTGGAGGACTCCTCAGATATCCGCCATGGACCCAGCCGTGACTGACGTAAGCATCCCTTGGGCTGTCCACCTGTTGCAGCTGTTGTGATGTGGAGCACTCCAGGTATCCACCATGGACCCGGTCATACATAAATTGGAAAGATAGACACAAACCATTAGTGTTCCGGCAATAACTGCTGTACACGCCTTAAACTTACATTACCATCAGTCGCTAAGTTTTAGATAATCTTAGTGCCAGATCACTACACATTAACATGTCGACAGTAAATGTTACCATGGTAGGCTGTAAAATTGGCTTCCTATTTTCACAATCATTGTTACACAAGAAAGTTGTGCTGCAGGCGAGGACATCGCCTCTTACTCCTGGTTTTCTACCCACGTCTTCATGCATAGGATCTATGTGTAAAACAAGACAGCCTACTTAACAGTGCAGCATCACAGTCTTTAGCTCAAAGAATTAGCACAGCCCTAACTCCGCCAGGCCATACGCTGGCCCAAGGACCTTTTCCGCTCGCCACTTTGGCTTCCGGGAAATATCATCCCAGCCAACCGGACATGATCACATGCATCCCCAGAACTATGTGATGCCGCAACTAGGCTCTTGGGCACCTTTTAGGTGTGACATCAGGGTGTGTATCATTATCAGTACCCCAAGTGGTCTTTCTAAAGGCTCTAGGCCCTGTCTCTATGCCATTCGTGGTTCCCCCACCATATTATTAATATGTGGCTTTTGGTACACCCTTAGAGCTCAACGTATATGGTGCTAAATTACTGTGTGCTATATAAGTTTTCACACTGCAATTATTCGCCTCAAATCTCATCATAGGCTCAACGTATATTGTGCCAATTTACTTGTGTGTTAAATAAGTTTACTGACTGAACTAAAGGGGTGTGTTTAGTACAAATACATATATTTGTTGGTATACACCTGTTCTTTTTCATTTACTCATTCATGAGATTAAAGACTGGTAAAACAAGCTGCTCTATATTCCCTCATGACTTAGCTGAAGGCTGCACGCAATACAGCTAACCCTAGGATAGCTTACTAATAATGTTGACTTTAACCTATCATCCATGAAGGGTCGTTTGGACAGGTGCAATGTTTGGACTGGTGCAATGTCCCCCCTAGAATAGTGAACAGCACCTCATATGGTGCTTACCTCCACAATGCAATAAGTCCATTGTTTATACCTTATTCTTGAATGGTTCCATGATTGTTCTCACTATCACCTCAGCAGACACCAATGATAGTCATTCTAGAGCGTCAAAATCTGACTTATGTCAATGGCTGTTCTTTGCGTAAGATAAATAAGCAGCCACCATGGCTCGGATAAAATATTGCAAATGCCTGGAGGACATCCATAAAGAGGCCCAGGAATGAACACAACAAGGCATATGTAGCCCGGGCATCACGGCTATTAAGCAATGTATTTAGCGCCCGCACCCGGGTGATCCAAGGAAACTTGTAGTCACCGTGCCAAAGTTTTACAAACATGGTGCACAATGAAACAGCCCATGCCATAATACAACACGTTTAACCACTGCAGAAAAGTGGTAACACGGAGCAAGCTAAGGCACAGGCCTCGCTCGCTGTTTTGCACTGAAACTCCTGGCCGGTGCGCGCAGCGGCTTGGCCCACAAAGGTAAGACTACCCCCATTACGTGCACTATTCCCAACTCTGGACTGTCACAGTCCGTGTGTGTGTATTTTGAGCGTGTGTACCATATTCACCCCTGTGATAGTGCAGATCCCTACGTTTCTGTTTGTACGTCCTTGTAAACAGCTCTGAATTCCATGGCACTCCTTCTGCACACTCATCCTCCGTAGGTGTACGCTACCGACGCAGATAAGTCAGTAATCCAGCGCAATGTGTCTGGATACCTACATATGTACGACTAATTCTATCCTATTGTATTCTATGCGTTTTTATAAAGCGCTGATTTTACCCGAAGGTGTCAGAGCACTGTAACATAGGACCCGTTAGAAGAGTAAACTGTTGTAGGAATAGAGCAACAAAATGTAGCATGAAACCGACTGGCCAAGCAAAAGTCACCCAGTCTGACCAATGTTGATGACTCGCGGATTTCCTGGCGAACAATAGCAGGCCAGATAATCACACAACACATGCGAAAAGACCACTATTTCAAACCTAGTACGCACCTGATGTACTCCCTGCGAAGCAGAATTAAACCCAATGCGACCAATTTACCAAGAACAAAAGCATTTCCAGGCGGGGTCTGAGAAGGGGGGGAATTATTTGAAAATGTCCCTCGTACCAGACCTTTGCAAGCGCGCTCTGCTATGCTATATTAATGCATCATACGCTCGCTGTGCAGGGGAATCCTTCAGCACGTTCAGAAAACAGTCCACTGCCAAACCTGTATCCCATACCTACGCATTGGCGAAATCCCTGAAACACATGTACAGCCACTTATAAAGCTGTAACCCTAATACGCATTGATAACAGTGCACTGCCTCCATACTTATGCAACATGTCCTATGGAGGAGACGGGTAGTTCATGAATCTCGCAAAAGGCAGTGCCAACTGTGGTGAGTTTAAAAGTCATCCTTCCCCCCCATGAAGTCGCTTAATCAAATCATGCGGCTGTGAAACATCCCCTCATCTCATTAATACAATACGACAATATTGTATCTTTCGTGCCATATAATTCAATTGAAGGACTTCCCACTATTCTTACATCAGACGTGCGGGGCATATTACCCCCCTATTCATTCATGCCAAAGCGTCCCCCCCTAGATCATAGCTGACTCTCACGCGTTAAACTATCTCCACGTGCAGTCCCCCTTCCTTATGCGCGCAGAACATATTGGTGGCTGCTCCCTTCGCACCAGCTGCAATCACTAGCGATGTTCTGGGCACCACTGACCACATTAACTACGGAACTTAAGCAGCATCTCTGACAGGCTTAATTGTAATATATCGGAAGTTCTTCTCTGACAGGCTTAAATTGTAATACATCGGAAGTTCTTACATGGCCACAACCTGCCCCACACATGAAATCAGTGTCTAAAGCGTCACCCATAGCAATCTGAAACACCTCATAGCTATGGTTTTATATGAACCATGAATAAGAGCGCCGTACAAAGCGCCAGTTACCTTACATATTTGTGTCATTGAAACACTTTTAAATGCTTAACAGTGCGTCTTGTGCAAATGTTTGGGGGCAGACATATTTACCACGGGCTACCTCGGCATAACGTCAGAAGTTCCGAGAATCATCTCAGTTAAATTGCAACCATTATTTTGCCCCAACACATCCCCTCCCCAAAAACGTTGGAGAAGTCAACTGAAACCTGTTTTATTGTACCATTGCACGTCTTGGAAGAACGTTTTGGTCACCTTTCTAAAAATTTCTACCATCTGTATGGTCGGACTGCATTTGTGATTTAATGCATACTTTAAACACATGACCACATAAAATATATCCACGCATTTCAGAATGCATATTTTATACAGCTCACTTAAACGGGTAATACTACCGCTAGGAGATATTCAAGACTCTACAAACATCGGGTTAGAAAGTGACCCAGATAAAGTGTTTAAAGTAGCTACCCATATTAGCCTGCACTTGAGAAAATTACTATTTTGAGATGAAAAACATTTGCACGAAAGTGTGATATACGAAAGCCAGACAGTGGAGGCAATGAGGCGAGCAGAAGAGGTGACAAATGACAGGGAATGAACGCATTCAGGAAATGAAAAACTTGATTAGTGCGCTCTGCACGCCACGCTCCGGGCGGCCCGCTCGCTTCTCAGCGATGCTCGAGGACAAGGGCTTTGCATTCCCGGAACACAGCACAAGTATGAACATGGGCCGCGTGCGCCCGGGGTATTTTTAGATTGATGGCAAGATTGCTCCCATTGTTTGGCCAGCAGGGATTGTGACAAGCTTATTAAACTTGCCTTACAATGACAGTTACACAGACCCGGGCGCTGCTGCAAATGTTTAGATTAACAGGCGCGCGCCAAATACACTGCACGCCCTTACCGAGCTAGACTTCAGGGGGAAGGGCGGAGTGTCCACCGGAATGGAGCAAATATTCATCAGTGTGCGAGTTCAGCGGATGGCTCTAAAACTATAGCTTGCATGCACTTCGTCAGGCCCCCTCCTGACGGTTCAAGGCTCACCCTGCACTACCCACTCGGCCTCCGTGATTGGCGCAAGCTCCGCTGCTTTACTACCACACTTTTTCATTTCACAGTTAATGAAAGGCAAACCAAGCACACGAGAAAACAGTGTCCCATCTAGATCAGCAATGCACGCATCTGCAAATGGAATATTTTAGGTACCATTAATTAGATTCCAGCATCTATCACACCACCATTTCACAAGTCGACAGGCTTGCTGCAACAAACGAGAGCATTTGTTTGACAAGTCTCAGACTCTATTTAGGGCACATTTTCCAGGAATCACCATAACAATCACATTTTGCTTTACAAAATAAATTTGATCTCCTGGAGTTTGTATCCGTGGTACATTGGTAGCGAACACACACACACACAAAATATTTCGGCGTATGGGATGGGCCCAAGGTTCCATGCAGCACTGCGTCCCGGCCCCATTTATTACAACACCAAAATACATGCAGCAGTATCCCTGACCCGCTTGAGGATACTTACACTCCGGTCACCAACCAGGTATCGAGCACGGAGCCTCCCGCGTAGAAAGTGAGCCCCAGATGTGAACATCATTCCGAGACTGCTTCCCACCGAAACCTTCTCCCGCCGCCGATGCTGAACTCGGGTCGGGCTCCCTCCTTGCTCTGACGACGCCCTGAACATCCGCAGCTCCTTGCCAGTCCGACGGGGCACGTCTGTAATCAGCCTTTCTTCCTCGGGAATGCACTTTCGAACCCGTTCCAGCTTCCGCCTGTGAAAACAAGAACAACATTAACGGACAGCCTCCTAGCGAGGCTGAAGCGCGCCCCCTTCGGATGGACTCCCGCCGAGCTGGCCTCTTCAGCAGGTAGCCTCTGCTCGCTGCATACTGGGACAAAGGGATCGAAAAGGCTCCTCGTCCGCCGCCATGAACCTGAAAAAGAAAGCGGGAAATTTTACAAAACAAAGAAGCCCCGAGCGCGGGGCACACGGTGCTGTGGGAGAGCGTCCAGGGACAAGGGGGTCTCCTGGGCGCTCCCCACCTCTTTATTCTCCAGGGGCCAGGCGGGGGGGGAACGCCCCCCCCGGCCCGCCCCTCCTGTAGCCCGCCCCCCCTGACCCGGACCTTTTACCTGGTATCCGGGTCAGGGAGGCCGCCGGCCAATCGGTGGTGGGTCGCGCCCCCCAGGGCCCGCCCCCACCACCGAGAGACAACAAAGGAGAATGGGGGGGAGACGGTCGCCGCGCCGCCATGCGTGCGGGGGGGCCGAGGGCCCCCCTTTTCATTTGTCGTGCAGCACCCCAAAACGACAAGTTTGGGACAAATTCTTAAGAATGGCCACATTTTCCTCTATAGATTCCTCCTTCCCTTGTTTACAGTGGAAAAATGTATACCTATCCGCCGCAACGCAAATTGTAGGTTTGTGGTAACTGCCAGAGTCCTCCAAAGCATCAGTGTACGCATTTCCCTGCCCCCACTTGCGCTGACCTTTTTATTAACACAGTTATATAGTTTGAGGCCGCCAGCCTCTAGGCAATGCAGTAAAATGTTTTTCTTCTTCTCAGGGCTTAAGTCTTTGTCTTCATCATCAAATGTAGAAACAGAATTTGTGAAATATTCACGCCATTCCTTTCACTTTAATGCAGGCTCCCCTACAACTTGCAAGAATGCTCGTGGTGAAGATACATCATGTACATCACCTGATGCCATGATGAAGATATAGGTGAAAGGTGAGGTGCACCAGATGTAAACTGCAGTGGTAGTGAAAAGTAGCAAAAGAAAGAATTATCTTTGTAACTAACCAGTCCAGGTTGCTCTGAAATGCTCAAAATAAAGTTGCATGTAGATGCTAATAATAAAATGAAATGAATTTGTATGACACACTTATACCCAGAGGTGTCGTGGCGCTGTACTCATACCTCTGTGGAACCCTTCCTGGCTTTGCCCTGTGAAATGCCCACTCCTGGGCACCCCCAAGGTGAAGCCAGGCATCCCAGCGCTGTTGGGGCCGTTGTGGAGATTAAGCAAGCTATTGCCCAGAGTTGCAGAATGGGACCCGTGATTAGAATAGGCACCAAGGCGAGAATGATCAGGTCCGAGGAAATTGAGCCCAAGACCCGCCGAGGCGGGAATTGAACCCTGGTCCCGGGCCAGACCTCTGCATCAGGATCTGCCGCTCTAACCATTGAGCCACACTTCGCCACGTTACATGAAAGCCCTTCACCAAACGCAAAACAGACGTGCAAAAAGCAACCCAGCCAGTTAAATGAAGATTGAAGCGCCCAACAGGCTCGCAGGAATCACCTTTGAAGGCTATCCTGAGGAGAATTACACATTCACTTTCAGATGAGCTGCGATGATGCAGCACGCAAACAAAATTATTACTTCTGTATAAACAGCTAATTGCAGCACGCATGAAGTAAGTTGAAAGGTGTGAGGTCACATTAAACATAGAGATTCTAGTGTGTAAGAGGTCAGCAGCGTGACAGGATTCACAAATCCAGTACCCCGTCCCTAAGATGGTGGCTTACGGTGTGCTGGAACGCAGCGTGCGCACCTCAATTACATCACTCCTTCAACGATCTCAGCGAGGCAGTATGACTCTCCTCCGGGGTTATCCCAGGATGGCAATGCTCACAGAAATGCCGCTCAACTGCTGCATGACTTAGGGGAGACCCAACTCCTTTGGATATAGTAATTTGCCAGGAATACTACTTTTCACAAAGCGAAGACTGGATGAATATTTTATCCAAATCAGCACGAGCTGGGCTGCTGATGTACTGGGATTTTCTCCATAATTCTAAAGACGAGGAGACCAGTTTCCTTGAAGAGATTTATTCAAGGTAGAAGTACCAGCACACCAGAAAGGGAAGACAATGCAGTAACACTCAACGTGTCAACTCCCCAATGAATCTCCTTCAACTGACAACTCGGATCAGCTGGCATTCTAGAATGCCAGCTGATGGCATCACAATACAGGTGAATGCGCAAGGGGTATGGGTGCCAGGAGGAGGTATGGGAGGGACATTTCTAGAAGTAGAATTCCAACACAACACAAAGTACAATTAGAAACTTTAATTTTAAATCACTGTCTCAAGTAACCAATTTAGCCTTATTACCTACTGGTTGTTACCAGTAGGTAGTTTTAGTTAGCACTCTGTTTCTATTCAAAAAGTGTTTGTTCTTATGCCAATATCTTTGTTGCCGTTTGACGAATCATCACAAAATTTTAAAACCGGTCAGCTCCTGCCTTAAAAATGAAGTGCTGGATTCAGTGCTTCAGTATGAATAAACACCCAGGTGGACCAGGTCCCAGGGGCTATAAGCAGTTAATTAGCAGGGCCGCAGGGGCACCGCAGCCCCGTGGACTGCCACCTCCCCAGGGCTTTAGTCAGTAAGTGTGGGGGGGACGCAGCCCCGCAGCTCTGGGGAACGCCACCTCCCTTGGGCTTCTAAAAAATGTATGGGGGGCTCCTGCCCCCCACACTCCCCCGGGGACCGCCACCTCCCAGGGACATTTATCAATAGGGGTAGGGGTCCTTGCAGGCCTCCCAAGCCCCAGGGACCACCACCTCACCGGGGCTTACGTTAAAATAAAAAAGTGTGTACCTCTTTTGCAACTCTATTGCCTCTTTCTGCAGTTCTCTTGCCTCCTTCTGCAACTATGCTGCTTCTTTCTGCACTTCTCTTGCCTCTCTCTGCAACCCTGTTGCTTCATTCTTCACTTTCTATGCTTCTTTCTGCACCTGTCTTGCTTCTTTCTGAATTTGAATTTGAATTTAAAAACACTTGTAAAGCGCGCATATACCTGGCGGTTTCTTGGCGCTTGGTCACTTTCTGCACTCATCTTCCCTCTTTCTGTACCCTTCTTGCCTGTTTCTGCATCTCACTTGCCTCTTGCTGCACTTTTCTTGCTTCTTTCTACACCTCTGTTGCTTCTTACAGCAATTCTCTTGCCTCTTTCTGCACTTCTCTTGCCTCTTTCTGTACCTCTTTTACCTCTTTCTGCACCCGTCTTCCTTCTTTGTGCAACTCTCTTGCCTCTTTGTACTAACCCTGGGCGTAGTTTGCGTAGTCGCGCTACACGTAGCTATGTGAAGTGCACTTCGCACTACGTAAGCTATGCGTAGCTACGCGAACTGCGTAGTGCGGTAGGGAAAATGCTGTTCGCACTGATTGTACAGTGCCGGATGCTTGTCTGTACTGTGTAATCATTGCAAATGACATCTTGCACAGAGCAAGCAGTCGTTTTCTGCCAATCAAGTAGATGTGTACTCATGCAGCAGTTTTCTCAACGTGGACTGGTAGTTTCTCATCGCGAGCGCTCCCAAGCATATGCGACCATCTCAGCGAGAAATCTGACCTCCCCGCATTGAGAATCTCGCCAGGAGGTTTATTTTCCATGCTTGCGATCAGCAACTTAATGTTGCTGATCGCGAACGAGGGAAAAGTCTCGCCTGGATGTCATTTTGCTCGCTCGCGGACGCCAACTTGATGTTGAGGACCGCGAGCAACCAAAAAATGCCCGCTACGCTATGCTACGCATTTTTGCACTGCGCTATGTGCAATTCGCATAGCGTGTATGTGCAAACTACGCAAGCGTAGTGTAGTCCTACGCCCAGGGTTACTTTCTACACCTCTCTTCACTCTTTATGCACCACTCTTGCCTCTTTTTGCACCTCTGTTGCTTCTTTCTGCACTTCTCTTGCCTCTTTATGCACCCTTCTTGCCTCTTTCAGCACCTCTGTTGCTTCTTTCTGCACTTCTCTTGGTTCTTTCTGCACTGCTCTTGCCTCTTTTTACATTCCTCTTGCCTCTTTTTGCACCTCTGATACTTCTTTCTGTACCTCTCTTGCTTCTTTCTGCAGCTGACTTGCCCATTTCAACACCTCTGTTGCTTTTTTCTGCAGATCTCCTGCCTCCTTCTGCACCTCACTTGCCTGTTTCAGCACCTCCCTTGCCTCTTTCTGTACCCCTGTTCCCTCTTTCTGCACCTTTCCTGCCTGTTTCTGTACCTCTCCTGTCCCTTTCTGTACCTCTGTTGCCTCTTTCTGCACTTTTCTTGCCTCTTTTTGCACCCCTTGTGCCTCTTTCTGCACCTCTGTTGCTACTTTCTGCAGTTCTAGTGCCTCTTTCTGCACCTCTCTTGCTTCTTTCTGTACCTCATTTGCCTCTTTCAGCAACTCTGTTATTTTGTTCTGCAAATCTCTTGCCTCTTTCTGCACCCCTCTTTTTTCTTTCTGCACCTCTCTTGCTTCATGCTGCACCCCTTTTCCCTGTTTCTGCATCTTTCCTGCCTGTTTCTGCATCTCTCTTGTCTCTTTCAGGACCTCTGTTGGTTCTTTTTGCACTGCTCTTGCTTCTTTCTGCACCTCACTTGCCCCTTTCTGCCCTTCTCTTGCTTCATTCTACACCTCTGTTGCTTCTTTCAGATATTCTCCTGCCTTTTTCTGTACCTCTCTTGCCTCTTTGTGCACCTCTCCTACCTCTTTATGCACCCTCTTGCCTCTTTTTGCACCTCTGTTGGTTCATTCTGCAGTTCTCTTGCCTATTTTTGTACCTCTGTTGCTTATTTATGCACTGCTCTTGCTTCTTTCTGCATCCCTCTTGCCTCTTTCTGCACCCCTCTTTTCTCCTTCTGCACCCATCTTGCCTATTTTTGCACCTATGTTGATTCTTTCTGTTTATCTCTTGCTTCTGCTTTCTGTAATTTTCTACATCTTTCTGGACTCCTGTTGCTTCTTTCAGATATTCTCCTGCCTTTTACTGTACCTCTCTTGCCTCTTTGTGCACCTCTCCTACCTCTTTATGCACCCTCTTGCCTCTTTTTGCACCTCTGTTGGTTCATTCTGCAGTTCTCTTGCCTATTTTTGAACCTCTGTTGCTTATTTATGCACTGCTCTTGCTTCTTTCTGCATCCCCCTTGCCTCTTTCTGCACCCCTCTTTTCTCCTTCTGCACCCATCTTGCCTCTTTGTGCACCTATGTTGGTTCTTTCTGTTTATCTCTTGCTTCTGCTTTCTGTAATTTTCTACGTCTTTCTGGACTCCTGTTGCCTCTTTGTGCATTTCTCTTGCATATTTCTGTGCTTTTCTTCCTCTTTCTGCACATGTCCTACCTCTGTAGGCATAGTTAGAAAGTAGCTTTTAAAAAACCTTTGAAATTCACTGAAAAAAAACATAGGTTTCACGGTCTTCATAGTTAGAAATTAGCGTTTCAAAAACATTTGAAATTCACTGAAAAAACATAGGTTTCAGCCATGTTATAGTTAGACATTAGCATTTAAAAAACCTTTGAAATTCACTGAAAAAAACATACGTTTCAGGGAAATTATAGTTAGTTGGACATTTCACTGGTACAAAACCAGAAAAATGTGGCCAGTATAGTTAGTTCAGCTAACTATAACTTGTGCCCCCGCAATGAACTGCTGATGATGTCACAAATTACATCATTTATGACATGCTCAGTGACATCACTGATGACATCTCAAATGCATCACTGATGACATCATCCATGTGATAATCAAATGCACCTCTTCACAACCTAATCTAACCTTAGATACTCCTACTCTAAAATACAGACTACCATTTTCAAAACTATGCACACACTATTACCAGTTAGTACATACCCACTCACTGATTCCTTGGTCTACCCATACATCCACTTATTCACCTATAATGTCACTCATACATGCAGTCACTCATCAATACAGCACTATCTTATATACTTATAGGACTAGAGAGATACTCACACATCGCCACTCAGCCATAGAGGTACTCACACACCTAGTCAGTAATGCAAAGAATTAGTCACACTTCTATTTACTCATCTATACAGTTAAACACACACCACCTCACTTATTCATACTTATACTAACACATACTTACTCTCTTATACAATCACTGATACAAGCAGACATTCATCCATAAAGCCACTCTCACAATAACCCACCCTCACATATAGTTGTTTCTATACTCCAACACTCACATATACTGCCTTTCACATATGAAGCTACTCACACATGTACCACTGAGACAACCATTTACTCACCAATACAGCCATACACATACTCACCCACCCATACAGCCCCTCACAGATGTACTCTTGAACCCATACACCCAGTGAATCACCCACTTACACATCCATGCAGGGAGTCCTACACCCCCACCCACCCACACAGATACTCAGACCCCCATACAGATACTCAGACAACCAATCAATAACCCATATAGACACTCATGTAGCTACTCACCAACCCATTGAGCCGCTTACACACCAACTGACAGACTGATACAGACATTTACACAGTTTAGTCACTAGCCAATCTATTCACTAAGACACGTTTAATCACTCACAAACAGTCAGTCACGCACCTACTAAATCATCCATTTAGATACTCATACATCCAATCACTCTTCAATACACCTTGACATATATATACATATATATATATATATATATATATATATATATATATATATATATATATATATTTTACAACACGTTTTCCCCGGTCCCGGGGAGGATGGGGTCGCAGAAAGAAAACGGAGTTCAATCGCTTATAGTCTCGATAGTTTCTTTATTTCACAAATCCATGGGGGAACAAAAAACAACCAACGCGTTTCGGCAGCGTCCGCTGCCTTGGTCACGGACAGTTTGGTGCATGAAGCTCACAAGTTTAAGGACAAATTAGGGTAGTAGAGACACACCCCCTTGATTTTGGGTCGTCCCACATTAAAAATGGAATTCTGGGACTAGTAGTTTTCCTTTAACATTTGACTATGTCATGAACGCTGTAGTAATTGTGAAGGGGGAGTAACTCTATCTATACATTGTGTTATTTATGTAACTTGTAAATCATTGTTCAAACATTTAATGCATTCTTGCAAAATTAAAATGCGTTCTTGCAAAATTGAACAAATAATGCCCTCCGGTGGGCACATCATTTGGCCATCAATGGTTTTTTGATTATTTACAATTGTTTACAAAACAAAACAAAACAATACTGCCCTCTGGTGGGCCAGGGTTAACACTTACATTTAAAAAACTAATAAAATCCTTGTGTGAGCTATTTTACAAAGGTGAGAAAACGTGGGGTAATGAAAAGATTTTGGGAAGAACACAAAATGGTTAAAATTAGGTATGATCAGCAGGGTGCTAAAGGAAGCTCTTTTGGGTAGTATTTACAGATGTATATACAGTTCCTCTGATTGGTTAAGACCAAAGGGCGTCATGGTTCTGAAGTTCAAGATATGTTTTGACTCCTTGCGTCGCAGGGATCTTTCATTATGGCCACCCCTTGCTGATAGGCTCATCGTTTCAATGCCCCAAAAGCGCAGTTGTTTCCAGTCTCCATCGTGGTTTGACTCCATGTGTTTAGCAACAGCGTTGCCTCTGTCCTTATGCACAGTTGCACGAACATGCTCCAATATACGCTTTTTTAATTCACAGATGGTGCTGCCTATGTATCTTAGCTTGCACGGGCATTCAATCATATATATGGTATATTTGCTGTTGCATGTTATGCATTCTCTAATTCGCCAAACCCTGTTGTTGGGCATAGTTATTTCAGTTGTTGGCTTGGCGATTTCACAGGCTTTGCAGTTGTAACAATTTATAAACCCTTTGGTTTTTAGCCAGTGTGTTTTTTTGCTGTAGGTTGGAAATGACTGTGGACAAGTTGGTCCTGGAGGTTTTTTGCCCTTCGATATGTTACCGTGGGGTGTTTGCCCATTTTCCTGCCTATCACTGGATCCAGCTGTAAAATCTTCCAATTTCTTTTCAGAATTTGATTTAGCTGTTTGGTTTCCTTACTATAATTTTTGATCAATCTGATTGGTTCCTCCACCGTTGGTGTTTGAGATTCTTTCAATTTCAAGCAATCCGATCTTGATGTTTGATTTGCCCTTTCCCAACATTGTCTTGTGGACGTTGGGTTGTATTGTCTTTTTTTAAAACGTTGCATAGCATTCTTGCTCTGTTTCTGCCATTCCAGTTCTTCACTGCAAATTCTACGCAAACGCAAAAATTCCCCATAAGGGATGCTTGATATAAGTGATTGTTGATGGAAGCTTGTAGCTTCCAGTGTTGCGTTTGTTGCAGTTCTTTTGCGATGGAGAGTTGTTTCCACTTGGTTGTTTTTTATATATACTTCTGTGTCTAAAAAGACCGCTTTATATTGACTGATGTTGTGGGTAAATTTTATGCCAGGTGTGCTATTGTTTAATATTTGGAAATATTCCAAGAATTTCTCCTCTCCGCCATTCCACACTATGAACAAGTCATCTATGAATCTTTTCCAGATTATGATATGCTGTGTGAATGTATGATGTTTTTCATCCCATGCCATTGTTTCCTCCCACCATCCCATGGCGGTACAGGCATAGTTGGGGCTAAAAGAAAAGCCCATGGCGGCTCCATTTTTTTGTTTGTATAGCATGTCACCGAACATGAAGATGTTATTGCATAGTAGATAGTTAATCATTTCTGATAGCATGTTATTATGCTTTTGATAATGGATATTTCGTTCTTTAAGCACATGTTTGCATGCATTGAGACCCATTTCATTGTCAATGTTCGTATATAACGTGATCACATCCATTGTGATCATGATGTATTCAGGTTGCCATTCAATTTGTTTCAGATTGCACAAAAAGTCAGTAGTATCCCTTATATATGATTTCAGGAGTTTTACATGTGGACTCAGGTAGTGATCAATAAAGTTAGATAATGGTTCCAGCAGGGAGCCATTGGCTGACACGATTGGTCTCCCTGGTGGTCTAGTGGCACTTTTATGGATCTTTGGCAGGAAGTACACCGTGGCTGTTTTAGGGAAATCCACTGTTAAATATTTTTTCTCATCAAAATCCAAAAGCTCATCCTTTTCCCATTGGTTGATTTTTTTGTCCAATTCTCTTTTTATGTTATCCGTTGGATTGTTTTCAAGTTTTTCATAGTAGTGTTGGTTATTCAATTGGTCCATCGCTTCTGCAGTATATAGCTTTCGGTCCCATAATACTATGTTTCCGCCTTTGTCGGCTACCTTAATTTCAAAGCTTTCATTGTTTTGTAGTGAGTTCAAGGCTTGCCTCTCAATTTTGGAAAGGTTATCTTTGGTATTGGTTTTGATGTTGATTTTGTATAAATCATGGATAACAGCCTCCTGAAACAGATCTATTTTGTTTCCCGGTGTCAATTGAGGGTAAAATTTTGATTTTGCCTTAAGGCCGCTGGTTCCTGCCCCCAATTGTGGTATGGCCGTTTCCAGGTCAATTTCCTGTCCTTCTTGGGCATTTAGATTTAGTACTGTCAGGAATGCTTCCGAATCCCTTGCTGTCAGGGTGGATGTGGGTTTGGGTTGGCATTTAGATATCATAGGTTTGTTTTTTCTTTCAGCAAAGAATTTTGCAAGTTTGATTTTACGAATATAAAGATATAAGTCAATTCGTGTCTGCGCCATGTCTATGTGAGCCGTTGGGCAGAAATTGATTCCCTTCTTTAGTAGCGAGGTTTCGGCTTCTGAGATTTCCTTCCCTGAAAGGTTAATTATCTGAAGTTCCTCATTTAATTCCCCTTCCTTTGTCTCATTAATCTGGTCTGTGTTCCAACTTTTTCGTTTGTAGCCGTTTCGCCTTCAGCTCCTCCTTGTGTGGGTTTGGTGAACCTTGGTTGCCAGGATCTTCCCCTTCCCCTTGCTCGACCACGTGTATTTCTTTGCGCCCCATGGCTTTGTTCCCATTGTTGCTGCGATAGAACCAGGCGCATGTCCCCTAAAAAAATCCTTTGTTGTTGGTCTAGATTGGCGTCATCCTCGCTTAGGTCCACTGATGTCAAGGATGACATGCTTGATGATGAGCTGACTATGTTGGTTTTGGGTGGTCTGAAGGGGTCATATTTGCGGGCGAACGTGAATATGCGTCCTTGCGCATAATCGTTGGCATCCCTCTCAAATTTGGTCTGCTTTTTCAATCTCACTTCCTCTTCATGTTTTTCAATTTGTTTATTTTGGTCCTCCTTGAATTTTGTCATTTCAGTGCTTAGTTGTAAGCTATCAAGTTCCTTTTCCAACGCCCGTAGTTGTTCTTTTATTTTTTCAAGCGCGATCTCAATATGCTTCACAAGTATCTTTAGCAGTCCCAAAGAGGAGTTTATTGTATATTCACCCCACTCCTGGAGTAGTTCATTCGTGACGTCTTGTTGACTAGGCATTAATAATATTCGTAAGCCTCGAGGCACCCTCTCCACTTCCAGGTATTTTTGTAGGGAGATTAATTCCCAGGATTTGTTTATTTCCTTTTTGTTTAATTTTTCCCAAAGGCGCAGTTTGTCTTTTGTGTCATTTTTTCCTGATTCCTTATCAGCTTCAGTTGGTTTGGTTATATCACTTTTATTGAACATAGTGACGATAAGTTCCTTCCTTTTCGCATCCCGCTTATCCATAATGCTTCTCTCTTTTGTTTGATCCCCCTGTAGTGGATATATACTAGTTTGATAGTAAGCGACTCCGTTTTTTTTCCTATCTCTCTGTAACTGTTGGATTGTACCTTTAAATTGTCCTTTTTACTGAGACCCTTCAGTCCGGCTTGTATGGGTGTTTGGTAAATCATGGGACTTCAATCACAGTTCAAGGAGACAGGTTCCCAACAACCGGCAAGTACAAAGTACACTGTTGTGCGTTTCCTGTTTGTTATTTATTCAACTGATACACCCAAGTATCGTTCAATCGGCGTACTCCCACAAGCAAGCTCTCTTACCTTGGAGTCCTCCCTCCGTGGCAAACAGCTTGTTGCTTCCTTCCGTCGATCGTTCGTGGTTGGGCGAGTCACAATAGTCGTGTAATCCAAATGCCGGTGAGCACCTCGAAAAGTAAACCACATCTGTCACTTGGCTCCCTTCCTCTTCGATAGGCGCTGCTTTCTTGGTCGCGTTACCCCTGCGGATGAGCCAGCCGCTCACAATTTACAACACGTTTTCCCCGGTCCCGGGGAGGATGGGGTCGCAGAAAGAAAACGGAGTTCAATCGCTTATAGTCTCGATAGTTTCTTTATTTCACAAATCCATGGGGGAACAAAAAACAACCAACGCGTTTCGGCAGCGTCCGCTGCCTTGGTCACGGTCAGTTTGGTGCATGAAGCTCACAAGTTTAAGGACAAATTAGGGTAGTAGAGACACACCCCCTTGATTTTGGGTCGTCCCACATTAAAAATGGAATTCTGGGACTAGTAGTTTTCCTTTAACATTTGACTATGTCATGAACGCTGTAGTAATTGTGAAGGGGGAGTAACTCTATCTATACATTGTGTTATTTATGTAACTTGTAAATCATTGTTCAAACCTTAATGCATTCTTGCAAAATTAAAATGCGTTCTTGCAAAATTGAACAAATAATGCCCTCCGGTGGGCAAATCATTTGGCCATCAATGGTTTTTTGATTATTTACAATTGTTTACAAAACAAAACAAAACAATACTGCCCTCTGGTGGGCCAGGGTTAACACTTACATTTACAAAACTAATAAAATCCTTGTGTGAGCTATTTTACAAAGGTGAGAAAACGTGGGGTAATGAAAAGATTTTGGGAAGAACACAAAATGGTTAAAATTAGGTATGGTCAGCAGGGTGCTAAAGGAAGCTCTTTTGGGTAGTATTTACAGATGTATATACAGTTCCTCTGATTGGTTAAGACCAAAGGGCGTCATGGTTCTGAAGTTCAAGATATGTTTTGACTCCTTGCGTCGCAGGGATCTTTCATTATGGCCACCCCTTGCTGATAGGCTCATCGTTTCAATGCCCCAAAAGCGCAGTTGTTTCCAGTCTCCATCGTGGTTTGACTCCATGTGTTTAGCAACAGCGTTGCCTTTGTCCTTATGCACAGTTGCACGAACATGCTCCAATATACGCTTTTTTAATTCACAGATGGTGCTGCCTATGTATCTTAGCTTGCACGGGCATTCAATCATATATATGGTATATTTGCTGTTGCATGTTATGCATTCTCTAATTCACCAAACCCTGTTGTTGGGCATAGTTATTTCAGTTGTTGGCTTGGCGATTTCACAGGCTTTGCAGTTGTAACATTTTATAAACCCTTTGCTTTTTAGCCAGTGTGTTTTTTTTGCTGTAGGTTGGAAATGACTGTGGACAAGTTGGTCCTGGAGGTTTTTTGCCCTTCGATATGTTACCGTGGGGTGTTTGCCCATTTTCCTGCCTATCACTGGATCCAGCTGTAAAATCTTCCAATTTCTTTTCAGAATTTGATTTAGCTGTTTGGTTTCCTTACTATAATTTGTGATCAATCTGACTGGTTCCTCCACCGTTGGTGTTTGAGATTCTTTCAATTTCAAGCAATCCGATCTTGATGTTTGATTTGCCCTTTCCCAACATTGTCTTGTGGACGTTGGGTTGTATTGTCTTTTTTGAAAACGTTGCATAGCATTCTTGCTCTGTTTCTGCCATTCCAGTTCTTCACTGCAAATTCTACGCAAACGCAAAAATTCCCCATAAGGGATGCTTGATATAAGTGATTGTTGATGGAAGCTTGTAGCTTCCAGTGTTGCGTTTGTTGCAGTTCTTTTGCGATGGAGAGTTGTTTCCACTTGGTTGTTTTTTATATATACTTCTGTGTCTAAAAAGACCGCTTTATATTGACTGATGTTGTGGGTAAATTTTATGCCAGGTGTGCTATTGTTTAATATTTGGAAAAATTCCAAGAATTTCTCCTCTCCGCCATTCCACACTATGAACAAGTCATCTATGAATCTTTTCCAGATTATGATATGCTGTGTGAATGTATGATGTTTTTCATCCCATGCCATTGTTTCCTCCCACCATCCCATGGCGGTACAGGCATAGTTGGGGCTAAAAGAATATGACTTTGATTCCTTCCGCTCCTCTCCTTCCGGCAAGAAAGTCACGGCACCACAGCAGATAAGTTATTCATTAAGTTTTATTTTTTAAAACACCATGTGCAAAAGTGCGAAATACAGGACGGCCTACGCGTTTCGGCTACACTTAGCCTTCAACTGGACCATAGAGTCTCAGGGCGTCTAGAGTGGTTTTAAAGTGTATGTGTGCAAGTACCCTTTTCTTTGTCCTTAAAACACTAGACAGATAACCTTTCTCTCACATAATGGACTAGTATTGCCACCATTTTACCGCGGTTATTTTTTGTATTCATTTTCAACTCTATTTCCATATCAAGTTCGCATGAAGGGTAAAGTACTCTTTTCAAAACGAAAATAGTTATCACTGTATCAATTCATATAATATGTAAAGTACATTAATCAAAAAATGTGATTCCGGGGACCGGTTTCTGGCATTACAGCCGTCTTCGGCCCGGCTTGCTTGAATCCTGATGATGATGGTGATGTGATGGTGATGTGATCAAGCCCTGATCTGTTGACTGGGTAGGAGTGTTCTGATTAACTCAGACACTCTGTACATCACCACCCCCTTTTTGAATCGTTTTGGCCACCACAAGCGTGGAAGGGTATGCTCAGACATGAGTCCCTTGCTCACTGCACCATCAGGATTCAAGCAAGCCGGGCCGAAGACGGCTGTAATGCCAGAAACCGGTCCCCGGAAGCTTGTTTCCTTTCCAGTAAAGAATTGGCTTGGTATTTGGTCTGCCCTGTTCCCATGATGCACTGGGCTAGGGACAGACTAATTTGTATATAGCCAGGTTCTGAACTGGGTTGGTGCAGTGAGCTAAAAAACGGTGATGGATCAAGCCCTGATCTGTTGACTGGGTAGGAGTGTTCTGATTAACTCAGATACTCTGTACATCACCACCCCCTTTTTGAATCTTTTTCAACTGACATCAATATTTATGAAAGAAAAACTTTTTTTACGAGTTCTCTAAAAACGGGTATACATTTCATAGGTAGGTAGTTTTGCAAGTAGTCACCCAGGTTCTCAGACAGGTCTGTTATCACCTTCAATTGTAAAGTACAAAGAAGTCGCATGAAAGAAACATAATTTTTCTCTCAACTATCTGATTTCTCAAGAGTGCTACATGCTTTCTACAAACCCCTTCATTTTACGTCAGTT
Organism: Lissotriton helveticus; assembly: GCF_964261635.1. Lineage (NCBI taxonomy): Eukaryota > Metazoa > Chordata > Amphibia > Caudata > Salamandridae > Lissotriton > Lissotriton helveticus. The sequence goes on from NC_136063.1 coordinate 608,652,081, forward strand.
TTTACTAAGGTTTTGTGTATATATATGTTGACAATGTGGAGAAAAAATGGGGGAAAGTCCATATTTACATCCTATGTTACAACTATCCATACATTGCTGGCGAAATTTTCACAATCATTAGAGTTGTAAGTTTGTGAGTTCGTGCTGATATTATTACTGATATTTATACTGGTATTTACACTGATATTTACAAATGTACATATAGTTCTGCATCCAGATTGTGTCCATTTGGGTGCTCCGTACCCATCGCCATGATCATTCTTGACTCCATTTTCCACAACTTCAAAGTCCGATAACCCCCTCTTTCTGCAGATTTTATAATTTTAAGGCCGGAGTACTGTAGTTTATTACAATCGCTCTGGTGACATTCATTGAAGTGCTTGGCCATTGGGTAATTAGGGTCGATGTTTTTGATCGCACGAAGGTGTTGCAAAATTCTTAATTTCAATTTGTTGATTGTGCTCCCTATATAATGCTTCCCACATGGGCACGTCAGTCTGTAAATTACATATTGGGATTCACAAGTAATGTGATCTATGAGTTTTTTCCATTCTCCCATTTAGCAGTTTGTACTCTTGTAATATTCGCACCATGGTCACAAGCCTTACATTTCCTGCATTTCCAAAATCCAGGAGTGTTGAACCAAGATGTTACTTTGGGTTGTCTAATCTCAAGATGGCTCTGGGTTAAGATATCTCTTAAGGAAGCTGTTTTCCTATAGGTGATACAAAGATAAGATGTTATATTGTCTTTTAGGGTCTCATCTAGTAAAAGAACTTTCCAATTTCTGTTTATTATCTTTTTCATGCCCAGGCTTTGGTTGTTGTAATCCATGATTAGACGTGTTGTTCCATCTGTCTTTGCTTTTTCAACAGGTTTCAAAAGTTCATTCCGTTGTTTTAAGTTTATTCTTGATTTGGCTGTTATTAATACATCCAAGGGGTATCCCTTTCCAGAAGGCGACTACTCATCAGGTATATCTCCAATTCCAGGTCATCTGTTTCTGAACAGTTCCTTTTCGCTCTGAGCATTTGCCCATATGGGATGCTCCATTTAAGCTTCGCTGGATGTCCACTATTTGCTTGAAGGATACTGTTACAGGATGTCGGCTTACGATGTATTTTGGTACACAATTTGTTATTTTTTATGAAGACTTCGACATCCAGAAAAATTATATTGATGTTGCTTATGTTTGACGTGAAATGTAGATTGTATTTATTATCTTCCATATATATATATATATATATATATATATATATATATATTACCTACTGGCGGTCGCCAGTAGGTATATATAGTTAGGATTTTTTCTCTATGGGTTTTTTGAAAATTCTATGTCTAATAACTTTGGCGTTTGTGGACGGAATCGGCTGAAATTTTCAGGAAAATGGCACATTTTGTTTCTGAGCAGCCCTTGAAAATTTGGGGGGGGTTCGTCCAGTGGGGGCCGAGAAAAAAGGGGGGTCCCAAAACGTGTTTTTAACATTGAGTTTTCCATAGGGCGGTTGGCCTCACTTTTAGCCCGAACGGCTGAATGGATTTGCACGAAACTTGGCAAAATTGTAGGGACTGGTAGCCCGATGTGCCTTTTGTAGGTCTCAATATATGTGCTCCAGTGGATTTTGAGAAATTAACGTTTAAAAAAAGATATATATCTGTAACAGCGGACCGGTTAGCGCTCTGGTTCGCGGACTTTTCGCGCAACGGAGCTTTGCGAAGCGAAGCTGATTGGTTCTCCGGCGTCTGTCAACATTCCAAACAGTCCGTAGCGGCCGCCATCTTGTCTCTCGGTAGGATCGAGAGACAAGAGGAGGTCAAAACAAAGGGGGAAATAACTATAAGGGGGCATAGTAGATCCTCGCTGACCCCCTAGGTTTGATGTGGAGGTTTTAAAAGGGCCCCGCGGGGCAAAAAAAAATAATAATAATAATAATCGAACGGCTGAATGGATTTGCACGAAACTTGGCAAAATTGTAGGGACTGGTAGCCCGATGTGCCTTTGCTAGGTCTCAATATATGTGCTTCAGTGGATTTTGAGAAATTAACGTTCAAAAAAAGATATATATCTGTAACAGCGCACCGCTTCGCGTACTTTTCGCGTTACGGAGCTTTGCGAAGCGAAGCTGATTGGCTCTCCGGTGTCTGTAAACATTCCAAACAGTACGTAGCGGCCGCCATCTTGTCTCTCGGTAGGATCGAGAGACAAGAGGAGGCCAAAGCGAAGGGGCAAATGACCATAAGGGGGCATAGTAGATCCTCGCTGACCCCCTAGGTTTGATGTGGAGGTTTTAAAAGGGCCCCGCGGGGCAAAAAAAATAATAATAATAATAATCGAACGGCTGATGACCATAAGGGGGCATAGTAGATCCTCGCTGACCCCCTAGGTTTGATGTGGAGGTTTTAAAAGGGCCCCGCGGGGCAAAAAAAAATAATAATAATAATAATCGAACGGCTGAATGGATTTGCACGAAACTTGGTAAAATATTAGGGACTGGTAGCCCGATGTGCCTTTGCTATGTCTCAATATATGTGCTTCAGTGCATTTTGAGAAATTAACGTTCAAAAACAAGATATATATCTGTAACAGCGCTCCGCTTCGCGGAGATAAAATTATATGTGTATTACCTAGCTGTTGCTAACACCAGTTAGCGACGGCTAGTAGGAGATAGCGACCATCTTGGGTCCCACTTTGCATGTGAGTGATATTTATCACTAATGACATGCAAAGTGGGCATGCCAAGATGTTAGCGACTGGAAACAGTCGCTAACATCGCTATCTCCTATTATCAACTTTTGGAAATATTCGAGATAAGCACGAATATCTCCAAAAAGTAACAGCTGCCCTGAGCAGTTCTTAGCCATGTTATCCAATGGGAGGTGGATAACATGGCTAAGAGCATTAGCTCGGTAATGCATGAATATCGCGGAGTTTTCAGCGACATTAATGCATTGCGCTCGTTTTTTATCGTATTTGCGATAAACCTTGATAATAGCAAGGTTTATCTGCGATAATTTCTGACGGTAAAAAAATCGTTGCTAAGCATCGTTAGGGATAAATATCGCTTAACCTTGGTAATATGCCCCAACGTCTGTTAACGTTCGATTCGAAGGAAATCAGGAATTGTTGAAAAACATTGTGTGCGCCATCTTGTCTTTTTTCAAATGCCACACTTTTGTCGTGCACGGCAGCCATTTTAGATGCCTTGACCAGATCCACTCTGTGAACGCTGTCGATCCTTAGCATGGCTCCCCACCCTCGCAAGCATCTCCCCCAGGCAGTGGTCACCCCCGCTCTCTGTTTTATGCATGGGTAATAAACCTCCCCCCATCTGCGCTGTTCTTCCCTGAGAATCACACCCTGTGCCCGCCCGACACCTCCCTTTCGCCCTATTCACTACCGCACCCTCTGACACTCCTTTTCCTCTGTGTCCGATTGTCCAGGCCGGTCCTAGGCTATCAGCTAGCCCTGCAGATGTAGTTTATGGCCACAGCTGTAAAGAATCACCCGTCTTCAAAGGAGTTATAGTAGATCAAGGCCCACACTCGATGAGATCCGTCACAGCAGAAGCGTTGCTATTATCTGAAAACCATTCTGTATTGTGATTGGGGAGGAGACCGAGCGTGAAGCGGAAGATTCCAGGGATGACTCTTTGTACATCAAAGTTTTTACAATTATGTGTCACATTAAAAATATATAGCACAAGAAAACAAAAATAGTAATAACATATAAACATTTTTAGAGAAAAACAACGAAGTAGCGGTCGGCTGTGCGAATAGTCCCAACGCAGCACAACGTCCAGATTTCCGGCGTGGGGCGTCGCGGGGGGTGGGTGATCAGTAGCAAACTGTTGTGCGAATAGTTCCAAGGCAGCAGAACGCGCCGAAATCTAGATGACACAAAAGTGATGTCTAGTAAGTTGCCACCCAGCAAATAACGGCGTGGGGCGTCGCGGGGGGTGGGTCATCAGTAGCAAACTGTTGTGCGAATAGTTCCAAGGCAGCAGAACGATGGCACCAAGGTGATGTCCAGTAAGTTGCCGCACTGGTTTTGGTATCCTACAATGCTGCTCCGAATAACGGCGTGGGGCGCCCCGGGGGAGGCGGCGTGAACGGGCCTCTCCAGGTGGAGTCTCGTCTGTTGTAGTGGGGCGCCCCTTTACCGTTTCAGTTGCCATTCCGTCCGCTTTTGGTCCACTGTGTCAAAATCCGCCATTCAGCTGAGTTGCGCCCACTCTTGCGGTGCAGCGATAGGCGGCTGTCACAGGACTCTCAAAATGGCGGCAGGCTGTTTCCTTTTTGGGCCTGGTCCACTGAAATGGCCCTGGGACACCTTGGAAATCGGACGCTTGTCTGCTAGGTCTTGGACCCCATTCTCGAAAGCGTCCCCTCCGCCTTGAGAATTCATCAAAAGTTTTGGGGGCTCCGACTCCTGCAGGCTTCTGGTGGGGAGCGGCTGCCATGATTGCTCGCGGAATGACCACGACGGAGCCACGAGATGGTGGTGCTTTCATGCTGACGCCAGCTTCAGTCTGAAACATCCAGAAACAAGGTGGGGCTTTCATCGTTTGGGGGAAAAAAAAAGTTTTCATCCAATGAAAAGTGTTGTTTTTAGGTCATATGATCAAGCCTTCCATCATTAGGAAACCAAAAGTAAAATGAACCAATGAAAAGTTTTATAAACAAGTCACATGACCTGTTATGCGGCATAGGGTATAAAATGCGGAGAAAATACGTTGGCACGTGAGGCGGCGTCAGTAGCGGACCGATGTGCGAATAGGCCGAAGGCAATACAACGCGCCAAGATCCGGATGGCATCGAGGTGGTGTCATAGTTGAGAGTTCTGAGCAGCGGTTGTAACACTGTCTGAAGCTTATTTGCAGCTGCTGCAGCTTCACTACGCGCCAAGATCCGGATGGCACCGAGGTGGTGTGTAGGAAGTTGCCGCACTGGTGTGGCCATCCTACAATGCTGAAAGTCGGCGTGGGGCGCCCCGTTGGCCTGTGAGTTTGCGTCAGTAGCGGACCGATGTGCGAATAGGCCGAAGGCAGCACAACGCGCCAAGATCCGGATGGCACCGAGGTGGTGTCTAGTAAGTTGTCGCACTTCTGTGGCCATCCTACAATGTTGAAAGTCGGCGTGGGGCGCCCCGTTGGCCTGTGAGATGGTGTCAGTAGCGGACTGATGTGTGAATGGGGCCAAAGGCAGCGCAACAATATTTTCTACTATATTTCCGGTGTAGAAGAGACCACAAGGCGCTGAGATGCCAAGATCCGGATGGCACCGAGGTGGTGTCTTGCAAGTTGTGGTACTGGTGTGGCCATCCTACAATGCTGAAAGTCGGCGTGGGGCGCCCCGTTGGCCTGTGAGATGGCGTCAGTAGCGGACCGATGTGCGAATAGGCCGAAGGCAGCACAACAATATTTTCTGACTGACACCACAAGGCGCTGAGATGCCAAGATCCGGATGGCACCGAGGTGATGTCTAAGTTGCGGACTGATGTGCGAATGGGGCCAAAGGCAGCGTAACAATATTTTTTGTATGGAAGATACCACTAGGCGTTGAGATGCCAAGATTCGGATGGCACTGAGGTGATGTCTAGCAAGTTGGTGTGGTCATCCTACAATGCTGAAACTCGGCGTGGGTCACCCCATTAGCCTGTGAGATGGCGTCAGTAGCGGACCGATGTGCGAATAGGCCGAAGGCAGCACAACGCGCCAAGATCCGGATGTCACCGTGGTGGTTTCATAGTTGAGAGGCACTTCATCTGCAGTGGGGCGCCGAGATCCGGATGGCACCGAGGTGATGTCTAGCAAGTTGCTGTACTGGTGTGGTCATCCTACAATGCTGAAACTCGGCGTGGGTCGCCCCATTAGCCTGTGAGATGGCGTCAGTAGCGGACCGATGTGCGAATAGGCCGAAGGCAGCACAACGCGCCAAGATCCGGATGTCACCGTGGTGGTTTCATAGTTGAGAGGCACTTCATCTGCAGTGGGGCGCCGAGATCCGGATGGCACCGAGGTGATGTCTAGCAAGTTGCTGTACTGGTGTGGTCATCCTACAATGCTGAAACTCGGCGTGGGTCGCCCCATTAGCCTGTGAGATGGCGTCAGTAGCGGACCGATGTGCGAATAGGCCGAAGGCAGCACAACGCGCCAAGATCCGGATGTCACCGTGGTGGTTTCATAGTTGAGAGGCACTTCATCTGCAGTGGGGCGCCGAGATCCGGATGGCACCGAGGTGATGTCTAGCAAGTTGCTGTACTTGTGTGGTCATCCTACAATGCTGAAACTCGGCGTGGGTCGCCCCATTAGCCTGTGAGATAGCAGTTCTTTGGATTTGGGCCTGGCTCGTCTGCTGTAGTGGGGCGCCCCTTTACCGTTTCAGTTGCCATTCAGCTGAGTTTCGGCTGCTCTTGATGCTACAGCGACAGGCGGCTGCAACAGGACTCTCAAAATGGCGGCCTGTTCTTTGGATTTGGGCCTGGTCCACTAAAATGGCCCTGGGACACCTTAGAACTCGGACGCTCGATTTTTTTTTCCTTTCCTGTACATGCAAAAAAAGGTAAATGCCCGGTACGTTACACGCTTCATCTGCCACGATGAACTCTCTAGAGGAACCGAAAAAAAATATAGTTGTGGTAACTATACCATGCATTGTCATATGGAGAGGTGGCACCAATTAATTATAGTGCTGCATAAAAGAGATTTGGAGGAGAACCCCTGACCTGCTAGTACATTCATCAAAGAAGTGGCACTGAGAGCTTCAGAGGCAAGGGAAACGGTCCCAAATATTTAGAAGAACTTTGGAAAGATTAAAATGACATGTTTAGATTGTGGCAAATTTATTTCATGTGGACATCTGAGTGTTACTCTAATAAATACAGTATATGAACATCATCATAGTCGATGGTTGGTAGAGACATTTTGACTATATCCTGGACCTGCCCGTCCTCGCCCAAAATGGCGCCAGAATAAATGGGACTCGTAACTCCTTGTTGTGTACTGGTTGCAGAACCTTGAAATCAGGAGATACGTATGCAGTTTTGAAGCACATGGCGGGCGGGGACGAGAATTGATTGAATATTTCGACATCCCTATTGATATTAAGTTCTGATGTGTTATTGATTACTGTACTGTTGAAAGTTCGAATTAACGTCACCCATGGTACTTGCCCGCAAATGTATATCTAGATAATTTTATTGTAACTGGCCCTGTCGTATTTTAATTATAAAATGTACGTCCACCGATTCCGTAACTGTTAGACACCTTAGTTCTTGCAACCTAATGGCCCGCCCGTTACGTTCCTCTACAGTGTAAATGTCTATTTATCATATACGATTACAGTTTGCTCCGTGGCCGGCCCACGTGGTTATAGGCTCGTATTTGTATAATGAAATTTTCACAATAAAGGTTTTTAAAAGAAAACATGGTAGTAGTATATACATTGGTAAAGTTTTTAATAATAGTCACTGTTTTAGAATCATTAAAAGGCAAGTGAAATAAAGCAGACCAATTACATGAAGGGTAAAAGGTATAATACGAAGGAACGCAGTAAAGATAAATGGTCAAGGGCTGTTGTGTTTTCTATTCCTGCAACATAAAGTGATCGATAAGAATCTCATATTCAGGCGTATCGGCGACTAAGACAGCAGGTCGACCCTCTTTTGCTCAACGGCTCCGTCATGGGACGAAGAAACGCTCTTTTTCTCGAAAAAAGAATATATTTTACTTGCAGGACAGTTGTAAAATTTCCGGGAAAGTACATTAGCCTGGAACATTATAACATATATTTAAGAAAAAATAATGTTCGGAAGTAATGAAAAGCGTAATTTTTAGGTCATATGACCAAGCCTTTCATCATTACAATAAGAAAAGTAAAATGAACCAATGAAAAGTTTTATTAACAAGTCACATGACTTGTTATGCTTACGTTACGCGCTGCGCGCCCCGGATGACTTCCGGATGCGCTAACGCGGCGCGTCATATGACGCATTACGCGACAACGCAGGTACAGAATATAGTCAAAATGTCTCCACCAACCAGCGGTCGGAACACAACCCCTTTCAGCAGGCTAAATAGTTCTGTTAAATGACAACAGAAGGGACAGGCAACAAGAACCATCAGTCAAAGAGGGGAGGGCTAGTTCTTCTCTACCGGGTTACATTGGGGCGCTACCGGAACTGATCGAATTGGTAGTCTACAGTGTTTCTGGATGTTTCAGACTGAAGCTGGGGTTAGCATGAGAGCAGCACCATTTCGTAGCTCCGTCGTGGTCATTCCGCAACCAATCATGGCAGCCGTTCTTTATCGTTATTTTGGGCGGGGTGGGTGGCGGAGCAGAGCTGTTTTGCAGCCATCATTGTGTGGAGTTCAGTTCATCTCACTAGTTTTGTATTTGTCATGAGGGGTTGTTCCTAATGTTTCTATTTTAGCGAGGTCAAAAAGAGATCCCATTAGTGGCCTACTGATTTTGCTCGATTCCTTTTCTTTTTTTTTACACGATTTTTCGTTATCTGCAAAGACTAAACAGAGTATTGCGACTCTGTGTTTGTTTGTAAATAGAGAATGAACCAAAGAGAACTAATTCTAAAACAGTAAATACTTGGATAACAATGAATCAAATGGAGAGAGAAGCAGGCACGACGGATTACAATGGGGGCAAAGACCTGCGTTAACTACCTTTCACTATCTGCAAAGAGAGAGTACTCCTAATAGAAATGAGGGGGGGGGGCACCATTCAAAGCAGATCAGTGTGCATAAACACGAAAATGTTTTCACTTACCACGTACTTGACATTCGACAGCTTATGATATTTGCTATTAAAAAACCATTGAAATTCACTGAAAAAACCATAGGTTATAGACCATATATAGTTAGGAATTAGCATTTACAAAACCTTGAAAATTCACTGAAAAAACCATAGGTTATAGACCATATATAGTTAGGAATTAGCATTTAAAAAACCTTATTTTACTCACACAAAACCATTGAAATTCCATATATAGTTAGTTGCACTAACTATATATCGCGCACCTGCAATCCACTGCTGATGATGTCACATATTACATCATTCATGACATGGTCAGTGACATCACTGATGACATCACTGATGACATCTCAAATGACATCACTGATGACATCACTGATGACAACATCCAGTGACTGTATGTTTCTGTAAAGTTAAAATGTGTCTTACATATTGAAGAATGAGTGGAAGTATAAGTGTCTGGACAAAGGATTTAGTAGGTGCATGACTGAATGCATGAGTGAGTGATTAAATGTGTCTCACTGAGTGCATGGGTTAGTGACTAAAGTGTCTTAATTTGTGCATCATTATGTCTGTTGTTCTGTAAACTGCTGCATGTTTTGATCAGTAGCTATATGATTAACTATATGGGTTACTGATTGATTGTCCAAGTATTTGTATGGGAGACTGAGTGTGTGTGTGGCTGGCTGGGAGGTGTGTGACTCTGTGCAGATCAATGTGTACTTGTATCAATGATTGTATAACAAGGTAAGTATGTGTTAGTATATGTTTGAAAATGTAAGGTGCTCTATGTTTAACTGTATAGACAAGAAAATGGAAGTGTCATTGATTCTTTACAGGACTGACTAGGTGTGTGAGTAACTCCATGGATGAGTGGCAGACTGTGAGTGTCTGTATAGGTGTATGAGTGCATATGATAGTGTTGTAAAGATGAGTGATTGTATGTATGAATGATAGTATGGGTGAATGAGTGAAGGTGTGTGTAGACGTAGGAATCAGTGAGTGCGTATGTAGTAACTAGTATTGGTGTGTCAATGGTTTCAAAAATTATATTCTGTATTTAACACTGGGTGAAACAGAGGTTATATTAAAATGTGAGGAGATGCATTGTATTGTCACATGAATGATATCATCAGTGATGTGGTCATTGATGTCAAATGAGATGTCATCAGTGATGTCATCAGTGATGTCATTTGAGATGTCATCAGTGATGTCATCAGTGATGTCACTGACCATGTCATGAATGATGTAATATGTGACATCATCAGCAGTGGATTGCAGGTGCGCGATATATAGTTAGTGCAACTAACTATATATGGAATTTCAATGGTTTTGTGTGAGTAAAATAAGGTTTTTTAAATGCTAATTCCTAACTATATATGGTCTATAACCTATGGTTTTTTCAGTGAATATATATATATATATATTACCTATATATAGTTAGGATTTTTTCTCTATGGGATTTTTGAAAATTCTATGTCTAACAACTTTGGCGTTTGAGGACGGAATTGGCTGAAATTTTCAGGAAAATGGAACATTTTGTTTCTGAGCAGCCCCTGAAAATTTGGGGGGGTTCATGAAGGGGGGGATGAGAAAAAAGGGGGGTCCCAAAACGCGTTTTTCCCATGTTAATTTCCGTAGGGCGGTTGGCCTCACCGAACGGCTGAATGGATTTGCACGAAACTTGGCAAAATTGTAGGGACTGTTAGCCCGATGTGCCTTTGCTAGGTCTCAACATATGTGCTCCAGTGGATTTTGATAAATTAACCGTCAAAAAAATATATATATCTGTAACAGCGCTCCGGTTAGCGCCCCGGTTCGCGTACCTGATGCGTAACGGAACTTCGCGAAGCGAAGCTGATTGGCTCTCCGGTGTCTGTCAACATTCTAAACAGTCCGGAGCGGGCGCCATCTTGTCTCTCGGTAGGATCGAGAGACAAGAGGAGGCCAAAACAAAGGGGGAAATGACCATAAGGGGGCATAGTAGATCCTCCCTGACCCCCTAGGTTTGATGTGGAGGATTTAAAAGGGCCCCGCGGGGCAAAAAAAAATAAAACTTTTTTTTTTTTTTTTTTCGTAGGGAGCGCCCAGTACGCGCACCGGGAAGCGGTCTGGGGAGCGTTCTATAAGGAAAAAAGAATGAAAGACTATCATATTTAGAAATATTGTATGTTTATTGATTGTTCTTTTTGTTTTTGGTTTTTTTATTTTTTTTATTTAAGTAGCAGTATTAATGATTATTAAATATAAATTTATTTTTGGGATTGTGCACAGTATACTATAAGTCTGACTTTACATTATAATGAATTTGGTACTAGTTTATGAATTACATATAAAAATGATTAAAGACTCAAACAATTTTTGAATATTAAATATAATTTTATTTTTCTGATTCTTTTTCAAAATTTAATAGAACGTCTAACATTTGACTGTCCGATATGTCCTCTTGTTGAGTGAACATAACTTCCAACATTTGACCGTCATCATATTGAAGTAACAAATCCACAGATTCTACACATTGTAGAAGTTCATGGTCTCGTGATTCATCCATGAATTCTAAGTCAATGGGTTCAATGATTTCCTCATTGTTCATGTCTAGGACAATTTCAAAGGAAACGTTTTGTTCTCCTTGCATTTTTGTGCTGAAATTTGAATAAAAAATAAATATATCAGTAGAGATAGGGCAGTGTTGGTTTTAAGTTCAGACAGGTACTTTTGAGGCATGAAGTAGTACTATTAAAAAGTGCCTGTGAAAAAGCCTACGTAAATTCATAATTATACTACAGAAACCTAAATCAATCCATAATTATAATAAACAAGCATTTCTCAATGTCTATCTCTTACAGAGGGATAGTATATAACTATCTGAAAATGTTTTCAAATTTATAAAATAACATCTTACCTTTTAAAAACAAGTTTAAGTTGTGAGTGAAAATGATCTTGCAATGTACTTCAGGAAGTAGTAGTCAAAATGGCTGTGTTTCTCTATCTTTATTTATATATATTCAGGTACATAACCAATCAAATGTCAGGTAAACAAAGTAGAAAATGAAAGTAACATTTTAATTGGTTGCCAATTCCAACACTTCAGATGTGTTTTGTGAAGTAATTTACCTCAGGGTATTTAGAGAGGTCTACAGACTAAATGGCTACACGGATTTTCAATCAAATTTGTGAAAATGGTAGGGATTGGTATGTAGTGTGAGCTAATCTATAGTTGGTGAAAGTGTCTCCAGTCGTTTTTCTGTAAATTACTTTCCCACCTTTTTTAATGGAGCGCTTCCCGGTGAGCGCCCCGGTACGCGAACCGGCAGCGTTACGGGAGTCCTCCATTTTGTGTTTCGGTAGAATTGAGATACAAGATGGAGGACAAAAATTGTTCAGAATGGGTAGAAGGGGGCACAGTAGACGTATCCTGACCCCCTAGGTTTTCTGAGGGTGGCTGAGGAGGTCCATATGTGCGAAAAAAAACACATTTTTTTTAAAATTTTCGCGTGGTTAGCTTCCGGTATGCGTACCGGGTAGCGCTCCGGAAAGCGTAAATTGTGAAAATTAGTAAAAAAAATTTACATTAAAATATTGTTTATGGTGATCATAGTTAGGGTAGCTCTGAGAAGAGCTTTTGAGTTTATGGTACATTTAGGTACTTATAAGTAGGTACCAATGCACAGTCTTAAATTCAGAATGAAAATTCTGTTCCCCTCATCTGAGAAGTGAACTCCATCTCCTCTGTAGATATCTTGCATGTAGTAACGCAAGTTATTGTTGTACATGGAGCCCATTGCATGGTCTCTCATGTAAGCTGAAACAGATTTGTTTACATGCTTCCTCGACTTCTCAATTTGTGGACAAAATTGGTTCGACCACCTCCATTTCTGTCTTTGGCATATATTTGAATATACCAAGGCAGTTTGAGGAAAAAGTGCCATTAATTGCTCAAAGGTGTCCTTTAAAAGCATTTCCAGACCTACCCCAGTCAAAGTGCCCAAGTCATTTCCTCCACAGTGCACAATTAACAGGTCAGGTTTAGGCAAATGCATAAAGGTTTTCACCAATGGTATCAATTGGTGACATTTTAATCCTCTGTGGCCAATCCACTTAATTTGCACATTTTGTAAATTGAGGTTAGGTAAATTTCTGTTATCAGCATATCTCTGAGCCCAGTAGATGTAACTATGTCCAACAATCCAGACAGAAAACATGGTGAGAGAAGGTTCTGCTGCAGTCAGATGAAGTGTGGCAATGACATGGCAGTTGAAAAAATAAGAGTTTAAAATGAAAAAAACTGTGGAGTTTCTGTGTTAATGAAGCAGTAGCAGTGATTGGTGGATTTTGATTGCTGAAAACAGAAAGTTAGGGTGCATGGATGAGTTCTTTGAAAGATGTAATTTGAATGGTCAAGAAAAAATCATTTAATGAAAGATTGCACTGGATATGCAGGTGTACTGAGAGTTCAGAGTTCAATTGAAACATTGTTGTGTGAACTTGCAAACACCAGAGGTCTTTCAGGAGGTGGTTGCTATGCAAAAAAGGCAGAAAGGGCAGAGGGGGGAAGGGTGTTGATTTTAAAAAAGTGAGGGAAGAGTTTTGATTGGGTGACATGAGAGATATGTGTGATGAATTACAGCATTTCTGTGCTTTTTATGGCTGCAGCCTTTGGAGTGCATACCTTTTGCTCTGCTAAAGACAAATTGGTGTGTGTCTGAGACTGTTTTGAAACTCATAAAGTATTTGCTAAGGTGAGAAAAGTTTCATTTAATTTAAATAGAGAATAGTATGCTTTAAGGAGAAAATTATGAAGAAAGTTGTGTATTTAAAAAGTTGATTTGTGTCAAGTGTTTTACAAATAGATTTGGTTTCTTTGAGTTACATAGCCATGTAAAAAGTGACGCAAAAATAGTGCAAGGGTCTTACAAAAACGCTTTCATGTGTCTTAGGGCATTTTAACTCACTTCCCCATGAATGTAGGAATATAATTGCTTTACAAGATTTGTTTAAAAACGTTTTTTGAAATCAATTAGGTTTCTTGATATGTACTGCTAGAGTTTCATAGGTTGCTTGGGGCATATTTACAAGGCTTTTGAGTTCCTTTGATGTAATTTTTCCCATTTTATTTTAAGATATTTCCTTGTGGTGCAAGGTCCTTGTAAATACGCCCCCATGTGTGCTTGGCAAATTTAGATTTTGATTCTTTGAGTTACATAGCCATGTTAAAAGTAACGCATAAATGATGCAAGGGCCTTAAAAAAACGATTTCATGTGTCTTAGGGCATTTTAACTCACTTCCCCATGAATGTAGGAATATAATTGCTTTACAAGATTTGTTTAAAAACGTTTTTTGAAATCAATTAGGTTTCTTGATATGTACTGCTAGAGTTTCATAGGTTGCTTGGGGCATATTTATAAGGCCTTTGAGTCTCTCTGATGTTATTTTTCCCATTTTAATTTAAGACCTTTCCCCGTGGTGCAAGGTCCTTGTAAATACGCCCCATCTGTGCTTGGCAAATTTAGATTTTGATTCTTTGAGTTACATAGCGATGTTAAAAGTGACCCAAAAATGGTGCAAGGGCCTTAAAAAAATACTTTCATGTGTCATAGGGCATTTTAAGTAATTTCCCCTTGAATGTAGGTATATAATTGATTTAGATGATGTGTTTAAAAACGTTTTTTGAAATCAATTAGGTTTCTTGATATGTAGTGCTAGAGTTTCATAGGTTGCTTGGGGTATATTTAAAAAGCGATTGAGTCCCTTTGATGTTATTTTTCCCATTTTAATTTAAGGCATTTCCCCGTGGTGGAAGGTCCTTGTAAATACACTCCCATGTGTGCTCGGCAAATTTAGATTTTGATTCTTTGAGTTATATAGCCATGTTCCATACAGTGCTCACCTTCTGCGTAGTCTTTGATATGCTAGACTCCATCTGCACAATGAGATACCTAAGCAAAGGAAACACAGGTGATGTGATTGTGAAATGAGGAAAAGAAATTCCACATTTTTCAATTACATCACCTGTGTTTCCTAACTTTACGAATAACATTGTGCAGATGAGGTTTAGGCCTGTACACAGACACAGAAGAGGTCTGGCCTTTGTTCAAGAGTGAAGTGGACATGACTTGCTTCAATGGTAGGCCTGCACATGTATTATCTCCTCTGTACTCTTCAACAAGCTTAAATTTCATCTGCAACCCTGAGTAGGCCTCACCTCAAACAAACCTCTGAATAGTCCACACCTTATCGTCATCCTGAATCAATCATTTAAATATGTTAGGGACAGATTTATGATAGCCGTGTGCCTCTTTTGCGCCACTGTGCGTCACTTTTGTGATGCAGCGGCGGTGCAAAAGATTTGCTATGTGGCGACATATTTACAACTTGATGCATCTAGGCAGATGTGTCATGCTGTAAAAAAACGCTTTCATGTGTCTTAGGGCATTTTAAGTCATTTCCCCTTGAATGTAGGTAAATGATTGATTTAAATGATGTGTTTAAAAACGTTTTTTGAAATCAATTAGGTTTCTTGATATGTAGTGCTAGAGTTTCATAGGTTGCTTGGGGTATATTTAAAAAGCATTTGAGTCCCTTTGATGTTATTTTTCCCATTTTAATTTAAGACATTTCCCCGTGGTAGAAGGTCCTTGTAAATACACCCCCATGTGTGCTTGGCAAATTTAGATTTTGATTCTTTGAGTTATATAGCCATGTTCCATACAGTGCTCACCTTCTGCGTAGTCTTTGATATGCTAGACTCCATCTGCACAATGAGATACCTAAGCAAAGGAAACACAGGTGATGTGATTGTGAAATGAGGAAAAGAAATTCCACATTTTTCAATTACATCACCTGTGTTTCCTAACTTTACGAATAACATTGTGCAGATGAGGTTTAGGCCTGTACACAGACACAGAAGAGGTCTGGCCTTTGTTCAAGAGTGAAGTGGACATGACTTGCTTCAATGGTAGGCCTGCACATGTATTATCTCCTCTGTACTCTTCAACAAGCGTAAATTTCGTCTGCAACCCTGAGTAGGCCTCACCTTAAACAAACCTCTGGATAGGCCACACCTTATCGTCATCCTGAATCAATCATTTAAAATGTTAGGGACAGATTTATGATAGGTGTATGCCTCTTTTGTGTCACTGTGCGTCACTTTTGTGACGCAGCGGCGGTGCAAAAGATTTGCTATGTGGCGACATATTTACAACTTGATGCATCTAGGCAGATGTGTCATGCTGTAAAGTCCCGTGCCACATGAAACCGATGCAGCAGTGATGAAAAAGATGCACCATGTTGCAAGACAGGCCTCATTTCATCTCCAACAAGATAAGAAGCTGAATCTTCTGTAAATGTCAAAATTGTTGTATTCACTGCTCAACTTATGTGTACTCTTTGATATGCTAGAGTCCATCTGCACTATGAGATACCTAAGCAAAGGAAACACAGGTGATGTGATTGTGAAATGAGGAAAAGAAACTCCACATTTTTCAATTACATCACCTGTGTTTCCTAAGTTTACGAATGACATTGTGCAGATGAGGTTTAGGTCTGTCCACGGACACAGAAGAGGTCTGGCCTTTGTTCAAGAGTGAAGTGAACATGACTTACTTCATTGGTAGGCCTTCACATGTATTATCTCCTCTGTACTCTTCAACAAGCGTAAATTTCATCTGCAACCCTGAGTAGGCCTCACCTTAAACAAACCTCTGGATAGGCCACACCTTATCGTCATCCTGAATCAATCATTTAAAATGTTAGGGACAGATTTATGATAGGTGTATGCCTCTTTTGCGTCACTGTGCGTCACTTTTGTGACGCAGCGGCGGTGCAAAAGATTTGCTATGTGGCGACATATTTACAACTTGATGCATCTAGGCAGATGTGTCATGCTGTAAAGTCCCGTGCCACATGAAACCGATGCAGCAGTGATGCAAAAGATGCACCATGTTGCAAGACAGGCCTCATTTCATCTCCAACAAGATAAGAAGCTGAATCTTCTGTAAATGTCAAAATTGTTGTATACACTGCTCAACTTATGTGTACTCTTTGATATGCTAGAGTCCATCTGCACTATGAGATACCTAAGCAAAGGAAACACAGGTGATGTGATTGTGAAATGAGGAAAAGAAACTCCACATTTTTCAATTACATCACCTGTGTTTCCTAAGTTTACGAATGACATTGTGCAGATGAGGTTTAGGTCTGTCCACGGACACAGAAGAGGTCTGGCCTTTGTTCAAGAGTGAAGTGGACATGACTTACTTCATTGGTAGGCCTTCACATGTATTATCTCCTCTGTACTCTTCAACAAGCGTAAATTTCATCTGCAACCCTGAGTAGGCCTCACCTTAAACAAACCTCTGGATAGGCCACACCTTATCGTCATCCTGAATCAATCATTTAAAATGTTAGGGACAGATTTATGATAGGTGTATGCCTCTTTTGCGTCACTGTGCGTCACTTTTGTGACGCAGCGGCGGTGCAAAAGATTTGCTATGTGGCGACATATTTACAACTTGATGCATCTAGGCAGATGTGTCATGCTGTAAAGTCCCGTGCCACATGAAACCGATGCAGCAGTGATGCAAAAGATGCACCATGTTGCAAGACAGGCCTCACTTCGTCTCCAACAAGATAAGAAGCTGAATCTTCTGTAAATGTCAAAATTGTTGTATACACTGCTCAACTTCTGTGTACTCTTTGATATGCTAGACTCCATCTGCACTATGAGATACCTAAGCAAAGGAAACACAGGTGATGTGATTGTGAAATGAGGAAAAGAAACTCCACATTTTTCACTTACATCACCTGTGTTTCCTAAGTTTACGAATGACATTGTGCAGATGAGGTTTAGGTCTGTCCACGGACACAGAAGAGGTCTGGCCTTTGTTCAAGAGTGAAGTGGACATGAGTTACTTCATTGGTAGGCCTTCACATGTATTATCTCCTCTGTACTCTTCAACAAGCGTACATTTCATCTGCAACCCCGAGTAGGCCTCACCTTAAACAAACCTCTGGATAGGCCACACCTTATTGTCATCCTGAATCAATCATTTAAAATGTTAGGGACAGATTTATGATAGGTGTATGCCTCTTTTGCGTGACTGTGCGTCACTTTTGTGACGCAGCGGCGGTGCAAAAGATTTGCTATGTGGCGACATATTTACAACTTGATGCATCTAGGCAGATGTGTCATGCTGTAAAGTCCCGTGCCACATGAAACCGATGCAGCAGTGATGGAAAAGATGCACCATGTTGCAAGACAGGCCTCACTTCATCTCCAACAAGATAAGAAACTGAATCTTCTGTAAATGTCAAAATTGTTGTATACACTGCTCAACTTCTGTGTACTCTTTGATATGCTAGACTCCATCTGCACTATGAGATACCTAAGCAAAGGAAACACAGGTGATGTGATTGTGAAATGAGGAAAAGAAACTCCACATTTTTCACTTACATCACCTGTGTTTCCTAACTTTACGAATGACATTGTGCAGATGAGCTTTAGGCCTGTCCACGGACACAGAAGAGGTCTGGCCTTTGTTCAAGAGTGAAGTGGACTCGACTCACTTCATTGGTAGGCCTGCACATGTATTATCTCCTCTGTATTCTTCAACAACCCTAAATTTCATCTGCAACCCTGAGTAGGCCTCACCTCAAACAAACCTCTGGATAGGCTACACCTTATCGTCATACTGAATCAATCATTTAAAATGTTAGGGACAGATTTATGATAGGTGTGTGCCTCTTTTGCGCCGCTGTGCGTCACTTTTGTGATGCAGCGGCGGTGAAAAAGATTTGCTATGTTGTGACATATTTACAACTTGATGCATCTAGGCAGATGTGATATGCTGTAAAGTCCTGTGCCACATGAAACCTGCGTCAGGTTTCATATAGGTGTTTTGTTGCAGGGTGGGCATTCATTTGCATGAAAGCCCTGTAAAACTAACACAGTGAAATTTAGAAGATTTCACTGAGTCAGCTTTATAGCATTGCTGAATCAAATCCTTATGCCTGTTTGAAACAGGCATAAGGAGTGATGCACCATGCAATGTGTGGCTTCCTCCTGTGCATTGCAGTAGAAATGTCGTGCTTACGACGTGATTCCTGCAATATGCTGCTTTTGCGGCACAGATGCGTGACGCATCTGTGCTGTTTTTACTCAATGGTGCTCCACATTGTAAATGCGGCACACCATGGGTGGCAGAGCAGCGGTGCACATTAACTGGTGCCTCCCTTGGGATGCGCCAGTTAACATAAATCTGCCCCTTTACATTTAAGTATGAGCAGGGGACACAGAGTCGGTGAGGCTTATCCAAGGTTAAGAAGAGATGAGTCCTGTTCACTGAAAAATTGGACATAGGCCTCACCTCCTCAGCATCGCTGGACATGGCTAAATAATAGCTGCAAAATGTTAGTCTTGTTAAACAATTTTACTATTATAGTCTCTGAGATTTGTCTCTTACTCTGCAACATCTCATTGTTGTTCTCTTTCTTTAAAGATAACGACAACATCAACCATGAGTGATAATGAGCAATCCGTTGATCTCGATCTTATCGTTGAACTTGTCATTGAAACGTCAGTGGAAGTAGATCCCTTAGATGATTTAAATCCTGAGGATGATGAAGAACATGATGAGGATGCCGATTTGTCAGAATTGTATGACATAGGGTAGGAAGCTGACCTGCTTGAGCCTATGGAACTATAAACATTTATTTTTAAAATTTAACGGAAATAAAAAGTAAAAATGTAAACCGTTTCATTTAAAATTAAACACAACTTCAAAAACAGGTTATGTGTAGTGTCTTTAATAAAATAGTATAATATGCTCATAAAATTAGATCAGATTCACATATAAAACAGCACAGGTAAAATGTAGAAGCATTCCATTTCTTTCCTACTATTTGTGAATACTAATTTTGCCAATGCACTAAAAATTATTATATATGAAAAATTGACAAGTAGTGTGTTAAGTTTTTGACGACTGTTATTGATTTACTGTTTGGTAATAGTGGTTAATAACATTTTTTATTATATTTTACCACAGATTCAACTGCATATCATTTCAAAATTAGAGAATGCCGTCTAAGGATAGAATCCGAAAGGCTACAAAACGTCAAAGACAGCAGGTTCATCAATTATTGCAGCAGTCCTCTACAATAAAAAATTGTCAAGTCACCAAGAAAGCTCCAGGTAAGACAACGAAATCATTCATAAGAAACATTTGTAGTAAAAAAAGTAGTACTACAGAAAATGTTTTAGTCCAGAAAAAGAGAAGCAATTTAAACGGAAAGGAAAGGCCAATCAAAAATGTTACTGCTAGAGCAGGAGATAACTCTGTACATGATAGTAGAAGGAAACAACAGTTTAGGGACATTCGTAGACGAATGTTCCGCAACAGGATAATTGGCAATTTGTTAAAAAATATTAAGAAAGGTCAACAGAAAGTGGTTTTTTATAAGAGAAAAAAAAAGTTGAGAAAGTTATTGATCAAGCATTTGAAATTAAGCGAAAGTTATTTATTTTGATAATCAATAGAATTAGGAAGCTAAACAAGGCAATTTATGATTTCAAAAGAAATAGTGGATGGAAGAGAATAGTTAATCGTAGTAATTTTTGTGAAGTTTTTTCAGGAGAATGGATGCATAGTTCAAGTTGTGAGGCATTTTTTAATGAGGAGAGTTATTTCCAGGATAATGATTTGGTGCATGCAGTTGACACCAGTGGTCGAGCTTATGAGGTGAAAGATGGTTGTCCAGTTGAAAAAGAAAAACTTGTGACAACAGAGGCAGAAGAGGTGTTAGGTAATGAGGTTTTAGGAAGACGTCCTAATGGACCTGTGTACACCTGGAAGTGTAGTAGTATTTGCAGTGTGCGACAGGATTCCATCAATTTGCTTTGTGATTTTGTACGGACATTTAATAAGAAAAGTTTGAAGCAGAAAATGATGTTGTTGCAAGAATTAGATCCTTGCAGAGTGAGAGAAGTAACAGGTTTGCATGGTCATTCACTGGCTTGTCTTTCCAGGAGAGTATGCCAGAGTGTTTTTCATCATTTCAGGATGCTAGCAGTGCATCATAATAAAGTGAGGAAATTAGTTAGAATGTTGTATTATGCTAAGAGTCCAGCAATTATGCTTAAACAATTATGCGCTGCTCTTTTGCATGGTTCTGAAATAGATGTGAAGAATATTTGTGAAGAAATTGAGTTTTGTTACTTTGGAAGTAAAGAGGAGAATGTTGAAATTGACCCAGAAGAAGAGGGTAATGTGGAAGATAGTGTACAGGTTTCCAGTACAGATAATTTTCAGAAGGAAATTGCCACGTTTCAGGTGAAATCAAGTGAGAGGCCTAATTTCACTTGTTTGTGTTGTCGACGCACTTATTATAAGAATCAGACTAAGTTAGTGGATTTATATGCAAAAAGTGAAAGGGAAAATAATAGGGAATGGAAGGATTTCGCAACATACTTGATGGTAGAAAATTGTTTTGATTTGGGATCGGATCAACGTGTGTGTACTTATTGTTGTAACAAATTAAATCAAAACCAGATGCCTGCTAGAGCGGTTCATAATAATCTGGAATTGGTTGAGATTCCTTCTGAATTGAAGGATTTAAATACTTATGAATCTATTTTGATTCAAAGTATCCATCCCTTTCAGGCTATTGTAAGAATGGAGCCAAAGACAGGGAAATTGCCTCCATCAGATTTACAGAGAGGATTAAAGGGAAGAGTTGTTTATTTGCCTCTAGATTTGAAGAAAAACATTAATACAATTGGAGTAGAAAAAGTGGAAGAGGAACCTCTGGTTATCTTAGTTAATGGGGTTCCGACAAAGAGTAAGAAAATATGGCAAGATTTAGTGGATGTTAGGAAAGTCAAAAAGGCAACATTGTATTTGAAAAAAAATAATAAGTACTATAAGAATGTATATGTTGCAGAAGAGGAAGTAAGTGAAGAAGAGGATAGCAATTTGTGTGCTGGTCAAATTGAGAAAGTAGAACCCTCTAAAAGTGAAGAAATATATGAACATTATAGTGTTCATCCGTTGCATTCCAAGGAAGTCATGGGGAATGCTATTGAGTTGTTTCAAATGAAACAAGCCAAAGGGAGTCCCATTAGTGTTTAGGAGGAAAGTTTGGAAGCTCGGTGTTTCCCACAGCTATTTCCAACAGGTCAAGGAGGAAGATATGATGAGCGACCTCATCAAATTCCTGCTTCTGAATACCTGACTTTATGATTGTATGCAGAAGATGCTAGGTTTCGACAATGCATTCCCTATTTGTTTCATCTCCTGTTTGAAAGCGATCTGTCTGGACTGTCATATGCAGTGAACCACATCTTGAAAAGTGGTATACAGATGCAAAACATCTCAGCAAGTGACTTTATGGATAAAGTCAATGTGCAAGACAGTATTTTGGATTCTCACCTGATTATTCTCATGGCGTGTCAGCGTGGTACTAATGAGTACTGGTACCGTCGTCATGGTGATTTAAAATGTATGCTGAGGAACTTAGGAACTCCCACATGGTTCCTCGCTCTGAGCTGTGCCGAGTATGGCTGGGAAGACTTACTTGAATTTCTACGAGAGGCAAATGGAAACATTGAAAATATCGAATTCAAGACACCCGGAGAACTGTGCTCTTTGGATCCAGTGAATGTATGCAGGTACTTCAATCATAGATTTGAAGCTATGATGTCTTTCATCATGAATAAGAAGAATCCACCTCTTGGAGAGGTGATGGATTTCTTCTGGAGAAAGGAGTACAAAGCAAGAGGTGCTCCTCATATACATATGCTGCTGTGGATCAAGGATGCACCTAAATTTGGAACAGATCCAGAAGACTTAGTGATGAGTTTCATACAACAGTATTCTACGTGTGCTGTTCCAAACGCAAAGGAGAAGAAAAGCCTAGGAGAACAAGTTCTACGTTTCCAAAGCCATCGTTGTGGAAAGTACTGTCGTCGTAAATTCAGAAACAAGGACAAGTTCTACACCAAATGTCGTTTCGGCTTTCCACGACCGGTGATTTCTAAAGGAAGAGTAAACAGTTTGATGTCTTCGCTGCGACATAATGTGATGAAGAAATCACCTAAAAACACATACAATTTGAAAAGGAATGAAGAGTCCAAGTACATCAACGACTACAACCCAGTGATTTTGTCCATGTGGAATGCTAACATGGATATACAGTTTGTGGCTGATAACTGTATGGCTGTGGCTCGGTATGTGACATCTTACATCACCAAAAAAGAAAAGACAGAATTGAAGGATATGTGGGAGGACATTTCCCATGAAAAGAGCCTCAGCAAGAAGTTGTACAGTTTCAGTCTGAAGATGTTGTCACATCGAGAAATCGGAGCTTACGAATGTTCTGACCGGTTGTCTTCAGCAAGTCTCTATGCCAAATCCAGGAGTATCGTTTGGGCGAGTCTTGGTCTTGCTGCAACGCGTAATCGAGTTCTGAAACCTGTGCGGGAAATTGAGTGTTTGGCGGAAAAGGAGCCGAACAGTACCGATATTTTGAAGACCAACATGTTGGATACATATTATCCAAATCGAAGCAGTCACCTTGAGAATGTTTGTCTGTATGAGGTTCTACAAAATTACATATTCAAGAGGAACATCAAAGAAGATATTGATAAAGGAGTGTATGCTGTAATTGGAAGTGAGGGATGTCTGGCCAAGCAAAGAAAAAGCCACTTGGAAAACCATCGAAAATTGAGTGGCGTTATTCTCCTGAAAAAAAGGAGTTTTTCTATTTAGCACTTTTGCAACTTTTCAAGCCTTGGCGTGCAGAAGAGGAACTGCTTGGAGATTTCCTCTGTTACGAAGACTCTTTCACTGCCGCCAAGGAGACCATAGAATGTCCTGTTTTTCCCAAATATCTAGAAATGTTGAATGCGGAAATCGAGCAGGAAGCAACGATTGCAGCCGAGATTTCCAGAGATAGTTCTCAGGACAGTCAGAGTTCTGTTTCATTGAGTCAGGATCCACTAGGAGGACCTGTTATCGAAAATGAAGCTGCCACTGCCATGAATGAAGTGGAAAGAGCCATGGCACATGCTCAGGAGGATGCGGTTAACTTAGAAGACTTGGAAAGACAACTCAACGTTGAGCAGAGGAAAATATATGACGAAGTTACGAACCAAATTAATCATGGATTAAGTCATGAGAAGAAAGAGTGCTCATGTACGTCGTTGAAGCCTGTCCGACTGTACGTGAGTGGAGAAGCGGGAACTGGAAAAAGTTTCCTCATTAAAGCAATTTCATGTTATTTGCAGGAAAGGACTGAGTCATCGCTGTCTTGTGTTGTCACCGCTCCAACTGGACTGGTAGCACATAACATTAAAGGTATTACATTGCATTGTCTACTGATGCTGCCAGTGGAGCATGATAACAAATTACAATACCACAAGTTATCTGGAGATGCTTGTTGTGAAGTTTCAAGAGTCTTGAGGAAAATGAAACTTCTTATCATTGACGAAGTAAGCATGGTTTCCAATGTCATGCTTGCCTTTGTGCATTTGAGAATGCAAGAAGTTCTTAAAACAGAGTATGATGTGTTATTTGGTGGCAAACACATCATTGTTTTCGGAGATCTTCTGCAGCTGACACCAGTGAAAGGACAACCTGTGTTCAAAATGCTCACGCATGAAGATACCAGGAAGTGCCTAGGGAGCATTGGCAACGTCAATATATGGTTAAACTTCAATTATGCTGAACTGCATGAAAATATGCGTCAGGCGAAGGATGAAGTTTACAAGAATATTCTACAAGATGTTAGAATTGGAAAAGTGACCGAGCATGGGAAAGAAGCTTTACATGCACGATTACTGTCAAATTTATATCCAGAACAAGACGTTGTGCCTGAGAATATTTTTCAGAAAATTACTGAGAAGAAATCTGGAATATGTTTGATGCCAACTCTTGCAGAATGTGCCATCTTCAACAACAAAATGTTGCATTTAGAAAACCAAGAGATTGTGAAACTGGAAGCTATTGACAGAGTAGAGCATATGGGATCAACAATTATTTTGTCTGAGAATTTGAAAACAAAATTGGAGTCATTAGAGAAGACTATATCTAAAACTGCAGGTTTTGAAAAGACTCTGAATGTGTGCTTAAATTGCCGTATAATTTTAAGAAGGAATTTACATGTTGAAAGAGGTCTGGTAAATGGATCAATGGGTAATGTTGTTGATTTTGTGAAATACAGAAATAGAGATGGAATTGAATTTTTAAAAATTAAATTTGATGGCATTGAGGAAGTACAGCTAATTGGTCGTTGTTCTGCTAGATTTTTGCTTGTAAAAGACTTATATGTTCGCCGTAAGCAGTTTCCTGTTTGCTTGGCATATGCGGTGACAATCCATAAATCGCAAGGTTTAAGTGTAGACAGTGCATTGGTGAATATTGGCAGTTCTGTGTTCAAGGAGGGTATGGCATATGTGGCATTGTCACGAGTTAGAACTTTATCGGGATTGTACTTGATTGAGTGTGATGTCACAAACATTTGTGCGGATCTAGATTGTGTTAAGGAATACAATAGGTTAAGAAGAGAGTATGCGCCACATTTGCCTCAATATCCTTTGTTTGAGAAACGTGTGGTAGGCCGGAAACGAAGAAATGTGACCAATAGTAGGGAGGTTGTAGCAAAAAGACGAAAAGTCGATGAACCTGAAATTATAAGCAGAAACAAAAAGGATTCTGTTGAAGATGTTGTTGGTTTTCAATTTGAAAACAGTTCTGGTGTCAACTGCTATGCTAATGTAGTGGTTAATGTTTTGTTTTCTCTAGAAAATGTAAAAGAAGAGATTGTGGTCAATTCGGATCAAAGATTTTGCAGTTTGTTAAATTCTGTGTTAGAGAAATGTAGCACTGATAGAACAAAAATAGAAAGTGTGTCTGAAATTCGAAATCTGTTAGACAGATGTTCAGGTCAAACACAATTCTCTCAAAATATTCAGCAAGATTGTCAGGAGTTTTTAATGTATATGCTTGATGTATTGCATGCTGAAGGTGTAGATGTAGATCACTTGTTTGGGCTTTCTTATCAATGGCAGCATGACTGCGAGAACTGTAAGGTATCAAGTACTACTAGTGTAGACTCAGAAAGATTTATATATTTAACTTTTCCAGACAGTAAATCAGTCTCTTTTAATAAGCTAGTAAAAGCAGCTGATCACAACATGGAGTGTAGCCAATGTAAATCTGAAATGATGTCAACATTATTTATACGAACATATGGCCAGTATGTCATTTTAATGTTCCAACGATGTAGGCCTGATGGAACAAAATTGACAACTTTAATTAAAAATGTTGTGGCTTCGCAGTTGTCAATATCAGGAAGGACTTTTGTAACTGCAGCAATTATATATCATGACGGTCCTTCAATAACATCAGGACATTACACAGCTTATTTAAAGTCTAGAAATGGCTGGTCATTCTGCAACGATTCTGTTTTAACTTTAAAAAAAAAATTGCCTTTTGACCTTAAAAATTCTTACCTGGTGTTTTTAAAACCAAAATTTTAGAGAAGGAATCTCGGGATTTGCTCTGAGGAATTTCAAGAGGTTCTAATGGCTCCTACACGATTTGGCCTTGAGGATAAGTGTAGTACAGAGTCAAAAGTTATTTTTGAGTTTTAAATAGTTCCTGGAAAAAAAGAAGATTTTCTTACAGAAAGTGGTGGGCACAGATTAGTTGAAGGACAACAGAGTATTTCCCAAAGCAAACGGT
Source organism: Lissotriton helveticus (assembly GCF_964261635.1). NCBI lineage: Eukaryota > Metazoa > Chordata > Amphibia > Caudata > Salamandridae > Lissotriton > Lissotriton helveticus. The sequence goes on from NC_136063.1 coordinate 608,678,586, forward strand.
GTTCTTACCATAACACTTGACGTCATGGAAAAATAACTGCACTTTGAATGAGTTCAGAAAAACTGTTTCTTTTTATAAGCTAATTCAAGCAGCCAATCAAAACATGGAGTAGAGGTAATGTAAGTCTGCAATGCTGTCTAGATTATTGGTCCAAACTTTTGATTATACTGTCATTTTAAAAATCCAACTATATAAACCTGATGAAAGTAAGTCTTCAACTTTGATTACAAATGTTGTGGCTACACAGTCGTTGATTTTAGGAAGAACATTTGTAACTGCAGCTATTATATGGCATGATGGTCCTTTGACAAGATCCGCTTATTACACAGCTTATTGAAAATGTAAACAAATTTGCTGTTTCGGAAATGATTCCCATTTGACTACGATACAATGTTGCCTTTTTACTTAAAAATATTCTTACTTTCTGTTTTCAGAAAAGAGAATTTAGGGTAGGTAACTGGCGTATAATGATTCTAGGGGTTGATATAATTTTATCTACTGTTTTATATTGCTTTGTGATTAAAAGTGATGTAGAGAATTAAATAATTGTAGTAGTCATAGAGGTAGTGTAAGTCTGCTTCATAGTAAGCAGTATCAGTGTCATAGGAAATGTAGAACATGAGTGAGCAAGAAGGGTAAGATATTACTAGTCCAGGATTGTGAAAGTGATCTTGAACGTTTTCTTTCTGAAAGTTGCGGAAATAGAAAATGACGGGATTTGCTTACAAGAATTCCAAGAGTTATAAATGGCTCTTACATGATTTGGCCTTGTGGAAACGTGTGGTAGAGAGCGAGAAGTCATTTATTGTATGTAACATATTTTTCAAAACGATGGAGGTTTTCTTTCAGAAAGTGGCGGGCTGAAAATAAAAACAGCACAACAGAGTGTAAGCTGTTCATAGGACATCCTTTGACGTCATGGAAAGTAAGTTACTTTTGAGGAGTTCTGATTTCTGATTGGTTATGTTATATGGGTTTTTTAAACACAATCATTTTGATTGTGTTTTTTTTTCGCCGCCGTTATATGATGAATACCTTCAAGTCACTGTTTTTAGTGAAATTTGATACATTCTGAGAACAGCAAAAATAAACCATTTAACATGTATAATTAATTCTGTACTTTTTGTATTTATGATGTACATTTAGAACTGTGTAGGAGGCATGGAGAAGCTGAGGCTTCTGTAAGTGTCAAAGTTGTTGCATACAGTGCTCACATTCTACGTAGTTTTTCATATGATAGACTACATTTCCACAATGAGATACCTAAGCAAAGGAAACACAGGTGATGTGATTGTGGAATGAGCAAAAAAAATTGCACATTTTTCAATTATATTACCTGTGTTTCCTAACATTGCACATCACATTGTGTAGATGAGGTTTAGGCCTGTTCCAGGAGACAGAGGAGGTCTGACATTTGTTCAAGAGTGCAGTGGACATGACTCACTTTGTTGGTAGGCCTGCACATGTATTATCTCCTCTATACTCTTCAACAAGCCTAAATTTCATCTGCAACCCTGAGTAGGACTTACCTGAAACAAATCTCTGGATAGGTTACACCTTATCAGCATCTAGAAACAATCATTTAAAATGTTAAGTGCAGATTTATGATGGCCGTGTGCCTGTTTTGCGCCGCTGTTTCGTCACTTTTGTGACGCAGCAGCAGTGTAAAAGATGCACCATGTTGCAAGATAGGCCTCAGTTCATCTCCAGCAAGATACCGTCAGTTTAAAATATATATAATTAGGACTGTGTAGGGGGCATGCAGAAGCTAAGGCTTCAGTAAGTGTCAAAGTTGTTGCATGCAGTGCTGCACTTCTGGGTACAGTTTCATATGCTGGACTACATCTGCACAATGAGATACCTAAGCAAAGGAAACACAAGTGATGTGATTGTGAAATGAGCAAAAGAAATTGCACGTTTTTCAATTACATCACCTGTGTTTCCTAACATTACACATCACATTGTGCAGATCAAGTTTAGGCCTGTCTAGGGAAACAGAGGAGGTCTGGCCTTTGTTCAAGAGTGCAGTGGACATGACTCACTTCATTGGTAGGCCTGCAAATGTATTATCTCCTCTGTACTCTTCAACAACTCTAAATTTCATCTGCAACCCTGAGTAGGCCTCACCTCAAACAAACCTCTGGATAGGCTACACCTTATCGTCATACTGAATCAATCATTTAAAATGTTAGGGACAGATTTATGATAGGTGTGTGCCTCTTTTGCGCCGCTGTGCGTCACTTTTGTGATGCAGCGGCGGTGCAAAAGATTTGCTATGTTGTGACATATTTACAACTTGATGCATCTAGGCAGATGTGTTATGCTGTAAAGTCCTGTGCCACATGAAACCTGCGTCAGGTTTCATATAGGTGTTTTGTTGCAGGGTGGGCATTCATTTGCATGAAAGCCCTGTAAAACTAACACAGTGAAATTTAGAAGATTTCACTGAGTCAGCTTTATAGCATTGCTGAATCAAATCCTTATGCCTGTTTGAAACAGGCATAAGGAGTGATGCACCATGCAATGTGTGGCTTCCTCCTGTGCATTGCAGTAGAAATGTCGTGCTTACGACGTGATTCCTGCAATGTGCTGCTTTTGCGGCACAGATGCGTGACGCATCTGTGCTGTTTTTACTCAATGGTGCTCCACATTGTAAATGCGGCACACCATGGGTGGCAGAGCAGCGGTGCACATTAACTGGTGCATCCCTGGGGATGCGCCAGTTAACATAAATCTGCCCCTTTACATTTAAGTATGAGCAGGGGACACAGAGTCGGTGAGGCTTATCCAAGGTTAAGAAGAGATGAGTCCTGTTCACTGAAAAATTGGACATAGGCCTCACCTCCTCAGCATCGCTGGACATGGCTAAATAATAGCTGCAAAATGTTACTCTTGTTAAACAATTTTACTATTATAGTCTCTGAGATTTGTCTCTTACTCTGCAACATCTCTGGATAGGACACACCTTATTGGCATCCTGAAACAATCATTTAAAATGTTAGGGACAGTTTTATGATGGCTGTGCACCTCTTTTGCGCTGCCATTGCATCACTGTTGTGAGACAGCAGCAGTGCAAAAGATGCACCATGTTGCAAGATAGGCCTCACTTCATCTGCATCAAGATACTGTTAGATTAAAATGTATATTTTTAGGACTGTGTAGGGGCATGGAGAAGCAGAGGCTTCTGTAAGTGTCAAAGTTGTTGAAAAACTGTTTGTCCTTCAATCTTTTCCCTTGTCTTTTCTAATTTTTAAATACATGTTTTAATATTTTTCAAATGTTTGTTCTCTCTTTCACAGATTGAAAGTATAAAAATAACAAGTGACTGAGTTAACGACAATTATAAGGTAAATGTTTTGTACTCTTTTCGTTACATTTCTATCACATTTAACTTCTATTAGTTTCACTACTTCATTTCTTTAACCCTCACTTTCCTGCCTTTGCTACTTCCCTCATTCCTTTCTCTATTACTTACTTACTCTACTCCTTCCACTATTTTTCTCAGTCCCTCTCTTCTCATACTTCCTCACTCTTGTTCACTCACTCTGTCTCTATTACTCTCACTGTTTCTGACTGATCACTCTTTCACTACTTGTTCATTATGCTTTCTCTCTGTAGTTCAAGCACAGTAATGGGCATTTTATCAACACAGGCAATACAATTATCGGTGCTTTTATCGGCAGAAAACTGCCGCAAAAGTGGCTTTAGCAGCAGTTTTCTTCCGGAAAAGCAGCTTTAGCAGCAGTTTTCTGCCGATAAAAGCAGTAATTATCGGCAGAAAACTGCTGCAAAAGCGTCTTTAGCGTCAGATTTCTGCCGATAAAAGCAGCAAAATTTGTATCGCCTATGTTGATAATATGCCCCTATGTTATTTACATTTCTTTGCTGTTTCAATCATTCCTTTTCTGTTACTTCTTCTTTTCTGCATTGTGTTTTTTCTCTCTGTTATTCCAATGTTTTAATCTTAATTTGATCATTCAGTCACATTCTCTAAGAAACTCTTGTTTGTTATTCTTCTACTCTCCTTTTTTTTTCTCACTTCCTTATCTATTTTGCTTTTCACAATTATACCCTCTTAAATCTTTTCTTCAGTAAATAGATCTATTAAACAGTATCTCTAGTATACTCCCTATAGCTGTCTTTCTTTTAACATAACTGTCTGTTTCCTTCCCTTATACTTGCTCTTCTTTTTTTTTTTTGGTTCGCTCCCGGTTCGCGTACCGGAGAGCGAACCGGGAAGCGAACCAAAAGAAATAGAGGTTGGCAGAGTATCAAATATTCTACCAATTTTTTTATAACGGGGAGGTAGTTCTGAAAAGAACTTTTTTTTAATTGTTTTTGTTGTTTTATATATTTTTTATTATTTTTCTGAACATTTTTTTACTTTTTTTGTATTTTCTGAACGGTTTTATATTTTTGGGGGTTTTTTTTGGGGGGGGGGAATGAAAACGATTCATTGTAAAGGGCTCAACAGGAGCAACAAAAAAAAAGAATTTATTCTCTGGGGCGTTTCGGACAAACATGATTGTCGATAGCTCTGTTGATTATATTAATGCTACTTTCTCTGTAGCAAATGAACTGATTACAACGCACGCACACTTGTTTCACTTCCCCGAACCTCATCTGTATATTTGGGACCATCTCCCTCACCTCTGGTCCCGTCACTTCCTGTACAACTGATCTTCTGGCCATAGAAGGGGGATTATCTTGCTGGTCACGTAACTGCGCAGCACTGTAGTTGATAGGATGCCACCTATCCATATGGCGATGCATAGTATAATTGCCGTAACTGTACTTCTTGTCTGTCCCTCTGGACAAATCCTTCTTACATATCAGGCAAGTTACGTACCGGGCATTGACTTTTTTTGGCCCCGGGGATATTTAAAAAATTGCCAAATAAAGTTTTCTTTCAGATGAGACCTCCTGGGCTCCTCAGGCAAAAACTGCCTCTCTTCCTGCTCTTCCTCCTCTTCCTCTTCTTCCTCCTCTTGCTGAATGATAACTTCAGCAGGTGGTCCTCTCTTCCTTGGAGGTGGTGGAGGTGGTGGGGAAGCACCAATTGAAGCTATTACTAAAGCCATTGCTCACTGATCACAAAGGGTCGTTCTCTCACAAAGATGAAAGTCAGAGTGAGGAAAGAAGGAGGGGTTTTCATCATTTGGGAAAAACAATAGTTCTAAACCAATGAAAAGTGTTACTTTTAGGTCACATGACCTAGTCTTACATCATTAGGAAACCAAAAGTGAAATGAACCAATGAAAAGTGTTATTAACAAGTCACATGACCTGTTGTGTTTACGTTACGCGCTCCGTGCCGCGTCCCGGATCGCTTCCGGGGAGCTGCGCTTCGCGCCTCGCTTTGCGTACCGGTTCACTTCCGGGTACGCTAACGCGGCGCGTCATATGACATATCACGCGACAACGCGATACGTCACGCTGACGCGACGCGTCACGATGTTGTTTTCTAACGCGGCAGTTGCGGAAACGGAACGTTTACCGGTTCGCGGACCGGGTCGCGGCACCAAATTGAGCTAACGGGAAGCTAACCGGTTCGCGGACCAGGAGCGAAACAAAAAAAATTATAAAAAAAATTATTTTTTTTATTAAAAACATGTAAAATATATTTTTCGATTTAAAGAAGAATACATTTTAAAGCTTTTGATATTTGCTATTAAAAAACCATTGAAATTCACTGAAAAAAACCCTAGGTTAAAGACCATATATAGTTAGGAATTACCATTTACAAAACCTTATTTTACTCACACAAAACCATTGAAATTCCATATATAGTTAGTTGTACTAACTATATATCGCGCACCCGCAATCCACTGCTGATCATGTCACATATTACATCATTCATGACATGGTCAGTGACATCACTGATGACATCACTGATGACATCTCAAATGACATCACTGATGACATCTCAAATGACATCACTGATGACAACATCCAGTGACTGTATGTTTCTGTAAAGTTAAAATATGTCTTACATATTGAAGAATGAGTGGATGTATAAGTGTCTGGATGAAGGATTTAGTAGGTGCATGACTGACTGTATGAGTGAGTGGTTAAATGTGTCTTACTGAGTGCATGGGTTAGTGACTAAACTGTCTTAATTTGTGCATCATTATGTCTGTTGTTCTGTAAACTGCCGCATGTGTTGATCAGTAGCTATATGAGTAACTATATGGGTTATTGATTGGTTGCCCAAGTATTTGTATGGGAGACTGAGTGTGTGTGTGGGTGGCTGGGAGGTGTATGACTCTGTGCATAGATGTGTGAGCAGTTGATTCACTAGATGTATGGGTTCAAAAGTGCATGTGGAAACAGCTGTATGGGCGGTTGACTGTGTGCATGAGTGCATTGGTGAGTGAATGGATATCTCAGTGCTACATGTCAAAGTAAGTACATATGTAAAACACAGTACATGTGAGAGTTGACATATATAAATAACTGTGCATAAGAGCCAGTGAATGTGTGAGTGGCTGTATGAATCATTGTGAACTTGTATCAGGGATTGTATAAGAGAGTAAATATGTGTTAGTATATGTTTGAATAAGTAAGGTGTGTATAACTGTATAGTTGAGGAAATGGAGGTGTGATTGATTCTTTGCATGACTGACTAGGTGTGTGAGTAACTCCATGGATGAGTGACAGTCTGTGAGTGTCTGTTTACACTGAGTGTATCTAAGTTTTTATTAGAGTCTGAAGAGATTCATCGTATTATCACATGAATAATGTCATCAGTGATCTCATCAGTGATGTCTTTTGAGATGTGATCAGTGATGTCATCAGTGATGTCATCGGTGATGTCATTTGAGATGTCATCAATGATGTCATCAGTGATGTCATCAGTGATATCATCAATGATGTCATTTGAGATGTCATCAGTGATGTCATCAGTGATGTCATTTGAGATGTCATCAGTGATGTCATCAGTGATGTCATTTGAGATGTCATCGGTGATGTCATCAGTGATGTCATTTGAGATGTCATCAGTGATGTCATCAGTGATGTCACTGACCATGTCATGAATGATGTAATATGTGACATGATCAGCAGTGGATTGCGGGTGCGCGATATATAGTTAGTACAACTAACTATATATGGAATTTCAATGGTTTTGTGTGAGTAAAATAAGGTTTTGTAAATGCTAATTCCTAACTATATATGGTCTATAACCTATGGTTTTTTCAGTGAATATATATATATATATATATATATATATATATATATATATATATATATAAACATATTTATACTTTAGAGAAATACACAGTCACTGCACTGGATGATGTCCTCAGTGATGTCATCAGTGATGTCGTTTGAGATGTCATCAGTGATGTCACTGACCATGTCATGAATGATGTAATATGTAATGTCATCATTAGTGCATTGCGGAGGCGGGTTATAGTTAGCTGAACTAACTATAACAGACACGTTACTCTGATTTTGTACAAGTGGAATGTCCAACTAACAATAAGGTCCATGAAACCTGTGCTTTTTTCAATGAATTTCAAAGGTATTAAAATGCTAATTTCTAACTATGATGTGGCTGAAAACCTATGGTTTTTTCAGTGAATATACATAAGTCAGTATGTAAATCTTTTCCTCACCCTCCTCTTTTCTCTTCCTTTTTCTCTCTCTCCCTCAATCTCTCTTCCTCCCTCTCATACCTTTTCTCTCCTTTTACCCATCTCTCACTTACCATCATTGTCCCTCTCCCCCCTCAGCCTCTTTCTTTTCCTCATCTCATCTCTTTCTTCTGTCTGTCCAACTTTCTTTCCCAACCTCCCACCTCTCTCTCACTGTTGGGTGCATGGGTTCTCTGTCACTCCCACCCATCTTCTCTTTTTCTACAAGCCCTTCTTTCTCTCACACTATTTTTCTATCTCTTTCTGACTTTCTCTTGCTCTCATTCTTTCCTTGCTCTTTCACTGCCTCTCTTCCTCTCTGTGCCACACTCTCTTTCCCCTTCTTCTCAGTGTACCTTCAACGTGTCTGTCTCACTTTACATCGGGGTCAGATTTTAACAGACTTCACACAATGCAGCACAGTAAGAGAAGTTGCTGTGCTGCATTGCAAGAACGGGAAAGAGAAGAAGTGCACTATATCTTCAAGCACATGGTGCAGTTTAGCTCGCTCCCACAGCCGGTGCACTTTGTGCTGCTTAGGATCAATGCCAGCAACCTTGCACTATCTGCTTTACGGTCAATTTAGTTTTTGTTCAAGGAGTCCTCCATTCCCGCCCAAAAAGTATCCTTGGGAGTTTTTCCTCATTTTATGTATGCAGCACACATGGAAATAGATGATAACCAGGAGAAATAGAGATACTTCTTCTTGTTACGGCACACCCATATCTGCAGCTCATTGTAAATATGGAGTTGCGTCAAAATCTATTGAAGGATGCTTGGAAACTCTAGCAATACAAAAAGATGATGGATGGAATGCGAGACATTGTCAAACATTCACCCTCAGAATAGAGATCTGGGCCTAAATCCTATTGGTTTTTTGCTCACCATGCGGGTTGGAATGTTCCCAGGAACTGATTTGCATATGGCTGGGTCAACACTGTGTTGGCACAGGGAGTAAAAAAACAATGGATTTAACCTGGATCCGTGACTGGAGTTGAATGTTTGACAAAGTTCAGAGTTCCGTACATTTTGGGTTATTACAGTTGCTCTACGTGGGCGGGGTATGCCCAGAATTGGGTCCCGTGCTTGATATGCCACTGATTTCAAGCGAGCCTGTCTGACAAAGGGTTTTACCTGGAAACTTATACCAGAATGCTCCTTTTCCGGTCCAGGGAGGACCTGGCTTGGGAGTTTGGGCTGAACTGTTCTCATTAGGAGCAGGGTCAAGACTGATTTGCATGTGACTGGGTCCACACTGGGCTAGCATGGTGAGCAATAAATGATGGATTAAGCCCATATATTTGACTGAGATGAATGTTTGACAATGTTTAGTGTTCCTTTAATCATCTTTTTATGTCATTAAGGATGTTCAGAATTGCCAAAACACCACCAATGGATGCCTACCATATGTAATGCAATGCAAGAAAATGCAATAAACTGTCTTTTGTAAATTTTTATTATAAGTTAAGGAACGCTGCCATTTGCTTTGCTTTGTAAATCTAACCCCAAGACTTTGTGTTGGGTTGCATTAAGAAGTAATCCAAACCCGACGCAAACTCTTTGCAACTCTGAGCCTGTATCTTTGCACATGAGATTGGATGTAATGGATGAGATTGGATGGAAATCCAATAACTTATTTTTCTGCTGGATGTGTGCAGTCACTTCTAACCCTGGGCGAAGCACTACGCTACACTCGTGGAGTTTGCGAAGTTTTCACAACTTCGCACTCCGCGAGCTGCACGTAGCACAGTGCGAACATGCGTAGTGCAGCGTAGCGTAGTGCAGCGGTCATTTTTTGCTTGTTCGCGGTCCTGAACGTCATGTTCGCGACCGCGAGCAAGCAAAATGACATCCCGGCGAGATTCTCAACGCGAGGAGGTCAGGTTTCTCATTGTGAGTGGTTGTGCATGCTCGCGACCTCTCTCAATGGAAACTACCTGTTCGCGTTGAGAAAGCTGCCGCTCGAGTAATAATCTACTCGAGCAGCAGAAAACTACAGCTCGCACTGTGCAAGATGCCGTTTTCAATGCTTGCACAGTGTCGGATGCTTGTCCGCACTGTGCAATCATTGAAAACGCATCTTGCACAGTGCGAACATGTTACTACGCAGCTCGCGTAGTGCTACCTGAAGTTCGCGTAGTGCGAAATGCACTTCGCGTAGCTTCGCGTAGCGCTACTTTGCGAACTACGCCCACCCTTAGTCACTTCTCAAATTTCTCAAATTTCTTGTGTTAAGAACACACACAGCTAAATAATTATTTTGCTAGCTATGTGAAGTACAAATAGGTTCCATTGCAGTGTAAAATAATTTACATATGTTTAATGTTTGTAATCATTATCTTTCCTGACTATATTTTAAAACCCTGAACCCTACATGCAACAAATAGTAAAACTTCACTGGAGGTTGATTTTTCTGTACACCTGAAGAAAACCCTGCATTGTTGATTGAAGCATCTTCCTATAGCTCATCAGTACAAAATGTTCACCAAGCACTAGCAAGGACAATAATTCTGACTTTAATATGCAGTCATAAGCAGGCAACATTTGTGGAGAGCTGTGTTTGTGTGTGTTAACACAGAAAAGCCTGACCTGGTTTTACCAATTTGTGTTTCTCTAAATTAATGGCCCATAACGCTATTCAGAAGTTAAAGTTAAATCCCACCCAAACATGTTTTTTTGTTTTTATTTAAATCTTAAGTATTTACCTTTTGTGGCTGATCCAGCTCAATGATTTCTTTTTAAGCTAATAGGAACTTTCAGCAAAACTGTGTATTACACATTTATTCTATACTGGAAACTCCGGCCACATTTAATCAATAATCTACCCTGGAAAAAGGGGGACATTTCTGCACTCAACACATTCCGTTTCGTTCTTGTGAAAGCGACAGGAAGTAAAACAAAATGTGCAAATTCAACAATGTTATTGTTGTGGGTGTCCACAGAACTTTTTCCCGGGGGCGCCGCCTACTAAACTCCCACAAAAGCCGAACCTCTTAGGAAGTCTTTTATCTTCAACCAGACCAAAATTGGGAGCAAAACACACATTGTATTGTGCAGTGGGAAACACAAACTTCGGACTAAGCATCACACACATTGCCTTATTCTGCCCCTTATTGAGGAGGTTTAATCCGAGAAATAATGGGGTTGATTCCGATCCGGTAAAAAGCGCTCCGAATAGTCGTTCGGAGCGTTTTTCCCGTACGATTCGTACCCTGCAACGTCCCCCCGTACGTACGACGAAGTACGATTCGTACCAGGAGCTGGACTCCGTACGAATCGTACAGAGACCGTACAAATCAAATCCCCGTATGAATCTCCCTCGGAACCCGCTGTACTCGACATCTGTACGGTTCGCGGCTGCTTTTTCCGACCCGGCAAATACGATTCGTGTTGGGTACGCACCGTACCACCCTTTTTCTACGGGAGCTGAAAACAGCCATAAAAGCAGAGTTCACGCCGAAACAGGTACGAAACAGCCCCCCCCCGGGTACGGTGCATACCCCCCATGATCACAGGGGTACACACCGTACCCCTGCGATCATGGGGGGTACGCACCGTACACCCAGCGTACATGGGGTACGCACCGTATCCCATGTACGCTGGGTGTACGGTGCGTACCCCATGTATGCTGGGTGTACGGTGCGTACCCCCCATGATCACAGGGGTACGGTGCGTCCCCCTGCGATCATGGGGGGTACGCACCGTACGGTGTGTATGTGAATGTGCGCTTTTCCGTACGAATTGCCCTTACATGACGTGGACCATACGAATCGCGTCCTGATACCCCGGTCCAGATCGTACTCGTCGGGTCATATGGTGTGTGTACGAGTCGTACGGAGATGGCTCCGGATGCGAATCGTACGGACGGTAATTTTACCGGATTGGAATCGACCCCATAGTGTTACTTTTGGTTTTCACTTATCCCAATTATAAAGTGAGAATAATGAAATAATCTCGAAGGGCACAATTAAAATATTTGTTTATTTAGCGACATGCAAACCTCGTTAAAAATGTTTAACAGACACAGATTGTGTTTACAACTCGACTCGCCCATATGATGTTGATTTTCAAAATCAGCAGGGTTTTACAATTAGTAGGTTTGTGGGGTGTAGATGTTCATGTAGAATCGTTCCATTTTGTTGAACCTCACAGGACTTATTTCTCAACTCTTGTTCACATACACTTCAAGTTCATGGACTCTTTGTTCTGTCTGAAATCCCAGGTCTAAACTATTCCTTGACCATTACTTGAGCTGTATTTATTTGAATGACAGGGCTTTTTTACGGGGTGCTTTTCTTACGTGAACTACAAAAAAACAAAAGAATCATTACAGAGTGACTGTGTAATGATTTATTTAGTTATTTATTTTTCATATTTTGCACCTATTTTTCTCTTGGGCTCGAGGCTGCGATCTGTAACAGAAAAATTTAATAAAAAAAGGACATTTCCAGCAAAAGTGTTTCTTTCATCTTGGGATCCATTTCACAGGGGAAGGAATGAAGGAATGTAGAGGAAACAGAGGATAAGAGACGTTTATTAGAGCACAGTTTTCAGCAAGTGAGGGGCTGCGAAAGAGACAGAAAGGGAGGGAATAGGAGGTAGAAAGAGAGAGGGGGCAGCTGACAGAGTCAGAGCAGGAAAAGTGAACACTTTGACAACTAATCTTACCTTAATACATCTGCTGGCACCTAAGGACTCCCACACATGACAGAACACAGACGCAGGCTGCAGGGTCGGCCAATCAGGCCTTGCCTTAACGTTCCTGACTCCGCCTCTCGAGCTCCAGTCTACAGACCACAGCACTCGGAGTCTACTTCGCGCCCGCACCAAAAGTGGCAAATGCAGGGATTCAAAAATGAATAAAAAAATTATGACAGGCCTGCCCCTCATGAGATCAGTGGTCCATTCTCTCTGGGGGCAGGAAAGAAACAAGAAACAGGGCCGCCATAAGTAGCCCGTTTACGCTATAAATGATTGACGGCCGCTCAAGGAGGCTGTTGGGACCCACCCAACGGCCAGGAGGAGTGCGATGTCATTGCAGGTTCTAGAGGGATTCGTAGCGCGATTTATGTAATTATGTACTACTGATTGGCTGCTCAGCTCAAAATGACTGGGTCTCTGATTGTTTTAATCCCAAGTCCTCCACTAATGAGAGGGGGACTGGAAAATGATTTCATTAAAATCCATTCATTCTTATCTGACTGCACTCCCTGCCATTGTACCATGATCTGGAGCGCGCTGCATGATTAACCTAGCACATCCTCTGCACAATAGCGCCCACACTGCCCGGCAGTAGCCGGTACTCTAGTTATGGCCCGTGGTGCGGAAGGGCACCATTCTTTTTTGTAACATCGGTCACACTCCAGCAGCCCAGTGACTCACTGGGATGCTGGAGTGCCAGCATTAAAAAAAAATGGCACCTGTACCACAGCACTACGACCTGCACTGGCGATCCAGGGTGGGGGAGTGCCTCCCCCTTACGCCTCCCTGCAGATGCCTATGGTTATTGTATATACACATTTCATTATGTACATATATACTGCAGTAAAAGAATTTGAATCACTGCATCAGCGCCAAAATGTTAATAATGGTGCAGTGGCATCTCTCACCATCCACTCATCTGAGTTGTTCTTGTTTGTCAGTTAAAATGTTTAAAAAATCCTGGGGCATATAATCAAGGACAGGCGATACATTATCGCCGCTTTTATCAGCAGGAAACTGCCGATAAAGCGGCGATAATGGCCTTGATAATATGCTCTATGAATTCCAATCGAAGCCCATGTTAGATGTGTTCACATCTAACATGGGCTTCGATTGGAATTCATAGAGCATATTATCAAGGCCATTATCGCCGCTTTATCGGCAGTTTCCTGCCGATAAAAGCGGCGATAATGTATCGCCTGTCCTTGATAATATGCCTGGACAGGCGATACATTATCGCCGCTTTTATCGGCAGGAAACTGCCGATAAAGCGGCGATAATGGCCTTGATAATATGCTCCATGAATTCCAATCGAAGCCCATGTTAGATGTGTTCACATCTAACATGGGCTTCGATTGGAATTCATAGAGCATATTATCAAGGCCATTATCGCCGCTTTATCGGCAGTTTCCTGCCGATAAAAGCGGCGATAAAGTATTGCCTGTCCTTGATAATATGCCCCCCTGTTTTTTTAACATACATTGTGTTAATGGAGCTTAAGAACTGTTTTTAAAGAGTTACTTTATGAATTCATGATAAAGCGAAATAACTAAGGGGGATATTTACAACTGAAGTGGAGGAGTGAGGAGTTAGCCATCATGGCTTAACGTCTTCACTCACTTCAGAAAAGCATGGCTGCACCATATTTACAAGAATATGGTGCAGCCTTGCGTTGCCCCCTGCGCTGGCACTATACTTAGCAGTGTAGTGCCAACGCAGGCACCCTTGAACTCTAGTGCAGGGGAAAGATTGCTTATGTACAGGAAAGTCCCCCTTCCTGTACATAAACAATCTTTAAATGCCATTTTGTCACTTCTATGCGTGCTGCCTATTGCAGCACACATGGAAGTCACAGAATGTCATTTTAAAAAAAAGATTGTTTAATTGCAGGAAGGGGGACCTTCCTGTACATAAACAATCCAAGGCTTTTTGCTTTTTCCATGTGTGCTGCACATGGAAAAAGGAAAAACAAGGATAAGTAAAGCATTTCTCCTCATTTCACCAACTTAAGACCAGGTTTTTTCCTGGTCCTAATTTTTGTTCTGCTTCCTATTTACGCTGCCCTTGTAAATAGGGGGCAGCATCAAAATCAATGGGCGTTGCCGTGGAATGCCCACCTCAACATCCACAGCCCACCCCTTTCACGCTAAGCATAGTGTGAAAGAGGGCCTTATTTACAAGGCCACGTTAAGTGGCTTAACGCTGCCTTGTAAAGAAGGTGAATCCCCTATCGCCACCACAATGTTTTAAAAATTGACGTTTTGAATATGGAGCATCCCTGTGTTTTCAGAATTGAGAAGCGTATCGAGGTGTGGGAGGCCGTTGGGGAGAGTAAGTGAGCTATTGCCCAGAGTCACATGAAGCTGAGCTGAGCTGCCTCCAGGACGAGGGATCGAAATGTGGGCCCTGCACTCCGGAGTGAGCCGCTCTGGCTTCTGCACCGCACCTCTCCCACCCATGATTAAAGAAGCAGAAATATAGCATGAAACGATACTCCTGCAAAAAACTGATTTTACAGATTGATATTATGAAGGCCAGGAGGGTCAGAAAGGAAAATATGAGCAAGGTCAATGTAAGGAAATGCGATTTTGATATGGCAACCTCCTACTTTTTGTTGGATTTCATTGCTGGTATACGGCTCTAAACACTGGAGAGCTACCACCCAGCATCGAGACTATGTCCTCTGACCCTTAAAACATGTAGAATTGGCTAAATCCCATTTGGCATATTTAACTTACCTAAAAGTACCTAGTATATAGTACTCTGTGTACCCAGGGCATGTAAGTTAAATGTCACGAGAGGACTGCCACCACTATAATTATAAGGGAAAACATGCCTGTATGCCAGCCAGACAGGCTGGCTATGCAGCTTTTAAACTGCAAATTTGTCCTGGAAAAATAAAACTTTTTAATACTTAAAGGTCACCCCAAAGCTAGGCCCTACTGGCCTATAGGGCAGGGTGCTTGGTTTTTAAAAAGAAGGAAGTGTACTTAAATTTTCCATACAAAAACGTGATGGACAAAATTCAGAACAATGTCATACATTTACCCCAGTACAGAGATTTGGGCCTAAATCCATAGTTTATTTGCTCCCCATGCCATTCCAGTTTATATCCAGCCTTATGCAAATCACTCTTGACCCTGCGCCCAATGGAAACAGCCCAGCCCGAACTGCCAAGCCAGGTCTTCCCTGGACTGGAAACAAGCATCCTAGGACCGGTTTCGGGGTTTCACCCCTCATCAGCCAAGATAGTTTGACTCCAGAGGCATGGAGAGCACAGGACCCACGTCTGGGAATGCCCGTCCCACTCGGCGTGACAAATGTAAAAACAACAATTGATGGGCAGAATGCAGAACAATGTCATACATTCACCCCAGTGCAGAGATTTGGCCTAAATCCATTGTTTTTTTGCTCCCCAAGCTATTTCAGTTTAAATCCAGCCATTTGCAAATCACTCTTGACCCTGCGCCCAATGGAAACAGCCCAACCTGAAGTGCCAAGCCAGGTCTTTCCTGGACTGGAAACAAGCATCCTAGGTTCGGTTTTGGGGGTTTACCCCTCATCAGCCAGGATAGCTTGACTCCAGTGGCATGGAGAGCACAGAACCCATGTCTGGGCATACCCGTCCCACTCGGGGGTGACACATGCAAAAACAACAATTGATGGATAGAATGCAGAACAATGTCATACATTCACCCCAGTACAGACATCTGGGCCTAATCCCACTGTTCTTTTGCTCCCCATGCCATTACAGTTTGAACCCAGCCACATGCAAATCACTCTTGACCTTGCGCCCAATGGGAACAGTCCAGCCCGAACTGTCAGGCCAGGTCTTCCCTGGACTGAAAGCAAGCATCCTAGGGCCAGTTTTGGGGTTTCGCCCCTCATCAGCCAGAATAGCTCTCCGCTAGTCTCTGCCCATCATCTCCTTGTGTTTGCTTTGTTCGCCCTAAGTTTGCGGGGTATGCCCAGACTTGGGTCCCTTACTCAATTTGCCACTGCATTCAAGCTAGCCTGGCTGACGAGAGGTGTTACCCTGAAACGGGTCCCTGAATGCTTGTTTCTGGTTCAGGGACGACCTTGCTTGGCAGATCAGGCTAGACTGTTCCCATGAGGCACAGGGTTAAGACTGATTTGCATATAGCTGGGTCTTAACTGAGGTGGCAAAGTGAGCTAAAGAACAATGATAGATTCAGGTCTGTGGCTAGGGGTGAGTGTCTGAAAAGTTTCAGCGCTCCATCCCTCATCTCCTTGTGTTTACTTAAATTTTACATGTTGTGGCCGGGAAAAGTTTCCAAAGTCAATTTTCACTGTGGCAAGACTGTCTCTTCCTCTAGAAAAGCACTGAGTTTCATTACAACACAGTATACTGCATAACTTCACTTTAGAATAGCTAGAACAGTGGTTTAAGGGCTCAAATTAAGATGAATTCAAACTCCGAACTTTTAGTAAAATCCCATTTTAACCCTTTCACTGCTAGGCCTTCCCCCTCCAACGTGCTAAGCCTTTTTTGGCTATTTGGGATAGTTTGCGCTTAGGCCCCTGTAACTCTATGACCACATAAGGTATCCATGCCAAATTTGCATCCTTTTCTTCCAACATCACAGAGATTCTAAAGGTTCCCAGGGTTTGTGGATAACCCTGGAGGGGACCAAGATATAAGCCAAAATACAACTAAATTGTGTTGGGTTTTTTTAAATCGGGAAAAGTGCTGGGAATAAAAGTGTCAGGGTTTTAACCTGCAAATGGTATCTACAGAGAGTTTGTGAAGCTGAAATCACCATTTTACCAGTTTTCAGGGACTGAGAGACTTTTGTCAGAAAACCAACATTTTTTACACAGTTTTGGCATTTTACTGGGACTAAGCCTATTTTTGGGAATGAAATCAATAACGGGTCCTGGAAAACTATACATTTTAAAAAAGGAGACAACAGTATGAATTCAGCAAGGGGTCATTTGTGTAGATCCATCAAGGTTTCTTTATAGAAACTAACAGTCGAAAATCTGAAAAATTGAAAATGAGTTGCAAAAAACAGCCATTTGTGCTAACATTTTCACCTGTAACTTCTGCTAATTATGACAGCTGTTAAAAAGCAATAAACCGTTATATTCGCTGGACCTTTCTGGTTGTGGGAATATAATAATAAAATATTAATCCTGTATTTGTAAAGCGCACAGCTACCCGTAGGTTTCCCGGCGCTGGGGGCCGTCGGGAAGATTAAGCGAGCTATTGCCCAGAGTCACACCGTCCTGGGCAGACCCCTGCCACCGGTGCCGGGGGTTGAACCGGGATCCCCAATCCCCAGCGTTCGGCGTCAGTCGCCCTGGCCGCTGCGCCACACCTCTTCCACATATATAGGACTTTTAGTTTCACAAAGAACCCGATAAACCCAGAGCCAAAAAACGCGTCTTGCAATGTTTTTTTATTTAGTACCGGGTAAATAGCAATTCATTTGGGAAAATATATAGAGTAAAAAATCTGTATGAAAGACACCTATGTGTTTCTGAAATTTAAAAAATATATAGAATTTAGAAACAGTAGCTATTTGCACATTTCCAAAATTGTGAGTTCCCATACTAACATGAGAATTATAAGACATTTTTCAAAGTGACTTCTTTTGTACACATTGTCATTCATTTGGAAGGCAGAAATACATCAAAAGTCAATAGGTAATAACAGTTGTCCTACAATCCTGTGTTACCCTAAGTCTACCGATAAAAATAGTACCTGACTTGTGTGGGTAGGCCTAGTGCCCGTGACAGGAAACGGATCAAGATGCAACGTGAACACACTTCATTTTTCCAGTGAAAACTGACCCTTTTTTTGCAAAGTGCCTAGCTGCTGATTTTGAACCTTAGCTCTGCCGGCACCTAGGGAAACCTAGCAAACCTATACATTTTTGAAAACTATACACCCAGGGGATTCCAGAATGCGATGGCTCGTCTGGCTCTCTCCAGGTTCTGTTACCCAGAATTCCTTGCAAACCTTAAACTTTGTAAAAAAGAAAAAAACTAATTTTCGTCACATTTCTTGGGTGGAAAGTTCTGGAATCTACGTGGATCCACAAATTTCCACCAACTCCTCATTACCAAAAGTCTTCCGAGAAAAATGGCACCTCACTTGTGTGGGTTGGCCTAGTGCCCGCAGCAGGAAACGGCCCAAAACGCAACGTGGACACACCACATCTTCAAAGTGAAAACTGACCCTTTTTTTGTAAAGTGCCTAGCTGTAGACTTTGAACCCTAGCTCTGCCGAAACCTAAGGAAACCTAGGAAACCTATACATTTTTTAAACCTAGACACGCAGGGAAATCTAGAATGGGGTGACTTGTCTAGCTCTCAATAGGTTCTGTTACCCAGAATCCCTTGCAAACCTCAAACTTTGATAACAAAAATACATTTTCCTCACATAAAAACAGAACGTCGGATATGCCTGGAAAGAAGAATGAGAAGAGCTCCGAGATGGAATGGATGCTT
This sequence comes from Lissotriton helveticus, assembly GCF_964261635.1. Classification (NCBI taxonomy): domain Eukaryota; kingdom Metazoa; phylum Chordata; class Amphibia; order Caudata; family Salamandridae; genus Lissotriton; species Lissotriton helveticus. The sequence continues at coordinate 608,697,400 of NC_136063.1, forward strand.
CGCACACTGGTAAACCGAGTGTCGGGGATGGACCGAAAATTTGGTAAAGTAGACCGATTGGATTGCGGCTTAGCGGCGCTCCAGAAGAAGGTGGAAGCTCAGGCGGGGCCCTCAGGGAGGCCAAAGAGGGTTGTGGGGCCTGCTTTGCTGAACGTTACTCCGGGGGGGACAAGGGGAGGAAGAGGAAAGAGAAAAGGAGTCCTAGAGAGGCCCCGGTCACGAGGGAAGTCCCGCTGGCCCCAGTAACCCCAGCGGCCAACCCGGTGCCCGCCCCGGATGGGGGATTGCCAATCCCTGTGATTATCACACCACTAGATGAGGGACAGGTACCCCCTGAACTGGCGATGCACCTAGCGGCGGTGTTGCCTTGGCTGAAGAAGGGAGCGGGGGGATCCGCGGGTGCGGAAGATCCAGCTGAAGAGGCCGGGCAGATTATCGACCAGCTCAGGAGGGGCTCTGGGCCGGGGAACATGCCTTCTATTCCTCTGCAGGTGGCGAACCCGGCCACGATCGAGAACCAGAATAAGGCGACGGACACGACCGGGGGTACAACGGAAAATGGTAAGAGGTCACTCCCAATAATGGGGGAGGGCGCTGTGCCGTCAAGGCGGGAATGCCTGGCGCAACATGTTCCGATGGCCACAAAAGAGATGGTGTGGGCCAACAAATATATCAATATGTTTTCATTGTTGATGGACAACCGAGAGTTAGAGTATGCCAAAACCCAGAAGGAATGGTTACACCCAAGTGAATGGAGGGCCAAAATGGCGGAATTCAGGGTGGAGGAATCCATGATGAATTGGATTAGGGCTTTTTCTGTGTTTGTGGCGATTATGGGTGAGCGAACACCGGACTTGTTGGGTGACCTTGCGTGCTACCAGAGCAGGATCACGGGCTTCCATGAGAAATATGGAGGGGACGCATGCAAGGGGTACGATGTGTCATTTAGAAAAGCGAAAGAGTTTAATGAGTCATTGACTTGGGATTGTTTGGACACTGTATCTTGGCATGCGCAGTTCACGCCAGGCTGGGCGGCAGGAACAGGGGCGAGTGCGAATGGTTTCAGGGCTTTTCAGCAGAAACAACCGCAGCCCATTCGACCAGCCCAAGGGGGAGAATCTCAGTCGAGATCGGGTTGGAATGGGAACAAACGAGGGGTATGTTGGGGTTTTAACAAGGGAACGTGTAGTAGGCCGCAGGGAACGTGCAGGTTCAGGCATGCCTGCGCAGGTTGTGGTAACACCTCCCACCCCGAAACTAGCTGCCGATCCAGAGGCAATGTTACCGGGGGAAAAGGGGGTACCAAGCAGGATTGACACGGTGGCTCGGATGACTAAGCAATCACCCGTGGAGATTTTGGCTATGACCCCCTGGCTGAGCAAATACCCTGATTGTGTCTCCACCGGGATCCTGCGGGATGGCATCTCGTACGGCTTCAGGATCCCGGGGGGTGATTTTCGGGGGTCCCCCTTATGCAGGAACCAACTGTCCGTTACGCACAACCCGGCCGTGGTCGCCACAAAAATTGCAAAAGAGGTTCGCTTGGGGCGGGTTGTGGGACCGTTTGATGAGGTACCAGTTGCCAATTTTGTGTGCTCCCCATTAGGAGTAGTTCCCAAGAAGGAGCCGGGCGAGTTCAGGCTCATACATAATCTGTCTGCGCCAAGGGGGGCTTCCGTGAATGAAGCAATCGATGCAGGTATTTGCAGTGTGAGGTATGCATCGTTCGATGACGCAGTGGTCATGTTAAATCGCCTAGGTCCCGGGGCACTGTTAGCAAAATCGGACATTGAATCCGCATTTAGATTACTACCGGTTCATCCCAGGAATCAACATTTGTTGGATTTTGCATTCCAGGGACGGTACTACATGGATATGCGCATGCCGATGGGTTGTTCAATTTCCTGTGCTTACTTTGAGATGTTTAGCTCATTTCTGGAGTGGGCATTCTCAAAGGCCTCAGGGCACCAACATGTGATGCATTATCTCGATGATTTCCTGTTTCTCGGCCCAGCGGGCTCTTGGGACTGTGCACGGCCATTGCAGGAATTTTGCGTGCTCATGCAGGGTTTCGGGGTGCGGTTGGCGCCAGGTGAGACGGTGGGGCCGACTACTTCCCTGGAGTTTCTGGGTATCGAACTAGACTCCGTGGAGGGTTGCTTCCGTCTGCCGGCGGAGAAAATCGCCAAATTCAGGGCCTCCCTGCTGCAATGTCTAAAAAATGACACGGTGACACTGCATCAACTGCAGCAAACAGTGGGACAGCTAAACTTTGCGCTGAGGGTTATACCGATGGCTCGCCCTTTCTCACGATTCATTGCTCAGGCCATGGTTGGCCTCAAGGAAGGGCACCATCGCACGAGACTGTCGGCCGAGGTTCGCCAGGACATGCTTATTTGGCTTGCATTCTTGGCAGATTTCAATGTCCGGGTAGTCTGGAGCAAAGCCCCGGCCTCATCAGCAGAGTTAGGTCTATGGACTGACTCTGCGGGCAGTGTGGGGTTCGGCGCGATCCTGGGTAACCGATGGTCGGCTCAGAAGTGGCCGGCATGGTGGGCAGCAAGTGGTTTGACGAGCAACATTGGTTTCCTAGAGCTATTCCCGATCTGGGTAGCATTGTCGGCCTGGCCAGAGGGGTTCCGAAACCACTCGGTGATATTTTGTTCTGATAACATGACTGTGGTAGAATGCATTAACCAACAGGCAGCACGCTACAAATTGATATTGCGATTGCTGAAGGAAATTGTGTTGAAATGCTTGAAGCTAGATGTACAATTCAGGGCAAAACATGTGCCGGGAGTATTGAATAATGCAGCTGATGCGCTCTCTCGTTTCAAAATGCAGGCATTCAGGGATTGTTTACCCTCAGCAGAGCTAGTGGCAGCGCCATTTCCCGAAGCACTATGGCAAGTCGGCGCTCCGGACTACAAAACCTTGTGGCAGCCAGTCTAGTGCCCAGGACAAGGAAAGCTTATGAAGGGGCGTTCCGCTCGTACTGCGCCTTTTTGGGCCATGCATGGGAGCAGAGATGGGGTCAGAAGGGGTCCTTTACCCAATTTTTAGTGGCACTTCATGAGGAGGGCCGGTCGGCGGCAACCGCCAGTCGGTATAAGGCCGCCATATTGTTTATGGCACAGCTCCATGGGATAGGGGATCCGATGGAATCCTTTATAGTCAGAAAGGCGCTGCGCGGCTGGCGGCGCCTAGAGGGGTGCAAGAAGGACACCAGGCATCCGATAGGATTGACAGATTGACCGCCTTGCTGGCGAAGCTAGAGGAGACATGCTCCTCTCCTAGTGAGGTTGTCCTGTTCCGGGCAGCATTTGCACTGGCATTCTATGGGGCCCAGCGGGTAGGCGAACTAGTGGCTGCCAACAAAAGGGATACCGATGGGGGTCTGCGTAGGGACCACACGCAAGTGAGGGGGGATTCCCTGCTCGTCACGATTTCCAGGTCAAAGACAGACCAGGAGGCCCAGGGGAGTAGCATTGTGTTACAACGTGCTCCGGGTAGTCCCTGTTGTCCAGTAATGCACGTTGAGGCCTACTTACGACAGAGGGGGTCGACGTGGGGGGGCCTTGCTGCGGCATGCTGATGGCACCCCGTTAACAAAGTTTCAGTTCCAAAGGGTGCAGGCAAGCACGATTGCAGCTGCGGGCTTGAACCCGGGTGATTTTGGAACTCATTCATTCAGGATAGGGGCCGCTACAGAAGCGACGGCCGGGGGTCTGCAGGCAGACAATGTTAAACATTTGGGGCGATGGTCTTCAAACTGTTTCAAATGTTATGTGCGGTTGCACATGTTGTAACTTAGTGAAGATGTGCACTCACGACAGTTGTCTTTTGTTTGGATTACAGTTTCACGAGCCTGAGATGCAGGGCGGAAATTGGGACCGGCCCAGTATCAGCTAACCACCACGTCAGGGGCGAAGAATGGACGATGAGTGGTCTGGGTCGTGGGCCACTCATACGTTAGACGTGCCGCGGACATATTCAGGGCAGGTGATGCGATCCACACTTCTGAGGAATATGGTTTCAGGGTGTCCTTCCATGGGAAGGGCGGTTTGTGTATTGACCAACTACAAGGTTTTGCCGAAGAATTGTTAGGGCGGCACAGGTCACCGCCATCAGTAGTCATAGTGCACATTGGGGGCAATGACTTGGTGAGATTGGGCAGACGGGCTTTAATCGAACACATACTTTCGGCAGTCAGTTGGTTAGCAAAGACACTCCCAGGGTGCGCAATAGCCTGGTCACACATGATTCCGAGGAGGGTATGGGGGGGGTGGTCCACGACAGCGTTGAACCATTCGGTAAAGAGGGTCAACAATAAAATGGAGAAATTGTTTCGATCTAACCACCTTCAAAGTATATCTCACGGGTGCATCTGGGGGGACTGTTGTTATTCAGACGATGGGGTACACCTGTCCAGGGTGGGGAATGACATGTTGATAGGAGACTTTATAGCGTGGCTAGTGGGATTGAGGAGACATGACCTATAGGAGTTGTGGGGGGGTCATATAGTCAGTCAACTATCTGGCCTGTGGCGGCAAGGTCATGATCGGTGAGCAGTGATTTCAAGGTCCCTAGTGGGGGCGCCACCCATTATGGATGGGAGCGCCCGGGGGAGGCGGCCATTGGCCCCTCCCACTGGGGGGGCGGCACCCATTACGGATGGGATCGCCCAGGGGGAGACGGCCATAGGCCCCTCCCAGGGGGAGACGGCTATATGCCCCTCCCACGAATTTCCCAGGGGCGGGATATCCGCTGCGGCGGAAGAGAGTGCGGGGAAAGGGGGGGGAGTCCACGCTGTCCTTCTTACGGTTACCCCGCACGGGAACTCGGACGACCTTAAGATGGCGCCGAGTGGAAGGGGGCCCCCATGGCAAGGGAAGTTACGGTTGGCTACGAGGGTAAAGTCCTCTGCGCATGCGCCACTCTCAAGAGAGGGCGGAAATTTGGTGATAGGGATCTGACACCGGTTAAGGCCATGCCGTTGGCCCTTAACGATAGGATGTACAAAATTCGTATGCAATGCATGATGTTATGATGTTAGACTCGGTTAGGAAAATATTTGTATTAGAGATTTGTTAAGGTTAGCCTGGATAGCTGTCTTCATCAAGTGCAATGAAAGTTGAATATTGTACATGATAAATGAAACGTTTTTAATTTAATGTTTTAAATTTTGTTTCATATTTTAATAAATACGGCCGGGGGGTCGTGAGGCCCCCCTGCCTTCCAAAAAGTCGAACTGTGTCTGTCTCCTACCATTGGGATTGGTGGTGGAAGGGGTGGCGGGCATCCCGGACCATATGGAAAGGAGGAGACCTCTCGGTCACACCGAACGTATGGCCGGGTGCCCCGACCGGCCGGGAAACCTTTTGCAGGCGGGGGGTGTGTTCCCGGCTGGTATGCCCAAAGTGGCGTGGCTGGAACACGGCCCGCCGCCTAAAAGGGGTTGTCCCAACCCCCGCCCGGAAGTCCGTGCACTTTTGGGTGGGAGGGGGATGCAGCCCCGCCTCCCCGTTGCAAGTTAAAAGGCGCGGGGGCCCAGGCAGGCGTCCTCTTGTTCCCGCACTCTGAAGGCTGCACCACTCGTCGCTCGTGAACCCTCTAGGGAACAAGCAGCAATTTTGACCCACCCACCAGCCCCTGTTGCAGAAGTTTGGATGTAAACAAAGTGGTGATCTGCGATTGATGGTGATGCGGAAACGTCTTGTCGAGACCTTTTTTCTCCCAAATTAGATGGATTCCAGATTGTGTATGCAACTGACTACTCGTCTATAGATGGTTTCTCTGTCACAGGACCTTTTTCTCCTTTGTAACAATGTTTATAGTATGTTGGGTACTATTCTGGGACTTTCCGCTCTACAAGGACGGGGGTAGCAGTGAGGAATATATCTAGCTGTGATATAAATTTTGCATAGGTTTTTTCCCACTAGTAGGTCATTAATTGTCGTATTTATTAGTCTTCGGTCGGGCGGTAAGGTCATGATCGGTGAGCAGTGATTTCAAGGTCCCTAGTGGGGGCGCCACCCATTATGGATGGGAGCGCCCGGGGGGAGGCGGCCATTGGCCCCTCCCACGGGGGGGCGGCACCCATTACGGATGGGATAGCCCAGGGGGAGACGGCCATAGGCCCCTCCCAGGGGGAGACGGCTATATGCCCCTCCCACGAATTTCCCGGGGGCCGGATATCCGCTGCGGTGGAAGAGAGTGCGGGGAAAGGGGGGGGGTCCACGCTGTCCTTCTTACGGTTACCCCGCACGGGAACTCGGACGACCTTAAGATGGCGCCGAGTGGAAGGTGGCCCCCATGGCAAGGGAAGTTACGGTTGGCTACGAGCGTAAAGTCCTCTGCGCATGCGCCACTATCACGAGAGGGTGGAAATTTGGTGATAGGGATCTGACACCGGTTAAGACCTTGCCGTTGGCCCTTAACGATAGGATGTACAAAATTCGTATGCAATGCATTATGTCATGATGTTAGACTCGGTTAGGAAAATCTTTGTATTAGAAATTTGTTAAGGTTAGCCTGGATACCTGTCTTCATCAAGTGTAATGAAAGTTGAATTTTGTACATAATAAATGAAACGTTTTTAATTTAAAGTTTTAAATTTTGTTTCATATTTTAATAAATACGGCCGGGGGGGTCATGAGGCCCCCCCTGCCTTCCAAAAAGTCGAACTGTGTCTGTCTCCTACCATTGGGATTAGTGGTGGAAGGGGTGGCGGGCATCCCGGACCATATAGGCCTAGTGCCCATGTCAGGAAACGGCCCAAAACACAACATGGACACACCACATTTTGACACTAAAATCTGACCCTTTTTTTGCAAAGTGCCTAGCCGTAAATTTTGAACCCTAGCTCTGCCAGCACCTAGGGAAACATAGCACACCTATACATTTTTTCAAACTAGACACCCAGGGAAATCCAGGATAGGGTGACTTGTCTGGCTCTCACCAGGTTCTGTTACCCAGAATCCCTTGTAAACCTCAAACCTTGACAAAAAAACACATCTTGCTCACATTTCTGTGGTGGAAAGTTCTGGAATCTGTGTGGATCAAGAAAATTCCACCCACCCTGCATTCCCCAAAGTCTTCAGAAAACATTGGTACCTCACTTGTGTGGGTAGGCCCAGTTCCCGCGACAGGAAAGGGGCCAAAACGCAATGTGGACACTTCACATTTTCAAGGTAAAAACTGACCCTTTTTTTTGCAAAGTGCCTAGCTGTAGATTTTGAACCCTAACTCTGCATGCATCTAGGGAAAGCTAGCAAACCACAGCGTTCCCCTCAGTCTCTCGAGTAAAATGATACCTCACTTGTGTGGGTGTCCAATGCAGAATTGTCTAAAAACTATTTTTTTTTTAAGTTAGCAAAATTCTTGGTGCTAGACTCTTTATCCCTATGTCTGGGCTCTTCTCAGTCACAGGCCCTTGCCCACCCACACAAATGAGGTATCATTTTCCTCGGGAGACTGAGAGGAATGCTGTGGGGTAGGATATTGGTGCCGGCACAGAGGTTCCCCACAAAAATATGTGGTAATGTGTTTTTTTAACTACTTTTGAGGTTTGCAAGGGATTCTGGGTAGGAAACCATCGGGGGCTCCATGCAAGCCATACCACGTTAGACTTCCCTGAGTGTCTAGTTTTCAGAAATGTGAGGGTTTAGTAGTTTCCCAAGATGGCCGCCGAGCCCGGGAACAAAAACCCAGGTGACCCCCCTATGCAAAACCAGTTTGTTTTGTGATAGGTCATTTTGATGTCTCCTCAATACGTTTTGGGCCCTTGCCCGTCACGGCTACTTGACCCACACACGGAAATGAGGTACCATTTTTATCGGGAGACCTGGGGGAACGCTAGGTGGTAGAAAATTTGTGGATCCATGCAGATTCCAGAACTTTCCCACACAGAAATTTGAGAACAATTAGATTTTTTCAGCTACATTTGAGGTTTGCAGGGGATCTGGGTAGGAAAACATTGGGGGGTCCACGCAAGCCATACCTTGCTGGACTCCCCGGGTGTCTAGTTTTCAGAAATGTGTGGGTTTGGTATTTTTCCAAGATGGTCGCCGAGCCCGGGGTCAAAAGCCAAGGTGAAACCTCCCCTTGCAAAACCAGGTTGTTTTGTGATAGGTAATTTTGATGTCTCCTCAATACGTTTTGGGCCCTTGCCTGCCGCGGGTACTTGACCCACCCACATGAGTGAGGTACCATTTTTATTGAGAGACCTGGGGGAATGTTGGGTGGTAGAAAATTTGTGTCAGCCCAGTGATCCCACAACTCTCCCAGACAGAAATGTGAGAAACATTTGATGTTTTTAAGCAAATTTGAGGGTGGAAGGGGATTTTGGGTAGGAAAACATTGGGGGATACACAAATGTCACACCCCCCTACACTCCCCCGGGTGTCTAGATTTCAGAAATGGGTGGGTTTGGTATTTTCTCAAAATGGCCGCCAAGGCCGGGGCCAAAAACCCAGGGGACCCCCTTGCCAAACCTTGCTGTTTTGTGATATGTCATTTTGATGTCTCCTCAATCCGTTTTGGGCCCTTGCCTGTCGCGGATACTTGACCCACCCACAAGAGTGAGTTACATTTTTTTTATCGGGAGACCTGAGGGAGCACAGGGTGGTAGGAAATTTGTGTCAGCCCGGTGAGCCTATAACTTTCCCACAGAAATTTGGGACATTTTTTGATTTTTTCAGCTAAATTTGAGGTTTGCAGGGGATCCTGGGTAGGAAAACGTTGGGGGCCCATGCAAGCCATACCTCACTGGACTCCCCCGGGTCTCTAGTTTTCACAAATGTGTGGGTTTGGTAGGTTTCCCTAGATGGCTGCCGACCCCGGGACCAAAAACTAAGCTGCCCTCTATGTATCTGAAAATGACCTCGTTTTGCAAGGGGGGGGGGGGTCACGTGAGTTTTTGGTCTCAGTCCTAGCGGCCATCTAGGGAAACCAGGCGGGGCAGAAATACTGTACTTTTGCTGCGGGGTGGGGCCATTGGCATGCCGAAATTGGGTAGCCCCCACTCCTAATTCAATTTAGAAAATATTCCCTGGTATCTAGTGGGCTTTCTGAAAGACTGTAACTTTTGCAGGGGAAGGGGGCATTGGCATGCCCATTTTGGGCAGCCCCCACCCCTAATTGAAATTGCCATAACCCTTTTTTACTAGTGGGCTTTCTGCCACCCGGGGAGAAGATTGGGGCAACTGCCCCCATTGGCCCCCCAGAGAGCCAGAAATACTGAACGTCCCCCATTTTTTGGGGGGGAGCAAAGGCCCTTGCCACAGGGGGCTGCTCCCCCCTCCCTTGTGGCTAGTGGGTGGATCCCTGCAAACCTAGGGAGGGGTACCATTGGAAAGGGGAGATTCTCCCCTTTCCAATGATATCCCTCCTGTCTTTCTATGTGCTCAGGAGGCTGAGATAGCCCCCTGAGCACATAGAAAGTGAAACTGAAATGAGCCTGTAGGCGCATTTCAGTTTCGGTTTCACTGAAATTACGTCAGTGCGACGTGCACGCTGATTGTCATTTCAGGGAAACCAAAGCTGCAGCCTCGGGAGCTGGGGAAGCTCTTCCCCAGCTCCTGAGGCTGTTGGAGGTGTAAGGGAATACCTCCGGTGTCCACACCAGAGGGATTCACTGTGCCATGTGCTAGGACGGCCGTCCAATGCACCGAAGGGGTTAAATTACTATTTTGGAAATGCCACTTTCAGAAAGTTCTAGTAGCCCTTTCAGAATTAACACACAACTATCACCTGACAGCATGCTGGGAGGTGAGCATTGCACTCAAGAAAGGGAACAAAAGAGCCTTTGCTCGGAGGAGGTGTGACCTCCTCCAACAGGATGGCCCAGGGAGGTTCTATCAAGCGTACAAGCTTCAAAGTGGCAGCCCCTGTCACAGGCAGACGTAAATCCTACCTAGGCCTGCTCCTGCAATTGTCTAAGTAGGCAGAGTGCAACTAATAACAGTGGGGAGAAAACTTGTCCCCAAATTTATGCAGGGGTAGTTTCTCATTTCCCTAGGCACAGCTCAGTGGTATTCCCAGAGATCCGACCAGGGGAAGAAAGGTTCTGCCAGGTTGAATTTTGGCAGAGCAAGGCACTGTGCAATTGTTTAGGGCCAACCCTAAGGAAATTATAAATTAGTGAGTAAGGGTGCCCGTGGGAACTTTTACCCTATTGTTTAGGGAGTCACCCCCACCCCCAAGCTAGTGCCAGCTATAAAAGTGGCACTCCTGGGTACCTTCTTAAGAACACTCCTTAGAACACTGCTGGACCTGGGGAAGGCAGAAGGACTGAATCTGCTGAAACCCATTTGGACTTCAGAAGAAGACAGCACCTATGGTAACCTGTAGAAAGAAACCCCCAAGACTGGACCTTGGTCCCACATGAACCCAGAATAGAGAGTGGAATCCAAACTAATTGACATGCCTCCTGTTAAGCTACAGGGACACAGGACCATAACTTAAAATGAAAGAACACATCCTATCTACAGCAGGTACCTGCTTCCACATGTTACGCTTACTAAAGAAGGCGTTACTATTTCTTCCTCTATCTGCCAGGAAGATCTTGGTACAGGCTCTTGTTGTGAGCCAGCTGGATTACGGCAATGCTCTACTGGCTATAAATTGGGAATTGGTAAGGCCAGAGGTTACAACAGTAAAACCGCCTGAACCCCAGCATCACATACAGCTCCCAACATCACCCTTCCTGACCACGCCCACTCATGCCCAGTCACCCTAGGAACAGGCCATGCAGAAATTACTCCTCAGTACGAGGGTGCATACAGCTGCCTGCTGCACCTATATGCCACGCAAGTTGCTCACTTTGTGCTTGAAAAAAGAGCTGACCTCTTAAAACATTAACCAGTGTGCTGTTAAAGTAGAACCTGTCAGACTTCCTCGTGAAGTGTGCAGACCAATAGCAGACTTGTGTATGATGAGTCTTGGTTGTGGTGCTGGTCCAAAATCTGTTCCATCTCATATCTCACTGCCAAGACAGATCAGCAAGTTTTGTGCTTGCTGCTAACATCAGGTGTTATGGCATGGTTGCTGTCAGAGTTCCTTGCAAAAATTCAATGGTGTTGTGGAAAAGTAAATTTTGTCATGTTCTGTGTCACTACGTGTCATCCATCATATGTTATGTGTGCATGACCAATATGCATATGTTATTCCCCATGTCCGATTCAAGACGCAATTACAGTTGTGTCCTCCTCTAGTATGCCAGTTTCCAGTCCTCGTGAATACTACGAATATCAGGCCTATGTAAAGCTACTTTGCCACGTTTCCCAGTGTGCACGTTATTTCATTATAAAGTCCCCGTTTCTAGGCCTCAAAAGGGCCTGGACATCAGATTCAGCTCCTGTCTCCTGAAGCCTCGTTGAGGAGCGATACAGCCCCCACCTGTATCCTCGACCTTTCACTTACTTCCTGCCTCGCAGTGCCCGGTGCAGCTTGGCTCTGCCTCTGAGTCTGCCAAGACTATGTTATGATTCCAGCTATCAGTTTAGTCCTCCTTCTCTGCATTCCTAAGCTACTGAACTGCATCAATAGTTCCCGTCATTGTCTAGCCTATGCGGCTCCATGTTAAGAGAAATACTGTATTTAATGGTCATTTAATATTCTTCATCACGCACTACATGTAGAATAAATTCATGCTTCAGTCTTAGAGTTCGTTAGCTTTTCCCCTCATGACTTCTAGTTTATATCAACATGTTCCCTAAACATCAGATACTAGATAGGGTTTAGGTACATGTCGCTCCGACCCTCCAGACTTTAGTCTCTGCTCCTAGCACAGAGTTCATAGCCCCCAGCTTCTCCTCGTAACACGTCATTGCCAGTTTGCGCGCACCACCAGGTTAGAGGTCCCGGCTCCTTAGGTAGCCCCCTCCAATGTTTCCGCCCATTTGTGACATATTCTGTTACGTTTACATCACATGTCTGAGTTACGCCTTCTTTATCCCTTATCTTTCGCGACTGCTACGCGTCACGCCTTCTGCTCCACCCACTGCTACGCCTACTGCAATGTAATGCTATGTGTTTGCGCTATGTATATATGCTCATGTATTGTTATTAAAAGTTAGCGCGCTCATCCCAGACCCAGCCCCAGCAGCTGCTGGGCCCTGTCACCCTGTCATCCTATTCCTATGCAGGTTGTCCTGTTCCTGTCCTTATACTGTATTAAACCTGCAAACTCCTACTACCTCGAATCTTGACTCTTATTTATTGAGCTATCTGTTATTCATTCATTCATTCAAAAATAGATCCGGTATTATTTATTTATATACCACATAATGGCGCCCGAACAGGGACTTGCCCTTTCCCCACGCGTCGGTGAAGCCACGCCGACCCCCTGACCCTCTGCAGTCGTGACGGAACTCTTCTGCGCAGTGGCAGATATTTCTGCTCAAGTATCCCTCAGGCCCACGGAGGAGACGGAGGAGGCGGTCCAGCATCCAGACGAGACGGTGGAGGAACGCGGCGAGTCCCGACCAGAGCCCAAGCCAAGAGTCCAAGGTCCGAGGTATCCGGAGGTCCACCCGTAACTGAAGTCCGAAGTCCGAAGCTCGTCGTCATCGTCGTAGCAGTCCAGTCCAGTCCGAGGCCTTCCGTTCTTGCTGCCCGGTGAGTACCGTTACTGGGGTGGTATCTAGACAGGGTCAATTTAATTGACTCTGGTCTGTGGGTTGGTGGTACACAGTCCCACAAACGAAGTGTCCACTTCGGTGGATGCGGGTCCTGACGTGTCTCTTTAAGAGACCGGTAAGTTTCGTACTGTTTCAGCAGTGCATCTAGTTTCTGTTCTAGTCAGTTTCTGTTCTCGAGAAAATTCATGTGTTCTGTTCTCAGTATTTCCAGGTAGTATTCTGTTCGAACTGTTATTTTAAATGTTTTTCATGTATTCTAATGTCGTGGTATGAATGGGAAATAAGTATCGTGTTTATTGTGTATTGTATTGTGTCTAGATTACAGTTCAGTCATGCCCATATTTTCCAAGTTACGTCAGTTAAAAACTAGAAAGGGTCTGCTGGAAGCAGCAGTTCCCGTCCCGTCCAGGGACAGTCCAGGTCACTTTATGTATCAGAAGCATGGCATAAGCGCCATATTGTATCTAGATTTATGGGTAGAGTATACCAAACAGTTAGAAGAAAAGTATAGATGGCCCGTATCGGGTACATGGGATGCCGAATGCATCATGCGAGTAGAGGAAGCATTATGGAAAAAGAAAGCCAGACAATCACAGAAAGATGCCATCGAGTTATGGCGCAAAGAAGCTCATAAAAGAACCGAAAAAGAAATCAGAAAGTCGGAACTAAGTAGAGAATGCCAAGAGCGAGCCCAAGAAAAAGAATTAATCGAGATAGGTGAACGAGTCAAAGCTGAACAATCAGACAGACAGAGGAATGCCCTCATTAAGGGTATGTATCCTCTTCTTGCTGAGGGCTTGCCAAAAGCGACCCCGGAGGCATCCAGTAATTTCCCGCCACCGTTAGTTCCGACCAAGCTACGTCACAAACCGACCGCAGCTGATATTTTTATTTCGTCCTATCTGGACGACACAGTCCCCGAATATGCAAATCCTGTTCGCGCTCCGCCAGTCCCTGTAAATCAGGTAATTCCTGCTCCTCCAGACACCGGGGTGCCCTTAACAGCCCCCCCGGGTCAGCCCGCCATACAAGTCCAGCCCACGTTACAATTACCCACTCTGCCAGGACGAAAAGCATCAGTTGATGATTCTAGTTTAGGGGCCGCAGGAGGAGGTCTTCCTCAAACCCCGCCGCCATACAAGCGTTTATCAGCACTCGAATTACATGCTCAAGCATCACAGCGTACTCCCAAGAGTAATAAGTCTGTTGCAGAGATCAGGCAAACCCTTGGCGAATGTGCCTATGACCCAGTTCCAGGCGAGTTTAATATGGTTTTATATTCCGTACGCGTAAGGAGAGTGACCGAGTATCTAGTCACCCTGCCGAATATGAAAGAAGACCTAGACAGGATATATCGTTTCATCCGTACAGGGGATGACCCACAAAGTATTAGTGATGCCATGTCTCAAAGGAAAGCCGAGATTCAGCGCATGATATTAAAGTTCTTAATTAACTGTCTAATAAGAGAACAAGATTACCCGTCTAAAGACCCGGAAGAAATGAAAACTCTGACAAAGTGGAGTGATAATATAGCCGAAGGAAAGCACAATACCATTGGTGCCATGGAAAGTATGTACAAGAAAATCCGTAGAGAGATAATAAAGATACACGAACAGCGTAAAGCCGCACAAGTAAGCGAGAAAGAAAGTACCTCTGATCCTGAAGAGGAAGACGATGAGAATACCGCCAGAATAGCGTATGTAGGAAAACCTAGAATTCCAGATCGCCATTTACGCCTAGAACACAAGTCAATTTTCCATCATTCAGCACCAGAACAAGGTTCCCTAGAACAAGTATTCCAAGCTACCGATCACATTCTGAAATCACGAATCGGTTATAGTGAGTTAAGTACTATACATGAACAAGAAATAGTTCGGTCAGCAGTCCGATGGATTACTGATTCTACTACTTTTCCAGACGAAATAGTGGCACAAATGTTTCTGAAAATGCCCCCAGCCGAGCAGCGACTGGTGGGTATGTACATGATTCAGCACCTCATTACTCTGTATGAGGGTCAACATTCTGATCCAGGCCCGTTACATGATATCCTGAACGAGTTACTCCAGTATAGATGGAGAGGTCTAGGTACCGATTTAATTAGTGTCATTCTAGAACAGCGCCACAAATATAGAACATTCTTGAACCCGCATTTTGTTCATGTCTCACCCCCAGAAAGTAAATCATTCTACATAGACAGACAGAATCCGTTACGAGAAGTCCACCCAGTCAGAGGAGCGGGTGGCGAAATGCAGCGAGTGTTTGTTTACACCCCGATCACAAAGATGGAACTCCTCGAAATGAAGAAATTAATTCCCTGTCATGACAAAGATCCAGCAGGGTTCCATAGAGAATTAAAAGACATGCTCCGTATGGGAGAATACACTTACCCAGATATCATTAAAATGTTAAAGGTTCTGTTGCCCGCAGGGGTGTATGAAAAGCTCAAGGAGAAAGAATGGGAGGTGGGAGAGAAAAAGATCGATTGGGCAGTCCTAGAAGCAGAAGATAAGATACGTGTACCAGGTACTGGTCTTGGAGAGAAATGTAAAGAATTACCAGAATTATTGATTCAAGTTTTACCCAGATTATTGACAACGAGAAAAGAAGACTGGGATGCAATCTCAGCCTGTAAACAGAAGCAAGATGAGGATATTAGTGATTTTTATTCTAGGTTTGAAAAGTGCTTTAGTATCAACAGTGGTCTCAAGACAAGTAGTGAGTCATACCCTCACCTTTTCGTTACCAAATTAGTCGAGAATTCAAGTCCATCAATTAAAAACCGAGTTCTGAAAGTCGAAAGCACCTGGCAAGCAAATACTCCGTCCCAGATGCTCCAGATGCTCCAGTATCACCAGAATAGAATCAGAGAAGAACAAGAACACGAAAGAAAACGTATGAAAGATACGAAAATGAAAGTACTAGTTGCACAATCTGTTCCCCAAGACAGTCAGAAGAGGGGTCCGAATCAAGTCAGTCATCCTGCAGCTCCCGTTAAAGGGAACTGCAATTATTGTAAACAACCAGGTCATTTCATAAACGAGTGTACAGTTCTGAAACATAACATAGCTACTGGTAAGACCAAAGAAAGACCACGTCCGCCTAGACAAGAGCAAGTTTCACAGATTCCTCAGCCACAGAATGCACAACAGACAGTTACAGTACCGCAGCCTATTGCTGCAACACAGCATGTCACATCGCAGATGTACCAGTATGCACAGTCTGAGTATCCAGAGTATCAGCAGTATTCATGAAACAGCCTAGAGAGGGAGGTAGGCTTGCCTCTCATCGAGATACCTGTAGATCAAGAAGGTCCCTATGTTCACAGTCAAGTATTAGGGAAAGACAGAAAGTTTTTGATTGATACAGGGGCAAGTAGGACCACAATTAGTCATGCCGAAGTTCCAGGGGCTCCGCTCTCAGGCTCAAGAAATGTTTCCCTTGGATTTTCAGGAAAGCCTATCGTGAATGAGATTTCAAAGCCAGTCACTCTAGAAGTAGGTCCATTGTCCCGCACTACTGATCTGTTGCTTACTAAGTCATGTCCAGAAAATCTATTAGGCATTAAAACACTGAAAGAGTTAGGTGCAGTTATATGTTGTTCCCCGGAGGGAATACGATTGTTCCTACGTGACTTTAAGGGTCACTATGTATTACGAGATTTTGATTCCAGACTGTCTAAAGTTCCGCAGCATTTATGGGCGCAAGGTCCAACTGATGTAGGTTACATGCAAATCACACCCCATCGTGTGACTCTCAAACCAGGTGTAGTGTTACCCCGAATCAGACAGTATAGATTGCCACCTGAGGCTGTAGCAGCCTTATCCAAAATTATAGACGAGCTCATGGCTCAAGGAGTAGTTGTAGAAACTGACTCCAATGTATGTAACTCTCCGATCATTCCAGTTATGAAACGTACTGATCCAAATGCACCCCCAGTATATCGATTAGTGATTGATTTACGAGAGCTTAATAAATGTATTATTCCGCAGTACCCAGTTGTCCCAGACATCTCTTCCCTATTAACTACTATTGATTCCGAAGCCACGTTCTTCACTGTCATAGACCTCAAGAATGCATTTTTTAGTGTTCCAATTCATCCAGACAGCCAGTTTCTTTTCGGATTCTGTTTAAATGGAAGGAGCTATATGTTTACACGCGCTCCTCAAGGTTTCACAGAAAGTCCTAGTATTTACAGTCAAGCACTTAAGAGACAACTAGACAACATTCACATGCCAACTGACACTGCCTTGCTCCAGTATGTCGATGATTTACTGATCACAGCCCGTTCTGAACGTGCTTGCGAGCGAGCATCCCTTACAGTCTTGTATTTCCTGGCCGAGATGGGGCACAAGGTGTCCCCTTCGAAGCTTCAATTCTGTGTCCAGCAAGTGGTATACTTAGGACACTTACTGTCCAAGAGGGGTAGGCAGTTGACACCAGACCGTATCCAGTTGATAGCGAGTCTTCCTCAGCCCAGAACCCAGAAGGAGGTACGTGCCTTTATTGGCCTTACTTCTTATTGCAGACAATGGATTCCTCAGTATGCATTTCTAGCCAAACCACTGATACAGTTAACGACACAGGAGGCAGCCGTATCGACTGTTCTCCCTTGGACATCTGAACATACACTTAGTTTCAACGAGTTAAAGAAAGCTTTATGCCAAGCTCCAGTTCTAGCTACACCGAACTACAGTAAGCCTTTTACACTTTTCGTTACTGAACGTGAAGGTACAGCATTATCTGTTCTCACACAAGACCAAGCAGGACAATACAAGCCCTGTGCTTATTTTTCGAGCACACTAGATCCAGTCGCCCAGGCTCTGCCTGCGTGCCTCAAGTCAGTTGCAGCCACAGCACTAGCTATCAGACAAAGTGATTCCATAGTCTTAGGACATACCTTGACAGTACACGTCCCACACTCCGTGGAAGTTCTTTTAAATAGAACACAAACACAGCACTTGACAATTGCACGTTTAACAGGTTATGAATTGACACTGTTCCAGCCACACATAGAAATCAGACGCTGCAACATCCTGAATCCTGCTACACTGTTACCATCAGTTAATTCAAATTCTGCCACACACGACTGTGTGGAAGTAGTTAACATTACAACAAAGCCAAGACAAGACCTGACAGACATTCCGTTACCAGATCCTGACCTGACACTTTATGTGGATGGTTCATGTATGAGAACTAGTACAGGAGAACTAGTAGCCGCGTATGCAGTGACTACTGACACTGAAGTTATTAAGACACACCGCATTGATACCCTGTCCGCTCAAGCAGCAGAGCTAGTTGCTCTGACACAAGCCTGTATACACGCCAAGGAAAAGAAAGTTAATATTTACACAGATTCACGCTACGCATTTGGAGTCGTCCACGACTTTGGAGTGCTTTGGCAGGAGAGAGGTTTCATGACTTCTCATGGAACCAAGATTCAGCATGGTTTCCTTATCCAAGCTCTGTTAGATGCAATACATTTACCGACATCTATCGCTATCATGAAGTGCAAAGCACATACGAAAGTCACTGACACTATTTCTCAAGGTAATGATCTAGCAGATCGCACAGCCAAGCTTACAGCACAGACTCCAGACAGTCCAGTTAACATGACACACACTCCAGATCTGACTACATGTATGACAGTTAAGGACCCTACTCAAGATGTCATAGATATCCAGTTACATGCTACTCCCGATGAAATCAAGAAATGGTCTGAACAAGGAGGGGTCCAGACAGATCAAGGATGGGTGACGAAGGGAAGAACCGCATGGTTTCTCCCCGACTCTATGGTTCAAGTCATTATTAATACCGCACATAGTCCAGCACACTTAGGAGAAAAAGCAATGTTAGACAGTATCCAGAACATTTGGTTCAACAAGCATTTACGAGCTGCAGCCAAGCAGAAAGTCCGTACCTGTATGATATGTTGTCAGTTTAATCCAGGTAAAAGTGTCCCGGTGGAACAAGGTGGTTTCCAGCCCCCTGACCACCCTTTTGAAGTCCTCCAGATGGATTATATTCAGATGGAGCGATGTCGAGGTTTCAAGTATGTCCTTGTAGTTGTATGCGCTTTGTCCAGATGGACAGAAGCATATCCAGTTCCAGATTACACAGCCGCGACCACTGCCAAGCAGTTGGTTCGTGAGTTTTTCCCTCGATATGGACTCCCTAGAGTCGTATATTCTGATAACGGTCAGCCATTCTCATCTGAACTCATGAAGCACGTTTCCCTGTTGTTAGGGTACCAGTGGAAGTTTCATTGTGTACGCCATCCTGAAGCAGCCGGTCTAGTCGAGAGACATAATCAGACTCTGAAAATTCGAATTGCCAAAATATGTAAAGATAAGGGTGTGGACTGGCTAGTAGCTCTGCCAGTTGCTTTGTTTTATATGCGCATGGTCGCACATTCCAGATCAGGTCTGTCCCCGTATGAGGTCGTATTCGGCCGCCCCCCTAACATGTGGGGTACTCCTAGACCCCGAAGTATTACCGATGTTTCATGTAATATGCTGACAGATTACCTAGCTTCCTTGATGTCTGCCCTCAACTCATGTCGTTCACAGGTTGCCGCCGCATTTCCAGACAATACCGAGGTGGCACCGCATGAGATCGTTCCAGGTTCGATGGTGCTCGTCCGGAACTTCGACAGATCAAGTCCGTTGGAGCCACGTTGGAAGGAGCCCCGTCAGGTCCTCCTCACCACCCGTACAGCCGTGAAATTGGAAGGACGCCGCGGCTGGGTGCACCTTTCGCACGTCAAGAAATTCTACGGATTGAAACCGGTCTCCAAGAACATTTCCCAGGATATCAAGACTTGTCAAAACATTGTTCCTAAGGACTGTCCCGCAAATGACATTGATACAACCCCTCCCCTGTTAGAGAAAACTCCGCAGCAGGAGTATAAGCAAAAACTCCGGTCTAGTAAAATAAGTCAGTCAGTTTGATTGTCTAAGTCCTCCCCTAGGTGAAACGGTTAGACTGTTTCTGACATGTATAAAATAGACCCCCATAGTGAGAGAGTTAGTCAAAACTCAATCCAATGTATCGTTTTTCTAAGTTTCATATTATTCATCAGCATAATGATTTCCTGCACTAGTTACGCATTTTTCCTGTGTTTTCCAGTTCCTCATGTAAATAAGCCTTCTAATGTTACAGTAGAGCACACGTTTAGTGATCTGCCTCCTCATGAATATTCATACCGCCTCGCTATGCGTAACAATACATTTATCCGCATGTTGCATTATTCACATCAAACCAGCAATGCCACTAATTGTTGGGTGTGTGGTCGACTCCCCCCTTTCCAGACGTCAAAGGGAGTTCTGCCACTTTTTCCTTATCCATTTTCACATAATGGTTCGTGTGGAGCATGGTCCACGTTAACGTCATCCTTAACAGATATGTCTTTTCTTAACAGCACATGTTTCCCAGACAAGCAAGGTTTCCCCCACAGAACAGGTTTAGATCTAGAAAATGAAGTGTACAATTTAGGTAACTATTCTTCGAATTTCATGGTTCTGAATGTTCAGTCTGATACTACTCCAGACTCACCTGCTATTTCAGTATTACCAGTCAAAGGCGAATTATGTGTTCGTAATTATGGTTCTGTACACGTAGGACATAGTGATTGTACTACTATTGTCAAGTATAGTGACAGTGGGAAATCTATTCTTAAAGCTTCACGTCATTCTTATTTTGTTTGTGGTCAAACCGCATATGTTCGTCTGCCCCTCGATTGGGAGGGAACCTGTTACATTGCCTTCCTACTGCCACCTGTTTTTCTAGCCCCACCTGACTACCATAGGAATTCCTTCCTAGTACATACTAGACACAAAAGAAACCTACCGATTGTCGATTATACTGAAACTGCTGCAGAGCAATTCATTGATATTGATAAAGGTGTGTTCCCTTATTTAGGCACAGTTGTAAACAGTAAGCTAATCCGTAGGTTAACAAGAACCCTTGAAGCAGTAGTAGATGAGACTGCCTCCGCTCTAGGTAACTTAACCGAAGAGCAATCCTTTATGAGAATTGTTGTGCTCCAGAATCGTCTCGTCCTTGACGTCATACTGGCCGATAGGGGCGGGGCCTGTAGAGTCCTCGGATCCAGTTGCTGCATTTTCATTCCAAATAACGCGCCGTCTGTTTATTCAGCTATAACCAGACTTCATAAAATTGCCCATCTGTTACACCAAGATCCAGGCACCTGGACATGGTCCGGTTGGTTCTGGAATATAATTTCCGCATGGGGATGGAAAGTCCTGTCCTTTCTAGGTATCGCAGTAGCGATCATATTCAGCTGCTGCCTCTGTATACAATGTGGCCCTGCGATTTGCGGCATGTGTGCTACCTCTTGTATTCCTAGTCCCAAGCCCCGTTCTAAATCTCGTTCCAAGACAATTCGAGATGAACAAATGGTACTGTATGAAATGATAGATGGTATCATGAATATTGATGTTTCCTGATGGAAACGTAGTGACAAGGAGGGAATGTGGAAAAGTAAATTTTGTCATGTTCTGTGTCACTACGTGTCATCCATCATATGTTATGTGTGCATGACCAATATGCATATGTTATTCCCCATGTCCGATTCAAGACGCAATTACAGTTGTGTCCTCCTCTAGTATGCCAGTTTCCAGTCCTCGTGAATACTACGAATATCAGGCCTATGTAAAGCTACTTTGCCACGTTTCCCAGGGTGCACGTTATTTCATTATAAAGTCCCCGTTTCTAGGCCTCAAAAGGGCCTGGACATCAGATTCAGCTCCTGTCTCCTGAAGCCTCGTTGAGGAGCGATACAGCCCCCACCTGTATCCTCGACCTTTCACTTACTTCCTGCCTCGCAGTGCCCGGTGCAGCTTGGCTCTGCCTCTGAGTCTGCCAAGACTATGTTATGATTCCAGCTATCAGTTTAGTCCTCCTTCTCTGCATTCCTAAGCTACTGAACTGCATCAATAGTTCCCGTCATTGTCTAGCCTATGCGGCTCCATGTTAAGAGAAATACTGTATTTAATGGTCATTTAATATTCTTCATCACGCACTACATGTAGAATAAATTCATGCTTCAGTCTTAGAGTTCGTTAGCTTTTCCCCTCATGACTTCTAGTTTATATCAACATGTTCCCTAAACATCAGATACTAGATAGGGTTTAGGTACATGTCGCTCCGACCCTCCAGACTTTAGTCTCTGCTCCTAGCACAGAGTTCATAGCCCCCAGCTTCTCCTCGTAACACGTCATTGCCAGTTTGCGCGCACCACCAGGTTAGAGGTCCCGGCTCCTTAGGTAGCCCCCTCCAATGTTTCCGCCCATTTGTGACATATTCTGTTACGTTTACATCACATGTCTGAGTTACGCCTTCTTTATCCCTTATCTTTCGCGACTGCTACGCGTCACGCCTTCTGCTCCACCCACTGCTACGCCTACTGCAATGTAATGCTATGTGTTTGCGCTATGTATATATGCTCATGTATTGTTATTAAAAGTTAGCGCGCTCATCCCAGACCCAGCCCCAGCAGCTGCTGGGCCCTGTCACCCTGTCATCCTATTCCTATGCAGGTTGTCCTGTTCCTGTCCTTATACTGTATTAAACCTGCAAACTCCTACTACCTCGAATCTTGACTCTTATTTATTGAGCTATCTGTTATTCATTCATTCATTCAAAAATAGATCCGGTATTATTTATTTATATACCACAGTGTGTAGACCAGTAGCAGACTCCTGTATGATGAGTCTTGGTTCTGGTGCTGAACATGGATGCAATGATTCATTTGGCAGCTTGTGCAAGTATGTAAGAAGAGGGCAGACTGGACCTCCTCCACTGCAGTCTGTGGTGCAGAATGGATGATGCGTACTTCAATATCTTCTCCTGTTGCACCCAGGTACCTACAACGGTTGCATGTTCAGTACATTAAACTACTTGTGCGTCCATAATCTAGATTAAAGAACATGTTATGCCCTTGATCCAAGCTCTCTCCTCGCAGGGCCCTTATACCTCTGTGGAAGGGGTTCTTGTCCCTCCTTGGTTGGAGACATTCACACCCAACAAATCTAATGTGGACTGTTAATGTTCAGTTATTCAAATGTTATGTTTTATCAAAGATTTTCAGTTATCTTCTCATCCGGTCGTAAATGTTTGCTGACAGCACTTTGCAATACAAAGCCGTCAAGGGTGGCAGTTCATGAACTCATAGTTCATGCATTGCTCAAGCAATTGATTTTTTGTAAAATAGGTGCACAGTTATCAGCAGGAGGTTAATAAATCTGTCATCTTATTGTGTTCACTATAACTTGCTTCTGATCCTTCAGGCTGTTAAATACACTATTGCAGATGCACACAAAATGTTATTGTGCTGATAACTTGTTTTTCTAAATGATCACTCCACTGCAAGCAAAAAATAATTTGCAATGCAATAGGTCTCGCATTTACGAGAGTTCGAGCTATTGGCATTGTACATGACAATGCCTTTTATTTATGTGTTGATTTTTAAAACATAATTAAAAGGCATTGTCATGTACAATGCCAATAGCTTAAACTCTCGCAAATGCGAGACCTATTGCATTGCAAAGGCTTGTTACTAGTGGCTTCACTCTTTTTCATGCACTTTCATCTTATCAGTGCTATGATCAATAAGCCTCATTGTATTCACCTAGAGAGTTTCCCTCTATACCTAATGCGTGCCCTTCTACACAGACACCACATGGAGCACACCGCTATTATTAATTTATGTGCGCACCTAGCGGAAACCACAGCTGTCAATAGTTAACTGCCCTTAACGAAGGTCATCAGCATAGTATAAAAACGCATACCACCCACACTGACCTAAGATCCAGGGCAACAGCAGACTAGCATAATTCCAGGTCGAGATGGCTCTAATTGAGACAATTATTGAGGTCCAACTCCTCCAGTTTTTCATAAGTCATCGAACCGTTTCCCATCCACTTTACACTGTGTCATCTTTATCCTTAGGACTTGAGACTCTCAGTTTTTGTCCTCTTGTACCCCATGAGGCTATACAATCCTTTGTGTAAATCTAATCTCTCTCATGTTGATGTTTTTTTTTTTAAAGTAGACATATTTCTCAACCAGCCAGGATATCAAAATTAATTAAATGTTGCATTGATGAGCTATGAAAATATACATACTACTTGAGAAATTACCAATATTTCTAAACATTTATTACATACAAACAATACATGTGTAATCATAACACATATTTTACATTACTGTCCTTTCAGAATATTTCACTACATCTACAGTGGTTTCTTACATTTTCAGTTATTAGGACGAATTTATACATCAAAATTGCAAGCAGAGAGAAGGATCCGTCAGCAATATATAAAAATGAGGTGGAGAATTCCCTGTTTTATTTGTGACAACAACATTGTGACACAGCTATTCCTATAGGGGTGGGGAAGCTCTGCAAAGCTCAGACAAGCGGAACCTAACAGAATAATCCCAGCATTTTGAAACTTTAACAGGGATCTAACATAACACCAGACAGCATAATGAAGGAATTAAGACAATAGTATGGGGCATTATATACCTCAGACATACGCGGTGACATGAAAGCGAAGGTAGCTTTCATTAGGGCCCTACAGATACTTTGACTGATAAAAGTATAAGCTGACATAATTGAAGAATTGGAGGGGTCATAGAAGAGAAAATTGTGACAGAACTTGACAGCATAACCATTAGTAAGCATCTGGGGAGGACAGCTTATCTTTTTTCTTTTTTTTAAATCTTCTTTATTAAACATTTATAATTTTTGAACAAACCCACAACCAACCCACCCCCCAAAGCTGATGACATGTCATAATTACAAATAAATAGTTCATTCTCCAAAAACAACCTCTTGTAACAGACATTACGTTACATATAATCCAGAAAGCCTTCTCAAGCATAAAACTAGGAAGAGCAGCGAATACCTGAGTTTACCTAAACTCGCCTTGACCCTAAAGTGTCCCATGCCATAGCATCAATCTTGCATACACAGCTTCCTCCAAGTTATAAATTGCCTGGAGCTGGGCCAACCATTGCTGGAATCCCGGAGGGTTTGGATCTAGCCATGCTGAAGCGATACACAGCCTCAGGGCAGCCATAGCTATGTAGAACAAAGCTCACCCTTCTGCATCAACATTTTCCCCTGCTACTCCTGACAACATTATAGCGGGCGTTTTCCAATTTCAACTCTGCACTGAAAAAAGTGGTGATTTCGTGTTTCAAATTTGTGAGCACCTTACATGTTGCACATATATGGACAATATTGGCTCTGCATGAAGTGTATCTGGCGCAGTACGTTCCTTTTCCCTTACCCCACATAAGCCATCTTATATGGGGTGTGAAAGAGGGGAAAACTGGTCTTATAATATGGTGCTTGCAGTCGTGCAGGTATTAAAATGGCTTGAGCAGAATCAAAAGATTGTACAAACATTGAGTCTGATATCCCAACCTTCTCTTGCTATTTCTGAGAGCATTTATCCAGATCACCTTTCATTAAGGAGTTGAGAACGATTGTAGATAACACCAATTGAGGTTACTCTAGCGTCCACCAGACTGTCTACTACCATGCATTTTGCATATCCAGGTAGACCCCCCTTTTTTTTTACAAGAAATCCCTCAATGGAAAATATTTTTAAAAAATCCCTTTAACCAATACCAAACTTATTTTGAATGTAGCGAATAAGGTTATGCCCATGGGAGAGAAAAAAAATCCACCCTAGACAATTCCATCATGACCCATCTTCTCTTAAGTTGATTCCCAAAAACCCTGGAAGATTTGGGGTATTTATCAAAGGCATGTAAAAATGGAGTCTATCAATGCCCAATAGTCTTCGAACAGTACTCCATACTTTCAGAGTCTAAAATCATACTTTCTTATAATAGCTGTCATTTAACTGTTGCCATTAACACCCACACACCTCTTTGCCCATTACTAGTTCATAAGATGAGGGTACAACATCTGCTATCCCTTTCTTAGGACATTCCTGTAACAAAAATGCACTATACAGCAGAGAAGTAGTCCAGTAGTATAGTTTCACATTAGGCAGGGCCAAACCCCCTCTCTCTTTTGTTAGCGTTAGGAACTTAAGCACTCTTCTAGGTCTGGTGTAAGTCCATACAAACAGTGAGAAAAGATATTCCATTCTTTTAACCACTAGGCTGAAAACTCCAATGGAATGGACCAAAAAAATAAAGGCTCTTGGGAAAAACATCTTTACGATATTACATCTACTCACTATGGATAGATGAAGATTATTTTTTCTGATCAGGTCCTCTTTGGGTCTATTTAAAAGGGGTTCTATATTATCTTTAACTATATTATCTATTTCTGCTGATATACTAACTCCCAGATATACTGCCTTATCTATGACTCGTTCATCATGTGTTTTTATTTTCTCATTAATAACTACCTGAGTTTTATTTCGATTAAGCTCATAGCCGGAGAGTTTCCCAAACTTTTCGGCCTCCTCTTCCACCTCCTTGAGTGCACTTAGGGGGTTAGTAGTCACAAAGGCAACATCATCACCATAGGCCAAAACCTTTGTCTCCCACACTTGTGTCTGAATCGATAAGACACCCGTTTTACCTGTTGCTGCCCTGCGACAAGCACCAGCCTGCAAGGCAGCTCCCTGACGCTGCCACCGCTGTCATTGTTGCGCGCCAGGAGGTGCTTAATAAGCTGCGAATGGTTCCTGCAGCGCAGGAAACACGTTTTACCTGTTGCTGCCTCAGGCTGGGACCACAAGTACCGTCCTGCAACGCGGCCCCCTGCAGCTGCCACCAATGTCATTGGTTCGTGCCAGGAGGCGCTTGAAAAGCCACAGAGGGCTCCCACAGTGCAGGACGTGTGCGGGCCGTGGTAAAGCCCCGGACCAAGGCCGGGCCCGTCCTTGCCATTTATTGCCAGAAAGAAGCAGGGCAGAGCCACCCCCATTGATTTCTGAGTAAGTGGACTGGGACATAACAGACAGTTTCCCTGCTAAAGAGTTAAATTGTAAGTGCCGAAGATTGTCCTTCCACCCCTTTCATTTTGGTTATAATCTTCTTGAACTAGCACCTGGTGGATCTCTTCTCGTAACAAGTGCTCACTGCATTATAAGATAGCTGTTTTTAGGTAAACTGTATTAGGGGCATATTATCAAGCAGGGCGTTAAAACTATAGCCGTTTTAGTGGCAGAAAACAGCCGCTAATGCGATGATAATGGGGTTGATAATATGCCCTGGAGAATTCCAATAGAAGCCCATGTTCACACCAGAATATGGGTTTCTATTGGAATTCACAAGACCATATTATCAAGCCATTATTGCCACTTTAGGGGCAGCTTTCTGCCGCTAAAACAGCGATAATTTTAACGCCCTGCTTGCTAATATGCCCCTTTGTTTTTAACATCTACCTTACATTGTTGAAAACAGGATGGGAAAATGCCATAATAACTCCAACGAGGGGGTCAGGAAGACAGCTGAAAGATACTAAAGTTGCTAAAGCTAGCAAGACTAATATAGTCCGTAGATGTACAGCTAACAATTGCGTCCTAGATCGCATAAATGATCTACTGACAGAGTGCCAAGCTATTCTAGATCCTGACTCTAATCTAACCATTGGGGATAATTTCCCTACCCACTTGAAATTCAACCACCCCCTTGCATATTCCCCTCAATTGTCAAACGAATCTCCTTCCATCTTTACTAAACGCATTACAAGGAGCACAAAGGATAAGTCTCCTAGCCATAGAAACTCTATGCAAACTACTGTTTCTAATAAGATTGTTATCGAAGGAAACCTTAACTCCTAATTCAATAGGAGGGGACAATGTAGATACTATGAGTACTGTAGACCCTAGTGACATTATTCTCCCGTTGGCTAATAGAGTCCTACCATTAATGGATCTTTCAGATGACTTTCTGGAAGGGGTATCAGAAGTAGAGATGGTATCGTCTCTGACAAACACAGATGTCAATCCGGAGAAACAGGATCCAACAAAGGAAAGGGTAGGGGGTAGTCCAGTAAAGCCCACTATATTTGAGCTGGATACAATAACAACTATCAATGAGCTAAGGACTGAAGTCACTACCCTCAAGACACTCATACTGGTGTTTACTAATAAAGTTAAACTCCTTCTGGACAGAGATCAAGCAGTAAAACATACCTCCTCACAGACAAAGGGTACTATAATGAATACTATCAAACTTTCGAAAAGCCTAGGAGCTCCTAAGCCCTTAACCAACATAGTCCCTTTACTGTCCATCTCCACTTGTTCCTGTGCTAAACCTCCCACATTGGTGACATATGCATTAGTAGATAAAAATATGAGTAGAAATAATCCACATGTAGCCGGTAACCAAGGACACCCAAGTAATAGGCGTGAGTCGACTCATGGCCCCACTAAGAGCATTTACATGATAAATGTGCCCAAAATCCAAATGCATGCCAAGTAGGAAGATAATAACTCTCTAATAAATACATCGATCCACTGGATCCGGAAGGTTAGGGGATGCAGATCAGTCATTAGGGATGACATTCTTTGGGCAAAAAGGATAACCCACCGCTCCTCGAATTCCATCGAACTACACCTCAGGGATGAAAACTTGGTACACAGTCTAATAGCTCTTGAAGCACTGACATGTTCACCCTCTTCCACTAGAATCCAGTTGAAATACAATCCGACTGATACACTGCAGCTCCAATCCAGAAATAGGTATGGCATTTCATTGGCTACAGACTCAACTTTAGCTAATATTGACTGACTGGCCTCCCGAGCATCACCAAGTCATTTGACATCCCATCTCCCAGACTTTACAGCTCATTTAGCCCTCAAGGATAAGCCACAGTAAAACCTACTGCTGGTCAATGTTTATCAATCTCATAGTTTTGAGGTCCCCGTCTCTTCACAGCCTTTGAACAGCAACCACTTTGCAAGTCCTACTCACCAAGTTCCATCCGTCAACTCATTGCCAAGATGCACAATAGACAAACATCATTCTGGGGGCCTCAACAACGAAGGGCTAATTACAAAATTACGCATACTATCTTGGAACATGGCCGGTGTAAAAAATAAGGTAGTACTTCCTCACTCGGTTAAATATATTGAACTCTTTGACATCTGTATACTACCGGAAACATGGGCCGCAGCACCAGTTTTCATTCCTGGATACATCACTATATGTCACCCAGCAGTCACTAATAGACCAGGACGACTGGCCGGAGGGCTTCTGATATGGATCAGAATTGATTTACAATGTTTCACTGTAGAATTTAAGATCAATAGCCCTGATATTCTTGCAGTACACCTCAGGTGTCGGCATGGCAAGTCCT
Organism: Lissotriton helveticus; assembly: GCF_964261635.1. Lineage (NCBI taxonomy): Eukaryota > Metazoa > Chordata > Amphibia > Caudata > Salamandridae > Lissotriton > Lissotriton helveticus. The sequence goes on from NC_136063.1 coordinate 608,726,359, forward strand.
TGGCTATATTCAACGTTTATGCTCGAGGTACTAAAGTGGGTTGCAGTTCTCCAACACTCCAAGAGCTGGAAGATTGCCTCAAGAAAAGAGAGTCACCTTCGCTCTTAATAATAGCCAGAGATTTTAACGTCACTTTTGAACCACTCGATTCTGGGGATCTAACCAATACTGACAGGATAGAGAAGCTGTAGTACCCCACTTTTCCTATTGCCAATTAAAAAATGGATGGGACCAGCTTTGCAGCTACAAGCAATTACCCTTGAGCATGGTCTAGGGCCAGCAAATGGACGTACTAAGTCCGATAGGATAGGAGTAAACACATTCAATAGAACTGTGAACATGAGTCACATCGACTATTTATTGAGTGATGTAAGATTAGGGCCTAGAGTGATGGATATGCTAGTTGGGAAGACCATCAATAGTGGCCATAACCCTCTCGAGCTTGATATGACATTACTCTGGACAAGAAATTATAGCCTATTTGACACCATGTTATCAACCAAGATGATTTGTCCCTCAAACAATAATAGGAGAATGAAGTGGGTGCAGGTTGCAATAGATACCTCTAAATGTGATGAAATAAAGAAATTATTATACAAAGCTATTGGAAATTGCCATCATTTAAGGGATCAACGGGCGGGTCTCCTAAAGGTAACAGATAGGCATACATCTCTTTTTGAGCAGATATACTCCATATTCACACTACAGAGTCGGAACCAACGCAAAAGTCTGTCTATTTGCCCACAAGCCTGCTGATTGAATAAAGATTGAAAGAATTTGAGGATTGCCATAGCTGCTGCAGTCAGAATAAACAATGTTCCAGAAAAAAGAGAAGCCAGGAAGATCTACAAGGCAGCCCAAGGAAAAGCAAAAAAAGATTGAGCTGAAAATCGTTGTGTACAAATCTGTGATCTTTGCCAGAAGAAAGATTCCCAACAATGTTGGTTGTTGGTTACAAGGGAAGAGGCCGACAGACCAAGGCTGCTTAATAGTAACATCTCTGTAGCTGCTGGCTTGATCACTTTTCTGAAGTCCCTCCATGTGCATACTTTGGCACTGGATCCAGTCAGCTGTTCTCAATAACCAAAATTACTCAAAGCGTAACATCGGCAGCTAAGAACAAAGCCTTGGGTCCAGATGGCGTACCCGGAGACGTCTTTCTGATTGATATCGCCAACATTGGTAAAACATATTTGGGTACTTTCCAATGGAATTGCTGCCAGGGCACCAACACCACCATCTTGAAAGGGAGCAGAAGTAATCAAAAAGGGTGGCCGTGCACTTCCCTCCAACTATAGGCTGATTAGTTTAATCAATGGTGTCCAGAAGATCTTTGCCTGTGCCCTTTTGTCCAAGATTACTGATTGGATGGAGGAAAACAACATAATATCCCATTCCAAGCTGGGTTTACGAAGAAAGTTAGCACCATCAACCAAGTTTTCAGATTTGTCTTAGTGGCATGGAAAACAGTGAACATTGAGCAAGCTAGTTTGTACATTGCTTTTATTGACCTAAAGTCGGCCTTCAACCTTATTCCGAGATCCAAGTTATGGCAGGTACTACAGAATTTGGGGTTTCCTCCAGAGCTTCTTACGGGGGGATCAAGGGCAATTGACTAAACAAATCAAAGTTGTTAGGGGAGAGTGGCAAGGGTGTGTCATGGACACCGCCATGTTTTCACTTTTTATAAACGGGGTAGTGAAGCATTTGGAGGAAGTTCCTGCTGGCGCACCTACACTAGGGGGTGGAAAAGTAACAACTTTAATATTCGCAGAGATCACATTAGTAGTCTCCAAGACCCCTAGTGACCTTCAAGTGCTCCTTGACCGCTTTATGGCCTTTTGCAATCAGAGAGGACTGGAGGTTAATACCTCAAAAATTAGGTTCTTGACAATTAACCCTCACAAATCGTTCAAAGGTAAACTGAACGTGGGAGAAATTCCTTTTGGAGAAAGTGTCTGCTTTTGATTATCTGCTGGGTGACACTTTCAGAGACAATGGCATGGAACACCACATCATCAGAAGGAACCTCCAGCAGAAGACAACCTCTGGAGAATTGTTGAAAGAGCATAGGACCTCTGTGAAAAAATGTCCATCACTAGGCGCTATGCAATCAATAAGAGACAAAGCACCCACCCCTGATCTTTTTGCTGCCCCTTTTATCATATACCAATTCTTTTTTTTATCTTGCAGGCCTATTTAATTGTCGTTTTAGCTGTTTAGTAAACTATAGTTAACTGCTAACTAACCGAAAGCTAGTATTATGTAACATATTATCCTTATTCTGGCTGGACTGTACTTTTGTACTGTTTTGCATTTTCTTCAAAATCCTGTGTGGGTTTATTTGTACAGTATTAGAAGGCTTATTCCCGGTTTTATCTATTTGTTATCATTGTTTTAAATATCCATACTATGTTGTTGGTTTTAACATCTTATTAAAATTCTGTGTTTGAATGTATAACAGCTACATTGGTATTAACTGATCCTCTTTAATGTATGCACTTGCACTTTGATGGCCGTAACAACGGAATAAAGTTAAAGTTATCAAAAAAAGGTAAGATTGTACTGTTGTTTTCAAGCCTAAGTATCAAGGGGTCGATGTAATTTGCAATCAGAAGCGAGGAACATGGACAGCCTTGCAGAGTACCCCAGGAAATTGGGAATGGGTCTGGCAGTACGCACTATACACATACCGTGGCCACCGAGGAATAATATAATATTTTTATTGCTTGGATGAAGCCCTCACCGTGACCCACCCTTGACAGGGTCATCCACCAAAATTGGCAGAAGACCCTATCACAGGCTTTTTTGGCAGCAAATAAAATTAGAGCCTTTGGATCTCCTGGTATACATGTAGCATCAAAAAGCGAGATAACCCTCAGTGCAGGATCTGTTGTTCCCCTTCCTGGGATAAACCCATGTTGTTGAACTTATACAACCTTATGTATTATTGCAGCTACATGAGAAGCCAGGATCTTAGAATATATTTTAGAGTTGTCATTAATCAGAGTGATCGGGTGGTAGTACCCAAGTTCCACTATTTCTTATTTTTTGAGGGAATACCACCATTTTGGCAGAGGACCAGGAGATCGGAGGTCTATCTCCCTTAAAGACATGATTGAACAATTTGGTCATACAATTCCAAAGTTGTTGAGCAAATATCCTATGAAACTACATTGGAATACTGTATGTGCCAGTAGCTGTACAGCTTGGAAGGCTATTCAACCCCAGAAGAATCTCTACCCACTCGGGGAATCTTCTACCTGCTCCTGTTCTTCAACAGAGAATTGTTTGTGGGGAATTGCGTCTAAATATTCATTGAGATCCCCACGGCTCCCCATGATGCTCTTCAGGTATAAGGTTTGATAGTACTGATGAAAAGATACCCACATTTTGGCAGGGTCAGTGATCTGTTCCATCTCATAAGAGGATCTTGCATCTCCCGAATTAGAATTTGCATACTCTTTTGCCTAGTTCGAATGGCCAAGTGATGCCCAATCTGTTCACTACATTTGTAGGATAAGCTTATCAACTGCTTTTTTAGCCACAAGTTCCAAAATAGCAGATTTGGATGCTGCCACCTTTGATGAGCTTCCCCCAAATCACCCCCTTCTTATGAGGTCATTACCAGATCCTCTTCCGCTTGGGCCAAGGCTGTTTTAAAGTCCTGTAGTAGTTGTCACCCTTGCCAATTAGGATTCAGCAAGAATCTTAAAGTTTCCCCATATACCTGCCTTCAGGGCATCCCATACTGCATCTACTGCTGTGCTCAACAAGTTGTCTACTAAGAAAATAAGAATCCACTTCATCATGTGGTAACGGTAATCTTTATAAACTAGAAGAGCCCGTTCAAAGCTCCAAGATATTACCTTAGGCTTAAAACCTTCCCCCTTGATTTCTACAACTGATGGATTATGCCCTGAGAATTTGCAAGAGTTTTTTTCTATGATACAGTCATGAATTAAAGAATGAGAGTCAAACACATAGTCCAGTCGAGTATGGGCAAGATGTGGTGGAAAAAATATACCCTGGATCTAAAGGTTTTTGCCAGTTCCATAAATCAACCAAGCCATAACCGTTACACAGGGCATAACAAAACATAGGTTTCCTCCCGATATAACTTGGCTGATATGTTGATGTTAAAATCCCTGCAGAGGACTACAGAGAGGGGCCACTATGCTAATCGCCTAGTCACCCATTCAAATACACCTGGCTCATCTACAATATTTCCATAGATTGAGCGTATAGAAAATGTTTCCCCAGTACATAACATTTAGATATTATTCATTGGCCGAATTTATTGGACAGCCTGCAAGTGAGTTGCAAGCTGCTATTGCACACCAAAATAGCCATACCACGCATCCGGGTATTCTGTGTTGTCCCCCCCACCAGCCTGTCTCCCATTGAATTTAACCCCTTTCCTGCTGCCGTCGGCCGTTGGACGTCGCGCGCGCTACCTCCCTGGTGCTGCGCACGTCCAACGGCTGACGCGGTCCCGCCCACCCTTTAAAACGCCTGCACCGCTGCGGAAAAACCGCAGTGGTTGAGGCGTTAATAGGTGAAGTTGTGCACCTTCAATATGGGTCTCTTGCATACAAATAGTGTCTACGACTAACGATTGGAACCCCTCCGTGATTCCGTATCTTCTTTGTTAAGCCCACAAACATTAATGGTAGCTACTCGCTATTTGCCCATTCCTTCACAGCAAAGAGAATCCTAGTGCAAAACCTCTTACTCTTTTAGACCAAATTTGCTTAAAAAAATAAACACCATAAAGCACAGAACCATCCCACCAGCATGTGAGCCCCCCACTCTTTAGAACCCACGTGCTCCCCTTACCTCCCACCACCTGCCACCAAAACAACAAAACAGGCAACCAGCCCCCTGCCTGAGCCAGGATGACATTTGACACAATCCCACCCTGTTAGAACTGGGATTTCTGGTTGGCTAAGGCTTACGCCAAGGCCAGGCAGAAACCACCATTCTAGTCAGGGCAAGGAAGTCACACCCCAAGATAACCCCTGCTCACTCCCTTGGTAGCTTGGCACAAGAAGACAGGCTTATCCCGGAGGCAATGTGTAAAGCATTTGCGCACGCACACAACAGCAACAACATCCTAGGCACACCACAAAAGGAACTCCACACAAGGTTATATAAAAATAACTTTTGTATTGTCAAAAACACATCAGATAGTAATCACACAATATACATTGTGCCAACTGGCACGGGCAATATTTACAAGGGATATGTACAAGACAGGGCCACCTGGACCACTGTCAGGAATCATCACTTTTAGAACTGGAAATACTGTTAGAAATAGCAAGTTTTAGATCATAGAATAATAATCACTTTAGCACACAACCAGTAACTACTGGTACCAGGTAAGTACCACCTACGCCACCCTAACCACCTTAGGGGAATATTGCGCAGGGAACCAGGACCTCACTACACAACACCTGTACTAGGAGAAAAACAACCACCTAAGTATCACAATATCTGTAGGGGTATAAGCATGAACATATTACACATGATGCATCACAACATTCAGAGGTGTAGGGAAGGAAAACACATGATGCATAAACATACATTCAGCGGTGTAAGAACAAGGCACATGATGCATCAAAACACATTCAGAGGTGCAGTAAAACACAATTGCGCAAAAATCACATTAGGGCCTTGCGCCCTACCCACATACCAGCCCCCTAGCCAACCGGCCATCCAACAAGGGGACTCAAAAAGCCCTGTGTCCAGAATGTCAGGTCACGCTGCCAATGCAGCGCCAGTCAGGGGTGCACCACCGGCGCAAACCTAAACGTTGCAGCTGCCCACTAATTGCTGGGCAGCTGGGAACAACAACAAGGCCTAAACGTTGCAGCTGGCACTAAGTGCTGTGCAGCTGTAGCAGGCCTGGCACCACTGTGCCATCTCTGTCCCTCTCAAGGACTCCCTCTCTCAAATTGCGCCTAAACGGTGCAGCTGCCCACTTATTGCTGGGCAGCTGGAGGCAAAACTGCGACAGGGGCTCTCACTAGCCCCTAGAACAAATCTGCGCCATCTGTTGGAGCCCCACTGGCTCTGGGCAACCACAAAAATGCGGCTTGGGCCCTCACTGGCCCTCTATTTAAACAAATGTCACCATTTGGAGCCATCTGGGCTCGGAAATAAGCAAATGGCCTCTTAACTAACTTAGGCCCAGTATGGGGAGCGCGCTGGCGTTTTAAGAAAATAATGCCACGCTAGAGCCACACAGGCTCTTTCAATCACCATGCCCCTTCGTGGGAGTCATCTGCTTCTGCATAACAATGCCCAAAACGTTGGAGCAGCCCGCTGCCAGACGGGGCCGCTCTTGACTGCCAAGGGGGGCCTCGGGACCCTGCAGACCCAATCCGACCACGTCGGGGTGGCCCACTGTGCAGCCGGGGCAGCCCTGACTCTGTCTCCCCCCCCCCGGCGCCACTACAACGGAGAGGCCACTCTTAACGGGCTCTCCAGGCGCAGGGAGCAGTCTCAACTATCCTTCCTCGCCCGCGGCGGGGCAGCCTCCCCCCCCTTCTCCTCCACGGCTGCGGCAGCGGTGCTTCACCCGGGCCCCCTCCTGGGACCCGGGGCTCCTCTGGACACCACGGGGCTCCCTCAGCTCATGGGAGCCATGCAACACCTCTCCCCTCACTCCTCTGGTGCCGGCGGCGGGTGCGAGAGTCCTCTCGCAAAACCAGAAGTCCCGCCCGCAGCCAGGCAAAACTTCGCCTGACTTCCTGGTTCGCCACAGTGGCGGCGGCGGCACCTTTCTCGGCACCACAATGAGGGGTGTGCACCCTCACAGCATAAAATAATATTGAAAACGGGGTGGGCACCCGTGGAACAATTAAATAAACGGGGTGGCACCCGTAGTTAAAAATATGCGAATAAGCATCAAAGGGGCAGGAGCGCGTCCCTCCAAGGGAAAACGACAGCGCTCTGCCCAGTAAGTAAGATAAAGCGCTCTTAAGGCGTTGGGGACTCAGACAGCGCCATGCCCCTCAGAAATGACCCCATTAGCAAGGAGAGTCCCAGCAGTCCTAGGCAAATGCACAGGGTTCAAAGAATAAGGTCCTTGGGGCAAAGTGAAGCAAAAGAGGACCCTAAGAAAGAAAAGATCCTCCAGGCATCCAGGTCCATCAGGTATCCAGGGGCTGGGCAGGGCCCAGGGAGGCAAGCCTTCCCCTGGGCCAAAGCAGCAGCACGCCCCTGCAAGATTCAAGTCAGAAACAAGAACATTTTGTAAGGGGACACAGCCCCTTTTTATATAGTCAATTCCTTTGTCTAAAGGTGCAGGGTGGGGGAGAAACCAGGCGCAGCTGGTTTGGGAGCCCCCTTGATGAGCTCAGCCACCCCTCCCATTCACTAGTCAGGCTAGGGTCATCAGTCGCACCACAGGGGGCGGAGCCAGCATTGTGTGGGGAAAGCCCAGCCCTATTCAGGACCCAGGTGCACCCCTCCCCTCACATCAGCATGCTAATCTCAACACTCACCACTGGGCAGACCCATGGAGCCACGCTCCAGCCAATCACGTGTCAGCACACTCACTACACACGCAACCCATGTCTAGAAGTGGCACTTCCACACTAGACACATTCATGCCGCATACATCATTACGCAGCATTCAATCTCACGAGTTCGCACATACCAAACTCGACCCTGCACTCCCCACACATCAGGAACTACCATGGTCACACATATTCCCCATGCATTCCTATGGGAGGGCAGGTCAGTCACCACACATACACAGAGAGCTGACGCACTTTACACTGTACCACAGTGAAAAAGTGTGCAGAGGCCTAAAATCACCAACACTAGATTACAGAAATAGGCTAGGAAAAAGCAAAAAGTTTCGGGGTGAACCTGCCAAAAGGGCCAGGTCCAACACAACCCCCTTCCAGCCAAAACGCAGGGTAGACCAATCAATCCCTTGATGGGCTTCCCTGCTTTGGGCGACAAAACACGGACACGGGCCCGCACGGCAGGGACACCCTCCGGTTTTGCGCCACTCTGAACCCACATGGCTTTCTCTCAATAAGAACTCTCTGTCCCAACTAGGATACCCCACTGGCACTCCCTAGTCGTCCACAGCCAGGACCAGGCCCTAGGCCATCCAAATATCACAGGTCCTGACTACTTCACAGAGTGGGAGGCTGTAACCCCTGGCACACAGTAGCCATTCTCCACTCTCCTTCTAAGTGTAGCTACAACTACCACTGATCCTTCAACCTAGGGACCATACCCTCAGGCTGACCAGAGGTCACGGGTAAGAATGCCACATCCTACCTTTACTTCTGGGGTTCCGCACCCTCCCAGGGAAGCACCCACCAGAACACAACTCTCCTACCAGTTCAGGACCTCACTCCATTACTGGTCTACCACCTGGGATCTGGAAACTATTTCACTTCGGAGGTACAAAGCACACAGCACAGTCCCTCTTCAAGCAGGTAGGGGTACACAGCACACAGCAAAGTCCCCTTTCCTCTACCTTAGTAGAAACAACAAACTGCAGGTGAGCCCCAGATCACACAGCAAGGGCAGCCCCCTCAGTCTCTTCAGCTGATCTACTTTGGCAGAGATTCCTTCTTGACCTGGAAGTTTCCTAATCTCCCAACCTAGGATCTAAATCCTCAGGTTGCACTGGGGTCAGAGGTAAGTACACCGTCTCTCTGCACCCCCTTCCAGAGTTGTACACCCTCCCACCTTGGAGTGGTACCCCTGGAAGCAAAACCGGTCAGGACACTGATTACAGATGCCCTTCCTTCCAGGTCAGACTGAACCTGAACCTGGCCTCCCCCCTCCTCGGGGAACGACCTTCAGAGGCCCCACAAATGGTCAAGCACTCTAGACGGTCAAATGCCCAGCGAACCAGGACTTCTACACCCTCCACTTAGGAGCGGTACTGCCCAACACCAGGACCGCCGGAGTTCTGGTTACAGACACTCCCCGTCCTCTAGACACAGGAAGATCCTACTCAAATGACCTGTAAGTACAGCCTAAGCCCCTGACCTGGCGCTCCCAAAGGAAACCCTCCAGGCCCTGAGATAGGGTTTCGGGCCAAAGTGGGACACACCGTCCCACACTCTCTCCGCCTCCACTGAGACAGGACGTGAGCCCCTACACCCCTACCATCCTACTGGGACCTAGCTGAGCTACACATGAACCTCTTCCCCTACACAGGATCATCAGATACGCAAGCCACTCCTTCTGGAATCACTCCCCAATGCCTCTGCAAGACATCTAGCACACACCGCCAGATGTCCACCTTCTTGTCCGGTGCCTCTGCAGTGCCTCTGCAGGACCTCCTGCACACCACCAGAGGTACACCTCCCGGGCAAGCTCCTTTTATCACAAAAAAGACTCACACCAACTCCTCTAGTTCAACACACCACTCATCCACACACTCCCCCTCCAGACTGGTGAGACAGTTCCTCACTGCCCCTGACTCTAAACCTGTACCCCTCTTACTGAGCACCAGGCACCATACTCTGGGAACTGGGAATGGGACTTCACGCACTGGACACATTTTAGCTGCCACCACTGGATCCTACCATACTGGGGAATCCAGACATACACTACACTCAGGGGATAACCACCCTCCCGAGCTAGCCATTTCTCCTCCACACTCCCTCTCTTCCATCTACCCACACAGGGACAGGAACAGGGATTGGACACTGGACGCAGGAAGGAACTTCCCATCTACTGGCGTCCCGCTCTGTCATTTTCTCTCTTCTGCCACTAAACATAAAGCGCAGGAACACCATTTGAAAATGACACTCTTGAGGAAAAACAAAATCATAAACAATACTCCCAAACATGTGACTATCTAAAATGCAGAGTTTTGTAATGTAGCCAGTTGTCGCTGTGGCACTGCGCAAACAAATCCTAATCCTCACCGCTGACCACCAATGTTAGAACTGGGATTTCTGGTTGGCTAAGGCTGACGCCAAAGCCAGGCAGAAACCCCCATTCTAGTCAGGGCAAGGGAGTCACACACCAAGATAACCCCTGCTCACCCCCTTGGTAGCTTGGCACGAGCAGACAGGCTTATCCCGGAGGCAATGTGTAAAGCATTTGCGAACGCACACAACAGCAACAACATCCTAGGCACACCACAAAAGGAACTCCACACAAGGTTATATAAAAATAACTTTTGTATTGTCAAAACACATCAGATAGTAATCACACAATATACATTGTGCCAACTGGTGGCGTGCTGCTGCTTGGGCCCAGGGGAAGGCTTGCCTCCCTGGGCCCTGCCCAGCCCCTGGATACCTGATGGACCTGGATGCCTGGAGGATCTTTTCTTTCTTAGGGTCCTCTTTTTCTTCACTTTGCCCCCAGGACCTTCTTCTTTGAACCCTGTGCATTTGCTTAGGACCACTGGGACCCTCCTTGCTAATGGGGTCATTTCTGAGGGGCCTGGCGCTGTCTGAGCCCCCAGCGCCTTGAGAGTGTTTTATTTTAATTACTGGGCAGAGCGCTGTCGTTTTCCCTTGTAGGGAAGCGCCCCTGCCCCTTTGATGCTTATTCACATATTTTTAACTGCGGGTGCCACCCCGTTTATTTAATTGTTCCACGGGTGCCGGCCGAGCCAGCATTGTGTGGGGAAAGCCCAGCCCTATTCAGGACCCAGGTGCACCCCTCCCCTCACATCAGCATGCTAATCTCAACACTCACCACTGAGCAGACCCATCCAGACTCCTGGAGCCAGGCTCCAGCCATTCACGTGTCAGCACACTCACTACACACGCAACCCATGTCTAGAAGTGGCACTTCCACACTAGACACATTCATGCCGCATACATCATTACGCAGCATTCAATCTCACGAGTTCGCAAATACCAAACTCGACCCTGCACTCCCCACACATCAGGAACTACCATGGTCACACATATTCCCCATGCATTCCTATGGGAGTGCAGGTCACTCACCACACATACACAGAGAGCTCACGCACTTTACACTGTACCAGAGTGAAAAAGTGTGCAGAGGCCTAAAATCACCAACATTAGGTTACAGAAATAGGCTAGGAAAAAGCAAAACGTTTTGGGGTGAACCTGCCAAAAGGGCCAGGTCCAACACACCCCTACCAATCACCTTTCACACCAGCGAACCAGCCAAATAAATTATTCGTCCAACAAAATCTAAAAGGAGTCTGACCACTCTAGCACTGCCGCCCCAGGCTATCTTTTCCTTTCGACCATGGGTGACATCCTTAACCCTAAATACTACTCCACTGCTCTAAACCCCACTACTTGACCAATCTGTAATGTCTTTTAAGTATGCCTGAGCCTGGTTTTCTGAGATGCAACTACGGGTTTCCCCTCTGTAGACAATACTAATCCGGTCCGGATTCTGTAAATAAACCTCAGCTCCCACTTTTTGAAACGGAGCAAAGAGATGCTTAAACGCCACCTTCGTTCTACTGTGGCAGGAGAACAGTCCAGGCAGGTAAAAAAGGTTACTCCCTCATGTTCTCATTTTGTCGTGGGATGAGCCAGATCATAAACTGCTTGCCATCCCAAAAAGTTGCCAAAGTACACCAATGTTGCCTGTGGTCGTTCTGGCTCTTTTGAAGTATGTTTTGACACCATCAAAGGAAACCTATGGGCCCAATGAGTTTCTTTGTCCCAATCCAATGAGGGCATGTCGAGAAAGACACCGCTCAGTAGGGAGACTATGTATTTTTTGGTGTATTTTTCGGTGTCACTTCCTTCTACCCCTTCAGTTACACCCAGGAATCATAAGTTATTATGGCGTTGCTGATTTTCTTGTTCTACAAGTTTCCACATCACATCCTTTAGCACCCCCTCCTGCTTTGCACCCTGAGACTTAAGGGCCACCACTTCGGTTTCAAAGATTTCCATCATACTTTCAAAGATGACTATTCTCTATGCAATATCTGTACAGGTTTTCCTAATTTACCTAACTGCACCCTGCAGTCTTTTAGCAGCAAGTCAGGCTCGATGGTTATCACTCTTTACTTCCTCCTGAAAGTGTTTTATAGACTGAAAAATCATTGAGAGAGAGGGATTCTCTATACTCCCAACTTTTGATGTGCCACTAGCACCCGCAAGGACTGGCTCAGCCAATTCTTTTCCATTTTCTCCCCCTTCCTCCGGAGCGGTCAACTGAGCGGTCAACTGTGTGGCAGAATAGTCCCACCTCAGATCTCTGTGCTGCCTCTGTTGGACACTTCTCTTTCCTCTTCTTCCCCCTTTTTGAAAGAGATTTTCTTTGCTGTGGTGGACACATCAAGTCTACGTGCTCACAACTGCTGTTCCACTTTGCACCCCCTTCTCCGCTTCACACAGAAATACTAACAGTAGAGATGTCTGAATCATCAGTCAGGGAAAAGAACTTCTCAAACGCGTCGGGGACTTGGCATGATCTCTAGGGCCATTTTTTGACTTGCCTTTGGTGGCGTTATCAACCAGGGACCTAGCATCTCTTAGTGTTGCTTCTCCAAGTGTCCCATCGATGTTGTCCCCTATCATGGCTCCTGGGCTGGGAACTATCCCCTCTCCTTTTAGTGGTGTTTCTACGGCAGTCTCTCAATTTGGTTGTAACCAAGAGCCAGAATCACCTTCTTGTAAATCCTGTGTTTCCCTACCTCCTTCTTGGCGTGGGTCTACCAACAAGTATGTTGGCTTTCAATTGCAACATCAGTATTCATGGTAAGCTGTGTTTCAGCACCCCCTTTATGACCATCAGACAACATGTCAACAAATCCCAGAGGGAGAAAACAACCCCTGGGGGATCAATGTAGTGATTTTTTAGTTAGCTCAGTTTTATCTTTACCAGATCAGTTAGCACCCTATTTGCCGCTGGTCCTACCTTCCACAGTGGTCTTGCACTGGGGGAGGGTCTGGGTGGTCATCAGTGCTGAAGTAGAGGCAGCTGGGGGAGCAGTCTGTTGCTTACCGCTTCTTCCTCCTCGTCCCATCATTGCTGCTAGCGGGCGTCATTGCAGCCTCACCAGAACAAGAGAGGGCAAGATTCGCCTCGGGTCAGCCAACCCCACAGAAAATCCACTAACGCCCCCAAAAGCAGCAGGTGGCCCAGCGCACTCCAAGGCGCACATCCTGCTCCAGTGTTCCAACTTCAATACCAATTGTGACAGTCAGCCTCCAGGGTCCTAGCGCTAGCCCAGAATCCACTGCATGCTTATTCACCATCAAACCGCAGCTGAGAGCTAGTGACCCGGCTGGCAGAAACGAAAGAGATGGTCTATCACCCAGACGCCATCTTGCCCCAAAGTCCTAGGAGGACAGCTTTTCTATAGAATATTTTAAGATAACCAAACCTTCAATTGTCCATATATAACTTCAGTCTTTCAAGAATGAAAACATTTAAACAATGAACGTGCCAGGACTAAGATATCTATCATAGCTAAACCTGGTAAAGACCCCCAGAGTGCGCAAGCTTTAGACTTATCTGACTTATGAATGCAAATATCAAAATATTTGCTAAAGTTTTAGCAAAGCAATTGAAAAAATAATCTTTTTATTGATCCTCTCAATGCAGGTAGGATTCATACCTAGTCACTCTTCCTCCAATCATCTCCGCTCACCTCTCTCACATCATAAAGCAAGTTAGAGAAGCCATGCGAAAAATATTTTTCCCTAAACTCTGAAAAAGTGCTCCGTAGGGTGAAGTGGTGTTATTTATCCATATATAGGAGTGGAGTGTCTGGCTGTTGGACACAATTGCATTACATTGACCAAAGGGATGTTCCACAATCGAATGACTTTGGTCACCTGCAGAATTAGAAAGGGTTGCTTTCTATCACCCCTACTATTTCTCTTAGCATTAGAGCCCCATGCGATCTAAATAAGGTCAGCTGAATAGACGACAAGAATGTGGGTTACTGTTTGAGGAGTTTGAACCCCTTCTCGAGTAGCACATGCAATTCTTCTTAGTGTAAATCCTAAATTAACCTGTGCTCAATCCTTGGGTAGCTTAGGATAAAGCAGTCAGACTTAACTCAGAGACAATGTGTAAGTATTTGTGCAACACTTCAAAAAGTAACACAGTGTCAACACATCACAGAAGGAGCCCGCAGCAGGATTAGAAAAATAATAAATAAAACAAGATCAAAATACCAAAATCCAATCAGTAGAACTGGAGATATTCAGTTAAAAAGATTTCAGTAAAAACAGTGCAAAATGGTGTATAGCACCAACTGTGGTTATATGGACGCGACCAACTGGGACAAAAGTTCAGGTCTACCACGATGGTGGGTGAGCTGGCTATACTGACCCACATAAGCCTCCCGCACAGAGTAACGTAATTCTGTTTTGCTGAGTGCTGCAACAATCTGCATCGAAGCTTCAAGGATCTGCATCGCACAGCCGAGTGATACATCAGTTTCGAGCTGTGGTGAGGCTGCGGTGCTAAATCCTGCTACGCCTTTGAGGCGGCTGTTGACAATGGGAACAAGGACCTGTGGCGTGCAGCAGCAGATCCGATGTGGAGATGGGCTATGATGTGATGTGGGTCTTTGCAGCTCTTCTAATCCCGCAACAGCAGTGATGCGTCAGTTCGGCTCCTAGCTAAACTGCGCAGCAGAGGAGATGCATCGGCTCTACTAGATCCACAGAGGCTGGAAGAGCATGTAGACTCACTTTTAAAGGTCCAGGACTGTGGTGACACTACTTGGCAGGGTGGACTCAGATATGGCAAAGTTCAGGGGCAAGGTTGTTGGAGCCTTCTGCCCCTGCGGCTCAAATCAGGAGGCCAGCCAACTAGCCCTTGGAGTCACTCTGGGATTCTGGATTCAAGAGGTGCATGTACAGGTCTGAACCTAGACAAAGGGGCAGTAGGGCAGCAGCCCGGCAAGGCAGTATTTCAGCAGCACAGCAGTGTTTCCTCCTGACACAGTATGCAAAGGCTCTGAAGTGTGTTGAAATGGTGGTGTTTGAGGTGCAGTAATTATACCCAATTGTGCCTCTGAAATAGGTAGAACCTTCTAGAGGTTACCTTTTATTGTCCCTGTCCCCAGCTATCCTGCCTTTCCTGTCTTGGCTCCAACTCCAGGTGGTAATTAGCCTTTTACATGGATACAGGGCACAGCCTTTTCAGGCGCAAGTGGGGCTGTGCCCAGCTTCTCTCTCTCATCAATCAATCAATCAATCAGGGGACTTGTAAGCGCACTATACACTCGTGAGGTTCTCAAGGCGCTGGGAGTAAGGGGTTAAGCAGCTCAGTTCAGTCGAAGAGCCAGGTCTTGAGTGTCTTCCTGAAGATGTTTAAGGAAAGGGAGCATCTGATGTCGATTGGGAGTTCGTTTCAGGTCTTGGCTGCAATGTTGGAGAAAGCTCTTACCCCTGTTCTGGCTCTGCAAATCCGCATGATTACGGTGAGGTCGGCAGATCGGAGGTTGCACTTGGGTGCGTGGAATGGGATTCTGTCGTTGAGGTATTTGGGTCCAGTGTTGTGAAGGCATTTGTAGGCGTGGGTGAGTATCTTAAAGGTGATTCTCTTTTCTATGGGGAGCCAGTGGAGGTTCTGCAAGTATTGGGTAATGCACTCGTGTCGAGGGATGCCGAGGATGAGCCTGGCTGCAGTGTTCTGTATGGTCTGAAGTTTGCAGAGCAGGGCCTTGTTGATCCCAGGGTAGAGGGCGTTTCCTTAGTCCAGTCTGCTGGTTATGAGTGCGTGGGTGACAGTCTTCCTTGATTTGGGAGGGGATACTTTTGAAGGTCTTTCGGAGGATGCGAGGGTGTTGAAACAGCCCGAGGTGATGGAGTTGACCTGTCGTGTCATAGAGAGGGACGTGTCTTCAGATGCTTACAGTTTATTTGAGTTTCTTTGTGGTGTATGGAAGTGCTGGTCCCTTAGGCAAAGGGACTCTAAACCAAAAAGGTCAGGAACTGGCCGCTGTGCTCATGGCGTGTGGAAAGAGGGGCCAACTTGGGACAACGGTCCCTGCTAACATCAGCTCTCTTGGTACAGTTATTATTAAGGAAGATCTGGTAACAACCACTCGCTACTTGGTAGTGCTGGGGTGTTGGGAGCTGAGCCTTACCAAGATTCTGAGGAGCAAAGTAGAGTTTCCCTCAGTAACTTAGCTAGAGGCAGCAAACGTTGGCCAGTGAATCCATCAGTGTGTTTAAGTAAGCCCAAAAGGTTTGGGAGGTGCACATCCGAGACAGCCCCAGCTTCAGTGTGGGGAGGCTAAGTGGGTTACTTTATGAGAATCGGGGCACTCCCAGTCACTTCAAGGAAGATCTCCAGGGAGGATCAGACAGGTTTGACACATGCAAAGGCCCTGGATCTTCATCAGCAGTGTTGCGTTCTAGGGCTGTATTGGTATGCCCACACTGTGAGAGCAGCAGATTCAACAAAGGCACATAGTTGTTTTGATCTAGACTATGCCACAATCAGTCGTATGTCCCTTTATTCATACCTTTTGCTGACCTCCCCATCTGGGTGCATATGAAGCCATTCCCACAATAGTTGGGGGAGGCCCACCACATATGTTATTGTTACCAGCAGACCGACAATCAACACTGTTCTTTATGCTAACAAGCACAGCACAAACATGACACTGCATTATTGTGATTCAATAACAACAATTCAAATTGTCATTGTTTATGGGGCTTAAATCTATGATTGCTTGACCTCAATAGATGCTCAATATACCATGAGAATTTCTTTGGTTTCACTTTTCTAATATATATATATATATATATATGATCATAACTTCGTTGAAAATACTGTCAAGGCAGATTAACTCATAAATGATCCGTCAAAGCTTCATAAGTTGATATGAAATGTAATCATTTGATTTATATAAAAAGTTTCTAAAACATTTATATTTGTCTTTTTAAAAAATCAAAATAGGAGCATCCTTGAAATTGTTTTAAAAAAGATAGTAAAAATCATAGACTACTTTAAAAACCATTATGAACTTGATCAAAATCATAAAGAATAAAACACTACATGTCTGCAACGTTGTTTCAGTGGCACATTGTTAAATAAATGCCATATACAGGATTCAATACATTCTTTCAGTTTCATTGTTAAAAATGTCCTCGTTGATTTCTCAAACTAATCAAATTAATAATATTAATTCATTATAAATTTATAGTATATGTTCTCCGCTTGGACTTTGAGTAATTTCTGCATTCGAGTTTCCAAGAACAACTTTACCATCTGCAAGAAAAGGATAGTCACAAAGTAGTCCAAGAAATAAATACCATGTAGCACAAAGTGAATGCACTTATGTATTTATAACTTGTAAGACTGTTAGAATGCAATCTTCAGCAGGATGTAGAGGGTGGACACAATATAAAAGACCAACTGGTATCCGATGGAGTTGTCAATGATTGACTCATGTTCAGGTGAGCACAGAATGAAGGGAATTTCCCTTTGGTTTACACAGTGTCTGATTGTTACAAGAAGCATGGCAGGTCTTTTGAAGCTTCATCGATGGGATTAAAAAAAAAATCGCTTTAGTGTGGAGAATGAAGATGCTAATTAAGGTGCAAAATATTTGTGATGCCAGCTATATGTGCAATGATTAACGTAAAATTTGAAGATAAAATGATGCCTTTTAAACATGCAAACTGTACTATGCAGATATGGATATTCACAGAAATGCTTAAATGCAAGTTTTCTTTTAACCAGAAGTTAACTTCAAAGATCAAGATCAAAAAGTACTTTATTCGGTTAAAAGCAATAACCATAAAAGCAACAGAAAGTCACATTTCATTTACAATGGTACAGCAATCAAAAGGAAGATATAAGTATAATACATAGTATTTACACTGTTACGATTCGTTTAAACAAATTGATTTCCTATATTTAAAAACCTGTTTAAAATATTCAGATAACGAGGCAACAGTAAAGACATTGTCCATTTTTTGCAATTCTAAAAACGCTGGGCGACATCTGTGCAAATTCATCTCCTTTAAGATAGGGACAATCAGTTTTCTACGGGGCAATGTATAGAATTTACAGAAAAATAAAACATGAATATTAGATTGTACGGATTTTTCATCGCAAGGGCATACAGGCAATTCCTTGGACCACGAGTTCATTTCAAGGAAAGTAAATAATCTAAAAACAATATTAGCTCTAAAACGTGTTAGAAAGAATCTGTCATAATTGGGCATATGTAAGCTTAAGTATGGCTGTAGTTTGTCACTTATTAAAATTAGCTGATGGGAAGTGACAGAGCTTTTCTTAAATTCTTCAAGCTGTCTTTTATCTCTAAGGCAGTCCATACAGAGTTTTTTCAGTGCTTTTCTGGGGATATGTACCATGGAAGACGGGTCATCATAATATTGCGAACGGTCTATTTCCTTCAGGAATGTTTTAATATAGTTTAGCCATTCGACTCTGTTTACTCTCCCCAGTTTTAAGACATCCTGTAGTATGGTACGATTTAGAACGCATCCGTTCACGGTCCAGACTCTGTGCCATAGGAGAATGGGTTGTACTCTAATTGTGTCTGTGATATAGGGCAACCCCAACTCGTCATGACAAATAAGAGTCGCTGTACTTTCTGGTAATGATAAGATGTGCCTTAAAAATTTATTTTCAACTGTTTGGATTGCCTTTGTATTAGAATAGCCCCAGAGTCCAGCTCCATACAAAGCCACAGATACACACGTTGCATTATAAATAGTTAAAATTTCCCTGATTGGTTTCATTCCCAGTTTTCGTGTGAAACTCTTCAGTGCCATAATTGTCTTAGAAAACAGGAGCGTTCTTGCCTTCACCGCACTTGTCCAGGAACCAGTTTCGTGGAACAAGATTCCAAGGTAAGGGAAGGTGGATGTTCTTTCTAAAGGGGCGTTATTTATATACATCGATTTCATTTGTTTTTTAATGCGTGTGCCACAATTAATGGAAAAGGTCTTACTGCAATTTATTTTTAAATCAAGGTTGAGCATGAACTGATTAAAAGATGTTATCATTTTTTGTAGGGCCATAGGGGTACGAGCCATTAAGACGGCATCATCTGCATACAACAGTGCAGGGATAAATCTCTTTCCAATTTTAGGCATATCCCTACACTCTTGCAGCAGATGACTCTCCAGGCCATTTATGTAGATAAGGAATAAGAAGGGCGCCAGGACACAACCCTGGCGCACTCCACGCCCTATTCCAAAAGACCTACTACATTCCCCCCCTTTGCCATAACGCACGACAGCAGTTGCTCCTGAGTATAACTCCCTTAAAAATTGAATTATCGGCTTTTCGACGCCCAACCGTGACATCCAGTCCCATAATTTATAGTGAGACACGCAATCGAAAACCGATGTAAGATCTACAAATATAAAATACAAACGCTCCCTTTTTATCATGGTGTATTTCTGCTGGATCAAAAATAGATTTAGACCCTGCTCTATTGTTCCTATACCTTTTTGGAATCCAAATTGTAAATCACTAATTGCCCCAACCTCCTCTGCCCAATTTTGCAATTTAGATAAAATCACTCTGCCAAGGATCTTTATTGACGAGTCAAGTAGGGATATTGGCCTATAACAGGCACAGTCTTGTCTATTTCCCTTCTTATAAATGGGTACAATAATTGATGTAAACCAGGAGGGACTCGATTCCTTCAGAAGAGCTGCATTAAAAAGTTGTACAAGTATCGGGCCCCAGAGTTCACTATTTGCCTTGTACAAATCTCCCGGGATTCCGTCTGGGCCGGCCGCCTTGCTGCCCTTTGTGGCTCCCAGACTTACTAGGATCTCGGGTAGTGTCACCTTCAGTTCATTTGCCTCCTCTACTAATTCGCCTTCCATATTTAAGTCGGTTTTTTCCACCTCATCTATGGGCGTGTATAGGGTGGAAAAATGCGCGACCCAATCGTCCTCATTAATGGCAATTTCCATCCGAGCTTTAGTGTTTTCATATGGAAGTGGGGCGTTTACCACCCTCCAGAATGCAGATATGTCTTTTGTTTGTGAGGCTGTACAAAGTTCTTCCCATACTTCTTTTTAATAGCATTTCTTCTGTCTTTTAAAGCCTGGTTGTAACCTTTCTTTAAATTTCTTATCTGTGTAATGTCACGTGGATCCCTATGTATTGCGTGCTTGAGTTCTGTGAGGGCCTTGGTACAAGTCCTATCAAACCATCTTATGCCTTTCTTCAGTCCTTTTTTTGACGCTAATTTCAGATTCTCTTTGATAGTGGAAGCAATAATGTTAAAATGAGCTATTATACTTTCACTATCGGATTCTTCGTCTAAGCAGATTTTAAAATTATCGGCACAGCTATTTACCAATTTTTTAAGAAAATCTTCCGGTACCACCTTACTCCACTTGAGCGTGTACCCGTTCTGCCTCCCTAACGTAGCATCTGGGGCAACCTGTACGGGATCATTACGGCGAGGCAAAAAGAGGTTCTCAATCTCTATTATTTGCGGTAGGTGGTCACTCATTGGGGCGTCCAGAATTTTAAAGCTACCTATCTTATGACCATAACCATTTGAGCAAAGGCTAAAGTCTATGGTAGTGGATGCTCCCCTCCCAATAAAGGTTGGTTGAAAAGGTACTGGTTGCTGGATCATTTCGTTGACAAAACCCAAATCATAATCAAACAGTAATTCATTCAATGAGTCCCCAGTCTCTGTGTGTTTAAAATGTGGTAAATTAATGTCCTGCTCCAACATTAAACCACAAATGCCTTTACAACCTTTTGTGCATAATGGACAATTAAAATCACCCCCCCCCCCCATAAAATCATTACTTCCTTTTCATTGCTGTCTAATTCACGTTGCAAATCATTAGCTAACATTTTCAGAATGTTTTGTGACATATTGCCTGGAATATTATTATAGAAGTTTATAATTACAAGACACATTCCAGTTTTAGTATCTATTGCTAATTTATGGTAGAAATCACACTTGGAGTAAAAATGTACCTTCTCATACCCTAAACCATTTGAGAGGTACGTAGAGAAGTTACCTTGACAATGCTGAAATGTGCCCAATGAAATTTAGAGATTTGACCTTAATGTGAAATGCTATGAAATATTCATCATAACTGCAGGATTTTCCGGTTTAACAAATGCATACAAATTTTACTAAGAAACATCTGCTTGTGGTAACTAACAGGTAGATTCCTCAAGCAATTTTGCCAGCGCAAACAGTGCGAATCGCAAAAATCGTCCGTTTGCGCCCGCAAAAATGGCATTTGAGATTCATCAATGGTTCATGAACTCGCAATTTCAAAAATCACAAATAATTGCGATTTATCAAATTGCGATCGCATTTAAGGAATCTCAATTAGAAATTCCTTAAATGCTATTCATGAACCTCTTAAAAATTGCGAAATCGCAATATTGGGCCGCTATTTACCGTGAAGTGTAACTTCGTGGTAAATAGTGAAACATTAGGAAAATGCACTTTAGTGCATTTTTCTAAGTTGGATGTTACACATGTGTGTGCTCAAAACCTGTGTACATTTGCATTTCAGGGGTGCTACAGGGTGTCCTTTAGACACCCTGGCACCCTTGAAATCGCATCCTTATTTGCGATTCGCTAATTGCTAATCGCAAATAAGGAATGACTCCCCATTCATTCCTATGGGCCTTTAGGCCCATAGGAATGAATGGGGTAGCCATTCCTTATTCCTACATGAATCCCGTTTTGCGAGTCCTTAATAGCGATTCCTTAATAATCGCTATAAAGGACTCGCAAAACGGGACTTTGATGAATCTGGGGGTAAACTTCTAATTTACTCGCTATTTCACACAATGCTTGAACAGAATAGTTTTATATTTTAAAACAGCATTTCTTGTATGTGGCAGCGAAATACATTACTAAAAATTAGTTTTACAAGTTGATGTTTCTCTTTTTTAGCATAGTTCATCGTTAATGCTATAAAACAATTATCTTTAGAGAGTTAAACTGTGTTCGATGCCTATCAAAACCGAGGCTAATGAATCGAGAGGCTTCATACATAAGATGTCTCTAACAAACTTTGTGATAAAACTTTGCAAGCTTAACTCATCCTCAGAGAAATGGTGCTCCCTGATTGGATCTAACGAGGAGAGACCTGCTATAAATTTTGCAACGTTATTTTTTGCATTTCATATTAGTGCTTGTTCCTAGTTAGCCTCACCTAACTTAGACTAGATGATTGCAGTGCTTAGAGGGAGATGGTGAGAAGCCAGACCTGGGCCCACTCTCTTGTCCCATTTTGACAGTTGTGGCTAATGCTGCTGCTCTTCATCTCTTGTCTTATTATTGATTCTCTATTTGACAGATTACTACTGCAACTGTATACTTATTTGCAGGAATGATTTAGACTCGGCTGAGTTTTATGAACCACTCTAAATGGGAAGTTCAACAGCTTTATTTGGATTTTGAGCTATATGCTCTGTTTTATCTTCTTCTTTTCCTTTTTAATTCGAACCCTTCATGATTTCTACTAACTTTGAAATTCTGGCCTGTTCTTTAGAATAGAGTATCTGTCCTTCATGGAGCGCGCTTGATGGTTCTAACCATATTTTATTAAGATTTTTGTAAATGTACTTGAATTTATTGACTAATCCGAATAACAAGAACAACAAGCATTTACAATGCAATGGTCTCGCCTTTGCAAAAGTTAAGAGCTATTGGCATTGTAAATTACAAACTTCTTATTTATGTGTTGGTTTTGAAAACAGATAAATAAATGGCAATGTCATTTACAATGCCAATAGCTTAATCTCTCTCGTTGGAGCGCTTTACACGAGCACCGTATTTACATTACACATTCCGGCCCGGGGAGATTATGTGATTTGCCCAGAATCACAGAATGTGGACACGACCTGGAGGCTTGAACCCTGGTTTCCAGCAGCAGCGTCGGGCGTTTATGCAGACGGACCACATCCTCTCAGATTCTTGCTGTAAACGCCCGGCAGTAGAACACTGAAAGTCGGCAGCCTCGCATCTGCTTTTAATGTGCTAATCTGAACACATGTGGTGTTGCCTGCACAATTAATAACTGTAACATATTCCTGATTTCAATATGTAACCGGTTAAATAATCATGAAAAAGAGACCGTGCCTATACATCAGAACATAAAATACGTCCGCCGTAAGCTACCGGGTACCTAACACTACATTATAAAACCTGTGTGGGGGTATGGTATGCTACCCGTCACTCACAGTGTCACAACCTCGCACCCCGGGCTGCCTTTACTCATGCTTGCTGTCTTGCGCGCTTGTCTGATTGGTTCATTGTAAGCAGACCACTATTATGACTCCCAGAATGCACCCTCAGTACAAATAAAGCCCAGGCTTGGGGACATACTGCTGTGATGACATGGAGTGAGGTTGTACGCACAAACAAGTGCTGGCTTAAATAAGCACTTAGCATAACATAGCATCTGACCCACCGCTGCCATTCTGGGATGCTTTTCTGACTGCCGCACTATCGATTTATGATCCTGACGGAGGTGGACATATTGCGTTCAATAGCTGTGGGTCTGACTGGCAGTATCGTAATATGGCGATCGGACTGACAACAACGGGCTGTCGCGGTCAGACTAACGATATCGTAATGAGGTCCTAAGTATAAAGGGGCCTTCAAGCTCGTCATGAGTTGGTCCTTCTGTGCCTGAATATGATGTGTGAAATTGATATCCTGTGAAGTTGCAAAGGTGAATGTGGCTGAACAATTACAAAACAAACACAAAATGTTCATATTATGTATATGAATGGCCATAACAGCAACTTCTATTGAAGTCAAGGAAGGCCATAGTGTACACTAAATTCCTTAGAAAGCCTTCTAGGCATCTTGGTAAACTGCTAACAATCTCTGGTACTTTATTCCTTCTTTCCTTTACATTAATATAAGTTTTTAGAAACATGCATATAATGTTTCGACCTTGTTACGTTCAATCACAGAAATAGGTACGATAGTGTCAAAGAAATGTAAGGAAGTAAGAAAAATGTACTATTCCCTAATATTCACATTTCCCTCTCTTGGTAAGAAAACACATACATTTAGTATAAAAATGTATTTCCATCTCAGGGATGCATTAACTAGTGTTTTTAGGTGAGGCATTTCTGGCTGGATGGTACTATTTTCGGCTGGTCTCGTGGGTTAAATGGGTTCTTTCTACAGGCATGTTCTTCTTCTTAGTTTTGTTATTATAGTACTTGTTTCTGCCATCCATGCAAAATCATTTATATTTCACCCCAACTCTTTATAATCATGATCATAATAGTTTAGGCACCATATTGCTGGTACGCAAGACTATCTTCATTTATGTACATTCAATACACCTCAGTATACCTCACATACATTTCCTTCTAACTTTTTCAAAAACCTTGCTAATGAAAGAGTATTCATTCCATACCAACAGACTAAAAGTATTCTGTATTCCTGAGAACATCGCAAATGCAGGAATACAAGTGACAGATTTTCATAACTAAGTATTTCTCACTCTGTCACGTAGAGCAAGTACTTCTGTAAAAAAAAAAAAGAAAATTGATGGAATTACGTTAATTTGGGGTTGCAGCGTTTTCCACATAATTATGCCACATATTCCATAATCTGCTTTTTAATTCGCAGATGTTGACAAAATAAAGTATGCTTCTAGCTTAAACGGTTAAAAAGTTACTAAAAATGACGCAATCTGTTGCCATTCAGTGAAAGACCCTTTGTAAAGTTTGACTGATCCCCTTTCTGTTCCTTATCACTGTATTTGGGTGCTAAAATGTACTAATAAGGGAAAACCTTTGCCCAGACAGTATTAACCTGTGTAAAAAATACAAAATACCGAAGCAATGCCATCACAAAACGTGGGCACTACGCTGCATAATTTGCCTTTTCAAGCAGCATAATATAGTCAATCCTGCCGCATAACTATGTCCTTCCCGGCTACATGATTCCAGTAGTCATGTTCATAAATCATGCAAAAAACTAGAGCACCCTATTAAATACCATATATTTGTTACAATACTTCAGATATGGACAATCAGGAAAATCTGTTAATGCTGTCTCGCTCTGTGGCATGCAATAGTATGAAACAATTAATATTATTTTGCTGCTCTCTTTCGTTAGTATTATTATGCTAAAATACTGTTTCTCAAGATACACAGCTCCTTTTGCATTTAAAGAAGTGGTAGCATCTTTATTTACAATAAGATACAAATACACCCTATTTTCACATCCATGGAGGAAGCGTTTAGTAGACTTGATATCTCTTACTTCGGGCAGCTAATCATTTTGAATACAACTCCTCTGGGGTCAAATTGTTTCAAATCATTTATCATACAGAGAGTTTCGCCATGCCTCAAGACACAGATATAAAAGAGCTGAAAAAAGTATTACTTTTATGAATATCTCCTACATAACCAAACCTGTTGCATCCATATCCATGGGTAAGACCAGCCTGAATCCACCCACCTTCTTTCCCTTTCCACTGTGTATCAACCTTCTCTGGATTTACTTCTGGGGCTTCTTCTACATCCATTTGTAACCTGGTCCTCCTGATGTTTTCATGGCAGCAAACCGCCTGGTCCTCATTGGTAACTTACTTCTGTGCGTTAATGACTCTAGGGCGATACATATTTAATTGGAGGATACCACCCTACTGGCATAATGACTAAGCAAACAATAAAATTAAATATTGTAACAGCTGAAGAAGAAGGGAGATGCAAGCAGTATAAGAGAGGTATAAATGGAAAAGAGAAACCAAATACAACTAGACGGTGAGTCAGAAAACAATTTAGACACAGAGAACGTACAGGGAGAGAGCATTAAAATAAAGAAAAACAAAAAAGTAAGACGAGGAGCACCTGGAAAGTTAGAGAGGAAGTACGCTGCAAGAGGACTGTTAATACAGATAGCCTTAAAGAATGAGTAAAATAACAAAGAAAGTCAGCACAGAGGGAGGAAGAAAAACGTAAAAGAGACAAGCCAAATTGAAGAAGATGCATGAAGCAGGAAAAAAACGTATCGAACCATAAAAAGAGTTAAGGAGACGGAAAGGGGTCACATTGAACGAAATCAGAGACAAAGTGAGATATATAGCACAGATAGTAAGATATAACAAGCAAGTATTACTTTAAATATCACCAACTCAGAACTTACATATCATCACTGGGTGCAAGCAGTGCACATCACTCCCCAGAAATAGAATAATTAAACTGATAGACCTATGAAAGGGGAAGGTTAATCAGGGATTACTACACCAGAGACTGGATCTTCGTATGGGGGTTAGGAGAGCACAGGGTTGGTATGCACGTTTCGGGTAGGTAGAGGGACTTTAGGGAGAAGGTGGAGAGTTGCTTTTTCTTTAAAATACCTTTAACGCATTTAACCGCAAACGTCAACAATGTAAGTCCCAGGAGAGAACTCACTCACTCTGCATATCCTGTGTCCCACTGGAGAGGCCAGTCCTTGGTGGAGGAAGATATGGGTCTGAGGCCAAGACTTTCCTTCTCTGTAGATTGTAGGCAGGAACCGAGGTCTCCGGGGCACCGTGGTCTTCTGTGCTTTTAACTCCCGGGCAATGGGTCCACTATCACCTTCCTCAGGAAACGACCGCCTAGTTTTAGCAGAAAAGAATTTCCTAAGCTGAGTAAAAGACATTTAGGAACCTCCTCAAATTCAAAATCAGTGTCCTCCTAACTTTTGGCAATTTAGTACGTTTCTTTTTCATCCATTTCCTCGCTTCCTCTCGGCGCCTCTCTTCCTTTGCTCTACCTACGTTTTTTTCGTTTCTTTATTTATTTATTTATTTATTTATTATAAAGTTTTGTATAGCGCGAACAAGACCCGTGGGTATCAGAGCGCTTAACATGAGGTAGGAAAAGGAAACAAGGTTAGCATATGTATAAGCCGTTAGCAAGCAGTCGCAGTGAGGTAGATGACATATAAATTCGTAACACATGTGACGCTAGCAAAAGTAAATATGCTATGATTAAATAAAATACAAAACATGTATATATAACAAATATGAGGTAGCACGGTATAGGTTCATGTATGAGGTAGCAAGGTATAGGTTCATGAAAGATATTATTCTCCTGTTCAATCAAATCTCCATTCCTGTTGGCCTTTGGGTTGTTCCCATATCATAGGATACATATTCCATTATAGTATTGTCTGAGCCTCCTAATTTGATGGCGTACATGATCTGTACTAAGGCAGTATTATAGCAGATCCATGATCAATGGTCTTCATTAAGTAATGTATCTATTCATCAGCAGGCTCTTCACTTCCTGTTTGAATGTTACCAGATTCTGGATCTTCCTGATGTCTGGAGGGAGTGAGTTCCATATTCTGGGGGCCGCTCCTGAGAACGCTCTGTCATATGTTTTTTTTTTTTTCTTTCGGAAGAATGCTGGTCGTAGTAGCAGCTCCCCAGTACTCCTAGATGGTCGGTTGCCACCGGACAACTGAATTTTCTTTGCTAGATATCTTGGGGTGTTGTCGTGTAATGCTTTATGTGTGATACATGCTATCTTCATTTGGATTCTTGCTTCATATGGTAGCCAGTTTAATGCTTTCAGGTGTGGGGATATATGGTCATATTTCCCAGTTCCGGTGATAAGTCTTGCTGCAGCGTTAAGGCAGGCTTTCAATGGTCCTGTGGACATTTTTGGTAATCCAGCCAAGGTGGTGCACCCATATTCAATCCTCGAGATAACTAAGGATTGGATTGCCAATTTGAGGTCTGACTCTGTGATGAATGGTTTCAATTTTCTTAGGTAGTTCAAGTGAAAGCGGGCACTTTTCGCCATTGAGTTAATGTGGGCTTTCATGTCTAGATTCTCATCTGAGATGATTCCTAGAGATTTGGCTGAGTTGACAAGGGTAGGGGTGCAGTTTAGCGCAGTCACGACTTTCATCCATTCCATTATTTCTGTATTCCTCTTTGGTGGAGAGATTAATAGGAACTCTGTTTTATGTGCATTCAGCTTCAGGTGGTTTGCCATTAACCATTGAAGTGTCATTTTTAGTGTCTCATTCATTAATTCCAATTCTTTTATGGATCCGATCTTTACGTATATTTGCGTGTCGTCAGCATACATGTGATAGGATATTTGAGATTTTTTAAGAATTTCTGTGAGTGGCTCGACGTATAGGTTAAACAGATCTGGGGATAATGTCGATCCTTGAGGGACTCCAATTGTGGTAGGGCACGGAGGGGAGATTGATTGGTTAACCAGGAAGCGCTGTGTTCTGTTCTGTAAAAAGGACTCGAACCATTTCAGCACTGTTCCCGATATTCCCATCCTGTCCCGTAGCCTGGCCAGTAATGCTTCATGATTTACCGTATCAAATGCCGATGACAAGTCAAGGAGAATCAGTAAGCATGTTTGATTTTGGTCAAGGGCCTGTAATGCGTCATCAGTAATGTGGAGAATCGCTGTTTCCGTGCTGTGCCCTGCTCTGAATCCTGATTGGCATTCATCTAACAAGGAGAATTTGTTGATGTGTTGGCACAATTGGTTCTGCACACATTTCTCAGTCAACTTGGCCAGTAAAGGGATGTTGGTCACTGGGCGAAAGTTATTTGGATCTGATGTATCTGCTGAGGGTTTTTTGATTATGGGAACGACTTGACCTGTTTTTAGGCAGTCTGGAAGGATCCCTTGTGACAGTGACGCATTTATTATTTCGGTCCATATTGGAATCAAGATGTGATTGATTTCTTTTACGCATTTTGCAGGCAGAGGGTCTTGGTGG
The DNA here is from genome assembly GCF_964261635.1 of Lissotriton helveticus. Lineage (NCBI taxonomy): Eukaryota > Metazoa > Chordata > Amphibia > Caudata > Salamandridae > Lissotriton > Lissotriton helveticus. The sequence continues at coordinate 608,755,031 of NC_136063.1, forward strand.
TGGTTGTTAGGTTTGATTCCTGAGAGCGTCTTGGCAATCGTGTGTTGGTCATACAGTTCAAATGTTTCCCAGCTCGCCTTGTTTTTTGCCTTAGTGCAATCCGTTGTAGAGTTGGCATCGTTAGTAGACCAGGGTTCGTTGGGAAGGTTTAACGCCGAGTCTTTAAGCTCTATTTCGAGTGCTTTGGCCTTTTCCATGAAAAATGTGGAGAAATCATCACAGCTTAGCGATGTTTTTGAATTTTCTTGCACTGTTTTGGCTAGTTTGTTTGATTGCTCCTTTAGGATTTCAAATAGTTTTCGTGGCCTGTTTTTGGCATTATCCAGTTCTGCTCTTATAAATTCCTTTTTTGAGTTGATGATCTTTTTATTATATTGTTTCCTTGTTTTTCTGAGGGCTTCCAGTTCAGGAGTTGATGGGTGTTGCCTCCATTTTCTTTCGGCCATTCTATCTTCATTTAGTGCTTCGTTAAACCACTGGTTTTTATTCTTTTCTGAGATTCGTTTCAGTATTAGTGGCATGGTGTTATTAACGATATTTTCGACAGTTGTTATGTAGTGTTCCGTCAGTTCGTTAACTTTTTCCATATCGTTGGGTGGCTTTAAGTCTCTTTCACAGCTTTCGACCAGTAGTTCCATATTTGTTTCTTTTGTGTCTCGAGTCCATTTTTTGGTCTTGACAGGTTGCCTGGTCCTACCTTTTCTCGTTGCGGGTATCATGAAAGTTATGGCGTGATGATCCGACCAGTCACATGGTGTTATGGAGTGGATTGTTGCAGCTTTGTTTCTTGAGATTATCCAGTCTAACGTCCCTCCTTTAGAATGTGTGGGCAGTGTGCACGCTTGAGTGAGGTTTAGTTCAGTGAGAAAACCTTTAAGCATGTTGACCAGTTTGTCATTGCAGTTCTCCCAATGCAGGTTGAAGTCTCCTAGGAATATGTTATTGGCAGCGTCGTTCGAGTTGGCTGTTATGATCTCCATTAACTCTGCTATAAACTTTGTGTTATCTCCTGGTGGGTGGTAGAAAGTATGCAGGTTGCACCATTGAGTGTTGGATGATCTTATGTTAAGACCAAGATACTCACATGATTCAAGTGGGTCGGCCTGAATTTGTTTAACCTCTATGTCAGATCGATGAATGCAGGCTATCCCTCCCCCTAGCTTTCCGTGTCTATCCAGTCTCAGAACGTTGAATTGCGGTGGTATCAATAGATCCATGGTTGGGGATGAGGATTCCGTAAGCCAAGTTTCTGTAAGGATTGCCAGGTCGATGTCCTTGTTGAGGATGAGGTCCGCTATGTCCGATGCATGTTTGGTAGCTGACCGGCAGTTGAGTAATAGACAGGATAGGTGTTTTTCTTTTTTACTAGCGTTCACATTTTCAGCTTCGTTTGGTGTTAGCTGTATGTGCTGTAAATTGTGGGGGTTGGAAGTTCTCTCGTTTTTCCTCGCTGTTCTGTTAACGTCTAGCGGGACTGTTTGGATTCTCTCTTCCTCCTTGTGGTCCAATAGGTCATATGTTCGGATTAAGGCCAGCGTTTCCTCTTTAGATAGTGATTTCGTCCTGTCTGGTCGGTTGTCTCTCTGTATTAAACGCATGTTCGCCTCGATGCTCTTTCTGTGTGAGGACTGTACGAGATTTTGGATATCCGTGACTTTGGCGTGAATGTTCTCCGTCCTCACTTCGATTTTTTCTATCGCCAGTACGGTATTCATAGTGGCTTGTGTTAGCTTGCTCACAAGTTTCTGAAGCTTAATAAAGTCCTTCTTGTTCTGGTGGGGTTTCTTTGGGGTGGCCGATCTGTACATCCGCTCAACTCTTCTCCTTTTTGGAACGGTTCTTCGTTGCGCTGCCATTTTCTTTATCTTCTCTTTTTGATTGTCTATTCCATCTCCATTCGGTGTGTCGTTGGTGCTGGATATGTTCTGAGTTGGTAGGATCGTGTTAGAGGTTGAGGGTCTGTGCGCCGCTGGTGTTGTATTAGCGTGAGGTGTAGGGAGGTTGCTGGAGTTAGATAGGTCCTGTGTTGTTGTGAGTTCGTTTGTTGATGTAGGTGTGTACGAAGTTGGTATGGTTCTGACGAGGGTTTGGGATGTAGGAAGGCTGATGTCTTCTGTCTCATCCAATTCCTGGTTGTCGGGTGGCGCTACCCTCACTGTCTCATTCTCCTCAGTCTCATCCCACTCCTGGTTGTTAGGTGGCGCTACTCTCACTGCCAGTGTATGATCTGTTTGAGAGGTCTCATGGTTCGGGAGTAGGGGCGATTCTTTTCTAAGGTGCTGATTTTGTTCTTTGTTTGTTTGAAAGGTAGGCCTCTCAGTTCTTCTAGTCGTGTTCTCTGGTAGAGGCCTTACTAGACCAGTTAACTTTACCTGGGTAGTCGCTAGAGTTGATGCCGGCGTATGATGGCTCCTGGTTCTAATTGCGCCTCTGATTGTGGCATCGTGAGTGTCTAGAGTGTCTACTGGTGGGGTTAGGAGAGGTTGATGACTCGGGTCGTCCAATGAGTCTTTTATCGATGGGAAAGTCTTGGCAAATCTCTCTAGATCTCGGTTTGCTGCTTGTATCAGCACTGTTCCGGATTTATATATCGTGATGTTAAGTTCGGCTCTGCATCTTTGTGATGGTGCGGTTGACATTTTTAATCCGTGAGGAATGTTTTTCGTAGTTTTTATGGTAAGCATCCTAGCGAAGGCATTGCGCCATTTAGCTGTTCTGGATGTATAGAATATGAGGTCATTCATTTTCGTGCCATTAGTTGCATTAAAATATAGGTCTGCGAATAGTATGTCCGGGTTTTTTCTCAGGTAGTCGTGTTTAAACTTCTTAGCTGCATTTTTAGTTAAGTTATTGGGGTATTTTATACTCTGGGCATTCAAGCCAGTAGTTTCTGGGTGTCTTTCGCTCATTTTTGCTCCGTTCTGCATTTGTTATGGTGTTTCTTTTTCAGTTTTATTCCAGGTAGCCCCCCTGCTGATGTTATTTTATTGTTGCTTTTAGTCTCGGATCTAGAATTTTTTCATTATCGTTTCACTGAGTAGTACTGGAAAAGGCTTCTCTTTTTCCTAATTATTCCACATTTAGCTCACGTAGTTGTACTTTCAGAGTGCTTATTAATTAATTAATTAATCAATTAATTAATTCGCCAGCTGACATTTGTTCTGCTCTATGCTTGGCGTAAAAAACAATCCTAGTAAGATGGCTGCCGTTATGTTTGTTTTTATATTAGCAGGGAGTCCTTTCTCACTTTCCACTTCCAGCTTCCCTCATTGATTGGTCCAATTTCCATGGCTTTACTCTAGTGAGTTATATTGATTGCAGTTGCATGAAACTTGCTGGGATTCCGCTTTTCTGTTGGTTTTACCTAATCTGGTAGAGTTCAACTTATCCCACAAGTGTGTGGATACTTATGTCAGGACCTCTGCGTTCAAAAAGAAACTGTTTATTTGCTACTTGTCCGCCTTGGCCGCCATTTTAAGGTCAGGCGGGGCGGACTGCAGACCTTTTCCACTTTCCCGGTCTAACTTGAAGTCTTGAAGTGCAGGGGGGGGGGCGATGACTGGGCGCCGTGGGGCTGTGCCGCTGCAGCGCGAGTGCCCTCACCTCCTCGTCTCTTCGCTTGGTCCCCGATCCCCGTCCTGGGTCCAGGAGAAGCCGCCTCGTCTCTCTCACGGGTCGGACACCGCTCCGAGAGTTCTCCGCTCTCCGCCCGCTCCGCAACAGTCTCCAGGGCGTCCACTGGTGCTGTCCCCGCCCGGGCGCCCCCGAGTCCCCTCTCGGTCCGGATGATGCCGGATGGTCCGGATGATGATGCCAGGCTGCAACCTCTCCTACGGAGGTAATCTCAGTATCTTCTTTACCTTCTGTTTCTTCTGTTTTCTGAGTCCTAGGTCGCCAGTCTCGGGCTGTACAGTCGGGATGTTCAGGGATTTATGCCGAGTTGGCGATCCCAAATCCCGGAGCCCTTACCTAGGACTCCTGGTCAGCGGCCATCTTGGGGCACTTCTTTCACTTTTGGCAGTGGTCAAACATCAACCTTACTTGTTTATCATTCTCCCACCTGTGGTACAGTTTTCCCTTCTCTCACTCCTGCCTCGTTTTGTACTTGGCACACTGTGTCCTTTGACCCTTTCAGCTGAGCCGCTCTTAAAGAACCCTCTCCTTTTTGACTTCCGATTAATAGCAGTCCAACTTCAAATATCTGAACTCTCAAAGCAGAAATAAAGTCTTCGTTTAGGTTTAGCCGTGTGAACGAGCAGATGACGGTTTCACGTCCCCATTCCATCAAAACCAAGCAATCTGATTGAGCTGTGGTCTGAAGTATAAAACTGTAAGGTTTCTTAGCTAAACATACCGCTTACAGCTCAATTAAAGGTAAAGTTGAACTTTAGCCATAAACAGGTAGAACAGGACCAGGGGATCACCTCCAGGGGTGTTAGAGCTCCGAGGGAGTGAAATCAAGGACTGCCCAGGAGGAGAGCTGTGGAGCCACAACTCGCGTGCACTCACTTCCAGGAACCTATGAAGGAACTTGGGGGTCACTTCCAAGGATGTCACAGCTGTGAGCGGGTGAAACCAAGGACTGACTGACTGCCCAGGAGGAGAGCTGTGGAGCCACAGAACCCTCTGCAGGAACTTAGGGGTCACTTCCAGGGATGCCACAGTTCTGAGGGGGTGAAACCAAGGCCTGACTGCCCAGAAAGAGAGCTGTGGACCCACAGAACCCCCAGCAGGAACTCTGGGGTGTCTTCCAGGGTGCCACAGCTCTGAGGGGGTGAAACCAAGGCCTGACTGCTCCGGAGGAGATCTGTAAAGCTCGTGTGCACTCACCTCCAGGAACCTCTGCAGGAACTTGCGCGAGTCGGCGATGTCAATGTTGGAGATCTGTCCGTAGCCCCCCAGCATGCCGTCCACCGTGGCCGGGACCTCCTTCCAGTACTGCTGGGCCTTGCTGTAAAACTGGCCCTCGTCCTCCACCGCCTCGCTCTTCATGGTGCCCGGGACAGCTCCCTCCCAGCCGCAAGCCTTAGAGATGTGCCTCTGTGAAGCGCCTTGAAGCTGTGCCTCTGTGAAACGCCTTGCAGCCGAGTCTCGGTGACGTGCTTTGAAGCCGTGCCTCGGTGACGTGCTTTGAAGCCGTCCCTCTGTGAAGCGCAGCGCCTTGAAACTGTACCTCTCTCTGGAGCGCCTCGCAGCGGTGCCTCTGCCGAGGGAAGGACAGCAGTGAGTGAGTGAGTGACACGAGTGTTGCTTAAAATGGAGCATGGGGGGCTCAGACAGGCCAATCAAGGCCCCCAGAGACCCAAGAACAGCTGTAGGGGTATGGGCGGGGGCCCAGAGCTCAAGGTCTGTCTGGGGTTAAAGGGGGGGTGACCTGTGACGCAAGCAGTAATGAATCTAGATAAAGTGCTTTCTACCAGGGCACCGTCTGAGGCAGGGTGGCAGGTGGGTGAGGGCTGGAAGGTACATTAGGGGGTGCCGGTGACGTCGAGCTGGGGGCAGGAGGTTGAGGGGGGGTGTCTCTCCCCAGTGCTGGAGCTGCAGAGGGTAGGCTAGGGCACTGACCACAACCACACCTGCGAGGGGGCGACGAGCGGGGCCCCAGGGCCAGGGACGTACAGGTGTTGGATCTAGCCCTGATTTCTTGACTGGGTGAGAGTATTCTGCTTAATTCAGAAATTCTGTCCATCACCACCCCTTGTTGTTAAATATTTTGTCCACCCTAAGCGTGGAAGGGTATACTCAGATGTGAGTCCCTTGCTCATTGCACCATCAGGATTCAAGCAAGCCGGGCCGACGACGGCTGAAATGCCAGAAACCGGTCCCCGGAAGCTTGTTTCCTTCCCAGTGTAAGAATTGGCTTGGTAGTTTGGTTTGCCCTGTTCCCATCATGCACTGGGACAGGAACAGACTAATTTGCATATAGCCAGGTTCTGAACTGGGATGGTGCAGTGAGCTAAAAAACGGTGTTGGATCTAGCCCTGATCTCTTGACTGGGTGAGAGTATCCTGCTTAATTCAGAAACTCTGTCCATCACCACCCCTCGTTGTTAAATATTTTGTCCACCCTAAGCGTGGAAGGGTATACTCAGATGTGAGTCCCTTGCTCATTGCACCATCAGGATTCAAGCAAGCCGGGCCGACGACGGCTGAAATGCCAGAAACCGGTCCCCGGAAGCTTGTTTCCTTCCCAGTGTAAGAATTGGCTTGGTAGTTTGGTTTGCCCTGTTCCCATCATGCACTGGGACAGGAACAGACTAATTTGCATATAGCCAGGTTCTGACCTGGGATGGTGCAGTGAGCTAAAAAACGGTGTTGGATCTAGCCCTGATCTCTTGACTGGGTGAGAGTATTCTGCTTAATTCAGAAACTCTGTCCATCACCACCCCTTGTTGTTAAATATTTTGTCCACCCTAAGCGTGGAAGGGTATACTCAGATGTGAGTCCCTTGCTCATTGCACCATCAGGATTCAAGCAAGCCGGGCCGACGACGGCTGAAATGTCAGAAACCGGTCCCCGGAAGCTTGTTTCCTTCCCAGTGTAAGAATTGGCTTGGTAGTTTGGTTTGCCCTGTTCCCATCATGCACTGGGACAGGAACAGACTAATTTGCATATAGCCAGGTTCTGAACTGGGATGGTGCAGTGAGCTAAAAAATGGTGTTGGATCTAGCCCTGATCTCTTGACTGGGTGAGAGTATTCTGCTTAATTCAGAAACTCTGTCCATCACCACCCCTTGTTGTTAAATATTTTGTCCACCCTAAGCGTGATAGGGTATACTCAGATGTGAGTCCATTGCTCATTGCACCATCAGGATTCAAGCAAGCCGGGCTGACGACGGCTGAAATGCCAGAAACCGGTCCCCGGAAGCTTGTTTCCTTCCCAGTGTAAGAATTGGCTTGGTAGTTTGGTTTGCCCTGTTCCCATCATGCACTGGGACAGGAACAGACTAATTTGCATATAGCCAGGTTCTGACCTGGGATGGTGCAGTGAGCTAAAAAACGGTGTTGGATTTAGCCCTGATCTCTTGACTGGGTGAGAGTATTCTGCTTAATTCAGAAACTCTGTCCATCACCACCCCTTGTTGTTAAATATTTTGTCCACCCTAAGCGTGGAAGGGTATTGCTCAGATGTGAGTCCCTTGCTCATTGCACCATCAGGATTCAAGCAAGCCGGGCCGATGACGGCTGAAATGCCAGAAACCGGTCCCCGGAAGGTTGTTACCTTCCCAGTGTAAGAATTGGCTTGGTAGTTTGGTTTGCCCTGTTCCCATCATGCACTGGGACAGGAACAGACTAATTTGCATATAGCCAGGTTCTGAACTGGGATGGTGCAGTGAGCTAAAAAACGGTGTTGGATCTAGCCCTGATCTCTTGACTGGGTGAGAGTATTCTGCTTAATTCAGAAACTCTGTCCATCACCACCCCTTGTTGTTAAATATTTTGTCCACCCTAAGCGTGGAAGGGTATACTCAGATGTGAGTCCCTTGCTCATTGCACCATCAGGATTCAAGCAAGCCGGGCCGACGACGGCTGAAATGCCAGAAACCGGTCCCCGGAAGCTTGTTTCCTTCCCAGTGTAAGAATTGGCTTGGTAGTTTGGTTTGCCCTGTTCCCATCATGCACTGGGACAGGAACAGACTAATTTACATATAGCCAGGTTCTGAACTGGGATGGTGCAGTGAGCTAAAAAACGGTGTTGGATCTAGCCCTGATCTCTTGACTGGGTGAGAGTATTCTGCTTAATTCAGAAACTCTGTCCATCACCACCCCTTGTTGTTAAATATTTTGTCCACCCTAAGCGTGGAAGGGTATACTCAGATGTGAGTCCCTTGCTCATTGCACCATGAGGATTCAAGCAAGCCGGGCCGACGACGGCTGAAATGCCAGAAACCGGTCCCCGGAAGCTTGTTTCCTTCCCAGTGTAAGAATTGGCTTGGTAGTTTGGTTTGCCCTGTTCCCATCATGCACTGGGACAGGAACAGACTAATTTGCATATAGCCAGGTTCTGAACTGGGATGGTGCAGTGAGCTAAAAAACGGTGTTGGATCTAGCCCTGATCTCTTGACTGGGTGAGAGTATTCTGCTTAATTCAGAAACTCTGTCCATCACCACCCCTTGTTGTTAAATATTTTGTCCACCCTAAGCGTGGAAGGGTATACTCAGATGTGAGTCCCTTGCTCATTGCAACATCAGGATTCAAGCAAGCCGGGCCGACGACGGCTGAAATGCCAGAAACCGGTCCCCGGAAGCTTGTTTCCTTCCCAGTGTAAGAATTGGCTTGGTAGTTTGGTTTGCCCTGTTCCCATCATGCACTGGGACAGGAACAGACTAATTTGCATATAGCCAGGTTCTGAACTGGGATGGTGCAGTGAGCTAAAAAACGGTGTTGGATCTAGCCCTGATCTCTTGACTGGGTGAGAGTATTCTGCTTAATTCAGAAACTCTGTCCATCACCACCCCTTGTTGTTAAATAGGGACGTACAGGGGGCGTGGGTCAGTGACAGCCGAGAGGTGCCACATGGAGGCAGCACCAGAGGCTAAATATACCCTCCCCCTGTCCCCCTCCGCCCATCATGGTCCTCGGGAGGGCAGAAATCTCAGGAGGAATCACTGTCCGGCTGAGATACAAGCAAAGGCACCAAGGAGGCCTCAAACAAGCCAAGAGGGCCCTCGAAGTGCCCCTGCCCGTCCCCCGATCGACACAGAGCCTGGGATTTAAAAGTGGAATCAACCCTTTGCAGCATTAAATGCCCCGTGGCAGCGGTTCTTAACCTGTGGTCCGTGGGAGGCCGGGAATGTTTTATAAAATTACGTATTTAAATTAATCAATTATGTACAAATGAAGAACAAGTAAAGTGCCCCCCCATGCGCTACAACTAGATCGCCAGCCTTGTAGACCGTGTTTACCTTCATTTTCTTCAATAGAAACACCCTCCAAAACCACTTGCCCCCATCTTGATTGTAAAGTGATGGGGTTAAGAGGGATGCTCTGAGGACTGCTCTTTACAAGTTTACTGCTACACAGAATCCTTCCAATTTTATTATGGACACTAAAAGCTGCGGGCTTGGTACGGCGGGGTTCAGCCGGTGTAATGCCTCTCACAATTGCTGCTGCTAACCCCAGGCCCCCTCGACGCCTGCCACAGGGTGGCCGAGATAGCTGCCCAGAAGCATTACGCGAGGAGAGGGAGAAGGGCCGCCGTTTGCACAGGCTTTGGGCGGGGGGCTCTAGCAGCAGACACAGCCCCGGAGGCCCAGTGTGCAGGCACCAAGCACCGCCCGCAAGCAGCAGAAGTGACACCACTGCCCAGGCGGGTAGGAGAAGGCCAACCCCGAGTTACAGAAACGCGGCCCAGACAGCCCCCCGCGGGCGGTGCCGCACGAGCATCAAGGTCGCGCTCAGGCGCCCAGCTGCAGGAACCATCACGGGCCACGTGCGGGACCACCTTAAATATCCCGACCTGCCCCGCGCTAGGGAGCACGGCCCTGCGTGCCGCGTCACTGCAGCTTAGGAATCTCATGCATGGAGAGTGATGCGCAATTTACCCGAACACAGAAGAAAGACCATAGTCCCCCTAAAGGAAAACATAATTAACCAGCAGGAACACAGACCGCTGGCGAACTGCTGCACGCACATCAGCGCGAGACACCGCAAAAACGATCCCGTTCCCCAGGTTTAGGCATGAGTCGTGCACGAGGTGGAAGCGCATGAGACGTCGCCGTGAGCGTGCACGCAAGCTGAGGAGGATCGCCGGAGAAGACATGGAGCCTGATGCCGATGCCAAGACTGACCTGCTGCGGAGGTGGAGGAGAGGGACACGTGGAAAGAGCCCGGTGAGTGGGGGGAGAATGTGTGTGTGCGCGTGTCTGTGTGTGCGGTGTGGGGCTTAGTTGTAGGGGGGAGGGTGTGTGTGTGTGTGTGTGTGTGTGGTTGTGTGTGTGTGTGTGTGTGCGTGTGTGTGTGTACGCGCGCGATTGAGAGGCTGACTGGCTGTGCACAGTTGGAGCAAGAGATGTGCACGGCTCCGGGGGGCTGGGCGTGCGCGCCCATGATTGGAAATCGACGCTCGTGCCCCGGTCTATCTCCCTTCAGAGCTAACTTGGCAACAATAGGTCTCTAGGACGAAACCTAGAAAGGATCGTACTAAAATCTAAATAAAACATTCAAAACTAATTTAAACTCTCATCATATATTGAACTTAGTACTGTCATTGTGATTTAAATTATGATGATTAAGTAGCTTCTGATTCAAAACACGGTGACAAGATCTTTCACCTGAAGCAAGTTATACTGCTAAGCAAACACAGAAACGAGGCTTTACCCAGATATTGATGGTAAAAAAGGTTGAAGCATATTATTTAAAATTCTGCCCCAAGTCTGCACTATCAAGAACAGGGTATACACATGTTTTTCTCTTGACTTTTTCAAAACCTGCAGTGAGTCACATTTTTATTATGCCCTCCAAGATATTTCATTTTTGGATTCTTCATTGGCTGGCATGAAGGTATTTGAAATACGACAAGAAGAGATCTGTTTCTTGATTGATTTCTGTGTGGAAAGAGTGAAGTGTTGTCTTTGATGATGTTTAGGGTACATTAATATTACACTGTTTTTACCTTAATGTAGAATGCCCCACAATTCTAAGAAGAGTTGATTTTGGCGGGTATGACTTTAAATCCCCCAGCCATTATATGGGGAGGAGACTTTAACACAGTTCTTTTTTTTCAGAACAAGATTTTATTGTTGATTTTAAAGTAAGATTGCATGACATCCACAGTACTCCGAACACCGGAGGGACTGTGAGAGGAAAAGCAAAATGCAGGGAGTTGCAATCAATACAGCAGTAAAAATTAAACAGTATACTCAGAAAAATACCCACCCACCCTACCCTGTAAGAACTACCCCCTCCCTGATCCCACCCTAACCCCGTTCACGATGTCCACTCAGGTCTGCAAACAAAATAGTCATTTTGAATTGGTGATGCACTCCATCCCCACCCCGGTCCTCAAAACATTTGTTGATCAGCGATATCCCGCTGTAGCGGCGGCTCGAGCCACAGTCCTCTGTACTCCGCCCATCTCTTCCATATTTTATAGTGCTTTCTGGGGCAGCCCCGGGCCTCATATACTGGACGTTCCAAGCCCATACAATAATCCAATCCTTGTTTCCACACCTCTATCGGGGGGCCCTGGGGTCCTTCCAAGCACGGGCCACATCTCTCTTGGCTACCGTGAGACCTAGAAGTAGTAAGTGTCGTTTGTAGATGTTACCACCCACCTGTTCCATGACGTGAAGAAGGCCCAGCTGTGATGTACGGGGGAGCCTCCAACCCAACACCTCGTCCAGACAATCCCACACACGCATCCTGTATCTCTCCAATGCCCCACAAGACCACACCGTATGTAGGAACGTACCAACCTCCCGGCCACATCTCAGGCAATCGGGGGAAGCAATCAAACCGGCCCGGCACAACCTCTCTCTCGTAAAATAGGCTCTATGTAAGTATTTAAATTGGATAAAGCGCAATCATACGGCGATAGCCGCTTCCCTCGGAGCAGCGAGAGACTCGCTCCAACCCTCTTCATCTAAGTCTCCCACGTCTCTCTCCCAGGTGGTCCGTAGTTTGTCCAGAGAAGGGGAGCAGTGAGTGACCAGTGACTGGTAAATGCAGGATATTTTCTTCTCCTCCAGATTCCCCATAAATAACTTAACTTCCAGTGGACTGAACTCCGGAAGGGAGTCCAATCCCTCCAGGGCAGGGGAAATGGCATGTCTGAACTGCAAGTATTTGAAAAATTGAGTGTGAGGCATGTTATATTCGTCCCTCAGGTCCTGAAATGATTTCAGGGTCGTGCCCTTCATGACATGGCCCAGTGCCAAGATCCCTATCGCATCCCAGCCACAGAACCCCTGCAGGGCCGCCAAAGCCGGCAATCGGCCATTCCGCCACAACGGTGTCTCCTCCGTTAGCCTGTTCCACCATCCCATGCAGCGAAACGCTCCACGCCAGATCCGAAAGACCACCTGGGTAACCACCAGGAGCCTCTTCCTCTTTCCCGCCGAGTACAATAGCGTATGGATAGTGTCTGGTTCGATCAAAAATCTCTCCAGGGCATACGCCGGGTCACCCCGATCCCCGTACCACCACTCATTTAGTACTAACAAGTGAGACGCTTTATAATAGGATAGAATATCCGACGACGCTAGGCCGCCACAATGGGTAGAAAGGAAGCAGGTGCGGAGTGCCACCCGGACGGCGCCCCCGGCCCAAAGAAAGCATCCCAGTGCTGAATTAACCTGACGAAACCCCTGCGGCGAGACTGGGTAGGGGTGGTTCTCCAACTGATAGAGCAGACGAGAGAGGGCCACCATCTTGAAGATGGCCGAGCGGCCATAGAGACTTAAGGGCATACGGGACCACGTTTTCATGTCAGACCGGACTCGGTCCCATACTGGAACTACGTTGCGTTCCCAAGAAACTCCTGGTTTGTCCGTCAGGAATACCCCGAGGTATTTAATACCTCTGGTAGCCCTCTGTAGAACGGACGCCCAGTCCCCTAGTTCCACACTACCTCCCAGGGTCCATAGAGTGGATTTCCGCACATTAAGATGGAGCCCCGAAACCTCCCCGAAGACTCGCATAATTTCAAGGACTCTCGGTCCCGACCTATTTAGGTTTGTGAGAAAGAAGAGCACGTCCTCAACATAGAGTGCGATCCTATCAGATGGTCCAGCCTCCCATTCAAAACCTTTCATCTGCGCGTCAATGCGTACCCACGCCGCTAACTGTTCCATGGCAAGGGCGAACAGGTACGGCGAGAGGCTCCGGCCACTCTCACAGACGCCGTCAAGTCCGTATATAGCAGCCGTATGTAGGAGAGGAAGTGGGGACCCAGATTCAAGCGAGGCAGTAGCGCGTGCAGGTAAACCCAGCTCAGCGAGTCAAAGGCTCTATCAATATCAGCCAGCAACAGCGCTGCCGGAGTTCCGGTGGCGCGCATCATTTCTAATGCCACTTGTGCCCGCCTAATATTGTGTCTTGTAGCTCTGTGTGGCATAAAACCGGCCTGGTCCGGATGGACCAGGTTAGTGATCAGTGGGAGGAGGCGGTTGGCGAGAGCTTTGGCCAGTATCTTCGCTTCGATATTCAGTAGCGAAATGGCCCGATACGATTCGGGACGTTCGGGGGGTCTCCCCGGCTTGCAAAAGACCACTATCTCGGCGTGTCTCCATTCCCCCGGTAGGTGACCCAACTCCCTAGCAGCGTCCAGCGCCTTTTTATAACGTGCCCCTAACTGGAGATGATATTTCCGAAAAAACTTGCACGGGAACCCGTTGGGTCCTGGGGCCTTCCCTGCATTTTGCTCGCCGAGGGCCTTCCCTAATTCTTCCGCTGACAGTGGAAGCTCAAGGTGACTGCGCTACTCATCCGAGATCCCCTGTGGCGGGAGATCGGCAAGAAATGTATCAATGGCATCTGCTGGGAGGAGTTCCCTAGGGGCATACTATGTCGCATAGTAGCTCGCAAAGCTGTCGGCAATTACCTTCGGATCTGACATAGAATCTCCGGCCGCATCTCGAAGCCCCAGCAACATCCGTGTTTGAAGCGTGCTCTGGCAAAGTCTATACAGCATCGTGCTGGACTTATCCCCCCACTGGTAGATTCTGCTTTGTGTGGCAAGCCATACCTGACGTGACTCCTCCAGGTGCAGGGACACAGAGTCCTGCTGCGCCTGTAGCAGCCGCCTTACGTCTCCCTCCCCAGAGTGCGGACCCGAGCAGCGCACTTTCTAGGCCCTCCCTACGCTTCCTACGAGCTGTCGCACACCAGGCTATGTCTACTCCAAGGAGTGTGGGCTTCATAGCCTCCCAGAGGGTCACATCATCCAATCCCGACGTCTCATTATTGTTCCAGTAATGGGCTATGGCCTCTCGTATATGGGACTGGTAATCGTCCTGCTGCAGGTGCCAGGTTGAGAGGCGCCATCGAAATGGCTGCCGCCTCCTATCCAGAAGTAAGTTAAGGACAATGGGGGAGTGGTCAGAGAGCCCGTGCGGTAATATAGCCGTCGATTCCACCCTCCCCATCCTGGCACAAGGAACAAACAGGTAATCTAATCTGGAGAAGGATTTATGGACCGCCGAAACATACGTGTACTCCCGGCTATATGTATGTTGGTAACGCCATGCATCCGTCCAGCCTATGCCCCTCACCATATCATTCAATCTGGTTGGGGTAGTTATCGGCTGCCCACCACCCGGTCTGTAGCGATCTACATTACAATCTATAACATAGTTCCAGTCACCGCCAATCACAGCCAGCACGTCCGGAATCGCAGCCCAGATGGTGAACAGTTTCTCCACAAGAGACCATTGCAGCAGGGGGGGAGCATACACACTGCCGAAGACCACTGGCTCGCCATCAATCATCCCCTTAACAAACACGTATCTGCCCTGGGTATCTACCCACTGTGTGGAGTGCTCATAAGATACCCTACGGTGAATCAGTATCGCCACACCCCGGGACCCTCTAACAAAACCGGCATGGAACACCTGTTGATATCCGTATTGCTGCAAACTAAGGGTCTTGGTGCCCAGAAGGTGCGTTTCTTGCAACAATAGGACATCTGCCTTCTCTCTTTTCCCTTGTCGCAGTACAGCGCCCCTTTTAATTTTGTCTAGCATGCCCCGTACATTCCAGCTCACTATTCGCAACGCCGCCCTGGGGGGCTCCAAAGCAAGGCCTCTAGCCGCCATCAACCGGGTAAGTGTACAAATGCCTGGGTGTAGGGAGCTGCATCTGTATACGAAACCCCAATAGAACCTGGTGTACCATCATGCTGTAAAAGGCTACCCCTATTGTTCCCCAACTCTCATGCCCCCCACCCCCCAGTCCCCAACCAAACCCCAACCCAACTCCTCAAATTCTGGCCTCCCCCCACCTCTATACCTCAGCAACATTGAAGTATCTGTCGCGGTGCAGGAGCACCCCAACCCACAACGGGAGGTCGGGGGCCACCCACTCCAATGGATCCCCATAAACCACACCCTCAACTCCCAACTAGCCCCTTTAGGGGGGCACGCAACACCTGTGGCAGACCCTAAGGCAAATGTCCGCCTGCCTGTCTGCCCCCCCCACCCTTCCCCATCCCGCATCCCATATTTAACAGCAGAAGGCTGTAACACAGTATTTCGGTGCTTCTACAAGGCATGTACCATCACCAGCTGGGCCGCATGACACCGCTTACAGGTCCCATATCGCTGCATAACTCAAAAGCGGTAGCTTACGGTCCATCGCCATTCACGGGTCTACTGTCTGAGTGTCCGGAGGATCAGCCTCTTCTGTATCACCCTTCCTGGCGGGGGACCTCCTGGTGGAGCGGGACCTCCAGTTGCTCCTGCTGCGAGAACGTCGGTGGGTCCGCCGCGGCGCCGTCGAGGAGGACGAATCAGAGTCCCTAGCCGGCGAGGTTCGCGGCCGAGCTCCCACCGTCTCATCAGTCCATGTGAAGACTTCCTCCGGAGTATTAAAGAACAGAGTACGTGACTGATACACCACCCGCAGACGGGCCGGATATAGTAGGGCATATTGGATTTTGAAGCTTCTCAGGCGAGCTTTGGCCGCTGTGAAGGATTGCCGCTGTCGCTGCACCAGCCTTGTATAGTCCGGAAAAATCATAATCCTCTGATTGTCACACATGAGGGGTTCCTTCAAACGGGCTTGCCTCAAGATAGTGTCCCGATCATGGTAATTAAGCAGTTTGGCTATCACCGGTCGTGGGCGCTCCCCCACCGGCGGCTTCGGAGTGAGCGCTCTTTGAGCCCGCTCAATGACAAAACAGCGAGAGAGGATATCCGGTGGCAGCCAGCCCTCCAGCCACTGAGTGAGGAAGGCCTCCATATTCCCTTTTTCACAATCCTCCGGAAAGCCGACAAACCGCAGGTTGTTGCGCCAAGCCCGTCCTTCGGCCTCCTCCGCCCTGAGCGCCAGGCCCTTCTGAATCCCTTCCATGGTGGCCACTTTCTTCTTCAGTATTGCCACATCGTCCTCTACTCCGGTGATCCTCGCTTCGGCTTCAGTAATGCGGGTTACCGCATTTCGCAAATCTTGGCGCAATAAAGTAACATCAGCCCCAACGGCCCCTATCTTGGCGTCCAGGGTGTCTCTAGACTGGGTGATCGCCGCCTGGAGCGCCGCATTATCCGGCCCCTGGAACGGAGGACTCCCGGAGGTCCCGGACGCTCCACCGGAGCCACTCCCGCCTCTGGTCATGTTCCCTGGCCGGTAGGTCGGACTTACGGGGAGTCCTGCCTGAACCCCTCGGGGCACCACTGCCTCCACCCCAAGGGCCGTCTCCGTCGGCAGGCCGCTCGCAGGCCCAGTAACTCGCTCTCTGCGGGGCACCGGGTTCAAACGGTCAACAGCACTGGCCGCACCTTGTGGCTCTCGAGACTGAGCTGCCGCCTCCAATGGCGGCTCCACGGGCCCCTAGCACTTCCTCAGCGCACACAAAAGTGTCCCGCGATACCACTCACTCCTGGTCAGGATACGGTCGAGTGGCCCCGGGGCCCGGGGACACCCCAAGGCAACTGGCTCAGTTTATTTATGGCTGGCAGGGCGGTCGAGAGGGGGGGGGGGCCCACGACGTGTGGCACTGACAGCAAATGGTCCTAGCACCCAGAGGATCTCCGTGCCACTGCTAGGGCCTCCCCAGGAGCTCGCAGCGGCCCGAATCCACCACCGAGTCTTAGGCGACTCCTAGCCAAACTGGACGCCGTCCTGTGCTCTCCACCCCAAGGTCGGTCGCGGCCCGAAATGACCGCTGGGTTCCCAGTGTCGTCTCCCTTGCTCCACCGCCTCCCAGGGCCGCCACCGCGCACCCCTGTGTACACCCACCGCAGGGGTCGCGTCTCCGGGGGTCCGTCAGGGCTCCCTCAGCCGCCTCCGGTCAGCCAATCTGTGTTCCGCCGGTCGCGGTAATTTAGCGGCCAGCCAGATCTCCCAGTGCAGCACCGAGGCCAACCCAACGCCTCAACAAGGCGCGCTCGCCAGTGTTTCCACTCCGGAAAGGGTGGGCCGGTCCCGCAGCCGCGTCGGACCGCCCGCCGACGGTCGTCACACACCTCGGATGCCTCCAAACTCGAGGCCCCGGCGCTGCTCCTCGGCGCAGGCCGCTCCGCCTCCGGGAGCGATAGCCCACGACCAGTGTCACCGATGCAGTGCAGAACCTCCCAGCGCCTGCCAGACACCTTCCGCTACATTCCCCTGCTGCGGGACACGCACGGGTAAGGGGGGAACCAGGATAATTGGACGGGTATTCAAGCGGCGGGACGGAGCTCACCTAAGCCGCGTCCGCCATACTGGCTGCCTTAGCCACGCCCCCCTAACACAGTTCTTGACTCCGTTGGATGCATGATCAACTGGACCATGACCTATGACTTCAGCAGCTAAAATTATGAGCCAACATGGGCTAGTTGATGTGTGCTGACTGAGACATGCCAGGGAAAGAGAATGCATTTTCTATTTTACAGTGCATGATGATGCAAATGCCACCATCCTTCATCTTCTGTGTTCCTATGCACGAAATGGAAGACAACAGCGGCTGTAACACAAAGTCATCCCATTAGGACCTTTGAATCAGAAAGCTGGAAGTAGTGTGAGCTCGCATTACGAATTGTGAGTTGGACATATGAGAGGACGGTGAGAGGTCCCTTCCCTGACCTTGGGCAAAGCCAGCGGAGGAAGTGAGCCCTGCGTCTTTGTTTTGGACCTTCGGGCACCCAATCCAATTGCACTGAAGGAACATATCAATTTTTTCCACCCAGCAATTAGTCCATTCCCTCTAGTTAAATATCCATTGACCTAGAGTCTCCAGGATCATTAGATCAGGAGAGGCTATTTCTTCAAAGGCCTGCTTATATCTAACACTACCCTTGAAAAATAAGCATATTTCCCTATTCCTCACACCTTGACTTTGAATACAGAGACACTAAATTCTACTGTGCTGAGATTGTGTTAGCACTATTTTTATTTGGTGTATTGTACAATTTCCGGTGTTTGTGATTGGGCTGAAACCACACAGTTTTGGTGAGATGATCTCACTCCTCAACGCTCATTCATAAACAGAAAAGGTTTTACGTACAGTTAATAACTAGTCGTTGCAAACAATATATATCATCCAATAATGTATGCAAAGTTTTGTTATTTTGTTTGATTTGTTTGATTTTTTTTAACTTAGATTGTTCTTAACCATTGTTATTGTGCATATGTACAATACGGACGGTACTGTCCACTTTAATGTGAATGAAAGCACCACAAACCTCTTTGAACACTAGGGATCCGTAGAGAGACGCAGAGTGTTGAGTCATTGCTAACCATCATCCCCACTAAGGGCCGGAGCGATGAGACTGAAGGGGAGGGACACAGAGAAAACGAATATCTGGCAAGTGGGCACTGTTGGTCAGTGCCTGGCAGGGAGTCAGAGCTCATCACTCACAACCTTGGCTCCAGCCTCTCGAGCTTCTCTGGCTCCTCTGATTGCCATGTGGCATGATTGCGGCGGCTTTAGCAAGCCGTCATAGTGTGCATGCTTTGAGGTCTCCACTGAAACGGCCCACCTCACTCTGGATGCAGCTTGTGGAGTCTGGAGTGCCCCACTCAGCCCCACAGCAACAGAGACTCTGACCCCCTTCTTTGGTAGCAAGCTCCCGTAGCTCAGGGGTAGTGTGAGCAAGTGGAGTCCATCTCTGCCCATACCTTCCCTACTGCAGCAATAGCAGAAGTTAAAGAGCAGCTGAGGAACCTGGTAGTCCGGAAGCTACCACACTAGACTCTGGGGGCCTCATTTATGAGGCTGTGCGTCACTTTTACGCCACCGGTGCATCACTTTTTGTGACGCACCAGTGGCGTAAAAAATGTGCCTTGTTGCGCCATATATACAAAGTGACGCATCTAGGTAGATGCGTCACTTTGTAAACCCCTGCGCCACATTATACCTGCGCCAGGTATAATGTATGCAAGGGGGGCGTATTGACGCAAGAAAGGGTCATAGAAGTGATGCAGTGAAATCTATGAGATTTCACTGCGTCACTTCTAGGACGCAAACGTGTCAATATCTTACGCCTGCCTTAAAACAGGCGTAAGACTGACGCAGGCCCTTTCACATGGGGCTTGCCCCATGTGAAAGGACGCATTGCTGGAGTTGCGTCACTTTTGTGACACACTCCAGCATTGCGTCACTTTTGCGCCTTACAGATATGTCAGAAATACTGACGTATTTGTAACTCCTTGTGCAATGATGCATCATACTGTAAATATATATACTGTAATGCATCATTGGTGTCGCAAGGAGGGCGCAATAAAAAGTGACGCATCGCTTTTTTCACGCAGCGATGCGTCACTTTTCATAAATGAGGCCCCGGTTTCCTCAGCACAGCACATTTAGCACAGTAAATGCACAAGCAGGTGCGGTGGCAATAGTTGAACCCCGTAGAGAGCTAGCCCCTGATCTTGGTGGAGCAGCTCAGCTAGGCTGGGTACGATTTATGGGGCCCAAGAGCACTTAATTTGCAACACCATCATTGGAGGTAGTGCAATAAGACTTTCCACCTAGAACGCTTAGCTTAAAGGACAAGCTGGAGTACCACAGCAACCAGTTCTAGAAATCCCAAATTCACTACAAAAACAATAAGTGGCATCAGCAAGATCCAAGAGGGCCTCAATTGAATTGGCAAGCCAGCGCTGGCCCCTCCTATTACTGACTGTATTAAATCCCGTCCAGAGCTAAAATAGGGAGCTTTTGTTATAGTATGATGGTGCTTAAAAAGAGACCGGCCCTTCGCTCAAACATGGATCCTGAGGAGAAGAACATCTCATCACCAATAATTAAAAGGGTCACACAGAGCACAGCTCAGTTGCAGTCCCCAGTGAATCCTCCTTCAAAGTCCCCTGAAATAGGCCTCATCATACCATTTAAAAAAAATATTTGCAAGATCAAGATCTACTTCGGCTTCCTCTACCACTAGAGAAGCTGAAGGATCAGAAGCATCTGTGGCTGGTCCAAGCCTCTGCATGACTAAAATATTCTCGATTCTAGTAAGCTCAATTTGAAGTGCAGCACACATTCTTGTCCTGGGGAGAGGGGTGCGCCTGAGTTTGGCACAACTAAGGCTAATCAACATCCTAAAGATATCAACATCTCACTCATAAGTGAAGAGAGGGAGCCTGTGATGCCAATTCCAATGATTGCACACAACTCAGTGCACACCAAGGAGGCCTCAAAAAAAGAGGGTGGTATTCAAGTCATTTATGCCCAAATTAATCATCACAGCGCATCTGGATCTGAAGATTTAAAGCGGGAAATCCTCTTAGTCACTCCAGGGCCCACCCCACCCGTAACTGGGCTGATGGCAATTCCATCGACATGGGTGATCTCACTGCCTCCTGCCTACAAAACCCGGAGTCAAAAATAGAACTAACTCCAAGGCTGTTCGGAACACTGGAAGGGGCAAGGGAATCACCCCTTAAGACACAGGCAAGGAAGACCTGCATTCAAGAGCCATAAGCGCGGCAAAAAACACTAGAGCAAGAGCCTTAGTAAGCAAGACCGCAACAATGGAGGTCCAAATATATCTTTTACAATCGATTGCACAGTGACTGGTGAACCTAAGCTCCAGGATAGAGGAACTGGAAGAGAACATTCCTAGTAATCTGCCCATAATGTCTTGCTCCTTTTTATGTGCAGGAATAATTGATAGGTGGGCCATTCTCCCAACGATTCTCAGGTAAATCGTAGCAACACTTACGGTATACCGGCAACCACCAGACCAACAGCGCTGGACGGTTTCTTTCAGGGTCCAACAGCGCAGATGGGCCTCCCCCAAGCCCAATAACAAATACAAGCAACAGCCACAAGCCCATCCAGGGTCAGTTGAGCCCAGTGCCATGGCTAGACCCCCCAACCGTCCAACTGGGGATCAGCCCCAGTAACGTGGTTGAGCTCAAAGGGAACAGCCGCAATGCGGTGGCACCAGTCAGCACAGTGCCGCTAGACGCCTGGTATGTAGGCAAGCCAATACAAATATGAGGAGCAGCAGTAAAAGCTAAAGCCAAAAGGAGGAGGCTTTTGCCGCCTACTCTGAACAGACACACCCCAGGAAACAATGATACGCCACTATATCCAATTTTTACCTGCAAACATTGGACTAAATTAGGGACAACAAAAGAGGGAGCAATTCCAGGGCTTGAGATCTCATTTCATCCAGGTAACACAAAGGATCCCCAGTCTTTCAGCATGGTAAAACCTGCCCCAAGCTTAAAGAAGCAATGGTGCCAAACCTTTCGAAGACAGATGCCAGTACTCCGGTCTTTGCTGCTAATGCCTCAAGCCACGTGGTTTGATGTGCCCGGTTGGGTCTCCCATATTTTCACAGCTGAAGCTCATGATGCCAGAGAGGCAGGCCCCTATTTCAGGGATGATAGCCAGTTGTTGAACTGGAAATGGCCTAGAAACAGCAGAACCACCAGCCCCTAATGAAACATCCCAGATATTATATCAAGTGCCCTCATGATATTCTGTATAGAAGTAACATCCTTGGCTAATTTAAACATGTGACTTCTCTTGCTCATATCTATTCAAATGACTTGGAAAGGGTAAGATTCCTGAAACTTCCCAGGGACACTCATGGTGACTCAACTCTGGTGAGATTCTGCCAACAGCAATTTCAACATGCAGAACTTGGGGCAATGCCACAGCTAGCCGATTGGGGTATTGCTGTCCAATCCCCTCGGCTCGAGAAATGTCCATATGTCCTCAACCAAATTAATGGGGCGGAGGGGGTCGTTTCAGTTCTGCGAATTATAGCAACATCAAAGATGGTAGAATCAGTCAAATACAATCAAGCACTCCCATTGACATTTTATTTTTTTTAAATGTTTTTATTTAAAAATTTTATATATAGCGCTAGACCCAGAGGTATCAGAGCGCTTTACATAAGGTTCCACAGAAATTATAAAATGACTTCAGTTACATGTTACATCAGTTACTAGGAAAACATTTCAAGAGTGTAGAAGATTAAATAAATGGAGTTTAGAAGGGTAAGTGGGTGAGGTAAAGGGGTAGGAGTTAGATAGAATGGACAGACGAAGGAGGGTCTGCCCAAAAGTCCAGCTGGGTAGGTGGCGACCGAGGGGGAAGTCCACAGTCCATCTCCTCTTTAGCTATCAGGTAGCTCCACCGGGCATCAGCCAAACAGCTAGGTCTCAACAGGAAAACAATAAAAGAGCAAAAGCAGCGGTAGGGAAGAAAAGAGACAAATGTCAGAAATCCGGCTGAGTAGGTGACGGCCATGGCGGTGTGCCTGAGCCAAATCTCCCCTATAGCTGTCGGTGCAGCTCCACCGGGAATCTGCCATGTATGTGTTTCGGGTTCCACCAGAATAGAGAGAGGAACAGGAGGTGATCCAAAGTCAGGACTCGAGAGGGATAGGGGGTAGGGAGGAGGGAAGTAAGGTCAGGAGAGACATCGGTCCTGGTGTTACTGGGGAGAGCCTTCCGCAATGTTCTCCAGCTGGCCACTGGGACAAAGATGATGAGAGGAGAGGTGAGGAAGGGACAGACTCCAGGTTCAGAGCTCCTCGTAGTGAAAAGTCTCCCCTGTCGGCTATCTTAAGGTCAGGCAAGGAGTGCCAACCCCTAGGGGTCCCCACATCCAGGTACTTTTCAAGGATTGGTAAGACCCTTCCAGGGGCCCTGCTAAAACTGCTTTCCCCCCTCAGGGTGCCTCTGGGGTGCCCCCGCACCATACCTGAAAATGGGAGGGAATGGCCGCCATTTCGGAGTCAGGGTCTTCTTCCCTCTCGGTCTACCTTCAGATCTTGGGCCCCTCATTGCACCAGCACCGTAGCTATTAGGCATCGTATTCACGGTGGACGTGGTGGCTGACCCAGACACGGAAAGGAAATACAAAACCACCTCAGGACAGCCCACCAGTGTCTACCTCAGGTTGCCCCCACAGAGGTTCAAAGAGCACAGATGCAGTATCCCAAAAAACAGGCGCAAACAGAGGACAAGGAACGAGGAAAGGGGAAAGCCCCTGCCAACATCATCTATCAATTATCTCCTTGAACATAGCAGGGATCATGAAAATCTTCTGGGATACGTTTATTCAGGACTATCTATCCAGTGACAACATAGTGTGCTTCCCAGAGACCTGGGCCCGGACAACGACACCACTTGCAGGTTATTATGAATTCCACGTTAAAGCTTCAAAACAGAACATATTCTGATGATGATCTGGAGGTCTCTCGGTCTTTTGAAAACATGCCCAAAAATTGCTGCCACTGAAATAACCGTTTGTTTACCTGCTATCCAAGCTCTACTCTTCAAAGGCATGAAGTTTAATTTCTAACCCTTCTTCTGCTGCTAATTAACTGCTATTTCAACCCGGCACAGCCTCAAAAGAAAGATACTTTGGATTCCCTAACAAGAACAATTGATGATTTACTGATTAAATAAGACTGCTATAAATCTATTATACGAGGAACCTGGACAAGTCACCTAGCCTCCTCAGATAAACAGAATGGGCTGCTCCTCTTCATGCCTTACTCTATAATCATAAGCTTTGTTCAACCCATTCATTAGATGTAGCCCGCTTACCATCCTGGTGCTGAATCCCAGTTTTAGGAACATATCTACAATAGACTATATCCTAGTTAGCAATATCATTGCTTCCATGCTTGAAGACTTTGAAATTTATAACATGGGTGGAGGAGACCACAGGCCCCTGCGCGCTATCTTGCAACTTGTGGTCCCCACAGCCATAACGTTTCCAGTGATCTGAGAAACAACAGGAGAAGAACGCAACATGCTTCTTCAAAGAATCAAATGATCAGCTAATCTAGGAGATACATTGTCAGCCTGGTTGGAGAAGAAAAACTCTTATACTTACTCCCCGTCATCCCAAGTATCTAATCAAGTGCAAATGTGCCCTTTGCAGGGCTTTGGTTGCCAGGAAAAGAGGTAGCAAACCAACTGATGGCCATTCGATCACCGCTCCTAGAACAGCTTACAAAAAGAAAGTATGAAAGGGGTAAAAGAGAGCATATCGAATCAGAGTGGCTGAAAGTCTTTACTCTACTGAAAGAGAAGAACCACTCACATCTTTGGAAGCATATAACTCGACTTGACAACCAAGGAATGACAAAGGAGAATGGCATTGCCGAACAAGTCTGTATGTGATATGCGGAACACCTATACTCAACTAATTGCCACCGGCATCCCTCAAGGTAATTATATTACCGAAGGAGCAGTAATAGCGACCATCAAAAAAATGAGGAAAGACGG
This sequence comes from Lissotriton helveticus, assembly GCF_964261635.1. Lineage (NCBI taxonomy): Eukaryota > Metazoa > Chordata > Amphibia > Caudata > Salamandridae > Lissotriton > Lissotriton helveticus. The sequence goes on from NC_136063.1 coordinate 608,779,373, forward strand.
GGCCCCCGGGCCCAATGGGATTCTTGTTCATTTTTAAATCAGCACAAGACTTTTGGGTGACAACTCTAATGCCTCTTTTTAATCATGTCTTTGCCACTGCAACAAGGCCAAGTTATTGGAGAGGTTCAATACTCTTTCCCATCCATAAAACAGGTGACGCTCCAACCAGGCAAACTACAGGTTTGTTGCCCTCCTTGATCTAGAAGCCAGGGCTTATGCCAGAGTTTTCTTGCAGAAGTTGGACACTTGGACAAAGGAAAAAGGAATCCTTCCATTTTTTCATTCAGGATTCAGGCCAGACTGCTCAACTATGGACAATATCAGAGAAACGGAATACGTTATCTATGCAAGCTGTCAGGAGGAAGCAACCAACCTCCCTTGCTTTGCTGCCTCATCGACTACCAAAGCCTTTGACAGGGTAGATCGTGGAAAACTATGGGAGAAACTGTCTGCATGGGGGATTTCGCCCATGTTCCTCAATGCGAGTATATAGTCATACGAGGGGACATGGGTTCGGGTTAAAACAAGCCACACCACAGTAACCCCAAGAGTTGCCACAAACAACTGCCTTAAACAGGGCTACGTTTTAACACCCCTCTTCTTTATTCACTACACTGCAGACCTGGGTACTGCCATACAAAGTGCTAGTAGAGATACCCCAAGGCTGGGCAGGTTGTGACGTCCTGTCCTGCAGTACGCATATGACACAGAAATCATGGACCATACCAGAGCTGGTCTACAGAGAGCCCTCAAAGCACTCCATGGCTACAATCAGGAAACAATCTACTGGTTTATAAGAGAAAACCCAAGGTAGTAGTGTTCAGTAAATATTCAGCAAAATACAATCTCACAGGCAATTGGGAGACTGCAAATAGGAACATAATTAGTTTACAACTACCTTGGTGTTTGAATTTCTGAGAGGACAAACTGGCAGCTCATTTAAGCCACCTCAGTATAAAGTCCATGCGCGACATCCACATATTTAATCGCCTAAGCAACTACCTACTAAGTTCTACTACAGAACCCATGCTGACAGTATTAAAAGCAAAATTTATCGCAGCCCTCAACTACGGCTATCTGGCCTTTCCAGGTGCCATGGACATGCTTTTAACAGTCGCTCAGACTAATGCATCTAAGGCACTGTTGTTAGCCCCACGGGAAGCCAAAAGCACCAGGTTGAGGTTGGAGCTAGGCCTTGGGCGACCAGACTTTGTGACCCAGGGGAACATAATAACATTTTTTATCAGGGTACTGTGAGCTTCAGAAGACTCACTCAAACGCCAACTGAGGAGAATCTTTGGGGAGGAGGGCTTGCCCTGAGAAAGTGGGCTTGGACAGGCATTCAGTAGCCTGAAGATAAAGGCAGAAAGTTTGCTCTCCGTCGACATTCTGCTGTCTGCCTGGAAAAAGGCGGTCAGACAGGCAGGTGTTAGAAACCTCATTAGAAAAGGATCATGCAAGTCTTCGTGCTAATCCCATCACAGCATCGTTGGATTCATCCTACATCTTGGGGAAGGCACAACCCCACTTTCATCATGCCCTGACTGTCCAGGTCCTCAGGAAAATACTCTATATGAGGCTTAACATTTTACCAATCTTGAATTTGAACCCTGCCTGGACATGCAAGGCTATGTATGTATCACAAAGAAAACTGGTAGCATTTACTGGGCTGTTGCCCTAAACTGTCTGACGATCGATACTGCCTGCTATGCCTTATCTTAGGGCAAGGGAAGTCAGGACATGCTGGGAGGCCTGGGAATTATGCTTAATGGATAGTGTGACATACAGCCTGGCAAGACTGAGAAAGTTCACAAATTCCATCAGGTTTGCACTCACTAAGTTGCCACAGATTAATACAAGTCCATTATTGGCAAGTACACAGCACTTCATCTTTTTCCTCCCTTAAACCTGAAAGTCATTGATAAACAGGAAGGAGTCCACTCCAGCAACTGAGAGTGATCAATTCAATAATAGGAAGCTAACAGGAGAGCACTTCGCACTTTACTCCTTCTACGCACACTGGTTTTGAAGGACGCCAGATGTCGCCTGCCGAGACTCCCCACCTATAATTGCTGTATACACGATAATAGGGATTGGTGCTTTCGAATTGTTGAAGATCAGATAGAGTTTTCTTTGAACAAAATTGCATAGTGATTAATAGAGGACCCAGTGAAAAGAATACTACTTTATAATGTGGACTTAAATAGAAGGAAAAAATCTCAATAGGGGAAGTTGAGGCAAGGAAACTAATAGAGTATTACTCTCAGACTATTTCTATATGGGTGCACTGCTGTCGAATTATTTGGCTTTACAAGTGATGAATCAGAATCTCGTTTATTCAAAGTGTTCATCAATAAGAGCCCTGATGATGTCCATATCTGGACGAAACACGTCGGCTGTTTGACATCTGTACTGATTAATGAACAATGAAGATGTACTACTTGTCGCCACTATCTCTGCTGAAATAATATCAATAAAGAACACTTTGGGGAATCCATATCAGTGAACCTTTGATATTTCTTGGCAAATTTGAGTCGCTCCCTCAACTTATTGCAATTTAAATATGGACATTATTGGATTTTTACGGTGGATCCAAATGAGGTTTTGAGCGTACATTGGATTGGAATTTATATGAACTACTGAATGCATTAATTTGGTTATTGTCTGTGCTGACTTAGTTACCCTCACCGTCTTCTGTATGTGAGTATCCTTCTACGTTATACGTTATAACACAGCATGTTCCTACTCCTACTAGTGTCATGTAGTTCCTATGAACCTATATACGATCAGCGTGTTTAGACAATGTACACTGCAGGATTGGTGCCTAGACTGATTCTAGTCACCACCACCGGGTATGTTAGCCTGTATACCAGCTATCACACAGTGCCACTATAAACCCCTCTCCCTGCAGCTTTCTGTTGAGAGATTTTCTAAATTTCATTATAAACAGCATATAAGAAACGTTTCTGACGTGGCTTTTGGGGACCCAGTAAAAAGTCCCTTAAATCCATGTCTTCTAACAGTAAGGATAAGTGCTGTTTCATGTGGGACAGTGTCAGAATGTGTAGCTAATCGTATCAGGTGTCTCCACTGTGATATGCGTATTGAACTCTGCTGTCACCAGAGATTCCATCAGGTTCTGGTGAGCTATTGTTACTTCTGCTTTGCTGTCTATCATCGTCAGAGCCCATTCCCCATTCAGAAGTTGCATCCTCAGAATTCTGGGCTTGTCTAACTTTAAGACTTGCTACTTTTTTCTTTTTGAATTGAGGTTTTGATTTTTTTTTCTTTTTTGAACTATAGACTGAAGTGTGTTGCATGTCTCTGGACTTTGTGCGCTCTTCTTTTCTGTGTTCTGACCGTCCTTCCCTCTCAGAGTTTTTTGATGAACCCTGATAGGAATGAGAAGAACGTGTATCAGTATCCTGATACCTATCAGGTTTTTTTAATGTTATCTCTAGTCCTTAGGTTGTACCTCCTTTCGGAGGGCTCCTGTTGAGGAGACCCAACCCTGGATTGTGACCTATTTTCTCTATTCTATGTTTGTTTATTATCATTATCCCATTTCTTCTTGGCCGAATCAGGTGCTTGCTTGGTGTTTTTTTTTCAGGACCACCCATGAGTTGAGTTTTGTTGCTTTCGCTCCCAAACTATCTCCGCCTAATTCAGCATAGGAGTGTTCAATGATTTTTTGTAATCCACACTCCTATTGTAAAGGAGTGAAATCCCTCAGGCGTTGGAGTATTGCCACTGCTGCTGCCTCCCCTTTTATGTTTGCTAATAGAATAGTTGATACCTGGACAAAATGTTCTTAACAATTTCATCCCCAAGTTCAGAGCAGGTTCTGCTCTATACTCATTCTGTATTTGTCTCAATACATCTGGTATTACTGATATTGAAGGGACACCATGAGTTCTGGTATATATGTCAGCACAAACTGTACCCCAAGAGGCACACTCCTCTATCTGGGGAGCTGTCCCCATTGGCAAGCAGATTGTTAGCATTCTGTGTTTTTCTCGAGGGCTTGTGTGGGGAAACTCTGCCTCTAACTTTGTTATTTTATGAGCTATTCAGAATGGCATTTGCTCACGTCTAGTGGGAATTTTATCCATAACTGCGTGTAGAGTTTTTGGAGTACTTTTAGTTGCGGACCCCTGAATTTGTCCTGCTGGTGTAGCCCTTGTTGGCTGAAGTGTGCGTGTTCTCATCGCTAACTGTGTCAGGTTTCTTCAAAGTTGTATTATTTCTTAATAACGTGGTCGTAAGTCTGCTACTGGCATTGTGTTAATGTCTGGATGTGATGTGTAAGCTGCTAGGACTGGCCAAGTGGCTCCATCTCTTGCAAGCGGACCGAGTCTCACTTTTTCTTTTGTATATGAGAGAGCGCCCTTAAACCAGTTTATATGCTCCTTGGATGTGAGCAGAACTTCAATGTCCTGATATGGACAGTATTCATCTGGTGTTTCATTTTCAGTGTAAGAATTAAATGTATTTGTGCGTGCATTCGCAGGTGGGAATTTAACCCATGAATAGCATACCTCTGACCTGTATGACTAGTGTGCCTCAATCATGAAAGTTACTGTCCCATCTTAGCTTTGACTCCATATTCTGCTAGCTTTAAAGTAAGGGCAGCACTGACATTTTCAGAAATTTTAATTTCACCTTCTTGCTCTTCGTCCCTTGCTGCAGTCGCACATTCTGCTGGCTCAGCCGTGTCTTCGTCAGCCATTATTGAAAAAAGGAGAAGTTTCAAGGAAACTGAGATAAGGTTCTAGGCACAACAGGGAACTATTTGTCCTTCAAGCTTAATAAACCTACAGCCCATACATAGGATGTGCCTACTCAGCTGTGACGGATTGTTCCCTTCCCACTCCAGATGTCTCTGAAAAGTGTGATTTGGGGTCTCTGAGGACAGCACAGCTGAACTACTCAGATTTGACCGTTAAATAAGTACCAAACCAACGTTAGCAGTGCCATGTTGTGTAGTTCCTTTAAACCTATATAGGATCTGAGCGTTTAGACAACTTACACAGTGGGATTGGTGCCCAGACTGATTCGAGACACCCTGACCGGGTATGTTAGCCTGTACACCAGCTAGCTCACAGTGCCACTATAAACCCCTCTTACCTAGGGAAGAATAGTTATTGGCAACTATTGAACATGACAACCCTGATCCCTCAGAATTGTGGGAACAGTACCGTACTTTCCACGCAGTCACTCGTGCTCACTTCATCTCAGAGAATACACAGAACAAACGGTGGGGATGTTTTCAATATGCATTTATTGAACCAGAATCATTTTATTGCAAAATAGGTGTGCTGATAAAACCATAAGACAGAAACAGATATAAGTGATTGCAAGCACCAATAGAGTACATCGATGGTACATTTCTACCATAGTGCTAAAATAATGAATAAAAGCAGGTATATAAATACATGACAGTAATAATGTGTACTCCTACAATACAACCCTATCTTGATGTACCTACATGCACCTAATGTATGTCGGTGTGGAGCCAAGAATGCCTCTAGGATAAAGGCAACCCCATTCCCTGAAGTGAGAGACTGTGGGACCCTGTCTTGGTCTTGATATGGACACCCCATGAAAGATGTCAGACCACTGCCAGCAGAAACCTCAGCGTCTCACGTCAGTGTGTCAGCATGGAAGTCCTTTTTCTCCTCTTCCTGCCTCAGCAAAGATATGGGGCCCGATTCACAAACGTAATCTAAGACAAAATCCTTACTTTATGACTTTCAGTATTCACAAAAGGCATTTAGTAGTAGTAAAGCTAGCATTACTTACTTTACTACTACTAAACTGAGACAAAATCCTAACTTTACGACTTTCAGTATTCACAAAAGGGATTTACTAGCAGTAGAGTAAGGATTCCTAACTTTACTACTACTAAACTGAGAAAAATCCTAACTTTACCACTTTCGGTATTCACAAAAGGCATTTAGTAGTAGTAAAGTTAGGAATCCTAACTTTACTACTACTAAATGCCTTCTGTGATTACTTAAAGTAGTATGTTTAGGATTTTGTCTCAGATTAGTTCTGTGAATCAGCCCCATGGTGTTTATAAACCCAAAGTGGTACCCTCACGGAATCTACATTGCCGTGTCATGTCGGACTAGGATGACGGAAGGAATGACCCTTAAGGTGAGGTTAGTCACTACCTGAGCCTATATTGGGGTACTTGTATTAAACATAAAACTAGAAGGAGTTTATATTAAGGGCCTCAATTGACAGTTTGTTTCAAATGCCGTTGCACCTCAAGTGGTTACTTATCTATTGGCTTTAGAATGTGATATTCTCCTCTTCATGTCATACAACTGATTGTATATGAGATCACCTCAAGTGGTTCCTTAATAGAGATGATGACAATGGGTACGAGCGAGAACTGGAAAGCACCCTAGGGCATCATAGAAAGCAAAGTGCAAAAACAGGCTCCGTGCAATACTTATTTAAAGGCCACTTTTGTGGACCTGCTTATATTTTGTATTTTTTCCATGAGAATGAAGGCAGGGAGTGCATGGTTGTATATATTTTACTGTAAGGATTTTATTTAATTGAACAGTTAATAAATACATTCTTTACATATATTTATATATTTGTGGTATTATTAAGTTGTTCTTTTATAAAAAAAAAACCAATTTCGGCTGGATGTACTATCTTATTGTATACTGCATTTAAACTGAAACTTTATATCACCTCGTTTAGGCTACACTTTGACTACTCAGCAATGCATCACAGAATCAAGAAGGCTTGAGAGGCCATTTTCTCCATTCCATACCAAGTACCTAGTTTTGATATTGCTAAAACCCCCGTCATTACAGGCATTGGGAAAAGTTTGACATTACAATGATTGTTTCAATTGCATCTCTTGACTGATTTTTCAAAGATTATTAGGGCTTTTAATGATATGTGTTTCCCCTGTACCAAGTAAGCTTGCCTTGGACCTAGTTCATGTAAACCTAAAACATGTTCCTGAGCTGTGTAGCCATGTCCACGAGAGTCTAGGAGTAGAGCGTAGTCTCCAGCAATGTCATGCTTCCAAGCCCAAGAATCCATTTGCTAAAAGATATTCGACTTGAGGATGATCACCAGTTTTTTACCACTATAAAGTTCTCTGTCACTCAAAAGCACACAGTGTCACGCACATTAACCTTTGCCCAACACAGCTGTCTCATGATGATGGCAGAGATGGGTACACTTCTGTATTTGCTGTAAATGTCATGGTTAATATTGTGTGTTAGGATTTCAATGTGTACCTTTATGCTCTGCAAGGTAATAGTCACACGGGTCTCATTGGTGAGTGGCAGCTGGTGGCTGCCACCACTGGTCGGGGCACAGCGATAGGAAGACCTTTCAGGATCAGAAAGATATGTATTCTATGTGAGAGTCCCTGCAAGTCACTGTCAGGTCTCGGGGGGCTGGCTTCAGTGGTGCCTGCCACAGGGAGTACAATAACAACAGGCCTGTTTGAGGAAGAGAGTACAGCGTGTACTTGCCACCACACACAAAGATCCTCTCTCCTTGTTTCTGAAGACACAAACCCCGAGGAGGACAAGGAAAGTATGATTGTAGGCACTCAGAGGGAATTGTGTGACGCTGCTGTGCTTAGATTACTGAAAGCACAAAGGCTTACCTCTCCTCTCCACCTGCATGCTGGTGCTGAATATGGGAGGCATTGTTGCTTTCATTGCGCACCAGGAGGAAGCATTATTCCGCATAATGCCTGAAACTGATTTTCTGCTACTTGTTGTTGAATTTATAAATCTATATGGATTTTATTATTTCATTTTTCCCTCATTTTTTTGATCATTTCTATTAGACTATGGTGAATTCCTCCATGGCATGGAAAAACATGTTTTTATTTTAATATGTGTATTGGACCTTTCTTACCCCCTATAAATTAGCAGTTCAACTTGTTCAAGGTGTATTTTCTTCTTTCAGTCTTTGAAATTAATAATTGACTTCTCCCAGCTCCTGGTACTGGGAGGGTAGCAAGGAAAAAAAGAAGCCTCAGTAATTTCAGGGTTCATACAGGATCCAAGCCCATTCTCACATGGGAACTGTGTGGTAAAGTGTAGACTTTCTATGAAAGCATACAACATATATTCATGGAGATGGAAAACGAAACAGCTTTTGTTTTAGTTTAAGTTATATGATTTTATTTCGAATTCAACTACCAAAAACTCAAGCCTCTGTTTATATACCGACATGTGATTAAGATAAGTAAGGAGTCATCATTTTCAATTATTTCCAATGATCCAAATATCCGTGTGTGGTCCTTCTGGCAGAAGCTGGTTTGGTGCTTATGCTACAAAATCAAGGATTTTTTGCTTTGCACACAAACGGCATGGATGTAGTGCAACTCACGTCATTCCATAATCCAGGTTCTTTGGATGATCTAAGTGCTGTGGAAGATACAAAATACATTATATATTTACCAGTCTATTTCCAGGATGCCATATAACTAAAGACAACATTTAAGGATAAACAGCAGACGACATCGGCTCCAGAATTTTCAGAATCTCCTTTTCGATGTTTGTATTCGATGTTTGCATTACCTACCATGTATTTCAACTCACATTGCTTATACCATGAGGTTACTACTTCAATCACACATAGCCTAAAGTGCAAAATATGTTTCTACATATGTGCCTAGTCATTACTTTATGCTTCCAGCCCCTGAACTGGTCAGCGGTCATTGATCCTCACGTCTTTTAATAGTTATGCTATTACTACTTGATAAATAGCAAATCGCCAAATACTGGGGGATGGGGAGTTCTTAAGGCAGCCACACTGGCTAAAAGATGCTACACACAGCCAGAAGCAACTGGCCTACTACAGGGAACTGATGCAAATGCAAAGTCACCCGAAATGTATCTGGGAACCGCTTCTAGCTCATTTGCAATCACTGGACACCACACCTCCCTAGATCACAATATGCACAAATATATCCCTGTACTCTTATATTTATTTGTGGGGATGAGATCGATGAGGGCCGGCTGCATAATATCAAACTGGGCAACATCCTACATAATAGGCTATGACATCCGCACCTCCTCTCTGTATTTCAAGACGGTATATGTGACGAATATTTGCCAATGCTGGTTTAAGCTGCTCTATTGAACAGACAACTGCAATGCTCTCTGTCTTCCAGACAATATATATGACAGCACCCCTTATTCCCTCCTTCCTTTTCCCTTTTTTCCCCTCCCCCTTCTTCCTCTCCCTGTCCATTTTAAGGTCACTGCTCTGTGTTTTGTAAAAGCATCTTTTGGAATGTACCCTATATTCTCTTAAATGCCAATAACAAAAACAATAAAAACTACTATACCGCTATTTAACAAGCAAATAATGATACTTCTTTCTACGGGTTGAACCCGTAAAATATATTCTATCTTCAAAATTAATCTATGATGCTAAATCCCTGCATACATTTTTTGACTGTGACTTAAAACTTCCCATTGTTGCCTTTCCTTTTTCTGTTACTTTTCATCCTCTGCCCCTCATCGTTTTGTGTACAGCCTACTCTAAGTCATGGGCATGTTTGTATTAAGCTCTATTATTGTATTACCGTAAATTGCTGTAAGCACTCAAATACAATTACAATACAATACATGTTCAAATTGCTCAATAGATTGATACATTTCAGAATTAGGAGAGTTATGTCTGACTGGATCAGTAGATCAAATTAAAAATACGAAGACGCAAATTACTCTCCAAGTGCTTGCAGTACTTTTGCACCCAATGTACAGGTGGTAGTAAAATATGGTCAACAATATATACAATACTGTTGATGTCCATTTCGCATGCGTTATTAGTGCATATTGGCTATTTCAAACATGTGGTTACTACAAGCTAATTGTAATTCATATGTTCCAATGCAAATTACAAGCAATTTGAGCTTATTTCTCAGTAGGCGATAGCTCTAATATGGAGGCAAACACCAGACAGATAACAGCACAGGTCTAAATAACGATGTAAGTGTTAAAAAATTGAAGGTCCACACCAAACCACAGATACATGTGATAGCTTAGGAATTCGTTCATAGAAGCATGTTTGTAGAAATAGATGATGACAACTTGGGAAGGACAGACACCTAGAAATATGCAGATAGTACTGAGTGACAACGTGAATTCAAGCAAAGCTGAAACTTGAAGGGGTTCCAACTGAAAGCCTTATTTAGAGTTTGGTAGCCAGAATACTCCGTCACAAACATGGTAGATGCCCTATCTGCCATAATGCCAAAACACACATGCATCTAGCCTCATGGCCAGATTTAATTTTGTTTCATGCAATGCAATGAATAAAGGCAACTTGTTGCAATGCATTCTGTGAAAGGGAGAGAACAGAAATGTGCCATATTTACTAAGTGACGGTGCACTTCTGCTCTCCCCTAGTGCCTTTTGTTGTTATGTTATGCTATTGGATCTTATATAGTGCAGCAACTCACTGCCAAGGAGTATCTCAGGGCTTGCTGTGCCACAGCAGCACAATAGAAATACAACAGCCAGGTTTTCTAAAGTTTTTTTTTAATTTAGAGAGGTCAGGACAGGATCACTGTTATAATTGACTTATGTATCTACTTGCTGTAGCTATGTCTTCCCTGTTGCTCAGCTAGTATGAGTGTTAGAATGCCTGATGAACTCATGGAATGTTTGGGTGCCTGGCTTGAGTGTAGAGTGTCAGTTGATGGCAGGCTGAGCGACAGGGAGGTTGCTCCTGGTGGGGTTTATTCCATCTACTGAACTTAACCTGGAACTAGGCTTTAATAAATACAACCTAATTTATACACCTGGCTCCAAGAACTTTCAATTTACCACATTTGGCGACGATTTCAAGAACCTACCGTGTGCAGGAAAGAGACTGTGCTTAAAGGAGCTTAGGAACTACTGGAACTAAGGAACTTATTAAAAATATTGGAACTACTGAAACCGTAAGGAAAGGAAACGCCTTGGTCAACCTCACCAGTGTCCTCAATCATCTGGACAGCCTGCAGCCCAGGGCGATTGACATTCTACTGCTCATTTTAGTGCAGCTACTGTGGAGATTGCTGCAAATCCTTGGAGGACAAGCTGTTAAATTGATTTACCAGTAGTGAATGGTGTTTGGAATTGGTACCAGCGATGTGTGTTGTAATAACCAGAACTCCTGAGAGGCATTACACTTTAAAAATAAGTGGGCAGAGGCTGGTGGTCTATCGGTTATCCAGCAGCAAACTTCAGCAATGGAGTTAACACCTGACAGCAGCTCCTGTTGGCATCTTATGTGTTTTCTAAGGTGTGGGCAACTTAGCGTGTTGAGTGGAAAATACTGAGGATCCTTAATTTTCGCAAAACACACTTAAGTGTAGGAGCAACTAACTCTGAGATAAGCAGCATTCCCTTGGAGGATCTCGCGCAACATTTTGTGTTTGGACTGGCATGCTCAGGCAGCAGATGCACATGCCTGGGAAGCGGAGTCTGTGGCTATGTTTTATCTGGTGAGTGAGGCCACTTTATTTTTTGTTTTGGATGCATTAAGTGCTCACTACTGCAACATGGCAGTTGAAACGCTGAGATTTAAACATTTCACGAGCCCCACCTCATGCACATGCTCAACGCGCACAGCCTTACCTGTGATGACTCTGTACTGTTTTCTATGATGTGTACTTTCTCTCGAGGCTCATGGCTGCGGCGTGCATTTAAAAACTCTGGACGACAGCAGAGCAGATGAACTCTCTTCTATGCTCACAGAATCTACAAGGCAGCTGCTGGCTGTTGCTGCCCATTCTAGTGGGAACTCATTGATTGGAAGGACCATGACTCTCACTCTAAGAATGCTGAGCCTGGTCTTCTTGCTTAGTGCGGACTTTATGTATGGTTTCAATCTCCTTTCCCTATATGATTTTATAAATTGGCTGCATATATGATGGTATGTATGGTTTCTAAGTCAACCTACCTCGAGAACTATGCAACCTGTGTCTTCAAGCTGGAATTTATACTTGAGTAAAGAAAAGTAAGTGCTGTCTGCGTGTCGGTGTTAACTACTAGATCCAGAACCACCTTTTTAAAATATAAAGACCATGGGTTGGTCGAGGTGTTAAAAATCATTTGACATTTCCTTTTCAGGTATCGGGTTTGGCTTTTTGTATGGCACAGTGATACTTAAGGAAGGTTGCCTTACATTCAAGATCTTGCCCATTCGGATGAAACTCCAGGTGAAGTAGAAAGTGGCAAAGGTATTTTGGAAGATGGTACACCATCCTAAAGGCATTGCCCTTGGGAAATGATTCTTAAGATCAGACGGTATTGGAATACATGATGCATCATAAGCCATAGAAATCAATAAGCATACCCACCGACTCAGACCTCAGTCATAAAGGTAAACATTTTATGTAAATGTTCGATTGTTTGCTTTGCGCAAATGTATTTTGCTAGTAGTATCTTAACAGTCATACAAATACTCCTAGTAACATACCTTTGTGAATAGCAAACAATCCCAAACTGACACAAGAGTTTAAATTTACCTTAGTGAATCAGGCCCTTAGAGTGTCTACAGATGGTGTAAGACTCAGACAAGTAGTGCTAAAAGAAACAAAAACATTTTCATATTTGCAGTATTCTGCTACCCTTTTTAGGTGCACCTTGAGCGTCCTACCCACTTCCAACGTAATGTACAGAAGAATTTCATCAGCTAGAGAATAAGGACAGCAGTAGGGAAGAAATATTTCCTGCTTCAGATTGAAGTCTGAAGTTACTTAAGGGAGGGGAGCAAGTGAAAGATGTAAAGCAAAAGCTTCAGGATCTAATGATCCATGTAAAAATCTTTTAGGAGGCAAGGAACCAACTCTAGTAGGAAACCTAAATTCTCCCAAAGAGATTATAATGCTGAAAAGGCTGCCAACTAGCACATTAGAGTAAGGACAGCTAACCCCAACAAAAACCCTGTCTGAGAAAACCCACAAAAGATAGAGGGCTGTAAGATAGCAGATTCAGATCTTTGGAGTCTTACCAATGCCCAAAGGTTTATTGTATGGTTTTAAATTGTAGCGGCGACAAACTTGTTGTATTGCTTGTAAAACCTCCTAAATAATACCCAATCTGCAAAAGCCCAGTCTCTCAAAAGCCAAACCTTCTACTTAGCCTGCTCAGTGTAGATGAAGGGAGATTTGGCAACCTGAAGGCTAATTGATGGTCGAGGAGAACTCACTCTTTATCTCTGCCCATTCCTGATCCCTATTTAGCCCATATGTTAGATCATTTGATCATTCAATTTTGCAGGTCTACATAGAGATCACTTTCAGACTCAGATCATCATTTTAGATTTTGATGGAATTATTTTCTGGGAGTATTTATGAAGTATGTTTCCATTATCTCTGGTATAATCTATAAGAATTTGTACGTTCTTTCTAGTAGTATAGACATATGCATGTAGGAGTAACACGATGTTTACATTGTTAATTCACAGGACATCTACAGAGGATTCAAGGAACACATTATGCATTTAGTTTGTGTAATGGTAGGACAAAAGTGGGAAAAACGTAGCCCTGTTTAGCTCATTTGTATGTGGTGAACTTTTCCATTTTTCCCCGTTTGTATGCCGCTAAGGCCTATCTTGACTTGTGCTTCCCAAGCATTTTAACTTGCTTCATAAAAGTTAGTGATTGACAAGTTTAATAGTGTGCGTAAAGTCTAAAAATGCATCAAAAAGTGACATCTCTTTATCAGTGGAGAATTCTCAGACAATATTCAGCAGATTGAAATATCTGAAGCCACCCTGTACAGAGTTTAGGATGTTGTGTTCTTTCACTGAGTCATTCAGAAGTTTGAGGATTATATTTGACAATATATTCTCCTCTTTGCATGGGCGTCGATTTACCAAAATGCCAGAGGTAGCAGAAATGACATCACAAACTCTTCAACCTTAATGTCATCACAGGAAGCAACATCATAAAACCCTTGACCTTGATTTTTTCCAGGAAGGCATGTCACATGACCCTATCATCAGAACAATTGACACGCTGAAGTTCCATGATAACTGCCTGATTAGTATACCAGCATAATGCAGACAATTATATGTTTTATAAACCACCTAAATCATGGTGCTGATCGGATCACTGAAAGTTCTGAGGCATGATGCTCACCCTTAATTGTAGTCAGCAATCAAAGCAAGTAAGCCAAACCTTCTCTAAGAGTTTTTTCCCCGAGAAAATTTGAAAAGAATGGGATGACATTTTTCATTTAAAAACACAATTTTCACATAAATTTGCTAAAATGCCATAGGCTCGTAAAGGGCACTCATTAAATATTCAAATACTTTTATGGTGCGCCAAGGCAATTAAACGTGACGTTCCCCAGGATTTGACACCATTTTTCAGCATTTTGTCATGGTTGCCCCCAAATTCCCCTATATAAACAAGCAATTGCAATGCATCGATCTCGCCTTTGGGGGTCTTATATGTATTTAGCAATGCAGCACATTAGCCTGGGTGCTGAAACATCTACTATTGTTTAATATGTAGGGACAGTAAGTACCAAACTACGTGACACGCTAGGTATGGGAAAACATGTAGAGAAATATCGCCTTTCACCAGAGAATGGTATAGTCCAACGCTCTATTTTTAATATAAAAGCAGGGCCTTCGGTGGTCATATCACTGAAAATACAATATTTGAAAAAACTATTATTGTCTATTTGTGCTTTGGGTATAAGCCTGTCTGCTCGTGCCAAGCTACCAAGGGGGTGAGCAGGGGTTATCTAAAGTGTGTATCACCCTTACCCTAAGTAGAAGCAAGGTCCCTACTTGGACAAAGGTACCTGACTGGAAAACGAACAGGAAATATTCTCTCCTGCAAATTCATGTACCTCTCAATGGTATTACGTTAACTGTGTTAGTAGATATAGTTCCCATAAGCCCAGTGGTTGTGAAGGAAACTTTAGAATGCACTGTTAGAAGTTGGCGAAAGGAAGCATATGCACAAACACCAAACCGCATGGTGCTCACCTGACAAAGAAGGAACCCTACAACCACGAGCACCCATCCAGTGTACACCATGTTGGGCCAAATCCACGCTAGACCACCCTCGAAGAGATGCCAAACCTGTTTCATAGATCATTTATTGTTTATTTTTTTAAAGCGTAATGTGTGGGTGGTGCCACAGCGTTCCAAAAGTTTTTTTAAAATAATCTATGTGCCTAACCCCTCTACATTTGTCCTGCCAAATGCATGTTTGTGAGGAAGTTGTCTGCAATATTGTGGGTTCTGTAAGAGTCCTGTCCGGATCCCACAGATGTTCTAAGACCACACAAGGGAGACAGTGACAGACAGGCAGCAACGAGTCAACGCAGCCATGGAAGAACAACAAAACAATTCCCACCGGACTGACCATGTGAAACAGAAAGCGTTAAAAAAAAACACAAGTATAAAATGGTCAAATCAAGATAAAGCATTCTCGCATATGGGTATATCTTGTTTGTTTCCCATCTGTGGCCCCTTGTATGCCCTCCCTAAAAATCAGTCCCAGAGACAGTACTGGTTCAGAAACCTAGAAGTAAGTTAATATGATACTTGCAATGCTTTTGCTGAAAGTAAGTTGAGGTGCCGAATATGCAATTGTTAAGCTCCGGGTCACCTTTAACGAGTTTTACATCTTCTTGCTTCCACTTGGGCTGGTGTTTTGAAACGATGAATGATTTATCATAGCAGCTTCCTATAACTGGAAAGTAAAATGTAAGTGGAAAGCTAGCTGCTAAAAAGTGTGCTGGGGAAATGAGGATCAGCTGTCTTGAAGTGTGAAGTTCGGAGACATTGCCAGTGGCTCAGAGATCAAATGGTAGAGAAATGACTGCACAGTAAGAGTGCAAGAACTTCTAATTAGGTAACAAGTAGTGACTTTCTTTTGATTCATTGCATGGCTTGGTAATCAATCTGTTTGTCTTTGAACAGAAAGGAAAATGCTCTGAAGAAATGGGAAGTAGATTTACAATTGGACTTCTTCCATCCTTGCCCTTGCTTCTGTGGTGCAGTTCGTGTGCAATGAAAGCTTACCGTAGTGACGGGTGCCCCCCAGGAGAGTCCATGCACTCTTTCTCCCCAGCACCTGTAGAGGCAGGCTGCATGGCAGGGGCGCTGCCATTCTGTTGTTCTCTGAGCCGATGTCAAAGCGACGAGCATGCGAACTGCAGCCGACCTGCCTTCTGTGAATCTGTCCTACCCGGAAGTAAGTGTGAAGCGCACCTTCGGAAGCATGGCAGCATTCATTGCATGGTGTTAGTGCACTACGAGTGTATGACATTTTAATGCTCAGCCTTTGGCAGTAGAGGGAAAACAGGCGCAATAGGGACAGGAGAACAGGGCTAATGTGCGCGTCTCTCTTTGGTGCACAGGAGCCCTGCCCATACTGAGGCGCTGGACGCCTGACTTCGGTCTTCGCAAACAATGCGCACTACTTTAAAACAAGTATTTGCAATGCAACTTGCATTTACGCGAGACGTATTACATTACAAATGTGAGTGCGGCTTTTAAGAAAGGCACGAACGGGAGTGGGAGTGGGTGAGGGCGTGCGATAAGTCAGAACTGCAGGAGGGGGCTGGGGGAGAACACAGGGCTGAAAATAGTGTTGGAGTATAGGGGCCAATACAAATGACAAGATGGCCGTCAGGTTGAGGAACTAACAAGCTGAAAACCAATAAAAAGGCAGCATTTAGGTTGTAAGCTCATCCAAAAGATGGGCGGAGAGTGGGTGGGGCTTAAACGAAGCTTCCCGGCTACAGTTTATACTGGTCTCAACAAGACAGCGCAAGCGCTGCCTAGGCAAGACCTAAAAATGACATCAAATAATTAAGTGTAGTGTAGTTCCTATATTCCCAATAAGCTCTGCGCATTGGAATAATATATCCTGTAGTTTAGACGTAGGACTGAGGTTGACTAGGACTCTACCGAATATATTAAACTTAATTGTGAGTGCCAGCTAGCTCAGAGGTCACTAGAAACTTTCTCGAATTCACAAGAAGGGATTAGTTTCTGACAACCGCATAAACATGACAACTTTGTTTCCCCAGGATAAGAACAGTCTAGTACAAGGAAAGACAAGGGAAGAAGTAAGTGAGGTGTAGCTTAAGTTTAGTATTCTTTGCCAAGAATCTATTCCAAGAATTCTCTAAGGGTCTAATTAGCTTGGTTTTAGAATGAAGGAGGTCTTGTATCTCTCTCTCAGGACTCGATTTCCCAGCAACCTGCAAGGGTAGCCTGGAAACACCGGAGCTGGATTTCTCGGCAGGAGAAAAGACAGCGTCTCTCAGTGCATCAGCTGGAGGGTCAGCTTCCTTCGGCACTTGCTGCTGCAGGGAGTTGGGCAAGTAGTTAGTTGATCTGCTCCAAACCACTGTGTGTTTGTCTGGGCAAATGTAGGCATATTTATACCTTGAAGGTGCCGAGTTTGACGTATGATTGGACATAATAACGTCACTCAAAGACTCAGTTCTTTGAAAACTCCATGATTTCCTAGATAAATTAGTATTCAGGTGAGGAGAAGTCCCTAGCTGCTGAAGGCGGGTTTTTCTAAAAAATCGTTGTTCATTCTCGGAACTTAGTGGAAGTAGCTATGCCGTATTTGGGCTGCATAGGCTCAGTCTAAATATGGTAATGATTTCTATGCCTATATAAGGATCAGGTAATTTATACCTATATATGGGCATGAATCGGGAAAATTACACTAGGGTCCCAGATTCCTACACAACACCCACTCCACGATATTAAGTTCAATAAAACAAAATGCATAAGCACTGAACATATCTAAGGCAAGTGTTTACAATCCCACCCAAAATACAAATTGGATTTGGAATTTTTGTTCACATGAAATAAGTATAAACTGTATGAAAAAATATGTCTCAATCGATATGAAGCATAGTATGAGAGCATACATTCTAACATTTATGAAAGACGAAATTACATTAATGAAATGTCTCTTTAAGGTACATAAAAAAAAAGTCGCTACTATCCCATAGCATAATATTTAAACTGTTTCGTTTTTAGGACATGACCAAATATTGTCATTAGGAAGTTTTCAAAAGAAATCTTGTTCTCTAAGAATAGTTCTACTTTAAGCAGATTACTCTGTGCCAACAAGTTCTATTTTGGAAAAAGTTCAATTTGTTAGACGGTTTGTTTTTGAAAAATGAAGGCCGAATTTCAGAGTTCAGGGAACGCTGTGTGAAGGAATCAAAAGTTATTCTCAGTGTCAGGAGAAAACATCAGATCGTCTAGGCTGGCAAAGAAACCATCTACCATAGTATGCGACAGTGGGACCACTTCAGTTAGCAGGTTAAATATGCATAGATGAGGATCATCGCTGTCATTGTTTGATGCATTAGCAATGTCCGCAATAGGTGGTACCTGTGTGCCTGTAGTGTCTCGTATCTCACCCTCAGTTAGACTTGCCGGTGAGACCTCAATGAATGCCGTCATCAGAATGGGCAGCCGTTGGGGGCAACACGATACATGAGTCGTTACCGGACCTAGCAAAGCGTCAACATCCGATGGCAGGACTGATGGAAGTGTAAGACAAATGTCCAACACGCATTCCTCTCCGCAAAGCAGGCATCGCAGAACAGGTAAGATGCAATCTTGCCAGATTGGTCTGAACGAAAGGAACCAAGTTGTGTTCAGATCTCTTAAACAAGCCAAGCCAAGAATCTGTGTAATTCTCTCACGATACCTCATGGCAAGGAGGGCTTGTTCCATGGTAGTCTGGGTATCGCTGGTGACTGGACTTGCCATATCGGAGCAGAAGGAATAAAAATAGAATTCCTGCTACGAGTCCAAAGATGAGAGGCAGGCCGCCGAACACAGAGTGCACGAAATTTGGAAAAATGAGGAGGACTGCATCAAATGGTGCTAACAGTCCCGTAAAAATTGGCTTAAATACATGTGCGATGCCACTGGTATCAGACATATTTAAGATTTGACTTAACATTTCCTGCGGAATGTACTGGGCAGTTTGTTGATAATGATGCATGTATCTCTGCAGAAGTCCTTGCAACTTGCAGATCATACGTTTCTCTAGACGAGGTCAGTGGCACAGTTTTTTGTAAGAGAATGGCTTTCATTCTGCTTAAAGTATCAATTTGTATAGAAGAGATATTCAGGGAGGGCCATAACGCCGTCTCCCTTTCTGTCTTGCTCTTTGGATACAATACTTGCATACAACAAGTGACCCTAGATGACACTCTAACTAGATACGCTTTTCCTGGCAACATGCCACAACAGCTGTGGTCATTGAGCATAACGTAGCTGCCATTGGATAGCTGCCTGAAAATTGGTTCTATCACTGTGGAGGGTGTACCGTGCAGGTGGCATGAGAGGTTATTTGCAGAACCTTAGCTGGCTCCGTGTAAATTAATACCTTGTCACAAAAGTGTACCACTTAGTGAGTTCTTACAATTTTTACCACTAAGGAATACCTCTTTTCCCCCATTCCAGCATTTGTGTGTCTATGGTAAAGTCCAGGTTGACTTAATGTATTCTTTACCCAACCATTCATACAGGCCCGCTGGTAAAAGCTGTAGATAATACTGAAATTGGAAAATCGTCACTGGTATCGTGATGGTGCCATGTATTATCCATTCAATGACAGGCTTCTCAGAAACTGTCAATGGTAATCTTTCCAGTTTTTCAATGCTAAGCACTGTATAGTCTGCTCCTTTTTGTGCCAAAGAGATTTGTTTATCTATAAGGTTAAACACAGTAAACAATGACGTGGTGTTGATTAGACGCCATGGCACGTAGCCTGAACGGAGATTTTGTAACGTCCAGCCTAGCAGCATTATAGAATGTAATTGAGACTGGCCATGTTGTAACATTAGCAAGTCTTGCTCTATTATGTCAATTGCAGAGGATACAATGCTGTCCAAAGAATATATTCTGGAGGACAGAGTCATTAACCCGTTGTCCACTATAGAGAGACTTTTCGCTAAATTAATACGATCAATTTCTCGTATTTTTTCTGCAGTTTCCATTTGCGTTATTTTCCATGCTTCATTGTAAGCAGCATATATACCGGCGTATATGAAACGTTTTTGACATGGTTTGCGAGGCCCCATTAAGAAATCTCGCAAATCATTGCCTTCTTTAAGTACAGATAAGTGTTGTTTGATTTCTGGAAGTGTAGATTTATGTAGCCACTCAAGGCATAGCTTTCCTACACTGTAAGTAGTTACTATCCCTGGATGTTTTCTTTGGGAGTATCTTGGATCTGGCCTGTTCATTTTGAACCCTTGAGTTATGTTCAGGAATCTATCTTGACAAGTTATTCGTGTCTGTGGGCCAGATTAACCATTTTTTCCAATCAGGATTAGTTCTGTTTTGAATTAAAATCTGTTTTACGTCTACCTCCTCATCCGCAGAGTTATTGCTGTCAGGTGAGGGCTTTGGTATGGACGATTTGTTTAAATGTTTTATCTTAGCCAGGCCAAGACAAGAAGTTTGTTGAACAGTGTCATTTAAAAATATAATTTGTTCTGGTATGATGCAGGCTCTGAACAAGGCTTCTAAACCTTGCACCTGCCAATCTTTTGTGCCCCAGACAGTTTTTGTCCAAATGTTGTCTTTCCAAAAGTCAAACCCTAATGTAGACAGCTGAGCATAAACGTTTGCAGAATAAATTTGTTTAGTATTGGTCAGCATTGTTTTCATTCGTGTCTTATTTTCATTTTTAAAATAAAATGTTTCTGGATTTGTAACATTAAACCCTGAGAAGTACGGAAACTTTTCATAAAATGTTTTTGAGTTGCTCTTTGGCTGCATTGGGCAATGTTCCTATTGATTGTAAGTAAAAACATTTCTAGCGCATGCAGATTTATGCAAATAATGGTGACCATAATGATTTAAAACAATACATTTGTTCATAATCTGATGAATCTTCTAGGTATTCATGTTCTGTAAATTTAGCTGACATTTCTAAATCTGTCATCATATTGTTAACAGTTTCAAAGTCCCAATCGTCATAAAATGTGCTGGATGAAACAAAGTCACTCAAAGAAACCTTAAACTGGTGTAGAATCTTCAACAGCTCCACCGGGCCATAGATGTCATAATCAGTTCTGTCCCATGCTATACCTCCATATATAAGAGCGGCTGTGATGTTCACTGATGACAGGTCTCTTTTTTCACGATGAGATGATGTGTGAGGTGAACTTACCGGAGCCTTGCTGGGGGGGCATTGTTTGTTTGAGGCCGCTTTTGGTTTAATCTTGTTGGCCTCGCTGCCCTGTGTTTTAGCGCCCAGTTTCCCCCTGCCGCCGCAGCTTTTGTCCAGCCGAGCGCGGCCTCTGTGGGGGGGGAGGCCGTGGGCGAGGAGGACGAGCACTACCATTACCAGCTGCCCTAGTGGCCGGAAGCCGCCTACGGTTAAACCGCGTCAGGAGGCGCATAAATTTCAGCATCAACCCCGCGTCGCGGGAGAAGCCTGGGACAAGGGTGGGGCCGTCTGCGGCCGTCCTAGGCCGGACGAGGCTGGGCTGGGCCCCCCCCCTGACATCGCTTCTCTTGGACAGTAAGCACTTAAAACGGACTGCTGCATTACGACTGCAGGTGGTTGTTATTGGGACCTTAATTGCTATTGCCATATCTGCTTATACTAAGTGTTATTATCCACATTATGGAAAAAAGGAGAGTGGGAGACAGGGTGGTGGGTACGCTAGACGCTTTCCTTACAAGGGCAAAATCAGTACTAATCAATGAGATTAAGGCCACTGAACGTAGGCTTTCCCTGGATTCTCCCTCTCTGGGAGGAGTTCTCTTCTATGTGCGCAGGTCCCCCGTCTCAGATAATCCTTGATGCTGCTGCTACAAGTTCTTACTCATCGAAGGGGTCACCAATTTTACTACCGTCCACCCCTCCCCAGACCACTCCCTCGCCCGTGAGTACTGCAAGCAGTCATGCTATGGTCACAACTAGAGGGATGAAGGCTACGGGTGCTACCACTAGGGACCCTCCTATTAGAAGAAGGAAGGGGCGAGGTGCTAAGAGTCCACTACCCATCCCAGCTCCTAAGGGCCAGAGTGGAGTATTTGTCTTTGGTAATCAAAAGCCCAATCCTGCAGTCAACCCCCCTTTGTCACTAATTGCTCCTTTGTTGTCTAAAAATGACATTTGCTCCATATTAAAGGAGCAACTGTCAGCCCTTCTAGAGCCACTATTGAAAAGACTAAACTCGGTGGGCTCTAGACTATCCAAAATTGAATCGGCGATTGCACAAACTCAGAAAGTAACCCAGGCACGGCCTAGCAACCAGGTGTCATCTAGCACCCCAGTCGTGCAAGTAGGGGTAATTCACAGGGACCAGGGAGGTTCCAAGGTAAACGCCCAGTTAATGGGGGGAGGCGAGGTACAAGCTGGGAGGGTTGGGAGGACACTCGAGCCCACAGTAGGCATGGATAAGACCTTGACCACTAAAAGACCACCTGTGGTAGAGGAAGCACGGAGGGTGGATAATTCCAGTAATGTTGCACGGGAAAAGAAGAGCCCCTACCTCCATCTGCCATTTGAAGCTACTCCCTTCACAGTCATCTTAACTAATGTTCCACATCTTCCCCAGGGTGGCTACGAACACTGGTCAACTCTTAAAAATAAGTCCCTTGATTTCCTTAACAAAAAAACGGGAATAGGGGAGGCCTTATTTTACGAGTTCAAAATGGTCAGACAAATAGATTGGGTCGGTCACTCCTCAAAGTCCATTCCGGGAGACTGTGTAGTCTTGAGTTTTAGGTCCCCAGGCTTGGTCCGACACATACTTGAGCTGTCTAGCTATGTCCCATCCGACAGGGCCTCTATTGGCATTCTACCCCTTGGCTCTTTTTTACAAACAAAATAGTTTACCTAACCACAGAGGAGTAGGTGGCCCTCTGAACGACTTCCTAAGACCCGACCTTACAATACAGCTCAACAATCGTTATGAGGCTCTCTCCTCGCTTGAAGATAACGATTGACTGGGTACGTGTGTGCAGGTGGACCCTGTAGGGGGCCCTAGTAAGGCGGTAGCCGGTGTCCACTTGACGCCTGGCTGCTTCACTACCCGTTCATCCCCTGTGGTACCGATGCCTGCTGAACACCACTTGGTTAATGTAATAGGCACAGATTGGGCTGGTTTTGCTTCCCAGAAGTCTTCCCTGGTTCTTGCCTCGTTGAATATAGCTGGATTAGAATTGAAGGCGGTTTCTGATGAATGGTCTTCATTTATTAATGGAGTGGATATCTGGGCATTCCAGGAAACATGGTCTATTAATCCTGTGTTCCACGCTGGTTATCAAACCTTCTCAAAACCAGCATTAAGAGAGCATAGAGGAAGACCTCTGGGTGGTCTAACTTGTTGGGTAAGGCAGCTTGAGGGGATCACAGTAGAGGAGATAGCCTTGGATAGCGGGATATTCAAGCTATTAGAGTCAAATCTGTTAAAGGCCTTGACTTGCTCCTGTTTAACGTGTATGCAAGGGGTCAGCCGGGCGGGAGATCCTCCCAGGTTGTTAACACCCTGGATTCTCTTGTGGCTGATGTTCCTTCTAATGTTAACGTCGTAGTTGCAAGCGACTTTAATACCTGCTTTGAGCCCCTAGACACAGATGATGGTAGACTCAGAGTTGAGGTGGATGAGATTTGGGGCATGCCCCAACTGATCCTCCCCCCTATTAAAAAATGGTCTGAAGCAGCCCTTCAACTCAAAGGGATGTGCTTGGAATAGGGCTTCAGGGCAGTCAATGGTAGGACAGGGTCTGACGCCCTGGGAGCGGCGACCTTCGATAATGGGCATACCAAAAGCAGGACCAACTATATTTTAGTGAAAGTCGAGTTCTGGCATTTAGTCAAAGATATGGTAGTCCAAAGTCGCCCCGAGAGTGATCACAACCCATTGGTTCTCTCATTGAATGATGGGAGTTTCTACAGCCCTCGTGCATCCGGAGCTGCGTCTGGCTCCAACCAAGTAATTTTGGCCAACGACCTGAGGAGGGTACGTTGGGCAAAGGTTGCCCTAGATGATAAGAAAGTGCAAGAGATCAGGGCTTTAGTCTCAGGTTCACTAAAGGAAATGAATGAATGCGGTAATCATGAGATCCTCAATGCTAATTTAACTAGGGTCCATGATGAGCTCTTTGTAGGGCTAAAAAAAATATTTTATAAATACAAGTCCAATTAGAAAGATCCCCATTCTGAAATTTAACTCCTGGTACAACAAGACATGCAGAGCTGCCCACAAGTATTTAAAGGCAGCCATCAAGTCAAGGAACCTTTGTTCTATTAAGCAGACACAAATGACTTATACATTTTCCCTGAGAAAGGCAAAGAGGGATTGGGACGAGGGGCACTGGCAGGATTTACTGTCAGTATGCAAAGGTAGGAATATGACCCAGTTCTGGGATTTGATAAAATGGGGCAACGGGCAACGTTCAATAATCCCTAATAACAAGGTAGAACCACATCGATGGGTTGCCTTTATCGAAGCCCAATTCCAGAATAACAACACTAATGAGGCACCCGCTTCTCCTCCGATTTCCCCAGAAACACCCCTAGTCTTTACTATTAAAGGGGTGGAGGCAGTTCTCAAGGCCACACCTAGTGATAAGGCCCCTGGGCCTGATTGTATTCCGGAGGATTTATTTAAGCAGGACTCTGATCCCTGACCCCTACATTACGAACCTTCTTAATGCAATAGCAGTGGGATGTCTTGTCGGCCCTTGGGATGCCTAAGGATCTGGTCTCTTTGGTGGTCAGGCTTCATAGGTTTAATTATGCACAAGTCCGCTGGGGAAAGCCAGGGGAGGTCACAAACAAATTTGCAGTGGAAAAGGGCGTCCGGCAAGGATGCGTTTTGGCCCCCACTTTGTTTTCACTTTTTATTAACGGGGTTGTGCGGTATTTTGACAATCAACCAACGGATGCACCCATGCTGGCAGGCCAAAGAGTCCCCCTGCTCATGTTCGCAGACGATACGTTAATTCTATCCAAGACGAGACAGGGGCTACAGCTGGCCCTGTCTCGTTTTGAGGAGTTCTGCTGCGAATGGTATTTCATGGGGCAAGGCCTGTAACTTCAAGGGTTTTCATGAGCAGGAAACGCTTGGAGCAGACTAATGTTGGTCACCACAGCTGAAACTATTGGTATTGAAACACTCACAGCTAGCTGGAGCCCTGTTAAAGGAACATAGCCAATCAATTACTAAACCCATTGTTCCTGTTGTCAAAATGTATACTACGAAAATCATTCCCGCAATCTCAGGCCCAGAATAAATTTTTGAGAGCAATCGTGGGCCTCCCTAAATCAACTCCGCGTATTCCCCTTATGTTAGACCTTGGTTGCCAGGCAATTGAGGACATTGCAAGGTTTAGGATGTTGGTGTTTTTGAGAAGGCGTTGGATTACTCCCGAACTCCACTTATTCGCCAGAGGCTTGATCGAAGTTAGGGGGTTGGATAATGCCAACAAAATGATATGGTTAACAGCATCAAATCTCTGCTCACCAAGATGGGGCTGAGAGAATTGTGGGATTACCCAGAGACTGCGATATTTCCTCCCAAAACTGCTTACAAAGCAGCATATTGAACCTCATTAAAATCGAGAGGTTCTCTTCTTTGACCTGTTCATCACTGGCTAGACACTACTGTGAACTCAAAGATGAACCAAAAATGGAAAGCTATTGGGATCTTATAACAAAGCCAAGAGATCGCAAGCTTTACCATCAGTTCCGTGTGGAGTCACTCCCTACGAGGAAATTCACATGTAAATGGTCACTGGGTACAGGAGATATGTGTCCGTTTTGTCCAGAGCATATCGAAGATATTAGCCATCTTCTCTATGTCTGTCCTGCCTACCAGCTCCCCCGAAGCATGTGGCTTAAACCTATTTGTAGATCTTTGGGTACCAGTTCTGGAATGGTCGCTAAAAGGCTATTGAAAACTGGTTGCAACGATATTGCTGTTATAGGGGTGTCTAAATTCTTGAGCTGGTCTTGGGCTATTCGGGAAAAAAGAAGGGGTCTTCAGAGCTAAATGTGTTTTTATATATGGCTTGGTAGAGTTTTACCTTCAAGGCACTTGCCTTTCTTTAATATGAAAAGTCTTGTCATTGTACCACATTTTATCTGTTCTTATCGATTGGTTTTATAATGCGATTCTTGTTATTTATATTTTTATCATGAATTGGTCATTTTTATCCGACAGTTTTAAGATGAAATTCAGAGTTCTGTATAGTTTTTATTTATAGTCCTGTCTTTTATGATGAATAATCGAAATAAAGACTTTTTTGAATTGATTTGGAAAGTTTCAGGAGCAAGTTGGTTTTCTTACTTGCTGTGTCCATTGTACTGTATTTTCCATCTATCAACCTTCCCAAACTTAACACAAGTATGAGCCAAAGCAGGAGAAAAAGTACACCTAACACAATCCAAAACTCACCCCATGGTGAAACCAGATATGTTTTCTCAAGTTGAGAGAGTTCTGTGATTTTTTCTTTGAACGTTTTATTTGCTGGTGTTGCTTCATGTTCACTGGGATCCTCAGAGAAGGTATCAAAGTTGATGAAAAAGCCAGAGGCAGTTCTGTCAATTGTTGGAATTGCATCCGGATTACTTGAAATCGCTGGAACTATTTCTTCTTTTGCCATGTTGGTATAGTCATATGCTATATCATTGTAGACATGTGTCTCTTGACAATCTGTTATTTGGGTATCCAGAGGCACAAGTTCCATGGCTTTGTTGCATAGTCCTTCTTTTCTTACTGCAGGTTTATCAAAGGTGATAAGTCTTTCAGTTTGAAGCTCTTGGATTGTAGCAAGATTTGGTCGTCTGCTACATCTTGGGAGTCCACTGAGCCTACTACATATTATCGGCCACACGATGTGGTTTGACCAGGTCGATGGACACAACTCTGTTCTCCCTTTTACCAGCAAGGGGCGGTAGAAACACTGATCTTGTTCCGTGGATAGCTAAGACAAGTACTGCTTTTATGTAAGAAGGCCCAAATTTCTTCTTTACCGCAATCTTTTCCCTGACTAGATCCCCAATCTTTGGAATCCAGACAGGTCTTGCTGGGACAGGTGGTATTTCTTCAGTGGTCGTTTGCTTCTGTATTGTGTTACTCAGATTTCTTCTTGTTTCATTTAAGTCCTGTAAAACAGCCAAACGATCTTTGTCATCAAAGGGTTTTTGTTCCACCACTGAAGTTGGACAATCGAGGTCTTCGATTATCATTCTAGTACCAAACAGTAATTCATATGGAGTGATTCCACCCAGAGAATTTCTTGGCAGATTGTTAAGACTACGTTGGACACTTATTGGATGTTTGACCCACCTATCACCCAAACCTAATACCTTAGCTGTTATGGATTGCTTTATGTCACGTTTTTTTCTTTCCACTACCACATTACCCTCAGGATGGAAGGGAGTAGAATACCGCAATGCAACGCCCAAGCTAGCCATGGCCCCCTTGTAAGCTCGAGAGCTAAACGCAGGACCCTGGTCAGAATGTAGCGTGCCAATTGCGTGTGTGCCGATAAAGACTCGCAAATCCTTTATAACAGTTCTGGTGTCAGCCGAGCGCTGGGGCCACATCCGATTAAATCTTGTCCTAATATTTGTGGGACCGCGTTTGTCTATGGCGACGTCTGCGTGTAGAAAGCCTGATGCTGTCTAACAATGGTGTCTGGACTGGACTGGCCATACTGTAGTCAGGTACCTGGTGATTTTCGAAGCTATGATCTTTGTAACAGGCGTTACAGTTAATTTCGAATTTGTAAACTTTGACGCTCATTCCCGGCCACCAGTACATCTCTTCTAATTCTATTAGAGATTCTAAGATCCCTTGATGTCTCAGATCCTCTCCCATATGTGCTTCGTGAACCAAAGCACCTCTCTCGTTCCTGTTTGGAATTACTCTGTCCCCCACTCCAGGGATTTGAGCAAAAGGAACGGAGTTTGCAGCAATTATGTATGCATTACTGAGTGGATAGTTTACAGGTAACGCTGCATAGCTACCTTCCATTAAGGCTTTGACAGCTAGCATTGTTTCACCGTCTATTACTCTTTTTGAGCGAGTGATTGTAGCTACGGAAGCCATTTGCACAGCTGCCTTCGCCGCTTCATCAGCCAATGAATTCCCTGCAACGTGAACGCCATCACGCTGATGACTCAGTGTATGAATCACGTGAGTTTTTTGTAGTTCTTTTTGTAAAAGAACTACTTTTTCCCAAAGCATTTTATGCTTGATTGTGCCACCTTTTGCATTTTCGAAACCGTTTCGAACCCAGTTCTGCAAGTGCTCGTTGTACGATTCGACGCATAAAAACGAATCGCACACTATGAGTGTGGGGAATTCGCAATCGGTATTTTCAAGCGCCATCTTGAAAGCCTTATTGTATTGGAATGTAGCTGGGCTGGCTGGTAAATTACTTTCTGTCTTCTGTTGAATACATTTACTGTAAACTGTCTTCAAGAAACTTGGGATGTTGGCAGCAATTTTTTGTTGATAGCTATTCTGCTATCACTTCCACTCCCTCTAAATTTGGGAGGACAAGAGGTGGTCTCATGATCTTGATTGCTTTAAACCATGATTGCAAAGTTGAGTTGATCGATACTGGTTCCCTTAAATTGGCTGTACTTCTAATAATATTTCACAATTCTCACTGACTGCCAATTGTTACTGTTAGACCTGGGACCATTGGCGTGGGTCTCCCTTCCATTTTTGTTGCTGCATCATGTGTTTTTGCTGGAGTTAGATGCTTTGGGCACTGTGCCACTGCTGTCCAGTGCCACAGTGCGAGTGCTCCCTACTATAAATTGATGTATTGATTAGTGGTTCCATGATTGGATATTTGGTTTACTTGTCAGACCCTAGAATAGTGCACTGAGTGTGCCCAGGGCGTGTAAATCCAAACTTTGCTAGTGGGCTTGCAGCACTGGTTGTGCCACCCACAGAAGCGGCCATGTAAAACGTGTCTAAGGTCTGCCATTGCAGAGCCTGCATGCAGTCTGGTACTGTCATGCTGACTGGGCAAGTGCACTCACTTGCCAGTCCCTAAACCTTCCCTTGTCTTCCTAGTAGTCACCCCTATGGTAGGCCCAAGGGCAGGGTGCATTGTAAGTATAAAGTAGGACAAACCCTGATGTGAGTGGCATGTCCTAATAGTGAATTGCAGCCATTTTCGTTTTTCACTATTGCAAGGCTACCTGTTCTCCATAAGCCAGAATGGGCTGCTAGATTATTACATGCTTATAATCCTAACAGACTCAGAGAACATGGTAGAAATTCGGGTTTAGTATGCCTGAACTCAGAATAATAAAATACATCTTTTAGTGAAGTTTATTTTAATATAATGTGTTTGCAAATACCACTTTTAGAAAGTAGGTAGGCAAGCACCTAACCTTTCAAGCCTGCCTCGGCTAGGTTGTGTATTCCTTTGTCTTGGATTTGTGAGTGACAGGGCTGGGGGGTTCCAAGAGACAGGCTGGGGCAGCCCGGTGGTGAATAGGGAGATCTGCATCTAGATGGGAGGGAGGAGTTGCACCTGGGACCTGAATAGGGATGGGACTTGCCTCTACAATGCCGGCTCCACCCCCTGTGGTGCGTCTGATGTCTCTGCCCTGCATACTGAAAGAAGAGAAGGAAGACTGTCAACAAAATGCGTCAGGACTGCACTTGCATGCCACAGTGCTGGCTCCACCTCCTGCGGGGCATCTGATGTGCCTGCCCTGCACTGTGAAAGGAAAGAAGTCTGGTAAACAGAGTGCTTCAGAACTGGCTTGAACTGGGCACAGGCCCCTCTCCCCTCAGAGAACAAAGGATTTGGGGGTATAAGTATTGGGACCCTGATCCCATGAAATTAGATCATTTCTGGACTTACAAGACAAAACCTCTGCTGAGGAGAGGAACCTGAAGAAACTGAGGAGAGACTATTCCCAAGCTGAAGTGCTGCTTGGAGGATTGGCCTGCTGTGGTTGCCTTACTAAAATAAATAGGAGAACGGATCACTTGAAACTACAGCACCAGGGTTTTTTTATTTGGGGTCACCTCCTTAAAAAACCCTGATACACGCACATAAGCGATGTGGTGGTATATTTTGGTTCTCCACCAATTAACGTAGCGTGGGTGCATCATCATAGGGTTTTTCTAGTTGTATGCAACCTCCACCCGTAGGTACCCACTGGATTTGCAGCAGTGTTCCAGAAATAGTACTCTCAAAACGTGAGAGTGAGGTAAAAAATCCTTGGGTCATCAAGGAAGGACTATTTTATAAAAAATTGTGAGTCAAGGAATATTAAAAACTAAGTTGTTGTGTAGATATGGGTTGTGTTACTGGACCCTCTATACATAAAGATAGGTCGACAAGTTTCAGCCCCACTGTGCCCAGCCGGGTCTATGGGGCTTTCATCAGGCCCAAAATGGAAATTAAAATGATACTTGCACGATTTGTGTATTACAGCTGTGGATCAGTTCTCCACTTTCTTTCTAATGAGGCCAATAGTACCTCTAAAATCTTGGTCTGGGCTTCTTACGGGGGTCAAGAGAGAGTTTCTCCGTTGCCAGCTCTATGGGACTTCCCTGCTTGTGCTGCCTCTGCCCCAAGTGGCTACAGAGCGGTACAAAAGGGGGTGGTGATGGACGGAACATTTGAACCAATCAAACACCCCCACCCAGTCAACAGATCTGGGTTTAATCCATCACCGTTCTTTAGGCCACTCTGCCACCCCAGTTCAGACATGGCCATATGCAAATCAGTCTGACCCTGTGCCTCATGGGAACAGTCAAGCCCGAACTGCCAAGCCATGCCTTCCCTGGACCGGATTCAAGCTTCCTAGGACCGGTTTCTGGCATTACAGCCGTCTTCAGCCAGGCTTGCTTGAATCCAGTGGCAAAGTGAGCAAGGGACTCACGTCTGAGCATACCCAGCCAACTTATGGCGAACAAAGCGGTACAAAAGTGGGTGGTGATGGACGGAGCATTTGAACCAATCAAACACTCACACCCAGTCAACAGATCTGGGTTTAATCCATCATCGTTCTTTTGCCCACTCTGCCACCCCAGTTCAGACATGACCATATGCAAATCAGTCTGACCCTGTGCCTCATGGGAACAGTCCAGCCCGAACTGCCAAGCCATGCCTTCCCTGGACCAGATTCAAGCTTCCTAGGACCGGTTTCTGGCATTACAGCCGCCTTTAGCCAGACTTGCTTGAATCCAGTGGCAAAGTGAGCAAGGGACTCACGCCTGAGCATACCCTGCCAACTTAGGGCAAACAAAGCGGTACAAAAGGGGGTGGTGATGGACGGAGCATTTGAACCACTAGAGAGCAGCAGAGAGCTAGTGGAAACGGAGCGGAGCATTCGAAACAGGAAGCAGCAAACGAGCTGGGCGAGCAGGACGCCCCCGCCACCGAGCAGCATAGGACCGAGGTTCGAGCGCTTGGAGGTCCTTAATTCCTCCAAACTACCAAGCCCTAAGTGCCCCAAGTGACTGCCAAGTGACTGCTAAATATCTCGGCTGCGCAAGCGGCTCCCTTACGCCAGGTCGGGACATCACGGCACCACAGCGAGGCTATAGCGGTCACAGCGGAGCTACACGGAGAGGCGTGGTGAGGCGAGGCGAGGCACTTGCACTTGCACCAGTGCACCGGGACGCCCAGCCACCAGCATCCAGCCTCCAGCCTGCCACTCCCGGGACACAAATTCCCCCGCCCGCGAGTGGATGCGGGAGCTGAGATAGAGAGAGAGCTTTTTGGCGGTCTTGGTATAGAACTCGGAACTCGGATCTGACCATTGACGGCGGTGAGTGTGTACACGAGATAAACTGTCACCTGTACTTTTACCCGCACTCACCCCATATTGCTTGAAATAATTAATTAATCAACTGATCCCTACTGATCCCTACTGGTGGTCTGACGGCCGCACCATCGAAGAGACAACTGTTTGCGGCCCCATAATGATAATCAGCCAGCGAGAGAAAGTGTGGTGTGAGGAGCGAGGTGACGGCAGGTTGGAGGCTGGGACTCCCGGTGACAGATACCTGGTAGCAGCCCCCCCCCCTTCCCTCAATCCCTCACCCGAAGCTGAGCGCGGCCGTAGGAGAGTGAGACAGCCCACAGCCTACAGCTCACAGCCCACCCGCTTGCAGCACGCAAGTCACTGCCCGCAAGCGGAGCACCGTGAATACCATGAGCAGCTGCGGAGTAGCAAGCAGGGAGAACTCAAGCCGCTGCAAACCATCGCAACGCTAATGAGCGCCTAAATAGCGGTCCACGGCAGAGAGCAGCACTGTCACCATGAGAGACATAGACACGGAGAGACACAGACACGGAGGTACAAAGAGACATTAAGAGACATCGAAAGGGGTCCAGCGGACTATCAGAAGACTACCATGAGGTCGGGAAGAGAAAGAAGACCTCCAACAAAGCAACCAGCCAAACGAAAGAGAAATAACACAACCACGAGCTCAGCGTCACCGGAAAAAAATAAGCGAATATCTAACAACACCAAAGAAAACGACAAAACAATCAGCAATACCAACTTGTCGGAAATTAGCCCCAACGAAATCAATATTAGCACAATCGACGGTCTATCACCCGATAAAGACTTTGACCAGAGCCCAATCTTACCTCTGGCCCAACCCAGTAGCAGCAAAAGCAAAACTAATTAATTTAGCGGGACAGCAAACGAAACCAAAATACAACTTCCAGCCGAAAATTTATACAAAATTTAACTTTTTAAAAAATCCAGGAAATGCAATCTACTCTACAAATGACCTAATTTCGGGCCTCCAATATCCACTACAACCAGCTAGCACCAACAATGCTTTGCCTCAAATCAAAGGCTATATAGCAGCAGAAATACACAAGGCACCGACGCTAAGTGAGAGAACGGACCTCATCGGAGACGATGTAGGCGCAGGGGACCACCGGGCACAAGATTCTAGAAGGCAAATGTCACCAGAAGGTGCCATTAGCCAAGCCCCTTTGTTAGAGGGACCCATAGAGGGAAGTATCGAGGGACGCACTGAGGAAACAAACCAAATAAGTCCTTCACCAATGTGGGACACATCTAGAAAACATGCCCCAGAGCTGGAAGGGCCCTTGGGGCTCCACAACAGCATCAAAAAACGTTGTCATTTATCCCCAATCACTCATTCCCTATACACTCAGCAGGCGGTGGCAGAGGCAGCAACAAATCAAGAAACATCATTCTCGCAATCACTCGACTCACCCAAACTTAGAACAAAAAACTCAAGGCCACACAGAGGCTCCTGTCACACATGGACCAAAACCCGACTGCGTAAATTCCTCACCAACCATTGCAAGAGGGGACCAAAGTCCCCCAGATAGGGACATGACCTTCCTGGTATCCCAAGAATGGAGCGAATTAGTGGCAGCATGTAACGTAACGGAACCTACTAACAGCAACAGCGAAGAAAGCCCCCACCCGCCCATAGAGGGGACCAGAGACCCCGTTAACTTCTTTTGGGCAACCTTACTTAACAGAATACAGCTATCATCAACGGCACTTCAGTACCAATCAGATAAGCTTGACCTCCAACTGACAGTCTTACAAAGGCTAGCAGAGGCCACCATGGGGATTGATAGAAAACTTGCTGATCTTAACGGCCTCATAAAAAGAGGACAAGATTCAGTTAAACTAATCCAAACTGAAAGAAACTGCATCTGCTCGCCAATCATCGATAAACTATCATCTCCACCAACGATGTTAGGCAACCTCTAGGAGGATATAAAAACAACTATCACAAAGCCTCCCCCAAAAAACGACAGGCTTGATAAGACCGTCACAGAATCAATTACAACAAAACTTCCATCAACAGAGGCCAGGTCCGATAGCCCCCCTAACAAAAGGGTAATAGGAAACAGCAAAGACTCACAAAAAACCATCACGCAGTGGTGCCAGCCCACAACCACCACAACTCTATCCGAAGAACCTCCCCAGAAAATCCTTACAAGAGGACGAATCGAGTCACTGGAGAGTCCACCTAATGCCCGGGCCCGACGAAAGCAAAAAAGAAATGGCCGGAATAAGAAAACAGCAGAAGTGTATAGCAGAGAAGAGAACAGCCCTCTTACCACACCGAGGAACAAGGAGCTACCAGGCGACCGTGAGCACCAAAGGGAACTCACAAATCTCACACCACCACCTATAAACCTACTGTGCACAAAGACGCCAATAGCAGTAGGAACAGGAATCCTTATACCCTTAAAAGAGGCCCCTAGCCTCCACTCAGAGCAGAACTCCGCCGGTCAAACAAACAACCCAGCAACCAGAAACCCACCAGAAATGGAACAAAAAGGGCAACGGCTCTGCCAAGCAGTAACAACGCAATTAATCCTGGAAGCCAGTAAGCAGGCCCGAGAGGAGCCCAAATCAATTCGAACAGAAGTCATATGAAAAAACGTATCTAAAAACTGCATCTGAGATAAAACTGAGACCACTATTAGCGAAACAACAAAGAACCCCCGAACAACAAGCGTCGCCTACACAGAAAGCAGTCAGACGAAGGAGAAATTGGAGGGGTTGATTTCCAATTGCAGATCATTAGCTTTCCAAATCCATCAGCCACATGGGAACACCCATACCGATCAACAAACGCACCAGCAAACACCGCCCCTCGGGGAAAAAGACTCGGACATAATCTAATTCATCCCCGAATTTATATCCAGAGGGAGAGTGGACACTTTAAACAGGGGCAACATCTTAAAGTTAATCACTTCAATAGACAAATTAAAAAACATAAAAACTACTGTTCTACTAACACTTGAATTCCAACCAGCCCCCCACCCACAAGTAAACGAAACAACAAAGACCACATGGACAACAAGTGAGGTAGCAAACTCAATCATGAACAAATCTCTCAGATTTTCACAGTGGGGAATCAAGCTCGAAGTGGGAAAAATGCCAGCTTATCCCATTCTGCTCCTTGAAGAAAGCAAACAAGAACGCCCCCATCTGGCAAAATCAATACTGAAAGGAGCACTTAGCTACTCTCCAGGACTGGAAAAATATTCATTGTTTTCTCATAACCTCATCTCTCAGCAACCATCATCATGCAGCTCAACAATAACACGCACCATACCTGGAGGCGATACCAACTGACAAAGAGCGCCAGCCTTAATCCCCGACTCAGTGGCCCCCCTCACTAAAATCAAAATATGCAGCTGGAATATCAACGGCCTTTCAGACAAACTGGATGACACTGACACACTAAACTACTTAAAATGTTTCGACCTGATCCTCCTCCAAGAAACTTGGGAATTAAACGATATTCCTTTACAAGGTTACACAACCTTGACCCACCCGGCAACTAGAGGCTCTCAATATGGTCGAAGTTCGGGCGGACTGGCAATACTCGCCTCAATATCAACCATTGGCACAACCGTAGCAAATAGTGTAAAAATTATCCCACCAAACGAAATACAGTCCATATCACTCACAGTCAAAAACAATCAGGTGACTCAACAGCTACAAGTCATAAACATATACTTACATCCGAAGCACAAGATATCTGGGTCAAGGGAACTTGTCAAAGAATTGACAAAACTCATGGTTGATGGGGATATGGAGAACATACTTGTGGCAGGAGACTTTAACCTTAGCCTTTTTGGAGAAAAAACTAAGGACGATATAACAAAGAAAATGGACACCATCTGGAAAATCTCAAGCCAATCCATCCCCTCCCTAAACAAACACACTAAAACCTCAACCCAGTTAGTAAAAGAACTAGAACAACTAAACCTAAGAGTGCTCAACTGACGTTTCATAGAGGACATTCCTCCAGCACCAACATATTTATCATCAAGCACTTCATCATACCTCGACTACGTGCTTGTGTCACTTCCACTGTACGAGAAAATAAACTCGTTCAAGGTAGGAGAAAGTGCCCAAAGCGATCATTTGCCACTAGAAGCCAACCTTGGACTCACCTGCGTGAACGATGCACTTGAAAGAAGATACATCGTCACTGAACATACAATCAACTACAGAAGAATAAGATGCAAGCCTACTGAGCCTGAGAAACTATCAACCAGTGCAAAAACAATCATACACCAGACATTCAGCTCAAACAATAACCTACTTGATGCCTGGGTAGACTTTGTAACGGAATTAGGAGCTAAACACGCTACAGAGATAAAAACTCAAAAAGGTAACACCACCACCAGGCTCACATATGGCAAACTAACAACTGCTGAGACAAAAAATATAAAGCGAGAAATAAAAAAGACTCTCAAACAACTCCGAAAATACCCTAACATCGTGGACATTCAAAAGAAACTTTGCATACTAAAAGCACTGCTAAAAAAGAAGACCTGGGAAAGGAAAAGGTAACTGAATGAGGATCTCTGGATACAAATTCTTCACAATTCCAAACCGAAGAATAGCTTCGGCTTTTGGAAGATCATTCATAGCCTCCAACAGCCAGGTCACAAAGGCATCAACTCCAACATATCCGAATCCGACTGGGCTACATACTTATCAGCTCACTTTAATACAACTGACCCAACAACGATCGAAACAACAGGGGGAGACAGGTCAGATGGAGCACGCCAGAGCTCTGACAATCTCAGAACACTCAATCACAAAGAGAACCAAGCCCACAGGCGGAAACCAACCCAGGACCAAACGTCAATTGAAGATAAAGGTCTATCACTAACATTCGACCGACCCGTAATTGGAGAAGAAAATTCATTCCTGGAAATACCAAACAGGTTAAGAAAACTAATCTTAAAGGGCAAACTCGAGGGGGCCCCCGGTCCTAACGAGATCCCGCCAATACTATATAAGCAAGACCCAGCCTTCTGAAGCAACATCCTGACACCAGTATTTCACGCAATAAGGGAAACAGCAAAAACACCAACTGTTGAAATCTAGTTTGTGAACTGAACATCATCTGCGCCATCTTGTCCATTTCCTCAGACTCACGCACAAATATGCACGGCAGCCATTTTAGGCACCATGGTCTCCCTGCTCATGATCGATCGCCAGCACGTTCCCCTGGTGCTGCAATCACCCCCCCCCCCCGCGCGCACTCTGGCTGCCCCCGCTCTCTCATGCACGGGTCATAAGACCTCTCCTTCTGCGCGACTCTGCCCCTGGGAATCACACCCCGCGCCTGACCAACACCTCACTTCCTTTCATGAATACCTCTCCTTTGATGACCCCTTCCTCTGAGCCCGATTGTCTGCACGGATCCCAGGCCATCACTTAGCCTGAGGATACAGTTTATTGCCCCTTACTGTATGGAATCGCCCCCCTTCAAAGGAGCTACGATTGATCATGGCCCACCCCCCTGAGATCCGATCAGGCGCACACATTCTGAGAATCGGCGGAATGTCCAGCTGTGTGATAGCCATCTCCTATTGTATGTGGGGTGGGGACCTCTGCTGTAGATATGTGTGGGAATGGGCCTGAAGCGGGGATTCCGGGGATGTCTTTTCATTCTTCTAAGTGTCTTTATTGCAAAAAAGAATGTTCACATGTCATAAACCAGTGTATACGAGGCCAGGCCTCAGAGAGGCTGTTAGAGCACCTCGAAACGATACCTCGTTGTCCGATCTGATGTGTTCTGCTCCGTCGGAATAAAACTTTGTTTCCTGCCTTCCAGCCTCCAGCGCCTGCCTCTTTGTTTGATAACCCTTACATGGTATTAGAGGCGTTTAACGCCGGGCAAATACTTGAGAGACATCGATCCAACCGCCTGACCATTTTTCATGTTCTTCACCAACATCCTGGAGCGGCTCGATAATAAGCCCGATCTACACAAAGGGTGCCAGAAATGACCCAAGTAGTTACCGTCTTATAGCCTTAATTGATACAGAGGCAAAATACTACGCGGGCCTCATCTTGGAGGACCTAACATCTTGGGCAACAGCAAATAACATCATCCCAGCGACCCAAACCGGATTCCGCAGTGGCCAGGGCACCTCGACAAACATCATGGCGCTAACCCTTCTGTCCGACACAGCAAAAGCTTCCAAGAGTTCCCTCTTCATGTGCTTTATTGATTACAGTGCCACGTTCGACCATATAGTTCGACAAAAACTTTGGGGAAAGTTGGACAGATGGGGAATTCCAGGCCCACTCTTACAGCAGCTGGTAATGCTACATACCGACACTTGGGTAAGGATTAAACTGGGACCCGGAACGCACCTCTCGAGACAAATCAAGACCAGCAAAGGTCTGAAACAAGGCTGCGTCCTAGCCCTCATGTTGTTTAATCTCTTTCTTGCAGACCTCCCTGGGCGAACTGGAGACAGTAAAATCCCATGCTCCTAGACTAGGCAACATCACGCTCTCAAACCTCCTCTACGCAGATGACCTAGTCCTCATCAGCCGGTCCCCCGTCGGTCTTCAACATCTTCTCTACAAAACCAATGCTTTCTCAAAAACGAATTCATTAATAATTAATCTAAACAAAACAAAAGTTATGACAATGAATTACCATAAAAGACGGAAACCCGCATGGTTCCTGGACGGACAGAGGCTAGATCAGGTAGCCTCTTACAAATATCTAGGCCTCATAGTAGACGGTAATGGCTCCTTTAAACATCAATTAGAGGCCATACGTCGAAAGGGCACGACATTCCACCTATCAATTAAGCCTTTGCAGCAAGCACTTCCCGACCGGTCACTGGGCCCTCTGCTACAGGTACTAAAAGCTCGCTTACAGCCCATGCTCACCTACGGCAGCGAGCCTATGCGAGGCAAAGACGCAATAACATTAGACAAAACCATCAGCCGAGCATACAGGGCAATTTTCCATCTCCCTACCAACTCATCGCCCGCACAAATCCGCCTCGAATTTGGCCTGCAGAAACAAGTGGTGGAGAGAAGAGGCGAATATATAAAAAACTGGCGTAAAATCAGAGATGCAGATAACGGATCCCTAAATGCCCACCTCTGGACCGAACTGATCGGCAGAGATAACTCACCTGCAAGGACCTACTTAATGGAATCATAGAAGACCTTAGGACTAACAGCCCTATGAGAGTCGGCAACTGACCTTGGCACCTTCAAAAAAGTGGTGTCAAAAGTCTCCAAAATGATTTCAGCAATTGAGGACAAAGCTACCTTAGCCAAGAGAGCGCACGGATGGGTCGTGTTAAAAGGCTATAGCGCACTGAAACCACAAGAGTACTTAACAACGGGCCTCACACACAAGACAAAAAGCAAGTTCCTTAACATGCGCCTGGGCAAAATTGCTATAGCTCCGCACCTTGCACCATGGGCAAGGGAAAACTCTGCAAATCAATGCCCCCTTTGTCTTTCAGGGAAGGAGGACCTCATACACATTATCTGCATTTGCACAAACCTCCGGGACATAAGGCGTTCTCTGCTTCGGACCCTATGGAACCAGAAGGGCATAAGGAGTTGCAGGCAAGCCGTGATGCTTTGTTTTAACCCCGAAGAAACTCAGCTAAATTGCAGAGTAAGAAAATACTTCGACATAGTGGCCACAAGACTAAATGAAAAAACCAGAGGGTGAAGTCAAAACATTAGCCAAACAATAACAAAGTAAACTCCCCTGGTTATCTTCGCTCCAAAATTTGAAAGCACCATGGCCACGTAAACCCTACAGGTCCTTACGCAACCCAAGCTGAGACTTTTATGCTCTTAAACACTGGAACCACGGCTCCCTTTGTTTTAAAAGAAGTCATTAACTTTTAATATTTGTACGTTTTAATATTGTGAGTTTTTATTAACTGTACAATAAATTTAAATTCAAATTCAAATTCAATCAAACACTCACACCCAGTCAATAGATCTAGGGTTTAATCCATCACCGTTCTTTAGCCCACTCTGCCACCCCAGTTCAGACATGGCCATATGCAAATCAGTCTGACCCTGTGCCTCATGGGAACAGTCCAGCCCGAACTGCCAAGCCATGCCTTTCCTGGACCGGATTCAAGCTTCCTAGGACCGGTTTCGGGCATTTCAGCCGTCTTCAGCCAGGCTTGCTTAAATCCAGTGGCAAAGTGAGCAAGGGACTCACGTCTGAGCATACCCTGCCAACTTATGGTGAACAAAGCGGTACAAAAGGAGGTGGTGATGTACGGAGCATTTGAACCAATCAAACACTCACACCCAATCAACAGATCTGGGTTTAATCCATCACCGTTCCTTAGCCCACACTGC
The DNA here is from genome assembly GCF_964261635.1 of Lissotriton helveticus. NCBI lineage: Eukaryota > Metazoa > Chordata > Amphibia > Caudata > Salamandridae > Lissotriton > Lissotriton helveticus. The sequence goes on from NC_136063.1 coordinate 608,819,532, forward strand.
CACCCCAGTTCAGACATGGCCAGATGCGAATCAGTCTGACCCTGTGCCTCATGGGAACAGTCCAGCCCAAACTGCTCCGTCCATCACCACCCCCTTTTGTACCGCTTTGTTCGCCATAAGTTGGCAGGGCATGCTCAGACGTGAGTCTCTTGCTCACTTTGCCACTGGAATCAAGCAAGCCTGGCTGAAGACGGCAGTAATGCCAGAAACCGGTCCTAGGAAGCTTGACTCCGGTCCAGGGAAGGCATGGCTTGGTAGTTCGGGCGGGACTGTTCCCATGAGGCACAGGGTCAGACTGATTTGCATATGGCCATGTCTGAACTGGGGTGGCAGAGTGGGATAAAGAACGGTGATGGAGTAAACCCAGATCTGTTGACTGGGTGTGAGTGTTTGATTGGTTCAAATGCTCCATTAATCACCACCCCCTTTTGTACCGCTTTGTTCGCCATAAGTTAGCAGGGCAGATCTTTTGACTGGGTGTGAGTGTTTGATTGGTTCAGATGCTCCGTCCATCACCACCCCCTTTTGTACCCCAGTGGCTGGAGGCAGGGAGCTGTGACTGACTCTCCCGACCGGCTCGGTGTCCTGTAGGCACCGCATCAAGCAACATCCGCCACGAACAATGCAAGCTCTGAGCTCACCTACTCCGTCCTGACGCCGTCACCAAGCCATAGCCTGTACCTCGCTATGCCGACTCTTAGTGGTCTGACCGACTAGGTCCCTGCTGCTGACTCCGAGTCCTGTGACCACACCGGAGTTGGGCACTGCCTCGCACGTTTCGCGATGCACCGTCCGACTCGCACCGCTGTCCGGACTGATCGACGCCAGCTCCCGAACTCCGGCTCTGTCGGCGCACCGCAAGCTGCAATCACCGCATCAAAGCATCATCTCGCCCTGCAATGCACGCCTTGGATCCACCGACTCTGTCAAAGGGCCACTGCCTGCACCGCATCGAGGGACAACGCGTCCTGCAACGCTTCCTTTCTGCACTGCGACGAACACCGGAACCTACTCGCACATCCGTGCCGGCCGCCCTAAGTAAAAGGTATTGTGACTGAGTCTGTCGACATTTGAGTGGGCCCATACGGACGCGGTCCGCTGGATTTGCTAGACTCTGTGTTATTTCAACAACGCTGTAGCCGGACCAGGCTACCGACTCGCACAGAACCTTGATTTCAGCCTTTTAACCAGAACTCCTGAAATCTAATAGTACTGTGGATTCTTATTGTCGTTGTGGAAACTCTATAGAAAATATACTTATTTTTGATATACAACCTTGTGTGGTGTCCATATGTAGTGTTGTCACTGGGTTACTGTATGTGGTCACAAATGCTTAACTTACAACGCCTCTGAGATAAAGCCTTGCTGCTCGTGCCATGCTTCCAAGGGGGTGAGCAGGGGTTATTTTAGGAGTGTAATCCCGTTATCCTGACTAGAAGAGAGGGTCCCTATTTGTCACAAGTACCTACCTATGCCAAATAGAGACCCCCAATTCTAACAGTTACATTTTACAATGCTTTCTGCCAGCTGTGTCACCCTGATCACAAACATTCGCTTAGCCCATTTAGAGCGATTTTTAACCTTCCATAGTGCCAACCCTCTTATCTTTTCATTGGGCAAATTTTAACTTGCATATTTGTACCCAGTGTTGCTTTTCTAAACATCGCCCCTTCAAGACCACTTTATCTAATGCAACGTCATGATGGATATTTTCTTGACTGCGAACGGTAGGAAAGGGAGCCCTCCCGGATATTGGGCCCAGGCTGCGAAGGAAGGCCGCATAAACTGATTAGAGCCCCAGGCCCACAGCATTGCACACCATTGATTACATAGGGCAGTTGATGATGAGGCCTGCACGATTCGACAGCTGAGTCGTGCAGCAGCACGGCGTGGCCCCATCGTGTTCTAGCTCGGCATGCAGGCAGATGACATCTTTTCTGGACAACCCATCGTGGCTGGACCAGACACCTAAGAAATCTGTCATACCTATCAACTAGCTCTCCATTGCAGAGAGACGCAGTGGACATACACTGGACTTCCCGCATAGCAGAGAGGGGGGTTTTAAGAACATCACAACCTCCCCTTAGAGAAGCTGGCTGCCTGGACCGAGATAGATGGTCGTCCGCCTGGGATTGAGCGATCCCTGGAGTGGCCTGCAGGGTAATCACCACCTGATACATCAAATGGTCCCCACCCACGGATCTGGGAAGAAGGTATCCTCATCTAATGGCCCCTATACAGTCACACAATGACAAAGGGCAAGGTGCCAGGCATGGGATCTAAGCCACGCATGTTAGATAAACTGCGACTGGAGCCTCAGTGACAATTCCTTGAGATAATAGAACAACACAATTGCCAATGCTGAGACTGACTAACCAAATATTTCTAACCATTTCATGAAGGAAAACGTGAAATGTTGCTTTAAAAATTGCAACTTAGTCAAATGTACCTTATTCAATATTCATTTTAATTGTTCAAAACATTTTTTTCAAAAGAACAACATGATATAAAAGTGTATTTGTGTACGTAACCAAACAACACATTGGAGAACAAACCAGTGAAAACAACAATCTCAACACCTTTCATTTGGCCAATTTCACACTCATGTCACAAACATCCATGCATCCATCTCAAAAAAAGAAAATGAAAAATACAAAATTATATATACAAAAGAAGAAAGGGAGGTCCCTTTAACACAACTACGTGTGTAACACAATTAATGCACCATATGTCACAAATTTCAACAAATCAGAACTGTAACAAGAAAACTTTTTCTTTTATGTATACAAAAAATCTTTTTTTGTGTGTGCAGGGACCCCGTTGGTCGACGCGTTTCGAACCCTAGCTGATTAATGGGTTCTCCTCAGGACCAAAATATATCTATAAAAAACAGAATGACACAGTTTTGGACTAACTACGTTTAGAAAAAACGATATCCTTAGATCAACACTGCGTCCCCCTAGACGCCTTCATACCTGAAACTCTCCAGCTTATATTTGTACTCCAATTATGCCACGCTCCAAGTATCATATCATGACCACACTGAAAAAAGGAAAAAGTTTGAAAAAGCTCAGGTGACAGCATGTAGCGGGTACAGACAACCTAGACAAAGTCGCGAAAAGAAGCTCCAAAGCTCCATTGGAGTGGCTTACCCCATGTTCAAATGCGGTGCTTGCACAGATTCCTGCCGAGTATAGGCGATTTCTTTTCGTCTGTGTTGCTCGTGTTCTCAAATTCTAATGTTAAAACAAGGGGTCCATTTACTGACAACCCACAGGAGTGACACGGCTGCTACATTGACATATATACCTCATCTGCGCTTACCGTAGGTACATCTGTTTGCGCTTCTCAATGGTTCTCAAGCGCGCTCCTCATTACTTGGCAGTCTTCGTCTCTCCTGTCGGGGACAGAAAACATTCAGCGTTTTGGTTGAACTGAGCGCTGCAACGAAACTGATCAAACTTACAGCGCTGCCGCCTTACCGAGCGGATGTAAGTTCCAAACGCCACTGAATTCACTTGCTGTGTGTCATGGAAACGCCGTGTTTAGTGTTCATCGTTATACTTCCTGTTTCCTCGCGGGGTTGCCGCATGGGATGCTGGATGTGGTAGTTTGTTCCCTGGGTACATTGACTAACGGAGAAGTGTGCTGATAATTTGGCACCACAGACAGGCAGCTTCAATGGGCTTCAGCCAAAGGTGCGCGGAAACAGAACTGGTGCAACCACCATATTTTTACAGCGGTTTGAAAATTTCGGAAATTTCATTAAGCCCGTTCGTGGCGGTATTAAACTTCATAATAAGTAAAGCTTCTCTTTGACTTAGGCGTGCTTCAAGGTCCCCCCCTCGAGGATCCTTTTCAATTTTGGATAGGACAGTCCACTGGAATTCGTTCTCCTTGTGATCTTTACTAATCCAGTGGTTCACGAGTGGAGCATTCACGACTTTTCTCCTGATGCGGGACTTATGTTGTGTAATGCGCTGTCTAATTTCCTGGGTTGTTTTGCCAATGTATAGGTTTGGACAGGGGCACATGACTCCATAGACTACGTTCCTGGTTTTACAGTTGGAAAATGATTCATGTTTCCAATGGATATTCTGGAAGGAGAAAATTGCACTTTCTATGGTTTGGTCACAGCATGTGCAAGTTCCACACTTATGGTGTCCAGTTATAGGTTTCATACCCAACATGCTCCTTAATGTTGGTGCTGGATTCACAGGTAATGCTGCACGGACAATGTGGTTAGCCACACTTTTTTCTTTGCGAAACGCAAATAGTGGGAGTGCTTCAAAGTCTTCGTGTAGGTTCTTAATCAAATGCCAATTCGATGTAATTAATTTTTTAAGCTGATGGGCATTTGGACAAAACGTAGTTACACATACAGCTCTTTGAACAACTGGTTTGTTTTTCTTCTCTAGCAGTGTCTCCCGAGGTGTCCACCATGCTCTTTTGATTGACTGTTTGAGTAATTTTTTGGGGTATCCTCTTTGTATCAATCGATCTTTTAATTGATTTGCATGGAAGAAATAGTTGTCCTTGTTTGAGCAATTTCTACGAATCCGTAGAAACTGTCCATATGGCAGATTGTGTCTAAGGCTACGCGGATGGTTGCTACTAAAGTGAAGAGCTTTGTTTCTGTCCGTCTCTTTCCGAAACAAAGTTGTTTCCAATTGCCCGTCCGATGCTACCACCTTTACATCCAAAAAATTTATGGTTGTATTAGACGCCACACAGCTGAATTTAATCTCATTTGTTCTTAGATTTAGCCATTCCACAAATTCATCCAGTAGTTCATGAGTACCTGTCCAAATTAGAAACACATCATCGATATATCTCATAAAATTGGAAATATGTTCAATAAATGGATTGTTGTTGTATATGAACTTATTTTCATATAATCCCATGAACAATACTGCCAATTCCGGCGCAAATGGGCAGCCCATGGCTACTCCTCGTATTTGATAAAAGAATTCAGAATCAAATGAAAAGTAGTTTTTTTGTAATGCGAATTTTGCAAGTTCCAGAATGAATTCTGTCGGTACTCTCATAGGTCGGTCCCTGGTGTTCAGAAAGAAGGATAAAGTCTCTAGTGCCTGATCCTGGGGGATCTGTGTGTATAGTGACACGACATCTAATGTCACGAGTAGCTGTTTGGATTCATCAAATTGTATATTGGAAATTCTGTTTAGGAACGCTGTTGTATCTTTCAAGTGTGCTGGGATGTCATCAATAAAAGGTTTTAGAAAAAAATCAATATACTTAGCCACCGGCTCAATCAAAGAATTGCAGCCCGAAACTATTGGCCGGCCTGGAGGATCAATTTCGCTTTTATGCAGTTTGGGTAATACATAAAAGACGGGGACTCTAGGGTTTTTATTCTGCAGGAATGTACATTCCTTGGGTCCAATGAAACCTAGTTCAAACCCTTGCTGAATGATGCTGAAAAGGTAATTTTGTAATTCTGGTGTGGGATTTTTTTCAATTTTTCTATAGCAACTAGGGTCGTCTAGTTGTCGATGTATCTCCTTTTTATATTTAGCAATATCCCAGAGCACCACCGCTCCGCCTTTGTCGGCCTGCTTGATAACTACAGAGTTATCATTCTTAAGTGTGGTTAATGCATCCTTTTCATTTTTTGAAAGATTGTATCTAACATATCTCCGACAAAGGCGGAGCGGTGGTGCTCTGGGATATTGCTAAATATAAAAAGGAGATACATCGACAACTAGACGACCCTAGTTGCTATAGAAAAATTGAAAAAAATCCCACACCAGAATTACAAAATTACCTTTTCAGCATCATTCAGCAAGGGTTTGAACTAGGTTTCATTGGACCCAAGGAATGTACATTCCTGCAGAATAAAAACCCTAGAGTCCCCGTCTTTTATGTATTACCCAAACTGCATAAAAGCGAAATTGATCCTCCAGGCCGGCCAATAGTTTCGGGCTGCAATTCTTTGATTGAGCCGGTGGCTAAGTATATTGATTTTTTTCTAAAACCTTTTATTGATGACATCCCAGCACACTTGAAAGATACAACAGCGTTCCTAAACAGAATTTCCAATATACAATTTGATGAATCCAAACAGCTACTCGTGACATTAGATGTCGTGTCACTATACACACAGATCCCCCAGGATCAGGCACTAGAGACTTTATCCTTCTTTCTGAACACCAGGGACCGACCTATGAGAGTACCGACAGAATTCATTCTGGAACTTGCAAAATTCGCATTACAAAAAAACTACTTTTCATTTGATTCTGAATTCTTTTATCAAATACGAGGAGTAGCCATGGGCTGCCCATTTGCGCCGGAATTGGCAGTATTGTTCATGGGATTATATGAAAATAAGTTCATATACAACAACAATCCATTTATTGAACATATTTCCAATTTTATGAGATATATCGATGATGTGTTTCTAATTTGGACAGGTACTCATGAACTACTGGATGAATTTGTGGAATGGCTAAATCTAAGAACAAATGAGATTAAATTCAGCTGTGTGGCGTCTAATACAACCATAAATTTTTTGGATGTAAAGGTGGTAGCATCGGACGGGCAATTGGAAACAACTTTGTTTCGGAAAGAGACGGACAGAAACAAAGCTCTTCACTTTAGTAGCAACCATCCGCGTAGCCTTAGACACAATCTGCCATATGGACAGTTTCTACGGATTCGTAGAAATTGCTCAAACAAGGACAACTATTTCTTCCATGCAAATCAATTAAAAGATCGATTGATACAAAGAGGATACCCCAAAAAATTACTCAAACAGACAATCAAAAGAGCATGGTGGACACCTCGGGAGACACTGCTAGAGAAGAAAAACAAACCAGTTGTTCAAAGAGCTGTATGTGTAACTACGTTTTGTCCAAATGCCCATCAGCTTAAAAAATTAATTACATCGAATTGGCATTTGATTAAGAACCTACACGAAGACTTTGAAGCACTCCCACTATTTGCGTTTCGCAAAGAAAAAAGTGTGGCTAACCACATTGTCCGTGCAGCATTACCTGTGAATCCAGCACCAACATTAAGGAGCATGTTGGGTATGAAACCTATAACTGGACACCATAAGTGTGGAACTTGCACATGCTGTGACCAAACCATAGAAAGTGCAATTTTCTCCTTCCAGAATATCCATTGGAAACATGAATCATTTTCCAACTGTAAAACCAGGAACGTAGTCTATGGAGTCATGTGCCCCTGTCCAAACCTATACATTGGCAAAACAACCCAGGAAATTAGACAGCGCATTACACAACATAAGTCCCGCATCAGGAGAAAAGTCGTGAATGCGCCACTCGTGAACCACTGGATTAGTAAAGATCACAAGGAGAACGAATTCCAGTGGACTGTCCTATCCAAAATTGAAAAGGATCCTCGAGGGGGGGACCTTGAAGCACGCCTAAGTCAAAGAGAAGCTTTACTTATTATGAAGTTTAATACCGCCACGAACGGGCTTAATGAAATTTCCGAAATTTTCAAACCGCTGTAAAAATATGGTGGTTGCACCAGTTCTGTTTCCGCGCACCTTTGGCTGAAGCCCATTGAAGCTGCCTGTCTGTGGTGCCAAATTATCAGCACACTTCTCCGTTAGTCAATGTACCCAGGGAACAAACTACCACATCCAGCATCCCATGCGGCAACCCCGCGAGGAAACAGGAAGTATAACGATGAACACTAAACACGGCGTTTCCATGACACACAGCAAGTGAATTCAGTGGCGTTTGGAACTTACATCCGCTCGGTAAGGCGGCAGCGCTGTAAGTTTGATCAGTTTCGTTGCAGCGCTCAGTTCAACCAAAACGCTGAATGTTTTCTGTCCCCGACAGGAGAGACGAAGACTGCCAAGTAATGAGGAGCGCGCTTGAGAACCATTGAGAAGCGCAAACAGATGTACCTACGGTAAGCGCAGATGAGGTATATATGTCAATGTAGCAGCCGTGTCACTCCTGTGGGTTGTCAGTAAATGGACCCCTTGTTTTAACATTAGAATTTGAGAACACGAGCAACACAGACGAAAAGAAATCGCCTATACTCGGCAGGAATCTGTGCAAGCACCGCATTTGAACATGGGGTAAGCCACTCCAATGGAGCTTTGGAGCTTCTTTTCGCGACTTTGTCTAGGTTGTCTGTACCCGCTACATGCTGTCACCTGAGCTTTTTCAAACTTTTTCCTTTTTTCAGTGTGGTCATGATATGATACTTGGAGCGTGGCATAATTGGAGTACAAATATAAGCTGGAGAGTTTCAGGTATGAAGGCGTCTAGGGGGACGCAGTGTTGATCTAAGGATATCGTTTTTTCTAAACGTAGTTAGTCCAAAACTGTGTCATTCTGTTTTTTATAGATATATTTTGGTCCTGAGGAGAACCCATTAATCAGCTAGGGTTCGAAACGCGTCGACCAACGGGGTCCCTGCACACACAAAAAAAGATTTTTTGTATACATAAAAGAAAAAGTTTTCTTGTTACAGTTCTGATTTGTTGAAATTTGTGACATATGGTGCATTAATTGTGTTACACACGTAGTTGTGTTAAAGGGACCTCCCTTTCTTCTTTTGTATATATAATTTTGTATTTTTCATTTTCTTTTTTTGAGATGGATGCATGGATGTTTGTGACATGAGTGTGAAATTGGCCAAATGAAAGGTGTTGAGATTGTTGTTTTCACTGGTTTGTTCTCCAATGTGTTGTTTGGTTATGTACACAAATACACTTTTATATCATGTTGTTCTTTTGAAAAAAATGTTTTGAACAATTAAAATGAATATTGAATAAGGTACATTTGACTAAGTTGCAATTTTTAAAGCAACATTTCACGTTTTCCTTCATGAAATGGTTAGAAATATTTGGTTAGTCAGTCTCAGCATTGGCAATTGTGTTGTTCTATTACGATATTGGCTCAGCCTTGCTGAGTAAGGGCCAAGACCCATTACAGTTTGTTAATTCCTTGAGATAAGGCAGTCTCCATGCCAGACAACACAGCCCTAATGGCGGCAACCACCCAAACCAGATATATGCTAGATGCAAAAATTAGTGTAGTGGGCTCTGATGTCATGCTCATTCGTCAAGATCTCCGCAATGCAGTTGAACGAATCACGAACGTGAAAACTCGGATCTCAACAACAGAAGACACAGTAGTTACCCTCCAAAAGAAAGTCTCTGCCCAGGACTCAACCACAAAAGACCTGGCAGAGCGGGTGGGAGACACAGAGGGGCGTGCACGCAGAAACAATCTCGGTCTCGTGGGGTTTCCGGAGGGTTGTGAAGACCATAACACAGAGCAATTCCTCGCAACTTGGCTCATGGAATGGCTTCACCCTGGCTCGGTGTCACAATGCCTTGTTGTAGAACAAGCTCACTGAGCCCTGCTTCAAAACCCCCCGCCTGGAGCTAGACCATGACTGTACCATAGGAGTGAGTCTCCCTTCCATTTTTCACTGATTGCCTCCTCTGTTTTTTATATGTTTTTGCTGGTTAGATGCTTTGGGTACTGTGGCACTGCTATTCGGTGCAACAGTGCAAGTGCTCCCCATGTTAAATTGATGTATTTGATTAGTGACTCCATGACTGGCTTATTTGATTTACTTGTCAGACCCTAGTACAGTGCACCATGGGTGCCCAGGGCCTGTAAATCAAATGCTGCTGGTGGGCTTGCAGCACTGGTTGTGCCACTGACAGAATCAGCTTATAAAGTGTGTCTCAGGCCTGCCTGTGTGCAGTCTAGTACTGCCATATCGACTTGGTAAGTGCACCAACTTGTCAGTCCCCAAACCTTCCCTTGTCTACATTTTAGTTACCCCTAAGGTAGGCCCGAGTGCAGGGTGCATTGCATGTAAAAGGTGGGACATGCACTGATCTGTGTGGCATGTCCTAATAGTGAACTACAGCCATTTTTGGTTTTCACTATTGCAAGGCTGCCTGTCCCCTTAGGCCAGAATGGGCAGTTTGAATATAACATCTTATAATTCTAACTGACCCAGGAAACATGGAAGAAATTCGAATTTAGTATGCCTGAACTCGGATGATAAAATACACTCTTTAGTAAAGTTGGTTTTAACATTCTGCGTTTGAAAATACCACTTTTAGAAAGTGGGTATTTTCCTACCTAACCATCCAGCCTGCCTCTGCTAGCTTGTGTATTGCATTTCTGGTTTGTGAGTGACAGGAGCTGGGGAGGCTCCAGGAGACAGGGCGAGTCATCACAGGGCTGAATAGATCTATCTGCATGCAGAGTCATGGGAGGAGTAGCACCTGGGCCTGAATAGGACTGTGCCTGCCTTCCACAATGCTGGCTCCACCTCCTCTGGTATGTCTGAGGATCCTGGCTTACCCTGCCAAAGGGAAGAAGGAGTCCTGTAAACAAAGTGGTTCCTGACTGCACAGAACTGATTTGGAGTAGGTAGAGGACCCTCTGCCTTCAGAAGACAAAGGGTTTGCAGTATAAATATTGGGGCCCCGAAACCAGGACTTTAGATCACTTCTGGAACAGCAAGACCATCCTTTGCCAAGGAAAAGAACCAAGGAAGCTGCAGGAGCTTGGACTGCCCCTCTGCCAGTGTGCTGTTTGCTGGGTTGGCCCGCAGTGGTGTCTTCATTACCAAGGAAAGGAGAAGGAACTTTTAAGGAACTTTCAGAATATTTCTCCAAGGGCTTGACCGTGTGCTTGCCTCCTGCTGAAGTTCAGGGCTACAAGACTTCACCACCAGCTCCCCCCCTGAATTTCCTTGCTGGGTATTCTGTCTGCAGAAGCCTGCATGTCGCTGGGAGCTGGAAGCGTGACTCAACGAGAAGAAGCTGTTGCCGTCACATTGCTGGAGAAGTGTGTCGCCACCGCAGAGGTTGCCACCGCATCACCAGAGAAGTGTGTCTTCATTGCAGCTATTTGCGGACGCATCACCGGAGAAGCGTGTCGCCACCGCAAGGGTCGCCGTCGCATCACTAGAGAAGCGTGTCGTAGGGCTTCTCGCAGCTCCAAAGTTACAGAGTTTGCCGCATGGCTGTCGGGCGTGCACCTATCATCTTCACATCGTTGCATCGCATAAAGCTTGCCATCTTATCGCATCGCACCAGATTGTCGCATCGCATCGAGGCGCCATCTTGCTGCATCGTAACCGGAAAGCAGTACGAGAATCAATGCATCACCTCTTCTCCGGTAAAGAACAGATGCATCCCCTACTCTGCGCAAGCATTGAGGCACGACGCATCACCTCCCCCGTAGCAAGGAACAGATGCATCACCCTCCCTGCAGACCTTTTGTTTTTTGTGCATTACGCATCCAAGGTACTTTTGTGAGAAACGTGTCAAATTTATCATCAACTATAACTAAGTTACTTCTACCATCTTTAAGTCTATTTTTAGTACAGTATTGTGGATTTTTGTCATCTGTGGTCTTGTGTTAAGTCTATATAAAGAATACTTATTTTTATACAACCTGTGTGGTGTACATTTGTAGTCTTTTCACTGTATAACTGTATGTGTTCAGAAATGCTTGGCACACTGCCTCCAAGATAATCCTGTCTGCTCGTGCCAAGCTACCAAGGGGATGAGCAGGGGTTTTCCAGGAGTGTAATCCCCTTTCCCTGATTAGATGCAAGAGTCCCTATTTGGACAAAGGTGTATACCATTCCCAACTAGAGATCCCCAGTTCTAACAATGACCTCTCATCACCAAAATTCTTAACTATAATGATTGAGATGTAATCCTGCGGAAACCCAGGCTCAAAGATTCACTTCTCTACACTTCACACCTCATAATGATATTCCCGATTGATACTAAGATGGCCCAGCACTAACGGCAATCCTATGCAGAAGAGAAGGCCTGGCTCCACGCCTTGAAACTCCAATAAGCCCTGTTATATTCAGCCAGGCTCAGAGTGTCCTACAAATCACAATGTCTATTTTTTGATACACCGGAGGAGGTGTTTGCCTGGACAGTTGAAATGATCAAGACAAAATCACAGCCCCCCCTTGCTTGACTCAGATTCATCATCCGTAGACACAAGCTATAAATCACTTAAGCTCAAAGACAAACTAAACCATAGGTCGCAGTCCATGGACAGATCCGAATCCGCATCAATTCCCATGCAAGGTAGGAAGATTACCAGCAGAAATGAACGATTCTACAATTGGTCTCTAAGACCGCAACCAGTTGCAGATGCTGTGCAAGATGGGCCGCAATTTTCTTTGGCTACATCCCTAAAGTGACCTCTTTGATTTAAAAGACCTTTCAATGACTCTGGGAAAGTTACTGGAGATCCATTGGCGGGAGGGGGTCACGGTCCCCATTGGGGTTGGGACCACCTTTCTGCCACAACAGTTACTTCAACAGTTTTGAGGTATTGAGAAGGGGGAGGAAGGAGGTTCTCTCTGGGACTTCTATGATGCTCTTGTTGTTTTTAATGCCATGCTTCTATACCCAATATATGCCCGCCCTCAAGCGACCGTCATGTATAAGCCTCCCCACATACACTTGCTTCTCCTAGACCTCTGCCTCAGGCAGTGACAGAGACCCACGGGATGGAACTGCCTATAGTCAGCTGGAATATATGGGGCATTTTAGACAAGATTAAACGATGTGCCATACTCCATCAGGCCAAATTGTTTGATTACGGTTAGGTTTATCACTCCAGATTCACGAGGGGCTCCTGCAGGGTGGCAATCATAATCCATCGCAGGGTTTGGTTCGTTCACCTCAGATCATGACTAGACCCCTAGTCAGGTACATTATATGACGAGTCTGTTACCCTGACTAGTGTCTACATCCCTCCACCCCTGACCTGGGGCTTTTTTGAAAACCTGATGAACACCTGGGTCGAGATCTTATGCAGTCTGACAGTTGTCGGAGGAGACTGGGATGATGTTAAGTGCCCGCCTCGAGAGGAGAGATTGGGCGGTATGATGAGTGATATTTGGCAAAACTTGCAACAATTTGAGCTGGGTTAGACAATATCGTGCCGTCAGGGCCATGGTTATCGGGAATAGTGCGAGGCTGTAGTGCCAGCTGGCAAAGCAGATGCAGCATTGTGCTAAGCTAATCACCCCACTCATAGATCCTGATATCGGCAGCGAGCCATGCCAACTTGGCCTCTTCTAATAATTTGTTGGAGTACAGCTGTTGTGTGAGGAGTAGTTGCCGGCATGCTATGCTTCCCTCCACCCCCCTAATCCCATAGTCGAGCTCAGTGAGTTGAGCCTCTAACTGGGACAGTGTATCCCGTCTCTTTTGGTGCTGTGCTGAACTGAAGGAGATATCTGCACCCCGTATGGTGGGCTTCATGGCCTCCCACACTACCACCAGGGAATCCACTGATCTTTTATTGTGCGTTAAGTTTTCTGCGCTGGCCTCATGCATATGTAATTTGTAATGGTGGTCCTGCATGTGCCATGCGGAATGGCGACACTGGATGTCCAGGTGTTGTAGGCCCAGTGATAGCTCCAATGTCACTGGGGCATGATCGGAGAGGCATCTGGGCAATATCTCTACCCTATCATTCTGTGGAGGTGTCCAAGGGTATACAGATATAATCCAAGTTGTCGAACAAATCATGTATGTTTGAGTAATATGTAAACTCTTTTTTTGGGACCTTGGATTGCCTCTACACTATTTCTGGAAAGAACCACTTACTTGTGGTCCCCATAGTTGTGTTCTCTGATACTTGATGAGCGAATACAGAGGGTGGCGGACTTGTTGCCGTAAAATATTTTTCTGAAGTGTACTATACAATTACCTGGCCAGATATTGGCGTTTATATTTTTTAGTAGGTTGTTTGTGCCAGTTGTGACTAGACTGGAGAATTGGCCTGAGTCCTTGTCTCTGCTGAATTTATTAAGAGGTGCCATTGTAACATTTCAAATTCTCCTTTTCTTGGGTTAATTTTATGCATGCTGCTTTTAGTGTTTTTTACAGTTCATCTGCCATTTCCCCCCAAGGAGAATTACACATGTTGCTGTCATATGCGAACCATCAGTGTTTGTTTTTTCCATTGATTCTTTTGGGAGTTCCTGGTTGCTGGAACGATATCACACCAGTTCAACAAGAATCTGCTTGACCCTGTGTAGGTCTTCTGATATAAAGAGGGACATTTCACCCAGTGTAGCTTTTTTCTGTTTCTACCTTACATTCAGTATTGTTGTTTGGGATTCTTGAAAATACTCAATATTTTCTTCATATTGCTAAGTTGTTTCAAGAGGTACATATATACTATAGACCATGGGTACTCACAAACTTTCTCTCGGGGGCCAAATTTACAGTGTGGTTTGTGGCCGAGGGCCGCACCGGTCGGGGCGGGGTCAGAGGGGGAGGGCCGGGGCTAAAACAAAAAGAAAACGTGTGAACATGAGGTTGCACACAGGTCCCTGCAGCATATGCCTTCATCCACTGAGCCACCAGACCCAGCATACATACATTTCTCTCTCCCTCCTGCCCTCCCTCTCCCTCCTGCCCTCCCTCTCCCTCCTGCCCTCCCTCTCCCTCCTGCCCTCCCTCTCCCTCCTACCCTCCCTCTCCCTCCTGCCCTCTCTCTCCCTCTCCATCTCTCTCTCCCTCCAGTCCTCCCTCTCCCTCCTGCCCTCTCTCTCCTTCCTGCCCTCCCTCCTGCCCTCCCTCTCCCTCCTGCCCTCTCTCTTCCTCCTGCCCTCCCTCCTGCCCTCCCTCTCCCTCCTGACCTCCCTCTCCCTCCTGCCCTCCCTCTCCCTCCCTCCTGCCCTCCCTCTCTCTCTCCCTCCTGCCCTCTCTCTCCCTCCTGCCCTCTCTCTCCCTCCTGCCCTCCCTCCTGCCCTCTCTCTCCCTCCCTCTCTCTCCCTCCCTCTCCCTCCTGCCCTCCCTCTCTCTCCCTCCTGCCCTCCCTCTCCCTCCCCCTCTGTCATCTCACTGTGTGTGTGCCTGTCTGTGTCAGCCTTCAGCCCGGGCTGAGACAGCTTCCTCAGCGCGCACACACAGAAAGATCCCTATCTGGCAAGAAGTTTCTCATGACTAAAATGCAGTTTGCGTGAGCCCTTCTGATAATTACAGTGTCCATGCGACTGTGAGTGAATGGACACTGCATCAGGGTCATTAAAGGGAGGGACAGAGAGACAGCCGTCCATCAGTCGCACCAAACTACTTAGCAGGTCTTTAAAAGACCATTTACTTATTATTGAGGCTTTGTTGTAGCGCCCCTGCATCTCCACTCTGACAATCACCGCTCGCCCGGCCCCACAGAGCAGAGGCTTTGTCGCATTTCACATCTTAGCGCCCCTGCATCTCCACTCTGCTCTGTGGGGGCCGGGGGAGAAGTGATTGTCAGAGTGGAGATGCAGGGGCGCTAAGAGGTGAAATTAAACAAAGCCTCTGCTCTGTGGGGGCCGGGGGAGCAGTGATTATCAAAGTCTCCGAGTCAAGCACTGCTGCGGCGGTGTTTGCCAACACTAATAAATAATTTTTCAAGCACAGGTACAATTGTCTCGAAGGTCTGCGGGCCGCCAAGGAAGGTTTGCCGGGCCGCTGGCGGCCCGCGGGCCGAACTATGAGTCCCCATGCTATAGACAATAATGTCTGGTTGAGAGAAAGTCTTTATCAAAACTGCTTGAGACATATTGGTGGTGAGTTCCAAGGAGATGAATTCCGTTCAAATGTCCATACTTTGATCTCTCTGCATCTGTTTGGAATTGCTTTTAAGGCATGTGAAATGGGGTTATTACGTAGCAGAGGGCCATGATTCCTCTATAGATATAATTGAGCAGTCAGTGAAGTCTGGATCTCCCAGTTTGCTTGAAATTCCAGTTGTTGTACTTGGTCCTTTCTGCAGTGTCTCCCCCAAACTTTTTGCATTCATGTGTCCCTAAAACATTGTAAAATCGGCCTACATCTGATTAACATATTTAATATACTGGGTGCCATATTCACACTTAGGGGCCGATTACGATGTCGGAGGGACTTTGGACAGGAGCTGTAACCGACCGACCTGCTGTTGTCGGTTACAGCCCTGCTAGTACGATGCGACCGAACAGGGTTTGGTCGCATTTGTATACTTTACAATACAAGCATGCATTCCGAGCGGAATGCATGCCTGCATTGTTGAAAGCAGGGTTGCAGTTCATCCCTTCATCCCTGCACCCTGTGGCCGGCACCCCAAGGTGCCTGCCACCGGGTGCAGGTATCAACAGAGGGGCACCATAGGTGCCCCCAAGCTGCCATTCGGCAGCCTTGCACCCAAGGGAGACTTGCTGGTGGCCTCCAAAGACAGTTTCCGACTGCCTTTTTGTGCCGCACAGACCGGCACGAAAAGACAGTGAAAAACTGCCATTGTACTCTCTCGGTCCTAAAGAGGCGACTGGGGGAGTACTGGAGGATTTCCGGATGGCAGACGGACTCTCCGAGCCCGTCGTAGGCCATCCGGGAATCCGAGTCGGATTCCATTCCGACCGAGCCCATCGGAATGACTCGGTCGGAATGGAATCCGGCCGGCACTGACCGATTTGGTCGGAAGGCCCAAACATAGTTCGGAGGCCTTCCGACCTGAATTGGAATTGGCCCCTTAGTTGTAAAAATCTGAAAACATCAACCACTATTGATCAATCTCCCTTGTGTCAGATTTGGTGATCCTAATATGAATGCCAGTTATAATCATAAATCATTGCAAACCCTCATCCCATAGGGCTTGAGAAATCATGTCCCATCATTCCTGTACATAATCAGCAAGAAGGTCGCCCAAAAATGTACAAAGCTCATTACTATATAGTCACTCTTCCTTGTGTCTGAGTTGGCGTTCCGAGAACAGGCGCTGTTGGACTTGGTGCTCGCTGCAAGGTGACCCCCAAACATTTTTACTTTACACCTCCTGTGTTCTGAATTTCGTTTTTTGTTGTATTAGGAATCTGTGCACTTTACCACTGCTAACCAGTAAGAAAGTGCTCTTGCTCTGTCCTTAAAACATAGTAAAATTGACTTACACCTAACTTGCACGTTGAAATTACCTTTAATTCCCTAGTAAAGAGGGACTATATGTGCCAAGAAATTTCCAATGCTCTCAGTCGAGGTAATTTTAAATAGATTCTTTATTGATTATTTTCTTCAAATTAAAACAGTCAAAACAATTATTCTGTTTTCCCATACAAGAGCTTCACCAGGGCTGTACCATAAAAAATTCTAATAAGTTCCCAAAACCTCTAGTTATAAAATTAAAAACATAATCTACATACATTGTCAATTCAATAAAATTCCAACAATATCAAATATGATGTATTGGCATATGGACTTTTGGCAGAAAAAAATGATATTTCATTAGATGCAATATGCATAGGTAAAGTATCATACTCTGGAGACATGTTTTCCTTTCATCTAATCAAAAACTACAAAAGAAAAAAGTTTTTAGAAGTTTCATACAGTTGAGCTATTGAGACATTGTTGGTTGGACTTTCTGAACCAAAAAAACTACTAGAAATTAGGGGTGGGCGGTAAGCTCTGCTCCGCAGGTAGAGTTCACGGAGTTTTGCCCTCTAAATGCATTTTGCTTGACCGGTGCACAGTCTAAATATCGAATCCTAAATATCGACCTACAGAAATATCGAGTTTGTAATATCGAAGGTACAGAATATCAAGGCCAAGTATATCGTTGGACAGAATATCGACCCTAAGGTAAGTATTATCGAATTTTTTTATATCGAGTAAGTAATATCAAAGTTAGTAATATCGATATCAAATATATTGATGTTTCTAATCTCGATGTTACTAATATCGATATTTGTATTATTGTTTTGTATTTTATTATGTATTTAATATGAATGTGTTTATATTTTTTTGTTAAGTATTCTACAGGTTTTAAATTATATGTATACTATATTTATATGTTAAAAAAAATGTAAATCAACTTTTGTGTTTTAGTACTGGAGAGTGTTGTGGGTTTATAGAGGAATAGGGTGGGAAGTAATTTAATTCTAGTAAATTAATTATTAATTTTTAGGAATTATAAATTAATTTTAATTAATTTTTGCATTTAAGTTCTGTAGCGGGTTGTGGGTTTATAAGGGAAATTGGGTGGGAAGTAACTTAATTGTAATTAAGTAATGATTTTTTTATTTATTGGTACTGATAATAATTTTATTTTTAATTAATTATTCCTTTTTAATAAATTGTTTTATTTAGTAATTAATTGTTTTAATTGGTAATTATTTTTTAATTGGTAATTAAGTTTTTTAAATCGTAATTAATTGTTATTAATTGGTAATTAGATTTTATTGAATGATTAATTGATAATTATGTTAAGTGCATTATTTTATCATTGGATTGTGTTGTGGGTTTATAGGGGAATAGTGTTGGAAGTAATTGAAATCTAATTAAGTAATTATTAAATGTATTTTTGGAAATTGATCATTAATGTATTAGAGATTAATTATTAATTGGTAAATATTTTATATTATGATTGGTTATGAAAATACATTTTTTGTTGATTAATCATTAATTGCTAATTACATTTTATTAAATATTATTTATTGATATTTTTAATTTGTATATTAAATAGTAATTATAAATTGGTAATTGATGTTTAATAAATATTATTTCTTGGTATAAAACCATTTTATTGTTCAATATTTTTAATTGTGAATCAATTTCTAATAATCAATATGTTTTTGTTATGAAAACTGTTATTGTTCAATATTTATTATTTGGTAATTAATATTTATTAATTACTATTCATTGTTTTTTATTATTAATGTTTGGGTAATTAATTATTCAATTGTAATAATTTTTTTAATAATTATTTATGGGTATTTGTAAATAATTTAGAGTTATTTAAAAATTAAATTATTAATTATTTTAAATACAAAAATTATGTATAAGTATGTTATATTTAACTTCTACGCTATCCAACACTTTCCCTACTGTTCCACTCTCTGGAGTTGAATAGTAATTTTTACCCCTACGCCATCCAATGCTTTCCCTACTGTTGCACTCTCTGGAGTTGGAATAGTAATTTGTACCCCTACGCTATCCAACGCTTTCCCTACTGTTGCACTCTTTGGAGTTGGAATAGTAATTTTTACCCCTACGCTATCCAACGCTTTCCCTACTGTTGCACTCTGGCGTGGGAATAGTAATTTTTACCTCTACGCTATCCAACGCTTTCCCTAGTGTTCCACTCTCTGGAGTGGGAATAGTAATTTTTACCCCTACGCTGTCCAACACTTTCCCTACTGTTGCACTTTCTGGAGTGGGAATAGTAATTTTAAGCCCTACGCTATCCAACATTTCCATTACTGTAGTTTTTTGGGGAGTTTGAATAGTAGTTTTATTTCTTTAGCGATTTAATATTTTTTGTATTATTTTAGATTATGTAGTATATATTTAATTTTAAAAATATTGAAAGTGAATGTAATTTTTTTGATGTATTAAACATAATTATTTAGTTTGTATTTATGTTACTGTTTTATGTGTGTATATGGATTTGTAATTTATAACATTTTTAATCATTCATAAGTTATTAAAATAATATTTTAAGTAGTATATATTATATATTTTATGTATATGTTTAATTAATGTTTTATTATTATATATGTATTACTTATCAATGATAAACATTATTAAATATTTTAACTGTGTTTATTTTATTTATAAGTATTATTTACTTTATTTTACATATTTTTTAACAAAAAAACGATATTTTTATAACAATATTTTTAACATCGATATTTTATTTTCTATTGTTTTGTACCTACCATTTTGTCGATAGGATGTCGATATTCTTGCCTTCGATATTCTTGCGTCGATATTTCTTTAGGGCGATATTCTGACCATCGATATTCTGTCAGTGATTTTTGCTTGACCCTATCATGGTATTTCCTCAGGACAGGCTTGACCGTCACACAGTTTGACATGCGCAGATCTTGTCATCCTTGTTGTAGAGGGTTAGCTGCATTTCCCACATGAATTTGAGCCAGAGGCATCTCAACACAGTGTGCAGCAGGATGGCAGAGGAAGCTAAGAGACAGGCGGGCTGAGCAGACGTGGATAACTAGATGAACGTAACCGTCCTGGGAAACTATGTGATGATCACGTCCATAACGTGTTGATCAGAAGAAATACTTGGAAGCTCGGAGGAACTAGATGTAGTATGTTATGTGCACATGTGAGGTATGACTTTCAATGGTCGGAAGAGGCAGTAGTAACCCAGGGGGTTGATCTATCCAAACCAGCAGCACCACATGGTCTGCACACAGTTTAGACCATGGCAATTAGCTGCACCCACGGCCCAGAAACAATCACAAGATGCAGCCCCAACATGTGTGACTGATTGAATCCCAGGGTTTATAAACAAAACAAACAAAATATGACCTTATGTAATGTTATCTGGTGCTGCTGATGTAAAGCACACTGATGCATTTGGGCCACATTCACGCCAGATAAAACTACAAAAAAAATGCATGCGCAGTTTGGAGTGGTAAAATATCGTCCATTTGCAACCTGTGTCGTGTTCCATGGAGTGGAAAAATCCTAACTTTAAGACTTTCGGTATTCACAAAAGGCATTTAGGAGTCCTAAAGTTATGACTCCTAACTTTAGGACTCCTAAATGCCTTCTGTAAATATCGAAAGTCTTAAAGTTAAGATTTTTCTGGGATTAGGAGTAGTGAAGTTAGGACGCCTAACTTTAGGACTCCTAAATACCTTCTGTGAATACCGAAAGTCTCAAAGTTAGGATTTTTCTCAGTTTAGGAGTAGTAAAGTTAGGAGTCCTAACTTTAGGACTCCTAAAAGCCTTCTGGGAATACCGAAAATTTCAAAGTTAGGATTTTTCTCAGTAGAGGAGTGTAAAGTTTGGACTCCTAACTTTAGGACCCCTAAATGCCTTCTGTGAATTTCGGTATTCACAAAAGGCATTTAGGAGTCCTAAAGTTAGGACTCTTAACTTTAGGACTCCTAAATGCCATCTGTGAATACCGAAAGTCTTTAAGTTAGGATTTTTCTCAGTTTAGGAGTAGTAAAGTTAGAAAATCAGTAAGTGCCTTCTGTGAATACCAAAATGAGTAAGTGCCTTTTGTGAGTACCAAAATGGTAGTAAGTTTAGTATTTTGTCTCAAGTTAGTTCTGTGAATCGATCCCTATGGATTTACCAACCTGCAACTAAGACTACATAAATCATTATAAACTAAACTCTGCTACCAGACTTTCATTGTTACACTATTATGTTAACCCAAAAGGCTGGCTCTGGTGTTACTAGTCAGGTAGCTATGTTTTCCGGGTGCTGTTTACCAGGCATCTGATGTTGGGGGCGGGTGAATGGAGCTGCGTGTAAACCGGACTAACCAGTGTAGCTGTTCTTGAACCTTAATTCTTCATTTTGCTCCCCAAACCTGAACCTCAGCTATCAGAACATCCTCCAGTGGTGGGATCACTGACATGCCTGCAACTGCTGCATATTCTGATGATCCTACTGACTTTGTTCTTCATGCCTTGGCTCTGCTCAGTTGTGCTCTGCTTCAGTCTTGCCAGGTGGCCAGTGGGGCTCCATAAATTGCAAAATGAGTGTTAAGAGCAAACATAAAGGTGCACATGTGGATATATGAGCATTATATACTCTAGGCAAGTAGGAGCTGTGTAGTGAATGATGCTTATTGATAAGGGAACTAAGTGTAGTAATGGCAACACTGAGGAAAGTCATTTTTGCTAGTATTTTTGCTGACATCCAACATCTTTCCAATGCATTTGGAGTGCTCCAATTAGGTGCCCAACAGACAGACACTATTTGGTTAGGTGTCAAGGGACACTAATCAGACACTGTCAGACCTGGCATCCTTGGCGTGGTTTCCCCCTATCTTTTTGCCTCTACCTCCTGTATTTTTGAAGCTGTGCTGATCAGTGTCAGAGTATAAGTGCTCCCTGTGTAAATTGTTATTGTAATTGGATATACCTGATTGGAATATTTCTATCACCCAGAAGTCCCAAGTAAAGTGCACTGAGTGTGCCAGGGCTGGTGATGTCAAATGCTACTAGTGGGCCTGCAGCACTGATTGTGCCACCCATATGAGTAGCCCTAAAATGGTGTCTCGGGCCTGCCACCGCAGTGCCTGTGTGCAGTCTGTGAACTGCCATGTCCTCCTGGTCAGTGCCCCCACTGATTGGGCCTAACCCTTCCCTTTATGTACACATTGGTCACCTCTATGGAAGGCCCAAGGTACCCACTTGGACAGGCTGCAGTGTATGTGAAAGGTAGGGCATGTACTTGTGCAGGTGACATGCTCTGGTAGTGAATTACAGCCATTTTCGTTTTTCACTGCTGTAAGGCTATCTTGCTCCATAGGCTATCATGGGGGATGCTGGCTACTGTGGCTACCTGCATATCTTCCCATAGGAACAAGATAGGACATAAAAGTCTGGTATCCCTGTACTCAGAATTTAATAACACATCTTTTAGGAAAGGTTGTGTTTAAATCCTGTGTTTGAGAACAGCACTTTTATAAAGTAGCTGTTCTCTTGTCTGACCTTTCTGTGTGCCTTGGCCTGTTTGTGAATTGACTGTCTGGTTTGAGAGTTACAGGGGCTGGGGAGCCCCCAGGAGGCTGGCTGGGTCAGTCCTAGGCTGAATGACTGCATTTTCAACTTGAGTGGTGGGAGGAGATAGCACCTGGGCCTAAATAGGCTCCACAATGCTGGCTCCACCTCCTGCTGGGTGGCTGACGACCCTGCCCCTCACTCTAAAAGGAAAGTAGAAGCCAGAAAAACAAAGTGCTCAAGGAACACCCAGAAATGGTTCAGACAGGGCTCAGGGCCCACTTGCACAAAGAGCACAAAGACTTCTAGAGGTATAAGTACAGGACCCCCGACAACAGAAAATTAGATCATCCTGGAATCAAGAAGGAATCTCTGTCAGGGAGAAAGCTGAAACAGAAGAAGGAAGAGTGTCCTGCTATTGCTCTGCTGGACTGACCTGCTGTTGCTTTGCTGCCAGGACAGGGGAAGGACTTTGCTTTGTGCTGTGTCCCCTTGCTTGAAGGAATCTCCAAGGGCCCGAGAGAGAGCTGGCTCCCTGTTATGAAGTCCCAGGAACAAAAGGACTTCACCTCCAGCTTTCCTGAACTCTATTTAGAGAGTTCTGTCCTTCGTGGAGTGCGTGGCCCATGTGTGGTGGCTCTGGAAGTTGTACCTGTGTTGAGAAGCTGGAAACCAAGCTTTTAAAGACTTTGCTACAGAAAATTTATCGCAATCCGGGCCGAGCGAGAAAATTCCCGCCGCTACGAAGACCGAGATCGTTGCAGCACCTTTGAATGCTGCCTGAAGATGTCGCACCCTTCGTTAGCGGGAAGATTTCCGCCGCTGGGAACATCGTCGCAGAGCCTGTCGTCACTGGGTGAGATCACCGCATCACGTCGCTGCGAGAATCATCGCAGAGCTCCGAGAATCATCGCATATTGCCTTTGCGGGAGAAAACTTCCTACAGAACCTACGCACCGGAATCCATACAAGTCATCACCTTCCTCCCCATACAGATCGGATTTATCGCTACAGGCCGCTACATCCAGCGTACTGTCGCTAACGCCTCCCCGGGGTCTCAGGAGTAACGCATCGCTTGTTTTCCACCGCTACAGCTTCTGTGCTTGGAACTTTTTATCTCTAACAAAGGTACTGTGGCTAAAACGTGACGCAACTGTGGATTATTTTATCTCTAAACCTAAGAACTCTTTTGCAACCATATTCTTGAACTGTGTATGTTGGATTTTTGTTGTTTTGGTCTTGTGTAGTTTAGATTAAATACCTTTATTTTTTTAAACTGTTGTGGAGTAAATTTGTGGTGTTTTTACTGTGTTACTGTGAGTTTTGGTACAAATACTTTACACATTGCCTTTGATAAGCCTTGACTGCTCGTGCCAAGCTACCAAGGGGGTGAGCAGGGTTATCTCCAAGGGTTTCCTCCTTACCCTGACTAGAAGCAAGGGTCCCTATTTGGACAGTGGTACCTACCTCTGCCAACTAGAGACCCCCAATTCTAACATTGTTGGTAAGCGGTGGGATTTGAACTTGTATTTGTACTAGACCTACATTGATTGGTGTACAACCCTAGAGAGCGCAGACCACTACGCCACCGCATACTACTGTTTTTTTGGTTGTTCTATTTTTGAGTAACTCTTCAAAGCATCATGTCTGTGAATGGAAAGGCACCCAGTGATGAGGCAAAATTAGAGTTTGGCATTGAGGATTTGTATTCCTACAAAGTTGAGCAGCGTAGGAAATTCTGCCATGAGTTTGAGTGCCCCATAAAGAGCGGCTACAGGAAGGATGAGCTGCAGAGAATCTTGAAGGCCCATTGGGAGGCACAAGAGGGAAATTATGTAAGTACCGGGAATTGTTTTCAAACCACAGATCTGCCTGCGAGCAGAACAGGCTCAAGGCCTGGCAGCAACCATTCCAGTAGGGGCTTCACCCAAGAAGAGTTACAAGAAAATTAGAGAGTGAGAGAATATGACTTGGAAGTCATGAAGTTAAAAATGGAGAGAGAAAGGGCGGCGGAGAGCAAAAATGCCCGTGCCTTGGAGGAAAATAAATTGCTTTTGCCTCATGAGTTCAGCATGAGAGAACTGGATCTTAAAGCCAAGGAGGTGGATGCCAGTTCAAATGGTGGCAGCGCACAGCCAGTGCAGGGGGTTAAAGTATATATTCCCAAGGATCTGGTACAGAATTACAATAGGAGTGAGGATATTTATGCCTGGTTTACTTCTTATGAAATTGCATTGAGAATGAATGGTGTGCCTGAACAGCATTGGGGGGCGGGCCTGTGGAAACATTTTGAGACTTCTGGGAGGAGTGCTCTAGAGCCCTTAGAGTTAGCAGGTGCCATGACCTACCCCAATATGAAGGAGGCCCTATGTCTAAGGTATGGACTTACTCCAGAGCAGTAAAGACTGCAGTTTAGAAAATCTAAAAAGAAAGAGTCTGAGACTTGGATGGAGTGTGTGAATTTGTACTCGCATGCACTGGAAGGTTGGATGAAGGGCAGCAAAGTAACTGATTATAAAGGTTTGTTGCATTTAATTAGTTGGGAGCACTTGAGTAGTCTATGTGTTCCAGAGCTGCGCCAGCATCTTTCAGACAGCAAGCTGACAGACCCCATTGAGCTTGCTAAGGAGGAGGACCGCTGGTCCAGCACCAGGGTCCACAAAGGAATTGTGGGTACCACAGCCAAAGGTGGGCAGGGTCCCCAGCCGAAGAGTGGGGGGGACAAGGGTAACCAAAAGGAGTTCTCTCAAGGGCCCCAAAATAGTTCCCAGGGAAAGGAGTCCCAACCCCCCAGACCTAGACAGCCATGGCCCCCTAGAGGCAGATGGGAAAACAGAGATCCCCCTACCTGCTTTCACTGCAAGGAGGTGGGACATGTTATCAACAGGTGCCCCAAGAAACCCCCAGCACCTGCTGGTGCTCCAGCCCCAGGGTTAGCAAGTGTAGTTTTGGGAGGGGATTTGATTTCTAGTGGGGAAGGGGTGCTAGCAGTGATGACCCTTGTCTCTTTAGGAGACCAAGAGATGGTCCAGGAAACCTTACTGCCCAATAACACTAAGAAATACGGGCAGAAGGTGACCGTCAATGTGAGGGAGATAGAGGCACTGAGAGACACAGGAGCCAGCATGACATCCGTGAGTTGTCAGTGGGTGTCTGAAGAGCAGTGTATCCCCAAAGTACTCCACCCAGTAGTTGCAGCTGATAGTTCAGTGTGCCTCTGCAAAGTGGCACGTGTTCCCTTTGAATGGGGGGGAGTCTACGGTCTTTTGGAAGTTGTTGTCAGTGATACCTTGCCTGTAGACTGTCTGCTAGGTAATGACCAGGAGAGTTCTCCATGGAAGGATGTAGAACACAGAACTCATTTGGAGATGTTGGGGTTGCCTGCGTGGATCTGTGTGACCACGCATGCTATGGCAGCCAGTAGGGGTGATTCAGAAGAACTGGAGCCTGAAACAGTGGCGCAGAGACCTGCCAGGAGAGGAAAGGGCAGAGGGCACGGGAACCAAACCCCAGCCATTCCCACGGTCCAGGAAGGAGCAGAACCTGAGAGGGATGCCCTGGAACCTACAGGGGAACAGGTGGCCGAACTGGGCGACCTACCTGAGCTGACCCATTGGCAGCAAGAAGGTGGGCCCTCCAGGGAGGAATTCTGCAAGGAGCAGGAAGAGTGCCCTTCTCTCGTTGGTATGCGACAACAGGCTGCAGACCAGGCAGCAGGTGGAGCATCCAGAGATCACTTCATCTACTGGGAAGATGAGTTGTTATATAGTGAGCCCGAGTGCTGGTGGTACCCGCGCACTTCAGGAACTTCCTAATGGGTCTGGCTCATGACGTGCCTCTCGCAGGACATCTGGGGCAAGACTAGACCTACCACAAGCTTGTCGCCCACTTCTACTGGCCCCAGATGAAGAAGCACGTCTGTACCTTTTGTAGATCTTGCCAAACATGTCAGGCCAGTGGCAAGACTGGAATGAACTGCAAGGCACCCCTCAAACCCTTTCCTGTGGTGAGCACCCCTTTCGAGCAGGTGGGCATCAACATTGTGGGGCCCCTGGACCCCAAGACAGCCTTAGGCAACAGGTTCATCCTGGTCTTCGAGGACCATGCCACCCGGTACCCGGAAGCAGTCCCTCTCAGGACAATCACAGCACCCATGGTGGGCCGTGCATTGATGGGGATCTTTTCCTGTGTGGGGTTCCCCAGAGAGGTGGTCTCCGACCGTGGTACCAACTTCATCTCTAGGTACATGAAGTCTCTGTGGGAGGAGTGTGGGGTAACTTATAAGTTCACCACTCCTTAACACCCTCAAGGAAATGGGTTGGCTGAAAGGTTCAACCGCACCCTGAAAGGTATGATTATGGGCCTAGCGGAGCCCATGAGACGGAAGTGGGACATCTTCCTACCATATCTGTAGTTTGCCTACAGGGAAGTGCCTTAGAAGTCCTTAGGGTTCAGTCCCTTTGAACTCCTGTCTGGCCAACCTGTTAGAGGATCTCTCACACTGGTGAAAGAGGGGTGGGAGAAATCCCGTGGGAAAACCGCCCAGGATGTGTTCAGCTATGTGCTGGCCATCCACAACCAGACACAACGCTTCAGGAAGCTTGCTCAGGAGAACCTGGAAGCTAGCCAGGAAGAAATGAAAGGATGGTACGATCAGAATACCACTCCGGTCAAATTTCAACCTGGGCAGAAAGTGTGGGTGATGGCGCCAGTGGAGCCTTGTGTGCTCCAAGACAAGTGGACTGGGCCATATGAGGTGGTGGAGCGCAAGAACAAAGTAACCTACCTGGTTAACTTGAAGACTCCCAGGCAGCCCCTGAGAGTCTTGCATGTGAACCGCCTCAAACCATACTTTGAGAGGTCTGAAGTGACAATGCTCATGGCTACAGATGCTGGAGGGGAAGAGGATAGTGATCCTCTCCCTGACCTCCTGGCAGCTAAGGAGCAAGCCTGGTCAGTGGATGGAGTGGTCTTCTCGCCCACCCTGACCCCAGAACAGCAGAGGGACTGTCGCCAGGTGTTGGGTCAGTTTCCCTCCTGTTCTCCCTGACACCAGGTATCACCAATTGGTGCATCCATGATGTGGACACTGGAGATAGTCTGCCTGTGAAACAGAAATTTTACATGGTAGCTGACAAGGTCAGGGCCAGCATCAAGGAGGATGTTTCCAAGATGTTGGCGCTAGGGGTAATTGAATTGAGCCCTCTAGCAGCCCCTGGGCTAGCCCAGTGGTCTTAGTCCCAAAGGCTGCTGCGCCCGGTGCAACTCCAGAACTCCGGTTTTGTGTGGACTATCGTGGGCTCAATGCGGTCATCAAGACTGACGCACACCCCATCCCCAGAGCTGATGAGCTCGTGGATCGGTTGGGAGCTGCCCGGTACCTCAGTACGTTTGATTTAACTACGGGGTACTGGCAGATTGCCTTAACTGATGGGGCCAAAGAGAGGTCAGCATTCTCAACACCAGAGGGGCACTTCC
Organism: Lissotriton helveticus; assembly: GCF_964261635.1. Classification (NCBI taxonomy): domain Eukaryota; kingdom Metazoa; phylum Chordata; class Amphibia; order Caudata; family Salamandridae; genus Lissotriton; species Lissotriton helveticus. Next base: position 608,847,483 of record NC_136063.1, read on the forward strand.
AGTTCCGAGTCATGCCCTTTGGGTTGAAGAATGCCCCTGCCACCTTCCAGAGACTGGTTAACCAGGTACTGACCGGGCTGGAGGAATTCAGCGCCGCATACCTGGATGACATTGCTGTGTTCAGCTCCACATGGGAAGAACATTTTCAACATCTCTGTGAATGTTGAAGGCTCTGCAAAGGGCAGGCCTCACTATCAAGGCCAGCAAGTGCCAGATAGGGCAGGGATCTGTGGTGTACTTGGGACACCAGGTAGGGAGCAGCCAGGTGGTGCCTCTACAGGCAAATATTGATACCATTCTGGCTTCGGAGCCCCCCAAGACCCAGACAGGAGTGAGAGCCTTCTTAGGACTCACCGGGTATTACAGACGGTTTGTCAAAGGATATGGCACCATCGTTGCCACCTTAACAGAGCTGACCTCCAAGAAACAGCCCAAGAAAGTGAGGTGGACCGAAGCCTGCCAGACTGCTTTTGATGCCCTGAAGACTGCCATGTGCACAGCACCGGTGCTCAAGGCACCCGACTTCTTTAGTAAGTTCATAGTGCAGACAGACGCTTCAGAGCATGGTGTGGGAGCAGTACTCTCACAGATCAACGACGAGGGCTGGGACCAGCCTGTAGCTTTCATTAGTAGGAGGCTACTCCCCATGGAACAGAGGTGGAGTGCAATTGAAAGGGAAGCTTTGCTGTGGTCTGGGCTCTGAAGAAGTTGAGCACCTACAGGCTTGGGACTCACTTCCGTGTTCAAACAGACCACAGGCCCCTCAGATGGTTAATGCAGATGAGGGGTGAGAATCCAAAACTGTTGAGGTGGTCCATCTCCCTACAAGGAATGGACTTCACGGTGGAACACCCCCTTGGCACAGAACACACCAATGCTGATGGTCTAACCCGGTTTTTCTGCCTTAGTGAAGAAAACTCCCAAGAGGGTGTGCAGTTCCCCCCACTTTCAGCTGGAGGGGACACATGTTAGACCTGGCATCGTTGGCGTGGTTTCCCCCTATCTTTTGCCTCTACCTCCTGTATTTTTGATGCTGTGCTGGATTTCGTTTTTGCTGGTTAGATGCTTTGGACACTCTGCCACTGCTGATCAGTATCAGAGTGTAAGTGCTCCCGGTGTAAATTGTTATAGTAATTGGATATACCTGATTGGCATATTTGTATCACCCAGAAGTCCCTAGTAAAGTGCACTGAGTGTGCCAGGGCTGGTGATGCCAAATGCTACTAGTGGGCCTGCAGCACTGATTGTGCCACCCACATGAGTAGCCCTAAAATGGTGTCTAGGGCCTGCCACCACAATGCCTGTGTGCAGTCTGTGAACTGCCATGTCCTCCTGGTCAGTGTCCCCACTGACCGGGCCTAACCCTTCCCTTTCTGTGCACATTGGTCATCCCTATGGGAGGCCCAAGGTACCCCCTTGGGCAGGGTGCAGTGCATGTGAAAGGTAGGGCATGTACTTGTACAGGTGACATGCTCTGGTAGTGAATTACAGCCATTTTCATTTTTCACTGCTGTAAGGCTATCTTGCTCCATAGGCTATCATGGGGGGTGTTGGCTACAGTGGCTACCTGCATATCTTCCCATTGGAACAAGATAGGACATAAAAGTCTGGTATCCCTGAACTCAGAATTTAATAACACATCTTTTAGGAAAGGTTGTTTTTAAATCCTGTGTTTGAGAACAGCACTTTTATAAAGTAGCTGTTCTCTTGTCTGACCTTTCTGTGTGCCTTGGCCTGTTTGTAAATTGACTGTCTGGTTTAAGTGACAGGGTCTCTGGAGCCCCCAGGAGGCTGGCTGGGTCAGCCCTAGGCTGAATGACTGCATTTGCAACTTGAGTGGTGGGAGGAGATAGCACCTGGGCCTGAATAGGGCTGTGCCTGCCTTCCACAATGCTGGCTCCACCTCCAGCTGGGTGGCTGACGACCCTGCCCCTCACTCTGAAAGGAAAGTAGAAGCCAGAAAAACAAAGTGCTCAAGGAACACCCAGAACTGGTTCAGACAGGGCTCAGGGCCCACTTGCACAAAGAGCACAAAGACTTCTAGAGGTATAAGTACAGGACCCCTGACAACAGAAAATGAGATAGTCCTGGAATCAAGAAGGAATCTCTGCCAAGGAGAAAGCTGAAACTGAAGAAGAAAGACTGTCCTGCTGTTGCTCTGCTGGACTGACCTGCAGTTGCTTTGCTGCCATGACAGGGGAAGGACTTTGCTTTGTGCTGTGTCCCCTTGCTTGAAGGAATCTCCAAGGGCCCGAGAGAGAGCTGGCTCCCTGTTATGAAGTCCCAGGAACAAAAGAACTTCACCCCCAGCTTTCCTGAACTCTATTGAGAGAGTTCTGTCCTTCCTGGAGTGCGTGGCCCATGTGTGGTTGCTCTGGAAGTTGTACCTGTGTTGGGAAGCTGGAAACCAAGCTTTTAAAGACTTTGCTATATAAAATTTATCGCAATCCCGGACGAGCAAGAAAATTCCCGCCGCTACGAAGACTCAGATTGTCGCAGCGCCTGTCGCCGCTGCCTGAAGACGTCGCACCCTTCGTTAGCAGGAAGATTTCCGCCGCTGCGAACATCATTGCAGAGCCTGTCATCGCTGGGTGAGATCACCGCATCTCGTCGCTGCGAGAATCGTCGCAGAGCCCCGAGAATCATCGCATCGTGCCTTTGCGGGAGAAAACTTCCTACGGAACCTACGCACCAGAATCCATACAAGTCATCACCTTCCTCCCCATACAGATCGGATTCATCGCTACACGCCGCTACATCCATCGGAACTGTCGCTAACGCCTCCCCGGGGTGTCAGGAGTAACGCATCGCTTGTTTTCCACCGCTACAGCTTCTGTGCTTGAAACTTTTTATCGCTAACAAAGATACTGTGTCTAAAACGTGACGCAACTGTAGATTATTTTATCGCTAAACCTAAGAACTCTTTTGCAACCATATTCTTGAACTGTGTATGTTGGATTTTTGTCGTTTTGGTCTTGTGTAGTTTAGATTAAATACCTTTATTTTTCTAAACTGTTGTGGAGTCAGTTTGTGGTCTTTTCACTGTGTTACTGTGAGTTTTGGTACAAATACTTTACACATTGCCTTTGATAAGCCTTGACTGCTCGTGCCAAGCTACCAAGGGGGTGAGCAGGGGTTATCTCAGAGGGTTTCCTCCTTACCCTGACTAGAAGCAAGGGTTCCTATTTGGACAGTGGTACCTACCTCTGCCAACTAGAGTTCTAACAGACACAAATTCCTGCACATTTCTTCACCCTCCCAATTACTGTACTAAAATGTAGACTAGCACTTTCTGGTGTTTGTTAGGGAGATGTGATGAAATAGACATTGAAACAAATGTCATAGTGTGCTGCAAAATCCAGAAGGAAGGAAAAATGGCTGGACAAGGAAGCCTGAGCTAGAACCTTTCGAAATAACAAATACAACAAGCAACAAAGTGCATCTGGAGAGCTTGGGAGGCTTAACAGAACAGACGTTACAATTTAAGCTTAATAAGAGACTAAGGCCCAGATGTATCATACTTTCACGCAGCGCAACGTGAAAGCAACCTTACCGTACCTTATTAATAGTAAATCTGGGAATGTACCAAAATCCATAGATGAATACTTGGTAAAACCCACGCTCCACCCATGAAATGCCTCACTGAGGCAGAGTAACGCAAGACAGCGATTTGCGCTGCCTTGCATTACTCCCGATCTATCAAGCCATGCAGGGCCACGTAAGATGGCCTTCCATAACTTGATAAATCTGATTTTATTGTTGCATCACCCTTGTGCCTCCTTGAGTAGCGCAAGGGTGACACAACACTATGATAAGTATGGGCCTTAATACTATATTAACAATATACAGTAGAATAATCAAGACACTTACTGAGTGGTAATCTATTGGAGATAAAAGAAAATCTCACAAATTTGAATTAGTAAATTCTCACTTACTGACGAAGTTGAATTGCAGGCATGACTCCTGTCCACCAGAGTTGCTGGGTTGTCCCTGATGCCATGCCTGGAAGTCCCATGGAGAACCATCCGTCCACAAAAAGGTCTTATTCTGCAGGCAAAGGAGATTGAAAATACACATGTACTGAAATCAGATGTGAATGTTTACTTGTTTTAAAATCTCCCTAAAGCAGACCCGTTTGCAGGTACATTGTCAAAAGTGAATGAAGCAACATGAGCCAATTGACTGTTCATAAAAATAACATTTACTTTAATGTGGCCCCAAAATTCACAGTTCAAGGCTCAACTGTTTCACCAAATGTAGGAAATCTGGTTCTGCTTAGCAGCAAACTCATAACCTGCGTTCTAATCTGACAAACCCTATGCTGTGCTCAGACAGAGAGGTCAAACTTTATATGTTACTGAAAAAAAGGCTTGCACATGATGCACTTCTGCCAATGCCGCTACATAAGTGAGTATGTTGGAGTGAAATGGGAGATGGAGACGAGATTTGGGGAGAAGGTACTCAAAATAAAAGAGAGTCAAGGGCTGGATGTACTGAAGTCACAAAAAGGTAGGATTTTCTACTATTAAGTGCAAATGACTGAAAAAAATGCCAAGACATGATAAACAGCAAAGCCTTTTTTTAAAATGTTTCTCAGAGCTGCCTGCCCATAATGGCAAACACTATGGCACCTTGCAGCTGCATAGAGGCAGACATGAATAAAAGGTAATAATTCAGGTTCACATTTAAAAATGTATGTATGGAAGCGGGTCGAGTGTTCTGGGTAAAGAAAGCCTGTTTGAAAGAATCATTCTTTAACAATGTGGAGCTGATGAACATCAAAGAACTAGTACTGGGTGTCCGTGGTCATGAATATGAGTTAGGCATAGCGGTAAATTACATGTATGAAAGCAGGTGGTAAAAATTCCTGAAAGTATAGGGAATGAAAGGAAAGCTACATAACAATACAAACAATGTAAGAGCTACCCAATAATACAAAACAAAAAACAGTTCATGTATGGAGCTAAAAAACAGCAGCTCACACTTCCATTCCATGGTATACCACCATGGAAGTAGTACTGCTGGGCCACTATATCATGCTATGCCAGATCCATGTTTCTCTACAACAAACTACGCGGCATAAGGATGGAAACCAGGCTACCAATCAATGACCTCAAATGGTGAAGTAAAGCAGGAGGCACAGTTAGGCTGGAACCCATTAACATGTCAGCTTGAGATTCAGGGTATACACAAGCTTGATACAGCAAAAGGGCACCATACAAAACATATTGTCATCATAACGCATACCTGAGAGCCCAACATCAGGGTCCTCTGCTGCCCCCCTTGCTGAAAATGTTAGCAGCACTAGAATTCAGGCACCACAAAGCAGACAGTAGGATTGGTGTGGGGCATTTGTCAATCATCCTTTAGCAAAATGCTCTGCTAAGTTTTTAAGGCTTTGCAGTCAGTTATTGCACAGCATATACAGTTATCCTTGGACACCATGACAGCTAATGCCAGCAAAGCAAGTATTTGTACTAAAGTAGGATTTCCTGGAATCCTGCCAATTGGCTGCACACATGTACACCTGGTGACTTCCATTAGACAGGAAAGGGCGCTGAAATAGTATAATGAAGCACATTATCAATTTGCAAATGATGTGTGATCTGGATCTGGGTATACTGAACTGGTATGTTAGGTGCAATGGATGCAACCACAATGAGACAATCCTGACAAAAAGCAACAATAGTCATACTGTGGTAACACTTAATTTTTAAGGTACTGGGTAGACAACTCAATCCTTCATTTTCAAGACTGTAATGCCTTATGATGTTTGTAGTCCAACCTCAATGGAGCTAAGCAGTACCGTTGGAGAGTTGTTAGCCCCTATGAAATCACATTCATTGATCAATGTGAATATGTATAACAAATTAACAATGATAATGATTTTCAGCCATGTTACAATTACAAAGTAGTCCCTGACAGGAGAGATTCACACAGAAAACAATTAATATAGGCCTGAGATCAGTCCTATAATAAAGCTGTCCAGCCAGCCAGAAATATTTAATAATGTATCAAATCACATAGAACACAAGAATAAAGTGGGACTCAATCCTGCGTTCAACGCAAAATATATAACAAACAACACAAATTAACAGAAATTCACAAATTCAGAAAAAGGCTCAGGCAGGGCAAGAAATGCTTGTAAATTGTATAAAGAATTGCAACAAGCAAACAATATGTAGTGACACCATTACACATCAGTAATTAATTCAATTGTGTTTAGGTTGCCTATGAGTCAACGACGTTTCGATCCCATAGAAGCAATGTTGGGATCATCATCAGGACGTAAAAATTACATGCCTGAGGGAATTTAGGCTTGAAAGACAATAGTGAGAGGTAGAAGGGGACAAAGGAAAAGTAAGTAGATAAAAAGGACTTCAGAAAAAATGGTCTATAACATAGTGCTAGTGAGAGACAATGGTGGCACAATTCATCCATCCAGACGTCATGTACTAGGTGTTGATATGATACACATGATGGGTGAAAAGAAACAACAATCTCAAAGTGCAACAATGGAGCAAGACCCTAAACTGTTACGGCGTGGATGCATCGGGTGAAATGGCAGCCTTGCATTAAAGTGCTATAGCGGTGTGAGTTTGCACAGCTTACCAAATGTAATAGCATGGGTCAAGCCATAGGCGATTGCGATAATGCCAGGAAGGGATTACTGCGGACGCACGGAGGCAAGTTAGATCACTCAAGCATCTTGTTGCTAGTAAAAAGAGACAAATTTCAGGAAAAGCCACTAATTGTATCGTCTAAAACCATTACAAGCATGCGTTTAGCTCTTACCATAGGAGAGGCGGTATTGGAGCGATTCCCATTGAAGGTCCTGGTATGGGGAAGTGCGGTACCCTTGTAAGAGGAGAGAAGGCGCACAGACAGAGGATGGTCATGTGACACATCACATAATAGGAAGGTGACTGCAGTGCTGGCCATGTTAAAAAGGGGAGAATTAGCCGAGTGAAATAAATATTGAGAGAAAAAAGTAAGGTATAGGTCATGAAAGGATAGTAAGGAAATGTAGGCATCTTTTTTTATAATAAACAGTTTCGTTGAGCTGACAGATGGAACTGTAAAAACAATGTGTTCCCCAGTAGGCAGAAACATTACGTGTTAATGGCGGCCTTCTAAGAGTGGAAGAAAATACATTTACTACTTCGTAGTTAGAAGACTGAATAACAAGAAAAACAGCGCGGTCCTCTTATAGTTGTGGAAGATCTCAAAAATAGAGTCAGCCTAATTAGGGGTTTTGAATGCCGTTAAACAGGGTGTATCGCTGTTGCCAGGTGTTAAAGACATTACTTCTTTAGGTCATACATCAGTGGTGGAGGGGAAGTACTTTGTCTCACTTTAAGGAATTCATACTTACTGACACAGTAATACTTGTAAGTAGTACAGTAAAGATCGGAGGATGGCCTGTGGGGAAAAAGGGGATAAAAAGATCACAGTTTGGAAAAAGTTCATGTTCAGGTAGGATCTTATAGTAAGGTAGCCCAATCTTCACGTCGGTTGTGTCCAGTTTTGATGCTTCCAGTGCGCAAGATCCACTTGAATCCCTCCTTGTTCAGTATTTGTCCTAGATCTGCTCTTCTTGGTGGTGGTTCGATCACACTGATTACAGTCCATCTTTAGTCATCCTTGCTGTGGGCATTGCTAAACTAATGTTCCAACATTGGTGCATTAGGTGTTTTGTAGCGTACTTGACTGTGGTCCTGGAATATTCACATTTGCACTTTTTGCGTAGTCTGTCCGATGTAAATTTTGTTGCATGGACATACAATTGCGTGAATTAGATTACATGTATTGCAGTTAGAAAATTGATTGGATTCAACCTTGGTGTTATTGAAAGTGAACTCTTTGCCCTCAATAGTGAATTTGCAGACACTGCAATTTCCGCATTTGGCATGTCCAGTCAAGGGTTCGAATCCCCAGTGTTCATTCAGTGTGCCTGATTGCTTTGTAGTACATAGTGCGGCTCTGACCAAGTGATCTTTGATATTCATACTCTTGCAGAAGGCAAAGTGTGGGCGGTCAATTGTCAGACTGCCAGCATTAAGGATACCCCAGTGTTCCAAGATGCATTTGCGCACCTTATGGGAGACTGGTGAGAAGGTTGTGATGCATACTAGTTGGTTTTTAGTGGATTTTGGTTTGGGGAGATAAGAGGCATTCCCTGGGGCAATACCAGGCTCTTTTTAATTAGGTTCGCTCAAGTCTACGCGGGTAGCCGCGGGCCATGAGTTTCTTGAAAAGGAATGATGCCTCACAGAAATAGTCTTCCTTCAAGGTACAATTGCGTCTAATCCTAATTTAATGGGAGTAGTGTAGGGAGTTACAAAGTGCTTGAGGATGGTTACTCTCATACCTGAGAAGTCTATTCCGCTCAGTTGGTTTCCTGTATAGGGTGGTAATGAGTTAACTATTGAGATGATGAATAGTGAGATCAAGGAAAGAAATGGTATTTTAAAAAAAGGAGAGGGTGACATTCAAGCCCTGGGAATCGTTGTTAAGCCAATGCAGAACTTTTTTGTGGGTCTCTTCTGTGTCATGCCAAATAAGAATATATTGTCAATGTATTGTCTCCACAAGACTATGCCTGTGTGGAAGGGATTGCTTGTGGAGAGGATACCGTTTTTTTCAAGGCAATCCAATAATATTATAGCCAGGTTGGGGGCAAAAACAGCCCCCATCGAAGTACCCTTGACCTGTTGGTAGTATTGGTCATTGAAGCTGTAGAAGTTCCTAGTGAGACATATTTCGAGTAATTGTAGAATGAAAAGAGTAGGAACTGCGTGGGGGTGTGGTTTGGTGTTAAGAATGCGTTCAATGACAAGTAATGCTTCTATTTGGTAAATATTGGTGTAAAGGGACTCGACGTCCATAGTACATAGGATGTCTGAGTCACAGTTGAATGGGTAATGTTCCACAAGGTTAATCATAACTCTACTATCTCTTATATAGCACTCTGTCTGCAGGACAAACTCTCTGATGAGGAAATCCATGTATTGTCCTAGTGGTTCAATAATTGACCCGCATCCTGATACTATGGGGCGTCCTGGTGGATTTGTGAGATTTTGGTGAATTTTGGGGAGTGGGTATATTAAAGGAGTGCGAGGTGATTTGGAGGACGAGAAATTCGTTCTGACTAAGGAAACCTTGGGTTGTGCCATCATTGGTGATTTGAAGAATGAGTTTCTGTAGTTCTTTGGTAGGGTCGGTAGGGAGTCTACAATAATCGTCAGTACTAGATAGCTATCTTAGGATTTCCGATTTGTATAGATCTTTTTCTTGTAGGACAATTCCTTACCCTTATCGGCGGGCTTTATGATCAATGAGTCATTATTTTTAAGATCCGTAAGGGCCCTCTTTTCCTTGAGTAATAAATTGTATGGAATGTAGCGTCTGGTAGTTTCAAGAATACAAACCTCCTTCCCCACCATTTTTTCAAAAGTAAGTACCTCTCCAGGGATCTTATTGGCAACAGGAGAGAAGGTAGAGGGAGGGCAAAGGGGAGTGTTGGTGATGCTAGTAGGAGAGGGGTTGAGTAGGAAGTAGGTATGCAGTCTGAATCTATGGGAAAAAACTGAGACGCTCTGCTTATGGTTCCAGGAAGTGGGGGTGGGTAGTAGGGACATATGAGAGGCCCTTACTGAGGAGTGATTGATTGTTCAGGATTGGTTAGGGCATGTCTAGATAAATTGAAGATGGTAATTGGCTTTTTAATTGTATGTTGTATTAACACGCCAAATAACAATACATATTAACTAAACAAACGAAGATGGGTATGGTGAGGGGATCAATAGTAGTCTCAAGACCTTAAATTGTTATGGCGTGAATGCATCTTTTCAATTTGTCCAGACATGGTAAGAGCTAAAAGCATGCTCCTAATGGTTTTAGATCATACAATTGGTAGCTATTCCTGATATTTGTCTCCTTTCACCGGCAACAAGGTGCTCGAGTGAGCTAACGTGCCTCCGTGCGTCTGCATTAATCCTTTCCTGGCATTATTGCAACCTCCTTATTGCCTGCCCCCTGCTATTACACTTGGTAAGCTGTGCAAACTCATGCCACTATAGCACTTGTATGCAAGGCTGCCATTTCACCCGATGCATCTACACCGTAACAGTTTATGGTCTTGCTCCATTATTGCACTTTGAGATTGTTGTTTCTTTTCACCCAGCATGTGTATCATATCAACACCTAGTACACGACATCTGGATGGATGAGTTGTACCACCACTGTCTCTCACTAGCAGTATGTTATAGACCATTTTTTCTAAAGTCCTTTTTATCTACTTGCTTTTCCTTTGTCCCCTTCTACCTCTCACTATTGTCTTTCAGGCCAAAATTCCATCAGGCAAGTTTTTTTTAGGTCCTGATGATGATCCCAATATTGCTTCTACGGGATTGAAACGTTGTTGACTTATAGGCACCGTAAACACAATTGAATTAATTACTGATGTGTAACGGTGTCACTACATATTGTTTACTTGTTGCAATTCTTTATACAACAAACATTTCTTGCCCTGCCTGAGACTTTTTCTGAATTTGTGAATTTCTGCTCTTTTGTGTCGTTTGTTGAATATGTTGCGTTGGATGCAGGATTGTGTCCCACTTTATTCTTGTGTTCGCTGTGATTTGATACATTATTAAATATTCCTGTCCGGCTGGACAGCTTTAATTTAGCACTGATCTCAGACCTATGTTCATTGTTTTCTGTGTGAATCTCTCCTGTCAGGTACTAATTTTTAATTGTAACATACTACTACTCAAGATACCTGACCATTACAATTGGTTTCCCTTTTTATTTAAACACAATAATTCTCAGCCAAGCATGCATTTACTTCAATTAAGACTCTCATGTTTCTTACCTTGGATTCCTCCAAACGTGAGACCTGCTTTCCTGTCTTCCGCCTGCTCTAAATGGCACACATCCAGTATTTAACACATGGGCTAAATATTGATTCTGTGGTGCATGATAAAAACTGATAGTAAGTGTTATATAACACATGTTATTTAACAAACAACATGCTATTAGTTTTTGCCCAATGCTATAGTTTGGTGGGTTTTACCACCAAACTTGTAATCAAGCCCTGTATGGTTTAGTACAAAATTAAGGGGGATATATCAAAGAAAATGCCGGAGCTTGGTGTTATGCCAAATTTGGCAATGCTGTGCTCTGGGATATTCAAAAAGCATGGATGTGCCAAATGTACTAAAATATGGTATGCCCCTGCATTTCCTCTAGTGCTGCGGCTAAAAAAGCTGCTTAGTGCCAGCACAGGCCCCCTTGCACCATGTTGCAAGGGTGCCTGTGCTGCAGGGGCAATTGTTTATGTGCAGGAAGTGCCTTCCTCCACATAAAAAATCAGTAATGTCAATTTGCTCTTTCTATCTCTGCTACAGAATGCAGGATGATAATTACTCATCGTATCACCATTCGAAGACATGGTATTACCTGGCTTTAGTTTTTGGCACAGTACCAGTCTTTTTTCATCTTGGACAGCATCAAAAAGCAATGTGTGTTGCCGTGGAATGCCAACTGCAACACCCATTGCCTGCCCCTTTGCTGCAGCAGACTATAGTGGAAAGGGGCATATTTTCAAGGTGGCATTAAGCCACATTGCGCCACCTTGTAAATATGGGGAATGGTGACGCTATGGTGGGTTTAATGGCTTGTATATATGCCCTCCAGTCTGCTTCTGTGGAAGACTTTTGAAACTAACACTGAAAGAAGAAAGTCAAATTTCTTGCCACATTCTTGTTGGTCCTCAAATAACACATCACCAGCAATACCAAGATAAACTGGTACCAGTTTTCGTTTTTCTTTGCTAAAGAAAGTTAAATGGCTCTTCTTTGAAACTTACATAAGAACTGCTGCTCAAGGCTACAAGCTCTCACATTTGCATGGTGGGAAAACCCTGGCCCATGGCTTCCAAGACTATATTGCCTCCCTTAGAGGCATCTTACATGCTGCTGTGCCTTATCAAAGGCCTGGAAGTTATGCCGCCATTCCTTTTACCCTTACGGAGTCCTGCTGTCTCTCCTGAAAGATATGGCATGCCATGATTCGTCATTTTGGTTCAAAACTTGCATGTTAATATATAACCCAGACTCGCAGAACAGTTAATTGCCTTTCTCTCAAGCATCTTTAAGAGGTGAACAGAAGAGTTGTCCCTAGCCCTTATGTCTCTTCGGTTCCTGTTACCAACGAGGGCTGTAGGAACACCACAGCCTGGATGGAGCACAGCTTTTGTTCAATCAATGTCTCATGCTATTTCACATAATGTATACAATAATTGTAAAATGAAATATGCCACAAATTATGACTATTCGTCTACTCGTATTGTCTTTATGTTTCAGAACAGTTTTAAAAACATATCAGCATTTGTAACTACTGTATCTGTTGTAATGCTTTTGAACTTTCTTAAAAAATCAAAATTATACATATGACAAAGTTTTATAACAACTTAAATACAATGCATGTGATTTTACAAACAGAGACAATCCCAATGCATTCCGGGTTCTTGTCCGAACCCTTTGTCAGGGGATGGATGAAGAATCCTTAGTGTAAGAATTGTAAACGGTATTGCAGTCCTCCACAGCGATCCAAGCGGGATTAAATTTCCGTATTTTTAGCAGAATACGGAAAGAGTGACCCAACATAGGTCAAATCTGGAAACTCAGAGAAGAAGTGCTGCTATTCCGCAAAATCTTATGCGTGAAGCCGTTGCCAAACAGTCCCGTTTGAACAAGTTCTACAAAAGATATTAAAAATGCTCCATTAAGAAACCGACCCAGCCGACCTCGGATGCCCAACTGTAACTGTAACTGTGCCTGTCATCAGATGCCTAGAGATGTACGACTGCTTAAAGGTGTTCCCTCTAATCTACTAAGGAAGTTGACTGGTTATTCTCTACTGTCAGATGTAGCTGTTGAGATGCTAATTCAGGCAGTGAGGTTTCCAGTGCATCTGGGTGCCTAAATTCCTTAGTCTTCTCATCTGTCTTAATCAGCATCATTGCAGGCTCAAGCAGACTGTATCAAATGTCCCATTATTAAGTTTTGATTTGAGTGCTAGGAATTCTCCTTATTTTCTGATTGGTCTCATAAGAAAAATAAAGAGAAATGTAGATCTTATTTTCTCCATATAGAAAAGGAACACATTTCTTCCCATCCATGATGACTTAGTGTGCATGATAATGGCTGATGAAACAGGCAATTACTACCTTTGGATGCACTTTCTTATTGCTGTTGTGGCTTCTACTACTATGTGCTCTCTGTAGTGCCAGTGGTGGATCAAAGGTTAATATGGTGAGTACTGGAATGAAGTGGGTGAGTGTTAGACCTGAGAGCCCTAGAGTGGTCTTCCCCTCAACTTTCTGCCTACCTCTGCCATTTATATGAATTTATTTTGCTGGCTTTAGGACTCTTGTGAACTTTAGCACTGCTAACCAGTGCTAAAGTGCTTGTGATCTCACCCCTGAACATGATAATATTGACTCATCCCCAGTTGACATATCTAATTTAATTCCTAGTAAAAAACACAATATGTTCCCAGGGCCTATAAATTAAAAGCCACTACTGGGCATGCAGCACTTATTGTGCTACCCACTTAAGCAGCCCTTTAAACAGGTCTCAGACCTGCCACTGTAGAGACTGTGTGTGCAGTTTCAACTGCCATTTCAACCTGGCAAGATAAACCTCTTGCGAGTCTAATCCTGCCCTTTTTACACTTATAAATCACCCCTAAGGTAGACACTTGAGTTGCAAAAGGTACTGGAGAGGATTAAGGGATGTAGGATGACCCTTCTGAGAATACACCTGCAGTGGATGAGCCAGTGACAACTGAATTGGAGAATCCTGCAAGGGCAGGGAGCAGCGTCTCTTCCCGCAACCTATCCACAGTGGAACTGGTGGAGAGGAGGGAGGAGAGAGATTTTAAGTAGCATATGGCAAAATAAAAAATGGAGGCCGAGGAGATAAAATAGCCTTTTTATGGAAAAGAAAATCTTACTGATCATTATCTGAGCCTTAAGGAGATGGACATCAAGGCCACACAGGCACATTCCAGCAGTGATGGGGGCAGCATACCTCTGGTACTTGGAGGAGACAAAAAGGTTTGCATACCCAATTATTTGTAGCCCAGTTACATGGGGGGAGAGGACATTGCTAAATGGATTTCTGCTTATGACGATGCACTGAAGGTTAATTGGGTTCCTGAGAAGCACTTGCAGGTGTGGAGGGCGGCTGGACTGTGGAAACACTGGGGAGAGACACACTTCTCAGGTGAGAGATATGGGACCAAACCATGTACACCCCTATGAAGGCCATTATAATTGACACATTTTGACTGTCCACCGAGATGTATCCCAAAGAGTGCGGGCAGCAAGATTACTGATTTCAATGGGATGTACCTTTAATCATGTGGGAGCCATGCTTACTGTATGTTTTCCAGAGTTGCACCATCATCTTCAGACAGTGAGCTGACTAACCACAGGAATCGTGCTGAGAAGGCGGACCTTGCGCGCAATGGGAACAGTCCAGCCCAAACTGCTAGTCCAGGTTCTTCCTGGAATGGAAACAAGCATCCTAGGACCGGTTTTGGGGTTTCACCCCTCATCGGCCAAGATAGCTTGACTCTAGTGGCATGGAAAGCACAGGACCAATGTCTGGGACACACATCCAACTCGGGGTGACAAATTCAAAAAGAACAATTGATGGACAGAATGCAGAACAATATCATGCATTCCCCCCAGTACAGAGATCTGGGTCTAAATTCATCATGTTTTTTTACTCCCCAGGACAATTCAGTGTGAACCAGCCATATGCAAATCAGTCTTGACCTTGCAGGCAGTGAGAACAGTCCAACCAGAACTGCCAGTCCGGGTTCACCCTGGACTGGACACAAGCATCTAAGAACCGGTTTCGGGGTTAAACCCCTCATCAACCACAATATCTTGACTGCAGTGGCATGGTGAGCACGGGACTCACGTCTTGGAATACCCATCCCACTCAGGTGGCAAATGCAAAAAGAACAATTGATGACCAGAATGCAGAACAATGTCATACATTCGCCCCAGTGCAGAGATCCAGGTCTAAATCCATCGTTTTTTTACTTCCCATGCCATTCCAGTTTGAACAAGCCATATGCAAATCAGCCTTGACCTTCCGCGCAATGGGAACAGTCGAGCCCGAAATGCTAGTACAGGTTCTCCCTGGACTGGAAACAAGCATCCTAGGACCGGTTTTTGGTTTCACCCCTTATAAGCCAGGATAGCTTGACTCTAGTGGCATGGATAGCATGTGACACATGTCTGGGTATACCTGTTCCACTCGGGGTGACAAATGCAAAAAGAACAACTGATGGACAGAATGCAGAAAAATGTCATACATTCACCCCAGTAAAGCGATCTTGGCCTAAATGTGTCAGCTTTTGCTCCCCATCGTATTCCAATTTGAACCAAGCCATATGCAAATCAGTCTTTACCCTGCAGCCTGAACTGCCAGTCCAAGTTCACCCTGGACTGGAAGCAAGCGTCTTAGGACCAGTTTCGGGACCGGTTTTGGGGTTACACCCCTCATCAGCCAGGATAACTTGACTCCAGTGGTATGGGGAGCACGGGACGCACGTCACGGAATACCCATCCCACTAAGGTGACAAAGACAAAAAGAACATTTGATGGACAGAATGCAGAACAATGTCATACATTCACCCCAGTACAGAGATCTGGGTCTAAATCCATAGTTTTTTTTACTCTCCATGCCATTCCAGTTTGAACCAGCCATATGCAAATCAGTCTTGACCATGCGCGCAATGGGAACAGTATAGCCTGAACTGCTATTCCAGATTCTCCCTGGAATGTAAACAAGCATCCTAGGACCGGTTTTGGGGTTTCACCCCTCATCAGCCAGGATAGCTTGACTCTAGTGGCATGGAAAGCATGGGACTAGTGTCTGGGCATACCCATCCCACTCGGGGTGACAAATTCAAAAAGAACAATTGATGGACAGAATGCTGAACAATGTCATACATTTACCCCAGTGCAGATATCTGGATCTAAATCCATTGTCTTTTTACTCTCCATGCCATTCCAATTTGAATCAGCCATATGCAAATCAGTCTTGACCCTGTGCGCAGTGAGAACACCCCAGCCCCGAACTGCCAGTACAGGTTCTCCCTGGACTGGAATCAGGCATCTTAGGACAGGTTTCGGGGTTTCAACTCTCATCAGCCATGATAGCTTGCCTCTAGTGGCAATGATAGCACAGGACCAATGTCTGGGCATACACGTCTCACTTGGGGTGATAAATGCAAAAAGAACAATTGATAGACAGAATGCAGAACAATATCATACATTCACCCCAGTAGAGAGATCTGGGTCTAAATCCATATTTTTTTTACTCCCCATGCCAATCCAGTGTGAACAAGCCATATGCAAATCAGTCTTGACCTTGCACGCAGTGAGAGCAGTCCAACCTGAACTGCCAGTCCAGGTTCTCCCTGGACTGTAACATAACAACAACCGATAAAGAAGAGGGTCCCAGGGAAACATTTGTAAAGACCAGGCACAGATACGCCCCCCCAAAGAAAGACAGTATGAAAAACAATGAGTAGCTGTGGGTCTAAATGAGTAATCTGTGAAACACTGTCTGATATGTGACTCAATGCTAAATGTGATTGTAAAACTGAAAAAGATGTGATTCAAGCACAACAAGATACTTCCATGTTTTGAAAGTACCCATCATTTATCGTCCGGTACCGCCCTTTCATCATCTGGGCCTCCTCACACCAAGGAGAGTATTCTTGCAACCACTAACGAAATATGAAGTGGGTGCCCCAGTGTGTAGAGAGTTTTAAGGAAGGTGACCATATATTGATAACTACAAAGCAGTGCGTGAAAAAAGTAATAATAGTGGTGAGTGTGTGAAGAAGTGTAAACTCTAAAATTGGAGAACCGGGAGGAAAATTATTTATTAGGTACCTCACATGTTTCCAATATTTAAAAACCAGTGCGGGAACATAGTAGGTTTAACAAATAGCTACTATTTATATCATAAGTTCAACATGTTTCTGCAGTCTATGGACCCATAAAGGTGTCTGCTGCTTTCGTCAGGACCATATCTCGCTACTGCTTAAAAACAGAATAAAGTAAAAATATTTGTACTTAACGTGGTAGAAGTGTCACCTGGACATCCTTGAGTAAGTGTATGTCCTCCTAGGTACTACATGAAATCCAAGTGGTAGAAATAAAACAATCAGACAAACACACAGATGACAAAAAGACAAATAAAGATAGATGTCAGTAAGGGTAACCAAGTATTACCAACTGTAGGTATAGTTTACCCCCAAATGATGTAAAAATAAGTACATCTCGGGCTCTAAGTACCAGCCCAGATACGCTTACCTGGTAGGTAGGAGGAAGGTACTACGCCTCACCTGGCTGCGGCTCAGGTAGGTAGAGCACCGCTCTTATAAACGTAAAAAGCATAGATATAAAAGGAAGGTCACGGTTTAGAAATAATCATAATTTTTTCAAATCACTGATGAATCTGGTGATAATTAGTGTGATGAACAGTATCTGGTTTTTTAAGAGGGTTTCGACATTCTCTCAAAATATAGCGTTGTGCTGTAATCCCTCTAGTCTCGGTATAGCCATGCAACTAGCGATTTCAAGTGAGACTCATCTACATATATCATCACCCTGTTCTCAAATGCGGGATGTTATTAGAGGTAGCGGGATAGTGCCTTATGTATCTTATTGGAAGAGTGAGACGGGCCGCTTACCGTGCGGTGTTGTAGCTAAGATGCCTGCTTCACCAGAGCGTGCGCCTTCTGATCCCTATCTCACTCGATCTTACCATAGGTGATTCAAGTCCTCGGGTTGCTCGCTGTATCCGTATAGGTACAAAAAAGTCTCTCAGTGCGCGAATCCTGGCAGCAAAACTAGCGGTGTTCTAAAGTCTGGCACAATTACTCCCAGAAACTCACCTAACTGTCGGTACTCCGGGCGTCCCTCTGGGCCGACTTGGTGAGGTACCTGACCGGTTTGCGGCGTCATCTTTGTAGTGAAACGCCAGTGCTGTCAATGCGTCACGGCACCTGACGCTGGAATCGGCGTATTATGGCAAGGCATGCAGGGAACTGTAGTTCTCGCCTGTTGTGTAGTCCAAGGCGAGTTAAAAAAAGTTAAAAATGCGTTTTAAAACCCCTTCGATCTATCACTAGGGAGTATATTCAGTAAATGTCTGATTTTATAAACGCAATCTGAAACTGCTTATTAAATTTGGTTTTGAAGCCAAGACCCGAAGCTCCTGTCTAGGGCTCTCATGTGCGCATCATAGAAATACGTGTGAGAGATGGATTTAACCCATTATTTTACTTCAATATCATTATCCCTATAGTTGACAACCCTCGTCTTTCTTGGAGGGCTGTACTTCGCATGTCCAAAGTAGAGCATGTAGGGTACTATAGTTCTCCTGTGGCGCATAGTCTATGTTCATACTACAGATATGTGGATAGCGATATCTGCAAATCATAAAAATAGGCCTGTGTTGTTTTAGAACCATGTCTGAAGAGGCGAAATACGTTTGTTATTATTGTGAGCTGACTAATACATGAAGATCAAGAAATCTCATGTAGGGTTTAAGCGTATCAACGTATGGCGGACTTGCAGGATATTGTCTATAGTTAAGTTTAAAGGGGAGACAGTCGGTAAGTGCCAAGGTGTTCAGTAGAAAGCCACGATGTCTCATTCATTCAGGTAACAACCTGGCCAAAAGTGTCCTTTTTACATACTGCTGAAGGGGAACATAGTCGATCACTTTAGTAGAAAATGATCACTTTAGTAGAAAATGATACCCACGCAACTCTGAAAAACAGAACCAGAATATCCAGAATATGAACTGAGGACAGGATTGTGCATTATTAAAAGAGTCATAGTTGTTACGAAAAGAACAGACCACCTTTGTCAAGCGAAACTCAGGTTATAATCCTTTTTACCTTTATTTCTTTTCTTTTCCTCTTTATAGAGACATCGAAGGGATGTCTTCATTTAAACCTATCTGGTCCGTATTAAGTTTGTAGACCCATTTTTGTTCTTTGTTGAACAGATATGTACTTACATCTGCAATATGGTCAGGTATCAGAGGTTGTTCAATTACCGTCCAGGTGAACTCAGTGGGGCCATGGCGAACCTCTAGAAAGTGGTTCCTTAGGCGAGTGGCTTGTTTTTTACACCGAATGGTGCTCTTATGTTCAGATATTCTAACTCTTACTTTCCTAGTGGTCATCCCCACGTATTTCAACCCACATGGGCAAGTTATCAAATAGATTAAGTTATGACTGTTACAGTTTGTAAAGCGTCTCTGCTGCCATGGCCGACAACTGCCAATGTCTATGCTCCGTGACTTGGACGTCTGAGGACATGCTGCACAACTGCCACAAGGATGATGTCCTTCGACAGCTGGCATGTCCCACAGAGTTCCAACTGCACGTGCAATTTTAGTCTTGGGTCTGGTATGCACAAGTTTGTCCCTCAAGTTAGGCCCTCGTTTGAAGGCAAAGAGTGGTAAGGGTAATTTCTCAGAACCTGTATTGAGAATGGTCCAGTGTTTCCTAATTATTCTCTGTATGTTATTGGATTGAGTGCTGAATGTATTGACACATGTGATTCTTTCTTCCTTTTCTTTAGGAATAGAAGGTTCAAGTAAAGACTCTCTGTTGTTGTTTGCTGCTCTTTTCATTGATTGGCGCACTATCTGTCTGGGACATTTCTTCTTGCAAAGATGTTGCTCCAATACCTTGGCATGTTCATAAAAGGTCTCTTTAGTTGAACAATTGCGATGAATCCGCAAAAACTGTCCATAAGGCAGGTTGTTTCTGAGGACCTTTGGATGACAGCTATCGTAACGCAAAAGGGAATTGGGTGTCATCGGTTTCTTATATAACTCAGACCTCAAACCTGTTGATGTAACTGTTATCAGAAGGTCTAAAAATACCAACTGGTGTTTACTATGTTCGATGGTAAAGCGCAAGAAGTTGTTCTGAATGTTTAACTATAGATGAAAATGTAGAAGGTCTTCACTGGCACCCCGCCACACTACCAGGATATCATCAATATATCTTTTCCATACTCGCAATGAGGCGAAGTATGGATTGGTAGGGATTAGAATATGATCTTGTTCAAATTTGTGAACATAGAGGTTCGCTAGGCTTGGGGCAAAAACGCTGCCCATGCTGGTCCCAGATATTTGTAAGAATATGCTTTCCTCAAAGCGAAAGAAGTTTTCTTTCATTGCTAGGCTCGCCAAGTTCATTATCAAGGGGACTGGAGTTATAGATTCCAAATCCCTTTCCATAAGAAGGTTGTCAATCACTTCCAAGGTGTCATCTTGGGGAATGGATGTGTATAGAGATTCAACGTCAAAGGACACTAGGAGGTCGGTCATGACGTTGAATTCTATGTCTGGTAAGATACGAAGCACATCCTTAGTATCTTGCAGAAAAGTCGGCATTTCCCTGACAATCGGCCGCAAGAAAATATCCACAAAAGTGGATAAAGGTTCCAATAGGGAACTAATCCCCGATATTATCGGGCGGCCTGGAGGGGTACTTTGTTGTTTATGTACCTTTGGAAGCACATAGAAGTAGGGCATGGTGAGGTTTGTAGTACGCAGGTACTGTTCTTTGTTGGAAGTAACCCACCCTTCCGAGAGTGCCTCTTCCACTATGTGTCCTATGGTGTTCATAAGTCTCTCCGTCGGATCTTCTTTTAAAAGCCGATATGATCTTACATCCTGTAGCTGTCTTAAGCATTCATCTCGATATGTGGTAGTATCCAGCAAGACAATGGCGCCACCCTTGTCTGCTGGTTTAATCATCAGAGAGCTATCAGCCATGAGATCTTTGAGTGCTTCCTGTTCTTTTTTAGGCAAGTTGACAAAAGGACGATGTTCTTGTTGGAACACTCTCTTCAGGTCACTCTCCACGGTTTGTTCGAAAGTTAGAACTTTAGCCGGTAGGCCTGTCATGGCAGGATTGAAAGTAGAAGGTCTTTTGAGACCAGTGTTTTTGTCCGGGGTGGCAGTCGTTTCTTCATTGTGTTTGGCAAAGAAGAAATGGAGACGGATCTTCCTAAAGAATTTGGCCATTTCTATTTCTGTTAAAAATGGATCACCGGTATTTGGAGCCATGAATCCAAGTCCTTTGCTAAGGAGATTCTCTTTATTTTGTGTGATATGTCTCGAACTAAGGTTAATCACAAGGCCGTCCCTGCACTCGGTCCCGCTTGTTCCTGTTGGATCTTCCTCCTGCTCCGCAGGTCCATGGAGGGAGGCGGCAGGTTCCAATGAACCTGTCCCTGTTGTGTCCGTCTTCTCCCCCTCAATCTGCCTCGGCCAAACCCTAAAAAAGGTTGCATAATAAAGTCGGGATGGAATGGAGGCGGACCGTACGTCCCCATTTGCCGTGGAAATTGGGGGCCTCCTTGCATCCAAGGGTTTGGTTGCCACCATGGCATGCATTGATTCTGTTGGTAATTCTGTCCTCTCCAACCCCGACGGTTGCCTCTGCCACGATTCTTGTATAGTATACTTGGGTTCTCAAACAGGATTGATTGAATCTCTGTTTCGTCAAATGCTAATCCCCAGTTGGTAGCCATACTGGAAATCAAAGTAGGGGAAAAGAATAGACACAAATGTAACCAGACACTTAATAATTATGATATGTCAAAAAGGGATGACCAATACCCCTGTCGATGCAATGTACAATTATAAAGTGGTGGAACATCTAATTACGAAAGGAAGGACCCGCAGCCTTAGCTGCACAAGAACATAACAACAACCGATAAAGAAGAGGGTCCCAGGGGAAATTTTTTAAAGACCAGGCACAGATACGCCCTCCAAAGAAAGACAGTATGAAAAACAATGAGTAGCTGTGGGTCTAAATGAGTAATCCGTGAAACACTGTCTGATATGTAACTCAATGCTAAATGTGATTGTAAAACTGAAAAAAATGTGATTCAAGCAAAACAAGATACTTCCATGTTT
Source organism: Lissotriton helveticus (assembly GCF_964261635.1). Classification (NCBI taxonomy): domain Eukaryota; kingdom Metazoa; phylum Chordata; class Amphibia; order Caudata; family Salamandridae; genus Lissotriton; species Lissotriton helveticus. The sequence goes on from NC_136063.1 coordinate 608,869,538, forward strand.
TGAAAGTACCCATCAGTTATCGTCCGGTACCGCCCTTGTCATCATCTGGACTGTACACAAACATCTAAGGACCGGTTTCAGGGATACACCCCACATCAACCAGAATAGCTTCACTCCAGTGGCATGGGGAGCACAGTACTCACGTCTAGAAATACCCGTCCCACTCGGGTGACAAATACAAAAAGAACAATTGATGAACAGAATGCAGAACAATGTCATACATTCACCCCAGTACAGAGATCCGGGTCTAAATCCATCATTTTTTTACTCCCCATGCCATGCCAGTTTGAACCAGCCATATGCAAATCAGTCTTGACCTTGCACGCAGTGAGAACACTCCAGCCCAAACTGCCAGCCCAGGTTCATCCTGGACTGGAAACAAGCATACTAGGGCCGGTTTTGGGGTTTTACCCCTCAATAGCCAGGATAGCTTGACTCTAGTGGCATGGATAGCATGTGACCCATGTCTGGGCATACCCGCCCCACTCGGGATGACAAATGCAAAAATAACAACTGGTGGACAGAATGCAGAAAAATATCATACTTTCACCCCAGTGCAGATATCTGGATCTACGTCCATTGTTTTTTTACTCTCCATGCCATTCCAGTTTGAATCAGCCATATGTAAATCATTCTTGACCTTGCACGCAATGGGAACAGTCGATCCCGAACTGCTAGTCCAGGTTCTCCCTGGACTGGAAACAAGCATCGTAGGCCCGGTTTTGGGGTTTCACTACTCATCAGCCAGGATAGCTTGACTCTAGTGGCATGGATAGCAGGGGACCCATGTCTGGGCATACCCATCCCACTTGGGGTGACAAATTCAAAAAGAAAAATTAAAATTGATGGACAGAATGCAGAACAATGTCATACATTCACCCCAGTGCAGAGATCTGGATCTAAATGCCTTGTTTTTTTACTCTCTATGCCGTTCCAGTTTGAATCAGCCATATGTAAATCAGTCTTGACCTTGCATGCAGTGAGAGCACTCCAGCGGAACTGCCAGTCCAGGTTCTCCCTGGACTGGGAACAAGCATACAAGGACCGGTTTTGGGGGTTCACCCCTCATCAGCCAGGATAGCTTGACTCTAGTTGCATGGATAGCATGTGACCCATGTCTGGGCATACACATCCCACTCGGGGTGACAAATGCAAAAAGAACAACTGCTGGACAGAATGCAGAAAAATTTCATACTTTCACCCAGTGCAGCGATCTGAGCCTAAATCCATCATTTCTTCTGCTCCCCATAATGTTCCAGCTTGAATCTAGGCATTAGCAAATTAGTCTTGACCCTGCCCCAAATGGGAACAGTCCAGCCCAAACTGCCAGTCTAGGTTCTCACTGAAATGGAAACAAGTATCCTAGAAACAGGGTCAGGACTGATTTGCATATGGCTGGGTCCAAACTGGGGTGGTGAGCAAAATAATGATGAATTAAACCCAGATCCTTGGGACTGGAGGTGAATGTTTGCATTGTCCGATATTTCGTCTATCAATTGTTTCTTTTGCATCAGTCGCCCTAAGTGGGAAGTGTATACCCAGATGTTGATCCTGTGCTCACTGCACCACTTGATTCAATCTAGTCTAGCTGATGAGGTTTGATGCCCTGAAAACGGTCCCAGGATGCTCGTTTCCAGTCCAGGGAGGACCTGGCTTGGCAGTTTGGGCTGGACTGTTCCCATAAGGAACAGGCTCAAGACTGATTTGCATATGGCTGGGTCCAGCCTTGGATGTTGTGGTGAGCAAACAAATGAAGGATTAAACACAGGTCTTTGTGACTGGAAGTGAATGTTTGCATTGACCAGCATTCTGTCCATCAATTGTTTCTTTTGCATTTGTCACCCAAAGTGGGAGGGGTATGCCCAGACATGGGTCCCGTGCTCACTGCACCACTGGATTCAATCTAGCCTGGCTGATGAGGGGTGATGCCCCGAAACCGGTGCCAGGATGCTTGTTTTTGGTACAGGGAGGATGTTGCTTGGCAGTTCGGGCTGGAGTGTTCCCATAAGGAACCGGTCAAGACTGATTTGCATATGGCTGGGTCCAAACTAGGATGGTGTGGTGAGCAAAGGAATGATGGATTAAACCCAGATCCTTGTGACTGTGGGTGAATGTTTGCATTGCTCAGCATTCCGTCCATCAATTGTTTCTTTTGCATTCCTCTGGAGGGCAGACACCTGGGTTGGTGTGTTTAGCCCTCAGGGTGGAAGTAGTTACAGTCAGCTTTGGGGTAAACACGGAGGTGAGTCTAGTTTTCCTGGGACATAAAGAGTTGTCTGAAGCCCATATGCCTGCTAATACTTCAAAGTATAGGCGGTGGGTCACCATTATTGGGAAACAGTTGGAGGCTCTGCGAGACACCGGAGCAAGAATTACTACTGTCAAGTGTGAGCTGGTATCTGCAGAGCAGGTACCACCAAAATCATTCCACCAAGTTTTAGTTGCAGACACTAGAGAAAGGCACCTAACGGCCATGTTAGGTTACCCAAGAAGATAGTGTCTGACAGAGGGCACCAACTTCATGTGTGCATTTATGATGTCCATGTGGAATGAGTGTGGGGTAACTTACAAATTCATCACAACCTATCACCCCCCAAACCAATGGTCTTTTAGAAAGATTCAACTAGAACCTGAAGGGCATTATTATGGGCCTGGCTAATCCCATGAGGCACAAACGCGTTGTCGTCTTGCCATGCCTTCTCTTTGCCTTCAGGGAGGTCCTTTAGAAAGCAGTAATGTTAAGCCCCTTGAACTCCTTTTTTGGCCATCCTGTTAGGAGACCTTAGAGCATTGTCACAGAGGGGGAAGCAAGCTCCTGAGAACCACGCTCCACCAGGTTGTGGTCGACTGCATGCTGGCCCTCCCAAGATGCATCACTTCTGGAGGAAGTCAAACAATAGTTTGGAGGTCAGTCAGGAAGTCAAGAAGCTCTGCTATGACTGGAAGGCCACTGTGGTGGAGTTAAGGCCTGGCTAGAAAGTGTGGGTAATGGAGCCAGCAGAACCCAGGGATTTCCAAGACTGCTGGACTGGCCAATACTAAAGCAATGAGTGAAAGGGGGAGCCCTCCTACTTGGTGGAACACCAGACCCCTAGAAACCCCCTAAGGGTGCTCCATGGAAATCAACATAAGCCTCACTTCAAGAGGTGAAAATTGAGAAAGCTCTTTGTGACAAATAAGGCGGTGGAAGAGGAGAGTGAACTTCTCCCTCACCTCTCTGCACAGGAAAACGATGAGTCAGTGGAGGGTGTCAACGTCTTTTCCACTCTGACCCCAGAACAGCAGGGTGACTGTTACCAGTTGCTGGGACAGTTTGCCTCTCTGTTGTCACTCACCCCTGGCTCACACATCTGTGCATCCACAATGTTAACAACAGACAGTCCACTTGTGAAGAACAACATTTACAGTTTGTCAGACAGGGTTAGAGCGATCATAAAGGAAAAGTCTCCAAGATGTTGGCATTATGGATGATTGAACACTCTAATAGTTTCTGCTCCAGCCTTGTGGTGCTGGTTCCAAGGGCTGCCCCACCGGGCACCACACCAGAACTCCAGTTCTGTGTGGGCTGCTAAGGACTTAACTTAGTCACCAGGAATGATGCACACCACATTCCCCGAGTTGATGAGCTCATTGACAGATTGGGCACTGGCAAATTCCTCAGTACCTTTGAATTGACATCAGGGTGCCAGCAGAACGCTCTCACTAAGGGTGCCAAAAGGAGGTTGGGATTTTCAACCCTAAAGGGTCACTTCTAGCTTTGGATGATGCCCTTTGGCTTGAAAAATGCCCCTACTACCTTCCAAAAGTTGGCTAACAGGGTACTGGATGGTAAGGAAGCCTTTTGTGCTGCTTACATAGACAACATTGCTGTCTACTGCTCCAGCTGGAAGGAACACCTGCATCACCTCCACAATGTGCTTTAGGCCCTGCAACAGCTAGGCCTGAACATCAAGGCCAATTAATGCCATAATTGTCAGGGTTCTGTGGTGTACCTGGGATACCTGGTAGGTGGGGGCAAGGTGTAGCCCATCCAGGCCAAGACTGAGACTATCTAAGCCTGACAAAAGCCTAAAACCCAATCAGAAATGAGAGCCAACCAAGGCCTCACAGGCTACTTCAGACGATTTGTTAAGGGTTATGGCACCATTGTTGCCTCCTTAAATGAGCTGACTTCTAAGACGCAGCCAATATTAGTGATCTGTACAGAGGATTGTCAGAAAGCCTTTGATTCCCACAAGGAAGCCATTTATACAGCACCTGTACTCAAGGCACCTGATTTCTCACAACAGTTTATCATGCAAACGGCCGCTGCAGAGTATGGCACAGGGGCTGTTTTAGTACAGCTAAATGAAGAGGGCCTAGACCAACCAGTAGCCTTTATTAGTAGGAGGTTACTTCCAAGGGAACAGACGTGGAGTGCCACTGAAAGAGAAGATTTTGCTGTGATCTGGGCACTGAAGAAGGGGAGACCATGCCTGTTTGGGACTCACTTCCTGGTTCAGACAGATGAGGGGTGAGATTCCCAAACTGTTGCAGTGGCCCATCCCCATACAGAGACTGGACTTTACAATAGAACACCATCTGGGGACAGACCGCGCCAATGCTGTTGGTCTCTCCAGGTTTTTATGCCTTAGTGAATAGAGCTCCCAACTTTAAGCTGGGGGGGACATATGTTAGTCCTGACAGCGTCAGGGTGGTCTTACGCCCAACTTGACTACTAAAATGCTGAATACATGGGTATCCAACAAAGTCTGGTGTGCTAACTCAAGTCTCTCCAGAATTCCACAGCTCGTCTGATCATGAAAATTCAGAAATTCTGCTTAGCCTCCCAAGCCATCATCAAACTCCATTGGCTTTCAACTTACAACGAGGTCAGCTTCAACGATCTGTGCATGGAGCATAAAATTCTTCACAATGCTTGTGTGGAAGACTTCAGAAAAATCTTTCAATGGTACACCCCCAGGCACGCACTTCAATCCTCTGCTGCCAAAATGGTGACCATACCCAGATTCAACAAGACCAGCTGGGGTGGTAGAATGTTTTCTGTCTCCACTTGTAAAATGTGGAATTCCTTACCCTTTTAACATAGAGCTCAATCAGATCTTCTGCAATTCAGTAAACAATTAAAAACAGTGCTATTTGCACACTCTCACTCACATTAGGTTCTGCCACCGGGCTTGCTGTCTCAATCTAGCACCAAGACTCCTTCAGGCATTCATGAGCTCTATAAGTAATTTACTTATTTACTGTGCGCTTTACCACTGCTAACAAGAGCTAAAGCACTTGTGCTCACTCCCCTGAACATGGTAATATTGGCACATCACCAATTAGCATATTTAATTTACTTATAAGTCCCTAGAAACAAGCACTACATGTTCACACAGCCTGCAAATTAAATGCTACAAGTGGACGTGCAGTACTTATGTTGCCACCCACTTAAGTCTCACTTTAACCATGTCTCAGGCACACATTACGGAGCCGCTGTGTGAAGTTTATAGTGCCATTTCAACCTGGCAAGATAAACTTCTTGTCAGGCCCAAACCTTCCCGTTTTATACATATAAGTCACCCCTAAGATAGACCCTAGGCAAGTCACAGGACATGGAGCAATGTATTTAATAGGCAGGTTATGTACTCTTAAGTTTTACATGTCCTGGTAGTTAAAAACTCTCAAATTCGTTTTTCACTTCAGAAGGCCTATCTCTCCCATAGTTTAACAGTAGAATTACCCTATTACATTTTCTAAATGTGATTCCCAATAATTGAAAAGTATACTTTTAAAGTTTGGTGTCTCTGGAATCACAATTTAATATCAAAACATATGGTGAAGTCGGGTTTTAAATTGCAATTCAGAAAATCCCACTTTTAGAAAGATGGCATTTTCTTACTTTAGCCATTTGGTGCGTGCTGCATGTGTCTGATACATGTCTGGGTAGGGTGACAGCTGAGCTTTGTGTACTCTCCCTAGAAAGCCATACACAATGGCAAGGTAAGGTACATGTATTGAAAAGATAACTAAAATATTATGATTGAAGCTAAAAACTTAAAAAAACTATATTAAAAAACATCCAGCTGTTTGCTTATCACGTTATGTACAAGTTAACCAAAATAATCAATTTATATACAAAGAATTCTCTATTGGATACTACCTCCGTCAGTTGTGGTTGTGCCAAGGATTTCAAATCTATCCTAGGTTTATTAGCAGGAAGAGGATATCAATTTCTTCAGACAGTGCAAAACTGGTTTTCACACTATTGATAACCTGCTAACATAAAGTGCCTATTGCAATAACGTGCTCTAAGCAATCTAGTCAGTGTAACTTGCATTAGGCAATTTTCTAAGTTAACATGCTTTGTGATCTTACAAATACCTGATTTTTGTATAGTTTTAACTGCAGTTTTCACCTTAAAGAGTGCAAATTGAATATGTATTCAGTTACTGCAGTTTTACGCTTATTCCTTTGTTCTATTTTTTTCTTGGGTGGACTTTTCTTCCCCAATTTTACATTTGCAGAGTGACAGTGGGGGCAGTATCTTTTCTACCTGGTTTAGGAATCTCACAAAGTGGCAGTTTAGTTGCTTAGTGGTTGGATCAAAACAGGCCTGTACTGCTTGTTTGCAGGTTCAAATGTATCTTTGATTGAAGAGAGGACGGAGCATTGATCATCGCTCCTTCAATGGTTTTGCGCAAATGCATATTATGTGTAGACGTCTTCACGCCAGGTCCCACATAGGCGACAGGTGGTACTATTGTGTCCACTTCCAAGGCAGTAAATGTGGGAGCAATATCTCTGAAATTTCTCCTTGTCCATGTATGGTTGCGGCTTTGACATGGCATTGGTGTTCAGTACAAGCCAGCCATGAGACTTGGCCACCAAAACTGACTTATCTTGTATTAATGAGTTAATTTCAATGGTTTTGGAGAAAAGCTGCTTGAAGCCGGCGTGAGTTACGGGAGTCTCCCATAGGGCCTGTAAACACAGCTATGCTAAGGAGTAGTGAAGATATTTGCTGGCTGGAGATCTTTTTTGTGATGTTAATAACACCTAGAGCTGAGAGTTCAATGGGAGCTTAGGCGTGTATTGAAGGACCATCCTTAGGAGCTGGGCACAGCCTCTCACACCAGAATAGGCTGAGTCCTGTCCTGACACAAAGGGCCTCATACCCCCTGTGGTGAGTCTATAGCCAGGGCAGGAAGAGAAGACCTCTGTGCACTTCAAAGGCCTGGCTTTGAAGTATCCCTCACACAGATACAACTGGGTATATGTACTAGACCTCTGACACCACCACTTCAGTACCTTTCTGGACCTGTGAGAACTCTGCCTGGAAGAAGGACGGTTGTACTGCTGAAGGACTCTCACTCTGCTGGACTCCTGCTTTGCTGTGCTTGTGGGAATTGACAGAAATTGGCGTTAGCATGAGCTGAAGCCATTTTGGTTGTGGCATCCATTTTTGTTAGCCTTGTGATTCTGTCGTCTTCACTGTTGCTTGCCTTTCTATTCTGCTTCAGTCATCAACTGTAGTTAACTCCTTCAGTACTTAGCCAGAGCCCTGTGTAATCTCAGAAAGGCATGTAGCTGCTAGAATGCACCTGTTTGAGAATGTAACTGTCCATCATTACTGATGTAAGCATTTATGTTTCCCCTCCCACTTTGCTGACTAAGTGATATTCATCTCCCCATGTTTGTCAGTATTTATTCCTGTGTAGGCTTGTACCTTCTATTTGTAACTACATGCTTACTCTGCAACCAACTGTGTGTAGTAGGCCCAAGGTCTGTGCATTCAAGCCACTTCCTGCTGGAACACTCGATGGTTTTGTATGGACATGGTCTCACCCAGGAGTGATTAATAAACTTGTTATTTGATATTCCAGCTTCAGTGCCAATCTCTACTTTGTTAGTCCAAAGACAGTGGACAGAGAAGGTTGAACCCCTGCACCGTTGGGCCCCCTAAAAAGGCTAAATACTGACCTGCAGGCCTGGATAGGAATGACTGGACCTGCATCGCTTGAACCCTGAGTGACTCCAAAGACTTGTTGATCTGAAGTCTCAGGGACATCGAAGACATCCAACTTACCTGCATTTGAACTTGGACTCTGTCATCTGTGACTCTGCCCTACCAAGTATTGCCACTCCATTCATAGACCCTTCGAAGTGAGGCCTAAGGAGCTTGCTTCAGCAAACCAAAGCATCCTCTCTAGAACGGGTGCATTGGTGCCATTGTGTGTATAAGAACTAGTGCATCACCCTTGTTTGTGTGGCCAGAACCGGTGCATCGCCCCTGTTTGCTCTTTTGTTCAGTGCAAAAAACACAGTTGATGGACAGAATGTAGAACAATGTCATACATTCACACCAGTACAAGGATCTGGGCCTAAATCCATCGTTTTTTTGCACTCTACACCGCCCTGGGTTAGACACTGGCTATATGCAAATCAGCTCTGACCCTGTGCCTCATGGGAACAGTCCAGTCTTTTGTTCAGTGTACATCACAGAATCCCTGTATCCAGCTCACTCCCCATCGCAGTCTGCCTGAACTTTTATCTTTGACCAGGTATCCAAAGTAAAAGCTTATTGCTTCTAAGTGCTATTTTAGTTTATTCTGTATAAATTCATATCTCAAGTTCTACTTATTAAATTGAGAGCTACTTTTCTAAGCAAACAAAAGGAGACAATGGACGGAGCGCTGAAACTTTTCAGACACTCACCCCCATTCACAGATCTGGGTTGAATCCATCATCGTTCTTCAGCTCACTTTGCCACCCCAATTCAGACCCAGCCATATGCAAATCAGTATTGACCCTATTCCTCATAGGAATAGTCCAGCTCAAACTGCCAATCCAAGTCTTCTCTGGACCGGAAACAAGCATCCTAGGATCAGTCTCCGGGTAACACCCTTTATCATCCAGGCTAGCTTGAATTCAGTGGAAAAGTGAGTAAGGGACCCATATCTGGGCATACCCTGGCAACCTATGACAAACAAAGCAAACACAAGGACACAATGGACGGAGCACTGAATCTTTTCAGACACTCACCCCCAGTCACAGATCTGGGTTGAATCATTCATCATTGTTCTTTAGCTCACTTCGCCACCCCAGTTCCGACCCAGCCATATGCAAATCAGTCTTGACCCTATTCCTCATGGGAAAAGTCCAGCCTGAACTGCCAAGCCAAGTCTTCACTGGACCGGAAACAAACATCCTGGGACCGGTTTTAGGGTAACACCCCTCATCAGCAAGGCTAGCTTGAATCCAGTGGCAAAGTGAGCACAGGACCCACATCTGGGAATACCCTGCCAATTTAGGGAGAACAAAGCCTGGTGTGGTATTATTTTGCATGGTGTTTTCACTGTTTTACTGTTGGAAGTGGTGCGCAAATACTTCACACATTACCTCTAGAGATAAGCCTGACTGTTCTGTACCAAGAAACCAGAGGGTGAGCACAGATTAATTTAGGGTTGCCTGCCTTTTACCCTGACAAGGATTGTGGTTGCTGGTTGCCTAGGCCTCATACCCTAGACAACCCACAACCCAACTTCTAACAGTGAGCACATTCATGATGTAATCTTTCTCAAGGATGTCTGGGATCCCTGAAAAAAGTGTTATCTAGTGTATTTTGATCTTAGAGTTCATTTATCTTTGTTTGCATATTACATTAATCTTTTTCCTAGTTTGTCAATTCCATCACTTTTTGTGATGTTCAATTGATGACAATTTGCCTGCTGCTCAGAGGCAGAAGTTTAATGGCACCAGGTTTTTCCTTATGGAGAGCACATTGTTTCATTTTTTTTGGGCTGTGTTTTTTTCCACGTTACTCATGGTAGTTTTAATCACAGTCAGTTCAGTTTGTTTCTAGAGTAATGTCTTGTATGGTTGTACCAGATACTTTGGCAGCTGGTTCCCCTTGCAACATTAGAGTATTTGACTCTTTTGCTGAATTATAGGTCTTCTGGTATGATGTCCTTCATAATCCTTCTTCGGTTATGTCTCTCAGAGCTCATCCAGAGATACCTTCTTGTTCCTTTATAGGACAAATGTCTATTAGATACTTACAATTATGCCTGTAGTTTGTCACCCTTATGATCCAGCTTGGCATTCGTGTTTCCTTTACTTGTTGCCAGAAGAACAAGACTTTTATTTTATTGATCCATTGTTGTTGCCCGCTCCTCCTCTTTCCCATCCCTTCTTCTCCCCTCTTCTGTCCCTAGTCATTGTGTCCTAATGAATGTCTCTGTGAAGAAGGATCTCTTATCCCAATATTTCTGGGGTTTACTTTTCCATGTAAATTGTCAGCTGTAAACATTAATAATTGTCTTCACGTTTCTTTCTTTCTTTGTTTTTTCTAGCTTTATTGTTGGATTTCTCAAGATCAGTGTTCCTGTGCATTGTTATTGCCAACTATGGATGCTGTCCATTGGCGTATTAGTCCTCTTTCTATTTCAAGTTTCTGAGCCGCTGGACTGATGATTTGCCTGAATCCTGCAAGGCAAGGTAACTTCTCTGTGCTCCCTGGCTGCAGGCCACTTGGCAGCTGATTGACTTTTCAGCCTCAATCTTATTCCGGTGCCAGTATTTCAGGAGCCTCAGAGACCTGGGAAGTCATCTTCAGTTGTACTCCTGCTGGGGAGGGTCTGGAAAAGGAGAATTGTTCACCAGCCCCCCTGAGGCCAGATCCCAGTGCCAGGCAGCCATGGTCTAGTGCGTATTGCTGTGCATGTCAAACTGAGATGTGTGGCATAGTCTCACTGGACGCTTCCCGATATTTGGTCATTTAACATGACCCTGGTGAATGGGCACTGATGGAGCTTCAGAGAAATAATGGCATACTCCTCAGCTGATGGTTTTGCCACCTGTGGGTGTCTTTTGTCTTTTCTCTGTTATCTCAGTGATTTTCCTCACAATGTTGAGTTCTAGGGGGTGATTGTCCCATTGTAGATGGTTAGCCACTCTCAGCTATAGTGAAAACATGCCAAAAGGGCTTAGGCACTTGGTAAAGGGGAATATGAAAAATGGGTCTTGACTTGCTGTTAGCTAAAAGATTGTTTAAATGAAAATGTTTTCAAGACTGGCATGTACCAGTCAAGGTTTTGTTGAAAGCTTAGACATGAAGCTAAGTTGTTAACTGGGGTTTCTTTCTCATTCTTTTGTCCTGAATCAGAACAGAAGGAGATACTTGAAGTGCATTTTAGTCTCTACCTGCAGAAGGCTTCAAGTAATGTACAATAAATTTACATTTTATTATTTGTTCTACCACTATCGACAAGCCAGTGTAAGTTTTTCTCTCCATTTTTTATACTGTCACCTGTGATTGTAGAGTTGAACTTTAAAGGGCATGATTTGAAGTCAGTCTTCTGATCATATTTTAGATAGGAATCTGCAAGTCCCAGAGGAAGTCTCCTGAACAACTAAGCCATAATTTGATAAGAATAACATAATTGCACCATTATTCTTAAGCATGGTAAACATTTTTTAAGGTGAAAATGTCAACTCTTGATGGTATCCAAAAAAGGCCCACTAACATGGTATCTCTGATTATGTGGGGGATTTAGTGAGAACTACTGGCTAGAAGGGGAAGGTCGGAAGAAAGTTAAACTCTAGCCTTTTTCAGTGATGGTTGCTGAACGAGCTGGTTATTGTAGTGTCTGTGAGCTCCAGGACCCCACTGTTCTTGGGGGACTCAATGAGAGAATTACATAATTCTTTGGGGAGGTGCAAAGGTGTTGTAAATAATGGTTAGCAGATAGTGAGATGTTCAGTTTCATGTTGTACGCTGATGAGTGAAGACAGCAGTTACATGCTCTGTGTGTGGCATGTTAATTTTGCATGCAGTCAGGCTGGGAAGGACAATACAACTGATGAAGGTGGGATCTGTGCCCCAAGGAACCGAGACCACTCTCCCTGAGAATTTGCAACACTACAGCAAACTGCTTGTGTGTGCCATGTGCACCTGTTCAATGAGAAGAAATTAGAAGTTGGCGAGTGTGAAATTGAAGTCCCGATCCAAGCCATATACAGCCCTTGAAATAGTTGAAGGCCCTGCAGAGGAGGACACTCGAAAACCCACCAGAAACTCACTGGTAAGGCAGAACGAAATGATGCTGTGCCACAGCATAACACAGAGAAATCCCTCATAGAAAGTGAACTCTAAAGGGAGGAACAACCAGTACAACATAAAAGGCAGTGTCAACTAGTTACCAGAAGTGAAATTTACTCACCAGCCTGCCAGACTCAAAAGTAAGTAAGGTGATTCAAAAGCTAACACTGTGGTTATGCTCCCAATGTTGCTAAATCCCTGAAAAGCTGCTGAAGACAGGGGAAGTTGGCAGCCTGTGGCCTTCAGCACAACTCAAAAGCTATTTAAGATAGCAAAGGTTCCCAGTAGTAGCCGCAAGAGATATAGAGTACTGTGTTGACGCCTTTCTGAAACCTCTGCCACCATTCGATACCACCAGATTATTGGTGCCACATGGACCACATGGGTTGAGACCTTTGATGACTTCATAGATGCTCTTGAAGGAGTAAATGACGCAAAAATCATATTGGTCTGGTGATGAAGTAAATTTAGTGATATGGAAAATCTCACAGACTGAGACAATCTTGTACCGTCAAATCAAAGAAGCATTGGGAGCCAAGTTCAATCCAATGCAAAACGGTGACTATGAAAGATACATTTTTTATCACTGAATCAACAAGTATGCGGAAAGGAAAACCACTTCATAAACGTTGCACAGCAAAAGAGAAACCATGTGCGTCACAACGAGAAAATAGATGCCAGAAAGTTCCTGCAGCATTCTCACCATGCTTACAAAGACAAAAATCAACCTCAATTGTGACAGGTGGAAATGAAATGAAGTTGATCGTCATCAAGTTCATTCAACAAAAGCTCTTCAATGTCACAATTGAGTGACAGATCCAAAAAGAACAATTGATGGGCAGAATGCAGAACAATGACATACATTCACCCCAGTACAGAGATCTAGGTCTAAATCCATCGTTTTTTTGCTCCTCATGCCATTCCAGTTTGAACCCAGCCATTTGCAAATCAGCCTTGACCCCGTGCCCAATGGGAACAGTTCAGCCCTAACTGCCAGGGCAGGTCCTCACTGGACTGAAACCAAGCATCCTAGGACCGGTTTCAGAGTTTAACCCCTCATTAGCTAGGATAGTTTGACTCTAGTGGCATGGAGAGCATGGGACCCACGTCCGGGCATACACTTCCCATTCAGAATGACAAATGCAAAAAGAACAATTTATGGACAGAATGCAGAACAATGTCATACACTCACCCCAGTACAGAGATATGGGCCTAAATCTGTCGTTTTTTGCTCCCCATGCCATTCCAGTTTGAACCCAGCCATATGCAAATCAGTCCTGACCCTGTGCCCACTGGGAACTGCCCAGCCCAAACTACCAGGCCAGGTCCTCCCTGGACTGGAACCAAGCATCCTAGGACTGGTTTCGGGGTCTCACCCCTCATCAGCCAGGATAGCTTGACTCCAGTGGCATGGAGAGCACGAGATCGGACATACTTATTCCCCAGCTGTTAAAAATGTACACTGCAGCCACGGAAGACTTCTCCCTCCCCACGACGCTTAATGAGGCCACCCTCATCTCCTTACTCAAACCCGGCAGGGATGGCGAACAACTAGGCTCTTACCGTCCCCTGGCCCTTCTAATGCTGATTTTAAAATCCTTGCTTCCGCCCTGGCCCGGAGACTGGCCCCCCTAGTGCCAACTCTGGTGCACCATTACCAGAATGGCTTTGTACCAACACGCCACACCTCCTATAACATCCGCCGACAATTCCGCATACAGGAGTACGCTTCACGCCACTGGCCACGTGCCGGGTGTCTAGTGCTGGACTTAGAAAAAGCATTTGACTCGGTGGAATGGCCATACCTACGGGTGGTCATGGACAAATTAGAACTGGGGGACGACTACGAGACCATGGTTGGCTTATTGTACCGTAGACCCACAGTTCGTGTCCGCACTGGTACGTTGCTTTCGGACCCGATGTGCGTGCAGAGAGGCACCAGACAGGGCTGCCCCCTGTCGCCCCTGCTCTTTTCCTTGGCCATGGAACCCCTGGCCACAATTCTCCGGACCCGAGGTGTGGAGTGGGGCATACCGATGGCAGATGGCCTTCACGCAGTATCGCTATACGCGGACGATCTCCTTCTCTATGTTAAAGACTTGACCGTTGTCCCGGAGTCCCTCACTGACATTTTCAGCACCTTTGAGGAGATGTCGGGCCTGAGAGTGAACTGGGCTAAATCTGGGGCCTATTCCTTTGACCCGGATATACCCGAAAGCGACATTTATATCGGGGGCGAAAGGCTACATTGGTATTCCACAACATTCAGGTACCTAGGAATCCACATCTACCGTAACCCTACAGACATTCTGGAGGGGAACCTGATGCGAGCGATCGCATCCATCCGGTCACAAATCGGATTTTGGAGGACTCTGCCACTGAATGTACCCAGCCGAGTAACCCTGGCGAAAATGATAGTCTTACCGAGACTCTTGTATTACTTTGCCAATATCCCATCCTATGTTCCGAGACTTCGAGGTACTACTTCGTGGCTTGATCTGGAATGCGGGCCGGCCGCGTGTAGCGCTGACGAAGTTGTATATGCTCACTGAATCGGGGGGACTAGTGGTTCCCAACATGGAACTATATTATCTGGCGGCACAGATGCAGTGGGTATCGGGATGGCTAGGTGGTAGGAACCTAGGGGACACTGCCACGGACGTCACTATCTGGTCTCAATTACATGTACACGCTCTGTTTCATCCGCTAGCCCGGGCTCCCCGTCCCCCGCAGCTGTACCTAGCGGTAGCGCACAGGTGTTTCCTACGATGCCTACGACTTACCCGAACAACGGTACCGTATGCCCCGATACTTCCTCTGCTGGGCACCCCGGTAGCAACCGGAATGCTGACGGATGCAATGCTGACCAGCTGGTCCACTGCAGGGGTGGAAACACTAGGGGACCTATACACTGACGGCGCTCTCCTTCCCTTTGCGAGCCTCGCGGAAGATACGACCCTCCCAGCCGTGCAATTCCTATTGCATGCATCCCTCATCCGCACGCAGACTGCCGCCTGGGGTGACATGGCTGAAAAGCTACCGACGCACCACTTCATGCAATATCTCCATGTTATGAGCAATGGCTCCCACATAATCCATTGGCTAGCGCAGGCTCTCCTGATGCACACACAACCCGCCACCTTGCAGCTGAGAGAGAAGTGAGCGGCGGACAGGGGAAGGGACTGGACGGACGGGGAGTGGGCGATGGTGTTGATTGGGCCGGTTAACATCCAGCGCAATCCTCGCTTCAAAATCATACAACTTTATATACTACACCGTGCCTATCTCACACCAGACAAAATAAACAGATACTTTTCTGTTTCAGACACTGCCTGCAAACGCTGTTCCCTGGTGGGTGCAGACCTCTTACACATGCTCTGGCTATGGCCCAACATCCAACAATATTGGGATGAGGTAACAGCGCTGCTTACACACTGCACTGGCGAACACGTACCGAGAACTTGGGAGGCCTGCATTCTGGGACTGTATAAACGCACAAAGCTAAACAAAGTGCCGGCCCGCTACTGGGACCTCGGGTTGATTACGGCCAAATGACTGCTTAGCAAGCGGTGGAAGGCTGACACACCTCCGCATATACGGCACTGGTGCCTATCTCTTACCAACTGGGCACGGGCGGAGAGCACAGTCTTAAGACGGGAAGAGACGGCGGGGCTTAGGAAATTCCCAATTGCACAGCACTGGGACAACATCCTCCAATCTTTCCAGCAGAAATGCTTGGAGCAGGGGATCACTTGAGGTGATCTGCACCCGGCCTCCACACCCCCTACAGGGGACATCACGGAATACGCCTGGGCCGCTGTCCCCTCCACCCCCTTCTGTCCCCCCCCCTTCTTCCCCCCCCCTCCAACAAGGTGCTACGGGCCAGAATTTGCGCCCCCACACAACTGCCACACTACGCACACCGCACTGAACACCGCCTGTGCTATGCTTATACTCCAAAATGCCCAAGACATATGCCCTAATGTTAAGCAAAGAAGTACTTATCGCCCCACCCCCACCTCCACGTATCAGACCTTCATTACGCACCCTGAACGCGGACCGCCCCACTGACTGCACTCCAATGGCGGCACCAACGCCCTCCCGTGGTAGACAACCCCCCCAGGTACACGCACGATCTACAAAATGTACCCTACTCCCAGTCCACTGGACCTACACAGACACCACACTGCTGCTCCTATTCCCCTACACATGGATACACCCACTCACGCTCCCTCTCCCTTTTACATATACCCCCCATGTTTATGTCCCAATGTTTTATTGATGCGCTGGTTCTGTTTCCCGACCAGGCTTTCTTAAGTTTGTTCACAAAAGACATTGTACGCATTGCACACATAACTTTGGATCACACATCCTGGCAAACATGTCGAGCCCCTTCCCTTTCCAAAGCCGACGAAACACAGCAGCACTAGCCGGCGGCCAGAAGGGAACGCCACCGCACGCGCTATCTGAGGAAGGGCAGGTGGACCCGGGTTGTTTTATACACTACCGGCTATCTCGCTTGAATCACAGCTACTGTGACATGCCACATACCTAGGGCCATTGAGAGTCACTGCCACGGCCATGGTGATTCCCGCCAAACGCTACCGCCAACGTGAGCCTCTTTTGCTAGGAATATTAAGCTACATGAACGCTCGTTCATTGATGCACCTGATACATCGCATAGAACTACCCTCAGATTTCAACACCCCGCACCCACTTGGAGGAAGACCTCCACCGACACACTTACCCATGATACTCATTAGTGGGAGCGGGCTGCTATCCACCTGGCAACAATGACGATCACCAACGTTGCTTTACAAACTTACAAAACCTCACAGACCTGTTCGCTCGTCGAGACATGTGGTTTACTGAATGCAAGTGCTGCAAAGAAACACTGTACGCCGCCGAACCTCAGGGCTGTCGGCCATAAGGCTGTGTTCGCCAGACAACATTCTATATGGTTATTGATTTACGCGGCTGGCCCTGAGGGGTTGTAAGCTGTAAGATGTGTAACATGCACTTTGTACAATAAAGGTCTTTTAAAAAAAAAAAAAAAATGGAGTGCACGGGACCCCCGTCTGGGCATACCCGTCCCACTCGAGAGACAAATGCAAAAAGGACAATTGATGGACCGAATGCAGAACAATGTCATACATTCACCCCAGTATAGAGATCTGGGCCTAAATCCATTGTTTTTTTGCTCCCCATGGCATTCCAGTTTGAGCCTAGCCATATGCAAATCACTCTTGACACTGTGCCCAATGGGAACAGTCCAGCCCGAACTGCCAGGCCAGGTCCTCCCTGGACTGGAACCTAGAATCCTAGGACCGGTTTCGGGGTTCCACCCCTCATCAACCAGGATAGCTTGACTCCAGTGGAATGGAGAGCACGGGACCCACAGCCACGTCTGGGCATACCTGTTCCACTCGTGGTGACAAATGCAAAAAAAAATTGATGTACACAATGCAGAACAATGTCATACATTCACCCCAGTATAGAGATCTGGGCCTAAATCCATTGTTTTTTTGCTCCCCTTGCTATTCCAATTTGAGTCCAGCCATAAGCAAATCAGTCTTGACCCTGTGCCCAATGGGAACAGTCCAGCCCGAACTGCAGATCAGGTCCTCCCGAGACTGGAACCAAGCATCCTACGACCGCTTTCGAGATTTCACCCCTCATCAGCCAGGATACATTGACGCTAGTGGCATGGAGAGCACGGGACCCACGTCTGGGCATACCTGTCCCATACGGGTTGACAGTGTAGAGGGTGAATGTGTGATGATCAAATCTGCCAAAAACTACATGAACACATAGGTTATGAGGCTTACAAAGAAGATAAAAAGAAGGGCATAAAGAAGCGAGTCAAGACAAAATAATTCATATGGACACTGCCAAAAGATCATACAAAGGGTCAATGTTTGCCCCATAACCTTTGTAATAGACAGTGGTACATCAATCAACATCATGCCAGTCAAACAGTTAAGCAATTTGTCACCCATACCGCAATTGAAAATGTCAGACCCGAATATGAATGTCATGGGCTACTTCGAAACCATTGCAGAGTGAAGGATCATTCACGGCGACATTACCACATAAAAAGACGTCTGTGCAAGCCCCAATTCACATTTTTCAAGGTACTTTGTAGAGTGCATGTCTACTCAGCTTTGCAACTGCTGCTGACATGGGACTCATATCTATCAATTACAACCTACATACATAGTCTGAAATTATGAGTCAGTTCCCTTTGTTATTTCATGGTCTAGAAGAGGGTCAAGACAATGAAAGGTGCAACTTCACATCAACGAAGAGCGGGAGCGCCGTTGTCGCGCCAAAGTCAAGCCAAAGTCCTGCCCGTCTGCGCCCGTCCGCGGCCGCCCGCGACCAGCGGCCGGCCTCCCTGCCAAAAAACTCACTTATTCATCTTCGGACCTACATTCTCTTAGCCACTCGGTCCCCTTGCCGCCTGAGGCCATTAGAAGAGCTCAGGCTTGCGGCATTGCTCGTTTGCCGAGCATGTTTCCTGCCCCTCTGTCCTGCCCTACCCCATCATCCGCCCCTTTTTCCTCCCCTTTTACCCCTGTGTCTTGCACTTTGTCCATTTGTTATTTAAACACACGCTCCCTGGTGAGACACCAATTGGACATCTATCGTCTATTAGATGATACGGACACAGATATTCTTTTTCTGTCTGAGACTTGGCTTACCGAGGACTCAGTGCCCGATATTTTAGCTGCTACCCCTAATGGGTATTATATTTTACATGTTAACCGTCCCAGAGGGCAAGCTGGTGGCGGAGTCGCAGCCATTATTCGCAAGGAATATGTCTTTACCATCTTAGATTGCACCCCCATTCCTGATACTCAAACTCTTGTCATACAGCTTCGCTCTGCTACTACTTCCCTTACCTGTGTGCTCATGTACAGACCCCCTTCTTACATGCCCTCTTTCCCTCAGTCAGTTGGGGAGATGGTCTCCCAGCTTCTTATTAATCACTCTAGGATTCTTATCCTGGGTGATTTTAATTATTGGCCCAATGATCCTCAAGAAAGTCGACTGTCTGAACGGTTCTCTGAAACCCTCACCAGTCTGAACTGCCAGCAAATGATTTCAAGTCCCACCCACTGTAAGGGTCATATACTTGATCAGGTTTGGTCTGCCAATCTCGATATCGACCCTCCTCTGATCACTCCATGTACCTGGTCTGACCACTATATCGTCTCTTTCTCAGTTGACCTTCCCAGTTTTCATCGTCCCCTGCGGCCAGCGAACATCACGGCCCGTAATTGGAAGAATGCCAACCTGCCAAAACTTCATTCTCTTTTGGCAGCTTTAGTCCCTTCAGATTTTGAATCTGTATCCTACCAAGCCTCTTCTCTTGAGCGCTGGCTGAAGGATGCAGCAGATTCTGTAGCCCCCTTAAAGACCATAAAAGTCCAGCGCCCCCACGATGCCCAGCGCTGGTTCAATGACCAGCTTAAATCTGACAAACTCGCCCTTCGCCAGGCTGAACGTCGCTGGCGCCGCAAGTACGACCCCTTACTCAAGATAGAGTTCACCACTCTACTGAAAAAATACAAATCTTCGATACTTGAGGTTAAAACATCCTATTTTTCTAGGAAAATCTTGGAGTCGGCTTCAAAAACAAAAGACATTTTTTCAATTGTCAATGAGCTCTCCCTCCCTGACCGCATCACTCTTCCCCTGGTGCCTACCCAGGCTTTGTGTGATGAGCTCAATACCTTCTTTCACGACAAAATTTCCATTATTAAAACCAACATTTCTCCCCCCTCTCCCTCTAAATCTTTCCCCCTTCCCCCGGTAAATCCTCAGGAATTTTCTACTTTCCCTCCGATTTCTACTTCCGATTTTCACAGCCTTCTTCATAAAGTCTGCTCTGGCTCTCCTAGGGACTGCTGCCCCCCTCACATACTGAAGGAAATTTTTACGGCCTGTCCCGGTCCTGCCTTGGCCCTCCTCAACTCCTCTTTAACATCGGGAGTTGTTCCAGAGACCTTTAAGCAGGCCGTGGTCCTTCCTATTCTAAAAAAGCCCGGCGCAGATCCACTCGTGCTGAGTAATTACAGGCCCATCTCTCTCCTCCCTTTCCTGGGAAAGATCCTAGAAACCTATGTCACCAGGTGTCTGAGCACGTTTGTGGAGACCTCTCTTTTCTTGGACCCCCAGCAGGCGGGCTTTCGCCCTCTCCATTCCACCGAGATGGTGATTGCGGCCGTCATGGACACCCTTAGAGCTGGCGCCGACAATAACCTTTCTCAAGCCTTGGTATTGTTGGATCTTTCGGCGGCATTTGACACGGTCGATCACACTATTTTGATCGACCGTGTCAGAAACGCCGGCATCCAGGGCATCGCCCTGGACTGGGTGCGGTCCTTTCTGCAAGGCCGCTCGCAGGCAGTTCACTTGTCTACTTTCGCTGCTTCCTTTTCCCCCCTCACTTGCGGTGTCCCCCAGGGTTCTGCCCTTTCTCCCCTTCTTTTTAATTTATATATGCAACCACTTATGGTTTCCCTTCGCCACTCCCCTGCCACTATTTATAATTATGCAGATGACCTTCAGTTGGTCTTTCCCTTGGACACCTTCCTCCCAACTTAATTTCCAAGACACTATGTTGTTCATCTCTGATTGGATGGCTTACAGCCAGCTCAAGCTGAATCCGTCAAAGACGGAACTTGTTCTGGTGGGTGGCCCCACTAATCCCTGGGATGATAGTTATTGGCCCCCCTCTCTTGGTTTCCCTCCTCGCCCGGTCAGTACTGTGAAAAGCCTTGGAGTGGTCATCTCTGCGGATTTGTCCATGAAACCCCAGATCTCGGCTGTGACATCATCCTGTTTTTTTCAACTGCGCAGGATCCGTAAGATCTGTCGTTTTCTTACCAGAGAGGCACTCATCTTAGTTTTACTGGCTCTGGTCATCTCCAGGGTTGATTTTGCCAATCTCCTGTATGCGGGGATTCCTGCTTATCAGCTTCAAAAACTCCAGTTAATTCAGAACCAGGCGGCTCGTCTGGTGTTTCATCAACCCAAACACCAGCATGTTTCCCCTCTTCTGAGGAGCCTTCATTGGCTCCCAGTAGCCCAACGGTGCTCCTTTAAACTCGGATGCACTGTTTTCAAATCTCTTCACAACTGCGCCCCTGAATTTGTGTCCTCCAAACTAAAGAGATATCTTCCGACCCGTAATCTTAGATCGTCTGCTGATAACCTTCTTTGCATTCCATCTTACCGCCGAAAAAAGCATGGCGGATTGCGTTTTTGTTTTCTTGGCCCTTTCTTTTGGAATTCCCTCCCCTCTTCTTTTCGCCACTGTCCTACTTATGAGTCATTTAGGAAAACTCTGAAAACCTTCCTCTTCAAAGCGGCTGCAGTATGATATCCTTGCCCTGACTCGCTAGGTCTGTTATGAGCGCCAAGAAACCGTCCCGGTGTATGTGCGCGGTATAAAAATTTTAACATAACATAACATAACAACGAAGACATCTGGCATATTGCACAGCTACACCAAGAACAGCATATCACCTCTAAAAAGAGATCGAAAAGGAGCTAGAAACGCTGTTGAAGCACAATATCTTTGAGTGCTCTACTGGACCTGAATTATGGGTATGACTGTTGGAAAAGGCATTTCTGGTTGTCAAAGTTTAGAATCTGTAAAGCAGGAACCACCACTCTAGTGAGGATAAGCTAAATACACACTAAAGAATAAACTGCGCTCACCCTCTGGTAGTTCAGCAAAGAACAGTCAAGTCTATAGATGCAATGTGTAAAGTATTTATGCAACAAACACACACTGTAAAACAATGAAAACACTACAAAAATAATCCACAAAGGGTTAGGAAACTAGATTAAAATTTGGTGAGTTAAAAAGACCAACACAACAAGAATTCAAGAAGCAGAATCTGAGTTATGAATTTCTAAAGAATAAATAAAAAAGTAGTGCTTAAAAGCATATAACGCGTAGGGGTTACTTGAGGTCACCCTGAACCGGGATAAATCCAAAGTTCAGGCTGACCGTGATGGAGGACAGGCAGGCACAGGACTCATGTATATCCCCCTGAAGATGTACCTTGGAAGGAGCATGCATCGATGTCGAAGACTCCATGCATCAGTTCCGATCCCTGCAGGTGATGAAGGCTTTGTTGACGAACCCCTTTGCAATGCAGGTGCTGCATAATCGTCATGCCACCCTGTCCATCATCGCTAAACTGTGCAGTATGTTGAAGCAATGTTGTTGATCGGCTTCTGCATTGGCATCGAACTACAATGCATTGGTTCTGAATGGTGTAAAGTTGTTTATGCATTGATTTTGATGGTTCTTGTTGGAAATTGGGACACTAGTTGGCAGGAGTTTGCACCCTTTCGAAGTAGGGACCACAATCCGAGTCAGGATAAGTCAGATACACATCCTAAATTAACCTGTGCTCACCCTCTAGTAGCTTGGCACAGAGAAGGCAAGGCAATGTGTAATATATTTATGTAACACTTTATTTACCGTACCACAGTGGAAAACACCACAAAAAGACTCCACACCAGTTTCGAAAAATAAAAGACATTTATCTGAGTAAAATAAGATCACAACAACAAAAATCCAATAAGCAGAACTTGAGATATTAATGTTTAAAGATTAAATGAAAAAGAAATATGCTTAGATGTCGATAGTGCTAAAAGGTTACATAAGGCCGTGCTAGAACGGGGAAATTCCAAAGTTCCAGGCTGACTGCAAAATAGTACCTTGGATTGAGCAACAATTGGTATTTGTCTCAGTTAAACTTAAGTTTTACATAAGTTATACTTAAGACCAAACTTAAGTTTAACTGAGACAAAATCCTAACTTTATACTCCTAAATGCCCTTTGTGAATACCGAAAGTCGTAAAGTTAGGTTTTTGTTTCAGATTACGTTTGGGAAACGGGCCTACAATGGTTAAAGTTAGAAAATGACAACTTTCTAAAAGTGGCATTTTAAGTCCCACAATTTAAAATACAACTTTACCATGAGTTGTGATCTTGAATTGTGAGTCTAGAGGCACCAAACTCCAAATCTCTATCTTTTTCCTATTGGAAAAGATGTTTTTAGGCAATCCAAATGTTAATCTAAGGGAGATGAGAGATAAGCCTTGCAGTAGTGAAAAATTAATTTAGCAGTTTTTCACTACCAGGACATGTAAAACTCAAAAGTGCATGTCCTACTTTTTTAATAAACAGCACCCTGCCCATAGGGCTCATAGGGCCTCCCTTAGGGGTGACATATGTGTAATAAAAGGGAAGATTTGGGCCTAGCAACTAGGATAACTTGTCAGGTCGACATGGCAGTTTAAAACTGCACTCACAGGCTCTGCAGTGACAGTCCTGAGACATGTTTAAAGGGCTCCTGAAGTGGGTGGCACAATCAGTGCTGCAGGCCCCCTAGTAGCATTGAACGTACTAGCCCTGGGCCCATATAGTGCACATTACTATGGACTCATAAGTAAATGTAATATGCCAATTGTGGATAAGCCAATGTTGCCATGTTTTGAGTACAGAGCATATGGACTTCAGCAGTGGTAACGTGCCCAAAGTCCTACAAAAACAAGGTCAGAAAAAGGGCAGGAGGAAGGTAAAACATTTAGGGATGACCCTGCAGAAAAGGCCAGATCCAACAGTTCTGTACAGCAGAATTCATCTTTCAAGGACCCGGGACAGGACTGACAACACTTGGCAGGACAGAACTCACAAATGGCAGAGTCCAGGTGCTGTTACAGGGTTGAAGGAAGTATTTGATGGCCCTGAGACTTCAGAATAGGCACAAAGCCAGCTAGTTGTTGGAGCCATTCTGGGTTCAAGTGAGATGAGCTCGGTCTTTATCTCAGCAGGGCAGAGATCCGTAGGCAGCAGGGAATCACAGCAAAGCAAAGCAGAAAAGCAGTTAATCCAGAGGAGCAGTCAAGCAAACTGGCAGTACTTGTAGCACAGCAGTCTATAATCCTGGCACAGTACTTCATAGGCCCAGTAGTGTCCTATCTTGGTAGTGTTAGCACCCAGGTACTTATACACAGATGTGTCTTTGTAGTGGGGGTGACTTCAAAGAAGAGTATTTAAAGTGCACAAGGACCTTTCTTACCAGCCGTGGCTCCAGACTATTAGTAGGGGTAATCAGCCTTTTGCGTGGGAAACAGGACACTGCCTATTCAGGTGTAAGCTCCCGCGCTCTTCCTGCTCAAGAAAAGTTATCAGAATGCAGATGAGTTCTCTGTCACACCTAACCTTCCTGTGTTTGTCTTCGAGAGGGAATGCACAAAGAGTAGCTGTCATTCACCCCAGATTTGCATTGGAGACAGGCTGCAGGCGAACAGATCAGTAGAAGCAGAGAAATATTCACTTCCTAAAAGTGGCAGTTTAATATAGTAATGTTAAATCCAACTGTAAAATTAAAGAGGAGTTATCCTTACCATGCCAAAGATATGAGACTTGAAGCTGCTACTTCTTTCTAGTCGGGAATTACAGCTTAAAACCGTATTAAGGAATTCTCAATGTTAATCTATGAGAGGAGTGGGCCACACAATAGTGAAACATGCATTTGGATGTTTATCACTACTAGGACATACAAACACATACAAGTGCGTGTCTTATCTCTAACTTACACAGCACCCTGCTCTATGGGCTACCTAGGGCCTCCCTTAGGGGTGACATATGTGTAATGAAATGGGAGTTTAAGGCTCAGCAAGAAGTTTTAGATTTCAAGTTGTAGTGGCAGTCTACTACACAGAATGTATGACAGTACATCGCCAACAGTTACAACGCGCGCTTTTAGCACGCAGTCTCCACATCGCAATGACTCTTACTTCGCATGTTTTTCCACCGCATGGCATTTCAGTGCCAATGTTGTTTAGCCTTTAACAAATTCCATTAGGATGCATACCGAAAGATCGCATGCCATTACAATGTGTAATGGTTTCTCGTTTTGGCTCGTAAACTCCCTGTAATGAGTTTGAAAGTGAACTCTTTAGCACGACAAATGCAGATTTACAACAAAGATAAGTGGCGGTAAAAGGACGTGTTACCTGTGGCTGGGGTCCAGGGGCCGGGAGGTTGAAAGAGACGTAGAAGAAGCGGTAAGTATGAAAGAGGAGCAGAAAGCCCTGCGGAGGCCCCTGGGTGGGGGCTCTCTGGCTTGACCCTCATCCATCCTTGGTGACAGGCGCTCTGCCTCCCACTGCCCCCCAGGAGAAGCTGACAGGACCCCCGCCACAGGTAACACGTCCTTTTACTGACACACATCTTTGTTGTAAATCTGCATTCGTTGTGCTAAAGAGTTCACTTTCGCTATGTTTTTTGTTTGCCACAAGCACTAAGACTGCACTGATGTTGCCTTCCCTTATTCTTTGTCTTTTTCAAGAGACCATGGTGTCGATTTCTCAGCAGCCAATCCTATACCTCAGTTAGCCACAGCTGATGTCCAATTTTTACATACAGATTAGCAGGTCGCCATTACCGTAGATCATTGAGAACTTAACTTGGACTCTCGCACCCCCTGGTAAGTAAAAAAGAAACTGAATAAGACGTCTTCCAAGTTTAAGTTTCCAGCAGATCCATTTGTTAATAGTAGATTTGACATAACAAGTTGGTTAACTTCCAGTTCCGTATAAAATAGTAAGGCTTTACCGAATTACTCGACATCCTATATCGTTTGGAATGGAGAATGTATGTACAGAGCCACATTGCTATTTTTCCTTTAAAAATGAGTCTTACGTTCTCATATGATGGAACTATGTAAGCATGTAATTAAGTTTAGTGCAGCACATGGCAGTAATCCCATCTTCCGTTTTCTTTCTTGCACGGCGGTTACAGTTTTTATCCAATTTTATTTTTATTTATGCTGTTATATGGGTTTAAGTATGGAGCTTCAAAACATCTCTTTGTAAAGCAACATGGAAATCGGTCCAGATTTTGTTTTTGTACCATTTGTTCTCTGT
This sequence comes from Lissotriton helveticus, assembly GCF_964261635.1. Lineage (NCBI taxonomy): Eukaryota > Metazoa > Chordata > Amphibia > Caudata > Salamandridae > Lissotriton > Lissotriton helveticus. Next base: position 608,895,591 of record NC_136063.1, read on the forward strand.
ACTTATCTCCTCTAATCTATCAAGTTGAGAATCCCCTGCAGACCATTGCAGGCCATTAACAGTTTCTCCAAATGAATGCTTCCTATTTAAATGGTTTATTTGAGAGCCAGCACAGCTGTCACCCAGTGATTGCTGGCCTCGTCCATTAACTCTGCATTGCATACTGTCTCCTCTCCTTTCTGTTTTAAAAGCCTTCCATCATTCATCCATCCACCCTTTCACACAGCCATCCATCATTCATTCATCCACCCTTTCACACAGCCATCCATCATTCATCCACCCACACTTTCACACATCCATCCAGCCATCCTTCATCCATCCACCCTTTCATCCTTCCATCCATTCATCCATCCTTCATCCATCCACCCTTTCATCCATCCATCCTTCATCCACCATTTCACACAGCCATCCATCATTCATCCATCCACCCTTTCACCCATCCATCCATCATTCATCCACCTTTCACACAGCCATCCGTCCATCCATCATTCATCCACCCACCCTTTCATCCATGGGGAGAGGTGTGGCGCCGCGGCCAGGGCGACTGACGCTGGAATCTGGGGATCAGGGTTCGATCCCCGGCTCCGGCGGCAGGTTAGCCCAGCACCATGTGACTCTGGGAAATAGCTCGCTTAATCTTCCCGACGGCCCCCAGCGCCTAGATACCCTTACGGGTGATTGTGCGCTTTACAAATGTGGATTATTATTATTATTATCCATCCATCCATCCATCCATCATTCATCCACCCACCCTTTCACACATCCATCCATCCACCCTTTCACACAGCCATTTATCCATCTATCCATCATTCATCCACCCACCCACCCTTTCATCCATCCATCCATCCTTCATTTATCCACCCACCCTTTCACACATCCATCCATCCTTCATTCATCCACCCTTTCACACAGCCATCCATCATCCATCATTCATCCACCCTTTCACACAGCCATCCATCATTCATCCACCCTTTCACACAGCCATCCATCCATCCATCATTCATCCACCCACCCACCCTTTCATCCATCCATCCATCATTTATTCACCCACCCTTTCACACATCCATCCATCCTTCATCCATCCAACCTTTCACACAGCCATCCATCCATCCATCATTCATACACCCACCCTTTCACACATCCATCCATCCATCATTTATCCATGCAACCTTTAGGACCCCGGTCACAGGTAACATGTCCTTTTACTGACACTTCCGGCTGCGCGCGGATCACAGGGACCTTCAGTTTATACCGATTCTTGCCCGCATTGGTGGGAGACGGTAGATTGCACAGTGTTATGAAAACTCTGGGACACTTGTCACCCTGAGAGCCCCTGTGTTTACAACTGACTGAGACTACTTCATCTCTATGTCTTCTGATAACTGCGTCCCTACGTACCCTCTCCTTTTCTGTCTGTCTGTCTGCCCGTCTATCTACACCTCAACCAGTATGTCCATTTAACTATCTTATTTTCAACCTGTGTGTGTCTGTCGATCCATCCGTCTATCTGTCTGCCTATTGATGTAAGCACTCGTCCGTCTGTCTATCCAATGTCTACCATCCTATTCGTTTTTGTCCATGACACGTCTCTCTTACTTCAGTGGTTTCATCTCAGTTCAGCTCACTGCGATGCTGCTCTTTTGTGTTTGTAAAGTACTGCAATGCTGCTCTTTTCTGTTTGTAAAGTAGGGGGTATTTTGTGGGTGTTAAGACAGCACTGTAGAGTCTTGTTCCTTCTTGCTGGTGCGGTAGGTGAGGATATGTCGCTCATTTTCTCTGAAGCCGAGGGACACACTGTTTTGACAGGTCAAGTCTTTGCTGTTTTTCGGCCCTGTTGTGTCATTGATCGTTGCTTCGCTCTCACCACTGGCGCTCTTTGCAACCACTACTAACTACTATTAGAACATTGGAATGTTGGGAGCTCCATTGAAAACAATGGAGTGCCCCGGGCTTATAATGGCTGGTATAAGCCTGGAGCTCCAACATTCCAATGCTTCTTTGTTCACAGCTCTGGCTGTGAACAAAGGCTTCAGGGAACCTGAAAGGATTCCAATCCCCTCACTCTCCCATATGGCTTTGTTCTTTTTTGTTAGAACATTCTGCCCTCTAGTGGCAGAATGTTCTAATAGCCTTATAGCCTTCGTAGCTGGGCTATACCGGCTATTAAAGTCCCTCTCCCTTGTTAAAGGCCCTCGCCTTCGGCTCGGGGCCTTTAACGCTGGAGAGGGCCTTTAATAGCCGGTATAGCCAGCTACGGTGGGCTATAAGGCTATAATAGTACGTCTTTATATTTATTTTCCAAAAATCGATATATATAGTACACTATTTATTTACACGGACTTGCGTAGTAATAGCATGCTACGTGAAGGACACCGCAATGCAAGTGATTGCGTTGTTCAGGTGTGCGATGTAAAGGTTCCCGCGATGTGAAAATCGCGTTGTGATGGCACCGCGGAGTGAGAACATCGTTGTAATGGGTGTTCGCCAACTACACACAGGCCCTGTAGTGGCTGGCCTGAGACAAGCTTGAAAGCCTATTTGTGTGGGTAGCACAATCAGTTCTGCAGGCTCACTAGCAGCATTTAATCTACAGTCCCTGGGTATATGGTATACCACTTTGCAAGGGACTGATAAGTAAATTAAATATGCCATACAGACGGGAACCAATTATATTATGTCTAGAGAAGAGAGCACATGCAAGTTAGCACTGGTTAGCAGTGGTAAAGTGCTAAGAGTCCTGAAGTCAATGAGAAGAAAGTCAGAAAAAGAGGTGGAGGAAGGCAAAAAGTTTGGGATGACCCTTCAGAAAGGGCCATTTTCCAACAGTTTCCGATAGTGGTAGTTTCAAAAACGGGCCCAGGAGGTTCATGATCATTTGCATGGATATGTGCTAGGCCAACAAAGCAATCGAGAGAGAAAGACATCCAGGTCAGCAGATTGCAGACATGATCATTCAGCTGAACGGAGGCAAAGACTTCACCCAGCTTGACCTGAGAAAAGGATACAATCAACTCAAATTGGAAGAAAACTGTAGTTACATTACCACTTTTTTGACTTATGTTGGTTTGTTCAGATAAAAAAGGTTGAGTTTTGGAGTATCATCTGCTGCAGAAAAATTCCAAGATGTCATAACACATAATAATTCAACCTGTTTTGCCTGCTTTCAATTACAGTGATGACATGCTGGAATTTGGGGCAACATGGACGGAGCATGATAAGGCTTTCAAACAAGTGTGCCAGTTTCTTACAAATGCAGGTCTCACCCTAAAATGCAGAATAGTGTGAATTTCACAAAACCAAACTCAAATGTTTGGGCACATATTTACTGATAGGGGAATGACTCCTGACCCAGATAAAGTAAAAGCACTGCCAGCCTCCCAACTCCCACAAGATGTCACCATTAAAAGATCCTTCCTGGGAATGGCCAGCAATTGTTCAAGATACATTTGTGACTTTGCCACAGTAAGTGCACCATTGAGAAATCTGACTAATCTAAATGCCCAATTCAGATGGTCTTCTGAATGTGTCCAAAGCTTCAAAAGGATAAAGCATGTCATTGAAAATGCCAATGAGATGGCTTACTTTGATCCTTAATGACATACTGAGATCACTATTGATGCGAGACCGGTAAGGCTAGGAGTCATTCTTGCTCAGCCTAAAAGACATTGAAATGCTTAGAGACACATTGTAACGTATGCTCGCCAAAGTATATCTGACACAGAATGTTCCTATTCTCAACCAGAGAAAGAGTCTGACTATGGTGTGGGCCTACACACACTTTCATGTGGTGCTGTACCACAAGTATTTCACAATTGTTACAGACCACCAAGCACTGTTCACCAAATTTGGAAACCCAAAAGCTAAGATGCCCCTTCGTATTGAGAGTTGGAGGTTGCGTTTTCAGAAATATAACTATAAAATTGTGCATACGCCAGGCAAAATCCAAAACCCTGCAGATTACTTCTCACTAGTACCCTAACATCTGCACAGCTCAACATCGAAAACAGCTGAAAAGTACCTCACCTTCATTGTGAGTCCCAGCACGCCAGCGACCGTGTCCACTGAACAGATCATTTCTGCTACAAATGCAGATGAAGACATGCTTGCCCTTAAAGACATAATTTCAGCGTAGTCACGGAGACAAAGTGTTCGACCTCTAAGTGATGATGTTGAATGGACATGCGTGAACAAGAGTGGCTGCTGATTCCTTTGGGCCTCTAGCGAATGCACATCATCTCATGAATGTCATTGATGAGTATTCCCCTTTTTCCTCTAGTGGAGGGAATGCCATCAACAACACATGATCAGGTCATAGAGCAGCTGGATGACATCTTTGCAACATGGGGTATCCCAGACATTCTGAATTCTGATGATGATTCACCATTCAGTAGCAAGGGGTTTGAGGAGTTTCTAACCAGACTCCTTGTCATGTGTACAAAAGTACACCCTTGTGGCCCCATGCTAATGGTGTCATGGAATGAGTTATGGGCCCCTTAAAGAGAGTGATCCAACATGCATCGATGGAGGGATCAAGGTGAGTCAGGCTTTATTTCAGGCCCTCTTTGCCTATTGTTTGACTCCTCACTCCACTACTGACGAGAGTCCTGCGAGCTTGCTATTTGGGAGAGCTGTCAGAACCAAACTACCACAGTGGACCACTGAGCGAACTCGTACAACTGAAGACTCTTTGTGCTACTGATACTGCCTAAAAATGTCAAATATTGATGTATGCTGATTAACGTTGAAGTCAGGAACATGTCTTCGACGGCGGTGACTAGGTTCTTGTCAAACAAAGGCAGAAGTGGAAAACAAATCCTCCATTTGCTGCTGAGCCTCTGAAAGTTGTGACGTGCAGGGGACATATGATAACAGCGCAACATCCTGGAAAATCTATCACAAGGGATTTGTCATATTTCAGAAACCATCTCAACATTCATCAGTCCCTGTAATCTCAGATGGGTCTGCCCCACCCGGTGGACCAAATAAAACACCAGCTCCTCTACCCTTGATATCCACTCATGGTGCATTTCAACTATCTCAAACCACATGATCTGGCCGAACAGTATGTGCACCTACATGACTTATCCAAAAATTATAATGCTGCAGTTGTTTACATCTTCTTATTTAACAGGGGAGGATGTATTGTCTTAAGAATATGAGTGCCAGGACCCCGTGGTTATGGGTGGACTCAATGAGAGAATAACATAATCATTTGATAAGGTGTGGGTATTAATAGTTAGGCTATATTGAGAAGTTCAGTTAAATGTTGTACGCTGATGAATAAAGACGTCAGTTGCGAGCTTGTGTATGGTATCGTTTGCATGCTCAGAGCTGGGAACGATGCTACAATTACTTAGTATATGTGTTTACATTTTGTGATGAACACAGGCTGAAGCATGAGGTAGCTGTTGCGTGCATTTAGGTTTAACTTCAGGGACGTCTCCTGATATTGGTTTTCTCTTAGGACAGACCTTTAACACTGGGCAAAATACATATTGTATATGGATACGAATGTATCCACTTTAATGCCTCCCTAATATAGTAAATCCCTCCGCTGAACAGTTGAAAAAACATAGGCCTATATCAGCATCTTGAAATATTTCAAGTCAAGAAGTGTTTGCTATCATTCAAGAAATTTCTCTGATGTCTATATTTTGGATTCTGAAATGTCACTTGTTGTCCTTGTCATCTTGTCAGGTTCAAAATTAATTGAGTTGGATGGGGAAGCCAGTCCAACCATTTGAGGTAATGCTATTCACAAAAAATGAACTACACACCAGAACTGAACAGTATAGGGTTTTGATCGGCCTATGGTATGACTCGCAGTAGTTAGTTACTCAGAAATTGCAAAAAGAAGGCATTGGGTTTCCAACTTAGAGTCTTGAAAGCTTTTTGATAGCAATGCAGTAGATCTTTAGACCTGCTAAATTTGGAGGGGAAGTTTTATGATGGTGGCTTGTTCTGCACCTTAAATGTTTTCATAACATATAAAGAGGATGAGGTTTTTTTTGTTGCAACACCCAAAAGGGGAATATATGATGATACAACGAATTCCGTTGCAACGCATGCCTTTACCACGCATGCGTTACAACGGAATTCGTTTAGCACGCATAAACCTTTCACCGACTATTTGCGTGGTGACGTCATACGTCGTGAAGAGAAAACGGCATATTTTTACCGATTTCTCTTAATCGACTCTGATGCCGACGTGACTTATGGTGAGTTGTTTTATTTGGGGGGGAGACCCCCCCAAGCCCCCCCCTTTTTTTTTTACTTTTACCACATATGCCTTTACTACAAACATCGTAGTAAAGGCATGCGTGGTAAAGGCCTTAGTTGTAACCACGCATGCGTTGTACTGCATGCGTGGTTAAAGATTTCCTGGAAACAGCTTCGTTGTAAAAGCCGTTTCCCCCAAAAGGGTTATGATAATCCTGAATAGGTGTTCCACAGGTTTACCCCTGTCACTGTACAAGGTTAAGTACCGTTTGGTACAACTCACGCTGCATGAGTAAGGGGGCTTCGATATACCCCTAGATGTCTTGAAAGGTGTATCTGTGGTGTTTACTACTGATTTCAGGGCATAGTATACTCTAGGTTGACATCTGAAGAGTTCAAATGAGGCACGAATAAATCATGCATTCCATGGTTTTAAAAGAAATCTGGCACTGGAGGCAATCGTATGGCTGCTAACAGCCAACCTGTAAATGCAGGGGTATGACAGGTGAGGTTTACCTGCAGCGTTTTGGATTATTTACTTAGTCTCATGCAGTGATCCGAAGTAGACAGAGTGTTAGAGTGAGTTCAAAGAAAAGGTCAACAGATGCAGAACAGGTTAACATTTTATGTTCATCATTTACATTCAGTCTGGGGAAAATTAAGGAATTTATATGGAGGAGGGATCTGGGCTAGTTTGGTGTCAGTTCATGTACAGTAAGTCAAATTTCCCAGAAGACAAAATGCACCAGCAAACGCCTGCGTGAGCCTGCATGGCTGTACCAGAAGACATAACGGTGCAGCGAATTAATTGTGTTTTTATGACACCTCTGACAATCTGCAGTAGGCTATTACAAGTTATAATACCAGCAATACCAAACCAGCCTTCCACCCTTGCAAGATCTGCAAAATGAGTCAAATTAAACTGGAAAAATAACACTTGTTATTTACAGCACCGAGAAACAACACAAGCGCATTTTGAATACTTTATCAAAAAAAGACGATATTATTATCATAACTGATGAGAACCGAAAGTTACATCTGGAGATGTGCGTCACTGCATACATATATATGTGGCTGAGTAATAGCCATTTCAAGGTCAAAAAGCACTCCATCAAGATTGCACAAAAAGATTGAATATAACTGTCTGGAATATTCTGTGCATTTAAACGATCTGCAACAGTACAGTGCCATGGGTCAGGCAGGGTATGGTTGTGTGTATCAATGGAATTCTAATGCACTACGGCCCATATTAATCAAGGTTTTGCATTGCCCTTGAGCCATGCAAAGGGCTGCAAGGGCAAAGCAAAACCTAAAGGAGCTTTTTCAAGCCATGGAAGGCATCCTTGCTTGACCCTGCAGGGCTTGATAAATCTAAAGTAATGCACGGCTGAGCAAATTACTGCCTTGCGTTACTCCGCAGCAGACAGGCATGCCATGGGTGGAGCATGGGTTTTCCACGCATCCACCCGTGCATTCTGACACATTTCCAGATTTACCAATACTGGTAGAGCTGGGAATGAGGTGACCAGGACTCCAGCGTGCACCAACAATGATTCAAATTTCTCAAGTCAAAAATATATCGTGTTTTAGTCACACATTTAATCACAATTCATTGAATAGTTTCACCAATTATATAACATTTCGAGTAGATGTCCTGGAGATAATCCAGCAAATAATTATTATGGTCCAATGTAAAATACAGAAATTACACAAAATTAAATTGCATCACATATTGCATAAACCCAATGCATTTCGGGGCTTGTGCCCCTTCGTCGGGGGTCGCAACTATGGACTTACGAATCCACTCCTGGATTCGATGAATGATGTGGCGCGCGAATGCGCGTGATCTGAATGCTTGCAGTTGATGTAACTGCAGGACATAAGATGAAACGTATTTACCCTGTCGAAGGTCAGTTTGCGTTTTGAAACGGCAGTTCAGCGAAATGTCAAAGCTCGCGCAAAACTCGACCGGCTTGTCCAAAAAGTGATCCACATCCGCACAGGAGTGGATTCGTAAGTCCATAGTTGCGACCCCCGACGAAGGGGCACAAGCCCCGAAATGCATTGGGTTTATGCAATGTGTGATGCAATTTAATTTTGTGTAATTTCTGTATTTTACATTGGACCATAATAATTATTTGCTGGATTATCTCCAGGACATCTACTCGAAATGTTATATAATTGGTGAAACTATTCAATGAATTGTGATTAAATGTGTGACTAAAACACGATATATTTTTGACTTGAGAAATTTGAATCATTGTTGGTGCACGCTGGAGTCCTGGTCACCTCTGTTACCAGGCCTTACATTTAGTTATTTAATAGTGTGCAGGCACTAATCCAACGCGCACACATACCGCATAAACAAGTTAAATTGGATTCATGAGTGCAGCCCCTACATACATTCAGAGCTGGGAATGAGGCAGATTTGTGCGCCTCTCCACCAGAGGCGCAATAAGGAGAAATATTTTCATTTCTCCTAGTTGTTTACTCTTTCTAAGTGTGCTGCGTTCTGCATTGTAGTTACAAAGAGGAATATTTCTCTGAGGTCTCCCTTCCTGCTTACAACGTAGGCACCCTTGCAACATGGTGCAAGGTTGCCTCCGTTGGCGCTAGGCAGCAGTGTGTACGCCAGCACAGACAGAGAGTAGAAATGCGCCATGTAATGTTAAATACAACGGGCCTCATTTATGAGGCCTTGCGTGAGGTTTGCGCTTCCGATGCGTCACTTTTTGTGACGCATTGGCGGCGTAAAACATGCCTCCTGTTGCGCACTATTTACAAAGTGACGCATCTAAGCAGATGCGTCACTTTGTAAACCCCTGCGCTACATTATACCTGCGTCAGGTATAATGTATGCAGAGGGGTCGTTCCCCCGCAAAAAGCCTCGTAATAGTGACGCAGTGAAATCTATGAGATTTCACTGCGTCACTTTTAGGACGCTGTTGCGTCAAAATCTTGCGCCTGCCTCACAGCTGGCGTAAGACTGATGCAAGCCCTTTCACATGGGGCTTTCCCCATGTGAAAGGACGCATTGCTGGAGTTGCGTCACTTTTGTGACACACTCCAGCAATGCGTCACTTTTGCGCTTACAGATACGTCAGAAATACTGACGTATCTGTAACTCCTTGCGCAATGATGCGTCATATTGTAAATATGACGCATCATTGGGGTCGCAAGGAGGGCGCAATGAAAAGTAACGCATCGCTGTTTTCTCGCAGCGATGCGTCACTTTTCATAAATGAGGCCCAACATATTTCTGCCCGCTCCCTTACACGCAGCCCAACAAGGTGGCTTGGAGCGTTGCATTGAATGACATATTGATAAATTTGGACCCGGGCTTATATAAGACAAGCTGAAACTAGTAACGGGTGCAGTGCTAACATCTGCAGTCCAATACGCATTTGAAGTGAGTGGCTAACATTGTAATGAGCAATGTGTTACGAAGGAACACAGAGAGAACAAATATTTTGAGTCTGTGAAAATTGGAAAAGGTAAATGAGCGCTCTCATCATAAGAATGCGGTATATTAAAAACTGCAATAATGTCCTTGTACTTGACAGAAACCCTCAAGCTGGTCTAAGATCATTCTAATTCATGTTTTAACTTATACCAGATCAAATGAACCTAGTGAAATTACATCTTCATACTGTGCAATACAGAACGTTTTCTTTCAGTGGGAAAGAAGACTTCAGGATTCAGGATTCTCTGATGTAATTCTCTGAAAGCAGAGCTGAACTCCTAGAATGACTAAACACATATATGTCAGAAGCATTGGAAACATGGACTTGGAACCAGAAAAATATAGCCCATGAGCTTTCAAGGAAGCTTACTAAGAGGTGATTTAGAAATTAAGGTGAGACAATGTGGTGTAATGACCAGAGCTGCCGCCTCTGGAGCAGTGGAACCAGGTTTGAGCCTCAGCATCGGCTCACCATCCTCCCCGTGCCTGAAAGAAAACACCAGAAACAAATGCGTTCTTTTGCAATGTAACTGGTGCTCATGGAAAGCGCTCTAATACAGCAGGGGTCGAAGTCGTGTCATGAATGTTTTTTTAAAGGCAAATGAAACACGCCGCGGGAGGCCTCCTTCAAAGAAGAGGGGAGAACCAACTACTAGAACGATTGCCGAAAATAAGCCTTACATACTGTAGATTACAAGAGCCATTGACTTTCGTCATGATTAGAGGCCCTGGTACCCAGACAGTGCTCACACATATATGGGCATTTGTTCACATTGTGCTGTACACTTGGTTCAAATTTCTTTGAAGGCGGCCTCCGCTCCTGTATTTGGAGATAGTGGAAACACAAATAAGTTTTAAGTTTCGCTATTTGACTCCTTCATCAGTTAGTATCACATCTAATGTGTCCCTCTTTAATCGAAATACCTGCTTCTATTCCTTGTAATAGTCTATTTTTATTCTTCACACTATTCTGAAATATAATCGTTAGAGACAACACGTGGCTTGTTGTAGAAGCCAACATAGAAAGAAGGAAGGAAAGAGATATCAAAACCTTAAACAAATGAATGATTTTTTTTAAAACAAGTTTTCAAAGGCCTTTATTACACGTTTGTTGGAATCGCGAGGGGTAATTACATGTGGTAAACACAATTACTCCAGGATGAGGTAGTTACCATGTGTGGTAAATACCTCGATTCCGAGTTGAAAAACAAAATGAGGCATAACACGCCTAATTTTTGCTCCTATCCCCAAATCTTAATCCAGTCAGCCACTTTGCTTTGTTATTTCCTAGTGTGGGCATCTTGTTCCCACCTTATTTGTGTAACAGTGGGCATTCATCAGTTAAATAAGGCTTTGCGAGCATTTCCTAAGATGGTAATATGGACTGCATCATACATTTACCTCCAGGTATTGTACTTAATACCAATTTTATTACTGTTTTTTCCACAGACCTTTGTGTACCAAACTAACCTTTCTGCCACTTACACAAAACTTATGACTGAACATATGTGTATGAAAAACAAAGATCATCAGTCCTTACAATATGCACTCTCAAATCATCTACCAAATCATTGACTGTGAATATCTGCTCATTGTTCCACGACACGTGTACTTATGATTGTTATCGTTTTCTAGGAATTTCCCTTGATTCAAATGAATGTCTTTTTTTGGAAAAATGGAAAGATGTATCAAAGTGATTTACCAATGCTATGTCCATGGAAAAATGTTTTAGTACATATGCCCCAATATTCATTGCTCTTTGTGGCACATTCTGTCTAATTCCTCACATTCTGGAATATTTAAATACTTTTGGCTTGATATGGGCACAAACATAGGTACAGATGCTACCTTTCTTGTCATGCACGATTTTACAATTGCACAAACTAGTGAACTCAGTACCTTTTTAATTTATGGACAGTTTGTGGTTATTTAGAACAACTACTACCTCTAATAGTATTTCATAAGAAAAGCAAGGGTCTGGCCTTTACAGGTAAGATCTTCTTGAAATACTTTAAGACTCATTCTATTTGTGAACCTTCATTTGAGTCAATTGTAATAAAAAGTAAAGACTCTGGGCCTGATTCACAAAGAGCCTCTGCTCGGGAAACTGAGGTGCAGAGATCCTGCCACCAGTGGTGCCTCAGCCCAGAGTATGGAGATCAGGACCTCTGTCGGGTCTTTCCATCCTATGTGGTGAAATGCAACCAATTTGCTGATTTTTCAGAGACAGGATTTCAGCTACTTAAGCTACGTTGTCCCCAGAGCAACATATGCAGTGCTTCCTTCTGCAGACTCTCTTTCAGAACAGAGTGAAGTTTAGCCTCATTGTTCCCTGGAAGCCACTTCACAGTAAATCTTATGGCTCACAGCGGGATCCACTTCCCCTAAGGTGCGCAAGAACTATCTCCTGTTAGACTGTAGTACACTTCGAGTGAATATTGATGCCTCATTATCCACTGGTTCTGAACCGGACTCTCAGAAATTGGCCCTTGTCACCCCTTTACTGAAAACACCTCCTTGGACCCTACAAACTGGCCTAATAGTAGATGATTTCTCATCTGTTCTAGCTGTCTAAGCTGTTAGAGAAGTAACTCCTCATTCAACTATCACAGTTTGTGAAGCCCAGCCATCTTCTGCATCGTGCCCAGATGAGCTTCCATCCAGGGCAGACTGACTGTTTTTGTCAGCCTTGGACAACCTTCACCTCTGTACTGATTCTAACATCTCTGTGGCTTTCATTTTATTAAACTTCTCAGCGGCCTTTGACACCATCTGCCATTAGACTCGTTTATCTGGACTGTCTGATTTGGTGAAAAAAAACATTTATTTTTCTTCGTTTGCCTATTTTCGCTCAAAGCTAATCAACTATTAAACTTCTTAAATCATGCACTGCCACTGTTGTGACCACAAAGCTCCCATTAACCTACTTGAATAAATCACTTCGATTTTGAATTGTTCCTTTATGCTGATAACACTCACATTATTGGAAAGGTAACAGATGATCCAGGCAGTGTGGCAGACAAACAGAACGATTGTCTTTTAAATGTCCAGCGGTGGATGAATTTAGACTCATAAAACTTAATGGTGACACATCAGAAAGTCAAATGTCCTTAAAAATCTTCCACTTTTTGGGACCATGCATTCTGGTTCTAGCCTTTGGGACTGATGCCTTCTCGTTTGCTAATGTTTAAAAAAACTAGCAATTAAAACAGATTTCCTCTAACAATGGCTGCCAAAATACCATCTGTAGTTAGGTCCTGAATGTTTCAACATCACTTCTTAAAATGGATCTTACATTACTGTTCTTTCCATCAGAGAGTTCAAATTCTTACTGCGTTTGTCACTGCTGGATCAGATTACTGCAACTCTGTTCATCTAGCTCTTTCATTTTATTAGATTCAGAAGTTGCAGTTGATCCAGAGCTAAGTAGAAAGATTGTCCCTAGGTCTGGACCCTTGTTTCCTTATCACTGTAACCCTTGCATTGCAACGTGGTCTACCTATAGGGGAGTGGAATTTATTAAAAGTTTAGCCCACAATACAGAAAACCATCTTCTTCCCAAACGTACCACCTTTATCACAGTGATTTCAGTGGTACAAATGTAGTCATCTACTAAGATTTAAAGACAAAAGTCTTGTGAGTATTCCACATATCTTCATAAAACCCTGGGTAGAGGAAAGTTATCTGTTGAGCCCTGATACCCTTTCCTGCCTGAACGTTACCTAGATAAAAAACATTAACCTAACCTAGGAGAGGAAGCAAGATTACTTAGTTTGTCTCTAGAGCACCTACAATTCCCCATTGACAAGACTGGCCACCAAAATATCAGGGTACCTAAGTCCTCAGAAATGATTGTACCTATCTTCAAATTAACATATATTAAGAGTTTTGATGAGACTCGATTTACTTTATTGGCTTATATTTAATCACACCTGAACGTTGCAAAATGTCATATACTAGGTTGAGAAGTATGCCAATGAGAAGTTAGGTAGAGAATACTTGACAAACAACGGTACGACCCTCACACCAATAATGGCACATGTCGAGGAAGGTATAATAATGCTGAGAGATTGTCCGTTATGAAAGGATTCAAGGGGAAGGGTGAGGGTGGGGAGAAGAGAGGGACAGGAGAAGCCAAGGAAGAGTCGACAACCTCAAGAGTCAACCAGAAAATAGGAGATATTGTAGGCGAAACTAGGATAAAAAAAGTGTTAAACATTTTGTCAGAATAGAATAAAAAAAATACAATCCCACGGTAGGTTAAGGATGTAATGGCTGTGTGGCCTGCCTCTAAAGGCTTTAAAGGGATAACCCAATGCAAATACTAATTAAGTCGAATTTGATAACCAAGATCCTCCGTTTGCAGTGGTGATTCTCCAAAGGCGCAGCGAGGGTAAGAGGTGAGGAATTACTGGTGAAAGACGGGTGCAACTCAGATATTGCATGACACAAATAATGACTCTCATACTCTCAATAAATGCAATAGTCATGCAGAATCATTTCTTTCAAAAGCAGAGGGCTGTAGTTGGCTTGTGACAGCAGACCGCCGACCAATATGTTACAGTAGATGTTGCCTTTGTCTGTAATTCTTTTACTCCGATTCAGTGCTATTTATGATACTGCTAAATATTAAACATTTTTAGAAATCTCATTTAATATGTTTCAAGAACTTTTAAAGTTTAACTGTCTGCATGTTGCCATATATTGGCTGTGGTGAAATACGTCCAAAAACAGCCATAATTTGCATAAAGGAAATTTGGGCTGTAAAAACAAGAGAATGCACAACATTTATTTATATTTTTTAGAGTTTTACGTGGCGCAAACTCGACCCAAAGGTATCAGAGGCTTTACATTAGCATGAGTTTCGTTACGTACCGACACATTCATGTTTTTTGTGAGGCACGGTGAGATCAAGTGATTTGCCCAGAATCACAGGATATTGAGGGTCGTTGCAGGTCGACCGCTCTAGCCGTTAGGCCACATGCTCTAACCAAATTTAAAAAATCCTCATGTCTTCTGGGACCAAGATACGGACGCAAACACAATTAAAGTACCCGAAGAGAGCATTGTCAGACATATAACATCATGCCATATGGACAACTTGATATTAGAGGGATTAGATGAAAAGAGCTAAATCCATCAATCCTCAGGTTTTTAGTCTTTTAACATCATTGTGTTTATAGATCATACTCAGTGGCAAAAAGGTGTCTGCTATAACACAGCAATGCTTTTAGTTAGCTACAGGTATACCTTATGAGCAAATGATAATGTGCCCCAAGTTGCCCCAAAGTTAAACATATTAGTCATCTAAAATGTCACCACCTAAAATAAGGAATGGATCCCATCCAGGTGGAATGTAGGAATTCAGGATGACACAGGACTCCTAAAAGTGTTGATGTCCACTTCAAAATAGACATTTGGACACCAGGAGCGAAAGTTGCGGCACAAGTCACAGATCATGATTACACAGATGAATCAACATTTTCTGAAACTATGATAACCAATGTCAGCCACAAAATCGGGACTGGGTTGGAGATGGTGCACACTCATCCTTTTATGTTGTAGAGGTCTTGTGTATACTCTCGCCACCTGTTCTAAATGGTTCTGAATGTCTCACTTGCTCTTGAGGACCACCATGCACACATAAGTCTGCTGAGTTTTGGTCTCTTGCCTCAATAGTCTGTTGCTCTCCACGCTTCCTCTTCTTCCAGGGCTGGTCACCACACTAGGGGGTGTTTTGACAAGCCCCTATTGCCACCAGAGCTTTACTTTTTTGATGCTCCAGTGGCATTGAGCCATTTTCTATATTTACAAGGTGGCTCTAAGTCACTTAGCATAGCGTAACTTGACCTTGTAAATATTCCCCTTTCTGCTGCAATCCTCTGTGGCAAAGGGGCGCGCAGTAGGTGTTGCTGTGGGAATTCCACTGCCACACCCCTTGCTGTTTGACGCTGCCCCAGATTTACAAGACTGAGGCAGCACCAAAAATGAATGCCATGAAATACAATGAGTTAGAATGGCTGTTTTATGTTCTTTCAATTTATGCAGCATTCTGCAGCGCACATAGAACGAGTAAATCACCATTATTGATTGTTTATGAGTAGGAAGGTGTTCCTTCCTGCACATAAACAATCATCCCTGAAGCAGAGGCACCCTTGCAACATAGCGGCAGGCTGTCAGCACTGGTGCTAGGCAGCTTTCTTTTTGCCAACACTAGGGGAAACACAGGGGTGTGCCGTATTCTTGTGAAGACTGTGCATCCCAGCGTTTTCAAAATGTCAGAGCAGGGCGCTGCCAAATTTGGCACAGCTCCGCACTCCAAATACTTTTGTAAATTTGCCCCAGTACTTTTAGAGCCCTAAGTTTGGTCCTGTCCTTGATAGTACCAGCAAAGTTAGTGAGGTAGAACTTCTCATAGAAGTGCAAAAAAGTATGACATTCTGGCTCAGGGAGTCCCATGTTTATAATAATTTTGTGATACTGGCAGGCAGCCAGGGTAAACCAAGTCTGAATCTAGATTTGAATAATAAAATGCTTACCGGTTTATTTATAAATCATTTATTCACTTGAAAGCATCATGGCGTTTAGTGGAATCTTGACAATGAGCCATGAGAGGGATCAGGTAAACACATTCATCATAATGGTACTGTTTTCAATGCCTTTCTGGTGGCAAAATAATAAGACAATTTTCTGAGATGAATGGGAGGTGTGCTCCATGTGTTTAGGCCAAGGTAATGCCCACCTACCACTCCTCACATTTAAATTTGGAACGTGAAGCTGTAGATGAAAGCTAGTGTTCAGGACCATAGGGTACCATGTCAAAAGATTCTGTCCTTGAGGCATGGTTTATCAAGGCCCTAGTAGTTCCTATGCATCATACATAGCCTCTTGAACTGGCCCCTCTTCTTAACAGATAGCCAGTGAGCCATTCCTCTGCCAGCAATCACTTATTCAAACCTGTTGCCACAAAGTTTCCTTACAGCCAGCTTCTGCTGTTGGGGTGAGACTCAGCTAGGCCTACCAGTGCTAGGGGTTCGCCCTTCTCTGCACAAGTCCTCAGACCAATAGGATAGAAGTTGGCACAGAAACTGGAATATAAAACAAAGTGTTTATTAAACCTCTTGAGGTGGAACCAATTCACACAACACCCTTCGGTAATGTATGAAATAGCACACTGAACAGAAGGAACATGGTTCTTTTATACCCACACAGGGGCTCAAAAGAAGGCGGTACAAGTACAGAAGAGAAGGGTTACATACATTACCTGCATTCTGTCCATCAACTGTTGTTTTTGCCTTTGTCACCCCGAGTGGGATGGGTATGCTCAGACGTGAGTCCCATGCTCTCCACACCACTGGAGTCAAGCTATCCTGGCTGAAGACGGCTGATAGCCAGAAACCGGTCCTAGGATGCTTGATTCCGGTCCAGGAAAGACATGGCTTGGCAGTTCGGGCTGGACTGTTCCCATGAGGCACAGGTTCAAGGCTGATTTGCATATGGCCATGTCTGAACTGGGGTGGTGTGGAGTGCAAACAAATGATGGATTTTGGTCCAGATCTCTGTACTGGGGTGAATGTATGACAGTGTTCTGCATTCTGTCCATCAACTGTTGTTTTTGCCTTTGTCACCCCGAGTGGGATGGGTATGCTCAGACGTGAGTCCCATGCTCTCCACACCACTGGAGTCAAGCTATCCTGCCTGAAGGCGGCTGATAGCCAGAAAACGGTCCTAGGATGTTTGATTCCGGTCCAAGAAAGACATGGCTTGGCAGTTCGGGCTGGACTGTTCCCATGAGGCACAGGGTCAAGGCTGATTTGCATATGGCCATGTCTGAACTGGGGTGGTGTGGAGTGCAAAAAACAATGGATTTAGGCCCAGATCTCTGTACTGGGGTGAATGTATGACAGTGTTCTGCATTCTGTCCATCAACTGTTGTTTTTACCTTTGTCACCCCGAGTGGGATGGGTATGCTCAGACGTGCTTCCCATGCTCTTCACACCACTGGAGTCAAGCTATCCTGGCTGAAGACGGCTAATAGCCAGAAACCGATCCTAGGATGCTTGATTCCGGTCCAGGAAAGACATGGCTTGGCAGTTCGGGCTGGACTGTTCCCATTAGGCGCTGGACTGTTCCCATGAGGCACAGGTCAAGGCTGATTTGCATATGGCCATGTCAGGTGTGGAGTGCAAAAACACGATGGATTTAGGCCCAGATCTCTGTACTGGGGTGAATGTATGACAGTGTTCTGCATTCTGTCCATCAACTGTTGTTTTTGCCTTTGTCACCCCGAGTGGGATGGGTATGCTCAGACGTGAGTCCCATGCTCTCCACACCACTGGAGTCAAGCTATCCTGGCTGAAGACGGCTGATAGCCAGAAACCGGTCCTAGGATGCTTGATTCTGGTCCAGGAAAGACATGGCTTGGCAGTTCGGGCTGGACTGTTCCCTTGAGGCACAGGGTCAAGGCTGATTTGCATATGGCCATGTCTGAACTGGGGTGGTGTGGAGTGCAAAAAAACGATGGATTTAGGCCAAGATCTCTGTACTGGGGTGAATGTATGACAGTGTTCTGCATTCTGTCCATCAACTGTTGTTTTTGCCTTTGTCACCCCGAGTGGGATAGGTATGCTTAGACGTGAGTCCCATGCTCTCCACACCACTGGAGTCAAGCTATCCTGGCTGGAGACGGCTGATAGCCAGAAACC
Source organism: Lissotriton helveticus (assembly GCF_964261635.1). Classification (NCBI taxonomy): domain Eukaryota; kingdom Metazoa; phylum Chordata; class Amphibia; order Caudata; family Salamandridae; genus Lissotriton; species Lissotriton helveticus. The sequence goes on from NC_136063.1 coordinate 608,913,978, forward strand.
TGTCCTAGGATGCTTGTTTCCGGTCCAGGAAAGACATGGCTTGGCAGTTCAGGCTGGACTGCTCCCATGAGGCACAGGGTCAAGGCTGATTTGCATATGGCCATATCTGAACTGGGGTGGTGTGGAGTGCAAAAAAACGATGGATTTAGGCCCAGATCTCTGTACTATGGTGAATGTATGACAGTATTCTGCATTCTGTCCATCAACTGTTGTTTTTGCCTTTGTCACCCCGAGTGGGATGGGTATGCTCAGACGTGAATCCCATGCTCTCCACACCACTGGAGTCAAGCTATCCTGGCTGAAGACGGCTGATAGCCAGAAACCGGTCCTAGGATGCTTGATTCCGGTCCAGGAAAGACATGGCTTGGCAGTTCGGGCTGGACTGTTCCCATGAGGCACAGGGTCAAGGCTGATTTGCATATGCCATGTCTGAACTGGGGTGGTGTGGAGTGCAAAAAAACGATGGATTTAGGCCCAGATCTCTGTACTGGGGTGAATGTATGACAGTGTTCTGCATTCTGTCCATCAACTGTTGTTTTTGCCTTTGTCACCCCGAGTGGAATGGGTATGCTCAGACGTGAGTCCCATGCTCTCCACACCACTGGAGTCAAGCTATCGTGGCTGAAGACGGCTGATAGCCAGAAACCGGTCCTATGAGGCTTGATTCCGGTCCAGGAAAGACATGGCTTGGCAGTTCGGGCTGGACTGTTCCCATGAAGCACAGGGTCAAGGCTGATTTGCATAAGGCCATGTCTGAACTGAGGTGGTGTGGAGTGCAAAAAAAACGATGGATTTAGGCCCAGATCTCTGTACTGGGGTGAATGTATGACAGTTACAGTTACAGACTAGAACAGGTGTATGAACAGTTACAGTTTCTTCTGCACATGTGCAGAGTAGCAGAGCCTGAATATAGTCTGTCTATAAGCAGAGTATAAGAGTAAACAACAGCAAGGAAGGCCAAATCACATAGTGAGGACATGGCAGACAAGATGGCTGCCGAATACAAGATGGCTTTAGCTAAATGCTACCAAATTACAACACTGAAAATGCCATGGAATCCAGAGCCAGGCAGCTATACATAGCGGCTATTGAGGTAATTTAGTCAGGATTCCGCTGCCACTTGCTTCTTCAAGAATTTTTAAAGTTTAATATGAATATTTAGTTGATGTTTGTTTCAGCACAAGTGAATACCAAAAGAAAACTGGGATTTGCAATTACCAAAACGATGTGCACTTGATAGTCGATTAATTTCTAGTGAAGCTATATTGTGTGTGCATTGCATCATTTGTAAAATATTAAGTCTGGATCAAAAAGTGTTGCTAATAAGCCTGTGGCCAGTGCTATAGAATTTCAATCAATCAATATTTTCATAGCCCAATTAATCACCAGTGATTGTCTCCGGGCACTAGGATGCAGGGCTCAGTCTCTTCCTGAAATCTGTCAGTGAAGGTGATGTCCCGACATGGAGTGGAAGGTCGTTCCAGGACTTGGGGCCAAGGTAGGAGAAGGAACTGCCTTCGCTGCGGCCCGGTGGATGTGCAGTGTCTGTGCGAGGGCAGCTGCGCTAAGGTCTTTGGATATTTGGTGGAAGTTCAGGTGGTGGTTGATGCCTGCTGGTGCCAGGTCATTGAAGGCTTTGTAGGCATGTTTGACAATATCTTGAATGGGCATCTTTTCTGGATGGGAATCCAGTGGAGGTTCCTGAGGTCTGGGCTGCTGTGTGTCAGTTTAGGCAGGTTGAGGATGAGTCCGGCTGCTGAGTTCCATATTGTCTGCAGTCTCCTCATGAGTTTGGTGATGGTTCCTATGTTCAGTGTGTTGCCGTAGTCCAGCGGCTGGTCACTAGGGCTTGAGTGACAGTTTTCCTTATGCTGATGGGGAGTCATTTGACAATTCTTCGGGGCATGAGGAGAGTGTGGAAGCAGACGCATGAGACTGCGTTCATCTGTCCCTTCATAGTGAGCTTGATGTCCAGGATGATGCTGAGGATGGAGGCGCGGTCTGTCAGTGTGATTGTGGGTCCGAGTTCAGTGGGCCACCAGGTCTCGTCCCAAAGAGAGTTGTTGTTGCTAAAGATCGGCCCTTCTGTCTTGCCAATGACGAGCTTCCGACAGTTGGTCTTCATCGAGTCGGTGACGTTCTTCGTGCAGTTGTGGAAGTTCGTCTTCATTGTGGTGAAGTTTGCTGAGGGCAAGAGGGTGAGCTGTGTGTCTTCAGCGTAGGACATGATGGCCAGGTCCTAGTTTTGGATCATGTTTACTATGGATGTTATGTAGGTGTTAAGGATTGTAGGGATGAGGGTTGAACCTTGAGGGTCCAAGCAAATGGGTATTTTGGGTTCTGAGGAGAAGGTGGGTGTGCGGATTCTCCACATTCCTTCAATGAGGAATGGTGCAATCCATCTGAGGGCATCTCCCTGGATCCCGATGTGGTGCAGCCTCTTGATAAGTGTGTGGTAGGATACAGTGTTTCCCACTGCAGCGCGTCGAGGTGCATCATGTCTGCCAATTCTCTGTCGAGGAGGGCCAGAATGTCATCAGATAATCAGGGCAGTCTCGGTGTTGTGGTTGGCATGAAAATTGGATTGGGAGGTATTGGGCAGGTTGCTTCTCTCTAGGTGTTCCGTGAGCTGCAGGTTGATGGCCTTCTCGAGGACTTTGTTGGGAAAAGGGAGCAGTGAGATTGGGCGGTAGTTCTGGAGTTTCCTGGGATCGGCGGATGCTTTCTTGAGAAGAGGTCTGACTTCTGCATGTTTACAAGCATCAGGAGAGGTGGTTATGATGATGGATGTGTTGAGGATGATTGTGAGTTGGTGGCTGACAACCCTGCTTCTGAGGTTGAAGAGGTGGTGTTGGCAGGGGCCCGTGGGTGCTCCAGAGTGTATGGGCTTAATGATGGCCATGGCGTTCTGTGTCATGAGCTGTTTTAAGACGGTGGGTGGCTGATCGGGGGGAGCTTCCCGTCAAGAAGGATGTGGAGGTCACATTGGGTGCTGAATACCAAGGCTGTGTAGTTTTGACCCCACCTTGTGATAACTCTTCAATCTGCCACCAGATGCTCCCTGCCTATTTATTTCACTCTTTCATGTTCTTCTGCATCCCTCCTTTCTTTCTTGGTCAATGTTTTTCTGGATTTCTGTTCCACCTTCTTTGTTTTTCTCTCTCTTGATCTAAGGATAAGGACAAATAAGTGCCTGTGGGCCACACATGCCACCACCAGCTCAAATAAATGCTGTGTGTGTCAAAGCTAATAACATAAACTATGTATAATCAGTGTATTCTTGAAAGTCACCTTTTAGTGTAGTAAATATTTTATTTTTAACATAGCAGAAGCATATGTACCACAAACTTTCATGCACTTCCGACTGCACTTACCTGATTTTTATCACTGGCACCAATCCATATTTCAGGGTTGCGTTTTACACTGTTGAATACCAGCTGCTGAATATAACTATCTTCTGTTTGAGAGTGCACAGAAGCAAGATGGGCACCGGGAGTAAGACTCTGACAATGAATCTGAGGAAACAAACACTACTTACAGCATGTGGAAGAGATGCAAAGTAGACACAGACTACAGGAATAACAAGCATTACAATCAAAGAGGGTCACAAATTGTAGACCTGGCAGGTGAAACCTATGTGTTATGCGGATACTCAGTAAGTTAGAGATTGAAAAGCAGCAGTCTCAGTTACTTTGAGAGGTGCAGAGTTAAAAATATACAAAGTAACTCTAATTGACAGAAGCAGACTGACCACAACAATAAAGTACCACTCTCAGGGCCCATTTGCCAAAATCACAGGGCACCTGAAGGGGCATACCAGTAGCATCCTTGCAGTAGTTTGGCAGATAAAACTCTCAAATTCCACAGGATACTCCCATTTTTTTAACCAAAGTATGATGTTGTCCAAAATATGTTTTGTCTGCGGCCCCAAGCCTCCTAAAGAATACATTGTTTCTTTTCTCTCATACATCACAAAGCATGTGACAAAGGTAGGAGAAAAATCAAAAGCAAAGACACTGTCTGGTAGATAGGCCACTTAAACCCATCTTCAAATCACACGGCTGCCTTCTGTTAGCTTGAGATCTGGAAAAAGAACAAGGGGACCCTTGTAATCCTAAAAGGGACCAAGGGTAGGAGTAAATTCTCAGAGACAGCGGTCCCTTACAAGTTAAGTTAATGTAAATAGCCAAGATTGGGTATACATATGTCTAGATAGACAGTATTTTAATATTTAATATAGAAACAATAACAACAAAACGATATATACTCAGTGAGTGAGCAGGGGGAGAAAGGGTATTGGGAAATCAGCCGATTTCCTTACCACAGGCAGGTGACCTAAAAGTGACTTATGTCCAAAAAAATCTAATTAGTAGTAGTCACAGTAAAAAAGGACATCTAGTACTCCACACATTTCTTAATTTTTAGTTTAGCGTTAAAGGTGCCGGTGTCGATGACGTTACGATCCCCAAGCAGGTTATGGGATCATCATCAGGACTTATTAGTAGCTTGGAGCATCTTGGAGGTGGTTTAAGCTGTTAGTCATAGTGCCAGGAACCTCAACCAAAGCAGACGCATGAGGAAGGATCTGCTAAGGGCTCTTGGAAACCTGCAATAGGAGGATGGAGGAAGATACATCCACAAAGAAACTTAAAACTTTCCAGCTCAACAGATCTACCTATGATACCATGCTTAGCAGAGTTTAACCTATACTGCATGTAAGTCTGGAGTCTGACTTCCAAAACACAGGCCTCTGCTGTGCCTGAACTCTGACTCCTGCACTTAAACATCTTTTTAATTAGGCACACAGTTTAACCCTGTTCCTCGCTGGTCAAACATGCACTCAACTTATTTTCATTTTAGTACTGTGGAATATGTTTTCTGCTACAATACTTCAGCAAACTCTTACATATCTTGGTTTCTCTGGCAACGTTGTTCATATCTGACAGAATTCAGCCAGGTACTATACCAACTTTTGTTTCCAAGAGTAGAAGACTTAAAAATGGTGTGCCACTAGGCTACAAGTGTATGCCTTCTTTGTGTAATCTATTGATGAGGTCTTTGGTTTTCTTACTTTGTCAACTTGAAATATGTTTCTATGTGTACGCTGATGATTTGGTTACTTACCGGTAATCTTCATTACTCCAAGTCATAGTCTTCCTCATCCCAGTCCTTGCCAGAGAGCACTTTGTTTCTCATCCATATAATTCACCAGTAGCAAAAATATTTAAACTCTGCACCAAACAATCTGTTACCCACTAAGTGGATGATCCATGACCTATAAAGGAAAGCCTAAAATTACTGACATATCAAGCAATAAAATATATCACCATTTTCTCTTTCCTCTTTCTCACAGAGAGGTAGGGAGGGAACCTAGGACTATGAGAAGGAAGACTAGTACTCGTAGTAATGAAGATTACTGGTAAGTAGCCGAGCCATTACCTACCTCGTCCATCTTACGCATCCCAGTCCATTCTAGTGACTGTATACCAATGCTTTTAAAAAAGAAATGACACCATGCCACTTGAAGTAATCAAACACTCAAGTGATTTATTAAATCAACAAAATCAAAAGTCTTAATGAGCTGAGGACAGAACAGCTGTCCCAAACTCAGAAGAAAAAACCTCCTCATTTTTAATCTGAAGTGAGAAATCAATGTGTGAAGGGAAGACCAGGTTGCAACAGCACAGATATCTTTTAAAGAGGTGCTCCTGAAAGCTACCTAAGAGGAGGACATAACCTGAGTGGAGCATCTTGCTATGCCAGTTATGCCAGTACAAAGGTTGTCTATGGAACTCTGACGGGCTATGACAATTCTACCCATTTATAACGATTTAAGGTTGAAGAAGAAGAATGGTGGCCCCTGTTGGATAAGCTAAAAGTAAAAAAGATAAAGTTCACCTTTCCAAAACAGGGAGTTATTTCAATACAGAGAAATTGCTCTATGATCTATATAGTATGCAAATTGTCCCTTGCTCTGTAGACGGACATGGAAAAGGAATGGTAGCACAAACTCCTGGGACAAATGAAAGGTAGAGGATGCCTAGGGATGCAAGGGTCTATGCTGAGGATTGCTGAGGACGCCTCGCACAATGACAGTTCTGATGAGCCTGCGATACATTGCAGGTCTTTGTGAAGGGTTCAATACATATGGCAGTTCATTGGCACTGCTGGATCCACAGGTTGGCAGAGCACCTTAAGCCCATTTCCAAGGGTCCGGGACTGGGGTGGCACCACTTCAAATGATAGACTCACAAGAGGCAGAGTCTAGGTGCAGGTGCAAGATTGTTAGATGCCAGTTATGATCCTGAGGCTTCAGATGAGAAGGCCAGTCAACTAGCCATTGGAGTTACTATGGGTTCAAGAGATGCAGGTCCAGTCCTTCTCACCCTGGTGAGAGAGCAACAGGCAAGTGGTCAGCACATCAGGGCAACAGTTCCTTCAGAGCAGTAGTCCAGAAGAGTGGCAGTCTTTGTAGCAGCACAGCAGTCCTTCTTCCTCACTCAGTATCCACAGGTTGATAGATGGTGTATTGAATTGGTGGTGTCTGAGGTCCAGTATTTATTCACAGTTGTGTCTTTTAAGTGGGGAGAGGCTTCCAGAATCCCGCCTTTGAAATAAATGCACAGGTACCCTGTGCTTCTGGCCCAGGCTCCAGACTAAATGCAAGTGGTATACAGCCCTATGTGTGGAGATAGGACACAGCCTATTCAAGTGTAAATTGAGCTGGGCCCGGTTTATCCCTCCCTCCTGCTAGTTATGGTCCATCCAATCAACACCTAGGCTCTCTATTGTGTGTGGCTGTCTAGGAGAAATACACTAAGCCCAACTGTCACTCACCCCCAGTCATGCAATGCAGAGACAGGCTCCAGGCACTAAATAGCAATGCCAACTTTCTAAAAGTAAAACCACTTTTTCCTTTTTTTTAAACTTTTTTTTATTGGCAAATTCATACAAATTCCTGGAGAAAAACAGAATACAAAATATAGCAATTCATATCAAAACTTAGATAACGAATATAGTATAAGAAACATTTAAAGTATCAATGGCATAGTTACAACATACAAAAGAAAGGATATAGAAAATAGAAAACAAGAATCTAAGAATCAAATTGATTAATCACTGGCAGAATCTGAATAGCCCCTCTCATTAGTATACCATCTAGAGATGGGGTCCCAGATCTGTGCTCCGACTGCTCTTACTTTTCTACCTCTAGTAGCATATATTGCAATTTCTTGTTTATAAATTGAGAGGAATCGACTTAGCCACATACTGAAAGTAGGGGGTTCCGGGTCTTTCCAACGAGCTGCCAGAATGATACGAAAAACGGCGTACCCCAGAAACAAAACAGCTTGTTCCTCACTATTATGACCCAGAGAGTCATCATGGCCTAATATATACAGAGTTAATGAGTCTCTTATCTGATGTCCAAAGACCTGGGCCCAAAACTCGAGTATCATGATCTTTAACCTTGTCAGTTCCGAGCATTCTGAGAACATATGTAATAGATTGGCCAGTGGTTGTTTGCATCTTGGGCAGTTATCGTCGGCCCGGAGACCCCAAGCAAATAATTTTGCCGGTGTGTAGTATAAATTGTATATAACTCTATAGTATTGTGCTTTTAAGTTGGAAGCTATAAAGTATTTTGTTGAAAGAGCAATTGAGAGATCGATATCGACATTGGGGTTTGCTAGTTTTACAGCCCAGGATTGTTCGGTTCGTTCGAAATCATCAGGGGTTTTATCCATCAGCATCTGATAAAGAGCCCCTATTCTTGTAGTTTTTTTACCTATAGCTTCAAAAAGTGGCAAGTTATCTAGTACTATTATTGGTATAACGTTGCGAATACTCGACAATATTTAAAAATATTTGAGAAAATCATAAGTGGGAATGGAGTATTTTTCTTGGAAAGATTCAAAAGAGATGGGGATATTATGTCCTAAAAAGTCACCGACTGTGCTGATACCTAGACGCTCCCACCTCTGCGAGGTAGTATAATTAAGAGAGGGGGAAATAATCTTGCTATGCCACAAAGGGGTATATTTTGTAAAAGTGGGAATAGATAGATATTTAGAGATAGCTTTCCACACAGCCCATGCATCTAGAACTGTCTTCAGTTTAATTTTTTTTATAATACGAGGGCTCTCCCTGCCTTAAAAATAACCCCTTGCACTTATCACCAAGGCTAAGTTCATAGATCGAAGGGATATATAAGTCTGGGGGCAATGAAATAATAATTTTTTTATCAGTAAGTAGGGGATCCATAGATTGAATTAATGTTGCCCATAGATATAGTTCTAGATTAGGAATAGCTAGTCCTCCTCTATCCTGTGGTAGCGACATCAAGCGGAGGGCTCTTCTTATCTTACCATAACTCCACATAAATTTAGAGATGGTAGAATCGATGGTCTTAATGAAGTTAGCTCCCGCTAACAGCGGGATTGCTCTAAAAAGGTAGAGAATCCGTGGAAAAATATTCATTTTTATATCATTTGCCCTTCCAATTATAGATAAATGTAGGTTGTCTATTCTTTTAAGATCTTTTTTAATTTTATCAATGAGGGGGGTGTAATTCAGATAATTAATTTTATCCACCTCAGTAGACAGGCATACTCCTAAGTATGTAGCCTCTTTAACTTTAAGAGGACTTTCATATTGAATATTTTTAGTAGCTAACACCATAGTTTTATCCCTATTTAGAGAATATCCTGAGTAAGTGCCAAAGGCCTGGGTAACTAATTCAATTTCCCGAATTGCATCGGCAGGATTGGTGGTTATAATGGCAACGTGATCAGCGTATGCCATGACTTTGGTGGAATATGAGCCTACTTTAACTGGTTGGATTGAGGGTGTCAAAAAGAGTTTCTGAATGAGGGGATCTATGTATAAGGCAAATAAAATCGGGGAGCATGGGCACCCCTGCCTTGTACCTCTTTGTACCTCAATAAACTCTGACTCAGCGCTGCATATAGAGATGTTTGCCCTAGGGTTGATATATATGGCTTTAATGGCTTTAATGAAGTTGTTTCCAAAATTCTTTCGTTCCAAGATGTTCCATAGAAACTGCCATGATACTCGATCGAAAGCCTTTTCGGCATCGAGGAGAATCATCGCCATCTCGCCCCCCGTGGTGCCCATGATATCAAAGAGGGTAATGGCTCTCCTGGTATGATCTGTAGTGCCCTTTCCGGGAATAAAGCCGTGTTGCCAAGGGGATACGAGATGTTTGATGACCATACTCAACCGATTAGCTAGTATTTTGGCATACAGCTTTGAGTCAGAGTTTATCAAGGATATCGGTCTATATGATGAGGGGAGATGAGATGGTTTTCCTTTTTTGTGGAAAATTACTATATTCGTTTGTTTCCAGGAGTCCGGTGGAACTGAGTGGTACTGTACTCCGAGAAACAAATCTAATAAAAAGGGTATTATTTGACTCCCTAGGATTTTATATAAATCTAGAGGAATTTTGTCAGGGCCTGCCGCTTTGCCATTGGCAAGTTCGGATAAGGCGATCTCTACCTCCGTAAACGTGATTTCTCTGTCCAGATTTGCTTTGACCCTATCATCAATCCTAGAACTTGAGTCTTGATCTGGGAGCCAGCTGTTCAAGAATGTTGTAATATCCGCATCAGAGTATGAAACATCACTGTGATAAAGTTTCTGATAATATTTTTGGAATATATTTACAATATCCTGCGTGGATGTGTATTCCTTGCCCTCAAATTCAATCATCTTTATGCTACTATATGATTGTTTTTGGCGTGTTCGTAATGCTAGCTGCCTGCCAACATTTTCCCCTGATTCATATAGCTTGGTTTTATTTGCTTGATAGGTTTCGGCAGCTTTCTGGATTAAAGAATTATTAATTTCGTTCTTTAGAATCAGTATTTTTTTGAAGGTTTCTGAAGTTGAGACACCCTGACCTATCTGGGTGGCATGATGGGTCTCAAGATCAGAAAGTTCTTGCATGAGCTGTGCATTAATATTATCCTCATTCTTCCTTTTATTAGCTACAAATGAGATAGTTTCTCCCCTTATTGCGGCTTTAAAACAGTCCCAGACCATTATTCTTGACGCACTAAACCGATTACAATCGAAAAAGCCTTGAGCCCATCTTTTCATGTGTATGATATATTCCTGATTGACCAAAAGTCTTCTGTCAAAGGTCCATTTGGTCTTTGGTTTTACCAATTTGGCAGTGTCAAAGATGAAGTTAAGTGCATTATGATCCGAAATCGTTTTGGGGGACTTAATTATATCAATAATAGCCAGACCCTCTAAAGATGACATAACGTAGTCGATTCGAACATATTTATTGTGGGGATGAGAAAATTATGTGTGACCATCAGTATTTTTACCTGACAAATCCCACATAACAAGTAAGTTATGACTTTCCATCAGCTGCCTTAGTGCGTTAAATACCTTTGGTTTGCGCCCTTTGTAATTTACGGACAAGCGGTTATCGACGAGTACTCCTACATCGAGATTAAAATCTCCACAAAAAATTAGTGGACCTGTCCAGGAAGCCAATTCAATTTCTAGCTCTTGAAAGATAGTAGGATCATCAATGTTTGAACCATATATTGCACATATCGTAAGACCGAATTTTAGTTGAGCTATGGCCCATCTACCATTTTTATCAGCCAATCTACGAGTCGGGAGACCCATTATAGTTTTAGCAAGAATAGCTACTCCTCTGGTTTTAGATGATTGGGTTGTGGCTACCATGAGGTTATACCCCGGTAATTTAAGTAGTTCTCTGTCAGCAGCTACGATGTGTGTTTCTTGCAGGCAAAGTATGTCTACAGGGTTCTGACGTGTTAGCTGAAATAACTGAGCCCTTTTACTTCTATCATTAAGGCCTGCCACATTCCATGTACATAAACTCACTCTCCCCATTTAACATGATACAAGCACAGCCCGGTTTTAATATATTGATCACGTGAGTAGCAGCTAACTATATATTTTATACTGGTTCTTTGCTTTCTGCCATATTGGTACCAATCCATATAAAATCTTTGCATATATTTTACCTTTCGAATGAATTTGCACATTTTTTTGCATTTCCCCCCCCTCCCCTTTCCTACCCTCCCCCTCCCCAACCCCCCCCCCCCACAATCCGCCCAATGAGGCATTTAGACTCTAACAAGAGTCTGTTGTGATGGAGAGACACCCCTACCCAGTGCCACACATATAAATCTTATATCTTCTAACAACCCTTAATTGGGCTAAGAAAAAAAAAGAGGTGCGAAAGAGGTGCAGAAAAAGAAAAGAAGAAATATAAAAGGAGAGTGGAACCTTATAGAGGACCTTATAGGACCTTATAAAGAATCAGAAAAGATCAGTACAGATCGTGCGCCAGCTATCTCTGAGTCCGAGAGGCTAGATAGCCCTAGAGCCGGTTAGAAAATATCTAGAAATATCAAATATGTAATGCCATTAAGGATATTTTTACAACTATTTCCCGAATCAAATAGACTTCTAGGTCCTTGACTTGTATGTCGGTTGGATTTAATTCCACCAAGTTTGAGCGATAAGGCCCAGTGTCATAAAGAAGTGATTAGATGTGGCTTTAGTTCAGACTGTCTAGGAAGTCCTTTGCTTTAATTTCCGAGGTGAAAAACTTGGCTTGGCCCTTATAGATGACTTTAAGTGTGGCTGGATTATTCAGGTAAACCTGAGTCTTTTTCTCCAGAAAAGGCTTAATCAGTTGACGGAGCCGCCACCTCTGCTCCACCGTAGTGTGGCAGAAATCGGGCCTTACAAAGTATGAAATTTCACCTCTAGATCGATGGGCATCTGGTCTTGCTTTCTCAGCAATAGCTTGACGGAGAAGGAAGTTTCCAAAATAAACTAAGATTGCCCTTGGATATTTGCCTTGCGAAATTGAGGCCCTTAATGTAAACGGTGTTCTGTGAACGCGTTGGACCTCTAGCTCCCAGTTCCAGGTGGACAATTCGGGGAATGTATCCTTGAATAGCTGGATCACAAATGCGCGTACATTGTCACCCTCAATTTTTTCCGGAATACCTAGTATTCTGAGGTTATTGCGTCGCATACGGTTTTCCATTTCCTCCAGTTTCCACCTAACGTCCTTAAGTTCTGCATCATGAGCGTCTACTTGCTCTTTTACAACAGTGGCTTCAGCTTCATTTATTACTATGCGATCCTCCATATCGATCAATCTTGCATTAGAGGCGGCAACTGATTTGGAAAGTTTACGCACTACGCATTGAACTTTGTGTAATGCTTGTTGAGCCCTACGCCCATCCTTTGAAGTCTGTTCTCTATGGGAAGCTATCGCTTGAAGCACCGTGTCCATAACAGATGTTAAAGTGGCATTTTGCTGTTCAAGAAAGGGGGTACCATCGATATGGGCTCTGGAGGAGGGATCCTGCGAGCTAGAAGCTATTGCTGGAGAATAGTCCCAAAGCGGACCATCAACGCCGTGATGGCTTTTTTTCTTTCTTAGCACTGTGTGCCTCCTATCTCTGGATTCGCCCATGGCAGCATCAGGGTCACTTTCCCGTGAACTCACATTAGAGCCCGTATGAAGATCAGAGTCAGAATAGGAATAGGAATAGGAGTCTGAGTCTATGTCTAGGTCTTGAGACAATATGGGATCCTCAGCCCCTTCAGAGATGGTGAAAAACTCGGATGGTCCCTTGTCTGTGTCCGACGCTATGCCCATCCCCCCTTTAAGATCACATGGAGGGACTACTAGAACCTGCTCACTGCTTTTATGCTGCCAAGAGTTGGCATCCTCGTTAATTAGACTAGGAGAGACAGTCTCAGGAGGCAGGATATTCGTCTGGGGGTGCACTGGAGTTAGTACTGTAGTGTTGAGGCTCAGAGAAGATATGGCATTATGGAGGGTGGATGTGGCCTGTGCTAGGTGCGGTACAAGTGCAGGCCTACCTTCCTTCTGGATCAGTTCCAGCCCATCTGCTGATGCTACTTGCGTTGTTGGCCTTGCAGGTATTGATTCTGTACCAGGCACCCCTGACATGTCCGTTGATCCCCCATTCACCTGGATGTGTGCAGTAGCCTGTGACTGCACAGTTGGGTCGGCTTCTGCAGCTTCTGTAACGACAGCTGCTCCGGAGGCCGAGGCTGAGGCTGATTCTGCAGGAAGAGCAGGAAGAGTAGACAGCAAATCCGCACTGGTGAGAGCCGCGGGAGCTGCTGCAATCATCGTCCCGCTTGTTGCGTGGTGAGCGTAGGGGGAGGGAGCAGTCGCTGCAGGAGCGGGGCCGGCAGGCTTTTTTCGTAATAGATCCACCACCGAGGGACCCGGGCCCGGTGTGGTAGGAGTTTTTGCCAGCTTAGGATGTTTTTGATGTTTATGATGTATCTGCACTTGTGAAACATCGCGGCCGGTAACTTCATCTGTCACGGACCCTCCAGCGCGTCTCGCTGCCAGTTTAAGGTCGCGGAGGGCTTGCTTAGCCGCTCGAGTTTTGGAGGCGGCTGCGACCGCTGCTGCATTTTTCGGGGCCATCTGCTCAGTGAGGCAAGCAGAGTCCGTCTCTGCCACAATGGTGGATTGCTTCTGTGCTTTGCTACCTCCGTCCTGAGCACTGGAAAGGTCCTTACTTATTTGGTGCCGCAAAAAGAGTCTCAGCACCGTAAAACCGAGAACTGAGGCCACCAGATGGAGATATGAGCGAGACCGCCCTGTTAAGGATGGTGGATCAGCTAATCCTGCCGGGTAGGTTCCATGCATTATTTATTTCCTCTCCCCCGCATGTGAAGAAATCTTCGTATTTTTCTTAGTGTTCACCAGAATAGGTCCCATTCTCTGCCAAAACACCTCATAGCCCATAAATTAAGGCACTGGTCAGAGGATGTCTCACAGCGGTAAAAGTAAAACCAAAGGGGATGACGGACGGAGTGATGAACAATGCAAGCACTCACCCCCAGTCAACTGATCTGGGTTTAATCCATCATCATTCTTTAGCTCACTCTGACACCCCAGTTCAGACATGGCCATATGCAAATCAGCCTGACCCAGTGCCTCATGGGAACAGTCCAGCCAAAACTGCCAAGCTATGTCTTCCCTGGACCGGAAACAAGCATCCTGGGACCGTTTTCTGGCTAGTCAGCCGTCATCAGCCAGGCTAGCTTGCATCCAGTGGCAAAGTGGGCAAGGGACCCACGTCTGGGCATACCCTGACAACTTAGGGCAAACAAAGCAAAACCAAAGGGGATGACGGATGGAGTGTTGAACAATGCAAGCACTCACCCCCAGTCAACTGATCTAGGTGTATTCCATCATCATTCTTTAGCTCACTGCGCCACTCCAGTTCAGACATGGCCATATGCAAATCAGCCTGACCCAGTGCCTCATGGAAACAGTTCAGCCCAAACTTTCTAAAAGTGGCATTTTTAGAATTCTGACTTAAAATCTGACTACACCATAACTTAGGATAAATTGTGATTCCAGAGACACCTAACAGGAAAGCGTTACCTGTTCCTATTTGGCAATTACATTTAAAAAAAGTAATATGGTACTTCCAATAGTATCCTATGAGAGGTTGGCCTTGCGGTGCAAGAGGTTTTCACTACCAGGATATCTAAAACTTAAAAGTACATGTTCAACCTGGTGCTGACTAGCAGTCTGTCTTCTTAGCAAACTCTCTGGGATCAGTGAGCTTATTGTCAATTAAGTATGGGCACGGGTTTGCAAAACCAAGACTCAACATGAGCACCTTTGCAATCAACTATTTCACTGCCTTTCACCTAACCATACAAGAAAGAAATCCACACAATCCACCCAGGTTTGTTGGGGCAGCATCTGGCTATCCCAAACATTCTGCCTGTACTTCTCAGGGATGCCATCATATTTTCTGATACAGGCTTCCTTCTTGGGAGAATACCTCATCATGTCCCCCTCCTCTAGGGCCAGTAGGGTGTCCCACCCTTCACTAGGGATGTGGTTCCAAAGACTAGCCTCTTAATCCCCCTCAGGGATCCTGTGCATCTGAAAGCAATCTCATAAGCCTCAAACTACTTATCAGTACTGTCCCCCACAACAAAGTAGGCATCAGGCCCCTAGGAATATGGACCCTCTTGTCTCCAGAGGGCACTGTAGAAATGCTGCTATCATCACTGCTGGACTCTGCCTGTCTGGCCTGGATATCCAGCTCCTTATGACTCTGTTCATGAGCCAGCAACACATGTTTACCCTCCAAAGCTCTCTAAGCCTTCTTCTCCTCAATGGCTTGTTTCCTTTCCTCTATCCACAATGGGGCCATCTGCAGCTTGACTGCTCTCTCCTCCTTCCTCTCTGCCAGCTCCTCTGGGAACGTGCTGGGAGGAAAGACACTGCTCCCTGTCCTGGCAGAAGGCTCCCCTTCAGGGGTCAAGTCATCCCTCTCAACTGCAGGTGGTAACTCAGGAATATCCTTTTCAGGCCCTTTCATTCCATTATCCTAATCTGTGGCTTCAACCCGTGACTGATGGGCTTCTTCCCAGGCCCTCAGAACTCCACGTTCCTGGTGGTGCCCTTAGCTGGCAGTCCCCTTTCCTTGAAGAATTTCTTGAGCTGGGCCCCAGTGTAGGACTCAATGCTAGCCAGTTCAAACTCCATGCTTAAAGAGGTGTATTCAGGTACTATATTCAGAGGGAGCATTTAGAAAAATAAAAGGGGCCAATTAGGGAGAATTTAAACTTGAATTGGTCTCAGATATCAGATGGTAGTGTACACCAAATCACTGCATAGCATTGCACAAACACAAGTCCTGATCCTCACTGCTGGTCACCAATGTAAGAAATTTGGGATGTTGGTTGACTGGGGCGTGAGCTCTGGCCAAGGAGCAACCACAATCCTTGTCAGGGTAAGGCACACGCAATCCCAAATTAACCTTCACAGAGAGCAGTCAGGCTTAACTTCCAAGAAATGTGTAAAGTATTGGTGCAGAACTTTAAACAGTAATAAATTGAAAATCCCCACACATAATGGATCCTAAACTAAGTTAGAAAAATAGAGTACATTTCAATACATTATTTGACACCAAAAGAACAAAAATGTAAAGAGTAAAATAGGGCTATGAATTTTTAAAGATTTTAGTACAAACTAGAACCTAAAAGGTCAAAGCAGCAACTGCAGACTACTAGATGTGCAAGACTGGTTCAAAGTAAAAAAATATGGCCAACCACTTTGGAGCATTGATCGGATTCAAGGAGTGCAGTGACTCATTCAGCAAACCGATCTTTCCTTAATAAATAGAGCAAGACCAAAACAATCAGTATAACTGGAGATATTCAATTTTATAGATTTTAGCAGAAATATTGCTAACAAGCACAAAATACAAACAGTGGATATTTGTCAAGACAGGGACAAAGTCACAAGTTCAGGCCGAACACAATGGAGTGCAGGCCAACTATGGGGATGCAGTGAACACAGTACCATTTCTTCCTGCCATTAAATTTAGGTTTGCGGAGCATTGCATGGATCTGGGATGAAAATGAGTCACGCAGCCAAAGAGATGTGTTGGCGCTGATGCTCTGATGCAAGGATCTGCCTCATCGTTGAGGAGTCCATAAATAACCCTTCAATGTGCAGTCCATCATTGAGGATGCGGCACATAGTCAAGGCAAAACGTTGGTTCCAAGAAGTTTGCGAGATTGTGATGCGGAGTTCGAAGTTGTTTTTGAGGGTTCCTTTGATGAAGGATGTGAAGTCTGGCACCAAGGATGCCCCTGGCAGTTGTGGCTCTGATGAGGCTGCAATGCATTGCAGATCTTTACGACAGGTCCAATCAACAAAGCAGTGGTGGGGTAGCGGTTCTGCTTAGTTTTGCGCTGTGCAGCAGAGGCAATGCATCAGTTCTGCTGGATCCACCGGTTGGCAGAGCTCCTTAAGCCCATGGGTCTAGGACTGGGATGGCACCTCTTGGCAGGTTAGACTCACAGAGAGCAGATTGCAGGTGCAGGTGCAAGGTTGATGGAAGCCTCATATCCCTGAGTCTTCTAATCAGGATTCCAGCCAACTGGTGTGATACTCGCCACTAACCGAAAGACCAAGATTTTCGACAGGGGCGATGTGTAGCTCCCCCTCCTCTCTCTCCTATCCCTTCTCTTGATGTTGCGGTTACAGCACTCAACCAGGAAGAGTCTTCAAAGGGGGTTAGAGAGATGGGACAAAATAACAGAAAAATCAATGGCGGTTCAGCTTCTGGAGATCTGGTTGCCCCCTTTCATCAAGTGCTGCCCTCTGTAGTAGACCACCTACTTCACGGTACGTATTCTAAAAGAGCGAAACACTATTACTAGGAGGATCATAGTACTATGTAATAAGTTACTGTTCTATGCTTTTACTTGTTTTAATGTTTATCACCCACCTCTTTCAAAGACTAGTCCAATATGGTTCTTTGAGGATCTGGCTCTAGTCTTAAATTACTATCAATCCTCTCCTAATGTGGGCAATCCTCTTGGATTTGATTCTGAATTGCAAATGTGACACATGTCCTGCTTCAAGAGACCTGCAAACAAATTTTAAAATCCAAATCCTTTTAATGCAATTATATGTGTCACAGAACAGTAGCCTTGGATATCGCTTCCATTCCACCAAAGATGCTTTCCCCTCTAATCAAATGCTATCTGTACTTTTGAACCATCCAGAAAGAAGTTTAAATTAGCTTACTTTTGTTGTTTTCCTTATTTTACATTGCTGTTGAAACAGTGCTGAGCTCAGCAGAGATTCCAGCTTGCATCAGGTTCGGAAACTCCAGCTGGAAGTTGATGATCTGGTAAGTATTCTCAGATTCTGAGAGATTGAGTAGAGTGCAGCTCTTCTCTCCACCATCTACGAAGCAGAGCAGGTTTCTGATGCAAGTGTGCATTTATATAAACACCTGTATGACACAAGAATGGTCTAGAACTGTCTGGCTCCTCCGGTTATGCTAGAGGCATGTCTTTTATAAAAACAACAGCTGTCAAAACAATGTGAACTGTATGGCTGCTTCCAGTTATAAAGGTGGCACGTTTTTAAACAGATGCCAAAACAAGTCTGTTAAACAGGTGGCTACATTCTGTTATGTAAGAAACAGTATTTGAATTTGGGCAGCTGGTAAAAACAAGTCTGGGTAAACAGGCAGCTGGTAAAAACAAGTCTGCATAAACAGGTGTTTCCGCCCTGTCTGGTGAAACTAAGTCTGGATAAACAGGTGGCTCCATCCTGTCTGTTAGACTAGGGGAGCAATAGTAAACCTCCAAAGACCATAGCGGAAGAGGTGAGAACAGGGCAAACCTGTGGGCAGAAACAAAACTTGAAAGGAAGGACACAGACTAGGATGGTGGGTTGACAACGACAGGGCCAACAGGAGCAACAGAGATAGCTGAGGCTGGAGATGCAGGTGCATTCCTTCTCACCCATGTGGGAGGGTGGCAGGTTGGTATACCAGGGTAGCAGTTCCTTCAGAGTAACACTCCGGCAGAGTGGCAGTGTTTGTAGCAGCACATTATTCCTTCTTCCTGGCAGAGTACTCACAGGTCCCAAAGTATACTGAAGTAGTGGTGTCTGAGGTACAGTATTTATCCCAGTTGTGCCTGTAAAGTGTGGAGAGGCTTCTAGTGGCATGCCTTTGAATGCATAGGTGCCCTCCCTTCCTGGCCCTGGCTCCAGACTAACTACACAGGGTATGCAGCTTTTATTGGGTAGAAAAGACTCAGCCTATTCGTTGTAATACTTTATTCGATAGATATATATCATAAAAGTACAAACATTTAAAAAAGAAAAATACATAAAACAATCCATCCAATAGTACTACAATTCCATCCAGAACAACAAGGGTAAAAACAAAGTTAAAAACAATACATTCTTTCTAAAAAAAGAGTTGTACATTGCCCAACAACCTTGAGCGAATTAGCCAGGCACCCGCTAGATATTTGGCGACCCCACAAATAATAAACATGGAAACAGTGTTGGTTGAAATAATACGCAGGGCTAATCTGTGATCCTTCACTCCTAAGTCCCTGCATACTGGTTTCAACCATTTAGCTCTAACATGCTTATAGGCTGTACATGCAAACATAAAGTGGCCGAGGGTTTCCTCTGGACATGGGCAGCCAGGGCAGTTCAAGTCATGCCCTCCCTTGGTCTTCCACCCTTCCATGAATTTTTTAAGGGGCAGGGTACCATGTCGTAATTTCAAAAACAAAGTTCTATCTCTAGGTATTTGGATAAAATCCAGGAAAGGTTCTAGCTTCCTTGAAGGTTTATGATCCAAAAAGTTGGACGTCAGGGTTCCCTGGTTTGAGTTAGAGTTGACCTTAGCCTCAACCCAATCCCAATAAAGTTTTTTGACAACTTGTTTGGCGGGGGGGCATTGTGAGACCCAGAACTCTCCCAAACCTATGGAAATTGCCAGCGTTTTGAGGTTATTTAGCCACTTTATTTTGTTTGTGACATTTAGAGAGATTAACTCGTCCAACACTCGAGCGTATTGTGCTAGTTCTTGTGTCCTTCTAAGGCGCACCCAGTATAACAGCGGCCTTAGTTGGACTTTATCTGTAATTGTTTTTTTACCCATATCGAAAAATAGTGGTGTCAAGGGGGTTGAAACTGGGAGTGAGACTAAGTCCCTAATGAACTTGTTCTCCGCAGTAGCTAGGGTCTTGGTGTTTTCGGCACCCCATAGTTCGGAGCCGTAGACTGCCGAAGCTAAAGCCTTCCCTTCGTAGACTGCCAACGCAGGGGCCACCGGTCTGCTAATGGAAAGACGCTGGTTCTTTAATATAGCTCCAGAGACCCTTTTGAGATTTAATACCATCTTTGATATATGGGAATCCCAGCTCATATTGTTGGACAACCTTACCCCAAGGTAGTCAAATTCACTCACAACCTCTAGAGGGGACCCATACAATGTAAGATAAGCCTTCCTAACCTTTCTGTGTGTGGATAAAACCATAAACTTTGTTTCAAGGTATTTACTGTTAGCCCACAATCTTTACAGAAGAGGGAAAAACGGTCAAGCAGTTTTTGGAGACCCTGGGGGGTCTTGGACATCAAGAGGGTATCGTCCGCAAAGAGGAGTGTGGGGGTTTTCTCCCCGGCGAGGACAGGGGCATCCGCAGGGTCCTCCCTCAAATGGTCCACCACCCCATTTCTAAAGAGGGAGAACAGTGTCGGGGCCATCACACATCCCTGCCGCACCCCTCTGTTAACTGGTACCCTCCCTGTCAATTGGCCCTGACTCCCCCACCGTATCCTTGCATAGTTATTCTCATGGAGCTTGATAACAAATTGCAGCAAATAACTAGGAAACCCCAAGGCCAATAGAACCTCCCATAATTAGGCGCGTGGAATAACATCAAACGCAGTTTTCAGGTCTATGAAGGCCAAGTAAAGGCTACCCTTAGTAATTAATACTGACTTCCAATAGACCGCACAAAACCGGAAGACCTGATCCACTGCCCCAACATTCCGCCTAAACCCGGCCTGGAAGTGGGTTAGAATACCATCGTCCATAAGCCAAGTCTCTACTCGATTTATAATGACCCTGCCAACTACCTTTTGTATGGTGTCAATTAAACTGATTGGTCTGTAGTTGGCAGGATCCTCTCTATCACCTTTTTTGTGTATCGTGATCACCTCCGCCCCTTTCCATGATTCCAGGACGGGGTGGCCTTGCTGGATTAGGTTCATTAAACATGCTACATAATCAGCCCAAATTTTGGGATCGTGTAATAGTAGGTCCCCAGGCAGACCGTCTGGACCGGCTGCCTTACCTGGAAGAATTTTTAAGATGGCATCTCTAACTTCTCGCGGGGTGAATGAATCCGCCTTACTCCCCAAGTCCGATCTAGGGTTACTCTGATTACCCACGGATGGTGGTATTGAGGGAGCTTCGGCACCATCCTCACAATACAGTTTTAAGAAATGGGCATACCATTGCTGTTCATTAATATGGTTTAAAATAGGGTCAACTCCCCTGCGATCTAAGACATTGATTAATTTCCAAAAAACAGTTGAGTTCTTTCCACAGGCAGCGACCTTGAGCTGTTGCCAAAGCTCCTCCTCCCAATTTTTCTTGGCTAAGGTTAAGGTGCTGCGGTACTCCTTTCTAGCTAATTTCACTGCTATAGGGTCTTTCGATTTTATGGCCAGTGCAATAGCCTTCCTCTTTTCTCTACAGTTCGCTGTGTACCATGGATTAGCCTTCGGGGGTCTGAGATCCACTCGAGTGGGCCCCTGGGGGCTTTTAAGAAAATACTTTCCTATTTTAGCAGTTAGGTTTTTGTACTGGGCTAGCAAGTTAGGCCCTGAAAAGTGGGGATCTGCCAATTCCACCACTGAGAGGCTATCGGTTTCTGCTGTGACTAGTTCCCTAATGCTGTTAATTTTCCCCTCTTCACATTTTACCACATCCCATCTTAGTTTCCGATTACAGTTGGAGGGGAAGACCTCCTTAGTGATCAGCTCAGGCCCCCCACTCTTACAAATTCCATTAGCCCAATTGATTTTTATACATAATGGGTTGTGATCACTGTCTGAGGTCTGTCTAACCTCCATATCTACTAAACTGGCCCAAGATTGCACATCTAAAAGAATGTAATCGATTCGTGATGGGCAGCCTAGCCTATTGTAGGTCATTGCCCCGTCACGATCAGAAATAGTCCGTCCATTTAGAGCCCGTAAGTTGTGTTCCAGGGTGAGGGCATTTAACTGGATTGCTCTGGCAGACCATTTCTTAATAGGAGCCAATGCTAAAGGGGGAATTGTCTGTATCCAATCCTCAGAAATCAAACCCAGTACATCCTCATCATCCAAAGGTTCAAATGTACAGTTAAAGTCACCCCCCACCAAAATTTGGGACCTGGGCGGCAATTCTGACAGCTTAACATCCAGCAGCTCAATTATTGGCGAGGTTAGACCACCCTGAACCCCTCTTGCATAAACACAAAAAAGATGTACAATACCCCCATGTGGACTTTTCCGGGAAATGTGCAAAATATCATTAGAATAAACTTTGTGTAATGACAGTGCAGTTTAGATTAACCTTCACCCAGATGAGCAAACCACCAGAGGGGCGTCCCTTCCCTGAGGAAACTGCTGGGACAAAATAGGTAGAATACCCGTTTTTGTATTGCGGGGATAAGGACCAAGTGTCCTGAAACATACAAATTTGGAAGGAATCCATAAAGTCGCTCCATTCCGGGTTAACAAGGTTTCTCCTAAGCCCTGCTATGTTCCATGAAAGGATATTAATCGGGGTGAGGGGTGCAGATGGTACCATACAGCCTGATTCATGAAAAACTGCATTTGCGAGTCTCAAATAGTGATAAAATGCGAATCGCTATTGAGAACTCGCAAATCAGAATTCATGTACATTACGTGAAAAAAAAAGCGACTCGCACGCGGGCGCTAAATCCGTTAGCGACTAACTATAATCGCAGAATAATCGCTATTTCCGGCTACCTGCGTCGGGAATGCGAGTCGCAATCTCGTGCGATCGGGAATGCGAGTCGCAATCTCGTGCGATCGGGAATGCGAGTCGCAATCTCGCGCGATCGGGAAAACGGGAAGTCGCTTTTCGAGCACAGTGATGACATCACAACCAGGAAGCAGGCAGTTCCCACCCCCAAACACCACAGTGAGGCAAACCTCGAGGGAGCAAGTCGGAAAGCAGCAGCTAATCTTGTGATAGCGAAATTACTACCAAACTGCTGCCATGTCTGAGGAACCTGTTCCTGGCCCCAGCAACAGCGCAGGGCGTAAGAGGAAGCTGAAGTTCTCAGAGCAGGAGCTCGAGAATCTGATAGAAGGGGTGGTGGCCAACCACGACAGACTCTTTGGGATCAACTCCAGGAAGGTCCCAGAGCAAGACAAAAGGAGGATCTGGCTGGGAATAGCCTCCAGTGTGAACTCCGTGGGTGTGGCCGATAGGTCATTGGAGGAGCTCAAGAAGCGATGGTATGACCTCCGAGGTCGTGCCAAGGTGAGGGTGGCGGAGCGCCTTGGAGAGGCATCGGGCACTGGAGGTGGCGGACCTACAGTCCCTCCCAACACACCCTTGGAGGACCAGGTGGAGAACACCCTTGAGAGGGAGGCGTGCGTTGGCGTCACACTTCTGGACTCCTCCCGCCCCAGCCAAGACACCCAAGGTAAGTGGCATGCGACTGCGACCCTGTCCCCTATGACCGTCCCTGACCAAATAGGCTCACATAATGGCCCTTAGTCATGCCTTTGTTGCGCATCAGGAAATGCCCTGAAGCATTGTGGGAGATGTAGTATGTCCACAATGTAGTAGTACCACAATGCAGCCAGACAGGTTCCAAAGTACGCAAATCCACAGCCATCCAGGGAATGTCACCCAGCATGCATGTAACATCAGCACGTCTGACAGTCACATGCAACTAATGAGTATCCACTTACCCTCACAGGTGGCGCAGAAAGCAGTGACAGTGAGAGGCTGCAGATAGATGAGGAGGCCCAGGAGGAGGATTTTCAACCGGAAACCCAGGCACCAGCCCCAGCCGCTGCAACAACACCAGCAGCCAGGCCCCCCACCGTTGTGGCCCCTGCATCTGCCGTTCCACCCGCAGCCAAGGCCAGGCCCCCCACCGTTGTGGCCCCTGCATCTGCCGTTCCACCCGCAGCCAAGGCCAGGCCCCCCACCGTTGTGGCCTCTGCATCTGCCATTCCACCCGCAGCCAAGGCCAGGCCCCCCACCGTTGTGGCCTCTGCATCTGCCGTTCCACCCGCAGCCAGAGCCAGGCACCCCACTAATGTGCCTCCAGTCCCTGCCGCACCAGCAATGCCTGCTGTGACACCACCTGCAGCTGGTGCTACGACATCTGGGCCTGCGACAGCGCCAACACAGCGGCCAGCCACTGTGACAGGCCAGCAGAGCAGGCGTGGGAGTTCTCGCCATCACACCACAGCTCCAATCAGCAGGAGGGGCAATGGACAGCGCCATGCCTGTTTGAGCGTAGAAAGACGCATGCTGAGGATCCATCAGCGCTAGTCACAGCAGCAAGGTGCCATTCAGCTCCAGCTGCACAAAATTGGGCGCAATGTGGCCGGAGTGGGAGACCGCATGGACCGCATGACGGCGGCCATGGGCCGCATGACTGCAGCCATGGAGGCAAACACTGCTGCGATGATCAAGCAGCGCAGTGCAGCAAGCCGGCGCCACCACCAGCTCATGAGCCGGCTGGCCTCCTACAGCAGGTCTAATTATGTGGCTGCAAATGCCACCTCACAGTTGTCGCGGCGGTCACTCACACAGCAGCACCAACTAGTACAGTGCTGTGAGGACATCACCAGGGTCCTGGAGCACCTAACCACGGCGGTAACGGCACTACACCCTCCTGCTCTACCTGCCACTGTAGGGGGTGACGATGGCAGTGAGGGGGCTTCCAGCGTCAGCAGCCAATCTGCCACACTAGTCCCGCCACTTAGGCGCAGCACCAGGGCAACGCCAGGTACAGGTGCCCCGGAAGAGGATGAGCCTCAGAGGCGCTTGGGCATAACGCGCAGGAGGCGCAATTGACTCTGTCAGAAAAACACTGGCACAGGCTGACTATAAGCCTGCCATGTACTTTCACACTGCAGTATGAAGGAATACTGTTAGTTGTAAATAGTTGTACTGATTACCTTTTTTTTGTGAATGAAACAAATATATTTATTTTGCAGCACACATTAGCCTTGTGTAATCATTACATTTTGCATGCAATTGTGATATGTGGGGTGGGGGAAGTGGGTGGGCTAGAAATTGTTCTCTGTGATGTGGTTGCGACGTCTGTGGCCTTCAGCTGGGTTCTCCCCGCGTGCATGGTGCGCATGTGCTGGTGGCCGGTCGTCCCCTTCTGATTCACTGCCTGAGATCTCAACAGGTATCCGGCGCTTGGTTGCAATGTTATGAAGCATTGCACAGACAGCCACAATGCGGCAGCACGCAGCAGGACTGTAATACATGGCCCCACCTGTCTTGTGCAGTATACGGAACCTGCTCTTGAGCAGCCCAAATGTCCTTTCTATACAGTTCCTTGTCCGGATGTGCGCAACATTGTAGCGCCGTTGCTGAGGTGTGGCAGGGTAGAGGTAAGGGGTCAGGAGGTATTCCCGTAGGGCGTAGCCACTGTCACCTGAATGAGAGGAGCAGAGGTTGATTGCCTGTGCAGCGCAGTGACTTCATTGCAATGTGACATTGTCGACAAAGTGTACTTACCAAGTAGGTGTCCTTCCCCAAACTCTCCCCTGAGCAGTCGTGTGTGGAGTCCGCTGTGCCTGAAGATAAAGGAGTCATGGGTACTCCCTGGGTACTGGGCGACAATGTCAGTGATGATGGTCTTGGCATTGCAGACCATCTGTATGTTGAGGGAGTGGTAGGACTTCCTGTTGCGGTACATATACTCCGTGGCAGCTGGTGGGCAGATGGCGACGTGGGTACAGTCTATGCAGCCGAGGACATTGGGAAAATGGGCTACATTGTAAAATTGTAGTTTTGTCAGGTCCAATTCCTGTTGGCTCGTGGGAAATGTGATGTGGCGGTGGAGCTGGGTGAGCATGGCGTCAACGAAAGTGTGGAGGCAGCGTGACATGGTGGGCTGGGATATCCCCCCAGCAGCCGCTACTATGCCCTGGAAACTGCCGGAGGCCAGGAGGTGCAGGCTGCACAATACCTGCACATGTGTAGGCACCGAATTGTTTCGCCTTGTTGGGTGCTGCATGAGGGGGTCAAGTTCATGTATCAGCCAGATGATCATTTCCCCATTCAGCCTGTATTTAGCATATATCTGTTCTCTGGTTTGGCCCAGCAAGGTGACCCGCTGCCGGTAAATCCTTTCCTGCCTCATGCGTCTCCTCCGTGCTGCTCGCTGTAGCCTTCGCCGCCTCACCACCATGTACATTCCTGGCATTGTGGAACGCCTAATGCTGCTGCTGAATGTCCTTATGTGTGATTGGTCAGGCCTGGACCTGTTGGTGATTGGCCAACTGTTTTTCAAATTTTACTTAATCATGGCTTTTATGGTTACCACCTGCTTTGAGTTGTCCTTAATTTGCGCCGCGCAAAAGTGCGATTTTGGGTTTTTTCGCTATTGTATATTTTTCATGAATGCCGATAGAGAATATATTGCGTTTCGCTATTCTTTTCGCAGATTCCGTGGTTGGTCGCTATTTCCGTATCGCTAATGCTCGACTACCGGGAATCTGCGACTATTATAGCGTAATCGCTATTATAATCGCTATTCTGTGTTTGCGAATTCGCTATTTTGTTCTTGAATGCCAATTCCGTATTTTGCACCCGGAATTGCATTTTCGCAGCGATTGCGGGCGCTATTTCGCTTCATGAATCAGGCTGTTAGTTGTGACTGTAAGGCTATGTTCAGATTCACCCAAACTAGGGCAAATAGTTTCCATATTCGCTTGACCCCCCCTACCACTTCCAAGTACAACCAATGGAGAAGTTACCACCTCCCTCGTATCATCATCACCAGATGAGTGGGTTGGATGTCAACTGCTTCCAGACCACTATATCGATTGAAACAGGGTATTGGAAGAGGATTGTGCTGTTGATCAAACCATACCCCATTAAACTGATTAGCACCAAAAGGGGGCCTACCAGCTCTTCTTTGTACTGTGTTCCATCCTCCATCAAGACCCTCATCCCACTGGTTTATGTTATGATCCAACAGAGGCTCCCTTCTCATTCCCCCTCTCACATACTTAGAGGCTCTCAACCAGCTCCACCTATTACTGCCATGATCTGCAACCATATAAAAATAGGAAAGGGGTTTAGCTAAAATTGAAGAGTTGATGTTACAAGGGGGCCCAGCACAAATATGCTCCACCGATCGTGAGTCCTCAAATGTCACAACCACACAGTCGCCCTGGATGTTTTTTTTATTCTCACCAACCCACGGTGCTCTCTCCACCATAAGCAGATTAGTACGGATATTGGGTGGAAGTGGGTAGTTTCTATCTAACCAGTGGCAGACTTTATTTTTTAGGGCCCAAAATGGTTCTGATGTTGCGAGGGCAAGTTCGGGGACACCTGTTAGAACTATAACATAAGGGCAGGCGTCAGGTGGTAGACTAATATTCCGGCGTACCTTGGGATTCACTGGGAGTGATGTAAGGGATTTAGGAGCAGGGATAATGGGTCCATCTTTTTCCAGCGATTTGCTAGGGACATTAGAAGGCAACTTAGTGATACAATTTATATTGCTCTTAGGGGTGGGAGTTTTGGGCAAGCACGTTTTGTGGGTGGGATTTTTTCCTTCAGACTGTTTAGTCGATAGAGGCGGTTTTGACCCAGCCAAAGCTAGTGTGCCCGGAGCTTTTTGGGTGGGAGCATTAGGCCGGGTTTTTAGCTCCCAGTTTAAATTCTGGAGCTGATGTTCAATGCCCTGTAATCTGATCTCCAAAGGAGAAAGTAAAGATTTAATGAGATCAGATAAGGAGCTCATAAATATACCGTTCCTATCTTCTGTACCCTCTGAAGTTTCATCCAGGCTGCTCGCCTCAAGGATGCTTTCCCCACTAATATTTGAGGCTGTATCATCAGGAATGCCCATCGATAGGGGGCGGGATACATGAAGCGCCTCTACTCTCCCGACCCTATTACCCAAATTGTCCAAATTAGCTCTCCCCTCCTCAAGCCCACCACTGGTACTGGCAGCACCGCTGGGGCCTCCTGCCTCATCAAAAATAACTATGTGGTCGCCATTGTCCTTACAATGTGGTTGGGTGCGTTTAGGGATAGCACCCTCCAGTATGCCCCTTTGTGAGAGTGTCGTGTCTTGATGGTCAATAGCTAACAAGGGAACCAAAGAAGGAGTAAGGGAGACTGCTAATAAGGGGGTAGAGGAAGGGTTGGATTCAGGAATACATTGGGATTTAATTGGTGTGTGTGCAGAGGCTATAGGGCCTAGTGAGGACCTTCTCGCTTGTGCGAGATCCTGGGACACCCTTCTTTCCATGAGGGCAATTCCCTCATCAATTAAAAAGTTAGTGCGCACAATGAAATTATCTAGTGTGCCTGTCAATTTAGAAGCTCCAGCCGCAGCTTTGCTTCGTGTTTCACGGGTGCACATCACTTTGGCTGGAGATTAATACCTGGATGAGCTGAGCACAACCCAAAGACCCTAGTTCCTTAATACCTCAAATAAAAATAGTGGCACACAAATTTGCTCACGTTACTAAAGGCCCCAGTGATTATGCATAATACAATACAGTCACCTGAAACAAAACCAGGAGTTCTGGCCCAGACCAGACCCTACGGGCCTCGGAGGGCCTAAGAGGGCCCGCCCTTTGCCCGGGCTTAGCCCCGGGCGCTCCTGCGCGCTCCCGCGCAGCGGTGTAACGAGTCAGTAAAGTAGGGAGGAGGGGTGGGGGGCGTTGCAGGCAGGGAGAGTGGCCCAGGTGTTGCCGGTCAGTTACTCACGCAGGGGCTCCTGGGAAGTTGAGTCCCTGTGAGACAGCTCGCAGCCCTGCTGCCCTATCAGCGCTCCCCACGGCTCAACAAGCAGAAGTCCAAAAGCCCTCAGATGCAGTCTCTGCCTCAAGGTCCGACAGCGATGCGGGACCCGCGAAGAGGGTCCGGCGAGGTGCTGGCTTCCTTCCAGGGGTCAAAGCAGCAAACAAAGGTCCGTACCGTGGCTCCAAGAACAGCACAAAGGGAATCCCACAGGTGAGGGCGATATGCAGGAATTTGAAACACTGAGGCGGGGGCGTGGCAGGCAGGGAGAGCGGCCCAGGTGTTGCGGGTCAGTTACTCACGCAGGGGCTCCTGGAAGTTGAGTCCCTGTGAGACAGCTCGCAGCCCTGCTGCCCTATCAGCGCTCCCCACGGCTCAACAAGCAGAAGTCCAAAAGCCCTCAGACGCAGTCTCTGCCTCAAGGTCCGACTGCGATGCTGGACCCGCGAAGCGGGTCCGGCGAGGTGCTGGCTTCCTTCCAGGGGTCAAAGCAGCAAACAAAGGTCTGTCCCGTGGCTCCAAGAACAGCACAAAGGGAATCCCACAGGTGAGGGCGATATGCAGGAATTTGAAACATCGACGCGGGGGCGTGGCAGGCAGGGAGAGCGGCCCAGGTGTTGCGGGTCAGTTACTCACGCAGGGGCTCCTGGGAAGTTGAGTCCCTGTGAGACAGCTCGCAGCCCTGCTGCCCTATTAGCGCTCCCCACGGCTCAACAAGCAGAAGTCCAAAAACCCTCAGACGCAGTCTCTGTCTCAAGGTCCGACAGCGATGCGGGACCCGTGAAGCGGGTCCGGCGAGGTGCTGGCTTCCTTCCAGGGGTCAAAGCAGCAAACAAAGGTCCGTCCCTTGGCTCCAAGAACAGCACAGTACCAACAGGTATGTCAACAATTGTCTCGATAATAATCTCAGTGTCTCCTGATTTCTATTGAACGGGGCAGTCAGCCGTCGGTTCCCCTGTGTTTCACTCCCTTTGCCAATAAAGTCAGCCTCCTTCTCGCGTTCCGTATCGCCGAGTTAAAATCTTTAATGAGTGTCACGCTGCCGCCCGCTCTCCACGGTGGGTCTCCCCCTCGTAATTGATTGTTGAAGCCCGAGTGCAGGCGTCCAGCCTATTCAAGTCTAGATGGGGCTGGGCACAGCTCCTCCCTCCCATCCTGCCAGTGATGGCCCATTCAGTGACACCTATGTTTCCCATTGTGTGTGACTGTCTAGGAGGAATACACAAAGCCCAACTGTGCCCCAAACCAAGTAATGTGAACCAGAGACATTCTGCAGGCACCAAATGGTTAGGGCAAGAAAATGCCAATTTTCTAATGCGGCAATTTTAGAATTGTAATTTAAAAACTAACTTCCCCATAAGTTAAGATTTTAAATTGCGATTCCAGAGACACCAACCATGAAGGGGTTACTGCTTCCCATTTGGAAATTATAGTTATAAAATGTAATAAGCCCATTTCAGTGTTATCCTATGGGAGAGGTAGACCTTTAATTAGTGACTCAGAGGACATGTACATTTTAAAAGTACATGTCCAGATTTTTAACTACAATATACACTGCCCTGGAGGTGGTCAGGGTCTACCTTACGGTGGTTTACATGTATTAAAAAGGAAGGGTTGGGCATGGTAAAAGATGTATTTTACCAGGTAGAAATAGCAATTTAAAACTGCACACACACTGGCTATATTGGCAGGCCTGAGACATGTTTAAAGTACTCCTTAAGTTGGTGGCATAATTAGTGCTGCATCCCAATAAGTAGCGTTTTATTTACAGGCCCTGGACATGGGTAGTGCCACATTACTAAGGACAAGTAAATTCAATATATGACAATTGTGTATAAGGCAATCTAACATGTTTTAAGGAATGAGCACAAGCACTGTAGCACTGGTTAGCAGTGGTAAAGCACGAAGAGTCCTAAGGCCAGTAAAAACAAAGTCAGCAAAAACAGAAAGTCTGAAGGTAAAAAGGTAGGGGTAAAACCACACTAAGGATGCCATGTCTAAAAATCATGAGCTGTAGAAGTCCATATTCACAAAGCAATTTTCTTCCAAGAAGAATGTATTGGAGAAGAATCTTGCTCATCTTAACAAAATTCATACGGATTCCTCTCCTTAGCTGCTTGTTTTTCCTCCATTATGACTGCTTCCAAACTTCAGCAGCAACAGAAAGAAAATAATGTCTTTAAATAACTGAAGAGAGCCGACAGACCTTATTTCACATGCTTAGCAATAGAGAAGCATATTGTATATCTCCACTGGACCACAACCAAACAGGGCTGGCTTTAGCACTGGTGGCGTCCAGTGCGATAATCCTTATTGGCACCCCCACACTTCATGACCTCCTCCTCAAATGTTCTCACTACCACCAGGCATCATCATAGCATCCCAAAGTTTCACACAATCACCTATGGAAATAGAGCCTTTTCAATTCCCACAGCCATGTTGTGAAATTGTGTTCCTTCCATATTAGGAGCTGAAACAAACCTCTTCATATGCAAAAAACTGTTCAAAAGTGGCTATTCAATTATTAATCAGCACCTCTCCCTCCTATTGAAGGCTCTGTTCATACAATGTGAGAAATTGAGTTGCTGGTTGATTGGGGTGTTAGCCTTGGTCAGGCAACAGCCAGAGTCCCTTTTAGGGTGAACGACAAAAGTCACTAAATTACCTCTGCTTAACCGTCTGGTACCTTGGCAAAAAAACTGTCAGGCTCAATTTACAGGCAATGTGCAGCACGCTAACAGTAATGAAGTGAAAACACAAAACAAGACAAATCCCACACCAATTTACAACAATTTAGTAACATTTAATAAATTATTTGACAGCAAAACAATCCAATCACTAGAATCAGAGTTATGAATTTCTAAACTTTAGGTTAAAAACTAGTGCCTAAAAATCAAAGTGCCAACCGCAAACATCTAGTCACGCAAGACCAGGTCAAAGTCCAAAAATATGTCTGACTGTGATGGAGCACTGGTCGCATACACAAAGTAGACTGGACCTGGTTGGCACTTACCATCGGAAATAGAAGAAATTCTGGTGAAAAATGTCTATGAAAGAAAAGTTCAGTGGGGCAAGGCTGTAGGGGGTGTCCAAGGAGGAAGCATTGTCATAGGGGATCCGCTGGGCAAAGTTGCGGTGAAGATATACACGTTTGGACTTAGTCTCTTTTTTGGAAGTCTGACGTCTCCAGCAGGATGAGGCAGGAGGCTGTAGCCGACGAGAGTTCCAGGAGGTGGATACCTCTTTAGCGGAGGACCGCTGAACAGGATTTGTTGCTGCGGTCAAGAACGAAGTGGGAGCTGCCGTCAAGGAAGGCCTACCAGTGATGCACCTAGGACAACTAGATGAGCAGGTTGGTCACAGTCTTCCTACAGTTCCGAGAGCAGTTTTTAGCCCAAAAATGTCAAAGTCCCAGGTTTGGGAGTATGGTTATCTGGGCACTTTTAGCACCACCACCAAAGGTCCAGGACTGGAGGGGCACCACTTGGGTGTTAGGACTCACTCAAGGTGGGTCCAGGTGAGGGTTCAAGATGGTGGGAGCCTGTTATGTCCCTGTGCCTCTGAACAAGAGTCCAGTAAACTAGCTTTTGGAGTCACTCTAGCAGTTCTGGGTTTGGGTGAAGAAGCAGGGCTCAAACAGCAGGGCAGGCCTCTGAGGGTTTAAGGCAAGCTCCGGGCAGCAAATCAGTCCTTCTAGGTGCATTAAAGCAGTAATGTGGAGTACGTAGTAGGCCACAGCAGCAGGCAGTCCTCTGAGAGTCCTTCTGCAGGTCCAGAAAAAGCACTGACTATTTTTATACCTTGTGCCTTCTTTGACGTAGGAGAAGTTTCAAGAGGCTTCTCTTTGAAGTGCTAAGAATTTCCAAACCTCCTGTCCTGGCTCCAGGCTGGCTTCAAGGACAATGCAGTGATGACAAGCTCTTTGTGTGAAGAAATTGTACAGATAATTTAGTTGTAAGTTGGGCGGTTCCCAACTGTTCCTACTCATCCTGTAGAAAAGTGGTTTGCTGTTGCAGTAACCCCACCACGTTTGTCAGATTTCTGCTGCACTTTGACTTAATGTGCCCTTGTTCCCTGCCAATCAGGTTCCCAGGGCCTTTGTTCTTTCCCAAAACTGTGCTCCCATACCACCAATTGGCACCTCTCTGGCTAGATCTAAGTCCCTTTTAAAAGGTACCATGGGTACCAAGGGCACTGTACCAGGGAAGAACTCAAAGGGCTTTAGCACATATTGTACCACCCTTAGAGGCCCTGTACCTCAAAACTCACACACACACTGCCATTGCAGGCTGAATGCTTTGGTGTAGAGACAAGTGAAGAGTGGACATGGCACATATACCTGTGTGTCATGCCTGCAACCTACTGCGTATGGTGTAGGTAAGACACCCCTCTAGCTGGGTGCACTATACCACTGGTGAAGGTACAGTAGTATGAGCACTGTACCCCTACTGTGTATGAGTCCATTCTTAGTCATTTTAATGTAGTATATCTATAAAGAGTATATGGTCTGGGTGTTTGTCATTACGATCTCCACAGCACTATAATGGCTTTACTGAATTGTGGAAAGTTTGGTAGCAAGCCTCTCAGCATAATAAACCCACATTGATGCCAGTGTGGGCCTTTTTATACAATGCACTCAAAGGGCATCTCAGAGATTCCCCATGAAAAAAGACCAGCCTCTGGTAGGTTACCTGACTGGTAAACACCAGCCTGCCACCACAAGACATGTTTCCGGACCCCTGGGGTGGGAACCACCTTTGCTCACTGGTTACAGAAAGAAAGCCTGTCCTGGCCGCAAGTGGTCACACATTCTCCAGGTCATGAAGAGCCATCTGGGGCAGGGGAGCTTCAAAGGTCTTGCCCCCTTTGTAACACAACACCCAGCCTCTCCTGCTTTCAGGAGCAGGCCCCCTTCCTATGTCATCCCCTTTTCAATGGGAAGACACGCAGGTAAAATTGGAACAGCCCAGAAGGTGAGCCCACCTCTGCCAACCTTTCCCCTCAGGTGGGGGAAGCAGAGCACTCTTCAGTGCCCGACATCTTGCAGATGGCAGGCCCTCTCCAATCAGTGTTAGAAATTGTGCCCACTCCCCCACGTGGGGTGAGCACACCAAGGGTGTATTCAGTTGGCTACTGACCTAGAGACCCCTAAAATGCCCACTAAATACAGTATTTAGGTGGCTGCCCTGAACCCAGAAGGAGATTTCCCCAACCAAGAAGCAGGAGGACGAAAGAAGACACACAGCAGAGGAGACTGCAGAGAAGAACTGACTTGGCCCCAATCCTACTGGCCCATCTGCAGTTTCCAAAGATCCTGCACGAAAAGTTGCCTTGTCCTGCAGCCAGCATCCTCCAGAACCCATAGGAGGACTGACTGCCTTCAACAAAAAATGGATCTCATTTGAACAGCAGCTCCGTTCTAACGAATCTTCAAAGAAAGACTCCAAGCATGCTGAAGACAAAGACGCCAGAGGCCTGGAAACACCACTACACCCATTGCCTAGGGCCCAAGCCTGAGTGGCCCACCTGTCCTAGTGAGGTTTGCCAGTACTCCAGAGTCCTAGTCCACTGTGGGGTGACACCTCTAGGACTCCCCGACGTTGCCTGTATCCTCTGCACAGAGACCTACCCAACCGCGAGTGGCCAGGTAGGGTGAAATCCAACCTCAAAAGGGATACATGCATCCAGCCGCCCTGGAGAAGAAGGCCTGAGGTGCACCTACGTCCCCGAGCCCTCCTGCTCAGCTGTTGGTTTCTTCCGGAAGACTTCCTGGAAAGAGCCTGCAGCCAAAACCCAAAACGGACAATTCCCATTGAAAACGACAGGGCACCCAATGCCAAATCAACACCCTGCACTCAGCTGCCCCAGTGCCGCTGTGGGTGCACCTTATGTGCTAAATTGGATCACCCTTTGCCCTAAGCTTATGTCTAGGAGCTTTGCTCCCACATTCAAGTGACATGCCCTTGAGCAACCACCAACCGGAGGACCCCTATCCTGCCTTGGATATTATTAGGCCTCAGCACTCGCACTCAGCCACCCTAGTGCCACTGAGGGTGTTCTTTGAGTGCACCCTTGACCCTGGATAAACCCTGGTTCGAATCCCAGAAATTCAAACCCCAAGACAGATTACTCACCTTAAAACTGATAACCTGATTTTGACCCCTAGGACTGTATTGATTGTTTTTCTGTGAAAAGAAGTGTGGAGTTGAAAAGTGTATTCAAATCTAAGAAACTGTGTTAAGAAAAACTGTTTATTATTTTTTATACAGTAAATGTCCTAGTGTGATATCTAGGCAGATCACACTGAGTAGAAAAAGAAATTCTGAAAGTAATCAAAAGTAATTACAACTGTATTTGTAAATTTTTACAAAGCTGTAAGAAAAGTCTCTATTCATCCAGCTTCCTTTTTTTAACAATCTGTCTTCAAAAGTATAAACATATTTATCTGTACCAAGTCCTGCTTGGTTCTAAAATAAACAACACCTAAAATATTTTCAGATACAACAATTGGTCAGAGCTCAGTCTTTGAGTGTGGGAAATCATTTCTTGCCTGAGTGTGTACAATTAATGCTTAACACTACCCTCTGATAGAGCCTTTCTGCTCGCCCACACTACCACAGATATAGAGTAAGGTATTATCTACCTTTAACAATGTAAGCCTTTGGGGTTCCACTGGACTCTGTGAATGCCATACCTTACTTCGGTATTGTACATACAGATCCAGCTTCCTACACATCCGACCAGCAGATGGCCCATTCTGGCTCACCTAATCTCTCTATTGTGTGTCTGGGTGGAATTCACAAAATCTAACTGCCAACTACACCCAGTCATGTGAGCTAGGAAAGACTGCAGGCACCGAATAGGAAAGGGCATTTTCAAAATTGAATTTTAAAATCAGTTAGGCTAAGAAAGTTCCACATCATTGAATAGCAACTGATTGAGGTCTCAGTGAAGCAGTTGACTTTTGTTGGGAAAGCTCGAAGAGGGGTAAATGTGAATCTTATGCTAATAGAAGGTCCCTTGTAGCATGATCATTTTTTCGCCTTCAAATATTCCCACCTTGGACCTTTTTTGATGTTCAGAGAGGCCAAAGAGGGCTCCACGAGGCCTGATCCCATCTCTGCAAGGTCTCACTGAGAAAAATTTGCTGCTGCAGAATGATGGGAGCAAACTGAATCTTTGGCCCAGTGGCTAAGCACCTTCCCCGGATTGGCTTGGCAGTTTGGTCCCGGTCCTCCAAGGGTCTTTGGAGGCAAACAGTTTTCAAGTCCTAGGTTTTAGGACAAAATAGGAAGAGTACACTTTGATATTATCCAGGAGTCCTGAAACTTGGGGGCAGCTCTTGGTGCATAATATTCTGGCAGAGGCCAGTATCGTGATTTAAGGCAGGTCCAGTTTGAACTGGTCAGCTGGGAAATTGAAGGGAGTGTAGCTAGTTGTGTCCCTATAGTCTGAACTGAGTCCAACCTTATGACCCTTGGCGTCTAATGCTTTATCCTGGGTACTAGAGAGAGAAAGCAGGTTCAATATTCTAGGATCTTCTCAGGTCACAGACAGTTGGTCCAGTTCTTTTGTGATCTTCCACAGATCCAGAAAGTGTTTTGCATAGAGTACTATGCTCGGAACATTTATGCCTGGCCCCTGCCTATGGATGGGGAACCTTTTGGACGCGCCCAAAACAATGGGACAAAAGTGACAATAATCACTTTTGCAGCATTTTATGTGTGCCCTATTACAAGCAATCTAACAGGAAGATGGCAGAAACATTCTCACTCCGTGCCTACCCTAGAGCTGGGGCAGAAGAATTAGCAACCACTCATTTGTGCTACTTCAAAACAGATTATGGGTCAGCTCCTCTCCCACTGAGAGGGGTACCTGGCTAACAAGAGGGACAAAGAAGCGGAAGGCCCATGTGTTAGCTACAGTTGATTATGACAGGATAGGCCTCCTTGAAGTTAATTAGGTTCCTCTCCAATGCAGTCCTTTGTCCCAAAATTAACTATGTCCGTGTGTTCTAGATGGAGATAATAATATTAAATGTAATGTTGGATCCCGATGCTTTCACATTGAACAGCCAAATCTGCTGCTGTGAAAATAGATTTTGGGCCTTTTCACAGTAAGGAATTGTCTAACATTAAACGTTTACATAGATTACTGTTAAATACCATGTACCCTCCCTTATGGACAGTAAGTCTGGCTTTTGGTGACTATTTCAAAGGAAGGTTTTGTCCTGTCAAAAGGAGTTATATTGATTGATCGAAGTTGCTGTTCAAACCTGTAAAGACAGGTTACAGATGGCAGGCCTGCAGTCATGTGTACGCTGTCACTGCAGTGAATGGCGCAGTGGGTGCTCCAGTCCACTTAGGACTTTTAACTTACAGTTTCTGGGTACATTTTTATACTATATACTAGAGTCTAAAAGTAATATAAATATGCCAATCTGGAGTATGCTGTTTGTTAGCAGCGTAGAGTGCACAGAGTTATACAGCTAGTAAAAACAGTCAAGGCAAAAATCTGGAAGTACACCACGTTTGAGATTGCGATTTCCCATGGTGCAAAATCAATTCTCAGAGGGAGTCAATGGGGGTTGTGTATGAGAGGTAATTTTAGGTCAGTTGACATAGAATCT
Organism: Lissotriton helveticus; assembly: GCF_964261635.1. Classification (NCBI taxonomy): domain Eukaryota; kingdom Metazoa; phylum Chordata; class Amphibia; order Caudata; family Salamandridae; genus Lissotriton; species Lissotriton helveticus. The sequence continues at coordinate 608,951,037 of NC_136063.1, forward strand.
TTCTAAATTATTGTAAGACTTGTTTTCTCAAATACCAAACTTCTATAATGAATATTATTATTAGAATATAAAGTGAAGTAGTAAGTTTTTGCAATCTCAATTTTATTTCCACTGTGTTTTTTCTTATTCAGTGAAAAAATAACAAGGTTTCATTTTTAGAAAATTATAAAATCTGACGTGGCCACCACCAGGCATTTCAGTTGGAGTGGGTTTGTACAATCACTAAAGAGTAAAATAATGCTGTATTCCAGATTAACCAACAACAGCAATATATCTCACATATGTTCATTGTGGATATTCAGAAAAATAGAAAAATTCAAAAAAGGTTCCTCATATTTTTCTGTACCTTTATTTTTGACCTACAGTTCGGATTAAGGCCAACAGATGTTTGCTCTCATATATATCAGTTTAAATTCATATACTTCTGTTTAAGTGGCCAAAACCATTCACCAGAATAGAACCACACTGCTATGAGAGAGGTTCAATGTTAGATGGTGGATGATAACATTGTTTATATTAAAACTGCACCTGAAGGAGCATCCTCTAACAAATATTACACCTTTTTAGAAAGAGGAAAATTTGAAATTGAGCTTTTATCAGAGGTTGCAAAATAATACTTTATTTCAGTCAGCAGGCATTGTAGTTCTTTATCGGAAAAGCTGAAATATGGAGACCAACATAGACTGAACAAAGGCATTAATACCTGGGGCATATAAGCTATTTTCAAAGTAGAGTAGACTTTTTTAAGGATACGATGATGATAGAAGAAGGTTGTTGTGCTTCGAAATACTGAGGGACAAAGGTCAAGTTGAAGTGAAATAAAAATCTAAGATTGTGAACCACCTCAGATGGACCAGGTGGTGGACTCATAGTCTGTGGCAAATCTGTGAGCACTCAAGTGATGAATGGGTATGCTGGTTTCAATAGGACACACTGCACACTCGGCACAGCGGAAACTCTAGGAAGCTTGAAATATAAATCTGCGAAAGTTTGCACCTTGCAAAGAAATATTAGAGCAAGGAAACACACTACTATATATTCCCACACAGGTGACTCCAAATATATCCTGTGGTATGCTTCTGACCTAAATGTCTCGGGTTGTTGTGCAATGTTGTTCTTTGGTGACATAGATGGTGCACTGTGAGTGAAGATGAATTGTAAGGTTTGAGGCACTGACAAAGAGAACAGTTCAGAATGGAGAGATGCCACGGGTCTTGACTATTAGCTTGAAAGAGGGGGGCTTTGATCTGAGTTCTACATCAGCTGGGGTGGATGAATGCCCAAAAGAAATTGCAGGATAACAATTAAAAACAGCATTTTGTAGCTGGATAATATTTGGAGGTAAAACAGGAATTAAGCTATCTATTAAGTATAGGGAGCCACTGAACTATGTTGTATTTTAGGGTCAAGAATAAAATCCTGATGCATGCGGTAAGAGCAGGAGAAATGTCTATTAATAATGTTCTATTTAGCGCTGTCCATACCTAAGACATCTGAAGGGAGCAGCTTCCTGATCTACCACCTGGGATAGTACTCTGTTTCATTTTGCTAAACAGTCAACTGATTGCTCTCGGAATGTACAGAAGCCTTAAGGTCTTGTAAATGAGGAGCCCAGGGAAAAATGGAGGAAGAGAAGATTGCAGATAGCACTCCAATATGATTACAACCTACCTACTGTAAGCCACGTGCTTGCCTCTTCATAGAAAGAACACAAGTGATATTGATACCTCAGTGGTCAAATGGTATACCAGAACTTTTCAGTAGTATATTCAGTCTTTCTTAAGAGTCCTGCTTCATGCAGAATTGAAAATTCATAACACCATTATCCACAAAATTCACACCTTATTCTTTTGCAGGACATATGACCAACAGATATTTTTCAAAGGCTTTGGAGTACCATCTTCCTCTTCTAATGTTTGGTTATCAACAAAGACCACATGCCTCTTTTGAGGAAAGGATGGAAATCAAAGATTAGAGTCTACCATTTCATCACAAATAAAAGCAGTTGTGTTCATGGAAGGTGAGATTTTTCTTTGATCTCAAGGACTGGAGAAACCTGACTTTTTTGAAGGAGTTTGTCTAGAAATTGATAAGATGCCAAGTATGTTTCAGATCTGCCATTTTGAAAGTTTGCAGCTTATCGAACTCTAGGATGCCTTGTGCTTTAAAGTCCCTAGCAGAAATAGAAAGCGTGTCACAATACTGTAAAATATACATAGGGTTAGTGCAAGAACATTAGTCTAATTTGTTTGTACCACAAGAACAACGGGGCCCATGGTCTTTAATTGGAAAAGTCTGTTGCTGGAAAATTTGGAAAAATCCCAATGATGTCCTACTAGCAAATATGTCAGATAGCGAGAGAGATCAAAAAGAGCGAGTTGTAGAAGGAGAGCTTCTCCAGCTGACTGAGTCCAAAGTTAGGTTTTTGTGCAAAGATGCACTGGCAAGGAGATTCAGTGAAGGAGACCGGCTGGGTCATAGCCTAGTTGCTTGGCTGTTGAAGTCACAGTTCAGAGTGCATCATGTTGTAGGCATAAAATATGAACACAAAGATACAAAACTTCAAACTGAAAGTATTTGCATCATATCATGAGCCTAGGTACACTCCTCACTCTTTGGTGCAATCAATGATGGCTTTATGACAATATCTAGAAGACGTGGAGACAGCTTGGGGTTGACAAGGAGCATAGACAGGTTCTGAACAGGCTTAGATAAATATAGAAGGTGTACATGGCTATTGACAGACTAGTTTCTTGGAAGGCTGGCTCTGACACACTAGCTGCAGAGTTTTATAAGGCATATGAGACTTAACCCCTTCATGCTCATGACGATCCCAGCTCGTCATGAGTCACAGTGGAGCTGGGCTCATGACGAGCTGGGCTCGTCATAACGGCCGCAGCTCGCCCACGCGCAATTGATTTCCCGCCTGTGCGGGAGAGTTAATTAGAGGGCGGGGTCGGGAAGAGCCCAGCTGGCCATGAGCACAGCTCCACTGTGACTCATGATGAGCTGGGCTCGTCACGAGTAATGCGGCGCCGCGGCACCCCCTTTCCCCTGCGCCGTGGGGGAATTACCCCCACGGCAAAGGGGTTAACAAGGCCCACAGAATTTCATGTTGTATGAGAAAACCTTAGAATGTGGTGAACTCCCTCCATCCATCAAAGAAGCAATCATTATAACTCTTTAAAACCCGGAACGGAATAACTAATGTGCCAATCATATAGATCACTATCGCTAACCAATATAGTCAGTAAAATTATGGCACAAATATTGACCAGTAGAATAGTGTCACCTTTCTTATGGCCTGATCAGTTCAGGTCCATCCACGTTAGAACCAGATTCTTCAATCTACAAAGCGTATGTGCAGTCATATATTCAAATTAGATTGGACATCTTTTCATTCTGTGTGTTTGTTGAAACATAGATGTTTGACTCATGAGAATGGCCCTTACTTAGAGTAATGTTGAAAATGATGGGGGTGGGAATCTTTCTTCCTGCAGTTAAATGCTGTACAGCTAGCCAACAATCAGAGTAAAAAATAAAGGTCATCTCCATTAATTACTGCTACTGGGCCCTGGCAGGGCTGTCCCCTATCCTGCTCCTTTTTGCCATTGTTATGGGGCTTTTAAACTGTATGAACTTCATTCACACAGGAGTATATTATTTTCAACTCATCACCTGATAATATATGTGTATGTGCACCACATTCTATTATTCATTAAAAGTCCAGATACAAATGTCCCTACAATTCGGATTTGATTTAGGGATCTGTATTAACTATGTCAAGTCAGAACTATTTACGGGTTCAGGTTGAAGGTCTATAGGTTGTATGATGTAGTTCTTACTGATAACTATGGCCAATTGATGAACAAATTATCTAAACAAGTAGATAAAGTACCCACTCGCAATTGTGGACAGGGCCGTTATAATACAAATCGCAGTGTTGCTGAAATTCTTATATCTATATAAAGTAATACCCATTATTCTCAAAAGGTTCTTTTTTTCTTTCACTTAAGTTTAGTAACTTAAATGAGTGTGGGCAGTAAGCAGCCAAGGGTTCTTTGGGACATTCTCACCTTATCATATGATAGGGGTGTTCATTGCTATAATACCTGTTAACATAATGCTCTAATATGGTTTAACAAAGTCAAATTCTGATGTTATGTTATGTTATGGTATTAAATCTTTTGTATCGCGCTCTGTTACTACAGAGTATCCTGGCACGGTGAGTTTTAGACAAGGAGAGTATCAGAACATAGCATAACCAACCCAACTAGAGAGAGGCATTAAACAGATGGGTTTTTAACCCCTTCTTAAAAACAGAGATGGTCGGAGAGGCTCTAAGGTACAGAGGAAGTGCATTCCAGGCTCTGGCGGCTTTAACTGCAATGGACTGGCCTCCCAGTCTGGCATATTTGTATCTAGGCAGGACCATTTGACATTGGTTGGCAGAGCGCAGTGCACGGTTTGGGGTGTAGAATAAGAACCGTTTCTGCAGATAAACCCGTCCAAGACGATGGACCGCTCGAAATGCCAGAACCAGAACCTTAAAAAGAATTCGATGCGGCACTGGAAGCCAGTGAAGGCTTCGTATATGGCTCCGCACACTGGATCTCCTAGGTAGCGAGAATAGCAGACGAACCGCCGCATTTTGGATCACCTGCAAGCGGTGTACCATGTAGTCGGGCAAACCACTAAATAGTGCGTTTGCATAATCGAGCCGAGACAGAATCAGGGCTCGTAATACAGTCTCTTTGGCTACTCTAGGGAGAAGAGGGAAAAATCTTCTCAAAGTTTTAAGAGTGGCGAAGCAAATGCCAGTCAGTTTTTTGATGTGGTCCAAGAATTTAAGGTCCTGCCAAACCAGACCCCCAAATTCTTGGCTGGACCTCCCACTGAGTTAGGGCAGGGCAGGTCCGAGGGCCATATCTGGTCCTTAAAGTTGTCAGGGAAGGAACCAAAGAAAAGGACCTCGGACTTGTCCTCATTGCACTTAAGTTGGACCTGTGCAAGCCACCGAAAGACCGCTGACAGACAGAGCCGTACAGTAGATGGATCAAAGATACCCTTAGGCCAGGTGAAAAGCAGCTGCGTATCATCCGCATAGGCCATTATTTTGGCTCCCAGCTGTTCCGCCAGATAAAGTAGGGGAGTCACATATACATTGAAGAGTAAGGGGCTTAAGGTAGAACCCTGCGTTACCCCTGTCGTCAGTCTCTTCGGCGAGGAGGTGTGAGGAGGCATCCAGACCTGCTGTGTCCTGATGTTGTAATTGCACCTTTCATTTTGTGGTACATTGGTACGTATTATTTGTTACCTTTAACTCAAAATACTTAAAAAAGAAAATTATTAAGAGAGAAAATTTGCAACAGTGACACCATAAGAAAAAAAGATGAGAGGATCATTTAAAAGATGAATAAAGAAATGTAAGGATAAATGAACAAAATGAGGAACCAAATAAGGCCTCAAGAAAGGTAGAAATATGTATAGAATCATAGAAAGAGGTCAATTTAAATGTGAATAGACTGAGCGAGAGAGAGGAAGGCAAGAAAACTATTACAACTGTTGCAGAAAAGCTCACGTACATTCTTTCCCCAGCCAGAGAAATTCTTGTCCTACCTCTGCTTCCTCCCATGTAGTGGGAGTGGGAATATATTTGTAGTAGCCACTAAATCCGGTTGCCCATCCATCTGGGAAGGAGGCATGTCCTGTTAGATAAATTGAGAACAATAGTTTTTACAGGTACTCTTAGTTTTCTGTAGAACCTGAGTATGCTAAGAAACATGTTACATCTTTGTTTGTGAATGTTCATAGCACTATTTTGTTTTGATATAATAAAAAACATGTTTTTCTGCTACAAAATGTCTTTGAAATTATTCTAAAAACTGCACATTCATTAATGTAAAAATGTGGATAAAAATCTAACTTGGATTGAGAGTAGTTATTTCCGCACAATGAAACAACTCTTGGTGAGGGGGGCAAATATATAGTTTACAAGCATCATTCAGTGCCTAGCATAGCACTTGTGGGTTTCTCAGTATGCAAACAGACATCTGGTTATTTTGGGCTCCATAAGGAAATGGGTTATGTCACTTTTTCACCAAGCCCATGTGAGTGAGTTCCATAGGGTAATCATTTTATTTATAGTATGTGGTGTGTGTGTGTTAGTGTCTTCCTCTCTCAGTTAGCAAGTCAAGTGTTCATTCTTTTCTTAATACCACTTTATTACTTATCCTAGTGATTATTAGCCACACGTACAAGTCTCATTGTTTACTACTAAACTAATTTTGCAAGTCGGAAATGTATTTTCAACTTATAAAACTGTTATACTGACAGATACCGAACCACAATTAGAATGTGGCATTGAAAGGGAAAGTTCCTCCTAATTGTGATTTGGTATGATATGTGTCAGTGGTTTGCTATTTGAATTGCAGTTGTATACTACTAACCTCAAAAACTCTGTTAAATTAATTTGCACACTGGAGGGTGTGCCTTGGGACAGATTAGCCGTTGTGATTAGTGTTGTATTGCCAGCCTTTGAGGGATACATAATGGTCCAGAGTTCCACTGTTTACTGCTCCTCAATAACTTCCCAACCAGGAAGCCATTTTTGTATTTTAAAAGGCAGTAGTGGTCCTTTCAGTAAAAGAGGCTGCTTTAAAGCAGGCATTTACACTGCAATAGGTCTCGCGTTTGTGAGAGTATAAGCTATTGGCATTATAAATGAAAGTGCATTAATGCTCTGTTTCGATAAATAACACATAAACAAAAGGCATTGTCATTTAAAATGCCAATTGCTCAAACTCTGGTAAACGTGGGCCCTATTCAATTTCAAAGAAGTGGATTCCATTGTCCCTGCCTGCCTGAAAGTGAAAGCACACATGGTGCATGGAGGAAAGTATGCCGTGCCTGTGATAGGGTATACTCTTTAATGAAGATTGTGCTTATAGACTAAATAAGGCATGCATTGTAACAGCAGAAGTAAAGGGCCAGTCCTCATGGGAGGTTACAAATGAAGACAAGGCGGTACTAAGGAGAGACTAACACGCCATTAATGCATCAGAAACCATCATTTACAAAGGACAATGGCCCAAGCCAATGCAAAATATGGGAAAAGAGTGGATGGGGCTTCAATTCTATAATAATAAACGGCATGCCTCGCAGAGCAGAGCATGCTCTGCTCAGGCTCTACCTAAAAATATTCCCTTTAGAGAATTTAAACATTAGGATGGCAGTATGCTGCTCTTTGCAGACCACCATCCTTGTATTTGCAGCCAATCACACAGGGATACAAATAGCGAACTTCCTAAATAATGCTCCTTAGGCAATCCAATCTGTGGCTGCCTGTAACTAAAGATTTTGCAAGGTGACCAATCAGTGCATAGGGCACATCACAAAATTAAAGACTGGTCGCAAAATGTTTCAGCGCGATTTCCTACTTTTTTTTTAGTACATGTGGATGTCTGTATTCCCTGCCTCATTGCTGATGCATCACATCACTTTTTCAGTGCATTCAATATCATAGGTTGTTCCCTGTGTTAGTGTGTCCCTGAGTCAGAGAGCTAGTGCAGTCCTGTCCTGTGTTCAAGTATTCCCTGCTATAGTGTGCAATTCTCCCTGTCCCAATGTTGCACTATAATTCGCTTGCTATAATAGTCGGTGAGCTGTGGTTTGTATGCTTTCTTTGCTGTGATCCCAATTCCGCTGTCATTGTATTCAGTGCCTCACTGCTTGCTTGTTCTCTATTCGTATTAGAGTGGATCACTGGTTAAAGCATTCCCTTTTTTTCTGTGTTCTGCTTTATTCAGCTTGATTTAGTTGTCCCTCTGATGCTGAATTAATATTGTAATACTGTCATTGGCGTGTTGGTGTTCATTGCTGGTATTGTGGGAGTGTTTTAGTCAGGGCAGTTTTCAAGTCTGGGAGCACAGGGCTGGGTCATTATTGTAAATGTAATGCTTGTGTTATGTTGTTACAGCACTGCTGGTGCAGTACTACAATTGCACTTCTGCAGATGCATGCTATTGTTGCAGTGCTGGGGTATTTTAATTAGTGTATAACTGTGAGTAGTGTAGTGCTTTGTGCCTTAGTGTCAGTAATCAGTGTTGGGGTTGTAATCATAATGTAGTGACATAGTGATATATTGATGTAGTTTTGCAGGTGTAGTTATTATGTAAGCCTTGAAGCTGTAGTGTTTTAATGATGCAGATTTGGAGTAGTAATAGTGTCATAATAGTGTTATTGATAAATATGCGATGTTACATCCCATGCAGTCCAACACATGCGATTACAATGCGGTCGTTACAACGACCGCGTTGTTACAATGCATACCATTAAAATGCAAGTCGTTTCTACGGTTTGCTGTAGGGGGCGTGCTGGTCTTAGGAATAGTATAATTTACTATTTCAATAGTAAATTACACTATTCCTTAGTTTAGAGCGCCCCCTACAGCAAGTCGTATAAACGACTTGTATTGTAATGGTTAGCATTGTAAAAAGTGTAATCGCAAGTGTTGTACCGCATGCAATGTAAAAGCTGCTTCCTGTTATTAATGCAGTTGTAATACATGTTTTAGGTGTAGTCATGTTGTAATAGTTATGCTGACAGAGCAGCGCTGCAGTAGTGTTGTTAATGTAGTGCATTCGCTCATAATAGGCACACCATTAATACGTTTGAAGAGGAATCCGTGGCATTGGCATTCAGGTGTTTAGAGATCCCTCAACTTTTTTTCAACTCTTAAATCAGAGGCTATGCCAAGGTGGCAGCCATAGTAAAATTAGAACTGACAGGAGCCGGTTAATGACCAATTTTTCAACCCTATCTTTCCACTGATGTTTGGTACTATCTTGGCTGAGTCAATTCGTATGGGAGGCCGACTGTGAGACAAAGGTTGTGAACCGCAGACTATGGGCCCATTAGGATGGCGGGCGGATCGCCCCCGCCAGGCTGGCGGTAGCCACCGCCGGCCTAGAGGGGGCGATCAGCCCGCCATCCTTGCTGCAAAGACCCCCCGCCATATTAACATGTCTGGGGGGTCCGCGGCAGACGGAAAGACCGTCCGCCGCTTTTCCGCCCGGTCGCCTTGTGACCGGGGCGGAAAAGGGTTGTATATGGTGGCGGTGTCTATCAGACACCGTCAGCCATATTACAATGGGCATTCAACAATGCCTTTCCGTGGCGACATTGCCGCCACGGAAAGGCATGCGTAGTCTCCCTGCGGGGGCCTGTTGCGGGCCCCCAGGGACTCCGAGGGGGTGGCGGGGTGCACACGGGGAGTACCTATGGTACCCTCCTGCAGGCGCGGTGCCTGTCACGTTGGTGCCTGTCATGTTGTGCTTTGAAATGCACAAGATGTATTATTAGCATTGTGGCAGGCGCTGCTTTCAGCCCCGCCCGTCACAATGCTAAGAATACAGGATGCGCCCGCCATTGTGGCATGGCGAGTGCATCCTAATACCTCCGACGGGACCCCCGCCCTTATGGTGGGCGGTCCCTTCACACGATGGGATGGCGGGCGGACTAAGTCCGCCCGTCATCCTAATGTACCCCTATGTGTGAATGAGCTTAAGGACAGTACCTAGACAATGGGTGCAGTAAGCTGTGCTTCCTTGAAATTACTGATCTGTTTTGTGGGTCTGGCTGTATTTAATAGCTAGTAGTGTGAGGAATTGAGGTCCTCTCTCTTTAGTATGAACTAATGCATTAATTGAAAGTAGCCCTTATGCGCCCAGTCCATTTGAATGGAATGTGAGTGCCATGACATGGATTGGGGATATTGGCCCATCTTATTCACCTAAAAACCTAGGTGATATAATGAGAGGGTTCTTTGGAAACATATAGAAAATAGTTTAACATTCAGAAGAGACCATATACATGTGGAGAAAGTGCACAGGTTTAATCAGTAATTCAAGCATACATTAATTTTTCTAGAAAATAGGACTCAAGTTTCATGATTAAATCTATGCATCACAGGGTAACAGGACAAAATGTACTACATATACAACAAGTAATGTGGTGATCCAGTACGCAGGTGAGTAAAATGTGTAATTCCACATATGTTATCATGGCAATGAGTTAATCATCGGCACATTCAATCATATCCAATAAATACTATTATATATATGAAAGATAACTTGTCCCAAACTTCACCAAAGATTGCTTCTGAACTTGGTTACCAATATGCTGCAAATGTGGGTCTGATCAGATTTATATATCATACATGAACGCCAAGAAACCAACCCGGTGCACGAGCGCTTTATAAATCAATTATAACATAACATAACATAAAATGTAAAGTCACATTTAATTTTACATTGCAGTGATACTCTCTGAGCTCCTAGGACATTATGCAGTCTAAACAGCATACATAATATATATTCTGGCAATTGTACAAGGATTTACAAAACCGACAGTTATGGCTATGTAAAAAATATGTAGAAAACAAGGGGGGAGTGAGAAGATAAAGTGGGGCTAACCCTCAGCCTCCCTTAAATGTTGTAATCATTACACAAAAGAGGAAAAAGCCTCCCAATTGTTGAACTCCTTACATTAGTTCATCCGTTGTGAAACTGATATCACCATTAAATTAGGCCTGGGCAGTGAACTCCACTCAGATTGCGGAGTTTGTGGAATTTTCTGCACTCCGCAGAGCTCACAGAGTGCAGAAAACTCGGCTCCATGTAGTGCAGCAGAAGTTTTCACCGCTTGTGCAAGCCAACGGTAAGTTGACGAATGCGAGCTGCCACTCAGGTAGAAATTTCTACTCAAACGAGAGGATGATCAGGGCAAATGGTAGTTTGCGCTGCACTCCGCCACTTTCTGAAATCCGCTGACTTTTTTGTTACCATGCGGAGTTCCACGTAATGGAACTCCATGAACATAACCCAAGCCTCCATTAAACCCTCCGACAAAGGCAGTGGGATTGTCTTACAGTTGACAACAGTCTACAGAACAGAATGCCTTAGACCATTAGCAGATTACCACAACTACAAGATTCTTGTTGTTGATCCCAACCCCACACTGAAATTAGAGATTTAATCTATGGTAGAGGAGGCAGAGTGTGAGGGGTGGATCAAAAAGTACAAAGGGGATTTTTTGAGAAACACCAATTCAGTGATACCATATTTTTATACTCTGTCAAAGATCCACAAAAATTGTGACCCACAACCGGGCATGCAAATTGTATCCGAGATAGGTTGCCTTCTTTAACTCTTGTCACAATTTTGTGTCTTTTTCCTGAAGTCAATACAACAGAAGAAGGAAACCTACATGAAAGACACAAAGGGCCTATTGATCCATGTCAGGAACATTGAATTTGTTGACCAACAACACCTCCAAATGAGTTTAGATGTAGAGAGTCTGTACACCATCCTCCCCCGGGAAGAAACTCTAGAGGTCATTATTGGCGTACTTGAGAGTGTAGAATGGACCAATTCCACCCCCCAGAAATTTTGTGATGGACTGCGCACGACTAGCTCTGACAAGATACTACTTTGAGTTTGAAGGCACCCTCTTTCTACAAACCCACGGTATAGGGAGTACTTTTGCCCATGGTGTGGCAGGGTGATATGTACACAACTTAGAATAGAAAAACATCTTACATGTGGCCAACCCACATTGGAGTAACATCTCTACATGGAAACAATATATAGATGACATTCTGGTAATATGGAGAGGGGACATACAGACTGCCTCCGACTTCATTACTTGGCTCAACAACCAGGATAGGAAGCCTAATTTCACACAAACTATCAGTAGAGAATCATTTACATTCCTGTATGTGGATATCTTCCCAGAGGGACCCTACCGACAGATACCCATCAGAAATCATCTGCTAAGAACAGTTTGTTATGCTTTGACAGTATTCACAAGCGACCATTGTAGGAAAATCTTCCTTAAGGCCAATTCCTTTGCCTGCGGTGGAACAACAGCTATATAAACAACTTTAAACAAAAAGGAGACCATCTGTCAGCCAAACTGAGGGCACGTAACTTACCTGAGAAAATCATTCAGAAAACAAAAAACGTTCGAGAAAGCAGAATTGAGATGGACTACTAGAAACGCAAGCAAAGGAAAAAACTGAACACCCTCTGGTATGTGTCACCACATACAACATTGCCTCAGACTGTGACAAAAAGATCATTAAATGCAATTGGTGCATTCTAAACACATGACCCAGACAGTTGGACTATCCCTTCTTTTCTAACAAAAGAACAAAAAACTTGCAGGATACACTTCTCCCCACTATATCCAGAGCCAAATTAAATCAGAGAATATGATTCACTGTGCACTAGGCCTTTCAGGAGTAATAGGTCACGTAACCCGTGTGGTCAAACCAGTGTCTGCCAACTTACCTCACCAAAAAAAAGATTGACCTAGGCGTATACAATCTTCAGCAATTACGGAGACATACAAACTGCAACACTAAACAGGTCATATACCTGATAACCTGTGAAATCAAACTCAGATACGTAGGCATAATCACTTTAAAAAGAAGCACCAGAATCTGCAAATACAGGAGTAACATCAGATGCACACGCAATACCACCAAAATGGCAGAACATTACAACACTGCTGGAGATTCCGCAAAATACCTTAAATGGGGCCTTCTGCAACATGAATAGTGTTGAATTTATAAGTTATCCACGCAGAAAAAAAATAACTGAATGATGAAATTCACTGGTGCAAAGTACTACAATATTATTTATTGCAGCTCAGCATCCAGTAGCTTACACTAATAAATACAGACTGATGTCTGATACTGTGTGTGTAGATAGGTGTATGTTTTCACCATATTATTCACAGCATTACTACGTAATTTTTTTAATCTTTCCCAGTCATACGAGGCTTATTACCATTCCTCCTCCTCCTTTTTGTCGTTGTCTTGCACTGCTCTCAATAGATCAACAAGACGACATATATGGGGTGATGGGACTACATTTCCCATCTCTCCCCCCACATGACCCCTTCTCCACCAATAGGTAGGCTCGGGAGTCCCATACCAGACTCTTACCAAGTAAAATTTGGAAGGCAATCTACATTTCCCAGGATTTCCACACATCAGCACTCCTCTTTTAGGGACTATGTGACTTTGGTCAAATGACTTCCTACCTAGACATAAAAGACAGCCCAGTTCAGGGCCGGCTATCATCGGAGGAGTGCGGGGAGCTGAATAGGTGGAAGGGAGGATTATTTCCCTTGCTGTAATAATTGCTGGGTGGGACAGGATAATTAAGCCCTTTCTTTAGGAGCCCCCTCCCCTTTTATGAAGCAAAGGGTCAACACTGTGGGGCATATTATCAAGGGGGTTTATCTCCGCTTTGTTGGCTTTGAAAGCCAAGAAAGCGGAGATAAAAATATCTCCCTATTACCTAGCTGTCGCTAACACCAGTTAGCGACAGCTAGTAGGAGATAGCGACCATCTTGGGCCCCGCTTAGCATGTCAGTGAAATTTATCACCAATGACATGCAAAGTGGGCGTGCCAAGATATTAGCGACTGGAAACAGTCGCTAACATCGCTATCTCCTATTGCTAACTTTTGGAGATATTCGCGCTAAGCGCGAATATCTCCAGAAGCTAACACCTGCCCCTGAGCAGTTCTTAGCCATGTTATCCAATGGTAGGTGGATAACATGGCTAAGAGCATTAGCTCGGTAATGCATGAATATCGCGGACTTTTCAGCGATATTCATGCATTTCGGCCGATTTTTATCGCTTAGGAGATAAACCTTGATAATAGCAAGGTTCCTAAGCGATAAAAATCGCCGCAGCTCGGCGATAAAAATATTGCCGCTAAGCCATCATAGCGATAATTATCGCTAGTTGTTGGTAATATGCCCCTGTGTTTCCTATTTTTTTCGAGTGTAATAGCAGGCATCGCCGCACCCCCACTACCTCATGGAGCCTGAATTTTTAGGAATCATGTAGGTGTCCAGACATAACCAAAATTGTTTGAAATACAATAGCGTGTGCATGCTTTACACTACTGGCTATTAAAATTTTAATTTAATTACCTTTAAGTCTGTGTTTTTATGTGTGTGCATAAATACATTTTTGGGGGAAACCGACACGCTGTATGCTGGTTTTTTGAACCGTGATTATCTGTCAGGATCAATACATATATATATATATATATATATATATATATATATATATATTACCTACTGGCGGTCGCCAGTAGGTATATATAGTTAGGATTTTTTCTCTATGGGATTTTTGAAAATTCTATGTCTAATAACTTTGGCGTTTGTGGACGGAATTGGCTGAAATTTTCTGGAAAATGGAACATTTTGTTTCTGAGCAGCCCCTGGAAATTTGGGGGGGGTTCGTCAAGGGGGGGCCGAGAAAAAAGGGGGGTCCCAAAACGTGTTTTTAACATTGAGTTTTCCATAGGGCGGTTGGCCTCACTTTTAGCCCGAACGGCTGAATGGATTTGCACGAAACTTGGCAAAATTGTAGGGACTGGTAGCCCGATGTGCCTTTGCTAGGTCTCAATATATGTGCTTCAGTGGATTTTGAGAAATTAATGTTCAAAAAAAGATATATATCTGTAACAGCGGACCGGGCAGCGCTCCGGTTGGCGGACTTTACGCGTACCGGAACTTCGTGTAGCGAAGCTGATTGGCTCTCCGGTGTCTGTCAACATTCTAAACAGTCCGGAGCGGCCGCCATCTTGTCTCTCGGTAGGATTGAGAGACAAGAGGAGGCCAAAACAAAGGGGGAAATGACCATAAGGGGGCATAGTATATCCTCCCTGACCCCCTAGGTTTAATGTGGAGGCTTTAAAAGATCCCCGCGGGGCAAAAAAAAAAAAAAAGAAATTTTAGTTTTTTTGCGTGGGTAGCGCCCGGTTCGCGAACCGGGAAGCGTTCTGGGCAGCGTACTATAATGAAAAATGAATGATAGACTTTTCAAATACTGTATGTTAATTGATTGTTGGTTTTGTTGATTATTTTTTAATTTTTTTATTTTTTAAGCAATTATTTATTATTGTGATTGTGTTTCAAAATGTAATAACATTTCTAACATTTAACTAGTTTATGAATTACATATAAAAATGATTAAAGACTCAAACAATTTTTTAATATTACATACAATTTTATTTTTCAGATTGTTTTTCAAAATTTAATAGAACGTCTAGCATTTGACTGTCCGATATGTCCTCTTGTTGAGTGAACATAAGTTCCCACATTTGACCGTCATCATAATGGAGTAAATGATCGACAGATTCTACACATTGAAGTAATTCATAGTCCCGTGACTCATCCATGAATTCTAAGTCATCAATGGGTTCCATAACTTGTTCATTGTTGCTGTCCAGAACAATTTCGAAGGAAACATTCTGCTCACCTTCCATTTTATTGCTGTAATTTGCATAAAAAATAAATATATCAGTATTGATAGGGCACTGTTGGGTTTAAGTTCAGACAGGTACTTGTGAGTTTATAACAGAGAAGTAATCTATGGGCACTGTATGGTTTCAGGCGTGAAGTAGTACTATTAAAAAGTGCCTGTGAAGAAGCCTAAGTAAATTCATAATTATACCACAGAAACCTAAATCAATCCATAATTATAATAAAGAAGCCTTTCTCAATGTCTAACTCTTACAGAGGGATAGTATATAACTATCTGAAAATGTTTTCAAATTTATAAAATAATATCTCACCTTCTAAAAACAAGTTTAAGTTGTGAGTGAAAATGATCTTGCAATGTAATTCAGGAAGTAGTAGTCAAAATGGCTGTGTTTCTCTCTCTTTCTTTATATATATTCAGGTACATAACCAATCAAATGTCAGGTAAAAAAAGTAGAAAATGAAAGTAACATTTTAATTGGTTGTCAATTCCAACACTTCAGATATGTTTTGTGAAGTAATGTACCTCAGGGTATTTAGAGAGGTCTACAGGCTAAATGGTTAAATGGAATTTCAATCAAATTTGTGAAAATGGTAGGCATTGGTATGTAGTTTGAGGTAATCTATATTTGGTGAAATTGTCTCCAGTCGCTTTTCTGTAAACTACTTTCCCACCTTTTTTGATGGTGCGCTTCCCAGGGAGCGACCCGGTACGCGAACTGGTGAGCGCCCCGGTTCGCGAACCTTAAGCGTTACGGGAGTCCACCATTTTGTGTTTCGGTCGAATTAAGATACAAGATGGAGGGCAAATAATGTTCAGAATGGGTAGAAGGGGGCACGGTAGACTTATCTTGACCCCCTAGGTTTTCTGAGGGTGGCTGAGGAGGCCCATATGTGCGAAAAAAACACATTTTTAAAAAAATTTAGCGAGGTTAGCTCCCGGTTCGCGTACCGGGAAGCGCCCCAGGGAGCGTACTTTGTTGAAAATTAGTGAAAAAAGTTAGAGTAAAATAATAATTGTGAGTGATCAGATGTAGGGTAGCTCTGAGAAGAGCTTTTGGGTTTATGGTACATTTAGGTACTTATAAGTAGGTACCAATGCACAGTCTTAAATTCAGAATGAAAATTCTGTTGCCCTCATCTGAGAAGTGAACTCCATCTCCTCTGTAGATATCTTGCATGTAGTAACGCAAGTTATTGTTGTACAGGGAGCCCATTCCATGGTCTCTCATGTAAGCTGAAACAGATTTGTTTACATGCTTCCTCGACTTCTCAATTTGTGGACAAAATTGGTTTGACACCTCCATTTCTGTCTTTGGCATATATTTGAATATACCAAGGCAGTCTGAGGAAAAAGTGCCATCAATTGCTCAAAGGTGTCCTTTAAAAGCATTTCCAGACCTACCCCAGTCAAAGTGCCCAAATCATTACCTCCACAGTGCACAATTAACAGGTCAGGTTTTGGCAAATGCATAAAGGTTTTCACCAATGGTATCAATTGGTGACATTTTAATCCTCTGTGGCCAAACCACTTAATTTCCACATCTTGTAAATTGAGGTTAGGTAAATTCCTGTTCTCAGCATACCTCTGAGCCCAATAGATGTAACTATGTCCAACAATCCAGACAGAAAACATGGTGAGAGAAGGTTCTCCTGCAGTCAGATGAAGTGTGGCAATGAAATGGCAGTTGAAAAAATAAGAGTTTAAAATGAAAAAAACTGTGGAGTTTCTGTGTTAATGAAGCAGTAACAGTGATTGGTGGATTTTGATTGCTGAAATCAGAAAGTTAGGGTGCATGGATGAGTTGTTTGAAAGATGTATTTTGAGTGGTCAAGAAAAAATCATTAAATGAAAGAATGCACTGGATATGAGGTGCACTGAGAGTTCAGAGTTCAATTGCAACATTGTTGTGTGAACTTGCAAACACCAGAAGTCTTCCAAGAGGTGGTTGCCATGCAGAAAAGGCATGAAATGGCAGACGGGGGAAGGGTTTTCATTTGAAAAAAAGTGAGGGAAGAGTTTTGATTGGGTGACATGAGAGATATGTGTGAAGAATTACAGCATTTCTGTGCTTTTGATAGCTGCAGACTCTGGAGTGCATACCTTTTGCTCTGCTGAAGACAAATTGGTGTGTTTCTGAGACTGTTTTCAAACTCAAAGTATTTGCTAAGGTGAGAAAATATTTCTTTAATTTAGATAGAGAATAGTGTGCTTTAAGGAGAAAATTATGAAGAAAGTTGTGTTTTTCAAATGTTGCTTTGTCTCAAGTGTTTTACAAATAGATTTTGTTTCTTTGAGAAAATGTAATTGGAGAAAATGTGAAGTATTAGTACTGACAGGGTGTTTTTCTGCATAGGAGCTGTGGAGTCTTTTCAAATTATGACTTGAAAATCGTTTTTGAGGAAAATGAATGGTTATAATATTTCTGACAAGGACATAATGGTGTATGCTTCTTTATAATGCAATTGACTGTCTCTGATGTTATTTTTCCCATTTCAATGTAAGACCTTTCTCTGTGGCGCAAATTGCTTGTAAATATGCTCCCACCTGTGCATGGCAAATTTAGATTTTGAATGTTTGTGTTACATAGCCATGTTAAAAGTGATACAAACATGCTGCAAAGGCAATCAAAAAACGCTTTTATGTGTCTTAAGGACATTTTAAGTCATTTTCCCATGTGCAGTGTTTTGAAATTATGATTTGAAAATCGTTTTTGGGGAAAAGGAATTGTTTTTAAATTTATGACACGGACATAATGGTGTATGCTTCTTTATAAGGCAATTGACTGTCTCTGATGTTATTTTTCCCATTTTAATGTAAGACCTTTCTCTGTGGCGCAAATTGCTTGTAAATATGCTCCCACCTGTGCATGGCAAATTTAGATTTTGAATGTTTGTGTTACATAGCCATGTTAAAAGTGATACAAACATGCTGCAAAGGCAATCAAAAAACGCTTTTATGTGTCTTAAGGACATTTGATGTCATTTTTCCCATATTACATTAAAAGACCTTTCTCCGTGGGGCACATTCCTTGTAAATATGGTCACGCTTGTGCATGGTAAATTTAGATTTTGACTGTTTGAGTTACATAACCATGTTAAAAGTGACCCAAAAAAATTGCAAAGGCTTTCAAAAAACACTTTCATGTGTCTTAAGGACATTTTAAGTCATTTCCCTGTGGGCAGTGTTTTCAAATTATGACTTGAATATCGTTTTTGAGGTAAAGGAATGTTGTTAAAATTTATGTGCGCCATATGCCCCCAAATTTCTTTTTCAGGGGTGCAGCAGGGTGTTCTTGAGACACCCCTGCACCTTTGGAAAAATTCCTAATTTGCGATGAGCTAATTGCTAATCACAAATTGCACCTTCATTCCTATGGGCATCCTGGCCCATGGAAATGAATGGGTAATTTGCAATTAGCAATTTGCTCATCGCAAATTAGGAATGGTAAAGAATCGCTATTTATTCCTTAAAATTCGCTATTTTGGAAATGCAAAATAGTTTGATGATACATATGGCGGTTGATCTCTAACAAGATAAGAAGCTTAGGGATACATTTATGATGACTGGCGCAATGAAGTGGACATCACTTACTTCATTGGTAGAGCTTTACATGTATTATCTCCTCTGTATTCTTCATCAAGCGTAACTTTAATCTGCAATCCTGAATAGGCCTCACCTTAAACAAACCTCTGGATAGGCCACACCTTATCGTCATCATGAATTAATCATTTAAAATGCTAGGGACAGATTTATGATAGGTGTATGCCTCTTTTGCGCCACTGTGCGTCACTTTTGTGATGCAGCGGCGGTGCAAAAGATTTGCTATGAGGCGACAAAATTACAAATTGATGCATTTAGGCAGATGTGTCATGGTGTAAAAAAAACGTGCCACATGAAACCGATGCAGCAGTGATGCAAAAGATGCACCATGTTGCAAGACAGGCCTCACTTGGGGCCATATGTATCAAGCTGATTACCATTCGGAAAGGTCAAAATTCTGCGAATTTCGGCCTTTGCGAATGCTAATTAGACAAATGGTATGTATCAAACAAGTTTGATGCAAAATAAGGAATAGCAAAATTTGCTATTACTTATTTTGCGAATGCACTGAAGGATTTGCAAATTTTGCGATTCCTTAAATGCAATGTATCAAACAAAAAATATGCAAAAAATGCCATTAAGGATTTGCAAACTACCACCAACTTCTAGTTGGTGGTAATTTGCAAATTCTTTTCAAAAAGCTTTTTTTCCAAAAAACAAAAGGTGCCATATGACGCCAATACATGCCCTTAGGGCATGTATGTGCGCCATATGCCCCCAAATTTCTTTTTCAGGGGTGCAGCAGGGTGTTCTTGAGACACCCCTGCACCCTTGGAAAAATTCCTAATTTGCGATGAGCTAATTGCTAATCGCAAATTGCACCTTCATTCCTATGAGCCTCCTAGCCCATGGAAATGAATGGGTAATTTGCAATTAGCAATTTGCTCATTGCAAATTAGGAATGGTAAAGAATTGCTATTTATTCCTTAAAATTCGCTATTTAGGAAATGCAAAATAGTTTGATGATACATATGGCGGTTCATCTGTAACAAGATAAGAAGCTTAGGGATAGATTTATGATGACTGGCGCATCACCAGGGATGTGCCAGTCATCCTGCGCCGCTGTTCCGCCACCCATGGTGTGCTGCATTTACAATGCGGCGCAGCATGGGGCAAAAATGGCACAGATGCGTGACGTATCTGTGCTGTAAAGGTGGCGCATTGCTGGAGTTGTATCGCAAGTGCGATGCAGCTCAAGCAAGGCTCAGGGGTGCCCCATCTCCACAATGTTGCGTCAAGACCTATGCCTGCTTAAAGCAGGCGCAGGGTTTTGATGCAGCTTTCTCCTATCTGATTGTAAATGCGGCACACCATGGGTGGCAGAGCAGTGGTGCACGTTAACTGGTGCATGCCTGGGGATGTGCCATTTAACATAAATCTGCCCCTTTACATTTAAGTATGTGCAGGGGACACAGAGTCGGTGAGGCTTATCCAAGGTTAAGAAGAGATGAGTCCTGTTCACTGAAAAATTAGACATAGGCTTCACCTGCTCAGCATCGCTGGACATGGCTAAATAATAGCTGCAAAATGTTACTCTTGTTAAACAATTTTACTATTATAATCTCTGAGATTTGTCTCTTACTCTGCAACATCTCATTGTTGTTATCTTTCTTTAAAGATAAAGACAACATCAACATGAGCGATAATCTGCAATCAGTTGATTTTGACCTCATCATTGAACTTGTAATTGAAACATCAGTGGATGTTGATCCCTTGGATGATTTAAATCCTGAGGATGAAGAAGAACGTGATGAGGATGCAGATTTGTCCGAATTATATGACATAGGGTGGGAAGCTGACCTGCTTGATCCTATGGAACTATAAACATTTATTTTTTAAATTTATAATAAATAAAAAGTAAAAATGTAAACCGTTTAATTTAAAAATAAAGACACCTTCAAAAACAGGTTATGTGTAGTGTCTTCAATAAAATATTAAAATATGCTCATAAAATTAGATCAGATTCACATATAAGATAGCACAGGTAACATGAATATAAATTCCATTTCTTTTCTGCTATTTCTGTATTCTAAAATTGCCATGCACTAAAAAATCTTATATGTAAAAATGTAAAGTAGTGTTTTAAGTTTTTGATTACTGTTATTGATGTACTGTAGGGTAATAGTGGTTAATAACATTTTTTAATATATTTTACCACAGATTCAACTGCAGATCATTTCAACATTTCACCAGGCCAACAAAAGAAAGACTGAGAAAGGCTGCAAAACGTCAAAGACAGCAGGTGATTGAAAAAAAGCAGCAGTCCTCTAACAAAAAGATTTGTCAAGTCAACAAGAAAGCACCGGGTAAGAGTACAAAAACATTCATAAGAAATATTTGCAGTAAAACAAATATTACTACAGAAAATGTTTCAGTCCAGAAAAAGAGAAGCAATTCAAATGGAAAGGAAAGGCCAATCAAAAATGTTACTGCTAGAGCAAGAGATAACTCTGTGCATGATAGTAGAAGGAAACAACAGTTTAGGGACATTCGTAAACGAATGTTCCGCAACAGGATAATTGGCAATTTGTTAAAAAATATTAAGAAAGGTCAACAGAAAGTGGTTTTTTATAAGAGAAAAAAAAAAGTTGAGAAAGTTATTGATCAGGCATTTGAAATTAAACGTAAGTTATTTATTTTGATAATCAATAGAATTAGGAAGCTAAACAAGGCAATTTATGATTTCAAAAGAAATAGTAGATGGAAGAGAATAGTTAATCGTAGTAATTTTTGTGAAGTTTTTTCTGGAGAATGGATGCATAGTTCAAGCTGTGAGGCATTTTTCAATGAGGAGAGTTATTTCCAGGATAATGATTTGGTGCATGCAGTTGACACCAGTGGTCGTGCTTATGAAGTGAAAGATGGTTGTCCAGTTGAAAAAGAAAAACTTGTGACAACAGAGGCAGAAGAGGTGTTAGGTAATGAGGTTTTAGGAAGACGTGCTAAGGGTCCTGTGTACACCTGGAAGTGTAGTAGTATTTGCAGTGTGCGACAGGATTCCATCAATTTGCTTTGTGATTTTGTACGGTCATTTAATAAGAAAAGTTTGAAGCAGAAAATAAGGTTGTTGCAAGAATTAGATCCTTGCAGAGTGAGAGAAGTGACAGGTTTGCATGGTCATTCACTGGCTTGTCTTTCCAGGAGAGTATGCCAGAGTGTTTTTCATCATTTCAGGATGCTAGCAGTGCATCATAATAAAGTGAGGAAATTAGTTAGAATGTTGTATTATGCTAAGAGTCCAGCAATTATGCTTAAAAAATTATGTGCTGCTCTTTTGCATGGTTCTGAAATAGATGTGAAGAATATATGTGAAGAAATTGAGTTTTGTTACTTTGGAAGTAAAGAGGAGAATGTTGAAATTGACCAAGAAGAAGCGGGTAATGTGGAAGATAGTGTACAGGTTTCCAGTACAGATAATTTCAAGAGGGAAATTGCCACGTTTCAGGTCAAATCAAGTGAGAGGCCAAATTTCACTTGTGTGTGTTGTCGACGCACTTATTATAAGAATCAGACTAAGTTAGTGGATTTATATGCAAAAAGTGAAAGGGAAAATAATAGTGAATGGAAGGATTTCGCAACATACTTGATGGTAGAAAATTGTTTTGATTTGGGATTGGATCAACGTGTGTGTACTTATTGTTGTTGCAAATTAAATCAAAACCAGATGCCTGCTAGAGCAGTTCATAATAATCTGGAATTGGTTGAGATTCCTTCTGAATTGAAGGATTTAAATACTTATGAATCTATTTTGATTCAAAGTATCCATCCCTTTCAGGCTATTGTAAGAATGGAGCCAAAGACAGGGAAATTGCCTCCATCAGATTTACAGAGAGGATTAAAGGGAAGAGTTGTTTATTTGCCTCTAGATTTGAAGAAAAACATTAATACAATTGGAGTAGAAAAAGTGGACGAGGAACCTCTGGTTATCTTAGTTAATGGGGTTCCGACAAAGAATAAGAAAATATGGCAAGATTTAGTAGATGTTAGGAAAGTTAAAAAGGCAACATTGTATTTGAAAAAAAATAATAAATACTATAAGAATGTATATGTTGCAGAAGAGGAAGTAAGTGAGGAAGAGGATAGCGATTTGTGTGCTGGTCAAATTGAGAAAGTAGAAACTTCTACTAGTGAAGAAATATATGAACATTATAGTGTTCATCCTTTGCATTCCAAGGAAGTCATGGGGAATGCTATTGAGTTGTTTCAAATGAAACAAGCCAAAGGGAGTCCCATTAGTGTTTGGGAGGAAAGTTTGGAAGCTCGGTGTTTCCCACAGCTTTTTCCAACAGGTCAGGGAGGAAGATATGATGAGCGACCTCATCAAATTCCTGCTTCTGAATACCGGACTTTGCGATTGTATGCAGGAGATGCTAGGTTTCGACAATGCATTCCTTATTTGTTTCATCTCCTGTTTGAAAGCGATCTGTCTGGACTGTCATATGCAGTGAACCACATCTTGAAAAGTGGTATACACATGCAAAACATCTCGGCAAGTGACTTTATGGATAAAGTCAATGTCCAAGACAGTATTTTGGATTCTCACCTGATTAATCTCATGGCGTGTCAGCGTGGTACTAATGAGTACTGGTACCGTCGTCATGGTGATTTAAAATGTATGCTGAGGAACTTAGGTACTCCCACATGGTTCCTCACTCTGAGCTGTGCCGAGTATGGCTGGGAAGACTTACTTGAATTTCTACGAGAGGCAAATGCTAACGTAGAAAACATCGAATTCAAGACACCCGGAGAACTGTGCTCTTTGGATCCAGTCAATGTATGTAGGTACTTCAGTCATAGATTTGAAGCTATGATGTCTTTCATCATGAATAAGAAGAATCCACCTCTTGGAGAGGTGTTGGATTTCTTCTGGAGAAAGGAGTACCAAGCAAGAGGTGCTCCTCATATACATATGTTGCTGTGGATCAAGGATGCACCTAAATTTGGAACGGATCCAGAAGACTCAGTGATGAGTTTTATACAACAGTATTCTACGTGTGCTGTTCCAAACGCAAAGGAGAAGAAAAGCCTAAGAGAAAAAGTTCTGCGTTTCCAAAGCCATCGATGTGGAAAGTACTGTCGTCGTAAATTCCGAAACAAGGACAAGTTCTACACCAAATGTTGTTTCGGCTTTCCACGACCGGTGATTTCTAAAGGAAGAGTAAACAGTTTGATGTCTTCGCTGCGACATAATGTGATGAAGAAATCACCTAAAAACACATACAATTTGAAGAGGAACGAAGACTCCAAGTACATCAACGACTACAACCCGGTGATTTTGTCCATGTGGAATGCTAACATGGATATACAGTTTGTGGCTGATAACTGTATGGCTGTGGCTCGGTATGTGACGTCTTACATCACCAAAAAAGAGAAGACAGAATTGAAGGATATGTGGGAGGACATTTCCCATGAAAAGAGCCTCAGCAAGAAGTTGTACAGTTTCAGTCTGAAGATGTTGTCGCATCGAGAAATCGGAGCGTACGAATGTTCCGACCGGTTGTCTTCAGCAAGTCTCTATGCCAAGTCCAGGAGTATCATTTGGGCGAGTCTTGGTCTTGCTGCAACGCGTAATCGAGTTCTCAAACCTGTGCGGGAAATTGAGTATTTGGCGGAAAAGGAGCCAAACAGTACCGACATTTTGAAGACCAACATGTAGGATACATACTATCCAAATCGAAGCATTCACCTCGAGAATGTTTGTCTGTATGAGGTTCTTCAAAATTACATATTCAAGAGGAACATCAAAGAAGATACTGAGAAAGGAGTGTATGCTGTAATAGGAAGTGAGGGATGTCTGGTCAAGCAAAGAAAATGCCACTTGGTAAACCATCGAAAATTGAGTGGCGAATCTCCTGAAAAAAAGGAGTTTTTCTATTTAGCACTTTTGCAACTTTTCAAGCCTTGGCGTGCAGAAGAGGAACTGCTTGGAGATTTTCTCTGTTACGAAGACTCTTTCAATGCCGCCAAGGAGACCATAGAATGTCCTGCTTTTCCCAAATATGTACAAATGTTGAATGCGGAAATTGAGCAGGAAGCAATGATTGCAGCCGAGATTGCCAGAGACAGTTCTCAGGACAGTCAGAGTTCTGCTTCATTGAGTCAGGATCCACTAGGAGGACCTGTTATCGAAAATGAAGCTGCCACTGCTATGAATGAAGTGGAAAGAGCCATGGCACATGCTCAGGAGGATGCGGTTAACTTAGAAGAGTTGGAAAGACAACTCAACGTTGAGCAGAGGAAAATATATGACGAAGTTACCATGCAAATTGATCATGGATTAAGTCATGACAAGAAAGAGTGCTCATGTACGTCGTTGAAGCCTGTCCGACTGTACGTGAGTGGAGAAGCGGGAACTGGAAAAAGTTTCCTCATTAAAGCAATTTCATGCTATTTGCAGGAAAGGACAGAGTCATCGCTGTCTTGTGTTGTCACCGCTCCAACTGGACTGGCAGCACATAACATTAAAGGGATTACTTTACATCATTTACTGATGCTGCCAGTGGAGCATGACAACAAATTACAATATCACAAGCTATCTGGAGATGCTTGTTTTGAAGTTTCAAGAATCTTGAGGAAAATGAAACTTCTTATCATTGACGAAGTAAGCATGGTTTCCAATGTCATGCTTGCCTTTGTGCATTTGAGAATGCAAGAAGTTCTCAAAACAGAGTATGATGTGTTATTTGGTGGCAAACACATCATTGTTTTCGGAGATCTTCTGCAGCTGACACCAGTGAAAGGGCAACCTGTGTTCAAAATGCTCACGCATGAAGATACCAGGAAGTGCCTAGGCAGCATTGGCAACGTCAATATATGGTTAAACTTCAATTATGCTGAACTGCATGAAAATATGCGTCAGGCGAAGGATGAAGTTTACAAGACTATTCTACAAGATGTTAGAATTGGAAAAGTGACCGAGCATGGGAAAGAAGCTTTACATGCACGATTACTGTCAAATTTATATCCAGAACAAGATGTTGTGCCTGAGAATATTTTTCAGAAAATTACTGAGAAGAAATCTGGAATATGTTTGATGCCAACTCTTGCAGAATGTGCCAAATTCAACAACAAAATGTTGCATTTAGAAAAGCAAGAGATTGTGAAACTGGAAGCTATTGACAGAGTAGAGCATATGGGATCAACAATTATTTTGTCTGAGAATCTGAAAACAAAATTGGATTCATTAGAGAAGAGTATATCTAAAACTGCAGGTTTTGAAAAGACTCTGAATGTGTGCTTGAACTGCCGTATAATTTTAAGAAGGAATTTACATGTTGAAAGAGGTCTGGTAAATGAATCAATGGGTAATGTTGTTGATTTTGTAAAATACAGAAATAGAGATGGAATTGAATTTTTAAAAATTAAATTTGATGGCATTGAGGAAGTACAGCTAATTGGTCGTTGTTCTGCTAGATTTTTGCTTGTAAAAGACTTATATGTTCGCCGTAAGCAGTTTCCTGTTTGCTTGGCATATGCGGTGACAATCCATAAATCGCAAGGTTTAAGTGTAGACAGTGCATTGGTGAATATTGGCAGTTCTGTGTTCAAGGAGGGTATGGCATATGTGGCATTGTCACGAGTTAGAACTTTATCGGGATTGTACTTGATTGAGTGTGATGTCACAAGCATTTGTGCGGATCTAGATTGTGTTAAGGAATACAATAGGTTAAGAAGAGAGTATGCGCCACATTTGCCTCAATATCCTTTGTTTGAGAAACGTGTGGTAGGCCGGAAACGAAGAAATGTGACCAATACTGGGGAGGTTGTAGCAAAAAGACGAAAAGTCGATGAACCTGAAATTATAAGCAGAAACAAAAAGGATTCTGTTGAAGATGTTGTTGGTTTTCAATTTGAAAACAGTTCTGGTGTCAACTGCTATGCTAATGTAGTGGTTAATGTTTTGTTTTCTCTAGAAAATGTAAAAGAAGAGATTGTGGTCAATTCTGATCAAAGATTTTGCAGTTTGTTAAATTCTGTGTTAGAGATATGTAGCACTGATAGAACAAACATAGAAAGTGTGTCTGAAATTCGAAATCTGTTAGACAGATGTTCAGGCCAAACACAATTCTCTCAAAATATTCAGCAAGATTGTCAGGAGTTTTTAATGTATATGCTTGATGTATTGCATGCTGAAGGTGTAGATGTAGATCAGCTGTTTGGGCTTTCTTATCAATGGCAGCATGACTGCGAGAACTGTATGGTATCAAGTACTACTAGTGTAGACTCAGAAAGATTTATATATTTAACTTTGCCAGACAGTAAATCAGTCTCCTTTAATAAGCTAGTAAAAGCAGCTGATCACAACATGGAGTGTAGCCAATGTAAATCTGAAATGATGTCCACATTATTTATACGAACATATGGCCAGTATGTCATTTTAATGTTCCAACGATGTAGGCCTGATGGAACAAAATTGACAACTTTAATTAAAAATTTTGTGGCTTCGCAGTTGTCAATATCAGGAAGGACTTTTGTAACTGCAGCAATTATATATCATGACGGTCCTTCAATAACATCAGGACATTACACAGCTTATTTAAAGTCTAGAAATGGCTGGTCATTTTGCAATGATTCTGTTTTAATTTTCAAAAAAAAATTGCCGTATGACCTTAAAAACTCTTACCTGGTGTTTTTAAAACCAAAATTTTAGGGAAAGAATCTCGGGATGTGCTCTGTGGAATTTCAAGAAGTTCTAATGGCTCCTACACGATTTGGCCTTGAGGATAAGTGTAGTTCAGAGACATAACTTCTAACCATAAGAATGGACGTCATGGAGAAATAAGTGCACTTTGAATGAGTTCAGAAAAACTATTTCTTTTTATAAGCTAATTGAAGCAGCCAATCAAAACATAGAGTAGAGGGAATGTAAGTCTGCAATGCTGTCTACTGTTTTACATTGCTTTGTGATTAAAAGTGATGTAGAGAATTAAATAATTGTAGTAGTCATAGAGGTAGTGTAAGTCTGCTTCATAGTAAGCAGTATCAGTGTCATAGGAAATGTAGAACATGACTGAGCAAGAAGGGGAAGATATTACTATTCCAGGATTGTGAAAATGATCTTCAACATTTTAATTCTGAAAGTTGCAGAAATGCCAAATGACGGGATTGGCTTACAACAAATCCAAGAATTATAAATGGCTCTGACAAGATTTGGCCTTGTGGAAACTTGTGGTAGAGAGCAAGAAGTCATTTATTGCATGTAACAAGTTTTTAAAAACGATGGAGGTTTTCTTTCAGAAAGTGGCGGGCTGAAAGTAATAACAGCACAACAGAGTGTAAGCTGTTCATAGGACATCCTTTGACGTCATGGAAAGTAAGTTAACTTTAAGGAGTTCTGAATTCTGATTTGTTATGTTGTATGGGTTTTTTAAACACAATCATTTTGATTGTGTTTTTTTTTCCCCGCTGTTATATGATGAATACCTTCAAGTCACTGTTTTTAGTGAATTTTGATACATTCTGAGAACAGCAAAAATAAACCATTTAACATGTATAATTAATTCTGTACTGTTTGCATTTATGATGTATATGTAGAACTGTGTATGAGGCATGGAGAAGGTGAGGCTTCTGTAAGTGTCAAAGTTGTTGCATGCAGTGCTGCACTTCTGCGTACTCTTTCATATGCTGGACTACATCTGCACAATGAGATACCTAAGCAAAGGAAACACAAGTGATGTGATTGTGAAATGAGCAAAAGAAATTGCACGTATTTCAATTACATCACCTGTGTTTCCTATCATTACGAATCACATTGTGCAGATCAAGTTTAGGTCTGTCCAGGGAAACAGAGGAGGTTTGGCCTTTGTTCAAGAGTGCAGTGGACATGACTCACTTCATTGGTAGGCCTGCAAATGTATTATCTTCTCTGTACTCTTCAACAACTCTAAATTTCATCTGCAACCCTGAGTAGGCCTCACCTCAAACAAACCTCTGGATAGGACACATCTTATTGGCATCCTGAAGCAATCATTTAAAATTTTAGTGTCTTGCGACACTTTTCTGAGACAACAGCAGTGCAAAAGATGCACCATGTTTTAAGATAGGCCTCACTTCATCTGCATCAAGATACTGTTAGTTTAAAATGTATATCTTTAGGACTGTGTAGGGGGCCTGGAGAAGCAGAAGCTTCTGTAAGTGTCAAAGTTGTTGAAAAACTGTTTGTCCTTCAATCTTTTCCCTTGTCTTTTGTAATTTTTAAATACATGTTTTAATATTTTTCAAATGTTTGTTCTCTCTTTCACCGATTGAAAGTATAAAAACAAAAAGTGAGTAATTTAACGACAATTATAAGGTAAATGTTTTGTACTCTTTTCGTTACATTTCTATCACATTTAACTTCTATTAGTTCCACTGCTTCATTTCTTTAACCCTCAGTTTCCTGCCTTTGCTACTTCCCTCATTCCTTTCTCTATTACCTACTTACTCAACTCCTTCCACTCTTTTTCTCAGTCCCTCTCTTCTCATAGTTCCTCACTCTTGTTCACTCACTCCGTCTCTATTACTCTTAGTGTCTTTGACTGATCACTCTATCACTACTTGTTCATAATGCTTTCTCTGTGTAGTTGAAGCACACTAAGGGGCATATTATGAACACAGCCAATAAAATTATTGCTGTTTTTATTGGCAGAAAACTGGTGCAAAAGTGGTTTTAGCGGCAGTTTTCTGCCGCAAAAGCGGCTTTAGCGACACATTTCTGCCGATAAAAGCTGCAAAACTTTTATTGCCTATGTTGATGATATGGCTCTATGTTACTTACATTTCTTTGCTGTTTCAATTAATCTTTTTCTGTTATTTTTTGTTTTCTGTTTTCTATTTTTTCTCTCTGTTATTCCCCATGTTTTAATCTTATTTTGAACATTCACTCACATTCTCCAAGAAACTCTTCTTTGTTATTGTTCTACTCTCTTTTTTTTTCTTTCACTTCCTTATCTATTTTGTTTTTCACAATTATACCCTCTTCCGTCTTTTCTTCGGTAAATAGATCTATTAAACAATATCTCTTCTTTACTCCCTATAGCTGTCTTTCTTTTAACATCACTCTCTGTTTACTTTCCTTATACTTACTCTTTTTTTTTTTTTTGGTTAGCTCCCGGTCCGCGTACCGGGAAGCTAACCGGGAAGCGAACCAAAAGAAATAGAGCTTGCCAGAGTGCTAAACATTCTAGCAATTTTTTTTGAAAGGGGAGGTAGTTCTGAAAAGAACTTTTTTTTAAATGTTTTTGTTGTTTTATATTTTTTTTTTATTTTTTGAAAATTTTTTGTTTTTTTTGTATTTTTTGAACGATTTTATATTTTTTTTGTTTTTTTGGGGGGGGAAACAACAAAAAACAGGCATTGAAAAGGGCTCAACAGGAGCAAAAAAAAACTACTGGGGGCGGTTAGGGCAATTATGATTTTCATAAGCCAGGTTGATGGCATTTATACTCATATTACCACATGCTATCAACGCACCACAGTGCATACAAGTATGTTTCATGTGGCCAAAATTCTCTTGGATGTTTGGCACAGTTTCCCGTGCCTCTGCTGGTGTCAATGATATTGACGATCTTGACCTGGCCACAGGAGTTGATGTTGGATTTTGTTCCATATCCCGTATTTCCGCCCGGCTGTAATTGAGTGGATGCCTCCTGGTCATGTGCCTATGCATGGTATAGTTCCCATAACTATACTTTTTATCAGTCCCTCTTGATAATTTATCTTTGCAGATGAGGCAGGTGACATACCTCGCATTCACTTTCTTTTGCCCTGGAGGGATTGAATAAAACTGCCAGATGAAACTGGCTTTCCTATGGGAAACCCGGGGCATCTCTTCCAAGAACTGTGGTTCTTCTCTCTCCTCTTCCTCTATTTCTTCTTCTTCTTCCTCCTCTGTGTTGGTCATGACCTGGGGAGGTGGTCCTCTCTTCCCATGAGGAGGTGGAGGTGGTGGTGGGGGTGCACCAGCTGAAGCAACTACTGAAGCCATTTCTCAAGTATTAATAAAGGTCTTCCTCTCACAATGATGAAAGTCAGAGTGAGGAAAGAAGGAGGGGTTTTCATCATTTGGGAAAAACAATAGTTCTCAACCAATGAAAAGTGTTAGTTTTAGGTCACCTGACCTAGCCTTACATGATTATGAAACCAAAAGTGAAATGAACCAATGAAAAGTGTTATTAACAAGTCACATGACCTGTTATGCTTACGTTACGCGCTCCGGTCTGCGCCCCGGATAGCTTCCGGGTCGCTGCGCTTCGCGCCTCGGTCCGCGCCCCGGGGCACTTCCGGGTGCGCTAACGCGGTACGTCATAAGACGCATTACGCGGCAACGCGATACGTCGCGCTTTCGCGACGCGCCGCGGATCGCTTCCGGGGAGCTGCGTTTCGCGCCTCGGTCCGCGCCCTGGGGCACTTCCGGGTGCGCTAACGCGGTACGTCAGAAGACGCATTACGCGGCAACGCGATACGTCGCGCTTTCGCGACGCGTCACGATGTTGATTTCTAAAGCGGCAGTTGCGCAAACCGAACGTTTACCGGTTCGCGGACCGGGTCGCGGCATCAATTTGAGCTAACGGAAAGCTTTCCGGTTCGCGGACCGGGAGCGAAACAAAAAAAATATTTTAAAAAAAATTATTAATAAACATTAAAATATATTTTTGGATTTAAAGAAGAATACATTTTACAGCTATCGATATTAGCTTTTAAAAAACCAATGAAATTCACTGAAAAAACCATAGGTTATAGACCATATATAGTTAGGAATTAGCATTTACAAAACCTTGAAAATTCACTGAAAAAACCATAGGTTATAAACCATATATAGTTAGGAATTAGCATTTAAAAAACCTTATTTTACTCACACAAAACCATTGAAATTCCATATATAGTTAGTTGTACTAACTATATATCGCGCACCCGCAATCCACTGCTGATCATGTCACATATTACATCATTCATGACATGGTCAGTGACATCACTGATGACATCACTGATGACATCTCAAATGACATCACTGATGACATCACTGATGACATCTCAAATGACATCACTGATGACATCACTGATGACATCTCATTTGACATTACTGATCACATCACTGATGACATCATTCATGTGATAATACGATGAAGCTCTTCAGACTCTAATATAACCTTAGATACACTCAGTGTAAACAGACACTCACAGACTGTCACTCATCCATGGAGTTACTCACACACCTAGTCAGTCATGCAAAGAATCAATCACACCTCCATTTCCTCAACTATACAGTTATACACACCTTACTTATTCAAACATATACTAACACATATTTACTCTCTTATACAATCCCTGATACAAGTTCACAATGATCCATACAGCCACTCACACATTCACTGGCTCTTTTGCACAGTTATTTATATATGTCAACTCTCACATGTACTGTGTTTTACATATGTACTTACTTTGACATGTAGCACTGAGATATCCATTCACTCACCAATACACTGATGCACACAGTCAACCGCCCATACAGCTGTTTCCACATGCACTTTTGAACCCATACATCTAGTGAATCAACTGGTCACACATCTATGCACAGAGTCATACACCTCCCAGCCACCCACACACACACTCAGTCTCCCATACAAATACTTGGGCAACCAATAAATAACCCATATAGTTACTCATATAGCTACTGAACAACACATGCAGCAGTTTCCAGAACAACAGACATAATGATGCACAAATTAAGACAGTTTAGTCACTAACCCATGCACTCAGTGAGACACATTTAATCACTCATTCATACAGTCAGTCATGCACCTACTAAATCCTTCATCCAGACACTTATACATCCACTCATTCTTAAATATGTAAGACATATTTTAACTTTACAGAAAAATACAGTCACTGGATGTTGTCATCAGTGATGTCATTTGAGATGTCATCAGTGATGTCATCAGTGATGTCATTTGAGATGTCATCCGTGATGTCATCAGTGATGTCACTGACCATGTCATGAATGATGTAATATGTGACATGATCAGCAGTGGATTGCGGGTGCGCGATATATAGTTAGTACAACTAACTATATATGGAATTTCAATGGTTTTGTGTGAGTAAAATAAGGTTTTTTAAATGCTAATTCCTAACTATATATGGTGTATAACCTATGGTTTTTTCAGTGAATATATATATATATATATATATTCACTGATAAAAACCATAGGTTTCAGGCCTTATATAGTTAGGAATTAGCATTTAGAAAACCTTTGAAATTCACTGAAAAAACCATAGGTTTCAGGCCTTATATAGTTAGGAATTAGCATTTAAAAAACCTTTAAAATTCACTCAAAAACTATAAGTTTTAGGGGTGTTATAGTTAGCTGGACATTTTACTCATACAAAACCATTGAAATTGCTCCTATATAGTTAGTTGTACTAACTATATTTCGCGCACCCGCAATCCACTGCTGATGATGTCACATATTACATCATTCATGACATGGTCAGTGACATCACTGATGACATCTCAAATGACATCACTGATGACATCACTGACTACATCATCCAGTGAATGTGGTTTGCTTTGTTATTTAAATATGCATTATATATATAGCACTTTGCATTGAAGAATGAGTGGATATATAAAATAGAAATTAGCTATTAAAAAACCCATGAAATTCACTGAAAAAACCGTAGGTTTCACACCAGTTATAGTTAGGAATTAGCATTTAAAAAACCTATTAAATTCACTGAAAAAAGCATAGGTTTCACACCAGTTATAGTTAGCTGGAAATTTTACTCGCATAAAACCATTGAAATTCCCACGTTATAGTTAGTTGGACTCACTATAACTTGTGCGTGCGATGCACTGCTGATGACGTCACATATTACATCACTCATGACATGGTCAGTGACATCACTCATGACATCACTGATGACACCATCCAGTGAATGTGTCTTTTTGAAAAATAAATCTGTGTTATATATGTATATGTAAAAGTTGATGGAAGAATAAATGTTTAAATAAGTGTTTACATGGATGTTTTTTTGGCTGATTGGCTCTCTGGTGTCTGTCAACATTCTAAACAGTCTGGAGCGGCCGCCATCTTGTCTCTCGGTAGGATCGAGAGACAAGAGGAGGCCAAAACAAAGGGGGAAATGACCATAAGGGGGCATAGTAGATTCTCCCTGGCCCTCTAGGTTTGATGTGGAGGCTTTAAAAGGGCCCCGCGGGGCAAAAAAATAAAAATAAATTCGTTTTTTTGCGTGGGGAGTGCCCGGTACGCGCACCGGGAAGCGGTGTGGGAAGCGTACTATGAAGGAAAAAGAATGATAGACTTTTCAAATATTGTATGTTTATTGATTGTTCGTTTTGTTGTTTTATTTTGTTTTTTTTTATTTATTTATTTTTATATTTAAACGGGGACGTTTCGGACATTCTACTTTTGTGCAATGGGCGGTGGTAATCTAAATGATGAGGGTGGTGTTACTAAGGCATTAAAACAAAAAACCACTGACATATAGTTCCCTTTTAAGGGTCAGATTAGGGGACATCAGTCGTCTTACCTGTCCTTTCTTTCTCAGCCAATTAAGTTCCAAAATTTTACAGAAAGGAGAGGTAGTAATATGGCAAAATACGATCGTTTTGTTTCTATCAATTTGTTCAAACACTGTCGTGTCTAAAGCCAATTATACCTGTACCGGCGAGGTACAGTGTCGTCATTTATTCAAAAGGGAGCAAGGGAGCCCTCTCACAGGGAGAGAGCGTTGTGCGCACCAAATAGGCTATTAGTACACGTACAACATAAAGAGAGAGAGAGAAAAACGTGTATAATAATAGGTTATTCAGTGCACACACATATAGAACAGTACGGGTCGGTTTCACGTATAAAACACAAGCTGAGGGAAAACATAAATTCATAGTTTACGTACACACAAATACCAGACAGGGTGCGACATTACATACATCAAGTACGGAAACCTAAGACAAAACACAGAGCTATTTTGGGCAAAAGGACTTTTTCATGCGCGTTGCGTATTCTCAGTATTCCAATTCATTCATTTGGGGGTCGAGCTCTTTGTTCTCCTTCCTTCCTAATAGTAGACAATTTTTGTTGGTAACCTCGTTTTCGAAAACACTTACTCCTTTTTTAGTTGGTCGGACACTAGTCCAGTCGTGCTTATACTCACGGTGGGGCCTTCCAACATCTAGAAAATGATGATCCAAGCTGATGTAAAGGAGGGGTGTCAGTCGGACGTGCGATGGTACAATTCTGACTTTTCTACGAGGGTGGAAGATAAAGGGGTAAATCTAAAACATAACAATATCCCTAATTTCTGGGCTGAGGGGGATCTTGGATGAACCCCAACCCGGGGTACTCTTAACTTCTCTTATTTAGTCAGCACATAAATTGACTTACTGGTGCGCATTATTTTGGGTGTACATTTGGGATATCGGTTGAGGTCGGGTTCGTCGTACTGAAATAACCCTTCAAGTTTCTGGTGTAGGCTACTCTCCCATTCACTAGCTCCAGAGAGAGTCGTTCCTAAGTAAGGAAAGTGCTATATTCTTTTTCGTCCTTTACATGCGGATACCATGTTCGGGCTTATTTTTCTCATTCCATTAACCGTTCGATCAACGCCTCAGTCATACAAAAATCATTCTTTTATTGACCCAGTCGTGCGCCACACATACGCATTCATACCGTACAAATCAGGGCCCATGCGCACATTCATACCATACAATCTTTCACGCTCCCAGAGATAGCTCCTACATATAATGTGCCGTCTCACAGAGATAGCCTATTTTTCCTCGCGTAGAACACGGTGCGGTTTAGGTCTTCTCCATACTTCAGCTGAAATTCCAATGTAACCTGCAGAAAAAGAAAAGAGGGGGGGGGCAGCGTTCAAAGCACATCAGCGTGCATAAACACGAAAATGTTTTTATCTACCACGTACTTGACTTATCTCTCTGAGATGCAGTCCCTTGTGTCTCGGCAATGGTAGTCTGTTCATTACATAGATCGCCCGAGGGCGGTAGTACAGACCGCGCGTAGGAAAGGGTCAAAAGCCAGGGGTATAGGAGTATGTAACAAGCGAGCCATTTATTTGAAAAAAATAAACGTGACAAACGGTTGCAGGATCAGTGAAGGTTGATTTTATAATTGAAAGTATAACAGGATCAGTTACAATAAAATCGTCCATACGCACACCATGGGCGAGTATCATGGGTAACATTACTTCGAAGCTTCAATAATACAATAATCAATAATGAAAAACCGACATCAATAGGGTTGTCCGTATGCCCAGTCAGTACCCTTCCCCTCCCGCCATGTGCACAAAGACCGCATACATCCCCCATAACGTCAAGGCTAAGTAACTAGAACATCATAAGGAGTTGCAAGTCGCTCCCATACTGGCGCCATTTTGGTCGAGGCCAGGCAGGTCCTTTCAAGTGGTGTGGGACCTGCCTGGCTTGGGGAATCTTTCAAGTGATGTGACTGAGGAGCAAATTGTGGACCTCTTTAAAGACTTCAACCCACTACATGTCAAGAAATGTCAAAGCGGAATGAAATGCTTTGCATTTGTAGACTTCAGTTCGGCCCAGCAGAATGTTATAAGTAAATGTCATGGCACGAAGTTCAGTGGGCGGTCTGTCATTGTGAAAGCCTCAATTAAGTTGAATGGCTGCAAGAGCCCCAATTACACCAGCAGCCCTGTTAATATGCCGATCTTGGAAAAAGTTCCTCTGTTGGATTGTAATGGCTGCAGTGATGGTCTTGGGAAACTGCTTCCGAAAACTCTAAAGGCCACGGAAGCTTGCTATGCTGTTTCTTTGGAAATGCGGTGCTGGGTGATGGAAGTTATTGAAGAGTTGGCAGTGGTGTTTTTTGTGGATTTTGGACGCTCTGCCACAGTCCTGGCTTCGTCATTACGAGCACTTGAAAACAAGACATTCTGGGCAATACCACCCTTGACGTAGCCCTTTATGCTACAAGATGGTGTCTTCCATTCAGAAAATATTGTTGGCAGCATTTTGAAAGGAAAGATAAACGGCCGTTCTCCTAGTGAGTCTCACATTCTTACATTTATGAAGAATGTTGAAGAGTAGTATGTTGAAAATCTGAAGCCATCGTTCTACAAACTCTCAACCAGCCTTGGATGGAAAAATCCTGAAGAATGTACAAACTGAAAAACAGTTTTTGTCTGCATAGCATCAGCAGCAACACTTGAGTCAGCTTTGTGTCAAGACGATCTCACGCTTGGGCGTATCCGTTCCTTTTACCTGGGTGAGCCTGAGCCCAGATGTGTTTCATTGACAATAGTTACATGTGAAAAGCACATTTGTGTCACAGTGGGAATGTAGAAATTC
Source organism: Lissotriton helveticus (assembly GCF_964261635.1). Taxonomy (NCBI): domain Eukaryota; kingdom Metazoa; phylum Chordata; class Amphibia; order Caudata; family Salamandridae; genus Lissotriton; species Lissotriton helveticus. The sequence goes on from NC_136063.1 coordinate 608,988,326, forward strand.
CCGCCAGATTGAAGTTCTGCTTTCCGAAATGTGATGCATACCACTAATCCTGGAAAGCAATAAATTACATTAATTCCTGAAATTGTTTCATAATCACAAAATCATCAGAAATGTCTTTAAACTATAGCAATTTCCCTATTTATATTCTTAATTTCTTGTAACTTCTACAGTCCAGAGTATAGTTCAATGTCTCCAATAACTAACGGCAGGACCAGAATCCCTTTCGGCAGTTCAAAAAGTTCGTTAGCGCCAACAGAAAGAACAGGCAGCAAGAACCATGACTCAAAGGCGAGGGAGGCAAAATCTTCCCTACCGGGTCACGCTGAGGTCCCACCGGAGCTGATCAAGTTGGCAGTCTACAGTGTCTCTTAGTAATTCGGACAAAAACTGGCGTCAGCATGAGAGCACTACCATCCTGTGACAATGTTGTGGACACTTCCGGAGAGCGGGACAGCAGGCGTATCCCTCCGCCGATGCATTGAATCAGCCTCCCTCACGGCACCAGATGTGGATAAGGCGGCGGACACCCGTGGCAGCGGTATATCCATGGGGGATAGTCGAGCAACAGTGGCGGTTGCCCCCATCGGAAGCCCGCGGGAGTCGAGGGCCAACGACTCTCGTAGAACCTTTAAAACTGAGAGGACGTCTTCAAGAGTGGGGCTCATGCCCGAGCAGGCAAGCATTCGAGTTCCAGGGTAGTCCAGAGCCGTTCTAGTGGACCAGGCCCAAATCCGGGGAGTCGGCCGCCATTTTTAGCGTTCCGCAGCAACAGCCGCTCTTCACCCCGGCCACCGGAGCGGGTCCCCGGCCATCCAACCGAGTGGAACGCCAATGGCAGTCCTGCTTCAGCTGACCGGCGAGTGAAACGCTAAGGGTCGCCCTGCTTCAGCTGTCCTGCGAGTGAAACGCTAAGGGTCGCCCTGCTTCAGCTGACCGGCGAATGAAACTGTCACGGTTTGCCATACTGCGCCTACGGACTACAACTCCCAGGAGGCTGTGGAGTAGGAGGAGTCAATAGTATTTAGGCTTCTGGGATGCAGACGTTAGTTGTACGTGATTCCCTTTGGAACTGGTCCTGGTTGCCTTGTTGTTTCATTTGTGTCCCTGGATTCATCCTGTTTAGGCGTCCTCGGCTGAGGCGCTGGACGTTTGTGCTTGGAGGGGGCGGCTGCTCTCTGCCGGGTTCTGAAAAGATTCCGGAGTTCCTTACCGCCTGCGGCTGCGGCGGTTTCTGCATACGGGCGTTCTCGGCTGAGACGCTCCGTGTTCGATCTCTGAGGAGGGGCGGCTGTCTCTCTTCAACTAAGCAAGGACTTTGTTACTATCCGCCTGCGGCTGCGGCGGACATTGTCTGTGAGCGTTCTCGGCTGAGACGCTCAGTACACTCTCACGGAGGAGGGGCGGCTGCCTCTCAACAAGAAGGAAACGGACTTTGGACTTCTCCGCCTGCGGATGCGGCGGTCCATGCCTGCAAGCGTTCTCGGCTGAGACGCTACCACATCTTCACAGAAGCGGGCGGCTTCTTTCCTTTTCCAACCTCCCAGAGAGAGAGATAAGTAACTGTGCTAACATTGTGCTTGCTGATCTGTTATTAAACCGGAACCAAGAACTATAGCTTGGAACATTGCTTGTATTGGTTGCGGGCATTCTGACTTTTGTTTGTTTTGGAACATTGGAACTGTCTGTTCCTTGTTGGAGTTTTCAGTCATCTTTGGGTGACTTACCGACTGCGGAACTCTGTTTACTACTTCTTCCTTCAATACTCGGTTACTGGAGAAGGGCTTATTTTGGTAGTGAAAAGGAAGTGGGACTGGTATGTATGGTGCGTTTGTGGTGATTTACTGGATTCCATGTGCATCAACCAGGAATAATACTGTTTGTGTCTTTCTGATTATTAGGTATAAGGATAGAGACGTATCTATCATATACTTTCAAGAGAGGGGGTTGCATCCAGTGGAGTAACTGGGGTAGGTGTTCCACTAGCGAGAAATATATGAGAGTAGCCAGTGAATTGTGCTATAACGTTGTGTTTTATTTTTTTCTCGTTTCAGTGGTCCCTTCCGTTCCAGCCCCTTCCCTTACCTTTCCCTCGCCTGATTTCCTAGAGGCTCTGTGTACTTAGTTGTCAGAGTTTCGGGCAGTCAGGAGGTGGACCCCCTTGAGCATCGCCCTGATCCTGTGGAGACAGATCGTGACAGAATCACGTACCCAAGTAGTTGACTCCACCCGGTCACGGGTTGCTGAAGGGATGGCCACTTTAGATGATGTATTGCAGGCCCTGGTTTTGGTCCAACAGGAATTGGCTACGTCTAAGGCAGAAACAGCTGCATTAAAAGACAGGCTGGATAGGCAAGGCAGAAACCCTTTCGATGCCTCAGCAGGAGTTCCTCAAATACAGGTGTCAGTTCCTCCACCTATACCCTTGGCCAGTCCTGAGAGGTATTCAGGTGATCCTTTGAAAATCCAGACCTTCCTGACACAAATTACCCTGCATTTCTCTTGTAGACCGGCCTCCTTTCCTACTAACCTGTCGAGAGTGGCATTCGCTATCTCGTATCTTACGGGGGATGCTGCCAATTGGGCGGTTCCTTTAGTAAAAAACGACGATCCATTGTTGGCAGATTGGGATGATTTTCGAAAAGAATTCGAGAGAGTGTTTGACAGACGTACGACCACTTTAAGCGCTGACCGTGAATTGCTGAGGTTGAGGCAGGGAAGGAGCGACCTAGTAACCTATATGACCACTTTTAATAGGCTTGTCGTAGAAACGGCCTGGCCAGAGGAAAAAAGGATGGCGCTCTATTATCAGGGATTGAACGAGGACATAAAGGATGTCCTTGCTCAAATCGATCCCCAACCTACTACATGTACGGATCTCATTAACCTTACGTTGCGCTTAGATCATCGTATGTCTGAAAGAGGTGGGGAACGGAAGAGACATGATAGAGCAGGAGGCGGGATGGCTCAAGTTGGTCAAGACAAACCCAAAGACAGTGTGGCAGAACCAATGGATATCGGGGCCATTCGTCCTCCTCTGTCTAAGTCAGAAAGGGAGGTACGACGAGCGCAGGGTCTCTGCATGTACTGCGGAAAGAAGGGACACTATGTTAAGGATTGCACCGTTAAACCAAAGAAAAGGCCTTCTTTCTATGCAGGGAAACAGGTGGCGGTTCTGTCTCCGGCCTTATCTCCTGAGGTACAGGTGGACCCTAAAACATTAGAAATGGCTGGCATCGCTCAACAGGAGTGGAAAACGGCTTTTAAGACTCGTTTTGGGTTATTCGAATATTTGGTGATGCCGTTCGGGTTGTGCAACGCCCCGGCGGCATTCCAATATTTCCTAAACGACATCATGAAGGAGTATATCGATCAATTCGTTGTCATATACATCGACGATATATTGATCTATTCCAAGACGGTTGCCCAGCATGTCAGTCAGGTATTGTTGATTCTCAAAAGGCTACAGGACAACAGATTGTACTGTAAGCTCAGCAAGTGCGAGTTCAGTGTCACTGAAGTGGAGTTTTTGGGGGTTATATTAACGCCTAGCGGGTTTCGAATGGCAGAGCGAAAGGTGACAGCTGTGAGTGATTGGCCGACACCAAAGAATGTGAGAGACGTGCAGTGCTTCCTTGGCTTCTCCAATTACTATCGGAGGTTTATTGCCCATTTCTCTCAGCTGATCTCTCCAGTAACCCGGTTATTGAGGAAGGGGGCGTCTTTTTGTTGGACGACGGAGGCGATGGAAGCGTTCAACCAGTTGAAGGAGGCTTTCTGCTCTGCACCCATCCTCCGACATCCTCAGATGGATGTGCCGTTTGTTGTGGAAGCGGATGCATCGGACATCGCGATAGGGGCAGTGTTGTCACAAAGGGACAAACAAACAGGACAGCTCCATCCCGTGGCGTTCTTGTCTAAAAAACTCACTGCTTCCGAAGTCAACTACACTATCGCCGAAAAGGAACTCTTGGCCGTGAAAAAGGCCTTTCAAGAATGGAGGCATTACTTGTGGGGGGGCCAACATCCGGTAACAGTGTATTCAGACCACAGGAACTTGCAGTTCTTGAAAACCGCCCGGCATTTGTCCCAGAGGCAAATGCGCTGGATGCTATTCTTCTCGGAATATGAGTTTATAATCACATTTCGTCCTGGTGCAGAGAATAGAAAGGCTGATTCTCTTTCTAGACAGACAGACCTGGCTACCCCGTTGCTGGCGGAACCTAGATCCATACTGCCTCCTGAGAAGGTCGTGTGTGCCAGTACTGTTGATACGTTTCTGGAGGAGGTGTCCAAGAATCGGTCTCCGCTGCAATGGGAGGAGTGGGCTAAGGTGGATTTGCACCGTTCCTTGCAACATGGCATTCCGCTATATCAGAACCGGCTGTTTCTCCCCACCCTTGCCTTGAGGTTGTTGGCGTTCAACTGGTGTCACAGTGCGATGGTGGCTGGTCATCCAGGGCAGCAAAAGACAATCAACGCCATGCAACAACAGTTCTGGTGGGAAGGAATGAATAAGGATGTGAGGAAATGGGTTGACCGTTGTGAAACGTGTGCCCGGGCGAAGAATGAACAAGCCATGAGCAAGGGGTTGCTGATGCCTCTTCCTATGCCTTCACGCCCCTGGCAGGTCATAAGCATGGATTTCGTTGTTGGGCTACCTATGGACAAGGGCAGCAACGCGATACTGGTGGTGATAGACAGTTTCACGAAGATGGGACACTTTATCCCATGTAGGAATCTGCCTACGGCGGCTCAAACAGCGCAACTCATCTTGACGCAGGTGGTGAGATTACACGGCATTCCGAAGATCATAGTGTCAGATCGGGGTCCTCAGTTTGTGGCTCGGTTTTGGCACATGTGGTGCAAGGCATTGCATATCACGGATGCGTTGTCAACCAGTTTTCATCCACAGTCTGATGGTCAGACCGAGAGACTAAATCAGACCCTGAAGAAGTATCTCCGCTGCTACGCGGAGGAAGCAGCTGATTCATGGGTGTCATTGTTATGGTTGGCGGAACTGTCGTATAATAACACTTGGCACAGTTCAACGGGGGTTTCGCCGTTTCAGGCCAATACTGGTTACCATGCGGACACCCTGCCATTGACAATTCCTAGTGAGGTGGCGAATCATCCTACGGTGTTGGGTCAGGTGAAGGCTCTTCTGCTGATGCATCGAAAGGTCCATGCTCAACTGGAGAAGGCTAAGTCAACCTATAAGAGATGGGAGGATAATCATCGGCGAGTGGGACCGCTGTATCGAGTGGGTGACAGGGTCTGGCTGTCCACCAAGAACATTTGGTTCCGATTCCATAGCATCTTCCATCCGCGGTTCATCGGTCCTTACGAAGTGGTGCGCCAGGTCAATCCCGTGGCCTACAAGTTGAAGCTTCCAGCCTCCTTGCGGATACACCCGGTGTTCCACTGCAGCCTTCTGAAACCTGCGAAGTCTGCGTGTTGTAAAGTTGTGCCTCCGGTGCGGCGGGATGGGCAGTTGGAGTACGAAGTTCGTAGGATCCTCGATTCCCGCTATCGGCGGGGGAAGCTCTGGTACCTGGTGTCATGGAAGGGCTACACGGCGGAGGACGATTCGTGGGAACCGAGCTCGGGTGTCCATGCCCCGCGTGCGGTGCGCTGTTTCCATGCCCGTTGTCCGGGCAAGCCTGGTGCTAGGAGGCGCTTGGGAGGAGGGCATACTGTCACGGTTTGCCATGCTGCGCCTACGGACTACAACTCCCAGGAGGCTGTGGAGTAGGAGGAGTCAATAGTATTTAGGCTTCTGGGATGCAGACGTTAGTTGTACGTGATTCCCTTTGGAACTGGTCCTGGTTGCCTTGTTGTTTCATTTGTGTCCCTGGATTCATCCTGTTTAGGCGTCCTCGGCTGAGGCGCTGGACGTTTGTGCTTGGAGGGGGCGGCTGCTCTCTGCCGGGTTCTGAAAAGATTCCGGAGTTCCTTACCGCCTGCGGCTGCGGCGGTTTCTGCATACGGGCGTTCTCGGCTGAGACGCTCCGTGTTCGATCTCTGAGGAGGGGCGGCTGTCTCTCTTCAACTAAGCAAGGACTTTGTTACTATCCGCCTGCGGCTGCGGCGGACATTGTCTGTGAGCGTTCTCGGCTGAGACGCTCAGTACACTCTCACGGAGGAGGGGCGGCTGCCTCTCAACAAGAAGGAAATGGACTTTGGACTTCTCCGCCTGCGGATGCGGCGGTCCATGCCTGCAAGCGTTCTCGGCTGAGACGCTACCACATCTTCACAGAAGCGGGCGGCTTCTTTCCTTTTCCAACCTCCCAGAGAGAGAGATAAGTAACTGTGCTAACATTGTGCTTGCTGATCTGTTATTAAACCGGAACCAAGAACTATAGCTTGGAACATTGCTTGTATCGGTTGCGGGCATTCTGACTTTTGTTTGTTTTGGAACATTGGAACTGTCTGTTCCTTGTTGGAGTTTTCAGTCATCTTTGGGTGACTTACTGACTGCGGAACTCTGTTTACTACTTCTTCCTTCAATACTCGGATACTGGAGAAGGGCTTATTTTGGTAGTGAAAAGGAAGTGGGACTGGTATGTATGGTGCGTTTGTGGTGATTTACTGGATTCCATGTGCATCAACCAGGAATAATACTGTTTGTGTCTTTCTGATTATTAGGTATAAGGATAGAGACGTATCTATCATATACTTTCAAGAGAGGGGGTTGCATCCAGTGGAGTAACTGGGGTAGGTGTTCCACTAGCGAGAAATATATGAGAGTAGCCAGTGAATTGTGCTATAACGTTGTGTTTTATTTTTTTCTCGTTTCAGTGGTCCCTTCCGTTCCAGCCCCTTCCCTTACCTTTCCCTCGCCTGATTTCCTAGAGGCTCTGTGTACTTAGTTGTCAGAGTTTCGGGCAGTCAGGAGGTGGACCCCCTTGAGCATCGCCCTGATCCTGTGGAGACAGATCGTGACAGAAACGCTAAGGGTCGCCCTGCTTCAGCTGACCGGCGAGTGAAACGCTAAGGGTCGCCCTGCTGCAGCTCCACCTGGGGGTGAGGGGAGAGGGGGCCGTCCGCGCCGTCTCTCCTGCGGGCGCCCCACAAGATGGCCGGGCCTACGACCCTGGGTTTGAGAGTCTCATGCTCGATCGATTGAGCTGGCCGGATCAGGCAACAAGAAGGTGGGGGGGGGCATCAGCAAGGCATCCCCCACACAACTTGCCGGACATCCCCTCGGGATGTCCTGGGGACGGGCCTTGGCGCGTGGTGTCGCCCCCGGGCTATTTGCACAACGGTCCTCCACCACTAGGCCGCCACCTATGCTACCTCGCCGGCTGATGGCCTTTGCAGACTTTCTAAAGCCCAAATCCTACTAAAAAGTAGCCCAAAGTAGCCCAACATTGCTACTTTAAGGAAGGAGGGACAGGAACAGCGTCATGCATTTGGATCGATGTTGCAGCAGGCTGCCATGTAAATAGTTATTTAATAAAACGTTTACCCTGTTACTTTGCTGGTGTGTTGTATATATTTATAATATTTGCATAGGGTTTGTCGTTATTTTGGGCGGGGTGGGCGGCGGAGCCGAGCTGTCTTGCAGCCATCATGGCGTCGAGCTCGGTTCCTCTCACTAGTTTCATATTTCTCATGAGGGGTTGTTCCTAATGTTTCTATTTTAGCGAGGTCAAAAAGAGATCCCATCAGTGGCCTACCGATTTTGCTCGATTCCTTTTGTTTTTTCTAACGATTTTTATGTTATAGTTTGCTACTGTAGGGGGCAATAAACTGCATCTGTTGGGCTAGGTGATGGCCTGGGATCAGGCTGGACAATCGGGCAGGGAGGAAGAGGTTATCAAAAAGGGCCTGTTCTATGAATGAGATGAAAGAGCGAGGGGGTTCAGCACGGGATGTGGCTCGGAGACAGGGTCGCGTTAGAGGTGCGTTTATGGCCCAAGCAGGAGAGACCGGGGGCTGTCGGGGCGCGGGGGAATTCTTGCGAGGCGGGGGAGTGAGGGGGAGAGAGACGCGCAGCCTATTGGCAGTGGGCAGAGAGGCCATGACACACAAAATGGCTGTCACTTACATGCATGATGGGGCCTAAAAGGGACAAGATGGCGTGGCCACTGTTTCGCGACTTTCACTTTACTTTCAACAGTGGCTGTGGTGAACATAAATGAACGCCGCTTATGTATACCTAATTTTAGTCATTTTCCACAAAAAGCTTTTGATATTTGCTATTAAAAAACCATTGAAATTCACTGAAAAAACCATAGGTTATAGAACATATATAGTTAGGAATTAGCATTTACAAAACCTTGAAAATTCACTGAAAAAACCATAGGTTATAGACCATATATAGTTAGGAATTAGCATTTACAAAACCTTATTTTACTCACACAAAACCATTGAAATTCCATATATAGTTAGTTGCACTAACTATATATCGCGCACCGGCAATCCACTGCTGATGATGTCACATATTACATCATTCATGACATGGTCAGTGACATCACTGATGACATCACTGATGACATCTCAAATGACATCACTGATGACATCACTGATGACATCTCATTTGACATCAATGATCACATCACTGATGATATCATTCATGTGACAATACAATGCATCTCCTCACACTTTAATATAACCTCTGTTACACCCAGTGTTAAATACAGAATATAATTTTTTTAACCATTGACACACCAATACTAGTTACTACATACGCACTCACTGATTCCTACGTCTACACACACATTCACTCATTCACCCATACAATCATTCATACATACAATCACTCATCTTTACAACACTATCACATGCACTCATACACCTATACAGACACTCACACTCTGCCACTCATCCATGGAGTTACTCACACACCTAGTCACTCCTGTAAAGAAACAATCACACTTCCATTTTCTAATCTATACAGTTAAACATAGAGCACCTTACATTTTCAAACATATACTAACACATACTTACTCTCTTATACAATCATTGATACAAGTACACATTGATCTGCACAGAGTCACACACCTCCCAGCCAGCCACACACACACTCAGTCTCCCATACAAATACTTGGGCAATCAATCAATAACCCATATAGTTACTCATATAGCTACTGATCAACACATGCAGCAGTTTACAGAACAACAGACATAATGATGCAGAAATTAAGACAGTTTAGTCACTAACCCATGCACTCAGTGAGACATATTTAATCACTCACTCATACAGTCAGTCATGCACCTACTAAATCCTTCATCCAGACACTTATACATCCACTCATTCTTCAATATGTAAGACATATTTAAACTTTACAGAAACATAAAATTACTGAATGTTGTTTTCAGTGATGTCATCAGTGATGTCATTTGAGATGTCATCAGTGATGTCATCAGTGATGTCACTGACCATGTCATGAATGATGTAATATGTGACATCATCAGCAGTGGATTGCGGGTGCGCGATATATAGTTAGTGCAACTAACTATATTTGGAATTTCAATGGTTTTGTGTGAGTAAAATAAGGTTTTGTAAATGCTAATTCCTAACTATATATGGTCTATAACCTATGGTTTTTTCAGTGAATATATATATATATATATATATATATATATTACCTACTGGCGGTCGCCAGTAGGTATATATAGTTAGGATTTTTTCTCTATGGGATTTTTGAAAATTCTATGTCTAATAACTTTGGCGTTTGTGGACGGAATTGGCTGAAATTTTCAGGAAAATGGCACATTTTGTTTCTGAGTAGCCCTTGAAAATTTGGGGGGGTTCGTCAAGGGGGGGCCGAGAAAAAAGGGGGGTCCCAAAACGTGTTTTTAACATTGAGTTTTCCATAGGGCGGTTGGCCTCACTTTTAGCCCGAACGGCTGAATGGATTTGCACGAAACTTGGCAAAATTGTAGGGACTGGTAGCCCGATGTGCCTTTTGTAGGTCTCAATATATGTGCTACAGTGGATTTTGAGAAATTAACGTTTAAAAAAAGATATATATCTGTAACAGCGGACCGGGCAGCGCTCCGCTACGCGTACTTTTCGCGCAACGGAGCTTTGTGAAGCGAAGCTGATTGGTTCTCCGGCGTCTGTCAACATTCCAAACAGTCCGTAGCGGCCGCCATCTTGTCTCTCGGTAGGATCGAGAGACAAGAGGAGGCCAAAGCGTAGGGGCAAATGACCATAAGGGGGCATAGTACATTGTCGCTCACCCCCTAGGTTTGATGTGGAGGTTTTAAAAGGGCCCCGCGGGGCAAAAAAAAATAAAAATAATAATAATCGAACAGCTGAATGGATTTGCACGAAACTTGGCAAAATTGTAGGGACTGGTAGCCCGATGTGCCTTTGCTAGATCTCAATATATGTGCTCCAGTGGATTTTGAGAAATTAACGTTCAAAAAAAGGTATATATCTGTAACAGCGCACCGCTTCGCGTACTTTTCGCGTTACGGAGCTTTGCGAAGCGAAGCTGATTGGCTCTCCGGTGTCTGTAAACATTCCAAACAGTCCGTAGCGGCCGCCATCTTGTCTCTCGGTAGGATCGAACAGCTGAATGGATTTGCACGAAACTTGGCAAAATTGTAGGGACTGGTAGCCCGATGTGCCTTTGCTAGGTCTCAATATATGTGCTTCAGTGCATTTTGAGAAATTAACGTTCAGAAACAAGATATATATCTGTAACAGCGCTCCGCTTCGTGGAGATAAAATTATATGTGTATTACCTAGCTGTTGCTAACACCAGTTAGCGACGGCTAGTAGAAGATAGCGACCATCTTGGGCCCCACTTTGCATGTGAGTGATATTTATCACTAATGACATGCAAAGTGGGCATGCCAAGATGTTAGCGACTGGAAACAGTCGCTAACATCGCTATCTCCTATTATCAACTTTTGGAAATATTCGAGATAAGGGCGAATATCTCCAAAAGCTACCACCTGCCCTGAGCAGTTCTTAGCCATGTTATCCAATGGGAGGTGGATAACATGGCTAAGAGCATTAGCTCGGTAATGCATGAATATCGCTGAGTTTTCAGCGATATTAATGCATTGCGGTCGTTTTTTATCGTATTTCCGATAAACCTTGATAATAGCAAGGTTTATCTGCGATAATTTCTGACGGTAAAAAAATCGTTGCTAAGCATCGTTAGGGATAAATATCGCTTAACTTTGGTAATATGCCCCAACGTCTGTTAACGTTCGATTCGAAGGAAATCAGGAAGTGTTGAAAAACATTGTCTGCGCCATCTTGTCTTTTTTCAAATGCCACACTTTTGTCGTGCACGGCAGCCATTTTAGATGCCTTGACCAGACCCACTTTGTGCACGCTGTCGATCCTTAGCATGGCTCCCCACCCTCGCAAGCATCTCCCCCAGGCAGTGGTCACCCCCGCTCTCTGTCTTATGCATGGGTAATAAACCTCCCCCATCTGCGCTGCTGTTCCCTGAGAATCACACCCTGTGCCCGCCCGACACCTCCCTTTCGCCCTATTCACTACCGCACCCTCTGACACTCCTTTTCCTCTGTGTCCGATTGTCCAGGCTGGTCCTAGGGTATCAGCTAGCCCTGCAGATGTAGTTTATGGCCACAGCTGTAAAGAATCACCCCTCTTCAAAGGAGTTATAGTAGATCAAGGCCCACACTCGATGAGATCCGTCACAGCAGAAGCGTTGCTATTATCTGAAAACCATCCTGTATTGTGATTGGGGAGGGGACCGAGCCTGAAGCGGAAGATTCCAGGGATGACTGTTTGTACATCAAAGTTTTTACAATTATGTGTCACATTAAAAATATATAGCACTCCGACAAAGTAGTAAGATTATAAAACTTTAATAATTTATAAATATATACAAGAAAACAAAAATAGTAATAACATATAAACATTTTTAGGGAAAAACAACGAAGTAGCGGTCGGCTGTGCGAATAGTCCCAACGCAGCACAACGTCCAGATTTCCGGCGTGGGGCGTCGCGGGGGGTGGGTCATCAGTAGCAAACTGTTGTGCGAATAGTTCCAAGGCAGCAGAACGCGCCGAAATCTAGATGACACGAAAGTGATGTCTCGTAAGTTGCCACCCAGCAAATAACGGCATGGGGCGTCGCGGGGGGTGGGTCATCAGTAGCAAACTGTTGCGCGAATAGTTCCAAGGCAGCAGAACGATGGCACCAAGGTGATGTCCAGTAAGTTGCCGCACTGGTTTTGGTATCCTACAATGCTGCTCCGAATAACGGCGTGGAGCGCCCCGGGGGAGGCGGCGTGAACGGGCCTCTCCAGGTGGAGTGTCATCTGTTGTAGTGGGGCGCCCCTTTACCGTTTCAGTTGCCATTCCGTCCGTTTTTGGTCCACTGTGTCAAAAGCCGCAATTCAGCTGAGTTGCGCCCACTCTTGCGGTGCAGCGATAGGCGGCTGTCACAGGACTCTCAAAATGGCGGCAGGCTGTTTCCTTTTTGGGCCTGGTCCACTGAAATGGCCCTGGGACACCTTGGAAATCGGACGCTTGTCTGCTAGGTCTTGGACCCCATTCTCGAAAGCGTCCCCTCCGCCTTGAGAATTCATCAAAAGTTTTGGGGGCTCCGACTCCTGCAGGCTTCTGGTGGGGAGCGGCTGCCATGATTGCTCGCGGAATGACCACGACTGAGCTACGAGATGGTGGTGCTTTCATGCTGACGCCAGCTTCAGTCTGAAACATCCAGAAACAAGGTGGGGCTTTCATCGTTTGGGAAAAAAAAAAAGTTTTCATCCTATGAAAAGTGTTGTTTTTAGGTCACATGATCAAGCCTTCCATCATTAGGAAACCAAAAGTAAAATGAACCAATGAAAAGTTTTATAAACAAGTCACATGACCTGTTATGCGGCATACGATGTAAAATGCGGAGAAAATACGTTGGCACGTGAGGCGGCGTCAGTAGCGGACCGATGTGCGAATAGGCCGAAGGCAACACAACGCGCCAAGATCCGGATGGCACCGAGGTGGTGTCCAGCAAGTTGCAGCACTGGTGTGGCCATCCTACAATGCTGAAAGTCGGCGTGGGGCGCCCCGTTGGCCTGTGAGTTTGCGTCAGTAGCGGACCGATGTGCGAATAGGCCGAAGGCAGCACAACGCGCCAAGATCCGGATGGCACCGAGGTGGTGTCTAGTAAGTTGCCGCACTGGTGTGGCTATCTAACAATGCTGAAAGTCGGCGTGGGGCGCCCCGTTGGCCTGTGAGTTTGCGTCAGTAGCGGACCGATGTGCGAATAGGCCGAAGGCAGCACAACGCGCCAAGATCCGGATGGCACCGAGGTGGTGTCTAGCAAGTTGCCGCACTGGTGTGGCCATCCAACAATGCTGAAAGTCGGCGTGGGGCGCCCCGTTGGCCTGTGAGTTTGCGTCAGTAGCGGACCGATGTGCGAATAGGCCGAAGGCAGCACAACGCGCCAAGATCCGGATGGCACCGAGGTGAGTTCTAGTAAGTTGCCGCACTGGTGTGGCCATCCTACAATGCTGAAAGTCGGCGTGGGGCGCCCCGTTGGCCTGTGAGATGGCGTCAGTAGCGGACCGATGTGCGAATAGGCCGAAGGCAGCTCAACGCGCCAAGATCCGGATGGCACCGAGGTGGTGTCTAGTAAGTTGCCGCACTGGTGTGGCCATCCAACAATGCTGAAAGTCGGCGTGGGGCGCCCCGTTGGCCTGTGAGTTTGCGTCAGTAGCGGACCGATGTGCGAATAGGCCGAAGGCAGCACAACGCGCCAAGATCCGGATGGCACCGAGGTGGTGTCTAGTAAGTTGCCGCACTGGTGTGGCCATCCTACAATGCTGAAAGTCGGCGTGGGGCGCCCCGTTGGCCTGTGAGATGGCGTCAGTAGCGGACCGATGTGCGAATGGGGCCAAAGGCAGCGCAACAATATTTTCTGATTTGAAGACACCACAAGGCGCTGAGATGCCAAGATCCGGATGGCACCGAGGTGGTGTCTAGCAAGTTGTGGCACTGGTGTGGTCATCGTACAATGGTAAAAGTCGGCGTGGGGCGCCCTGTTGGCCTGTGAGATGGTGTCAGTAGCGGACTGATGTGTGAATGGGGCCAAAGGCAGCGCAACAATATTTTCTACTATATTTTCGGAGTAGAAGACACCACAAGGCGCTGAGATGCCAAGATCCGGATGGCACCGAGGTGATGTCTAAGTTGCGGACCGATGTGCGAATGGGGCCAAAGGTAGCGTAACAAGATTTTCTGTATGGAAGATACCACTAGGCGTTGAGATGCCAAGATTCGGATGGCACCGAGGTGATGTCTAGCAAGTTGTGCCACTGGTGTGGCCATCGTACAATGGTAAAAGTCGGCGTGGGGCGCCCTATTGGCCTGTGAGATGGTGTCAGTAGCGGACTGATGTGCGAATGGGGCCAAAGGCAGCGCAACAATATTTTCTGACTGACACCACAAGGCGCTGAGATGCCAAGATCCGGATGGCATCGAGGTGATGTCTAAGTTGCGGACTGATGTGCGAATAGGGCCAAAGGCAGCGTAACAATATTTTCTGTATGGAAGATACCACTAGGCGTTGAGATGCCAAGATTCGGATGGCACCGAGGTGATGTCTAGCAATTTGGTGTGGTCATCCTACAATGCTGAAACTCGGCGTGGGTCACCCCATTAGCCTGTGAGATGGCGTCAGTAGCGGACCGATGTGCGAATAGGCCGAAGGCAGCACAACGCGCCAAGATCCGGATGTCACCGTGGTGGTTTCATAGTTGAGAGGCACTTCATCTGCAGTGGGGCGCCGAGATCCGGATGGCACCGAGGTGATGTCTAGCACGTTGCTGTACTGGTGTGGTCATCCTACAATGCTGAAATGTAGTGGGGCGCCCATTTACCGTTTCAGTTGCCATTCAGCTGAGTTTCGGCTGCTCTTGATGCTACAGCGACAGGCGGCTGCAAGAGGACTCTCAAAATGGCGGCCTGTTCTTTGGATTTGGGCCTGGTCCACTAAAATTGTCCTGGGACACCTTAGAACTCGGACGCTCAATTTTTTTTTCCTTTCCTGTACATGCAAAAAAAGGTAAATGCCCGGTATGTTACACGCTTCATCTGCCACGATGAACTCTCCAGAGGAACCGAAAAAAAATATAGTTGTGGTAACTATACCATGCATCGTCATATGGAGAGGTGGCACCAATTAATTATAGTGCTGCATAAAAGAGAGATTTGGAGGAGAACCCCTGACCTGCTAGTACATTCATCAAAGAAGTGGCACTGAGAGCTTCAGAGGCAAGGGAAACGGTCCCAAATATTTAGAAGAACTTTGGAAAGATTAAAATGACATGTTTAGATTGTGGTAAATTAATTTCATGTGGGCAGATGAGTGTTACTCTAATAAATACAGCATATGAACATCATCATAGTCGATGGTTGGTAGAGACATTTTGACTATATCCTGGACCTGCCCGTCCTCGCCCAAAATGGCGCCGGAATGAATGGGACTCGTAACTCCTTGTTGTGTACTGGTTGCAGAACCTTGAAATCACGAGATACGTATGCAGTTTTGAAGCACATGGCGGGCGGGGACGAGAATTGATTGAATATTTCGACATCCCTATTGATATTAAGTTCTGATGTGTTATTGATTACTGTACTGTTGAAAATTCGAATTAACGTCACCCATGGTACTTGCCCGCAAATGTATATCTAGATAATTTTATTGTAACTGGCCCTGTCGTATTTTAATTATAAAATGTACGTCCACCGATTCCGTAACTGTTAGACACCTTAGTTTTTGCAACCTAATGGCCCGCCCGTTACGTTCCTCTACAGTGTAAATGTCTATTCATCATATACGATTACAGTTTGCTCCGTGGCAGGCCCACGTGGTTATAGGCTCGTATTTGTATAATGAAATTTTCACAATAAAGGTTTTTAAAAGAAAACATGGTAGTAGTGTATACATTGGTAAAGTTTTTAATAATAGTCACTGTTTTAGAATCATTAAAAGGCAAGTGAAATAAAGCAGACCAATTACATGAAGGGTAAAAGGTATAATACGAAGGAACGCAGTAAAGATAAATGGTCAAGGGCTGTTGTGTTTTCTATTCCTGCAACATAAAGTGATCGATAAGAATCTCATATTCAGGCGTATCGGCGACTAAGACAGCAGGTCGACCCTCTTTTGCTCAACGGCTCCGTCATGGGAGGAAGAAACGCTCTTTTTCTCGAAAAAAGAATATATTTTACTTGCAGGACAGTTGTAAAATTTCCGGGAAAGTACATTAGCCTGGAACATTATAACATCTATTTAAGAGAAAATAATGTTCGGAAGTAATTAAAAGCGTAATTTTTAGGTCATATGACCAAGCCTTTCATCATTAGAATAAGAAAAGTAAAATGAACCAATGAAAAGTTTTATTAACAAGTCACATGACTTGTTATGCTTACGTTACGCGCTGCGCGCCCCGGATGACTTCCGGATGCGCTAACGCGGCGCGTCATATGACGCATTACGCGACAACGCAGGTCCAGAATATAGTCAAAATGTCTCCACCAACCAGCGGTCGGAACACAACCCCTTTCAGCAGGCTAAATAGTTCTGTTAAATGACAACAGAAGGGACAGGCAACAAGAACCATCAGTCAAAGAGGGGAGGGCTAGTTCTTCTCTACCGGGTTACATTGGGGCGCTACCGGAACTGATCGAATTGGTAGTCTACAGTGTTTCTGGATGTTTCAGACCGAAGCTGGGGTTAGCATGAGAGCAGCACCATTTCGTAGCTCCGTTGTGGCCATTCCGCAACCAATCATGGCAGCCGCTCTTTATCGTTATTTTGGGCGGGGTGGGTGGCGGAGCCGAGCTGTTTTGCAGCCATCATTGTGTGGAGTTCAGTTCATCTCACTAGTTTTGTATTTGTCATGAGGGGTTGTTCCTAATGTTTCTATTTTAGCGAGGTCAAAAAGACATCCCATTAGTGGCCTACTGATTTTGCTCGATTCTTTTTCTTTTTTTTACACGATTTTTTGTTATCTGCAAAGACTAAACAGAGTATTGCGACTCTGTGTTTGTTTGTAAATAGAGAATGAACCAAAGAGAACTAATTCTAAAACAGTAAATACTTGGATAACAATCAATCAAATGGAGAGAGAAGCAGGCACGACGGATTACAACGGGGGCAAAGGCCTGCGTTAACTACCTTTCACTATCTGCAAAGAGAGAGTACTCCTAATAGAAATGAGGGGGGGGGGCACCATTCAAAGCAGATCAGTGTGCATAAACACGAAAATGTTTTCACTTACCACGTACTTGACATTCGACAGCTTATGATATTTGGTATTAAAAAACCATTGAAATTCACTGAAAAAACCATAGGTTATAGACCATATATAGTTAGGAATTAGCATTTACAAAACCTTGAAAATTCACTGAAAAAACCATAGGTTATAGACCATATATAGTTAGGAATTAGCATTTGAAAAACCTTATTTTACTCACACAAAACCATTGAAATTCCATATATAGTTAGTTGCACTAACTATATATCGCGCACCCGCAATCCACTGCTGATCATGTCACATATTACATCATTCATGACATGGTCAGTGACATCACTGATGACATCACTGATGACATCTCAAATGACATCACTGATGACATCACTGATGACATCTCATTTGACATCAATGACCACATCACTGATGATATCATTCATGTGACAATACAATGCATCTCCTCACATTTTAATATAACCTCTGTTTCACCCAGTATTAAATACAGAGTATAATTTTTGAAACCATTGACACACCAATACTAGTTACTACATACGTACTCACTGATTCCTACGTCTACACACACATTCACTCATTCACCCATACAAACATTCATACATACAATCACTCATCTTTACAACACTATCATATGCACTCATACACCTATACAGACACTCACACTCTGCCACTCATCCATGGAGTTACTCACACACCTAGTCAGTCCTGTAAAGAATCAATCACACTTCCATTTTCTTGTCTATACAGTTAAACATAGAGCACCTTACATTTTCAAACATATAGTAACACATACTTACTTTCTTATACAATCATTGATACAAGTACACATTGATCTGCACAGAGTCACACACCTCCCAGCCAGCCACACACACACTCAGTCTCCCATACAAATACTTGGACAATCAATCAATAACCAATATAGTTAATCATATAGCTACTGATCAACACATGCAGTAGTTTACAGAACAACAGACATAATGATGCACAAATTAAGACAGTTTAGTCACTAACCCATGCACTCAGTGAGACACATTTAATCACTCACTCATACATTCAGTCATGCACCTACTAAATCCTTCGTCCAGACAGTTATACATCTACTCATTCTTCAATATCTAAAACATATTTAAACTTTACAGAAACACACAGTCACTGGATGATGTCATCAGTGATGTCATCAGTGATGTCATTTGAGATGTCATCAGTGATGTCATCAGTGATGTCACTGACCATGTCATGAATGATGTAATATGTGACATGATCAGCAGTGGATTGCGGGTGCGCGATATATAGTTAGTGCAACTAACTATATATGGAATTTCAATGGTTTTTTGTGAGTAAAATAAGGTTTTTCAAATGCTAATTCCTAACTATATATGGTCTATAACCTATGTTTTTTTCAGTGAATTTTCAAGGTTTTGTAAATGCTAATTCCTAACTATATATGGTCTATAACCTATGGTTTTTTCAGTGAATATATATATATATATAACAGCGCAGGCGGAGTGAGGTATTTTGCCTCCATTAGGACGCTGTGCCGCAGTATGGCTGTCCCTGCCAAGATGCTTACCTGGTGCGAGTGGCTGCAGCAGTTCGAGGGGGCCCAGGGAAGGCCTTGTGGATGTTGGGAGTTTCCTTGGGATTGCTTCGCCTCCCACCCGCACACTCCTGACGACCCCGGTGGAAATCTACCCACATCCCCCACACCGCCGACCCGGCTGCATCGGACTACTGCATTCTGGGAGTTGAAGTCCGGGTATTCACCGCGGCAACCAACAGGTGTGTTTCATCAACAAGGGGGAGGAGCACGCAGGATTCATAAGTTCGAGATGTTGGATTGGGACATTATGGTGAAGAAATCGCTGAACTACAGGGCGCTGTGGAAGGCTATAGGCCGAAATGCATCCACCACTATTGCTCACGCTGCCAGATAAAGCTTGGTTTTTCCCTGAACTCCCCCTCTGGCCTCTGATTCTTCTACCTGTGGAGGGATGCTTCGTTTTATATATATATATATATATGTATATATATATATATATATTACCTACTGGCGGTCGCCAGTAGGTATATATAGTTAGGATTTTTTCCCTATGGGATTTTTGAAAATTCTATGTCTAATAACTTTGGCGTTTGTGGACGGAATTGGCTGAAATTTTCTGGAAAATGGAACATTTTGTTTCTGAGCAGCCCCTGGAAATTTGGGGGGGTTCGTCAAGGGGGGGCCGAGAAAAAAGGGGGACCCAAAACGTGTTTTTAACATTGAGTTTTCCATAGGGCGGTTGGCCTCACTTTTAGCCCGAACGGCTGAATGGATTTCCACAAAACTTGGCAAAATTGTAGGGACTGGTAGCCCGATGTGCCTTTTCTAGGTCTCAATATATGTGCTTCAGTGGATTTTGAGAAATTAACGTTCAAAAAAAGATATATATCTGTAACAGCGGACCGGGCAGCGCTCCGGTTCGCGGACTTTACGCGTAACGGAACTTCGCGTAGCGAAGCTGATTGGCTCTCCGGTGTCTGTCAACATTCTAAACAGTCCGGAGCGGCCGCCATCTTGTCTCTCGGTAGGATTGAGAGACAAGAGGAGGCCAAAACAAAGGGGGAAATGACCATAAGGGGGCATAGTAGATCCTCCCTGACCCCCTAGGTTTAATGTGGAGGCTTTAAAAGGGCCCCGCGGGGCAAAAAAAATAATTTTTTTTTGTTTTTTTGCGTGGGTAGCGCCCGGTTCGCGAACCGGGAAGCGTTCTGGGCAGCGTACTATAAGGAAAAAAGAATGATAGACTTTTCAAATACTGTATGTTAATTGATTGTTGGTTTTTGTTGATTATTTTTAAATTTTTTTATTTTTTAAGCAATTATTTATTATTGTGATTGTGTTTGAAAATTTAATAACATTTCTAACATTTAACTAGTTTATGAATTACATATAAAAATGATTAAAGACTCAAACAATTTTTTAATATTACATACAATTTTATTTTTCGGATTGTTTTTCAAAATTTAATAGAACGTCTAGCATTTGACTGTCCGATATGTCCTCTTGTTGAGTGAACATAAGTTCCCACATTTGACCGTCATCATAATGAAGTAAATGATCCACAGATTCTACACATTGAACTAATTCATGGTCCCGTGATTCATCCATGAAATCTGAGTCATCATTGTCCTCAATATCTTTTTCTGTGTTGTTCTCCAGAACAATTCCGAAGGAAACATTCTGCTCACCCTCCATTTTATTGCTGTAATTTGCATAAAAAATAAATATATCAGTAGAGATAGGGCACTGTTGGGTTTAAGTTCAGACAGGTACTTGTGAGGCGTGAAGTAGTACTATTAAAAAGTGCCTGTGAAGAAGCCTAAGTAAATTCATAATTATACCACAGAAACCTAAATCAAACCATAATTATAATAAACAAGCCTTTCTCAATGTCTAACTCTTACAGAGGGATAGTATATAACTATCTGAAAATGTTTTCAAATTTATAAAATAATATCTCACCTTCTAAAAACAAGTTTAAGTTGTGAGTGAAAATGATCTTGCAATGTAGTTCAGGAAGTAGTAGTCAAAATGGCTGTGTTTCTCTCTCTTCCTTTATATATATTCAGGTACATAGCCAATCAAATG
This sequence comes from Lissotriton helveticus, assembly GCF_964261635.1. NCBI lineage: Eukaryota > Metazoa > Chordata > Amphibia > Caudata > Salamandridae > Lissotriton > Lissotriton helveticus. The sequence goes on from NC_136063.1 coordinate 609,009,173, forward strand.
TCAGGTAAAAAAAGTAGAAAATTAAAGTAACATTTTAATTGGTTGTCAATTCCAACAGTTCAGATGTGTTTTGTGAAGTAATTTACCTCAGGGTATTTAGAGAGGTCTACAGGCTAAATGGTTAAATGGAATTTCAATCAAATTTGTGAAAATGGTAGGCATTGGTATGTAGTATGAGGTAATCTATATTTGGTGAAATTGTCTCCAGTCGCTTTTCTGTAAACTACTTTCCCACCTTTTTTGATGGTGCGCTTCCCAGGGAGCGACCCGGTACGCGAACTGGCGAGCGCCCCGGTTCGCGAACCTTAAGCGTTACGGGAGTCCACCATTTTGTGTTTCGGTCAAATTAAGATACAAGATGGAGGGCAAATAATGTTCAGAATGGGTAGAAGGGGGCACGGTAGACTTATCTTGATCCCCTAGGTTTTCTGAGGGTGGCTGAGGAGGCCCATATGTGCGAAAAAAAAACATTTTTTTAAAAATTTAGCGAGGTTAGCTCCCGGTTCGCGTACCGGGTAGCGCCCCAGGGAGCGTACTTTGTTGAAAATTAGTGAAAAATGTTAGAGTAAAATAATAATTGTGAGTGATCAGATGTAGGGTAGCTCTGAGAAGAGCTTTTGGGTTTATGGTACATTTAGGTACTTATAAGTAGGTACCAATGCACAGTCTTAAATTCTGAATGAAAATTCTGTTGCCCTCATCTGAGAAGTGAACTCCATCTCCTCTGTAGATATCTTGCATGTAGTAACGCAAGTTATTGTTGTACAGGGAGCCCATTCCATGGTCTCTCATGTAAGCTGAAACAGATTTGTTTACATGCTTCCTCGACTTCTCAATTTGTGGACAAAATTGGTTTGACCACCTCCATTTCTGTCTTTGGCATATATTTGAATATACCAAGGCAGTCTGAGGAAAAAGTGCCATCAATTGCTCAAAGGTGTCCTTTAAAAGCATTTCCAGACCTACCCCAGTCAAAGTGCCTAAATCATTACCTCCACAGTGCACAATTAACAGGTCAGGTTTTGGCAAATGCATAAAGGTTTTCACCAATGGTATCAATTGGTGACATTTTAATCCTCTGCGGCCAAACCACTTAATTTCCACATCTTGTAAATTGAGGTTAGGTAAATTCCTGTTCTCAGCATACCTCTGAGCCCAATAGATGTAACTATGTCCAACAATCCAGACAGAAAACATGGTGAGAGAAGGTTCTCCTGCAGTCAGATGAAGTGTGGCAATGAAATGGCAGTTGAAAAAATAAGAGTTTAAAATGAAAAAAACTGTGGAGTTTCTGTGTTAATGAAGCAGTAACAGTGATTGGTGGATTTTGATTGCTGAAAACAGAAAGTTAGGGTGCATGGATGAGTTGTTTGAAAGATGTATTTTGAGTGGTCAAGAAAAAATCATTAAATGAAAGAATGCACTGGATATGAGGTGCACTGAGAGTTCAGAGTTCAATTGCAACATTGTTGTGTGAACTTGCAAACACCAGAGGTCTTCCAAGACGTGGTTGCCATGCAGAAAAGGCAGAAAGGGCAGAGGGGGGAAGGGTTTTCATTTGAAAAAAAGTGAGGGAAAAGTTTTGATTGGGTGACATGAGAGATATGTGTGAAGAATTACAGCATTTCTGTGCTTTTGATAGCTGCAGACTCTGGAGTGCATACCTTTTGCTCTGCTGAAGACAAATTGGTGTGTTTCTGAGACTGTTTTGAAACTCAAAGTATTTGCTAAGGTGAGAAAAGATTTCTTTAATTTAGATAGAGAATAGTGTGCTTTAAGGAGAAAATGATGAAGAAAGTTGTGTTCTTCAAATGTTGCTTTGTCTCAAGTGTTTTACAAATAGATTTTGTTTCTTTGAGAAAATGTAATTGGAGAAAATGTGAAGTATTAGTACTGACAGGGTGTTATTGTGCATAGGAGCTGTGGAGTCTTTTCAAATTATGACTTGAAAATCGTTTTTGAGGAAAATGAATGGTTATAATATTTATGACAAGGACATAATGGTGTATGCTTCATTATAAGGCAATTGAGTGTCTCTGATGTTATTTTTCCCATTTTAATGTAAGACCTTTCTCTGTGGAGCAAATTGCTTGTAAATATGCTCCCACCTGTGCATGGCAAATTTAGATTTTGAATGTTTGCGTTACATAGCCATGTTAAAAGTGACACAAACATGCTGCAAAGGCAATCAAAAAACGCTTTTATGTGTCTTAAGGACATTTTAAGTCATTTCTCCATGTGCAGTGTTTTGAAATTATGATTTGAAAATCGTTTTTGGGGAAAAGGAATGGTTTTTAAATTTATGACAAGGACATAATGGTGTATGCTTCTTTATAAGGCATTTCAGTGTCTCTGATGTCATTTTTCCCATATTACATTAAAAGACCTTTCTCCGTGGGGCACATTCCTTGTAAATATGCTCCCACCTGTGCATGGCAAATTTAGATTTTGAATGTTTGTGTTACATAGCCATGTTAAAAGTGACCCAACCATGCTGGAAAGGCAATCAAAAAACGCTTTCATGTGTCTTAAGGACATTTTAAGTCATTTCCCCATGTGCAGTGTTTTTAAATTATGATTTGAAAATCGTTTTTGAGGAAAAGGAATGGTTTGTAAATTTATGACAAGGATATAATGGTGTATGCTTCTTTATAAGGCATTTCAGTGTCTCTGATGTCATTTTTCCCATATTACATTAAAAGACCTTTCCCCGTGGGGCACATTCCTTGTAAATATGGTCCCACCTGTGCATGGTAAATTTAGATTTTGACTGTTTGAGTTACATAGCCATGTTAAAAATGACCCAAAAACTTGCAAAGGCTTTAAAAAACACTTTCATGTGTCTTAAGGACATTTTAAGTCATTTCCCCGTGGGCAGTGTTTTCAAATTATGACTTGAAAATCGTTTTTGAGGTAAAGGAATGTTGTTAAAATGTATGTGCGCCATATGCCCCCAAGTTTCTTTTTCAGGGGTGCAGCAGGGTGTTCTTGAGACACCCCTGCACCTTTGGAAAAATTCCTAATTTGCGATGAGCTAATTGCTAATCGCAAATTGCACCTTCATTCCTATGGGCCTCCTGGCCCATGGAAATGAATGGGTAATTTGCAATTAGCAATTTGCTCATCGCAAATTAGGAATGGTAAAGAATCGCTATTTATTCCTTAAAATTCGCTATTTTGGAAATGCAAAATAGTTTGATGATACATATGGCGGTTCATCTCTAACAAGATAAGAAGCTTAGGGATACATTTATGATGACTGGCGCAATGAAGTGGACATCACTTACTTCATTGGTAGAGCTTTACATGTATTATCTCCTCTGTATTCTTCATCAAGCGTAACTTTCATCTGCAATCCTGAGTAGGCCTCACCTTAAACAAACCTCTGGATAGGGCACACCTTATCGTCATCCTGAATTAATCATTTAAAATGCTAGGGACAGATTTATGATAGGTGTATGCCTCTTTTGCGCCACTGTGTGTCACTTTTGTGATGCAGCGGCGGTGCAAAAGATTTGCTATGAGGCGACAAAATTACAAATTGATGCATTTAGGCAGATGTGTCATGGTGTAAAAAACACCGTGCCACATGAAACTGATGCAGCAGTGATGCAAAAGATGCACCATGTTGGAAGACAGGCCTCACTTGGGGCCATATGTATGAAGCTAATTAGCGTTTGCAAAGGCCGAAGTTCTGTGAATTTCGGCCTTTGCGAATGCTAATTAGACAAATGGTATGTATCAAACAAGTTTGATGCAAAATAAGGAATAGCAAAAATTGCTATTCTTTATTTTGCGATTGCACTGAAGGATTTGCAAATTTTGTGATTTTTAAATGCAATGTATCAAACAAAAAATATGCAAAAAATGCCATTAAGGATTTGCAAATTACCACCAACTTCTAGTTGGTGGTAATTTGCAATTTCTTTTCAAAAAGCTTTTTTTCTAAAAAACAAAAGGTGACATATGACGCCCATACATGCCCTTAGGGCATGTATGTGCGCCATATGCCCCCAAATTTCTTTTTAAGGGGGTGCAGCAGGGTGTTCCTGAGACACCCATGCACCCTTGGAAAAATTCCTAATTTGTGATGAGCTAATTGCTAATCGCAAATTGCACCTTCATTCCTATGGGCCTCCTGGCCCATGGAAATGAATGAGTAATTTGCAATTAGCAATTTGCTCATTGCAAATTAGGAATGGTAAAGAATCGCTATTTATTCCTTAAAATTTGCTATTTAGGAAATGCAAAATAGTTTGATGATACATATGGCGGTTCATCTCTAACAAGATAAGAAGCTTAGGGATAGATTTATGATGACTGGCGCATCACCAGGGATGTGCCAGTCATCCTGCGCTGCTGTTCCGCCACCCATGGTGTGCTGCATTTACAATGCGGCGCAGCATGGGGCAAAAATGGCACAGATGCGTGACGCATCTGTGCCGTAAAGGTGGCGCATTGCTGGAGTTGTATCGCAAGTGTGATGCAGCTCCAGCAAGGCTCAGGGGTGCCCCATCTCCACAATGTTGCGTCAAGACCTATGCCTGCTTCAAGCAGGCCCAGGGTTTTGACGTAGCTTTCTCCTATCTGATTGTAAATGCGGCACACCATGAGTGGCAGAGCAGCGGTGCACATTAACTGGTGCATGCCTGGGGATGTGCCATTTAACATAAATCTGCCCCTTTACATTTAAGTATGTGCAGGGGACACAGAGTCGGTGAGGCTTATCCAAGGTTAAGAAGAGATGAGTCCTGTTCACTGAAAAATTAGACATAGGCTTCACCTGCTCAGCATCGTTGGACATGGCTATATAATAGCTGCAAAATGTTACTCTTGTTAAACAATTTTACTATTATAATCTCTGAGATTTGTCCCTTACTCTGCAACATCTCATTGTTGTTATCTTTCTTTAAAGATAAAGACAACATCAACATGAGCGACAATCAGCAATCAGTTGATTTTGACCTCATCATTGAACTCGTAATTGAAACATCAGTGGATGTTGATCCCTTGGATGATTTAAATTCTGAGGATGAAGAAGAACGTGATGAGGATGCAGATTTGTCCGAATTATATGACATAGGATGGGAAGCTGACGTGCTTGAGCCTATGGAACTATAAACATTTATTTTAAAAATGTATAATAAATAAAAAGTAAAAATGTAAACCGTTTAATTTAAAAATAAAGACACCTTCAAAAACAGGTTATGTGTAGTGTCTTCAATAAAATATTAAAATATGCTCATAAAATTAGATCAGATTCACATATAAAATAGCACAGGTAACATGAATATAAATTCCATTTCTTTTCTGCTATTTCTGTATTCTAAATTTGCCAAGCACTAAAAAATCTTCTATGTAAAAATGTCAAGTAGTGTTTTAAGTTTTTGATTACTGTTATTGATTTACTGTTGGGTAATAGTGGTTAATAACATTTTTTATTATATTTTACCACAGATTCAACTGCAGATCATTTCAAGATTTCAGCATGCCAACCAAAGAAAGAGTGAGAAAGGCTGCAAAACGTCAAAGACAGCAGGTTAATGAAAAAAAGCAGCAGTCCTCTAACAAAAAGATTTGTCAAGTCACCAAGAAAGCACCGGGTAAGAGTACAAAAACATTTATAAGAAATATTTGTAGTAAAAAAAATATTACTACAGAAAATGTTTCAGTCCAGAAAAAGAGAAGCAATTCAAACGGAAAGGAAAGGCCAATGAAAAATGTTACTGCTAGAGCAAGAGATAACTCTGTGCATGATAGTAGAAGGAAACAACAGTTTAGGGACATTCGTAAACGAATGTTCCGCAACAGGATAATTGGCAATTTGTTAAAAAATATTAAGAAAGGTCAACAGAAAGTGGTTTTTTATAAGAGAAAAAAAAAAGTTGAGAAAGTTATTGATCAGGCATTTGAAATTAAACGTAAGTTATTTATTTTGATAATCAATAGAATTAGGAAGCTAAACAAGGCAATTTATGATTTCAAAAGAAATAGTAGATGGAAGAGAATAGTTAATCGTAGTAATTTTTGTGAAGTTTTTTTCTGGAGAATGGATGCATAGTTCAAGCTGTGAGGCATTTTATAATGAGGAGAGTTATTTCCAGGATAATGATTTGGTGCATGCAGTTGACACCAGTGGTCGAGCTTATGAAGTGAAAGATGGTTGTCCAGTTGAAAAAGAAAAACTTGTGACAACAGAGGCAGAAGAGGTGTTAGGTAATGAGGTTTTAGGAAGACGTGCTAAGGGTCCTGTGTACACCTGGAAGTGTAGTAGTATTTGCAGTGTGCGACAGGATTCCATCAATTTGCTTTGTGATTTTGTACGGTCATTTAATAAGAAAAGTTTGAAGCAGAAAATGAGGTTGTTGCAAGAATTAGATCCTTGCAGAGTGAGAGAAGTGACAGGTTTGCATGGTCATTCACTGGCTTGTCTTTCCAGGAGAGTATGCCAGAGTGTTTTTCATCATTTCAGGATGCTAGCAGTGCATCATAATAAAGTGAGGAAATTAGTTAGAATGTTGTATTATGCTAAGAGTCCAGCAATTATGCTTAAACAATTATGCGCTGCTCTTTTGCATGGTTCTGAAATAGATGTGAAGAATATATGTGAAGAAATTGAGTTTTGTTACTTTGGAAGTAAAGAGGAGAATGTTGAAATTGACCAAGAAGAAGCAGGTAATGTGGAAGATAGTGTACAGGTTTCCAGTACAGATAATTTCCAGAGGGAAATTGCGACGTTTCAGGTCAAATCAAGTGAGAGGCCAAATTTCACTTGTGTGTGTTGTCGACGCACTTATTATAAGAATCAGATTAAGTTAGTGGATTTATATGCAAAAAGTGAAAGGGAAAATAATAGTGAATGGAAGGATTTCGCAACATACTTGATGGCAGAAAATTGTTTTGATTTGGGATTGGGTCAACGTGTGTGTACTTATTGTTGTTGCAAATTAAATCAAAACCAGATGCCTGCTAGAGCAGTTCATAATAATCTGGAATTGGTTGAGATTCCTTCTGAATTGAAGGATTTAAATACTTATGAATCTATTTTGATTCAAAGTATCCATCCCTTTCAGGCTATTGTAAGAATGGAGCCAAAGACAGGGAAATTGCCTCCATCAGATTTACAGAGAGGATTAAAGGGAAGAGTTGTTTATTTGCCTCTAGATTTGAAGAAAAACATTAACACAATTGGAGTAGAAAAAGTGGAAGAGGAACCTCTGGTTATCTTAGTTAATGGGGTTCCGACAAAGAATAAGAAAATATGGCAAGATTTAGTGGATGTTAGGAAAGTTAAAAAGGCAACATTGTATTTGAAAAAAAATAATAAATACTATAAGAATGTATATGTTGCAGAAGAGGAAGTAAGTGAGGAAGAGGATAGCGATTTGTGTGCTGGTCAAATTGAGAAAGTAGAACGCTCTACTAGTGAAGAAATATATGAACATTATAGTGTTCATCCTTTGCATTCCAAGGAAGTCATGGGGAATGCTATTGAGTTGTTTCAAATGAAACAAGCCAAAGGGAGTCCCATTAGTGTTTGGGAGGAAAGTTTGGAAGCTCGATGTTTCCCACAGCTTTTTCCAACAGGTCAGGGAGGAAGATATGATGAGCGACCTCATCAAATTCCTGCTTCTGAATACCGGACTTTGCGATTGTATGCAGGAGATGCTAGGTTTCGACAATGCATTCCTTATTTGTTTCATCTCCTGTTTGAAAGCGATCTGTCTGGACTGTCATATGCAGTGAACCACATCTTGAAAAGTGGTATACACATGCAAAACATCTCGGCAAGTGACTTTATGGATAAAGTCAATGTCCAAGACAGTATTTTGGATTCTCACCTGATTAATCTCATGGCGTGTCAGCGTGGTACTAATGAGTACTGGTACCGTCGTCATGGTGATTTAAAATGTATGCTGAGGAACTTAGGAACTCCCACATGGTTCCTCACTCTGAGCTGTGCCGAGTATGGCTGGGAAGACTTACTTGAATTTCTACGAGAGGCAAATGCTAACGTAGAAAACATCGAATTCAAGACACCCGGAGAACTGTGCTCTTTGGATCCAGTCAATGTATGTAGGTACTTCAATCATAGATTTGAAGCTATGATGTCTTTCATCATGAATAAGAAGAATCCACCTCTTGGAGAGGTGTTGGATTTCTTCTGGAGAAAGGAGTACCAAGCAAGAGGTGCTCCTCATATACATATGTTGCTGTGGATCAAGGATGCACCTAAATTTGGAACGGATCCAGAAGACTCAGTGATGAGTTTTATACAACAGTATTCTACGTGTGCTGTTCCAAACGCAAAGGAGAAGAAAAGCCTACGAGAAAAAGTTCTGCGTTTCCAAAGCCATCGATGTGGAAAGTACTGTCGTCGTAAATTCCGAAACAAGGACAAGTTCTACACCAAATGTCGTTTCGGCTTTCCACGACCGGTGATTTCTAAATGAAGAGTAAACAGTTTGATGTCTTTGCTGCGACATAATGTGATGAAGAAATCACCTAAAAACACATACAATTTGAAGAGGAACGAAGAGTCCAAGTACATCAACGACTACAACCCGGTGATTTTGCCCATGTGGAATGCTAACATGGATATACAGTTTGCGGCTGATAACTGTATGGCTGTGGCTCGGTATGTGACGTCTTACATCACCAAAAAAGAGAAGACAGAATTGAAGGATATGTGGGAGGACATTTCCCATGAAAAGAGCCTCAGCAAGAAGTTGTACAGTTTCAGTCTGAAGATGTTGTCGCATCGAGAAATTGGAGCGTACGAATGTTCTGACCGGTTGTCTTCAGCAAGTCTCTATGCCAAGTCCAGGAGTATCGTTTGGGCGAGTCTTGGTCTTGCTGCAACGCGTAATCGAGTTCTCAAACCTGTGCGGGAAATTGAGTATTTGGCGGAAAAGGAGCCAAACAGTACCGACATTTTGAAGACCAACATGTTGGATACATATTATCCAAATCGAAGCATTCACCTCGAGAATGTTTGTTTATATGAGGTTCTTCAAAATTACATATTCAAGAGGAACATCAAAGAAGATACTGAGAAAGGAGTGTATGCTGTAATAGGAAGTGAGGGATGTCTGGTCAAGCAAAGAAAATGCCACTTGGTAAACCATCGAAAATTGAGTGGCGAATCTCCTGAAAAAAAGGAGTTTTTCTATTTAGCACTTTTGCAACTTTTCAAGCCTTGGCGTGCAGAAGAGGAACTGCTTGGAGATTTTCTCTGTTACGAAGACTCTTTCAATGCCGCCAAGGAGACCATAGAATGTCCTGCTTTTCCCAAATATGTAGAAATGTTGAATGCGGAAATTGAGCAGGAAGCAATGATTGCAGCCGAGATTGCCAGAGACAGTTCTCAGGACAGTCAGAGTTCTGCTTCATTGAGTCAGGATCCACTAGGAGGACCTGTTATCGAAAATGAAGCTGCCACTGCTATGAATGAAGTGGAAAGAGCTATGGCACATGCTCAGGAGGATGCGGTTAACTTAGAAGAGTTGGAAAGACAACTCAACGTTGAGCAGAGGAAAATATATGACGAAGTTACCATGCAAATTGATGATGGATTAAGTCATGACAAGAAAGAGTGCTCATGTACGTCGTTGAAGCCTGTCCGACTGTACGTGAGTGGAGAAGCGGGAACTGGAAAAAGTTTCCTTATTAAAGCAATTTCATGTTATTTGCAGGAAAGGACAGAGTCATCGCTGTCTTGTGTTGTCACCGCTCCAACTGGACTGGCAGCACATAACATTAAAGGGTTTACTTTACATCGTTTACTGATGCTGCCAGTGGAGCATGACAACAAATTACAATATCACAAGCTATCTGGAGATGCTTGTTTTGAAGTTTCAAGAATCTTGAGGAAAATGAAACTTCTTATCATTGACGAAGTAAGCATGGTTTCCAATGTCATGCTTGCCTTTGTGCATTTGAGAATGCAAGAAGTTCTCAAAACAGAGTATGATGTGTTATTTGGTGGCAAACACATCATTGTTTTCGGAGATCTTCTGCAGCTGACACCAGTGAAAGGGCAACCTGTGTTCAAAATGCTCACGCATGAAGATACCAGGAAGTGCCTAGGCAGCATTGGCAACGTCAATATATGGTTAAACTTCAATTATGCTGAACTGCATGAAAATATGCGTCAGGCGAAGGATGAAGTTTACAAGATTATTCTACAAGATGTTAGAATTGGAAAAGTGACCGAGCATGGGAAAGAAGCTTTACATGCACGATTACTGTCAAATTTATATCCAGAACAAGATGTTGTGCCTGAGAATATTTTTCAGAAAATTACTGAGAAGAAATCTGGAATTTGTTTGATGCCAACTCTTGCAGAATGTGCCAAATTCAACAACAAAATGTTGCATTTAGAAAAGCAAGAGATTGTGAAACTGGAAGCTATTGACAGAGTAGAGCATATGGGATCAACAATTATTTTGTCTGAGAATCTGAAAACAAAATTGGATTCATTAGAGAAGAGTATATCTAAAACTGCAGGTTTTGAAAAGACTCTGAATGTGTGCTTGAACTGCCGTATAATTTTAAGAAGGAATTTACATGTTGAAAGAGGTCTGGTAAATGGATCAATGGGTAATGTTGTTGATTTTGTAAAATACAGAAATAGAGATGGAATTGAATTTTTAAAAATTAAATTTGATGGCATTGAGGAAGTACAGCTAATTGGTCGTTGTTCTGCTAGATTTTTGCTTGTAAAAGACTTATATGTTCGCCGTAAGCAGTTTCCTGTTTGCTTGGCATATGCGGTGACAATCCATAAATCGCAAGGTTTAAGTGTAGACAGTGCATTGGTGAATATTGGCAGTTCTGTGTTCAAGGAGGGTATGGCATATGTGCATTGTCACGAGTTAGAACTTTATCGGGATTGTACTTGATTGAGTGTGATGTCACAAGCATTTGTGCGGATCTAGATTGTGTTAAGGAATACAATAGGTTAAGAAGAGAGTATGCGCCACATTTGCCTCAATATCCTTTGTTTGAGAAACGTGTGGTAGGCCGGAAACGAAGAAATGTGACCAATACTGGGGAGGTTGTAGCAAAAAGACGAAAAGTCGATGAACCTGAAATTATAAGCAGAAACAAAAAGGATTCTGTTGAAGATGTTGTTGGTTTTCAATTTGAAAACAGTTCTGGTGTCAACTGCTATGCTAATGTAGTGGTTAATGTTTTGTTTTCTCTAGAAAATGTAAAAGAAGATATTGTGGTCAATTCTGATCAAAGATTTTGCAGTTTGTTAAATTCTGTCTTAGAAAAATGTAGCACTGATAGAACAAACATAGAAAGTGTGTCTGAAATTCGAAATCTGTTAGACAGATGTTCAGGCCAAACACAATTCTCTCAAAATATTCAGCAAGATTGTCAGGAGTTTTTAATGTATATGCTTGATGTATTGCATGCTGAAGGTGTAGATGTAGATCAGCTGTTTGGGCTTTCTTATCAATGGCAGCATGACTGCGAGAACTGTAGGGTATCAAGTACTACTAGTGTAGACTCAGAAAGATTTATATATTTAACTTTGCCAGACAGGAAATCAGTCTCCTTTAATAAGCTAGTAAAAGCAGCTGATCACAACATGGAGTGTAGCCAATGTAAATCTGAAATGATGTCCACATTATTTATACGAACATATGGCCAGTATGTCATTTTAATGTTCCAACGATGTAGGCCTGATGGAACAAAATTGACAACTTTAATAAAAAATGTTGTGGCTTCGCAGTTGTCAATATCAGGAAGGATTTTTGTAACTGCAGCAATTATATATCATGACGGTACTTCAACAACATCAGGACATTACACAGCTTATTTAAAGTCTAGAAATGGCTGGTCATTCTGCAATGATTCTGTTTTAATTTTCAAAAAAAAATTGCCGTATGACCTTAAAAACTCTTACCTGGTGTTTTTAAAACCAAAATTTTAGGGAAAGAATCTCGGGATGTGCTCTGAGGAATTTCAAGAAGTTCTAATGGCTCCTACACGATTTGGCCTTGAGGATAAGTGTAGTTCAGAGACATAACTTCTAACCATAAGACTGGACGTCATGGAGAAATAAGTGCACTTTGAATGAGTTCAGAAAAACGATTTCTTTTTATAAGCTAATTGAAGCAGCCAATCAAAACATAGAGTAGAGGGAATGTAAGTCTGCAATGCTGTCTACTGTTTTACATTGCTTTGTGATTAAAAGTGATGTAGAGAATTAAATAATTGTAGTAGTCATAGAGGTAGTGTAAGTCTGCTTCATAGTAAGCAGTATCAGTGTCATAGGAAATGTAGAACATGACTGAGGAAGAAGGGGAAGATATTACTAGTCCAGGATTGTGAAAATGATCTTCAACATTTTAATTCTGAAAGTTGCGGAAATGCCAAATGACGGGATTGGCTTACAAGAAATCCAAGAGTTATAAATGGCTCTGACAAGATTTGGCCTTGTGGAAACTTGTGGTAGAGAGCAAGAAGTCATTTATTGTATGTAACATGTTTTTCAAAACGATGGAGGTTTTCTTTCAGAAAGTGGCGGGCTGAAAGTAATAACAGCACAACAGAGTGTAAGCTGTTCATAGGACATCCTTTGACGTCATGGAAAGTAAGTTAACTTTAAGGAGTTCTGAATTCTGATTTGTTATGTTGTATGGGTTTTTTAAACACAATCATTTTGATTGTGGTTTTTTTCCCCGCTGTTATATGATGAATACCTTCAAGTCACTGTTTTTAGTGAAATTTGATACATTCTGAGAACAGCAAAAATAAACCATTTAACATGTATAATTAATTCTGTACTGTTTCCATTTATGATGTACATTTAGAACTGTGTAGGAGGCATGGAGAAGGAGAGGCTTCTGTAAGTGTCAAAGTTCTTGCATACAGTGCTCATATTCTACGTAGTCTTTCATATGATAGACTACATTTCCACAATGAGATACCTAAGCAAAGGAAACACAGGTCATATGATTGTGGAATGAGCAAAAAAATGTGCATGTTTTTCAATTATATTACCTGTGTTTCCTAACATTACACACCACATTGTGTAGATGAGGTTTAGGCCTGTTCCTGGAGACAGAGGAGGTCTGACATTTGTTCAAGAGTGCAGTGGACATTACTCACTTCGTTGGTAGGCCTCCACATGTATTATCTTCTCTGTATTCTTCAACAAACCTAAATTCCATCTGCAACCCTGATTAGGACTTACCTGAAACAAATCTGTGGATAGGTTACACCTTATTGGCATCTTGAAACAATCATTTAAAATGTTAGGGTCAGATTTATGGTGGCCGTGCGCCTCTTTAACTCCATTGTGGGTCACTTTTGTGTAAAAGATGCACCATGTTGCAAGATAGGTTTCAGTTCATCTCCAGCAAGATACCATCAGTTTAAAATGTATATAATTAGCATTGTGTAGGGGGCATGCAGAAGCAAAAGCTTTTATAAGTGTCAAAGTTGTTGCATGCAGTGCTGCACTTCTAGGTACTGTTTAATATGCTGGACTACATCTGCACTATGAGATACCTAAGCAAAGGCAACACAGGTGATGTGATTGTGAAATGAGGAAAAGAAACTCCACATTTTTCAATTACATCACCTGTGTTTCCTAAGTTTATGAATGACATTGTGCAGATGAAGTTTAGGTCTGTCCACGGACACAGAAGAGGTCTGGCCTTTGTTCAAGAGTGAAGTGGACATGACTCACTTCATTGGTAGGCCTTCACATGTATTATGTCCTCTGTTCTCTTCAAACAACTCGAAATTTCATTTGGAACCCTGAGTAGGTCTCACCTCAAACAAACCTCTGGATAGGACACATCTTATTGGCATCCTGAAGCAATCATTTAAAATGTTAGTGTCTTGCGACACTTTTCTGAGACAACAGCAGTGCAAAAGATGCACCATGTTTTAAGATAGGCCTCACTTCATCTGCATCAAGATGCTGTTAGTTTAAAATGTATATCTTTAGGACTGTGTAGGGGGCCTGGAGAAGCAGAAGCTTCTGTCAGTGTCAAAGTTGTTGAAAAACTGTTTGTCCTTCAATCTTTTCCCTTGTCTTTTGTAATTTTTAAATACATGTTTTAATATTTTTCAAATGTTTGTTCTCTCTTTCACAGATTGAAAGTATAAAAACAAAAAGTGAGTAATTTAACGACAATTATAAGGTAAATGTTTTGTATTCTTTTCGTTACATTTCTATCACATTCACCTACTATTAGTTCCACAGCTTCATTTCTTTAACCCTCAGTTTCCTGCCTTTGCTACTTTCCTCATTCCTTTCTCTATTACCTACTTACTCAACTCCTTCCACTCTTTTTCTCAGTCCCTCTCTTCTCATAGTTCCTCACTCTTGTTCACTCACTCCGTCTCTATTACTCTTAGTGTCTTTGACTGATCACTTTTTCACTACTTTTTCATAATGCTTTCTCTGTGTAGTTGAAGCACACTAAGGGGCATATTATGAACACAGCCAATAAAATTATTGCTGTTTTTTTTGGCAGAAAACTGGTGCAAAAGTGGTTTTAGCGGCAGTTTTCTGCCGCAAAAGCGGCTTTGGTGACATATTTCTGCCGATAAAAGCTGCAAAACTTTTATTGCCTATGTTGATGATATGGCTCTATGTTATTTACATTTCTTTGCTGTTTCAATTAATCTTTTTCTGTTATTTTTTGTTTTCTGTTTTCTATTTTTTCTCTCTGTTATTCCCCATGTTTTAATCTTATTTTGAACATTCACTCACATTCTCCAAGAAACTCTTCTTTGTTATTGTTCTACTCTCTTTTTTTTCTTTCACTTCCTTATCTATTTTGTTTTCCACAATTATACCCTCTTCCGTCTTTTCTTCGGTAAATAGATCTATTAAACAGTATCTCTGGTTTACTCCCTATAGCTGTCTTTCTTTTAACATCACTCTCTGTTTAGTTTCCTTGTACTTACTCTTCTTTTTTTTTTTTTTTTTTGGTTCGCTTCCGGTTCGCGAACCGGGAAGCGAACTGGGAAGCGAACTAAAAGAAATAGAGCTTGCTAGAGTGCTAAACATTCTAGCAATTTTTTTTGAAAGGGGAGGAAGTTCTGAAAAGAACTTTTTTTTTAATGTTTTTGTTGTTTTATATATATATATTTTTTTTTTTTTACATTTTTTGTTTTTTTGTATTTTTTGAACAATTTTATATATTTTTTGGTTTTTTTTGGGGGGGGAAACAACAAAAAACAGGCATTGAAAAGGGCTCAACAGGAGCAAAAAAAAATTACTGTGTGGGGCGGTTAGGGCAATTATGATTGTTATAAGCCAGGTTGATGGAATTAATACTCATGTTACCACATGATATCAATGCACCGCAGTGCAGACAAGTATATTTCATATGCCCAAAATTCTCCTGGATGTTTGGCACGGTTTCCCGTGCCTCTGCTGCTGTCAATGATATTAACGATGTTGACCTGGCCACAGGAGTTGCTGTTGGGTTTTGTTCCATGTCACGAATTTCCGCCCGGCTGTAATTGAGTGGATGCCTCCTGCTCATGTGCCGATGCATGGTATAGTTCCCATAGCTATACTTTTTATCAGTCCCTCTTGATAATTAGTCTTTGCAAATGAGGCAGGTGACATACCTCGCATTCACTTTCTTCTGCCCTGGAGGGATTGAAAAAAACTGCCAAATGAAACTGGCTTTCCTATGGGAATCCCGGGGCACCTCTTCCAAGAACTGTGGTCCTTCTCTCTCCTCTTCCTCTATTTCTTCCTCTTCCTCCTCTGTGTTGGTGATGACCTGGGGAGGTGGTCCTCTCTTCCCATGAGGAGGTGGAGGTGGTGATGGGGGTGCACCAGCTGAAGCAAGTACTGAAGCCATTGCTCTACTATGAATAAAGGTCTTCCTCTCACAATGATGAAAGTCAGAGTGAGGAAAGAAGGAGGGGTTGTCATCATTTGGGAAAAACAATAGTTCTAAACCAATGAAAAGTGTTATTTTTAGGTCACCTGACCTAGCCTTACATGATTATGAAACCAAAAGTTAAATGAACCAATGAAAAGTTTTATTAACAAGTCACATGACCTCTCATGCTTATGTTACGTGCTACGGAACGCGCCCCAGATCGCTTCCGGGTCGCTGCGCTTCGCGCCTTGGTTCGCGTACCGGAGCACTTCCGGGTGCGCTAACGCAGCGCGTCATAAGACGCATTACGCGACAACGTGATACATCGCGCTTCCGCGACGCGTCACGATGTTGATTTCTAACGCGGCAGTTGCGCTAACGGAACGTTTACCGGTTCGCGGACCGGGTCGCGGCATCAAATTGAGCTAACGGAAAGCTTCCCAGTTCGCGAACCGGGAGCGAAACAAAAAAAATATTTAAAAAAAAATTATTAATAAACATATAAAATATATTTTTGGATTTAAAGAAGAATACATTTTACAGCTATAGATATTAGCTTTTAAAAAACCAATGAAATTCACTGAAAAAACCATAGGTTATAGACCATATATAGTTAGGAATTAGCATTTACAAAACCATGAAAATTCACTGAAAAAACCATAGGTTATAGACCATATATAGTTAGGAATTAGCATTTAAAAAACCTTATTTTACTCACACAAAACCATTGAAATTCCATATATAGTTAGTTGTACTAACTATATATCGCGCACCCGCAATCCACTGCTGATCATGTCACATATTACATCATTCATGACATGGTCAGTGACATCACTGATGACATCACTGATGACATCTCAAATGACATCACTGATGACATCACTGATGACATCTCAAATGACATCACTGATGACATCTCAAATGACATCACTGATGACATCACTGATGACATCTCATTTGACATTACTGATCACATCACTGATGACATCATTCATGTGATAATACGATGAACCTCTTCAGACTCTAATATAACCTTAGATACACTCAGTGTAAACATACACTCACAGACTGTCACTCATCCATGGAGTTACTCAGACACCTAGTCAGTCATGCAAAGAATCAATCACATTTCCATTTTCTCAACTATACAGTTATACACACCTTACTTATTCAAACATATACTAAAACATATTTACTCTCTTATACAATCCTGGATACAAGTTCACAATGATGCATACAGCCACTCACACATTCACTGGCTCCTATGCACAGTTATTTATATATGTCAACTCTCACATGTACTGTATTTTACATATGTACTTACTTTGACATGTAGCACTGAGATATCCATTCACTCACCAATACACTCATGCACACAGTCAACTGCCCATACAGCTGTTTCCACATGCACTTTTGAACCCATACATCTAGTGAATCAACTGCTCACACATATATGCACAGAGTCATACACCTCCCAGCCACCCACACACACACTCAGTCTCCCATACAAATGCTTGGGCAACCAATCAATAACCCATATAGTTACTCATATAGCTACTGATCAACACATGCAGCAGTTTACAGAACAACAGACATAATGATGCACAAATTAAGACAGTTTAGTCACTAACCCATGCATTCAGTGAGACACATTTAATCACTCACTCATACAGTCAGTCACGCACCTACTAAATCCTTCATCCAGACACTTCTACATCTACTCATTCTTCAATATGTAAAACATATTTAAACTTTACAGAAACACACAGTCACTGGACGATGTCATCAGTGATGTCATCAGTGATGTCATTTGAGATGTCATCAGTGATGTCATCAGTGATGTCATTTGAGATGTCATCAGTGATGTCATCAGTGATGTCACTGACCATGTCATGAATGATGTAATATGTGACATGATCAGCAGTGGATTGCGGGTGCGCGATATATAGTTAGTACAACTAACTATATATGGAATTTCAATGGTTTTGTGTGAGTAAAATAAGGTTTTTTAAATGCTAATTCCTAACTATATATGGTGTATAACCTATGGTTTTTTCAGTGAATATATATATATATGTATATATATATATATATGAAGTAAACGCCTCCTCTCAAAGAAAGAAGCAGGAGCCTCTACGGGGATTACAATGGCGAAGCTCTTTATTTCAAATTGCTGGCGGATGCGTTTCAGCCGGTGTGCCCTCTTCAGCGCCTGCAGTGGTGAAAACGGAAGTCCTCACGCTTTGCAGTTTAAAATGCACCCCACCGCACTGGATAGGTGCGAATGTCAGCTCCGCCCCTCAGCAAAAGAATCCTCAGGTGATGATGTGTAGGGTCCGAGAAGATCTACGGACTCCAATACCCAGGATGCACCAGTGGCTCCCAGGTGAGTAGTGCTGGGGGACGGTATTGGAAAAATCCAAAAAAATAGCTGTAGGAGAGGTGCTCTGCAAAGCGTTCTTGATCCCGCAAAATGAAACTGATAGTCTCGCCTTAGGTCCCCTAGACCCCATCAACCATTAGTCCGAGCACAAAAATAGCGTGAGCAGGAGGTGCATACAACCCGCCCTGGCTGAGAAAATGTCTCGCTGTGTCGCTGCAGATACTCGGACTGCCGGCGAGTCTGGAGATTTTCAGTACAATGAAGAAACACGCAATGCCGAAGCAGACTCCAGAATCTCCAGGCCACTTGTGATGGGGGGGCTCCTGAACCGCGCCTCTGGAAAGCGCGCAGCTAATATGAAATAAATGCCTCCTCTCAAAGAAAGAAGCAGGAGCCTCTACGGGGATTACAATGGCAAAGCTCTTTATTTCAAATTGATGGCGGATGCATTTCAGCCGGTGTGGCCTCTTCACCGCCTGCGGTGGTGAAAACGGAAGTCCTCACGCTCTGCAGTTTAAAATGCACCCCACCGCACTGGAATATATTTTGAGGACGTTCTTTGCATATTGACAGCGCGAGTGCCAGAGCGCGCTTCAAGAGGTTCCCGCACCGCAAGTTGGCCCTGGTCACGCTGGCTACTGCTTCGGTGGATTGTGCGTTTTCCAGGTGACTGGGAGGGCCGGGCCCACCCCTGGGCTCGGGAGGAGAAGAGACAGTGTTGGAGCCACTAGACTCCACGCCGGGCGAGATGGATTCCCAGACTTGCCCCTGCTAATTGGAACACTGGGACTTGGGGGTTGGTGCGGTCTTGGGAGCAGAGGAGGCATCGGCATTGGAGCAACAAGGTGTTCAATATCCCGCAAATTGTTTTCAACTTCCCCCGCATGACAACCAGAAAAAAACACAGTATTCTGGGACTTGTAGTACTGACGCACCTGGCATCCTACATGTTGTACCTACACCAGCACGAGCTTTCGTTTTGTGGGGGGCGGAGCTCATTAACACCTATCAGGAGGGGGCATGGTACTTAAACCTCGGATGACGCCCTTATCCTGTTCACACCATTGGCGCTGAGGAAGGCAGAGAAAGAAGCCGAAATGCATTCGCCCTACAGATGGTGATATTTTCAATAAAGAAGCCTCCACTGTCTCCCCTACTGTGGCCTCTTCTTCTTTTTTTGAGGAGGTTCTTTGCATATTGACAGCGCGAGTGCCAGAGCCCGCTTCAAGAGGCCGCCGCACCGCAAGTTGGCCCTGGTCACGCTGGCCACTGCTTCGGTGGATTGTGCGTTTTCCAGGTGACGGGGAGGGCCGGGGCCCACCCCTGGGCTCGGGAGGAGAAGAGGCAGTGTTGGAGCCACTAGACTCCACGCCGGACGAGATGGATTCCCAGACTTGCCCCTGCTAATTGGAACACCAGGACTTGGGGGTTGGTGCGGTCTGGGGAGCAGAGGAGGCATCGGCATTGGAGCAACAAGGTGTTCAATATCCCGAAAATTGTTTTCAACTTCCCCCGCATGACAACCAGAAAAAAACACAGCATTCTGGGACTTGTAGTACTGACACACCTGGCGTCCTACATGTTGTACCTACACCAGCACGAATTTTCGTTTTGTGGGGGGCGGACCCCATTAACACCTATCAGGAGGGAGCATGGTACTTAAACCTCGGATGACGCCCTTATCCTGTTCACACCATTGGCGCTGAGGAAGGCAGAGAAAGAAGCCGAAATGCATTCGCCCTACAGATGGTGATATTTTCAATAAAGAAGCCTCCACTGTCTCTCCTACTGTGGCCTCTTCTTCTTTTTTTGAGGAGGTTCTTTGCATATTGACGGCGCGAGTGCCAGAGCGCGCTTCAAGAGGCCCCCGCACCGCAAGTTGACCCTGGTCACGCTGGCTACTGCTTCGGTGGATTGTGCGTTTTCCAGGTGACTGGGAGGGCCAGGGCCCACCCCTGGGCTTGGGAGGAGAATAGGCAGTGTTGGAGCCACTAGACTCCACACCGGGCGAGATGGATTCCCAGAATTGCTCCTGCTTATTGGAACACCGGGACCTGGGGTTGGTGCGGTCTGGGGAGCAGAGGAGGCATCGGCATTGGAGCAACAAGGTGTTCAATATCCCGCAAATTGTTTTCAACTTCCCCAGCATGACAACCAGAAAAAAACACAGTATTCTGGGACTTGTAGTACTGACGCACCTGGCATCCTACATGTTGTACCTACACCAGCACGAGCTTTCGTTTTGTGTGGGGCGGAGCTCATTAACACCTATCAGGAGGGGGCATGGTACTTAAACCTCGGATGACGCCCTTATCCTGTTCACACCATTGGCGCTGAGGAAGGCAGAGAAAGAAGCCGAAATGCATTCGCCCTACAGATGGTGATATTTTCAATAAAGAAGCCTCCACTGTCTCCCCTACTGTGGCCTCTTCTTCTTTTTTTGAGGAGGTTCTTTGCATATTGACAGCGCGAGTGCCAGAGCCCGCTTCAAGAGGCCGCCGCACCGCAAGTTGGCCCTGGTCACGCTGGCCACTGCTTCGGTGGATTGTGCGTTTTCCAGGTGACGGGGAGGGCCGGGGCCCACCCCTGGGCTCGGGAGGAGAAGAGGCAGTGTTGGAGCCACTAGACTCCACGCCGGACGAGATGGATTCCCAGACTTGCCCCTGCTAATTGGAACACCAGGACTTGGGGGTTGGTGCGGTCTGGGGAGCAGAGGAGGCATCGGCATTGGAGCAACAAGGTGTTCAATATCCCGAAAATTGTTTTCAGCTTCCCCCGCATGACAACCAGAAAAAAACACAGCATTCTGGGACTTGTAGTACTGACGCACCTGGCGTCCTACATGTTGTACCTACACCAGCACGAACTTTCGTTTTGTGGGGGGCGGAGCTCATTAACACCTATCAGGAGGGGGCATGGTACTTAAACCTCGGATGACGCCCTTATCCTGTTCACACCATTGGCGCTGAGGAAGGCAGAGAAAGAAGCCGAAATGCATTCGCCCTACAGATGGTGATATTTTCAATAAAGAAGCCTCCTCTGTCTCCCCTACTGTGGCCTCTTCTTCTTTTTTTGAGGAGGTTCTTTGCATATTGACGGCGCGAGTGCCAGAGCGCGCTTCAAGAGGCCTCCGCACCGCAAGTTGGCCCTGGTCACGCTGGCTACTGCTTCGGTGGATTGTGCGTTTTCCAGGTGACTGGGAGGGCCGGGCCCACCCCTGGGCTCGGGAGGAGAAGAGGCAGTGTTGTAGCCACTAGACTCCGCGCCGGGCGAGATGGATTCCCAGACTTGCCCCTGCTAATTGGAACAATGGGACTTGGGGGTTGGTGCGGTCTGGGGAGCAGAGGAGGCATCGGCATTGGAGCAACAAGGTGTTCAATATCCCGCAAATTGTTTTCAACTTCCCCCGCATGACAACCAGAAAAAAATACAGCATTCTGGGACTTGTAGTACTGACACACCTGGCGTCCTACATGTTTTACCTACACCAGCACGAATTTTCGTTTTGTGGGGGGCGGACCCCATTAACACCTATCAGGAGGGAGCATGGTACTTAAACCTCGGATGACGCCCTTATCCTGTTCACACCATTGGCGCTGAGGAAGGCAGAGAAAGAAGCCGTAATGCATTCGCCCTACAGATGGTGATATTTTCAATAAAGAAGCCTCCACTGTCTCTCCTACTGTGGCCTCTTCTTCTTTTTTTGAGGAGGTTCTTTGCATATTGACAGCGCGAGTGCCAGAGCGCGCTTCAAAAGGCCCCCGCACCGCAAGTTGGCCCTGGTCACGCTGGCTACTGCTTCGGTGGATTGTGCGTTTTCCAGGTGACTGGGAGGGCCAGGGCCCACCCCTGGGCTCGGGAGGAGAATAGGCAGTGTTGTAGCCACTAGACTACACACCGGGCGAGATGGATTCCCAGACTTGCTCCTGCTAATTGGAACACCGGGACCTGGGGTTGGTGCGGTCTGGGGAGCAGAGGAGGCATCGGCATTGGAGCAACAAGGTGTTCAATATCCCGCAAATTGTTTTCAACTTCCCCCGCATGACAACCAGAAAAAAACACAGCATTCTGGGACTTGTAGTACTGACGCACCTGGCGTCCTACATGTTGTACCTACACCAGCACGAACTTTCATTTTGTGGAGGGCGGAGCTCATTAACACCTATCAGGAGGGGGCATGGTACTTAAACCTCGGATGACGCCCTTATCCTGTTCACACCATTGGCGCTGAGGAAGGCAGAGAAAGAAGCCGAAATGCATTCGCCCTACAGATGGTGATATTTTCAATAAAGTAGCCTCCACTGTCTAACCTACTGTGGCCTCTTCTTCTTTTTTTGAGGAGGTTCTTTGCATATTGACAGCGCGAGTGCCAGAGCATGCTTCAAGAGGCCCCCGCACAGCAAGTTGGCACTGGTCACGCTGGCTACTGCTTCGGTGGATTGTGCGTTTTCCAGGTGACTGGGATGGCCGGGGCCCACCCCTGGGCTCAGGAGGAGAAGAGGCAGTGTTGGAGCCACTAGACTCCACGCCGGGCGAGATGGATTCCCAGACTTGCCCCTGCTAATTGGAACACCGGAACTTGGGGGTTGGTGCGGTCTGGGGAGCAGAGGAGGCATCGGCATTGGAGCAACAAGGTGTTCAATATCCTGCAAATTGTTTTCAACTTCCCCCGCATGACAACCAGAAAAAAACACAGCATCCTGGGACTTGTAGTACTGACGCACCTGGCGTCCTACATGTTGTACCTACACCAGCACGAACTTTTGTTTTGTGGGGGGCGGAGCTCATTAACACCTATCAGGAGGGGGCATGGTACTTAAACCTCGGATGACGCCCTTATCCTGTTCACACCATTGGCGCTGAGGAAGGCAGAGAAAGAAGCCGAAATGCATTCACCCTACAGATGGTGATATTTTCAATAAAGAAGCCTCCTCTGTCTCCCCTACTGTGGCCTCTTCTTCTTTTTTTGAGGAGGTTCTTTGCATATTGACGGCGCGAGTGCCAGAGCGCGCTTCAAGAGGCCTCCGCACCGCAAGTTGGCCCTGGTCACGCTGGCTACTGCTTCGGTGGATTGTGCGTTTTCCAGGTGACTGGGAGGGCCGGGCCCACCCCTGGGCTCGGGAGGAGAAGAGGCAGTGTTGTAGCCACTAGACTCCGCGCCGGGCGAGATGGATTCCCAGACTTGCCCCTGCTAATTGGAACAATGGGACTTGGGGGTTGGTGCGGTCTGGGGAGCAGAGGAGGCATCGGCATTGGAGCAACAAGGTGTTCAATATCCCGCAAATTGTTTTCAACTTCCCCCGCATGACAACCAGAAAAAAACACAGTATTCTGGGACTTGTAGTACTGACGCACCTGGCATCCTACATGTTGTACCTACACCAGCACGAGCTTTCGTCTTGTGGGGGGCGGAGCTCATTAACACCTATCAGGAGGGGGCATGGTACTTAAACCCCGGATGACGCCCTTATCCTGTTCACACCATTGGCGCTGAGGAAGGCAGAGAAAGAAGCCGAAAATCATTCGCCCTACAGATGGTGATATTTTCAATAAAGAAGCCTCCACTGTCTCCCCTACTGTGGCCTCTTCTTCTTTTTTTGAGGAGGTTCTTTGCATATTGACAGCGCGAGTGCCAGAGCCCGCTTCAAGAGGCCGCCGCACCGCAAGTTGGCCCTGGTCATGCTGGCCACTGCTTCGGTGGATTGTGCGTTTTCCAGGTGACGGGGAGGGCCGGGGCCCACCCCTGGGCTCGGGAGGAGAAGAGGCAGTGTTGGAGCCACTAGACTCCACGCCGGACGAGATGGATTCCCAGCCTTGCCCCTGCTAATTGGAACACCGGAACTTGGGGGTTGGTGCGGTCTGGGGAGCAGAGGAGGCATCGGCATTGGAGCAACAAGGTGTTCAATATCCTGCAAATTGTTTTCAACTTCCCCCGCATGACAACCAGAAAAAAACACAGCATCCTGGGACTTGTAGTACTGACGCACCTGGCGTCCTACATGTTGTACCTACACCAGCACGAACTTTTGTTTTGTGGGGGGCGGAGCTCATTAACAGCTATCAGGAGGGGGCATGGTACTTAAACCTCGGATGACGCCCTTATCCTGTTCACACCATTGGCGCTGAGGAAGGCAGAGAAAGAAGCCGAAATGCATTCGCCCTACAGATGGTGATATTTTCAATAAAGAAGCCTCCTCTGTCTCCCCTACTGTGGCCTCTTCTTCTTTTTTTGAGGAGGTTCTTTGCATATTGACGGCGCGAGTGCCAGAGCGCGCTTCAAGAGGCCTCCGCACCGCAAGTTGGCCCTGGTCACGCTGGCTACCGCTTCGGTGGATTGTGCGTTTTCCAGGTGATTGGGAGGGCCGGGCCCACCCCTGGGCTCGGGAGGAGAAGAGGCAGTGTTGTAGCCACTAGACTCCGCGCCGGGCGAGATGGATTCCCAGACTTGCCCCTGCTAATTGGAACAATGGGACTTGGGGGTTGGTGCGGTCTGGGGAGCAGAGGAGGCATCGGCATTGGAGCAACAAGGTGTTCAATATCCCGCAAATTGTTTTCAACTTCCCCCGCATGACAACCAGAAAAAAACACAGCATTCTGGGACTTGTAGTACTGACACACCTGGCGTCCTACATGTTGTACCTACACCAGCACAAATTTTCGTTTTGTGGGGGGCGGACCCCATTAACACCTATCAGGAGGGAGCATGGTACTTAAACCTCGGATGACGCCCTTATCCTGTTCACACCATTGGCGCTGAGGAAGGCAGAGAAAGAAGCCGAAATGCATTCGCCCTACAGATGGTGATATTTTCAATAAAGAAGCCTCCACTGTCTCTCCTACTGTGGCCTCTTCTTCTTTTTTTGAGGAGGTTCTTTGCATATTGACAGCGCGAGTGCCAGAGCCCGCTTCAAGAGGCCGCCGCACTGCAAGTTGGCACTGGTCATGCTGGCTACTGCTTCGGTGGATTGTGCGTTTTCCAGGTGACTGGGATGGCCGGGGCCCACCCCTGGGCTCAGGAGGAGAAGAGGCAGTGTTGGAGCCACTAGACTCCACGCCGGGCGAGATGGATTCCCAGCCTTGCCCCTGCTAATTGGAATACCGGAACTTGGGGGTTGGTGCGGTCTGGGGAGCAGAGGAGGCATCGGCATTGGAGCAACAAGGTGTTCAATATCCTGCAAATTGTTTTCAACTTCCCCCGCATGACAACCAGAAAAAAACACAGCATCCTGGGACTTGTAGTACTGACGCACCTGGCGTCCTACATGTTGTACCTACACCAGCACGAACTTTTGTTTTGTGGGGGGCGGAGCTCATTAACACCTATCAGGAGGGGGCATGGTACTTAAACCTCGGATGACGCCCTTATCCTGTTCACACCATTGGCGCTGAGGAAGGCAGAGAAAGAAGCCGAAATGCATTCGCCCTACAGATGGTGATATTTTCAATAAAGAAGCCTCCACTGTCTCCCCTACTGTGGCCTCTTCTTCTTTTTTTGAGGAGGTTCTTTGCATATTGACAGCGCGAGTGCCAGAGCCCGCTTCAAGAGGCCGCCGCACCGCAAGTTGGCCCTGGTCACGCTGGCCACTGCTTCGGTGGATTGTGCGTTTTCCAGGTGACGGGGAGGGCCGGGGCCCACCCCTGGGCTCGGGAGGAGAAGAGGCAGTGTTGGAGCCACTAGACTCCACGCCGGACGAGATGGATTCCCAGACTTGCCCCTGCTAATTGGAACACCAGGACTTGGGGGTTGGTGCGGTCTGGGGAGCAGAGGAGGCATCGGCATTGGAGCAACAAGGTGTTCAATATCCCGAAAATTGTTTTCAGCTTCCCCCGCATGACAACCAGAAAAAAACACAGCATTCTGGGACTTGTAGTACTGACGCACCTGGCGTCCTACATGTTGTACCTACACCAGCACGAACTTTCGTTTTGTGGGGGGCGGAGCTCATTAACACCTATCAGGAGGGGGCATGGTACTTAAACCTCGGATGACGCCCTTATCCTTTTCACACCATTGGCGCTGAGGAAGGCAGAGAAAGAAGCCGAAATGCATTCGCCCTACAGATGGTGATATTTTCAATAAAGAAGCCTCCTCTGTCTCCCCTACTGTGGCCTCTTCTTCTTTTTTTGAGGAGGTTCTTTGCATATTGAGGGCGCGAGTGCCAGAGCGCGCTTCAAGAGGCCTCCGCACCGCAAGTTGGCCCTGGTCACGCTGGCTACTGCTTCGGTGGATTGTGCGTTTTCCAGGTGACTGGGAGGGCCGGGCCCACCCCTGGGCTCGGGAGGAGAAGAGGCAGTGTTGTAGCCACTAGACTCCGCGCCGGGCGAGATGGATTCCCAGACTTGCCCCTGCTAATTGGAACAATGGGACTTGGGGGTTGGTGCGGTCTGGGGAGCAGAGGAGGCATCGGCATTGGAGCAACAAGGTGTTCAATATCCTGCAAATTGTTTTCAACTTCCCCCGCATGACAACCAGAAAAAAACACAGCATCCTGGGACTTGTAGTACTGACGCACCTGGCGTCCTACATGTTGTACCTACACCAGCACGAACTTTTGTTTTGTGGGGGGCGGAGCTCATTAACACCTATCAGGAGGGGGCATGGTACTTAAACCTCGGATGACGCCCTTATCCTGTTCACACCATTGGCGCTGAGGAAGGCAGAGAAAGAAGCCGAAATGCATTCGCCCTACAGATGGTGATATTTTCAATAAAGAAGCCTCCTCTGTCTCCCCTACTGTGGCCTCTTCTTCTTTTTTTGAGGAGGTTCTTTGCATATTGACGGCGCGAGTGCCAGAGCGCGCTTCAAGAGGCCTCCGCACCGCAAGTTGGCCCTGGTCACGCTGGCTACTGCTTCGGTGGATTGTGCGTTTTCCAGGTGACTGGGAGGGCCGGGCCCACCCCTGGCCTCGGGAGGAGAAGAGGCAGTGTTGTAGCCACTAGACTCCGCGCCGGGCGAGATGGATTCCCAGACTTGCCCCTGCTAATTGGAACAATGGGACTTGGGGGTTGTTGCGGTCTGGGGAGCAGAGGAGGCATCGGCATTGGAGCAACAAGGTGTTCAATATCCCGCAAATTGTTTTCAACTTCCCCAGCATGACAACCAGAAAAAAACACAGTATTCTGGGACTTGTAGTACTGACGCACCTGGCATCCTACATGTTGTACCTACACCAGCACGAGCTTTCGTTTTGTGTGGGGCGGAGCTCATTAACACCTATCAGGAGGGGGCATGGTACTTAAACCTCGGATGACGCCCTTATCCTGTTCACACCATTGGCGCTGAGGAAGGCAGAGAAAGAAGCCGAAATGCATTCGCCCTACAGATGGTGATATTTTCAATAAAGAAGCCTCCACTGTCTCCCCTACTGTGGCCTCTTCTTCTTTTTTTGAGGAGGTTCTTTGCATATTGACAGCGCGAGTGCCAGAGCCCGCTTCAAGAGGCCGCCGCACCGCAAGTTGGCCCTGGTCACGCTGGCCACTGCTTCGGTGGATTGTGCGTTTACCAGGTGACGGGGAGGGCCGGGGCCCACCCCTGGGCTCGGGAGGAGAAGAGGCAGTGTTGGAGCCACTAGACTCCACGCCGGACGAGATGGATTCCCAGCCTTGCCCCTGCTAATTGGAACACCGGAACTTGGGGGTTGGTGCAGTCTGGGGAGCAGAGGAGGCATCGGCATTGGAGCAACAAGGTGTTCAATATCCTGCAAATTGTTTTCAACTTCCCCCGCATGACAACCAGAAAAAAACACAGCATCCTGGGACTTGTAGTACTGACGCACCTGGCGTCCTACATGTTGTACCTACACCAGCACGAACTTTTGTTTTGTGGGGGGCGGAGCTCATTAACACCTATCAGGAGGGGGCATGGTACTTAAACCTCGGATGACGCCCTTATCCTGTTCACACCATTGGCGCTGAGGAAGGCAGAGAAAGAAGCCGAAATGCATTCGCCCTACAGATGGTGATATTTTCAATAAAGAAGCCTCCTCTGTCTCCCCTACTGTGGCCTCTTCTTCTTTTTTTGAGGAGGTTCTTTGCATATTGACGGCGCGAGTGCCAGAGCGCGCTTCAAGAGGCCTCCGCACCGCAAGTTGGCCCTGGTCACGCTGGCTACTGCTTCGGTGGATTGTGCGTTTTCCAGGTGATTGGGAGGGCCGGGCCCACCCCTGGGCTCGGAAGGAGAAGAGGCAGTGTTGTAGCCACTAGACTCCGCGCCGGGCGAGATGGATTCCCAGACTTGCCCCTGCTAATTGGAACAATGGGACTTGGGGGTTGGTGCGGTCTGGGGAGCAGAGGAGGCATCGGCATTGGAGCAACAAGGTGTTCAATATCCCGCAAATTGTTTTCAACTTCCCCCGCATGACAACCAGAAAAAAACACAGCATTCTGGGACTTGTAGTACTGACACACCTGGCGTCCTACATGTTGTACCTACACCAGCACGAATTTTCGTTTTGTGGGGGGCGGACCCCATTAACACCTATCAGGAGGGAGCATGGTACTTAAACCTCGGATGACGCCCTTATCCTGTTCACACCATTGGCGCTGAGGAAGGCAGAGAAAGAAGCCGAAATGCATTCGCCCTACAGATGGTGATATTTTCAATAAAGAAGCCTCCACTGTCTCTCCTACTGTGGCCTCTTCTTCTTTTTTTGAGGAGGTTCTTTGCATATTGACAGCGCGAGTGCCAGAGCGCGCTTCAAGAGGCCCCCGCACCGCAAGTTGACCCTGGTCACGCTGGCTACTGCTTCGGTGGATTGTGCGTTTTCCAGGTGACTGGGAGGGCCAGGGCCCAACCCTGGGCTTGGGAGGAGAATAGGCAGTGTTGGAGCCACTAGACTCCACGCCGGGCGAGATGGATTCCCAGAATTGCTCCTGCTTATTGGAACACCGGGACCTGGGGTTGGTGCGGTCTGGGGAGCAGAGGAGGCATCGGCATTGGAGCAACAAGGTGTTCAATATCCCGCAAATTGTTTTCAACTTCCCCCGCATGACAACCAGAAAAAAACACAGCATTCTGGGACTTGTAGTACTGACGCACCTGGCGTCCTACATGTTGTACCTACACCAGCACGAACTTTCGTTTTGTGGAGGGCGGAGCTCATTAACACCTATCAGGAGGGCGCATGGTACTTAAACCTCGGATGACACCCTTATCCTGTTCACACCATTGGCGCTGAGGAAGGCAGAGAAAGAAGCCGAAATGCATTCGCCCTACAGATGGTGATATTTTCAATAAAGAAGCCTCCACTGTCTAACCTACTGTGGCCTCTTCTTCTTTTTTTGAGGAGGTTCTTTGCATATTGACAGCGCGAGTGCCAGAGCGCGCTTCAAGAGGCCCCCGCACAGCAAGTTGGCACTGGTCATGCTGGCTACTGCTTCGGTGGATTGTGCGTTTTCCAGGTGACTGGGATGGCCGGGGCCCACCCCTGGGCTCGGGAGGAGAAGAGACAGTGTTGGAGCCACTAGACTCCACGCCGGGCGAGATGGATTCCCAGACTTGCCCCTGCTAATTGGAACACCGGAACTTGGGGGTTGGTGCGGTCTGGGGAGCAGAGGAGGCATCCGCATTGGAGCAACAAGGTGTTCAATATCCTGCAAATTGTTTTCAACTTCCCCCGCATGACAACCAGAAAAAAACACAGCATCCTGGGACTTGTAGTACTGACACACCTGGCGTCCTACATGTTGTACCTACACCAGCACGAACTTTTGTTTTGTGGGGGGCGGAGCTCATTAACACCTATCAGGAGGGGGCATGGTACTTAAACCTCGGATGACGCCCTTATCCTGTTCACACCATTGGCGCTGAGGAAGGCAGAGAAAGAAGCCGAAATGCATTCGCCCTACAGATGGTGATATTTTCAATAAAGAAGCCTCCACTGTCTCCCCTACTGTGGCCTCTTCTTCTTTTTTGAGGAGGTTCTTTGTATATATTTATATATATATATATATATATATATATATATATATATATATATATATATATATATATATATATATATATATATATATATATCCTACTGGCGGACGCCAGTAGGTAGTTATAGGTTAGGACCTACTTTCCATAGGAAATCCACAACATTCTATTTGGAATAATTTTGGTGTCAGTGAACGAATCTTCGCGAATTTCTCCAAGAAAATTGCCTGCTTGGTTCCGCTCCTTCCTTGAAAGTTTGGGAGTGATTCGTCAAGTGGGGGCTGAGAAAAAAGAGGGATCACAAAACGTGTTTTCCCTATGCAATTTTCCATAGGGACCTTTAGCCAAATTTGGCAGAGAGGTAGAGTTTGGTTCGCAGATTGTGCTTTTTGTTAGTGTAAATCCGTTCAGTAGTTCCTTAGCAAAGTACAAGTAAAATCAAGTGATATCTAGAGACGGAGTACAGCACGTGTACGGAATTCCGTACAATTACGAGCACGAGTTGCATGCTGATTGGCTGTCAACTGTGCGGGAACACTCCAAACCAGGAAGTGTTGGCAGCCATCTTGTTCGTCACTAGAAGAGACTCACAAGAAAACAGTAAAACAAAGTTGAGAAATAAGGAAAGGGGGCAGGGTAGAAACATAGACCCCCTGAGAAGCCTAGACCCTCTAGGCTTGCTCAGGGGGTTGTACATGTATCCTTAGGCTCAATAATTTTTTTTTTTTTTAAATAAAAAATCGGGGGTACGCATATGGTATACGTACACGGTGGAAAAGGGAAATAAAAAATAGAAGTCTGTTTTATTCATTGGTCCGGGGGCGGCAAATTTCGGGGGCAATTTTTTTCATAGTGGGGGGCTTGTAAGGTGCCCTGAGACTCGGAGAACGCCACCCCTCTGTAGTTTTATTTAGAAGTATGCGGGGGGGTTATGATCCTCTTCCCCTTAGTCTCGGGGACCGTCACCCAGACAAGGCTATTTTTTTTTTTAAATATTTGGTTTTTAAAAAAGTGTTTTCAGCTCTCCCTCTCTCTCTCTCCCCTTACACATCGCGGGGACCACCACCTTCCTGGAGCAGTAATATGTAAAATGATCTTTCAGCTCCGGGTACCTGCACTCCCCGGGGTTGTTTAATGTTGGGAGGGGGTCGCGCTGCTCCCCTCCTGCAACCCTTGGTGGCCCTGGGGTCCACCATCTCCCAGGGCCGGTTCTTGCAGTGTCTCGGGGTGCGTACTTCCGGAACACTGCTGTTTGGTATGGTAGTACAAAAGGCGGTGGTGATGGATTCAGCCCTAGATCTGTTGACTGGGTGTGAGTGTTTGATTGGTTCAGATGCTCTGTCCATCACCACCCTCTTTTGTACCACAAGTTGGCAGAGTATGCTCAGACGTGAGTCCCTTGCTCACTTTGCCACTGGATTCAAGCAAGCCGGGCTGAAGATGGCTGAAATGCCAGAAACTGGTCCTCTGAAGCTTGTTTCCGTTCCAGGGAGGCATGGCTTGGCAGTTCGGGCTGGACTGTTCCCATGAGGCACAGGGTCAGACTGATTTGCATATGGCCATGTCTGAACTGGGGTGGCAGAGTGGGCTAAAGAACGGTGATGGATTAAACTCAGATCTGTTGACTGGGTGTGAGTGTTTGATTGGTTCAGATGCTCCGTCCATCACCACCCCCTTTTGTACCAGTTTAGTATGGTAGGTCGGTACCGTCGCCGCGTTCACTTTACCACAGGAAACCGCTTTCCTATTTGAAAAAGAGAGCAAGTTAATGTGTTCTCTCTTTCAAGAAAGCAGATTGTTTTTCGAGAAAGAGAGCGGCATATAAGGTGATGTCTCTGTTAAAAGAATGCGGACTCATGAAGGACGCGGGGAGCCGTCTGTGATCGTGGGGGCATTGGGGTAAAAAAAAAAAAAGTTATTTTTAAGAACTAACTTTAGTGGTCAAAAAAAGGGCTATATTTCTATGATAGTATGTAAAACGTTCCGGGTTTTTTTTTGTGCACCAGTTGTACTCTACGCATGCGCAGCCTCGTTTCCAAGCCCACGTTTTTTTGTTTTTCTTCAAGTTCGCCAAGCAAACCTCTCCTCATTTCAGGTATTAAATTTGCCGCTTTCTTTTCCCGGGCCGTGTGTGTCATCCGCTGCTATACTTTTGTAATATATTAATAAACATATTGTATCTATATTTATTTGAAATGTAGTGTTGAGGCGCCAAACGTTGATTACATACTCCGTCCAGTGCCATTTTAGTAGTTTTCCTCCGTTATTTTTATTATACCTGTTACTTTCGTTTTACCCTCCGCATATTTTCTCTGTGATCGATGAGATTTCCTGCCACAGACACCACGGTATTTGTCCTTGGCCTCCGATCTTATCAGACTTGGTTACACGTATACCTAGAAACTAATTTGAAGGACGTACTCTCTACGCATGCGCAGCCTTGTTTCCAAGTGCACGTTTTTTTTCTTTTTCTTCAAGTTCGCCAAGCAAACCTCTCCTCATTTCAGGTATTACATTTGCCGCTTTCTTTTCCCGGGTTGAGTGTGTCATCCGCTGCTATACTTTTGCAATATATTAATAAATATATTCTATTTATATTTATTTGAAATGTAGTGTCGAGGGGCCAAACGTTGATTACATACTCCGTCCACCGCCATTTTAGTTGTTTTCTTCTGTTATTTTTATTATACCTGTTACTTTCATTTTACCTTCCGCATATTTTCTCTGTGATCGATGAGATTTCCTGACACAGATAGCACGGTGTTTGTCCTTGGCCTCCGATCTTATCAGACTTGGTCACATGTATACCTAGAAACTAATTTGAAGGAGGTGAGGCACAGCCATTACAATGCGTGTTTGTGAACACAAAGACATTATGATTATGCGTTTATCATGCGTGGTAAATGCAAACTAGTTGTAAAAGCATGTGTGGTAAAGCCATATGCGTGATAATGGCTTTGGGGTGACGATCAGGCGTTGTAATGGCTGTTTTCCCCAGGACACTGCAGAGACCTGGTCTGGGCGTGGTGCACTCCAGGGCACCAGGCGGAGGGCCACGCAGCCCCTATCATACAATGGAGAAGTCTTTGTGGGGTTATTGTTTCTGTGGTTTGAGGGGCGTCTTTGAGGCGCACACACTTAATTTTGTAGGGAGGTAGGCATTTCATGAGGAAATGTCGCAAGAGGTTTGTACATGTGGGACACATTGTTTCGTATTAGTTTGATTTCATTACCATGTTGTAGTGTATCCAGAGGAAATATAAGTCAGTACTTTTCAATCCTAGTCTTGACCATATTACTATAGTACTTCAACATTATAAATATTATTTGTATTGTGGGTCGTCACCCCCCCACAAAGAAAAAGCAGAGTGTAGTTTTTATATTAAGTTTTATTAAAAAATAACTGTAAACGAAACTTAATGCTAACTATATTATAAACAATTAGAAAAATAACTTTAAAAAACACAATACTATAAACAAATTGTGAAGTTGACTCCAAAAGATGTACGATTGGTAATCTGAAAAACAAAAAAGAAAATTAGAGTTTAGAATTATGTAGATGTGACTAAATGAGCTGAAGCATTACAAGTCAAGGTACCACTGCGATTTTACGTGTGCAGTGTGCCTAGTACATTTCAGTTGCATTATAGTGCCGTGTTCAAGTGGTGTGTATATGGAAGTGCCTACTGCGTTAGTGACACAAAAGTGGCAGAACGGGATTGTAAATATGACGACTTATTTCTAATGCATTGCAATGAAGGCATCGTATATCTAGGCCTCTGTGCTTACCGTTGTATAAACACTGCGGCCAAACACTGCGGCCAGTGGAATTCACAACTTCAGTTTAGGTGTTCTTCTACAAGTCAAAGGAGACAGCAGTGTCTATAAGTTTAAAAGACAAAGAGAAATGATGTCACAGAGAGTGAGAGAGAGAGAGAGAGAAAAAACAACATTAAAACTGTCTCGCAGGTTGTGTTGAGATTTTTTCTTGAAAAGTCAGATGTAGATTTAGAAGCTGCTTTTGTCACTTTTCCCATGTTAAAAATGATAGAAAAGTGGCGTAATAAGCTTGTAGATCTGTTTGTCAGACTGTTGTAACCTATCTGTTGTCACTGCTCGGAGGTAATTATACATTTTACACAGTGAAGCTGCTGCACACTGCCGATTGTCTACTTTCACAAATGAAGGTAACACTACAGTTTTACGTGTGCAGTGTGCCTTGTACATTTCAGTTCCGTTATAGTGCCGCTTTCAAGTGGTGTCTATATGGAAGTGCCTATTGCGTTAGTGACACAAAAGTGGCAGAACGGGATTGTAAACAGGCCGACTTATTTCTAATGCATTGTAATGAAGGCTTTGTATATTTAGGCCTCTGCTTAGCGTTGTATACACACTGCGGGCAAACACTGCGGCCAGTGGAATTCACAACTTAAAGAAAGCTTAGCTTCTATACGTCAAAGCAGACAGCATTTTCTATAAGTTTAAAAAGGAAAGAGAAATGATGTCACAGAGAGTGAGAGAGAGAAAACAACATTAAAACTGTCTCGCAGAGTTTGGAGTTGCGATTTTTTCTTGAAAAGTCAGACGTAGATTTACAAGCTTCTTGCGTCACTTTTCCCATGTTAAAAGTGACAGAAAAGTGGCGTAATAAACTTGTAGATCTGTTTGTCAGACTGTTGTAACCTATCTGTTTTCACTGCTTGGAGTTAATTATACATTTTACACAGTGAAGCTGCTGCACACTGCCGAATGTCTCCTTTCACAAATGAAGGTAACACTACAGTTTTACCTGTGCAGTGTGCCTAGTACATTTCAGTTCCGTTATAGTGCCGCGTTCAAATGGTGTCTATATGGAAGTGCCTATTGCGTTAGTAACACAAAAGTGGCAGAACGGGATTGTAAATAGGCCGACTTATTTCTATTGCATTGTAATGAAGGCATTGTATATTTAGGCCTCTGTGCTTACCGTTGTATAAACACTGCGGCCAGTGGAATTCACAACTTGAAGACACCTTTGCTTCTACACGTCAAAGCAGACAGCATTTTCTATAAGTTTAAAAGAGAAAGAGAAATGATGTCACAGAGAGTCATTGAAAGATGGTGGTCTATGTGTGGAAGAAGCCTTCACTGTATTCAAGAGAATTAATCATTTCAATATAGATAACGTTGTATGGAGCAGAGTGGAGATAGCAAAGTCCAAAACTTAAAAAAAAAAGAGAGAGAAACGATGTGAGAGAGTGAGAAAGCATAAGGGAAAAAAGGACATTAAAACATGGGAGAGACACACACGACAGGGCAGGTGTACGTGAAGCCAGAGGCGCAACCACAGTCAAAAATATCGGGGGTGTGGGGGCTAGAAAAAATTTGGGGTGGGGGCTTAAGTTCAAGCAAGAGTGGAGCTGCAGGGGGGAGATATCAAAGTCTCATTAACTAGCAAAATGTGTTTGAAAGACCTGTGACGTACTTGGGTGCGACTGTGTGTGGGCCCAGGAAGCTATCTGATCCTACCTGAAGCCCCGTTAGCCCAATGTTTTTTTTGACGCTTGGTGCATACTACAGATTCTCTCCTTTGACAGATAAGTTATCGTTGTTTCAGAAACAAGCTTCTTTGCTCACCTTGTGCTATTGCCTTTGTCCGTGTTACATAATCTATCGTGATGCTGGACATCTAAAAGATATTAAAAGAAAGATGTTACGATTGGGAATTGTTACAATATTCATTTGGAGTTAGATAATATCGCGCTTTTATAGACGCGTTGATTGTCACATTTCTACGAACTATTTGTATTGTGAATATATTCCGGACATTTCAGCGATTAGAAAAACGTTATTGCTATTGGAAAAAAAAAATGTACACATGAAAATTAATAGCTTATGTAGGAGTACGTTTGTCTAAAATACTAAGTTGCATTTTTGTATGTTTTCAGCTACAACCCTTTGACTCCTTCCGATGCATACTCAAGCCTCACTGCTCACATTTTCGGGGAACAGACACCTTCTTCATGATGTACTCCAGATCTCCAACAAAGAAGTCTCATACATGGTGCCGAGTCTTGATATCTGTATGGCTAATGACATACTCGCGCTCCCATCATCATCATCGTGGGTTCTTCACCCGCTCAGTGCTTTGGGCACCACTAACTCAGTGACCAAAGAGGCCACGCATGTGGTAGTAGGCCCCTTGTTCGGTGCTTTGGGAACAACTCTAAAATGGCGTACAACGCGTGCGCTCTGTCTCTTTTATACATAGGGTCACGTGTGTAGTGACGGATGCGCTGAATGAGTGTGGTGTGGGTGTATAGCAGCCATGAGGGAGTGTGTGTGTGTCGATCTGACAACTAGACCTGCAACTAAGAAATCACTACAATGGAAATTTGGCCCTTGTACTGTTGTTGTGTTTTCCTGGTGGAGTAAGAGTGGCTTTCTTTTTTCTGTGTGAGGTTACAATATAGTCACTATGTATGTAGCCTATTTTGTGACGCATTTTATTGTATAATGCGTTTCAAAAACTAGTTGTGGTAGGGTGCTTTTAAATTAAACTGTGAAGGGTGCTCACGAGTTTGTTGAGTGTAGAGGTATTTTTCTTTTCTATTTTCTATTCTATTAGAATTGTGCTGACTTTTCTCCTTTAGCGTGCAGTACTATATTATTTTATAAAATGTATAACTGTTGAAATCATCTTTGAAAGTAGAATGGAAGCATGTAAACTGCTGTCTGTGACGAAAAGCATTATCGGCTCCCACAGGAAGTGGGGAGCCGGGTGGGACCGTGGAGGCCTTGGGGCTCTTCCTACGGTCTGCAACGTTACATTTGAGCCCCGGGGGATGGGGTTCTTCAGGGATTATGAAAAATTAGTGATAGACACAATTTTTTTTATGTTAGATTTATCGTACGCGTACCAAGCACGTATGGACGACGTACGGTGCCAAGATTGGAAGTCGTCCCGTAAGCGTACTGAAGGAAGAAAAAGAAGAATATTTTAAAGATATTTATGAAGTGTATGTGTTTAGATGTTGGATGGCTCTAAAAAGAGCCCTTGTGTTTTTTGGTAGATTTTAGTACCTACAAGTAAGTACCAATGCAGAGTCTAAAGTTCAAGAGGAAGACTCTGTTTCCCTCAATCTGTAAAATGTACACCGTCTCTCCTATAGATGTCATGCATATTAAAATGCAGATTGTTGTGGTAGATGGACCCCATTCTATAGTCTCGGAGAAAGGCAGAAACAGATTTATTCACATTTTCCTAGCTTTTTCAATCTGTGGACAATAGTGGTTGGACCGATTCTATTTCTGCCTTCACATATATTAGAATATACTAGGGCAGTTTTGGGGAACAGTGTCATCAATTGTGCACAGGTGTCCTCCATAAGCATTTCCAGTCCTACTCGTGTCAAAGTGCCTAGGTCATTGTCACCACAGTGCACAATTATGAGGCCAGGGTGTTGGAGATGCAAAAAGGATTTCACCAATGGTATCAATTGGTGCCACTTTAATCCTCTCTGTCCAATCCATTTAATGTCTACATTTGGTAAACTTAGGTCTTTGTGAATTCTTTTCCGTTCTGCGTACCTTTGACTCCAGAAAATATAGCTGTGTCCCACAATCCACACTATAAGCATCTTGAAGAGAGGTCTGGATGCACTCTGTAAATGAAATGGTCGTTTGAAAAGTAAGATTTTTTCATAAATGGTGGACAAAATGCAGTTTTGAAAAAAGAAAAGGAATGATTAGTTGTTCGAGAACATTCTACACTAAGCTAGGATGAATGTTTCTGTGTTTTAAAAGCCTGATTTTTATTGTTTAAGAAAAACTGATAGAAAAGAACGTTACATACGATAAGGTGGTATATTCTCAAGTCAAGCACACTTGCTGTTTTAATTTGCAACAATGTATGATGAACTTTTCACCTGTGTGCTCAGTTTTACATGGTAACTGGCAGATTGTGGAATGGGGAAGGGTTGAAAGTTTTGTCAGTTGGAAAGGGTGCAAAAGTTCAAGCAATATAAAAGTGTGTTACGTTTTGTTGTAATGTGGAAATAAATGTGATTTTTTATTTATTTGTATATGTGTGTAGATTGACAAGAAAAGTTTGCTATTTGGTATTGGACTTCCTGACCCCATAGGACTTCTTAGGGGGGTTTATAATGATCCAAAGGTCAAAATGTTTGATAGCCTTTGTTGAGCCTTTGATGGCTCTGGGGACCACCCCCTTCCAGGGCGGCTCCTGTAGTGTTACGGGGTGCCTATCCCTGGGATACTGCTGTTTGCTATGGTAGGGTGAGAGTTTTCTTTCAAGTAGGAAAGCAGATTGCTTTTCGTCTGAGCGAGCACCATGTAAGCTGGTCTCTCTGACAAAAAGCAATGCCGGCTCCTGAAGGACGCAGGGAGCCGGATGGGACCGTGGGGGTTTTGGGGCTTCCCCCACGGTGGTGAACGTTATATTTGAGCCCCGGAGGATGGCGTCCCCGGGATTGAAAAAAATGAATACAAAATATATATTTTACAGATATGTATCAAGTTTATGTGTTTATATGTTGGTTCTTTGTAATGAGACGTTTTCTTTTTATCTGTATTTATAATTAAGTTATTATAGATAGTCTAAAATTGTTGAGGAGCAGTGTTGTATACAGTGCTGAACTTTTGACCTCTGTTGACAGTTGACTTTTGCATGATTTGTTGGGGGTAGGGTGGAAAGTTATGTCAGTTGGAAAGATTTGAAATGTTAAAGCAATGGATATGTGTGTTTCGTTTTGAAATAATGTGTGAAGGATTTTTATTGGTTATTTATATGTATGTATGTGTAAAATGAGAGGGAAAATGTTCCATTTCGTGGTTCTGGTGCAAGCACCGAACTAGAGAGATTCTGTATAAGAATATCTACTGTGTGAGTGGCATTCTTCTTAATCTACAAATCAATTTGAAAGGTAAGTTGATAAACTGTATGGGAATGTATGTGGTGCATCTTTGTACATTAAGGAATTATGGGGCATATTATCAAGACAGGTGATAAAATTATTGCCACTTAATCGGCAGAAAACTGCCGATAAAGCAGCGATAATGGGCTTGATAATATGCTGTATGCAATTCCAATCGAAGCCTATGTTAGATGTGAGGGGCTTCAAGTGGAATTGCATGGAGCATATTATAAAGGCCATTATCGCTGCTTTATCGGCAGTTTTCTGCCGATTAAGCGGCAATCATTTTATCGTCTCTCTTGATAATATGCCCCTATATTCGTACCTTGTTAAACGTTTTATAGTAGTAAATGTGTTATGCTATAATGAATGCTGTTATGTTTTATTGCTTAATATCACATTGTGGTACAAAAGGGGGTAGTGATGGATGGAGCATCTGAACCAATCAAACACTCACACCCAGTCAACAGATCTGGGTTTAATCCATCACCGTTCTTTAGCCCACTCTGCCACCCCAGTTCAGACATGGCCATATGCAAATCAGTCTGACCCTGTGCCTCATGGGAACAGTCCAGCCCGAACTGCCAAGCCATGCCTTCCCTGGACCGGAAACAAGCTTCCGAGGACAGGTTTCTGGCATTTCAGCCGTCTTCAGCTTGCTTGAATCCAGTGGCAAAGTGAGCAAGGGACTTATGGCGAACAAAGTGGTACACAAGGTGGGTGGTGATGGACCGGTCCTAGGATGCTTGATTCCGGTCCAGGAAAGACATGGCTTGGCAGTTCGGGCTGGACTGTTCCCATGAGGCACAGGGTCAAGGCTGATTTGCATATGGCCATGTCTGAACTGGGGTGGTGTGGAGTGCAAAAAAACGATGGATTTAGGCCCAGATCTCTGTACTGGGGTGAATGAATGACATTGTTCTGCATTCTGTCCATCAACTGTTGTTTTGCATTTGTCACCCCGAGTGGGATGGGTATGCTCAGACGTGAGTCCCATGCTCTCCACACCACTGGAGTCAAGCTATCCTGGCTGAAGACGGCTGATAGCCAGAAACCGGTCCTAGGACGCTTGATTCCAGTCCAGGGAAGACATGGCTTGGCAGTTCGGATTGGACTGTTCTCATGAGGCACAGGGTCAAGGCTGATTTGCATATGGCCGTATCTGAGCTGGGGTGGTGTGGAGTGCAAAAAAAAAAAACTATGGATTTAGGCCCAGATCTCTGTACTGGGGTGAATGTATGACATTGTTCTGCATTCTGTCCATCAACTGTTGTTTGGCATTTGTCACCCCGAGTGGTATGGGTATGCTCAGACGTGAGTCCCATGCTCTCCACACCACTGGAGTCAAGCTATCCTGGCTGAAGACGGCTGATAGCCAGAAACCGGTCCTAGGATGCTTGATTCCGGTCCAAGAAAGACATGGCTTGGCAGTTTCGGCTGGACTGTTCCCATGAGGCACAGGGT
This sequence comes from Lissotriton helveticus, assembly GCF_964261635.1. Lineage (NCBI taxonomy): Eukaryota > Metazoa > Chordata > Amphibia > Caudata > Salamandridae > Lissotriton > Lissotriton helveticus. The sequence continues at coordinate 609,049,730 of NC_136063.1, forward strand.
CAAGGCTGATTTGCATATGGCCATGTCTGAACTGGGGTGGTGTGGAGTGCCAAAAAACGATGGATTTAGGCCCAGATCTCAGTACTGGTGGGAATGTATGACATTGTTCTGCATTCTGTCCATCAACTGTTGTTTTGCATTTGTCACCCCGAGTGGGATGGGTATGCTCAGACGTGAGTCCCATGCTCGCCACACCACTGGAGTCAAGCTATCCTGGCTGAAGATGGCTGATAGCCAGAAACCGGTCCTAGGATGCTTGATTCTGGTCCAGGAAAGACATGGCTTGGCAGTTCGGGCTGGACTGTTCCCATGAGGCACAGGGTCAAGGCTGATTTGCATATGGCCATGTCTGAACTGGGGTGGTGTGGAGTGCAAAAAAAAGATGGATTTAGGCCCAGATCTCTGTACTGGGGTGAAAGTATGACATTGTTCTGCATTCTGTCCATCAACTGTTGTTTTGCATAATATCACATTGTGCGTCTGTGTACTTTAAGGAATTATGGGGCATATTATCAAGAAAGGGCGATACATTATCGCTGTTTTTATCGGCAGGAAATTCCCGCTAAAGCGGCGATAATGGGCTTGATAATACGCGTTTGTTATTTCCTATAGAAGCCCATGTTAACACCAGAATATTATCAAGGACCGGTGTTAAAATTATCGCCGTTTTATCGGCCGGAAACTGCTGGTCAAAACTGCGATAATGGGCTTGATAATATGCAATTTTTATTTCCTATAGAAGCCCATGTTAACACCAGAACATGGGTTTCTATGAGAATTAACAAGGGCGTATTATCAAGCCCATTATCGTCCGTCTTATCGGCAGTTTCCGGTTGACATTAAAACCTCGATACTTTTAACACCGGTCTTTGATATTATGTCCCTATATACGCTCCTTTTTAAATGTTTTACAGTGGTAAATGTGTTTTGCATATTTTCTACACTCTGTTGTCATACTCCCTCCTGTCTCGTCTTACTCCTTCCTCTCTAGTTATAATATCTTCTTTTTCCTATACTCTGCTCTCTTTTTATACTTTTTTTCATACTTGCTACTCTTTTTGCATATTTGTCCTACTCTTTATATTCTCTCTTGTCTTTATATTCACCACTGTTGTCATAGTTCTTACTGTGTTCTCATAGTACTCCCTCTCTCCTTATACGGTCAGTCTTCCTTTATAATTGTCTTTTCTCCACATTTTTGTCTCTGTGTCTTTTTGCATTCTTTCCTCTTTCTTTATATATACTCTTCTGTTCTTATATTCTCTGTTTCTTCTTATTCTCGCTGTTCTTTGCAGGTACTCACTATTGTTTTCTCATACTTTTCTTTTTGTTCTAATACTCTTCTCTCAAGTCACATTTCTCCTCTCTTTTCTTATACTTTGCAATCTCTACTAATATTGCCGTCTTTTCTTATTGTCATATTTCCCTCATCATTTTCTCACTGTTCTTATACTCCCCCCTGTTTTCATATTCTCCTCTCTCTTCTCTTACTTCTCCATGTCTCCTCATACTACTGAGTTTTTCCTATATTTCCTTTTGTCCTACACTCCTTCTGTCTGTGTTCATATTTTTCTCTTTTTCTTCGTATTTCTTTTCTCTTTCCATTTTCTGTCCTCTCTGTTTATACTTCTTAAATCTGTTCATATTGTTTGCTCTCTTCTCTTATTCCTCTTTGACTCCCTGCATACACTCTGCAGCAGTTTACTCATATTCTCCATCTTCTCATAGTGATCTCTCTCGAAATATTTGTTTCTCTTGTCATACTTATACCTGTTTCGTCATACATTTTTCACTGTTTATAATCCTCCATCTGTTTTTACTCCTTCTTTTTTCCTCAATCTGTATCTTCTGTTCTTGTACACCCCTTTTATCTTTATGCTCCACTTTTCCCCACATTCTTCGTGCTCTTTTCTGGTACTGTTCTCTCTGTCCTTATACACACTGTCCTTTGCTAGTATTCCTTTTTTGTTGTTATAGTTGCGTGTCTTTTCACATATTCCTTCTTTATTTCTTTAGAGTCTTTCTCTGTCTTCTTATAGTGCCCCCTCTGTCCTCTTACTATCTTTTTTCTTCTTATACTCTTTCTTCTCTCCCCATATTTCCAACTTTCTCTTGATACTCTCCCTTACCTATGGATACTTTCCAGTTTATTCATACTTCTTTCATCTCATTATATTACAGTGTCTGTTTATATACTCCCTTTTTGGTTATATTTTCCTTTGTTTCATACTTCTTCCTCTCTTGTTGTAAGTACTTTTATTTTTATAGTCTCACGTTTCTCGTCATAATGCTGCCTCTGTTGTTTAATTATCAGCCACATCTCCCTTTCAAAATCCGAATATTAGGTGGACAGATGGGTTCTCTATGAGTTGCAATATATGGCAGTCTTTGGCCTGCATAGAGATGCCTGTTGTAATTATGAACTGGAAGGTTTAGTAAATGGAGCAATGGGTAAAATTGTTGATTTTGTTAATTATGTAAATAGAGATGGGATTGAATGTTTGTAAATCAAATTTGATGACATTTCTGAAATACAACAATTTAGTCGTTGTTCAGCTCGGTTCTTGCTTGTAAAAGATTTGTATGTACGCAGAAAACAGTTTCCTATTTGTTTGGCATATGCGGTGACCATTCATAAATCTCAAGGTTTAAGTGTAGATAGTGCTTTAGTGAATATTGGAAGTTCTGTGTTTAAAGAGGGTATGGCATATGTTGCTTTGTCCCGAGTCAGAACTTTATCTGGATAGTACTTGATTGATTTTGATGAGACAAAGGTTAGTGCAGATACAAATTGTGTGAAAGAGTATAATAGGTTAAGAAGAAAATATGCTCCCAATTTAGGTCAATTTCCAGTATTTGAAAAGCGTGTGGTTAGTAGAAAAAGAAGATGTGAGAATATCTGTAGTGAAACTGTAGAGAAAGAAAAAAAAACAAGATGAAGTTGCGCCTGCAAGCAAAAAGAAAAAGGACAGTGTTGTAGAGAATGTTGGTTATCGGTTTGAACATAGTTGTGGTGTCAACTGTTAGGCTACTGTAGTAGTTAATGTTGTTTTATTTCTTGAAAGTTTGCAACAGCAAATTTTTTAAAATCGGGACAAAAGATTCTGCTCATTGTTGTATTCTGTTTATGAGAAATGTAGTAGTGATAAAAGTAAAATACGAAGTGTTTCTGATATTCGAAATGTTTTGGACATGTGTTCTGGTTCTACTCAATTTACGCAGAATATTCAACAAGATTGTCAGGAATTTTTAATGTTTATGCTTGGTGTACTGGAAGATGAAGGTATAGATATTGAAAATCTTTTTGGCCTTTCTTATAAATGGCAACATGAGTGTCAAAATAGTTTGTTTACATGTAACACTAACATAGACAGTGAAAGATTCATATATTTGACTTTACCAGACTGTGAATCAGTGTCTTTTAACAATCTAGTTAGAGGAGCAAGTCAAAACATGGAGTGTAGTCAATGTAAAATAGGAAGTGTCATCAACATTATTTATACAAAGATATGGTCAGTATGTTATATTAATGCTGCAATGTTGCAGAGGTGATAGAAGAAAATTGGAAACTTTAATTAAAAATGGTGTGGCTGGTCAAGTTTCAATATCAGGAAGAACTTTTGTAGCTGTTTCAATTACTTTTCATGATAGACCTTCTAAATCATTTGGACATTACACTATTTATTTAAAATGTCTGAAAGGTTGGATACATTGTAATGATACTCAATTAGTTTTTAAGCAACATTTGCCTCAAGAGTTACGAAATTCTTACCTAATATTTTTACAACCCAAATTTTAAGATAAAAATTTGGCCTTTCAGGATTACTGTTGTTAAGGTAGATTCGTCTTGTGTTGTACAGTATTTTGTAAGTGAGGGTGAGGAGCTTGAAAGTAATCCTCTTATTGATGTTGAGGCAGAGTAAGTGTATCATGTCGTAAGTGATGTGGCTGTTGCAGGGGACATTGTAGATCAATTAGATGGAGTTGGTTTTGATTGGTTGTAGTCAATATAGGTGTTTGTCTGTAATTCTTGTGTAGAGTTTGTTGCCACAGTGTAGTCTGTTTCTTATTGTTTTCTTTAGGATGTACTTGTAAATGTTGTGGAGAATGTTGAGGGTGTTATGGCAGTATGAGGAAATGCTATAGACTTGTTTACACTTGTAGAGGGAGGACTTCAATATGATTTAGAGGTTGTGTACATGGTCAGTAGATGTTGGTACTGTTCACAGTGTAGTTGATCAGCAGGAGGTATCTGAAGGTAAGGAGGTGAGTTTGAGAAAGAATATCTTCATGTTGTGTGAATTTATGTTTAAAGAGCTGCTCCTTATCCACTTGGTGTTGTGCTTAATTGTCTCATGGAAGTTGTTTTTGGTGGTATGTGGTCCTTGGTAAGAGAGGAGGATGAGCTGGGTGTCGTCGATGTAGGAGATAATGTTGTGGTTCATTTGGTGGGTCATTCGTGTGAGGGTGGCCATGTAGTTGTTGAATAGCATCGGGCTAAGGGATGAGCACTGGGAGACAGAGCAAATGGTGTCGGTGGTTTTGGATCAGAAGGCTGGGAGGCAGACGCTCAGGATTACTATTGAACAATTACCAAACTAAGAATTTGACGCATACTATTTGGCCGTGTGGAATAGTACGTGAAACCATAAAAGACTTGTTGTTATATATTTTGTCAGCATATATTTGTAAGTAATATTATTTACAGTGTATGAAAATTAATCATAATGTTTTGTTATGTTATGATTGTTTGAGATGTGTCATATTTACGTAAAAAATTGCTCTTAGAAAAAAACATTTAAGATATATTTTATTTCTATTTTTTAGATTGGTATTGAGAATGTTGAAGTTTTTTTTTAAGATAATCTTATTGATTGTCTTTTTTTTGCCCGCTGTTATGTGATGAGTACTATTGAACTCACTGTTTCTAGTGAATTTCAATATATTCTGAGAACAGCAAAAAAGGCATCTGAAATGCTTTACAAATGATTTTGTGTTGTAAAAGATAAATTGTAATTGTATTTTTTTGTCTTCTACAGATGCTAAATTAATAATATATAATTTTTTGTATTTATTATTTTGAAGGCAAGTATAACTAAGTGTTAAAAATGTTTGATGGGATGTACTTCTACAGAGCTGAAGTAAGAGAACGTCCATGGTATACCTAAGTTTGTAAAAACGGTTTGTATCTTTTTAACATTTTTCAAGGAATTGAGAAAAATATTTACAGCTTGTACCTGTATTCTTCGCATTTAACTGCAACACATTAACTACTTTCAAATTGGTAAGGTGAATAGATATTTTGTACTTTTTGTAGTACTGCATTTTATTATAATAGCCCTAGTTTTTTTCTGTAGTGATAAAAAGTGACTGGTTTGAAAATGTAAGAAAAAATTAAAACTAAAAATTCATATAAGCAATTTCATTAATATAATCATATAATGTAGTTGAGAATGGTTTTTGTATAATATTTTTTAAATAGGAAAATAGTTGATAAACCTAGTTTTGTATTATGCATTAGGAAAAATGATAAAATGAAGTGTTTATCTTTTACTACAAGGAATAACAACATTAAATAATTTACTATGGAAGAAGAACAGATCAATAGGGAAATTAGTTTTGAAATTAGTAACACTTTGATTGAAGATCTAAATATACCTTTCATGGGCAGCGAGAATGAAAATGAAGTTATTGCTGCTCGAGATGTCACCTGCGATTTTTTAGTCAAAACATTGGATGATGATTTTGCTCAAGAAGTAGACAACATCGAGTTTCATGAAATGACTTTTGAAATTGATCATCCTGAAAATGAAATTTCAGTCAAAATGATGTTAGAAGCTCTATTAAATTATGAAATGTTACAGAATTAAATTTATGATTTAAAATAAAAAATGGTTTGAGAGACTGTTCTTGTAGAATGGTAATCATTCAGGTAGTATCTAAGTACTCATGGTGGAAAGTGAACCTTAGGACATGTACTGCTTCAAATTTCTATTGATTATGTATGCACTCTTCTATGCACTAGCAAAGTTGTGTTTTATAGGTTTTATTACCAGGTCTATATTCCTCTGTCTCCCTCATTCTCCCTTTCTGTTTGTCTCTCATAGTTTTCTTCTTTCTCTGTCTCCCTTCCTCTATCTGTTTCCCTCCTTCTGTCTGTCACCCTCGATGTTCATCTCTATCTGTCCATGTCTTCCTCCCTCTCTCTCCCTCTCCCTCTCTGTATCTCTATCTCTGTCTGTCTCTGTCTCTATCTCTCTGTCTGTATCTATCTGTATCTGTCTGTCTCTGTTTTTATCTCTTTCATCTTCCTTCTCTCTGCCTCTCTGTTTGTCTCTCTCCCTCTCTCCCTGTCTATTTCTGTCTCCCTTCGTCTTTCTCTTTGTTTACCTTTCTCTTGCTTGCTCTCTAACTCTCTCTTACTCTCTTTCTGTCTGTGTCACTCAGTCGCTCTGCCTCCCTCTCTCTCTGTTGCTACAAGGTCGCAGAGAGGGAACCCAGCATGTTTTGCAATTTTCTTCCAGCAAGAAACCCTCCCTTAAACCCAAGTGAAGTTGAGTTCTAAACAGCAAAATTTTGAAAATCGGGACAAAAGATTCTGCTCATTGTTGTATTCTGTTTATGAGAAATGTAGTAGTGATAAAAGTAAAATACGAAGTGTTTCTGATATTCGAAATGTTTTGGACATGTGTTCTGGTTCTACTCAATTTACGCAGAATATTCAACAAGATTGTCAGGAATTTTTAATGTTTATGCTTGGTGTACTGGAAGATGAAGGTATAGATATTGAAAATCTTTGTGGCCTTTCTTATAAATGGCAACATGAGTGTCAAAATTGTTTGTTTACATGTAACACTAACATAGACAGTGAAAGATTCATATATTTGACTTTACCAGACTGTGAATCAGTGTCTTTTAACAATCTAGTTAGAGGAGCAAGTCAAAACATGGAGTGTAGTCAATGTAAGTCAGAAGTGTCATCAACATTATTTATACAAAGATATGGACAGTATGTTATTTTAATGCTGCAATGTTGCAGAGGTGATGGAAGAAAATTGGAAACTTTAATTAAAAATGGTGTGGCTGGTCAAGTTTCAATATCAGGAAGAACTTTTGTAGCTGTTTCAATTACTTTTCATGATAGACCTTCTACATCATTTGGACATTACACTATTTATTTAAAATGTCTGAAAGGTTGGATACATTGTAATGATACTCAATTAGTTTTTAAGCAACATTTGCCTCAAGAGTTACGAAATTCTTACCTAATATTTTTACAGCCCAAATTTTAAGATCAAAATTTGGCCTTTCAGGATTACTGTTGTTAAGGTAGATTCGTCTTGTGTTGTACAGTATTTTGGAAGTGAGGGTGAGGAGCTTGAAAGTAATCCTCTTATTGATGTTGAGGCAGAGTAAGTGTATCATGTCGTAAGTGATGTGGCTGTTGCAGGGGACATTGTAGATCAATTAGATGGAGTTGGTTTTGATTGGTTGTAGTCAATATAGGTGTTTGTCTGTAATTCTTGTTTAGAGTTTGTTGCCACAGTGTAGTCTGTTTCTTATTTTTTTCTTTAGGATGTACTTGTAAATGTTGTGGAGAATGTTGAGGGTGTTATGGCAGTATGAGGAAATGCTATAGACTTGTTTACACTTGTAGAGGGAGGACTTCAATATGATTTAGAGGTTGTGTACATGGTCAGTAGATGTTGGTACTGTTCACAGTGTAGTTGATCAGCAGGAGGTATCTGAAGGTAAGGGGGTGAGTTTGAGAAAGAATATCTTCATGTTGTGTGAATTTATGTTTAAAGAGCTGCTCCTTATCCACTTGGTGTTGTGCTTAATTGTCTCATGGAAGTTGTTTTGGTGGTATGTGGTCCTTGGTAAGAGAAGAGGATGAGCTGGGTGTCGTCGATGTAGGAGATAATGTTGTGGTTCATTTGGTGGGTCATTTGTGTGAGGGTGGCCATGTAGTTGTTGAATAGCATCGGGCTAAGGGATGAGCACTGGGAGACATAGCAAATGGTGTCGGTGGTTTTGGATCAGAAGGCTGGGAGGCAGACGCTCAGGATTACTATTGAACAATTACCAAACTAAGAATTTGACGCATACTATTTGGCCGTGTGGAATAGTACGTGAAACCATAAAAGACTTGTTGTTATATATTTTGTCAGCATATATTTGTAAGTAATATTATTTACAGTGTATGAAAATTAATCATAATGTTTTGTTATGTTATGATTGTTTGAGATGTGTCATATTTACGTAAACAATTGCTCTTAGAAAAAAACATCTAAGATATATTTTATTTCTATTTTTTAGATTGGTATTGAGAATGTTGAAGTTTTTTTTAAGATAATCTTATTGATTGTCTTTTTTTTTGCCCGCTGTTATGTGATGAGTACTATTGAACTCACTGTTTCTAGTGAATTTCAATATATTCTGAGAACAGCAAAAAAGGCATCTGAAATGCTTTACAAATGATTTTGTGTTGTAAAAGATAAATTGTAATTGTATTTTTTTGTCTTCTACAGATGCTAAATTAATAATATATAATTGTTTGTATTTATTATTTTGAAGGCAAGTATAACTAAGTGTTAAAAATGTTTGATGGGATGTACTTCTACAGAGCTGAAGTAAGAGAACGTCCATGGTATACCTAAGTTTGTAAAAACGGTTTGTATCTTTTTAACATTTTTCAAGGAATTGAGAAAAATATTTACAGCTTGTACCTGTATTCTTCGCATTTAACTGCAACACATTAACTACTTTCAAATTGGTAAGGTGAATAGATATTTTGTACTTTTTGTAGTACTGCATTTTATTATAATAGCCCTAGTTTTTTTCTGTAGTGCTAAAAAGTGACTGGTTTGAAAATGTAAGAAAAAATTAAAACTAAAAATTCATATAAGCAATTTCATTAATATAATCATATAATGTAGTTGAGAATGGTTTTTGTATAATATTTTTTAAATAGGAAAATAGTTGATAAACCTAGTTTTGTATTATGTATTAGGAAAAATGATCAAATGAAGTGTTTATCTTTTACTACAAGGAATAACAACATTAAATAATTTACTATGGAAGAAGAACAGATCAATAGGGAAATTAGTTTTGAAATTAGTAACACTTTGATTGAAGATCTAAATATACCTTTCATGGGCAGCGAGAATGAAAATGAAGTTATTGCTGCTCGAGATGTCACCTGCGATTTTTTAGTCAAAACATTGGAGGATGATTTTGCTCAAGAAGTAGACAACATCGAGTTTCATGAAATGACTTTTGAAATTGATCATCCTGAAAATGAAATTTCAGTCAAAATGATGTTAGAAGCTCTATTAAATTATGAAATGTTACAGAATTAAATTTATGATTTAAAATAAAAAATGGTTGAGAGACTGTTCTTGTAAAATGGTAATCATTCAGGTAGTATCTAAGTACTCATTGTGGAAAGTGAACCTTAGGACATGTACTGCTTCAAATTTCTATTGATTATGTATGCACTCTTCTATGCACTAGCAAAGTTGTGTTTTATAGGTTTTATTACCAGGTCTATATTCCTCTGTCTCCCTCATTCTCCCTTTCTGTTTGTCTCTCATAGTTTTCTTCTTTCTCTGTCTCCCTTCCTCTATCTGTTTCCCTCCTTCTGTCTGTCACCCTCGATGTTCATCTCTATCTGTCCATGTCTTCCTCCCTCTCTCTCCCTCTCTGTATCTCTATCTCTGTCTGTCTCTGTCTCTATCTCTCTGTCTCTGTGTCTGTATCTATCTGTATCTGTCTGTCTCTGTTTTTATCTCTTTCATCTTCCTTCTCTCTGTCTCTCTGTTTGTCTCTCTCCCTCTCTCCCTGTCTATTTCTGTCTCCCTTGGTCTTTCTCTCTGTTTACCTTTCTCTTGCTTGCTCTCTAACTCTCTCTTACTCTCTTTCTGTCTATGTCACTCAGTCGCTCGGCCTCCCTCTCTCTCTGTTGCTACAAGGTCGCAGAGAGGGAACCCAGCATGTTTTGCAATTTTCTTCCAGCAAGAAACCCTCCCTTAAACCCAAGTGAAGTTGAGTTCTAAACAGCAAATTTTTGAAAATCTGGACAAAAGATTCTGCTCATTGTTGTATTCTGTTTATGAGAAATGTAGTAGTGATAAAAGTAAAATACGAAGTGTTTCTGATATTCAAAATGTTTTGGACATGTGTTCTGGTTCTACTCAATTTACGCAGAATATTCAACAAGATTGTCAGGAATTTTTAATGTTTATGCTTGGTGTACTGGAAGATGAAGGTATAGATATTGAAAATCTTTTTGGCCTTTCTTATAAATGGCAACATGAGTGTCAACATTGTTTGTTTACATGTAACACTGACATAGACAGTGAAAGATTCATATATTTGACTTTACCAGACTGTGAATCAGTGTCTTTTAACAATCTAGTTAGAGGAGCAAGTCAAAACATGGAGTGTAGTCAATGTAAGTCAGAAGTATCATCAACATTATTTATACAAAGATATGGACAGTATGTTATTTTAATGCTGCAATGTTACAGAGGTGAAGGAAGATAATTGGAAACTTTAATTAAAAATTGTGCGGCTGGTCAAGTTTCAATATCAGGAAGAACTTTTGTAGCTGTTTCATTTACTTTTCATGATAGACCTTCTACATCATTTGGACATTACACTATTTATTTAAAATGTCTGAAAGGTTGGATACATTGTAATGATACTCAATTAGTTTTTAAGCAACATTTGCCTCAAGAGTTACGAAATTCTTACCTAATATTTTTACAGCCCAAATTTTAAGATCAAAATTTGGCCTTTCAGGATTACTGTTGTTAAGGTATATTTGTCTTGTGTTGTACAGTATTTTGTAAGTGAGGGTGAGGAGCTTGAAAGTAATCCTCTTATTGATGTTGAGGCAGAGTAAGTGTATCATGTAGTAGGTGATGTGGCTGTAGCAGGGGACATTGTAGATCAATTAGAGGGAGTTGGTTTGGATTGGTTGTAGTCAATATAGGTGTTTGTCTGTAATTCTTGTGTAGAGTTTGTTGCCACAGTGTAGTCTGTTTCTTATTGTTTTCTTTAGGATGTACTTGTAAATGTTGTGGAGAATGTTGAGGGTGTTATAGCAGTAAATGCTATAGACTTGTTTACACTTGTAGAGGGAGGACTTCAATATGATTCAAAGTTTGTGTACATGGTCAGTAGATGATGGTACTGTTCACAGTGTAGTTGATCAGCAGGAGGTATCTGAAGGTAAGGAGGTGAGTTTGAGAAAGAATATCTTCATGTTGTGTGAATTTATGTTTAAAGAGCTGCTCCTTATCCACTTGGTGACGTGCTTAATTGTCTCATGGAAGTTGTTTTTGGTGGTATGTGGTCCTTGGTAAGGAAGAGGATGAGCTGGGTGTCGTTGATGTAGGAGATAATGTTGTGGTTCATTTGGTGGGTCATTTGTGCGAGGGTGGCCATGTAGTTGTTGAATAGCATCGGGCTAAGGGATGAGCACTGGGAGACAGAGCAAATGGTGTCGGTGGTTTTGGATCGGAAGGCTGGGTGGCAGACGCTCAGGATTACTATTGAACAATTACCAAACTAAGAATTTGACGCATACTATTTGGCCGTGTGGAATAGTCCCGTGAAACCATAAAGTACTTGTTGTTATATTTTTTGTCAGCATATATTTGTAAGTAATATTATTTACAGTGTATGAAAATTAATCATAAAGTTTTGTTATGTTATGATTGTTTGAGATGTGCCATATTTACGTAAAAAATTGCTCTTAGAAAAAAACATTTAAGATATGTTTTATTTATATTTTTTAGATTGGTATTGAGAATGTTGAAGGTTTTTTTTTAAGATAATCTTATTGATTGTCTTTTTTTTGCCCGCTGTTATGTGATGAGTACTATTGAACTCACTGTTTCTAGTGAATTTCAATATATTCTGAGAACAGCAAAAAGGCATCTGAAATGCTTTACAAATGAATTTGTGTTGTAAAAGATAAATTGTAATTGTATTTTTTTGTCTTGTACAGATGCTAAATTTATAATATATAATTTTTTGTATTTATTATTTTGAAGGCAAGTATAACTAAGTGTTAAAAATGATCGATGGGATGTACTTCTACAGAGCTGAAGTAAGAGAACGTCCATGGTATACCTAAGTTTGTAAAATCGGTTTGTATCTTTTTAACATTTTTCAAGGAATTAAGAAAAATATTTACAGCTTGTACCTGTATTCTTTGCATTTAACTGCAACACATTAACTACTTTCAAATTGGTAACGTGAATAGATATTTTGTACTTTTTTTAGTACTGCATTTTATTATAATAGCCCTAGTTTTTAACTATAGTGATAAAAAGTGACTGGTTTGAAAATGTAAGAAAAAATTAAAACTAAAAATTCATATAAGCAATTTCATTGATATAATCATATAATGTAGTTGAGAATGGTTTTTTTATAATATTTTTTTAAATAGGAAAATAGTTGATAAACCTAGTTTTGTATTATGTATTAGGAAAAATGATAAAATGAAGTGTTTATCTTTTACTACAAGGAATAACAACATTAAAAAATGTACTATGGAAGAAGAACAGATCAATAGGGAGATTAGTTTTGAAATTAGTAACACTTTGATTGAAGATCTAAATATACCTTTCATGGGCAGCGAGAATGAAAATGAAGTTATTGCTGCTCGAGATGTCACCTGCTATTTTTTAGACAAAACATTGGATGATGATTTTGCTCAAGAAGTAGACAACATCGAGTTTCATGAAATGACTTTTGAAATTGATCATCCAGAAAGTGAAATTTCAGTCAAAATGATGTTAGAAGCTCTATTAAATTATGAAATGTTACAGAATTAAATTTATGATTTAAAATAAAAAATGGTTTGAGAGACTGTTCTTGTAGAATTGTAATCATTCAGGTAGTATCTAAGTACTCATGGTGGAAAGTGAACCTTAGGACTTGTACTGCTTCAACTTTCTATTGATTATGTATGCACTCTTCTATGCACTAGCAAAGTTGTGTTTTATAGGTTTTATTACCAGGTCTATATTCCTCTGTCTCCCTCATTCTCCCTTTCTGTTTGTCTCTCATAGTTTTCTTCTTTCTCTGTCTCCCTTCCTCTATCTGTTTCCCTCCTTCTGTCTGTCACCCTCGATGTTCATCTCTATCTGTCCATGTCTTCCTCCCTCTCTCTCCCTCTCTGTATCTCTATCTCTGTCTGTCTCTGTCTCTATCTCTCTGTCTGTATCTATCTGTATCTGTCTGTCTCTGTTTTTATCTCTTTCATCTTCCTTCTCTCTGTCTCTCTGTTTGTCTATCTCCCTCTCTCCCTGTCTATTTCTGTCTCCCTTCGTCTTTCTCTCTGTTTACCTTTCTCTTGCTTGCTCTCTAACTCTCTCTTACTCTCTTTCCGTCTGTGTCACTCAGTCTCTCTGCCTCCCTCTCTTTCTGTTGCTACAAGGTCGCAGAGAGGGAACCCAGCATGTTTTGCAATTTTCTTCCAGCAAGAAACCCTCCCTTAAACTCAAGTGAAGTTGAGTTCTAAATTAGTTTCTACCTTGAAAGGGGTTTACCAGACCCTTTGCAAGAGCAGATATCTGGTGTGTAGAGCACTAACACAAGAAAAGCCAGGCCTTGATCCATATGCAGAGCATTTCTTCAATAGGGTTTACTCTTGCTAAATTGTGCACAGTTTTAACTTACAACACAATATGAATATTCTACCATCAATAAATAAGAGAGCAAGCAGTGAGACCGTGTCTTGAATTTTCAGAGAGCAGCCATGGAACGTGTCTCAAATTGTTCTATGCAGAATAGCTCTGGTGTGCACTAAAAGTGAAGATAAACTATGAACGCATGGACACACATTTTTAACTTGGAATGCATACTGTACATCCAGCTTCTCTGCAAGAGGCTTTCCTGACTTTGATGAGCACAGGTAGATGAGGCCTAGGTTAAGGCTTTGTTTTGCAAGTTCGAGACATTTATGGAATTTCCACAAAAGGAATTGTAGTGCCCCAATTCACACTGAAAGCTTTTAGTGAACTTTTTTAGTAGCTGATAGACAGGCGGCATTTCACTTCCTCTAGCCTGGAGATGAGAGCTGTCAGAACTGCTGCACTTCACTGGTGTTTCAAAGACCATAGAGTAGAGTGTCAAAGAATGCCTCTTAATTAGCAGCCGGTATGTGCTAAGTGCCTGCGACACAACCACTATTTGTAGATAACACAGTACTGTGTCGGGACACATAGTTTGGAAAGCTCTGCCTTAGACCATGGACTGCTTTAAACTATATAGACTATGTATGCAATCTTCTATGTGCCTCCAAACTAGTCCTTTATACATTTAATTCTCCAGTCTGTATCATTAGACTTTCAGCAATCACTCTAACTCTACTGTTTCAGATACGGCACATTCTTCTCTTTTTCATTTGACGTACGGAAGTGCAGCAGGAAGGCCTGCTGTGCTTCCCTTTGGCACAATCTCATAAATGAGGCGTTATGTCAGTAGCCAAGTATTCATAGTGCAGAGTGGGCCTTTGAGGAAAGAGTACTTCAAACCCCTATAGACTATGTACACAATGTTCTATGCACCTACAAATGTGCCTTTTATAAGTTGAATTCTACAGTTTCTATCCTTACATTTTCACCAAACACTCTGTCAATCTTGGTATACTTAAATAGTGACTCATTGATCATTGTGTAGTAAGGTATTCACTACATTAAAACCCTAATCAGTAGATGGACAATAAGTAGTAGATCCCCATAGCTATGCCAGTTATTGTGCAGTGTAACTTCAACAACATGCATGCACCGTATTTACAATGTGTTGCACTATGGAGCAAAAACGGTAGAGATATGTGATGTATCTCTGCTGTGAAGGTGGCACATTGCTTGACGTTTGTTGCGAGTGGAATACAGCTCCAGCAATGCTGTTGGGGCCCTATGCTGATAATGCTGTGTCAATCCTTACACCTGCTTCAAGCAGGTGCAGGGTTTTGACGCAGCATAGGCCCAAACATGTCAGAATGAAACGTTATAGATTTCACCTATTTACTTTTAGGAGGCATTCCTGCACCAGAACATCCTCTCCCTGTGCAGGAATGTCTCCTTCTAGCGCAGGGCTTTGCAATGTGATGCACCTTTCAAATACGTCACATTATAAATACCACTTACCATGGCACATCTTTTGCAACACTGCTGCGTCACAAAAGTGACGCAACAGCTGTGTAAAAGTGGCACAGGGGGGTTGTAAATTCACCCTTAACACATCCAAATTCATCCAGGCACTTTTACCAGCAGTGCAAATTGAAGCATAGACTTGTAACATATTTATGTGCATATGTTACATTCAAGTGCTTCGGAGGTACTACAGTATACTATCGGTAAACACCTTATAGATTATTGCTGTAGCACTTCCTTATAGTTCTGCACTTTCATATTCATCATACAGTACTAATCTATTCATTCATTCATTTATGAACTACACATTCAATCTGACAAACTTTGACACACTAACATAGAAATATAGTTCTTTCTTTGACCAGTGAAGGTAGTTCTGAGAAGAACTGTTTTTTTTTGTCTTTTTAGTTTTTTGTTTTTGTTGTAATTTTTCAACAAGTTTTTGGGTTTTTTAGTTTTTTTTTTAAAGCAAAAAAATTTAACTAGAACCCAAAAATCTGTGGAACTGCAACAAAACTGTTAAAAAAATTATTCTTGGGGCAAAAGTGCTCCTCTTACCTCTTTACAATAGGGTCAACTGACTGCTCGCCATAACAAAGAAGTTCTTTGCAGAACTTGCAATGAAAAGTCAGGTTGGCAAACTAAGGGACAATAATTCGGTATCCACTACTTGGAGGCGGTGGTGGTGGTGGTGGTGCAGTTCAAGTAGAAGCCACTGCAGGTGGTTGACTCTCTTGCAAGCTCTGTGTGGCTATCTTTGCATAGTTTGCAGGATGCAAGTTCTTCACATGGCGATCCATGCTAGCAGTTCCAAAAGAATATTTTTTTGAGGGGTCTCCCCTTGAAAGAGTAACATTGCATATTTTGAATGTTACCTTAGGAGCATTTACTTTCTTCTGCCCCTCTGGAAATGTAAAAAAATTCCAAATGAATGCTTCCTTCCTTTTTTTCTGAGGAGGCTCAGCTACAAATTCTTCCTCTGAAGAATGTTCTGAAAAACTCTCAGGATGGCCAGCCATTTTTCAGTTTTGTTCTAAAGGACTAGAACTCCTCAGGATAGATGGTCCAAAGAAAGTCCAAATAGAATGATCAAAATGGGAAGGGTCTTTCAACAATTGGAGTAGGAAGTATTATGAACCAATGAAATCTCTTCTTTTAAAGTCACATGGCTTTGCGGACTCTTACGGTACGCTTACGGTGCTCTTACGCTGCGTTTACGTACGACGTACCGTCGCGATGTGCGTAATTGGTTTTAAAAGTAATATACGCTTATTAAAAGTTCTAAAAATTATTGCTATGATTATCCCAGATAATGTCTTGCCTTAATATGTCCATTAAATACATAAATATATGATTTTGAAGAGTTAGAAACTTTTGCGGGGTACGCGCACGATGCGACGTATATGACGTAATATTCAAGCGTAAATGCGATGCGTAACGTCAAAGCGCATTCGTAACGTGAAAACATGGACCCCGAACTTCGGCATGTCTGATTAAACTGGAAGAAGAGAAAGAAAAAGATTCATCACTTGTTTTGTATTTTACTTTTGTCTGAATGAGACCGTATTGAATTTTACGTGTGCTAGGGTACCTGAAATGTGCTCTGTGCTGTTGGTTTTCCAATCAGAGGTTTAGGGAGGCAGGTGGTTCTCCTCTACCTTATAGCACCGTTAGTAAGTAGTGCCAGATTACACAAATAACAATCAGTGGACTGCCCATTAGCGCCTAGAAACCTATCAACTAGACCACCTCTCTTTCCCCAAAATACCCGGTGGGCTAGTTGGCCCTCAGGGTACCTCAGGATTGAAGAGGAATTAATTGCCCGACTTAAAACGCGCCACACTGCGTGTTCGCACACATATCACCTCAGGCCCCGCACCTACCTTCACCACTGTGCAAACGCGCATTTTAAGTTGGGGGATTAAGTCCCTTTGAATCCTGGGAGTCCCTGGAGGCGAACTAGCCCACCAGGTACCTCCAATAAGCGCCACAGAGCTGTGTTGCAGAGTGTTGTAAAAAGGGGCGTGGCCCCTAAACACCTCTCTGCAACGCAGCTCCCTGGCGCATACTGGAGGTACCTGGTGGGCTAGTTAGCCTCCAGGGACCCCCAGTATTGAAGGGGAATTAATTCCCTGATTTAAAACGCGCCTCAGGGCGTGTTTGCAGAGTGTGTTTATGAAGTGGCGGGGCCTAGGGACGATCGCGTCTCTTTTTTTTTTTTTTTTTAAAGGGGGCTGTGCGGCCCCCCATCCTTTTACTTTTTTGTGGGGCCTCACCTCCAAATTAAAATGTTTTTTAAAAAATTACGGGAACGGGACAGTGTGGCACCCCTCCCGTGGCCGATTCCGGGCCCAGGGGACCCCATCCCCCCGAGCATGGCCAAATTTTTAAATATTTTTATGGAGGGGGCTGTCTAGCCCCCCTCCTCATGCCACTTAAGGCCCCGGGGACCCCATCCACCGCAGCCGGACATTGATTTATTTTTTTTACTAAATGGGGGTTGGGGGCAACGTGGCCACCCTCTCGGGCCACTTATGGCCCCAGGGGCCCCATCTCCCAGGGCCTGGCCACCCTAATTCAAATAATCCCCGGGGTGGTGGTCCCCGGGGCTGGGGGTTCTGAGAGCCCCCCACCCAAATTATATAAACCCCAGTGTTGGCGGTCTCCGAGGCTGGGGGGGCCTTAAAGCCCCCCCACCCAAATTGAATAAGCCCTGGGGGGTGGCGGTCCCCGGGGCTGGGGGGCCTTAGAGCCCCCCCTTCAAAATCAAATAAGCCCCGGGGGTGGCGGTCCCCGGGGTTGGGGGGCCCAGCCCCCCATAACAATTAAAATATTGCCCCGGGATTTGGCCCACCTGGGGGGCTAAATAGCAACAAAGCGCGTTTTTTTTTATTTCGGACGAAATTTGCCCTGGGTGCGCGAATCTCGCCGATTTATTATTTATTTTTTTTAAATGCTTTTTATGGCCATGGAGGTCCTTGTGGGACCCCCTGAGCAGGCCTAGGGGGCAGGGTGTTTCTGCCCTGCCCCCTTTTCGCGTTTTGCGATGATTTTTCTTTGGTTTCTTGTGCCTTGCTTATACTGAGGCACAAGATGGCTGCCAAGACTTCCTGATTTGGAGTGTTGACAGCTAATTAAAAAGCAGCTTGTACAGGGCAGGGTGCGTGCAGGCTCTGCATAGGGTACGCGGATCCTCCGAGCCCATAGATATATATATACTTTTAACTGTCATTTTCTCAGGAACTACTGAACGGATTTACACCAAATAAGCAAAAGGCAGGAGTCTGAACCAAGGACTACCTCTTTTCCAAATGTGGTGTAATTCCGTTCAGCAGTTCAGGCTGTAGCTGCGGCTAAAAGTCCTATGGGAATTTGCATGGGGAAAACTCACTGAGAAAAACAGGTTTTGAGGGACGTTATAGTTAGTTGGACATTTGACTCCTATAAAACCAGAGAAATTCACAAGTTATAGTTAGTTGAGCTACCTATAACTCCTGCGCCCCCAATGTACTGCTGATGACGTCACATATTACATCACTCATGACATGGTCAGTGACATCACTGATGACATCACTGATGACATCCCAAATTATATCACTGATGACATCCAGTGAATGTGTGTTTCTGTAAAGTTTAAAGATTTTGCATATATATCTATGCAAAGGTGTTTTGAAGAATGAGTGGATTTTCAAGTCCCTGAAGGGATTATTTAGTAGGCGTGTGACTGACTGTATAATTGAGTGATTGAATGTGTCTTACTGAATGCATGGGTTAGTGACTAAACTGTGTGAAAGTCTGTATTAGTCTCACAGTTGGTGTGTAAGTGGCTGCATGGGTTCGGCAGACGCCGAAACAATTTAGAATTTTGGAAGCATTTCAAGCTTCATTTTCCTGGAATAAAGCGCTTTGTCTCCAGTGATGGGCGTCTGTCCTTTTGTTCATGTGGCATGATGTAACAGGCTTTTCCGGGCCCGCCAGAGGCCGCCCTAAATGGTTGGGAACTCCTTCTTTGGAGTTGTTTGTGTGGATTAATTTAAGGAGTATAACCCACTCTCTGCATTTCTCAAACCTACTCAGGTAATGCCACTGTGCTACAAAGATTGCAACATTGGAAGGGATTTGGTACGGAGGATTTCCGGTACCAATCGCTCTGGGGACAGGCGCTTTTGACCAGGATATTGTTTAATCAGCACCAGCTGACATTCGAACTGCTGTGACTGTGTTCCATTTGGATTTATTACAATTTGCAATGCACGGGGCTACTGTCAATAGCAATTGAGAACTTTTGCCTGAAATATGTGAACTGTTCGTAATATCAGCAATTACTGTAAGTTCCTGATGTATTATGGTAGTTTGATGCTCCACAGTCATGTGACTTTCATACACCTATAAAAATGCATGCACCAACGCGCTTTGCTTTGAACTTCCTTTTCTGTGATCAAAGCAGACGCCGAAACTAGTTAGAATTTTGTAAGCATTTCAAGCTGCATTTTTCTGGAATAAAGCGCTTTGCCTCCAGTGATAGGCCTCTGTCCTTTTTTTCATGTGGCCTGATGTAACGGGCTTCTCCGTGCCACCAGAGGCCGCCCTGAAGGGTCGGGGAATCCTTCTTCGTAGTTGATTGTGTGGATGTGTATATATATATATTGTGGTGGGGCGTTCTCGCGACGAGGTGCGCCGCTAATTAATGTCCATACACAAAGTTTGCCCTTTAGAGAACGCCAACACACTTTGAAGATGTCTCCTTCTTTATTGCAGTCTGCAGAGAGATGTGCTCACATCAGGTAGGTGGCCATACGCATTTCGGGTAGCATTGCCCTTGATCACTGGCTCAGCAACAACAAGCCATTTGCAGTCAATGGGGAACATTTGAAAGGTGCTTCTTGGACCTGCCTCTAATGGGCTTTTCTTGCCCCATAGCCTCATGGTATCTGTAATTCCTTCAATTTCCACTGTGGGTGCTGCTAAATCCTTGGTGCTTTTAAATGTTTGTGTATGGACATATATATATATATATATATACATTACTGATGACATCATCCAGTGAATGTGTGTCTTTCTGAAAAATAAATATTTTTTATATATGTATATCTAAAGGTCGATGGAAGAATAAATGGGTAAATAAGTGTGTAAATGGATGTTTTTTTTGAAAAATTGATTGTATAACTGACTTATTAAGTGTATCTTAGAGAATACATGTACTAACGAGTAATGTTTAAATATTTAAATATCTGTATCAGTGTCTCATTTTGGTTATAAGTGGCTGCATGGGTTGGTGAGTAGCTACATGAGTGTGTTTATGGATTATTACTTTGTTTTTTGAGTATCAGTATGAGTGTCTATATAGTTCGGTGGGGGATATTACTTAGCGTATAGATGCATGAATGAGTGACTCACTGTTTGTATGTGTTTTGAAGACAGCATGCGTGCAGGACTGTATGGGTGAATGAGTGTGTGTATGGGTGTGTTAGTGAGTGAATGACTGTCTCAATAGTGTCTTTATGACTAACTACATATGTTTTAAACTAGTATATGTGAGTATTGATGTATATAAGTGAGTATATGTTGAGAAGAGCTCCTGTATAAATAAGTATGTGTTTATATAAGTGATTGTTTAAGAGAGTAAGTATATGTACGTTTCTGTAGAAGTAAGTGTAGTGGTGTGTGTATAGCTGTATATGCAAGTAAATGGATGTTTGATAGTTTATTTGCATGTGTGAGTATGTGTGTAAGTAACTCTATGGATGAGTATCGGTGTGTAACAGGATGTATAGGTGTATGAGTGAGTACATATGATGAGTGGGTACATGTATGAGTGACTATATAGAACTGTTGGTGAATGAGTGGATGTGTATGTAGATGTTGGGATTACTGAATAGGTTGTTGTAGCTGGTATTGGTATCTCCATTTCTTTGAAAAATGTTGTTTCTGTTTTTGAATGTGTGTATCAAAGGTTATAGTACTCTGAGAGGAGGTCTGCCACTCTGTCACAAGGATGATGTCATCAGTGATGTCATCAGTGATGTCATCAGTGATGTCACTGACCATGTCATGAGTGATGTAATATGTGACGTCATCAGCAGTGCATTGCGGGTGCGCGAGTTATAGTTAGCTGAACTAACTATAACGGGGGAATTTCTATGGTGTGAAACCTCTGGTTTTTTCAATGAATTTGCAAGGTTTTTTAAATGCTAATTCCTAACTATAACGTGTGTGAAACCTGTGGTTTTTTCAGTGAATTTCAAAGGTTTTGTAAATGAAAATGTTTAAATGTATTCATTATTATATTTCTTTCTTTTTATACAAATGTCCTAGCTTTTTCATATAAATATTTATATTTATTTAATTTTTTAGATTATATTTCATATTCTTATTGTAAATTAATAACAAAACTAAATTGCAAATAATTTTGTAGATTTTTTTTCCACTATATTAAAATTGAATTCTATATAATTCCTTTTTCATTGTTTTTTTTTTGGTAATCATACCGTACGCATACTGTAACGGAATTACACCAAATTTGGCAGAGAGGTAGAGTTCAGTTCGCAGATTGTGCTTTTTGTTAAATGGTGTAAATCCGTTCAGTAGTTCCTGAGAAAACCCGTATAGACTATGCATGTAGTGTTCTATGCACCGGGAAACTTGTCTTTTATATCTTCAATTCCCCAATCTATATCCTTACACTTCCAGTAAACACTATCACACTTCTGTTTCAGTATTGTAGTGACCATACAGCACTATGTGCTTATCTATACACTGTTCTAAAAGAATCCATTCACTACATTAAAACACTAATCAGCAGATGTACAATAAGTGGTACATCTTCAGAGATATGACAGTTATTGTGTACCGTGATATCACCTCCTTCTGGCGCAGGGCTTTATCATGTGATGCACCTACCACATGTGTCACATTGTAAATACTACACACCATGGCACATCTTTTGCACCACCAGTGCATCACAAAAGTGACGCAACGGCTGTGTTAAAAGAGCCACAAGGGGGTTGTAAATCCACCCGTAACACATAGAAATTCATCCAGGCAGTTTTACCAGCAGTGCAAATTGAAGCATAGACTTGTAACATATTTATGTGCATATGTTACATTCAAGTGCTTCGGAGGTGCTACAGTATACTATACGGTAAACTGCTTATAGATTTATGCTGTAGCAGTTCCTTATAGTTCTGCACTTTCACATTCACCATACACTATTAATGTATTCATTCATTCATTTATGAACTACACATTCATTCTGAGAAACTTTTGTACACTAACATAGAAATATAGTTCTTTCTTTGACCAGTGAAGGTAGTTCTAAAAAGAACAGTTTTCTTGTGTTTTTAGTTTTCTATTTTTTTTGTGTTTTTCCAACAATTTTTTTTTAAAACCCAAAAAAAGGAACTGGAACCCAAAAAGTATCCAACAGGAACAAAAGAATGAAAAAAAAAACTAATGTCGAGGACAGCGATGCTTCCTGTGTTTTATCAGGTCGATAGACTGTTCCCCATAACACAAAAGTTTATCGCAATAAATGCTGCTGCAGGAGTTGATGTGCTTGGTGCAGTAGCAGGTGGGTTGTCCTGCAACCTCCGTGTTGGAGCTCGAGCAAAGTTGTTGGGGTGCAAGTTCTTCACGTGTCGCACCATATTTGCTGTGCCAAAGGAGTATTTTTTAGATGGATCACCCCTTGAAAGAATTGCTTGGCACATTTTACAGGTTACTTTTGGAGCATTAACCTTTTTTTGACCTTCAGGAAAAGTAAAAAAACTTCCAAATTAGAGCTCTTTCTTCTTCTTTGGAGGTTCTTAAGGAATGAAATCTCCCTCTGAAGAATAGCTGTAAGATGAGTCCATTGCTGTTATTATGGTGATCTTCCTTCTATTTGACAGGATTCTCAGAAGAAATGCTTCTTCTTAGAAAGTCAAAGTAGAATGATTAAAATGGGATGGGACTTTCAACAGTTGGAATAGGAAGTGTTATGAACCAATCAAATCTCTTCTTTTAAAGTCACATGGCTTTGTGTACGCTTACGGTGGGCTTACGGTACTCTTACGATGTGAGTACGCATAACGTTCCACCGCGATTTGTGTCATTGCTTTTAAAAGAAATATACGATTGTTAAAAGTTAAAAAAAACTATTTTCATAATTATCCCAGAAAATGTCTACCCTTAGTATGTACATTAAATACATAAATATATGTTTTTAAACAATTAAAAACGTTGGCGCCTTTTGCGTACAGGGCGCCGTACATGACATCACACGGAAGCTTTGATGCGACGCGTAACGTCAAAGCGTATTTGTAGCTTATGCGCGGGTATGCGCTTAGTATGATTAGCAGTACAAAGTATGGTGCGATCACCCTCTCAGTGTCAAATCAGAGCACAGGGCGTGCTACGAGAATGATTACAAGTGGTCACTCATTGGAGATCCGATTCTGGACCTGCCTCTGCGCGCATGATAACCCCGCCCCTGTCTCTCTCTGGGGTTAAATGTAGGTGCACACACTCATACTTGCACATGCGCGGTGCACGCCCGCCCACACTCCCCAGATGTCACCACCTAGCTTTTTTGCTATTACTAAGCCTGAAAGCCAATACATTAGCCAATGGGAAGTCCCCCAGGGCCATGATTCTTATAGAGTGCGAAAACGCTACCAATGATGGCAATGGGCTTGGTTTGGTCAGCCCCCGTGGTTCCCATATAATGCAGGCACTGACGTGAGCACGCTCTCTTTTGCCTGCCTGTACTGCGGTGACACACAGACTGTCGTCGTCGATTGTACTACAAACTGCTTGCTCGAGCGGAGGAGGACTAGTGACACTCGACGTGGTGTCACTGCTGCTGCCCCCCAGCCAGGCCACCATAGATGCAGTGGTGACGGCGCCCACGCCCAGCCCACCCCAGGCCCAGCCAAAGCCCCAGCCTTTGAAGACAAGACAAGAGATGACAGAAGCAAAGGTAAGAGAAGCCGTCACAACATCAGGCTCCACTGTAAATTGTACCTGCATGATAGTATTTTTTTTTTACTGCGTCATGTGGCCCTCTCAGCTCTGTTTTGCTTTATTTTTGTGCGCCACATGCTTTGTGCTTCATCGTATTTGCTCCCTCATAATCCTCCTGTGACTTTTAATATTTATTGCTGCCTCACGTGGCCTTCCCAGGCCTCTATTCTTATTAATCGTATATTGGTGATCAGAATATTTCTAACTGCGTCACAGGCCCTTTTTTAAATAATTTGTGCGTGCATGAATTCCTGTGTCGTATTTTTGAACTGTGTCACGTGATTTAGCCTGTATTGTTATAAATTGTGCGTTCATAATCGTATTATTTTTTTACTGCGTCACGTGCCCCTCCCAGCTCTGTTTTACTTTATTTGTGTGCGCAACATGCTTTGTGCTTCTTCATATTTGCTCCCTTCTAATCCTCCTGTGACTTTTAATATGTATTACTGCCTCATGTGGCCTTCCCAGGCCTCTATTCTAATTGATGGTATATGGTTGAACGTAAAGCTTGTTTCCGAAACAACGACAAGTTATCTGTCAAAGGAGTGAATATGTAGTATGCAGCAGGCACACAATACCCATTAGGCTAACGGAGCTTCAGTTCCCCACCCATCGTCTGTGTCTCTTCCACGTTTTAATGTCCTTTTATCTCTCTCTTTCTGACTGTCTCTCACATCGTTTTATTTTCTTTTTTACAGTTATGGACGCTGCTGTCTCCACTGTGCCGTATAAAACCTTACCCGAGTTTAAGTGGGGAACTCTCTTGGCTACAGTGAAGCCTGCTTCAAGACGTAGAGCACCCTCTTTTAATCATGTCTATGGCACTAGGTGAGCAAAGAAACTTGTTTCCGAAACAACAACAGAACATCTGTGAAAGGAGAGAGTCAATAGTGTGCAGCAGCTTGACTGTGTAGAAATGTATAATTACCACAGAGCAGTGACAATAGATAGGTTACAACAGTCTGAGGAACAGATCTACAAGTTTATCGTGCCACTTTAGTGTCACTTTTAACATGGGAAAAGTGGCACAAGGAGCTTGTAAATCTGCGTCTAACTTTTTAAAAAAAAACTTTCAACTCCAGACTCTGCGAGTCAATGGGGTGCAACAGTCTAGGTACGCAATATTAAGAACTCACATTAAAATTCACTTTTGACAGGAGTTTCGCAACTCAGTTTACGGTGATTAATCAAATGTCCTTTTGTTTGCTTCACCAAACATCCTTCAGGAGCAACCACGGCATATCGAGCAACAGCAATGGAATTGTCCGCAACGTATTGAATATACTTTGACGCATACAAACTGAGTTCAATTGAAGTTGTGAACTCTGATGGCCACAATGTTTCTACAAGGTAAGCACAGTAGCCTAGATATACAATGCCTCCAATTAAATGCATTAGAAATAAATCGGCGTATTTACAATCCCGTTGTACCACTTCTGTGTCAGTAACGCAGTAGGCACTTCCATATAGAAAGCACTTGAACGTGGGACTATAACAGAAGTGAAATGTACCAGGCACACTGCACATGTAAAATCGTAGTGTTACCTTGACTTGTAATGTTTCACCTCATTTACTCACATCTACATAATTTTAAACTCTATTTTTTGTTTTTGTTTTGCAGATTACCTATTGTACGTCTTTTGGAGTCCACATCACAATTTGTTAAAAATGTTCTATTAAAGTTATTTTTGTACTTGTTTATTATATTGTTACGTTTACAGTTATTGTTGTTTTAATAAAAGTTAGTTAAAAAAAACACATGCTTCTTTTTTGGGGGGAGGGGGGTGACGGTCAACAATAAAAATAATATTTATAATTTGAAGTACTATAGTAAGATGTTCAAGAGTAGGGTTGAAAAGTACTAACTGTACAATAAGTTATATTTTCTCTGGATGGACTACAACATGGAAAAGAAATCAAAGTAAAACAAAACAATGTGTACCAAATTTACAAACCTCTTGCGACATTTTCCTATGCAAACCTACCCCCTACAAAATTAAGTGTGTGGGCCTCAAAAAAGCCCTTCAAAACACGGAAACAAACCCCCCAAAGATTTCTATATTGTATGAGAGGGGCTGCGTAGCCCTCCGCCTAGTGCCCTGGAGTCCACGACACCCAGACCCGGTTGCTGCAGTGTCCATTGGGGGAAACAGCCAATACAACGCGGTCATAAGCACGCGTGATCGTCAGCACGAAGCCATTAGCATGCATATGGCTTTACCACGTATGCTTTTACAACTAGTATACATTTACTACCCATGATAAAGGCATAAGCATGATAATGGCTTTCTGGTGACGGACACGCGTTGTAATGGCTGTGGCGTACGTTCTTCAAGTTAGTTTTTAGGTATGCGTGTGACCAAGTCTGATAACATCTGAGGCCATGGACAAACACTGTGGTGTCTGTGGCAGGAAATCTCATCGATCACAGAGAAGATAGGCGGAGGGTAAAATGAAAGTAACAGGTTTAATAAAAATAACGGAGGAAAACTACAAAAATGGCGGTGGAGTATGTAATCAACGTTTGGCGCCTCGGCAATACGTTTCAAATAAATATAGATAGAATATGATTATTAATATATTACAAAAGTATAGCAGCGGATGACACACACGGCCCGGGAAAAGAAAGCAGCAAACTTAATACCTGAAATGAGGACAGCTTTGCTTGGCGAACTTGAAGAAAAAGAAAGAAACATGTGCTTAGAAACGAGGCTGCGCATGCATAGAGAGTACAACTGGTGCACAAAAAAACGGGAAATTTTACATACTATCATAGAAATATAGCTCTTTTTTGGACCAGTAAAGTTAGTTCTCAAAGAGAACTGTTTTTTTTAGCTCCAATGCCCCCACGATCCCAGACGGCTGCCCGTGTCCTTCGAAAACCGGCATTGCTTTGTCAGAGAGAGCAGCTTACATGCTGCTCTCTCTGACGAAAAGCAATCTGCTTTCCTACTTGAAAGAGAGAGTAGATTGCCTTGCTCTCTCTTTCAAATAGGAAAGCGGTTTGCTGTGGTAAAGTGGGAACCTCGACGCTCTGCCCTACCATAGCAAACAGCTGTGTCCCAGGGGTAGGCACCCGGAGATACTGCAGGAGCCGGCCCTGGGAGGCGGTGGTCCCCAGGGCCATCAAGGGCTCCAGGAGGGGGGCCGCGCGACCCCCTCCCAACATTAAAAAGCCCCCGGGGGTGCAGGTCCCTAGGGCTGGAAGGTCATTTTAAATAATACTGCCCCAGGAAGGTGGTGGTCTCCGGGGCGTGTACGGGGGGAGAGGGAGGGGGAGCTGAAAACATATATATATATATATTTTTTTAAATGTAAAACAACTCAGAGGGGGTGGCGGTCCCCGGGGCTGCGGGGGGCCTTACAAGCATCCCATTATGGAAAAAAATTGCCCCCGGGATTTGCCCCCCCCGGGGGCTAATTAAAAATAAAACGGACTTCTAGTTTTTTTTTCTTTTCCACCGCGTGTGCAAACGATACGCGGACCCCGCGATTTCTTATTTAAAAAAAATAAATAATTGGGCCTAAAGATTAATGTGGGGCCCCCTGAGCAGGCCTAGAGGGTCAGAATGTTTCTACCCTGCCCCCTTTCCTTATTTTTCAACTTTGTTTTACTGTTTTCTTGTGACTCGGTTCTACAGAGGCACAAGATGGCTGCCAACACTTCCTGGTTTGCAGTGTTGGTAGACAGTTGACATCCAATCAACATGCAGCTCATGCTCGGCATTGTACGGATTTCAGTACGCATACAGTACTTCGTCTCTAGATATCACTATGATTTTACTTTTGATTTTCTCAGGATCTACTGAACGGATTTACACCATTTAACAAAAAGCACAATCTGCGAACCGAACTCTACCTCTCCGCCAAATTCGGTGTAATTCCATTCAGCCGTTCGGGCTGTAGCCCTGGCTAAAGGTCCCTATGGAAATTTGCATGGAGAAAACACGTTTTGGGACCCCCCTTTTTTCTCGGCCCCCACTTGACGAAGCACATCCAAACTTTCAGGGAAGGAGCGGAGCAGGCCATTTTCTTGGAGATTCGTCCACCGGTGCTAAAGTTATTCCAAATAGAATGTTGTGAATGTCCTATGGAAAGTAGTACCTAACTATAACTACCTACTGGCGACCGCCAGTAGGTAATATATATATATATATATATTCACTGAAAAAACCATAGGTTATAGACCATATATAGTTAGGAATTAGCATTTACAAAACCTTGAAAATTCACTGAAAAAACATAGGT
The DNA here is from genome assembly GCF_964261635.1 of Lissotriton helveticus. Taxonomy (NCBI): domain Eukaryota; kingdom Metazoa; phylum Chordata; class Amphibia; order Caudata; family Salamandridae; genus Lissotriton; species Lissotriton helveticus. The sequence goes on from NC_136063.1 coordinate 609,078,157, forward strand.
TATAGACCATATATAGTTAGGAATTAGCATTTACAAAACCTTATTTTACTCACACAAAACCATTGAAATTCCATATATAGTTAGTTGCACTAACTATATATCGCGCACCCGCAATCCACTGCTGATGATGTCACATATTACATCATTCATGACATGGTCAGTGACATCACTGATGACATCACTGATGACATCTCAAATGACATCACTGACGACATCTCAAATGACATCACTGATAACATCTCAAATGACATCACTGATGACATCACTGATGACATCTCAAATGACATCACTGATGACATCACTGATGACATCATCCAGTGACTGTGTGTTTCTGTAAAGTTAAAATGTGTCTTACATATTGAAGAATGAGTGGAAGTATAAGTGTCTGGACAAAGGATTTAGTAGGTGCATGACTGAATGTATGAGTGAGTGATTAAATGTGTCTCACTGAGTGCATGGGTTAGTGACTAAACTGTCTTAATTTGTGCATCATTATGTCTGTTGTTCTGTAAACTGCTGCATATGTTGATCAGTAGCTATATGATTAACTATATGGGTTACTGATTGATTGTCCAAGTATTTGTATGGGAGACTGAGTGTGTGTGTGGCTGGCTGGCTGGGAGGTGTGTGACTCTGTGCAGATCAATGTGTACTTGTATCAATGATTCTATAAGAAGGTAAGTATGTGTCAGTATATGTTTGAAAATGTAAGGTGCTCTATGTTTAACTGTATAGACAAGAAAATGGAAGTGTCATTGATTCTTTAACAGGACTGACTACGTGTGTGAGTAACTCCATGGATGAGTGGCAGACTGTGAGTGTCTGTATAGGTGTATGAGTGCATATGATAGTGTTGTAAAGATGAGTGATTGTATGTATGAATGATTGTATGGGTGAATGAGTGAATGTGTGTGTAGACATAGCAATCAGTGAGTGCGTATGTAGTAACTAGTATTGGTGTGTCAATGGTTTCAAAAATTATACTCTGTATTTAACACTGGGTGAAACAGAGGTTATATTAAAATGTGAGGAGATGCATTGTATTGTCACATGAATGATATCATCAGTGATGTGGTCATTGATGTCAAATCAGATGTCATCAGTGATGTCATCAGTGATGTCATTTGAGATGTCATCAGTGATGTCATCAGTGATGTCACTGACCATGTCATGAATGATGTAATATGTGACATCATCAGCAGTGGATTGCGGGTGCGCGATATATAGTTAGTGCAACTAACTATATATGGAATTTCAATGGTTTTGTGTGAGTAAAATAAGGTTTTGTAAATGCTAATTCCTAACTATATATGGTCTATAACCTATGGTTTTTTCAGTGAATTTTCAAGGTTTTGTAAATGCTAATTCCTAACTATATATGGTCTATAACCTATGGTTTTTTCAGTGAATTTCATTGGTTTTTTAACAGCTAATATCTGTAGCTGTAAAATGTATTCTTCTTTAAATCCAAAAATATATTTTATATGTTTATGAATAATTTTTTTTTTAAATATTTTTTTTTCTTCGTTCCCGCTTCGCGAATCGGGAAGCTTCCCGTTAGCTGACCTTGATGCCGCGAAATAGACCGCGAGCCGGTAAACGTTTCTTTACCGCAACTGCCGCGTTAGAAAACAACATCGTGACGCCTCCCGTCCGCATGACGTTTCACGTTGTCGCGTGATACGTCATATGACGTGCTACGTTAGCGAACTGGTACGCGAAGCGAGTCGCAAAGCGCAGGTTTCTGGAAGCAAACCGGGAGGCCCTGCAAAGCGCTTAACGTAAACACAGCAGGTCATGTGACTTGGTAATAACACTTTTCATTGGTTCATTTCACTTTTGGTTTCCTAATGATGTAAGACTAGGTCATATAATATAAAATGAACACTTTTCATTGGTTGAGAACTCTTGTTTTTCCCAAATGATGAAAATCCCTCCTTCTTTCCTCACTCTGACTTTCATCATTGTGAGAGAAAGACCCTTTGTTACCAGTGAGCAATGGCTTCTTTAGTAGCTTCAGCTGGTGCTTCCCCACCACCTCCACCACATCCAAGGAAGAGTGGACCACCTGCTCAAGTTATAATTCAACAAGAAGAGGAAGAAGAGGAACAGGACGACGAGCACGAAGAGAGGCAGTTTTTGCCTGAGGAGCCCAGGACGTCTCACCGGAAAGAAAACTTCATTTGGCAATTTTTTAAAATTCCCAAAGGTCAGAAAAAAGTAAATGCAAGATACGTAACTTGCCTTATATGTCAAGATAGACTGTCCAGAGGGACCGAGAAAAAATACAGTTTCGGAAACTACACAATGCATCGCCATATGACTAGGTGGCATCCTAACAACTACAGTGCTGCACAGTTTCGGAACGACCTAGATAATCTCCCTATTATGGCCAGAAGATCTGTTGTACCGGAAGTAACGGGACCAGAGGGCAGGGAGATAATGCCAAATATACAAATGAGATTTGGTGAAGTAAAACACGTCTGCGTACATTGCGATGGATTCATTTGCTACGGAGAAAGAAGCATCACTCTGATCAACAGAGCTATTGACTATCATATGCAAGTTTGTACGAAACGCCCAAAATAATAAATACTTTTTTTTTGTTTTGTTGCTCCTGTTGAGCCCTTTACAATGAATCGTTTTCATTGCCCCCTCCAAGAAAAACCCCCAAAAATATAAAAATGTTCAGAAAAATTCAAAAAAAGTAAAAAAATGTTTCGAAAAATAATAAAAAAAATATAAAACAACAAAAACAATTAAAAAAAAGTTATTTTCAGAACTACCTCCCCGTTATTAAAAAATTGGTACAATATTTGGAACTGTGCCAACCTCTATTTCTCTTAGTTCGCTTCCCAGTTCGCTCGCCGGTACGCGAACCGGAAGCGAACCAAAAACAGTAAGTATAAGGGAAGGAAACAGACACTTATGTTAAAAGAAAGACAGCTATAGGGGAGTAAACTAGAGATACTATTACCCGTAATCCACTGCTGATGATGTCACATATTACATCATTCATGACATGCTCAGTGACATCATCAGCAGAGGATTGCGGGTTTTTTGGCAACGTGCCTTATCCACGGTTTAATAACGCTGCCTTTTGCTTTATATAAGTTTTCAAATTGTATGAAATATATACCAATAGGTCGTTATGAACCTTTAGGTAGTGCTTTTCTTCATGAGGTCTGGTCGCTTCCATACACATACAGATGTTTCAAAGATGATCAAGAAGTTTATCTGAATGGAGAGGAATGCACTGAGACGCCAGATCATTCACTAATGTGTAGGCACATACAGTTACACGGTTCATGCAACAAACACCGACCAAATATGGCTTGCGTGTTGCAAGGCACGCCAGTTCCTGCTATCATCCCCACGTTCAAGTTGTTGGAAAATGGTAGTTATTTGATGCTCAATAATGAAGATTGTTCTGGGTTAATTAAAAGTATTCCTTTTATCGTAACAGTAAGTGAACGGGTTATTTGCTGCAGAAATGTTCTATTTCCTCCCACACATGAACATAGGGAGTTTTCAATCTCGCCACAAATACCAACCTTGGGAGCAGATTTCAACGGCATGGCAAGAATAAGAGCTCTTTTGTCTCATAGAGAGGTGGCCTTGAGTTCGGCCCGTGAAACTTTCGTGCTTCACATAGCGAACACCCGTACAGAGGTGCAGACCCTTTTCAATTCAGATTTGCCTTTCCATTTCAGCAAGATGGTTCGGACTTTCTTTAACGCATCCTCCACAAAGGCCCTGGCGCACTTTTTTAAAGTTGTTACCAGTGGTCTCGTGACTTCATTTGAGAAAATCTTTGGAGTCATCCCTGCTTTCTTTCATTCTATTTTTTCCACTCTGCTTCGTGGATTGCCATTTTTACTTGCATTACCAGCGGACGCTCTTGTGCTTTTTTACATTTTTAAATATGGATGTCCCTCCTATGCAACCTCCCGCCCTGCAGCTGCTGACACTGTTCCGCAATCGCATGCTAGAATATTATGGCACAATGCCGTTGGCGATATTAAGCACGGCATATGGATTATCTTTTCGATTCTCCTACTTCACCTGTGTCCAGCCTGTATTTCACTGCCTGACCTGTGATTTCGATTGGGCCATTGATTTGTGTCTCTGCGGACCGGTTTCTCCTGACGTCGACTTTAATCAGCTGATGACTCCTATCATTACTCACGAGTTGGTTTGTCCTGGCGAAAGGATTATGGCTGTGGCATTGATGCATGGACTAATTGGTCCCTGGAATTTACTGGCGGCAACACAGTCTTTCTTGGAACAGAGCTTTCTTGAAAACCCACCGAGCTGTCCTCTGATGGTGATAGAGGATCCGGTGCTGGGAGAGCACGTATGTTCTTTTCCGCTTTTAAATTGGATGGCTGAACTCTTTTCGGATGAAGGCGGTGACTTCCTATTGGAGGCTGTTGCAGCTTATTTTGCATACACAGTTATGTCATAGACCTTTTTCATTTTTGAAATGCTGAGTACTAGCATTTCATTGACAATTCATTGACTTATTTGTCAAGTTTTTATTATTTAGCTTGCCTATTGGCTTAAGACTCGATAAAGTACTTGGCTGTTTTATTTTTCTTTAGCATTAAATTTTCCTAGTTTTTAATATTTTACCTTGCGGACCGTCCACATATAAAGTTGCAATCTGCTCTCATGAGATGGCACTTCTATTATCTTATTCAGTTCGTTTCCGGATCATGGGGAGGTGTCATCTAGGTCCTGGATATCTTTACACCGTGTTAAGTTAGCATGGGCTCATTACCGGTTTAAACGCCATTTTTCCTTTTTTGCAACTTCTGCACACGACACTTAGTTGTTGCTTTAGCTTTCAACCTAATAGTTCATCGTGATTTACATGAGAATAATATGTTATTGCTCTACTATCTGCTTTACTTGTTAAACTATATCTGTACAGCGAGTGCTGAAGTTTCAAGAACAACACGATACAGAATTGTTATGAGGTCTGATCTCCACGACTTCATACTCATAACATAAGTGCAGCTTCTGCCAATTCTGGGCATGAGGCGGGTTTTATATTGCTTTGCCGAACACACATACACAACACTTGATGCGGTTCACATGAAGAGAGAGCTGGTGTATGCTGATGTGATTCCTTCAAATCTAAGACACTAAAGTATGGGCACGCCCTAAACCAACACAAAGAGACCTTCTTAGCAAATAATATAATATGTGTATTAGGGAGGGTGAGATATAAGCAGCCGCGGGCCATGGAGGGAGTTACGATGGGGCAGGGAGGCGGGGAGGGGGAGGGGCAGGGTGGAGCCCTCTCCACCCTGCCCCTCCCCTCCCCGCCTCCCTGCCCCACCGTAACTCCCTCCACGGCCCGTGGCTGCTTATAAGTGTTGATAACTCTTATTCATTTACAGCATGTTAACATACTGTCACCATTCGCTTTTTATGTACTAGTAACTATGCTGGTAATTTTGCTACTGATAATATGTGTACTTGTATTATCTAAGATACTACGCCTGAGAAGACGGCATTAGTAAATAAACATTTCAAATACACATGTGTTCTTCTTAACTCCATGTTCTGGTTTCTAAGAAATATATAACGACCGACTGTTCATGAGTTCCACGTATCCTGAGGTACTATAAGTTCATATTCTGGATTGTCTAAACATTGAGAGTTTGTTATATCCAATGTGACACTGTACCTAGCTTGCTAAGGGGTTTTTGAGTACTAAGGTGAGTTTTGGGGCACCCTAATTTGCCGAGGTTCCAATCCTCTGTCCACAGTTCTGTGTGAGAACAGAAACCCTGCAACAGGGGCACCCCCGACCCTTCCTGGAGCTTCATCACACTTGCGATACAACTCCAGCAATGCGCCACCTTTACGGCACAGTTACATCACGCATCTGTGCTGTTTTTGCCCCATGATGCGCCGCATTGTAAATGCAGCACACCATAGGTGACGGAACAGCGGCACAGAATGACTAACACATCCCTGGTGATGCGCCAGTCATCATAAATCTATCCCTATGCTTCTTATCTTGTTCGAGATGAACCGCCATATGTATCATCAAAGTTTTTTGCATTTCCTAAATAGCGAACTTTAAGGAATAAATAGCGATTCTTTACCATTCCTAGTTTGCGATTAGCTATTTGCTAATTACAAATTACCCATTCATTTCCTTCATTTCCATAGGGCGGTTGGACTCACTTTTAGCTCGAACGGCTGAATGGATTTCCACGAAACTTGGCCAAATTGTAGGGACTGGTAGCCCGATGTGCCTTTGCTATGTCTCAAGATATATGCTCCAGTGGTTTTTACGAAAATTAACTTTGAAAAATATATATTGGGCTACATTGGCCTATATATATGTTGGAGCCCAAATGTAGCCCAATGTAGCCCAATGAAGCCCAATGAAGCCCAATGTAGCCCAATGTAGCCCAAAGATGGCCGCCAGTGACAAAAAAAACAAATGTAGCCCAAATATCAGCCAGATGTAGCCCAACTATAGCCCAGTGACAGAATGACCAATCAGCTTCGCAAACCACTTGTGGGACACCCCCGCGCCGCACGGCCACCAGCTGCTGCGTGTGCCCCCAGTGCCTGCCTCAGCGCCGGCCTCGCTGCCGCCCTGAGCTGCCGCCCTGAGCGCTCTCCTTGGTTTTTCCCCCGTATTTTTACCTGAATTTGTGCTTGTTTTTCTTCCCCAGATCGTGTGTCACTGTCTTTTTCCCCCGTATTTTTACCTGAATTTGTGCTTGTTTTTCTTCCCCAGATCGTGTGTCACTGTCTTTTTCCCCCGTATTTTTACCTGAATTTGTGCTTGTTTTTCTTCCCCAGATCGTGTGTCACTGTCTTTTTCCCCTGTTTTGACTTAAAATTGTGCTTGTTTTTTGCCGTTTCTCGTCGTGCTTTGGCCACCTCGCCGCCCCCCGCTCCCGCTTCCCGCCACCGCCTTTAGCCCCGCCCCTTTTTCTCTTCTGTTTCCCTCCCCGCTCCCGCCTCCCAGCTGCTCCGCCCACCCGCGCACTTCGCCTTAAATGGCGACCGTGCGAACGCGCAGCGTTGACGCGCAGCGGGCGCGCCGATTGTGCGCCGAAGGCGCGCCAAAGGTAAGCCCGTCTGCGCCCGTCCGCGCCTGGACCGCGCCCAGGGCCAGGACCCCTGGCCCCCACCGACGGAAGCCGACCCGACGAACCTACAGCGCCGCCGACCTCATCGCACTCAACACCGGCCGCATCCCAGGATGCCACCGAGCCGCCCCGAAGCACACCCACGGACCCTTCAGCTGCCACGCCTGCAAGTTCACCTGCATCCGGGCCTTCCCTGCACCCGCCAAGCCGAACTCCAGCAGCACCCACCTCAAGTGTATCCTGCTCAACACCCGCTCCGTCCACAGACACGCCGTAGAACTCTGGAACCTGCTCGACACCACCGTCCCCGACGTTGCCTTCATCACCGAGACCTGGATGAACGCCTCCTCAGCCCCAGACATCGCCATCGCCATCCCAGAGGGCTACAAGATCACCCGGAGGGACCGCGACAACCAGACCGGAGGAGGCATCGCCATCATCCACAAAGACACCATCCGCATCACTACCAACACCGATGACACCCTCACCACCGCTGAACACCTGCACTTCCAGATCCACACCAACCCGACCACCACCCTCAGAGGCACCCTGATCTACCGACCCCCGGGACCACGCACACGATTCAGCGAGGACATCGCCGACTTCGTCAGCCCGCACGCTCTCCCCTCCGCCGACTACATCCTCCTGGGGGACCTCAACTTCCACCTGGAGAACAACAACGACCGCAACACCATCAGCCTGCTCGACAACCTCGACAACCTCGGACTCAAGCAACTGGTGACCACCCCCACCCACCTCGCCGGACACACACTCGACGCCGTCTTCTCATCCAGCAAAGACGTCTCCTTCAGCCACGCAACAGGACTCCACTGGACGGACCACAGCTGCGTCCACTTCACCTTCAGAAGAACGACGATCCACCACCACCAGCAACAGGTTGCTCGAAGAAGCTGGAACAAGATCACAGCCGACCAGCTCACCGCTTCCCTGAGCCAGCACCCTCCCGCCAACTCAGCGAACCCCAGCCAGGCCGCCGACAACCTCACGAAATGGATCAACGACTGCGCGGACGAACTCGCCCCTCTGAGAACCCCACCCAGCAGATCCTGCAGCAGAAAAACACCATGGTTCACCGACGAACTCAAGAGCTCCAAGAAGAACTGTCGAGCCCTCGAGAAAGCCTGGAGAAGGGAACCAACGACGGACAACATGACCACCCTCAAGCTCGCCACCCGGAAGCACCACCAACTGATCCGCGCCACCAAGAAAAATGCATACAAGGACCGGCTGGACAACAACGCACACAACTGCAAGGAACTCTTCAACATCGTGAAAGAGCTATCCAACCCCAACGCCGGAAACAATGACATCACCCCGTCGCAAGAACTCTGCAACTCCCTCGCGTCCTACTTCCACAACAAGATCACGGACATACACAACAGCTTCAACAACCAACCAACGCAAGCCACAACCGCAACGACGCCACCCACCACCACCCTCCGCACCTGGACCCCGATCAGCACCGAAGACACCATCCGCACCATGAACTCCATCCATTCCGGATCTCCGACTGACCCCTGCCCTCACCACGTCTTCAACAAAGCCGACGCTGTCCTCGCACCCCACCTACGGGACATCATCAACACCTCCTTCGACTCCGCCACCTTCCCTGAGAGCTGGAAGCACGCCGAACTCAGCGCTCTCCTCAAGAAACCCACAGCAGACCCCACCGACCTCAAGAACTACCGTCCCATCTCGCTCCTCCCGTTCCCGGCCAAAGTCATCGAGAAGACCGTCAACAAACAGCTGGCCGCCTTCCTCGAGACGAATGGATCCCTCGACCCCTCACAGTCCGGCTTCCGAGCGAACCACAGCACCGAGACCGCCCTCATCGCCGCCACCGACGACCTTCGAACTCTGATGGACAACGGAGAAACAGCGGCCCTCATCCTCCTGGACCTCTCCGCGGCTTTCGACACTGTCTGCCACCGCACCCTAGTACAGCGCCTCAGCAACATCGGAATCCAGGAGAAGGCACTGGAATGGATCACCTCCTTCCTCGACGGAAGAACACAAAGAGTCCGCCTACCACCGTACAAGTCAGAGGCCACCAAAGTCATCTGCGGCGTCCCTCAAGGATCCTCACTGAGCCCCACCCTCTTCAACGTCTACATGAGCCCCCTCGCGGCCATCGCACGCCAACACAACCTCAACATAATCTCCTACGCTGACGACACCCAGCTGATCCTCTCCCTGACCAACGACCCCGCCACCGCCAGAGCCAACCTGCACGAAGGGATGAGAGACGTAGCCGAATGGATGACGACCAGCCGCCTGAAACTGAACTCAGACAAGACGGAGGTCCTCATCCTGGGCTCCACGCCCTCCGCCTGGGACGACTCCTGGTGGCCCCCCGCCCTGGGCACCGCGCCCAATCCGACGGACCACGCACGCAACCTGGGCTTCATCCTGGACTCCTCCCTCTCCATGACCAGACAAGTCAACGCCGTCTCCTCGTCATGCTTCAACATCCTGCGCATGCTACGTAAGATCTTCCGGTGGATCCCCACCGAGACGAGGAAGACGGTCACCCAAGCCCTCGTCACCAGCCGACTGGACTACGGCAACGCCCTCTACGCCGGAACCACTGCCAAACTCCAGAAGAGACTCCAGCGGATCCAGAACGCCTCGGCGAGACTCATCCTCGACATCCCCCGACGCAGCCACATCTCCGGACACCTGAGAGATCTGCACTGGCTCCCGGTCAACAAGAGAATCACCTTCCGTCTCCTCACCCACGCACACAAAGCCCTACACGACCAAGGCCCGAGCTACCTCAACAACCGGATCAACTTCTACACTCCCAAGCGCCTCCTCAGATCTACCAACCACGCCCTCGCCGCCGTCCCCCGCATCCGAAGAGCGACAACAGGAGGAAGATCCTTCTCCTACCTGGCCGCCAAGACCTGGAACTCACTTCCCACCGATCTGCGCCTGACCCAAGACCACCTCTCCTTCAGGAAGAAGCTCAAGACCTGGCTGTTCGAGCAGTAGCGGCACCCCCCCCCCTCCCAGCGCCTTGAGACCCTACGGGTGAGTAGTGTGCTCTACAAATGACCTGATTGATTGATTGATTGATTGAAACCTCCGTTACGCGAAGCGGAGCGCTGTTACAGATATATATCTTTCTTTGAACGTTAATTTCTCAAAATCCACTAGAGCACATATATTGAGACCTAGCAAAGGCACATCGGGCTACCAGTCCCTAATATTTTACCAAGTTTCGTGAAAATCCATTCAGCCGTTCGATTATTATTATTATTTTTTTTTTTGCCCCGCGGGGCCCTTTTAAAACCTCCACATCAAACCTAGGGGGTCAGCGAGGATCTACTATTCCCCCTTATGGTCATTTGCCCCTTCGCTTTGGCCTCCTCTTGTCTCTCGATCCTACCGAGAGACAAGATGGCGGCCGCTACGGACTGTTTGGAATGTTGACAGACGCCGGAGAACCAATCAGCTTCGCTTCACAAAGCTCCGTTGCGCGAAAAGTACGCGTCCTGGAGCGCTGCCCGGTCCGCTGTTACAGATATATATCTTTTTTTAAACGTTAATTTCTCAAAATCCACTGTAGCACATATATTGAGACCTACAAAAGGCACATCGGGCTACCAGTCCCTACAATTTTGCCAAGTTTCGTGCAAATCCATTCAGCCGTTCGGGCTAAAAGTGAGGCCAACCGCCCTATGGAAAACTCAATGTTAAAAACACGTTTTGGGACCCCCCTTTTTTCTCGGCCCCCCCTTGACGAACCCCCCCCCAAATTTTCAAGGGCTGCTCAGAAACAAAATGTGCCATTTTCCTGAAAATTTCAGCCAATTCCGTCCACAAACTCCAAAGTTATTAGACATAGAATTTTCAAAAATCCCATAGAGAAAAAATCCTAACTATATATACCTACTGGCGACCGCCAGTAGGTAATATAATATATATATATATATATATATATATATATATATATATATATATATATATATATATATATATATATATATATATATATATATATATATATATTTATATCTTGATATACCGCATGTAGAGACAGGTAGGCGCCAAAGACATCTTGGACACGGACCAGTTAAGTGGTCAAAACTTTTATTTAAGCAGAGTATGCCGCATGACGTTTCGGCTCCTTAGAGCCTTGCTCACATGACAACGTCCCTCATACAAATGCTCATTTTTAAAGTGCTAGTGACTAATTATCTCAACACCACGTGATGCTAACTCTGTGTAAACATGGAAGAAAGATTCCAAGTCTAAAAACATAAACCATTAAATACAGTATAATCATTAGACAACACGTTCAAATAATCATGGTTTTGTTATCATACTGGTAAAATACCTGAACCATATAGTAAGGATTATATACTCATTGCTGTCAACTGCATGTGTGTCTACCTGATGTTAATCCACATATTATGCATTGCAATTTAATCGTACATCCAATGATACAATGTCCATATTGTAGTACAGACCAATAAATATATCCATATAATAAAAACATATTTACATTGATCTTCAAGGTTTTTCACACTCTCAAGTCGATCCCATAATGTGCAAACTACCGCATTAAGTGCAAAATATGCTATGTAAACAACCTCCTACCACAGACTGTTGCTATGGTATCCTAAGGTGCAAGTGTATAAAATGATGTGCAAAATCGTAAATTGTGCAATGTCGCATCGTTGACAATTTAACTATATGTGCAAAATATGCCAATAATAAACATACACTCATCTTTTTACGGATCAGTCTAGGTCCCTCTAAATGTACAGCGTTCGAGACCTAGACATGCAGTGCGAAGCCTATTTATTATACAGGATATATATCAAAGTATATGATAACAGAAGTTCACTTGTTGCTCTAAAACCCATTCATCCGGTTCCTTCCACTGACTCGAATGAATGGAATATGTCAAATATATACATCTTGACCTAGAATCTTTCATAAAAACTCCATGTATCATAATTATAAATAGTGAAAAAGATGAATAAAACAAGATATTTAAATGTGTTGATTCTAAATTGTGATGTTAAAACCTGTATATTAATCAAAAATCTCAGGTTGTAGTCAATAATAGCTGCAGCTTCAGGTAAAATCTGAATAGCATAAATACTGGTACTACAATTGATCAGCTGTATATATTGAAAGATATATATTTTTTTATATATGTTTTTTCTATATATTTTATATGTAAAGTGCAAGCCGGAGTAGTTAACAGTCGGAATAATCCTTCAGGTCAAACTCAGGCTATCCCCAGCCGGGGATATCTGTAATCCATGTCAGAAAATATCGGGACCATACTAATGAATGATGAATGATCACACATGTACCAATATCACTCAATAGGTCGTAAACAAAAGATGGCTCATCAAAACTCACAGGGCTAATGATGGGATCCTGTCCTCCATCAAAAATAACTGAGGTGTCCTAGCACTATGGCAGACATGTGTACATGTCCTCTGTTATATTGAGGCCCCCAGTATCTTGGTATCTAACTGTATTATATACCGGGTTTCCAATTTCCGCAGTTTAGCCTCCCTATCACCCCCTCATCTGCTGGCCTTGACTTTGGCTGGCCTTGATAGATATATATATATATATATATATATATATATATTACCTACTGGCGGTCGCCAGTAGGTATATATAGTTAGGATTTTTTCTCTATGGGTTTTTTGAAAATTCTATGTCTAATAACTTTGCCGTTTGTGGACGGAATTGGCTGAAATTTTCAGGAAAATGGCACATTTTGTTTCTGAGCAGCCCTTGAAAATTTGGGGGGGGTTCGTCCAGTGGGGGCCGAGAAAAAAGGGGGGTCCCAAAACGTGTTTTTAACATTGAGTTTTCCATAGGGCGGTTGGCCTCACTTTTAGCCCGAACGGCTGAATGGATTTGCACGAAACTTGGCAAAATTGTAGGGACTGGTAGCCCGATGTGCCTTTTGTAGGTCTCAATATATGTGCTCCAGTGGATTTTGAGAAATTAACGTTTAAAAAAAGATATATATCTGTAACAGCGGACCGGGCAGCGCACTGGTTCGCGGACTTTTCGCGCAACGGAGCTTTGTGAAGCGAAGCTGATTGGTTCTCCGGCGTCTGTCAACATTCCAAACAGTCCGTAGCGGCCGCCATCTTGTCTCTCGGTAGGATCGAGAGACAAGAGGAGGTCAAAACAAAGGGGGAAATAACTATAAGGGGGCATAGTAGATCCTCGCTGACCCCCTAGGTTTGATGTGGAGGTTTTAAAAGGGCCCCGCGGGGCAAAAAAAAATAATAATAATAATAATTGAACGGCTGAATGGATTTGCACGAAACTTGGCAAAATATTAGGGACTGGTAGCCCGATGTGCCTTTGCTAGGTCTCAATATATGTGCTCCAGTGGATTTTGAGAAATTAACGTTCAAAAAAAGATATATATCTGTAACAGCGCTCCGCTTCGCGTAACGGAGGTTTGCGAAGCTGATTGGTCATTCTGTCACTGGGCTATAGTTGGGCTACATCTGGCTGATATTTGGGCTACATTTGTTTTTTTGTGTGTCTGGCGGCCATCTTTGGGCTACATTGGGCTACATTGGGCTTCATTGGGCTACATTCGGCTAATTAGCAAATAGCTCATCGCAAACTAGGAATGGTAAAGAATCGCTATTTATTCCTTAAAGTTCGCTATTTAGGAAATGCAAATAACTTTGATGATACATATGGCGGTTCATCTCTAACAAGATAAGAAGCATAGGGATACATTTATGATGACTGGCGCATCACCAGGGATGTGTTAGTCATTTTGTGCCGCTGTTCCGTCACCTATGGTGTGCTGCATTTACAATGCGGCGCATCATGGGGCAAAAACAGCACAGATGCGTGATGTATCTGTGCCGTAAAGGTGGCGCATTGCTGGAGTTGTATCGCAAGTGTGATGAAGCTCCAGCAAGGGTCGGGGGTGCCCCTGTCGCAGGGTTTCTGTTCTCACACAGAACTGTGGACAGAGGATTGGAACCTCGGCGAATTAGGGTGTCCCAAAACTCACGTTAGTAATCAAAAACTCCTTAGCAAGCTAGGTACAGTGTCACATTGGATATAACAAACTCTCAATGTTTAGACAATCCAGAATATGAACTTATAGTACCTCAGGATACGTGGAACTCATGAACAGTCGGTCGTTATAGATTTCTTAGAAACCAGAACATGGAGTTAAGAAGAACAGATGTGTATTTGAAATGTTTATTTACTAATGCCGTCTTCTCAGGCGTAGTACCTTAGATAATAAAAGTACACATATTATCAGTAGCAAAATTACCAGCATAGTTACTAGTACATAAAAAGTGAATGGTGATAGTATGTTAACATGCTGTAAATGAATAAGAGTTAGCAACACTTATAAGCAGCCGCGGGCCGTGGAGGGAGTTACGGTGAGGCAGGGAGGCGGGGAGGGGAAGAAGCAGGGTGGAGAATACAAGTACACATATTATCAGTAGCAAAATTACCAGCATAGTTACTAGTACATAAAAAGCGAATGGTGACAGTATGTTAACATGCTGTAAATGAATAAGAGTTAGCAACACTTATAAGCAGCCGCGGGCCGTGGAGGGAGTTACGGTGGGGCAGGGAGGCGGGGAGGGGGAGGGGCAAGGTAGAGAGGGCTCCACCCTGCTTCTCCCCCTCCCTGCCTCCCTGCCCCATCGTAACTCCCTCCACGGCCCGCGGCTGCTTATATCTCACCCTCCCTAATACACATATTATATTATTTGCTAAGAAGGTCTCTTTGTGTTGGTTTAGGGCGTGCCCATACTTTAGTGTCTTAGATTTGAAGGAATCACATCAGCATACACCAGCTCTCTCTTCACGTGAACCGCATCAACTGTTGTGTATGTGTGTTCGGCAAAGCAATATAAAACCCGCCTCATGCCCAGAATTGGCAGAAGTTGCACTTATGTTATGAGTATGAAGTCGTGGAGATCAGACCTCATAACAATTCTGTATCGTGTTGTTCTTGAAACTTTAGCACTCGCTGTACAGATATAGTTTAACAAGTAAAGCAGATAGTAGACCAATAACATATTATTCTCATGTAAACCACGATGAACTACTAGGTGGAAAGCTAAAGCAACAACTAAGTGTCGTGTGCAGAAGTTGCAAAAAAGGAAAAATGGCGTTTAAACCGGTAATGAGCCCATGCTAACTTAACACGGTGTAAAGATATCCAGGACCTAGATGACACCTCCTCATGATCCGGAAACGAACTGAATAAGATAATAGAAGTGCCATCTCATGAGAGCAGATTGCAAGTTTATATGTGGACGGTCCGCAAGGTAAAGCATTAAAAACTAGGAAAATTTAATGCTAAAGAAAAATAAAACAGCCAAGTACTTTATCGAGTCTTAAGCCAATAGGCAAGGTAAATAATAAAAACTTGACAAATAAGTCAATGAATTGTCAATGAAATGCTAGTACTCAGCATATCAAACATGAAAAAGGTCTATGACATAACTGTGTATGCAAAATAAGCTGCAACAGCCTCCAATAGGAAGTCACCGTCTTCATCCGAAAACAGTTCAGCCATCCAATTTAAAAGCGGAAAAGAACATACGTGCTCTCCCAGCACCGGATCCTCTATCACCATCAGAGGACAGCTCGGTGGGTTTTCAAGAAAGCTCTGTTCCAAGAAAGACTGTGCTGCCGCCAGTAAATTCCAGGGACCAAGTAGTCCATGCATCAATGCCACAGCCATAATCCTTTCGCCAGGACAAACCAACTCGTGAGTAATGATAGGAGTCATCAGCTGATTAAAGTCGACGTCAGGAGAAACCGGTCCGCAGAGACACAAATCAATGGCCCAATCGAAATCACAGGTCAGGCAGTGAAATACAGGCTGGACACAGGTGAAGTAGGAGAACCGAAAAGATAATCCATATGCCGTGCTTAATATCGCCAACGGCATTGTGCCATAATATTCTAGCATGCGATTGCGGAACAGTGTCAGCAGCTGCAGGGTCGGAGGTTGCATAGGAGGGACATCCATATTTAAAAATGTAAAAAAGCACAAGAGCGTCCGCTGGTAATGCAAGTAAAAATGCCAATCTACGAACCAGAGTGCAGAAAATACAATGAAAGGAAGCAGGGATGACTCCAAAGATTTTCTCAAATGAAGTCACGAGACCACTGGTAACAACTTTAAAAAAGTGTGCCAGGGACTTTGTGGAGGATGCGTTAAAGATAGTCGGAAACATGTTGCTGAAATTGAAAGGCAAATCTTAATTGAAAAGGGTGTGCACCTCTGTATGGGTGTTCGCTATGTGAAGTACGAAAGTTTCACGGGCCGAACTCAAGGCCACCTCTCTCTGAGACAAAAGAGCTCTTATTCTTGCCATGCCGTTGAAACGTGTCCCAAGGTTGGTATTTGTGGCCAGATTGAAAACTCCCTATGTTCATGTGTGGGAGGAAATAGAACATTTCTGCAGCAAATAACCCGTTCACTTACTGTTACGATAAAAGGAATACTTTTAATTAACTCAGAACAATCTTCATTATTGAGCATCAAATAACTACCATTTTCCAACAACTTGAACGTGGGGATGATAGCAGGAACTGGCGTGCCTTGCAACACGCAAGCCATATTTGGTCGGTGTTTGTTGCATGAACCGTGTAACTGTATGTGCCTACACATTAGTGAATGATCTGGCGTCTCAGTGCATTCCTCTCCATTCAGATAAACTTCTTGATCATCTTTGAAACATCTGTATGTGTATGGAAGCAACCAGACCTCATGAAGAAAAGCACTACCTAAAGGTTCATAACGACCTATTGGTATATATTTCATACAATTTGAAAACTTATATAAAGCAAAAGGCAGCGTTATTAAACCGTGGATAAGGCATGTTGCCAAAAAACCCGCAATCCTCTGCTGATGATGTCACTGAGCATGTCATGAATGATGTAATATGTGACATCATCAGCAGTGGATTACGGGTAATGGTATCTCTAGTTTACTCCCTTATAGCTGTGTTTCTTTTGACATAAGTGTCTGTTTCCTTCCCTTATACTTACTGTTTTTGGTTCGCTTCCGGTTCGCGTACCAGCGAGCGAACTAGGAAGCGAACTAAGAGAAATAGAGGTTGGCACAATTCCAAATATTGTACCAATTTTTTAATAACGGGGAGGTAGTTCTGAAAAGAACTTTTTTTTTTATTTTTCTGAACTTTTTTTACTGTTTTTGAATTTTTCGGAACAGTTTTATATTTTTTGGGGTTTTTCTTGGAGGGGGCAATGAAAACGATTCATTGTAAAGGGCTCAACAGGAGCAACAAAACAAAAAAAAGAAGTATTTATTATTTTGGGCGTTTCGGACAAACTTGCATATGATAGTCAATAGCTCTGTTGATCAGAGTGATGCTTTTTTCTCCGTAGGAAATGAATCCATCGCAAAATGCGCAGATGTGTTTTACATCACCAAATCTCATTTGTATATTTGGCACCATCTCCCTGCCCTCTGGTCCCGTTACTTCCGGTACAACAGATCTTCTGGCCATAATAGGGAGATTATCTAGGTCGTTCCGAAACTGTGCAGCACTGTAGTTGTTAGGATGCCACCTAGTCATATGGCGATGCATTGTGTAGTTTCCGAAACTGTATTTTTTGTCGGTCCCTCTGGACAGTCTATCTTGACATATAAGGCAAGTTACGTATCTTGCATTTACTTTTTTCTGACCTTTGGGAATTTTAAAAAATTGCCAAATGAAGTTTTCTTTCCGGTGAGACGTCCTGGGCTGCTCAGGCAAAAACTGCCTCTCTTCGTGCTCGTCCTCCTGTTCCTCTTCTTCTTCTTCTTGTTGAATTAGAACTTGAGCAGGTGGTCCACTCTTCCTTGGATGTGGTGGAGGTGGTGGGGAAGCACCAGCTGAAGCTACTAAAGAAGCCATTGCTCAGTGATCACAAAGGGTCTTTCTCTCACAATGATGAAAGTCAGAGTGAGGAAAGAAGGAGGGATTTTCATCATTTGGGAAAAACAAGAGTTCTCAACCAATCAAAAGTGTTCATTTTAGATTATATGACCTAGTCTTACATCATTAGGAAACCAAAAGTGAAATGAACCAATGAAAAGTGTTATTACCAAGTCACATGACTTGCTGTGTTTACGTTAAGCGCTTTGCAGGGCCTCCCGGTTTGCTTCCAGAAACCTGCGCTTTGCGACTCGCTTCGCGTACCAGTTCGCTAACGTAGCACGTCATATGACGTATCACGCGACAACGTGAAACGTCATGCGGACGGGAGGCGTCACGATGTTGTTTTCTAACGCGGCACTTGCGGTAAAGAAACGTTTACCGGCTCGCGGTCTATTTCGCGGCATCAAGGTCAGCTAACGGGAAGCTTCCCGATTCGCGAAGCGGGAACGAAGAAAAAAAAATATTTAAAAAAAAAATTATTCATAAACATGGATTTGGATTTAAAGAAGAATACATTTTACAGCTACAGATATTAGCTGTTAAAAAACCAATGAAATTCACAGAAAAAACCATAGGTTATAGACCATATATAGTTAGGAATTAGCATTTACAAAACCTTGAAAATTCACTGAAAAAACCATAGGTTATAGACCATATATAGTTAGGAATTAGCATTTAGAAAACCTTATTTTACTCACACAAAACCATTGAAATTCCATATATAGTTAGTTGCACTAACTATATATCGCGCACCCGCAATCCACTGCTGATGATGTCACATATTACATCATTCATGACATGGTCAGTGACGTCACTGATGACATCACTGATGACATCTCAAATGACATCACTGATGACATCACTGATGACGTCTCATTTGGCATCATTCTTGTGCTAATACGATAAACCTCTTCAGACTCTAATATAACCTTAGATACACTCAGTGTATACAGACACTCGCACACTGCCACTCATCCATGGAGTTACTCACACACCCAGTCAGTCATGCAAAGAAACAATCTCACCTCCATTTCTTCAACTATACAGTTATACACACCTTACTTATTGAAACATATACTAACACATATTTACTCTCTTATACAATCCCTGATACAAGTTCACAATGATCGATACAACCACTCACTCAGTGGCTCTCATGCACAGTTATTTATATATGCCAACTCTCACATGTACTGTGTTTTACATATGTACTTACTATGACATGTAGCATTGAGATATCCATTCACTCATCAATACACTCATGCACACAGTCAACTGCCCATGTAGCTGTTTCCACATGCACTCTTGAACTCATACACCTAGTGAATAAACTGCTCACACATCTATGCACAGAGTCACACACCTTCCAGCCACCCCCACACAAACTCAATCTCCCATAGAAATACTTGGGCAACCAATTAATAACACATATAGCCTCTCGTATAGCTAATGATCAACACATGCAGCAGTTTACATCACAACAGACATAATGATGCACAAATTAAGACAGTTTAGTCACTAACCCATGCATTCAGTGAGACACATTTAATCACTCACTCATACAGTCAGTCACGCACCTACTAAATCCTTCATCCAGACACTTATACATCCACTCATTCTTCAATATCTAAGACATATTTTAACTTTACAGAAACATACAGTCACTGGATGTTGTCATCAGTGATGTCATTTGAGATGTCATCAGTGATGTCATCAGTGATGTCACTGACCATGTCATGAATGATGTAATATGTGACATCATCAGCAGTGGATTGCGGGTGCGCGATATATAGTTAGTGCAACTAACTATATATGGAATTTCAATGGTTTTGTGTGAGTAAAATAAGGTTTTCTAAATGCTAATTCCTAACTATATATGGTCTATAACCTATGGTTTTTTCAGTGAATTTTCAAGGTTTTGTAAATGCTAATTCCTAACTATATATGGTCTATAACCTATGGTTTTTTCTGTGAATATATATATATATATATATATATATATATATATTACCTACTGGCGATAGCCAGTAGGTATATATAGTTAGGATTTTTTTCCTATGGGATTTTTGAAAATTCTATGTCGAATAACTTTGGCGTTTGAGGACAGAATTGGCTGAAATTTTCAGGAAAATGGAACATTTTGTTTCTGAGCAGCCCCTGAAAATTTGGGGGGGTTTTGTCAAGGGGGGGCCGAGAAAAAAGGGGGGTCTCAAAACGTGTTTTTCCCATGCAATTTTCCATAGGGCGGTTGGCCTCACTTTTAGCCTGAACGGCTGAATGGATTTACACCAAACTTGGCAAAATTGTAGGGACTGGTAGCCCGATGTGCCTTTGCTATGTCTCAAGATATAGGCTCCAGTGGTTTTTACGAAAATTAACTTTGAAAAATATATATTGGGCTACATTGGGCTATATATATGTTGGAGCCCAAATGTAGCCCAATGTAGCCCAATGTAGCCCAATGTAGCCCAAAGATGGCCACCAGAGACAAAAAAAAACAAATGTAGCCCAAATATCAGCCAGATGTAGCCCAACTATAGCCCAATGACAGAATGTCCCAGAGTGTTCTAAAGAACAACTAGAGTGCTAACAGTCCTACTTATTACAAAGGTATGGCACACCTGAAGCCATCTTGATTGAAATAAAGTGGTAACTCTTAAAACATTTAATTTAAAAAGGAACAAAATGAGGGGGTTCATTTTGCCATAGAAAGTATGATTAGCGAATATATGACGAAATCCCGCATACCATCAGTCCGCAAAAAAAATCCCGCATGTACTATTAGGCCGCAAATTAAAATAACGAAAACTTTTAGAACGAATATGCCTTTAGCATACACTAAACAACTAAACTACCCTAAACCCTAATACACTACCCCCAGCATGACCCTACACTACACAAACAGTACAACACTACCCTAAACCCTAAAACACTACCCCCAGCATGACCCTACACTAGACAAACACTACAACACTACCCTAAACCCTAAAACACTACCCCCAGCATGACCCTACACTACGCAAACACTACAACACTACCCAAAACCCTAAAACACTACACCCCAGCATGACCCTACACTACGCAAACACTACAACACTACCCTAAACCCTAAAACACTACCCCCAGCATGACCCTACACTACGCAAACACTACAACACAACCCTAAACCCTAAAACACTACCCCCAGCATGACCCTACACTACGCAAACACTACAACACTACCCTAAACCCTAAAACACTACCCCCAGCATGACCCTACACTACGCAAACACTACAACACTACCCAAAACCCTAAAACACTACACCCCAGCATGACCCTACACTACGCAAACACTACAACACTACCCTAAACCCTAAAACACTACCCCCAGCATGACCCTACACTACGCAAACACTACAACACTACCCAAAACCCTAAAACACTACACCCAGCATGACCCTACACTACGCAAACACTACAACACTACCCTAAACCCTAAAACACTACCCCCAGCATGACCCTACACTACGCAAACACTACAACACTACCCTAAACCCTAAAACACTACCCCCAGCATGACCCTACACTACGCAAACACTACAACACTACCCTAAACCCTAAAACACTACCCCCAGCATGACCCTACACTACGCAAACACGACAACACTACCCTAAACCCTAAAACACTACCCCCAGCATGACCCTACACTACGCAAACACTACAACACTACCCAAAACCCTAAAACACTACCCCCCAGCATGACCCTACACTACGCAAACACTACAACACTACCCAAAACCCTAAAACACTACCCCCAGCATGACCCTACACTACGCAAACACTACAACACTACCCAAAACCCTAAAACACTACACCCCAGCATGACCCTACACTACACAAACACTACAACACTACCCAAAACCCTAAAACACTACCCCCAGCATGACCCTACACTACGCAAACACTACAACACTACCCAAAACCCTAAAACACTACCCCCAGCATGACCCTACACTACGCAAACACTACAACACTACCCTAAACCCTAAAATACTACACCCCAGCATGACCCTACTCTACGCAAACACTACAACACTACCCAAAACCCTAAAACACTACCCCCAGCATGACCCTACACTACGCAAACACTACAACACTACCCTAAACCCTAAAACACTACCCCCAGCATGACCCTACACTACGCAAACACTACAACACTACCCAAAACCCTAAAACACTACACCCCAGCATGACCCTACACTACGCAAACACTACAACACTACCCTAAACCCTAAAACACTACCCCCAGCATGACCCTACACTACGCAAACACTACAACACTACCCAAAACCCTAAAACACTACACCCAGCATGACCCTACACTACGCAAACACTACAACACTACCCTAAACCCTAAAACACTACCCCCAGCATGACCCTACACTACGCAAACACTACAACACTACCCTAAACCCTAAAACACTACCCCCAGCATGACCCTACACTACGCAAACACTACAACACTACCATAAACCCTAAAACACTACCCCCAGCATGACCCTACACTACGCAAACACTACAACACTACCCTAAAACACTGCCCCCAGCATGACCCTACACTACGCAAACACTACAACACTACCCTAAACCCTAAAACACTACCCCCAGCATGACCCTACACTACGCAAACACTACAACACTACCCTAAACCCTAAAACACTACCCCCAGCATGACCCTACACTACGCAAACACGACAACACTACCCTAAACCCTAAAACACTACCCCCAGCATGACCCTACACTACGCAAACACTACAACACTACCCAAAACCCTAAAACACTACCCCCCAGCATGACCCTACACTACGCAAACACTACAACACTACCCAAAACCCTAAAACACTACCCCCAGCATGACCCTACACTACGCAAACACTACAACACTACCCAAAACCCTAAAACACTACACCCCAGCATGACCCTACACTACACAAACACTACAACACTACCCAAAACCCTAAAACACTACCCCCAGCATGACCCTACACTACGCAAACACTACAACACTACCCAAAACCCTAAAACACTACCCCCAGCATGACCCTACACTACGCAAACACTACAACACTACCCTAAACCCTAAAATACTACACCCCAGCATGACCCTACTCTACGCAAACACTACAACACTACCCAAAACCCTAAAACACTACCCCCAGCATGACCCTACACTACGCAAACACTACAACACTATCCTAAACCCTAAAACACTACGCCCAGCATGACCCTACACTACGCAAACACTACAACACTACCCTAAACCCTAAAACACTAGCCCCAGCATGACCCTACACTACGCAAACACTACAACACAACCCTAAACCCTAAAACACTACCCCCAGCATGACCCTACACTACGCAAACACTACAACACAACCCTAAACCCTAAAACACTACCCCCAGCATGACCCTACACTAAACAACCACCACAACTCTACACTACACTAACACAACACTACACTACAAAACACTACACTACACTACACAATCACTAACCCACGAAAAAATTAACACAAACCCACTTACCTCTCTCGTCATCGTGGTTTTCACAACGCAAATGCATTTACCATACATGCCTTTAAAACGTAATTCTTTGTAAAGGCATGCGCGATAAATGCACATGCGTTTTGAAAAAATGCGGGATAATGGTATGCGAGGTCAATGACCTTGCGGGATAATGGTATGCGGACTGAAAGTCTGCGGGATAAAAAATGCGGGAAAATGGCTGCAAACCATGATTAGCAGCAGACTTCCCTGGTGAGCACTAGCTTTACTACAGTGATCTAATGAGCAACTAGAGTGCTAACATTCAGAATTTATGGCAAATGTGTGACACATCTGAATGCCTTCTTAATAGAACCAAAGTAAACAAGCATTGAAAATGCAATAGATCTCGCCCTCGTTTAAGTTAAAGCCATTCTGTTTGTAATGAGGTGGCTTTTTAGCTTTGCTTTTATTAGTGTTTTTAAAACTTTCATGTAAATAACATGCATATGTATGCATATATGTATATGTATGCATGCATTTATATTTATATAGATATGCAGATTATATATGTTTATATATGTATATTACCTACTGGCGATAGCCAGTGGGTATATATAGTTAGGATTTTTTCTCTATGGGATTTCTGAAAATTCTATGTCTAATAACTTTGGCGTTTGTGGACGGAATTGGCTGAAATTTTCAGGAAAATGGCACATTTTGTTTCTGAGCAGCCCCTGAAAATTTGGGGGGGTTTCGTCAAGGGGGGGCCTAGAAAAAAGGGGGGTCCCAAAACGCGTTTTTCCCATTCATTTTTCCATAGGGCGGTTGGACTCACTTTTAGCTCGAACGGCTGAATAGATTTACATGAAACTTGGCAAAATTGTAGATATGGTTTGCCCGACGTGCCTTTGCTATGTCTCAATATATGTGCTCCAGTGGATTTTGAGAAATTAACGTTTAAAAAAATATATATATCTGTGACAGCGCTCCGGTTAGCGCCCCGGTTCGCGTACCTGACGCGTAACGGAACTTCGCGAAGCAAAGCTGATTGGCTCTCCGGTGTCTGTCAACATTCTAAACAGTCCGGAGCGGCCGCCATCTTGTCTCTCGGTACGATCGAGAGACAAGATGTGGTGAAAAACAAAGGGGGAAATGAAGGAAAGGGGGCAAGGTAGACCACTCCTGACCCCCTAGGATTGATGAGGGGGATATTAAAGTGCCCCGCGGGGCAAAAAATAAAAAATGTTTTTTTTTGCGATTTTACGCCGTAGGGGCGCGTCCCGGTACGCGAACCGGGCAGCTCACCGGGCAGCTCACCGGGCAGCTAACCGGGCAGCTAACCGGCAGCGTAGCTGTCAACATTGTAAACAGTCCGGAGCGGCCGCCATCTTGTCTCTCGGTAGGTTCGAGAGACAAGATGTGGTGAAAAAAGAAGGGGGAAATGAAGGAAAGGGGGCAAGGTAAACCCCTCCTGACCCCTAGGATTGATGAGGGGGATATTAAAATCCCCCGCGATTTTTCGCGGTAGAGGCGCTTCCCGGTACGCGAACCGGGCAGCTAACCGGCAGCGTAACGGGAGTCCGCCATCTTGTGTTTTTGGAGCATCCGGTTCGCATACCGGGTAGCGTCCCGGTAAGCGTAACAAGGGGAAAACCAAGAGAAACAGTAAAAAAAAAATTAAGGGAATAGATTTCCAGCAAACTTGGCAAAATTGTAGGGACTGTTTGTTTGATGTGCCTTTGCAAGGCCTCAAGATATGTGCACGTGTGGATTTTGTCTAATTAAGGTTAAAAAAAATATATATATCTGTAAGCGTGCTCCGGCACGCTTACGTTACGGGTTTTGTTTGCGCTGCAGAGCCGATACGTCACGGTTATGCGACGCGTCATGAGGCGTCTCACGTGGCTACGTGATACGTCACGTAATAAAGAATATATTTTACAGCTACAGCTATAGATATTAGCTTTTAAAAAACCAATGAAATTCACTGAAAAAACCATAGGTTATAGACCATATATAGTTAGGATTTTGCATTTTTCAAAACCTTGAAAATTCACTGAAAAAACCATAGGTTAGAGACCATATATAATTAGCTGGACATTTTATTGACATAAAACCAATGAAATTCCATATATAGTTAGTTGCACTAACTATATATCGCGCACCCGCAATCCACTGCTGATGATGTCACATATTACATCATTCATGACATGGTCAGTGACATCACTGATGACATCACTGATGACATCTCAAATGACATCACTGATGACATCACTGATGACATCTCAAATGACATCACTGATGACATCATGACACACCAATACCAGTTACTACATACGCACTCACTGATTCCTACGTCTACACACATTCACTCATTCACCCATACAATCACTCATACATACAGTCACTCATTATTACAACACTATCATATGCACTCATACACCTATGCAGACACTCACACACTGCCACTCATCCATGGAGTTACTCACACACCTAGTCAGTCCTGTAAAGAATCAATCACACTTCCATTTCCTCATCTATACAGTTAAACACAGAACACCATACTTCAGTGACATCACTGATGACATCACTGATGACATCTCAAATGACATCACTGATGACATCACTGATGACATCATGACACACCAATACCAGTTACTACATACGCACTCACTGATTCCTACGTCTACACACACATTCACTCATTCACCCATACAATCACTCATACATACAGTCACTCATTATTACAACACTATCATATGCACTCATACACCTAGTCAGTCCTGTGAAGAATCAATCACACTTCGATTTCCTCATCTATACAGTTAAACACAGAACACCATACTTTTCACACATATACTAACACATACTTACTCTCTTATACAATCACTGATACAAGTACACATTGATATGCAGAGTCACACACCTCCCAGCCAGCCACACACACACTCAGTCTTCCATACATCCACTCATTCTTCAATATGTAAAACATATTTAAACTTTACAAAAACACACAGACACTAGATGATGTCATCAGTGATGTCATTTGAGATGTCATCAGTGATGTCATCAGTGATGTCATTTGAGATGTCATCAGTGATGTCATCAGTGATGTCACTGACCATGTCATGAATGATGTAATATGTGACATCATCAGCAGTGGATTGCGGGTGCGCGATATATAGTTAGTGCAACTAACTATATATGGAATTTCATTGGTTTTATGTCAATAAAATGTCCAGCTAATTATATATGGTCTCTAACCTATGGTTTTTTCAGTGAATTTTCAAGGTTTTGAAAAATGCAAAATCCTAACTATATATGGTCTATAACCTATGGTTTTTTCAGTGAATATATATATATATCTGTATCTGTACTCCCCAAGATATGGACTATGTGCAGACTAGAATTGACTGTTTTAAATTTACTTGTAAACTTAGGATTGGAAAGTGAACATGTAGAGGGCACCACAGCATTACAAGTTTCAGATTTAGGAGTCTTAAGGGACCTGAATAGTATAGCAATGGGTGGCACACAGGAGATATCTGATGATCTATTTTTAAGGGATCAGCGTCTCTGAATATATGATAAATCCAACACACCTCTCAAACCACAATCTACTTTTTTACCTATGATGCCAAAGGATTTGATAGATTTCTTCAATGAATTTGTTATTCAAGATTTAAAGGAATTATACATAAAGCAATTGAGTAAGAATTCCACACAAGCAAGGGACATGAGATATTGCAAACCGGTAGAGAAGTTGAAAGCAAGACCAGATATAGTTGTTAGAAAGGTGGACAAGGGTGGAAACATTGTACTGTGGCCACTTGCCATGTACTAAGAAGAAGCAAAATCACAACTTTGACACAGACAATGTTATCGAAGGGTGGATGAGGGCACTCTGCAACAAGTAATTACATGCAGGTAGATCCGTGGAGATCTGCAGGCCTAATTTCACAATCGCAATACAAATTCCTTTAAATTGAGTCTTTTGTGTTGCCCGTCTTATACCATATACCTGAGGTGCATAAGAACATGATGAGACTACCTGGTTGCCTGCTGATATCAGCAATTAGAAGTTTGTTTGAAAATACCTCCAGGTTTTTAGATTCTGTTTTACAGGATTCAGAGACGTTATAGTTAGGAATTAACATTTAAAAAACCTTTGAAATTCACTGAAAAAAACACGGGTTTCATGAGTGTTATAGTTAGCTGGGCATTTCACTCATACAAATAGAAATTCCTGATGTCATCAGTGATGTCATTTTAGATGCCATCAGTGATGTCATCAGTGATGTCACTGACCATGTGATGAATGATGTAA
Organism: Lissotriton helveticus; assembly: GCF_964261635.1. Lineage (NCBI taxonomy): Eukaryota > Metazoa > Chordata > Amphibia > Caudata > Salamandridae > Lissotriton > Lissotriton helveticus. Next base: position 609,106,101 of record NC_136063.1, read on the forward strand.
TATGTAACGTCATCAGCAGTGCATTGCGGGGCGCGAGTTATAGTTAGCTGTACTAACTAATGGCGGAATTGTCCAACTAACTAAAAGGTTTTTTAAATGCTAATTTCTAACTATAACGTGTCTGAAACCTAGGTTTTTTTCTGTGAATCTCAAAGGGTTTTTAAATGCTAATTCCTAACTGTAACGTCCCTGAAACCTATGTTTTTTTCAGTGAATTTCAAAGGTCTTTTTTAAACTATAAAATACCAGTCACGTTTCCAGAGTGGTGGAGAAGGATGAGCGTGGCCTCAGAAACACCTCTTAGCAATCCCACTGTGTGGGATTTACTGGAGGTAACAAGAGGAGTAGTTAGCCCCCAATGTCAACCTTGTGGGCCAACTATCCTTTTATTACCACCAGTAAGTTCCACACAGCAGGATTGCTTACTTCTTATATCAGACCCACCCCCTCCCTTCACCACTGTGCAAACATGCCCCCTAGCACGTTGTAAGTTGGGGGATAAAGTCCCCTTGAATCCTGAGGGTCACTGTGGGCCAACCAGCCCACCAGGTTCCTCCAATAAGTGCCATAGAGCTGCTTTGCAGAGAGGTGGTCCAATGCCACACCCCTTTTTACACCTCTCTGCAACGCAACACTGTTGTGCTTACTGAAGGTACCTGGTGGGCGAGTTGGCCCCCAGGGACCCTCAGGATGCAAGGGGACTTAATTCCCCAACTTAAAATGCTTCACGGAGTGCGTTTGCACACTTGTCACATCAGGCCCTGCCTTCACAACTGGGCAAATGCACCACATGGCTCGCTTTAAGTTGGGTGATTAAGTCCTCTTGAATCCTGAGGGTCCCTGGGGTCCAATTAGCCCACCAGGTAACTCCAGTAAGTGCCACAGAGTTGTGTTGCAGAGTTCGTCTGAGGCCACGCCCCTTTTTACACCTCTCTGCAAAGCAACTCTGTGGCACTTACTGGAGGTACATGGTGGGCTAGTTGGCCCCCAGGGGCCCTCAGGATTCAAGGGTACTTAATCCCCAAACTTAAAACAAGCCACATGATGTGATTGCACACATGTCACATCAGGCCCACCCCCTCCTTTCACCACTGTGCAAATGCTCCCCGTGGTGCGTTTTAAGTTGGGAGATTAAGTCCCCTTGAATGCTGAGGGTCCCTGGGGTCCAACTAGCCCACCAGGTACCGCCAGAAAGCGCCACAGAGCTGCGTTGCAGAGAGGTATAAACAGGGGCATGGCCTTGGACCACCTCTCTGCAATGCAGGTCTGTGGTGCATACTGGAGGTACCTGGTGGGCTAGTGGCCCCCAGGAACCCTCATTATTCAAGGGAAATTAATTCCCTAACTTACAACGTGCCACAGGGCGCATTTGCAGAGTAATGCACTGAGGGGGTGGGGCCATCGGTGGGATACATTTTTTTTTTCTTTTTTAGAAGGGGGGCTCTGTGGCCCCCATCTTTTCCTATTTTTGGGCCCTGGGGACCCGATGCCCCAGGGCCTGAAATCTAATTTGTTAGTTTTTCAAATACTGGAAAGGGGCTGCGTGGCCCCCCTCTCGAGGCCAGTTTTTGGCCCTAAGGACCCCTAAGGACCCTTTCCCCTGGGGCATGGCCAGTATTTTTTCAACATTTGGTGGGGGGCCACATGGCCCCCACCTTAGGCCATTTAAAACAAATATATTATTATTTATTTAGGGGAGGGGGGCTGCGTGGCCACCCTCCTGGGCCACTTCCAGCACCGGGAACCCCATCAGCCGGGGCCTGGCCACATCACTGGGGACTGTGTGGGGAGCCCCAATGACCCCATGGTCCCGCCAGCTCCCTGCTTCCAGCAGGAGCCGTCATTGCTTTTCCACATGGGAGTTGCTAACATGCAATCTGGTTTGGATTTTGGAAGAGAGAGCAGCTGCTCTCCGGGACACTGCAGGAGCTGGCCCTTTGGGGTGGCGGTCCCCAGGGTCCTCGAGGGTTCCTGGAGGGGGGCTGCATGGCCCCCCTCCCTTCATTTAGAAAGCCCCGGGGAGGTGGAGGTCCCCGGGACTGGGGGTCCGTAAAGGACCTCCAAAATTGAAAAAAGAGTGCCCTGGGGAGGTGGTGGTGCCCAGGGCTGCGGGGGGCCACGTGCCCCCTGCATACAGTTAAAAGAGCCCTGGAGAGGTGTCGGTCCCGGAGGCTGTGGGGCCCCTGCGAGCCCCACTATTATTAATTGGCTAATGCCCTCGGGACCAGGCCTACCCTCGGGGCCTCATTTAAATGATGCGCGGGAGCCTGCGCTTCAGTGTTTTTTATAATTTTGATGGAATAGGAGACCCCATTGCGATTTCCGCTGAAATATTTAAAAAAATGTTTTTTGGGACCCCTTGAACAGACCTAGGGGGGTCAGGGTGTTTTTCCTTGCCCCTTGGTGTTTATACCCTGCCCCCTTTTCTTCTTTATTTTTTTAAACATATTTTAGTGTCAAATTGCGTATATATTGCAGGGCTCTGCACCCCAGAGACATTTTCAGGATCAAGTTATACATTATCAAGAAAGTAATCGACTTTTCAAGGTGATAACAAAGATGCATGGCAAAAGCATACACATAATACGAAACCCCCCCAACACCCCACTCCCTTGTCCCCCCCAGAGTCGCACAATGTCCACTGAGTCTTGTCCACAGTTATTATACAAATCAGAAATGTTGTGACACGTTTTTACACACCCTCCTGGGACCTCCACCACCCTGTGCCAGCACCGACCCACATGTCTCATCATTTACCCCAATGTATGGTCCTCCACAGTAATTGGTGGCTCCAGCCACATACCCTGGAAATCTGCCCATCGTTTCCATATTTTGTAGTGCGTACGTGGACAGCCCCTGGCCACATAAATTGGCTGTTCCAGCCCCATGCAGAAGTCCAGATCATTTTTCCATGCGACCACCGAGGGGGCCTGCGGAGCCTTCCACGCCTTGGCGATATCCCGCTTCGCCAATGTGAGGCCCAACTGCATGAGATGTAATTTATAAATTTTGCCCCCTATTCCCTCCATGACATGAAGCAGGGCCAACCGTGGAGTACGTGGGAGCTCCCACCCCAAAACCTCCGACAGTCAGGAAAACACCCCCCTCCAAAATCAGTCTAGGGATAAACACTGCCAGACAGTATGCAGGAACGTGCTCTCCTCCCGGCCACATCAAATGCACTGCGGGGAGGCAATCAATCCAGCCAGCCAGAGTGATACCCGGGTAAAGTAGACCCTGTGCGGGTATTTAAATTGGATAAGGCGAAGACGCATCACTATGGCTGCTCCCCGTGGTGCTTCCAAGACCTCCCTCCAATCCTTCTCCTCCAGTGTGCCCACGTCCTCTTCCCAATCTCCCCGCAGCTTCTGAAGTGTGGGGGAGCAAGAGTAACCAGGGATTGATAAATCCGGGAGATCTTCTTTGTCTCCAGGTCCCCCATGAAGACCTTCGCCTCCAACGGGCTAAATTCAGGGAGAGATTCCAAACCTTCCAAGCTAGGGGACTAAACAGGGAGGAATTGATGATATCGATAAAACTGGGCCTGGGGCATATAGAATTCTGTCTGTAGATCCTGGAAGGATTTGAGTGTCAAGTCCCTCATAACATCACCCAGGGTTGAAATACCAATATCACCCAGCCCCGGAAGCCCTGCACGGCCGCCAGTCCGGGTAGCCACCCATTGTGCCAAAGGGGGGACTCTCGTGTCAAGGTGTTCCACCAGCCTCAACGCCTCAACACCTGCCTCCAAATTTGAAATACTACCCATGGGACCGATGGCAACACACCCCGCAGCGGCGCCGAGTAGAGAATTGTGTGCAATATGTGGGGCCCCATGAGTCGACGTTCCAGCGCATATGCCGGGTCGCCCCTTTCGCCATACCAACACTCATTAAGGACCAATAGGTGTAATGCCTGAAAATACGAGAGAATGTCCGAGGTAGCAAGTCCTCCACAGTAGGTGGATATAAAACATGTGCGCAGTGCCACACGTACTATTCCCCCTCCCATAGGAATTGCCCAAGCATAGAATTTACCAGCCGGAACCATCTGGGTGAGATCGGGTATGATTATTTCTATAGCCAAAATAGTAGCCAGGGAAGCTCCACCATCCTAAAAATTGCTGATTTCCCGTACAAGGTCAGGGGCATGCACAACCAGGTTTTAATGTCTGCACGGACTCACTCCCATACCGGAGCCAGGTTCCGCTCCCAAGAGATGGCGGCACCTCTGTGAGGAACACCCCTAAGTATTTCAGGCCCCCGCCACCATCTGGAGTGTGGATGCCCAGGATTTTGCTGGGGTTCAAATATAGCCCCGAAGACCCCCCAAAGATTTGCATGATCCGTAGGAGCCGGGGCCCCATCCTATCCAAGTCTGTGAGGATAAAGAGGGCATCGTCCGCGTACAATGCAATCCTATCTGACAGGCCACTCAAAGCCTCGGATCTGTGCGTCAATGTGCACCCATGCCGCCAATGGCTCCATAGCAAGGGCAAATAAATACGGCGACAGGGGGCAACCCTGTCGAGTGCCCCGGCTTATAGAGAAGGAGGAAGAGACCGTTCTTGCCACCCATACCGATGTTGTCAGATCTGTATATAGGAGCATTAAATATAACAAAATACGTGGGCCGAGATTAAGTCTGCGCAGTAGTGCGAATAAATACAACCAACTTAAGGAGTCAAATGCCCTGTCCATATCGGGCAGAAGGAGTGCCCTCGGCTTTCCGGTCTGTCGAATGTCCGCCATCGCCCCATGTGCCCACCTTATGCTATGCCTGGTCACCCTCTGGGGCATGAACCCGGCCTGGTCAGGGTGTATAAGTACCTAAATGTGGGGCAGGAGGCAGTTGGCCAATGCATTGGCCAAGATTTTGGCCTCCACATTCAAGAGGGAAATGGGGCGATATGAGGCGTGCTGCTCTGGGGGCCGGTCGGGCTTATGGAACACCACCACCTCTGCATGCCTCCAAACTGGGGGGAGCCGACCCTCCTCCCTGGCCTCCTCCACAACTGCTCGATAATATGAGACCAGCTGTAGATTGTAGCGTTAGAAATATTCGCTTGGGAACCCATTGGGTCCAGGCACCTGCCCGGGGCTGAGCTCACACAGGGCCGTGCACAGTTACTCATCCATCGGGGGTAGCTCCAGCTGTTCACGCACCTCATCCGATATTGCTTTGGGCGGCAGATCTGCTATGAATTTGTCTACCGTGGATTCCGGCAGACACTCCTTGGCGGCGTACATATCAGCATAGTATATAGCAAAACTCTCCTCTATGGACATAGGGTCCGTAATCTGCGTCCCCTCCTTGTCCTGTTTACCCAGGAGGGTCTGGGAGTGAAAGGTGCCCTGGCAGAGCCGATGCAGCATCTTGCCGGACTTGTCCCCCCATTGGCATATTCTGCTTCGTGTTGCCAACCCTATTTGTCGGGCCTCGTCCATCAGAAGAGCAGCACAGGACTGCTGAGCTAGGAGCAGTTGTCTCACCACCTGCTCCCCCCGCCTCCTGACTCTGGTGCTCCAGCGCCATTAAGTCAGCATCTGCTTTTGTCAATTCTTCCCTAAGCTTCCTATGGGTCGTCGCGCACCAGGATATGTCTATTCCCCGCAACGTAGGCTTCAGTGCCTCCCATAGGGTCCCGACGCTGGAGACAGACCCTTCGTTGGAGGTTAGAGAATTGTGCAATCGCTTCAATCATAAGTGTCCCATATTCCTCATTCAGTAGATGCCACACTGAGAGGCCCCACCGGAATGGTTGTCACCCCCTGCCCGTATGGAGATCACAGGACACTGGGGCATGAGCCGAGAGGCCACGGGGGAGAATGCCGATGCCACCCTACCAGCCACCCCCGGGGAACAAATATATAATCAAGCCTGGAGAAGGTTTTATGAACCGCCGAGAGGTATGTAAATTCCCGTCTGTCACCATGAGCTCGCCGCAACACATCGACTCAATCAAGACTTGACACCAGGGAGTGTAGTTCTGTGGGTTGTCCACAGCCCAGGCCACCCCCAACCCCATTCCTATCCTTAGCCACATCCATTACATCGTTCCAGTCCCGCATACCACAGAAAGCACATCAGGCATGTCCGCCCATAAAGTGAGTATCTTCTCCACCAGAGACCACTGGAAAGGGGGGCATACATGCAACCCAACACCATGGGATCCTTCCCAATCGTACCCCGAATAAACAGAAAACGCCCCTGTGTGCCAGTCCACTGTTGCGAATGTATGTACGGGACTCTGCAGTGCACTAGGATCGCTACGCCCCTCGAGACCCTCGTAAACCCGGCATGGAAGAACTGCTGAAAACCTTACCGCTGCAGGCATAGGGCCTTCGTACCCATTAGGTGTATTTCCTGCAGCATGAGGATATCAGCCTTACCCCTTTTGGCCTGTTGAAGTATGGCCTGCGTTTAATTTTGTCTAGGGCCCCTGAACGTTCCAGCTTATGATACGGAGAGTGCCTGGGGTCGCCTGGCCTCTATCAAGTTGGCTAGCCATAAGGGAGTGGGCATTGCCATATCGTGGATGGAAGGCCGTGGCGATGTGTGTGTGTGTGTGCAGTACAGTGGACCTCTAGTAAACGTGTGACATGTAACCTTGAACAACCCAACAACAAACCCCTACCCCATACCTCAGGAACGTTGAAGTATCTGTTGTGGCAGAGTTAGCACCCGATCCCCAACAGGGGGACAAGGGCAGCCCCAGCCAATGGATCTCCAACTTACAGCCCATTTCTTCCGGGCGTGTCGCCTACCAGCACTAGCCAGGCAGGAACCCAGCCTAAGTAGTGACTCCCCCAATGAGGATACATCAGAATTTTAACCAACTTCAGCAAAGAAAATGCAACACAGCACCACAGTGACAGCATGTGTTAGGGCTCTAATGTCTGCTGCTCAGGGGCATGGCTTCCCCGGGAGGTGGCTCCGCCGGACAGGGAGCGCCGCCGGGATCTGGAACATCTGTTGACCCTTCTTGGCTGGCCCCTGGGCCCCCACTGTGCCACCTCGCTCGATGGAGTCTGACTCGCGCCCAGGCTGTGTGTGTACTCTTACTCGTACCGATTCATTTGTCCATTTAAAGACCTCCTCCGCGGTATTGAAGAAGTGAGTGCGAGAGTGGTACACCACCCGCAGACGAGACGGGCACTGGTGGGCATACGGAAGTTTGAGGTCTGTCAGGCGGGTCTTTGCGGCCATGAATGATTGGCGCTGCTGCTGAACCAGTCTTGTGTAGTCCGGAAAAATGAGGATACGCACATTATTATAGAGTAGAGTTTCTTTGGCTCGGGCCTGCTTCAGTATGGCATCTTGGTCAAGATAGTTTAAGAGTTTCGCTATTACCGGACGAGGACGGGCCCCCACCGGCGGCTTCTGGATAAGTGCTCTGTGGGCCCGCTCCACGACAAAGCAGCAGGACATGGCCTCTGGAGGAAGCCAGCTCTCCAGCCGTTGCGTGAGGAAGCGTTCCATGTTGCCATCCTCGCAGCCCTGTGGAAATCCCACAAATCGCAGGTTATTCCGCCGGGCCCGTCCCTCAGCATCCTCCACCCGGAGTGCCAGGCCTTTCTGAATGGACTCCATACTTGCCACCTTCTGCTTCAGCACCGTGACATTATCCTCCACTCCCGAGATTTGTGTCTCTGCCTCGGTGATGCCGGACACAGCATTCCGCAGATCTTGCCGCAGTAGCATGACGTCCGAACCCACCGCCCCGATTTTGGCATCCAGCATGTCCCTGGATTGGGTGATCACCGCCATCAGGGCTGCGTTATCTGGTATGGCATCCTGCTGGCCCCCAGTGGCACCGGCTGCCACACCCGGGCCAGTGAATTTGTCAATGGGCCCATGTTTGGTCCAGCTACTGCTACCTTTGTCCCGCGTCATGTTTGCCCACCGGGGTCCTCCCGCAGATCTAAGCTGAGCAAGGCCAGGTACCATCACGGGAACTCCCCCAGTGTAGGCTCACACCATCCAATCCGGATCCCAAACCGTCGCCGAGGTAGAAGCACCCTGGATCCAGAACCGGCAGTCCACCCCAGGAGTCTGAGCTCGGCTAGGGCCCTTCTCACCGTGCGTGCGCGGTCCGACCAACCGCCGATGTAGACACGCTTGCAGGTCTTTCATACACACCCTATGTAGCTCAGCAGTGGTCCTCAGTAATCGCCAATTTCAGGGCCATGTGGTCCAACCGGGAGTCATCTAGGGGGTGTTTACCATACAGAGAGAGATACCGATGCACTCAATCTCACCCCCTGTGGCCCGGTTGTGGCGCCGACCCCCTGCCACAGCTCTGATGTGTAGGCCCTCCGCTGCACTCGGCCGACCAAACTCCCTCACCACAGGCCTCTCCTCTACAGAGGTGTCCACTACCAGGGAGTGCCTTAGTACGCCGGGTAGTCCACCCTGGAGCACCTCACCCACCTCTCCGCCAACCCCCTCAACTGCGCTGCCCGCTCTGGCCTCACTGCCAGTCCACGAGGCAGCGGCGAAGTGCGATGGCCGCCGCTGTTGTCTCGGAGTGTCCCAAGCCGCAGCTGCAGGTAGGGCCGAGATCCAGGCCGCCGCCGGCAATATTCGCTCCGATAGGGGATGGGGAGGACGTGGAAGATGGTGGGAGCACAAAGCGGCCTGCCGGGAGCCCCACAGCGCAGCCCGACTGTGCCGCCTATCCCCGGGTGCCGCCCAGCCGCTCACTCCGCTGACCCCTCGGGGCTCCCACCACTGGAGAACGCCCCGGCAGCCAGAGAGCCCCACAGAAGGCCGCAGCTCCCTCCTCTGCAGTTCACTCCTCACCAGTTCACTCCTCACCAGTGTGGCCTGGGTCCGCCGCTGCATGTCTTTCCTCAGGCTCGTCGCCGACTGCAGAACAGAGCCTCCAGGGGCCGGACAGATATACAGTCGCCCCCGCTGTCGACCAATAGAGCCGGAACCCTTCAGGCAGCGAACACCCCGACGGGCAGGACCAGGAGTAATCCACTGCCCTCAGCTCTCTCTGGCCATGCCCAGCATTAGGCCCTGGCTCCTCCGTTAGCCACCAGGCTGCTCCTCGTGGGCGACTTGATTCCTCCGCTCTAGGCAGCGTGAGTGCCACAATATCGGATCGTAGCACACCTGTGGTCTGTTGGTGCTTCAGGCTCGCTACCAGGATATCTTGGGGGTCAGGAGGAGTCAGGATAATGGCAGGATATAATCGGGCTGGACGGAGCTCACTTAACACATGTCCGCCATGATTGCTTGCTAAGCCACGCCCCTTGTTCTTCTTTTTCATTCTTTTTTCTACTGTTTCTACTGTTTTCTTGTGACTCAGTTCAACCGAGTCACAAGATGGCTGCCAACACTTCCTGGTTTGGAGTGTTGGCAGCCAATTAGAATGAAGCTCGTGGTCAGAAGGGTTCGCGAACCCACCACGGCCATAGATATCAAAACTTTTTCTTTTTCTAATTTCTCAGCAACTACTGAACGGATTTACACCATTTCTTTTTCTGAACCAAGGGCTACCTTTTTGCCAAATTTGGTGAAATTCCGTTTAGCAGTTCGGGCTGTAGCTTTGTCTAAAGTTTCATATGGAAAATAACATGGGGAAACACGTTTTGGGACCTCCCTTTTTCCTCGCCCCCCTCTTAACGAATCACCCAAAAACTTTCAAGACAGGAGATGACCGGGGCGATTCGTCAACCTGCACCAAAGTTATTGGGAAAACAAAAAACGCGTTTCCTATGGAAACTAGGTCCTAACTATAACTACCTACTATCATTGAGTAATGCTTCGATATAGTCAAATACTCAGGAATATGAATGCCAACTGCAGACACTCTATGAGAACACCCATACAATCCAAACACTAAGTTAAATGAATGAAGAAAGGATATTGCTCCGACCGCTAGAGAGACTAATAGAGATGTAAGGACATCGATTAAAACGATGATTGTATGTACATTTAATCACAGGTGGTTACAGCCATGGGTGATTCAGCACACAGCACTTTTTTGCACAATAAAGCACTTTAGTCATTAGGTAAACAACAGAAAACTACAAACAAATAAATAAAAAAAAATAGACATGGAAATAATAATCAACAAACATCCCAGTACGCATATATAGAATAGGGGTTGAAAAGATCTAAGGGTAATATATGTTAAGTGCAAGCATGGAATCTGCACTGGATGATTATATGTAAGCATAAGAGAGTAGCATTTCAGATGATGATGTCATGAGATTTAACCTGGTACTACTTAAAAATCGTGAATGTATACATGTATTCATTTAATCAACTATATTTATATATATATATTTTTCAACAATAATATTTTGTTCTTGCTTTTAATGACAATCACTGCAAGAAAAAGGAAAATGACTTTATGCATCGTCAATGAAGTATTTTTTCTATGTTTATGCGTACTTTGCACATGTGACTATTTTGAAATGCACTGAGCACTTTAAATACATCAAAGGTACTGGCGAACTTTGTCATGTGATCAAGGCTCCGGTGAGAGCTGAAACGTGTCATGCCGCCAAGCACGAAATAAAGGATTGAATTTGGCACAAAAAAAGAAAAATGCCGCCAAGCACGAAATGAAGGATTGAATTTGGCACAATACCGTGGTCCGGACCCGTTTGTTTGGAGGGAATCTACTGTTGTTATGGGTGTATATCTGATACATCTGTGGGTGTTTTTACTGCATTAAATGCTGTGTTATAGACCCAAGAAATAAGCTAAATATTTCACGTGCCCCTTTGATATTTGAGTTTCATAATCCTAATGGTAGCCCTTAAACTACTCTGGTGAGTTTTACCCTTTAGAGGGGCACTCAAATCATGTAGCAATACAAAAATAAATTAAATAACAGGATTATCTAAATTAAGCAGCAAGAAAAGGCAAATTATTTGATGCATTCTCTGGCAGTAGTACATTAATCCAATTGAGCTACAGGCATTTTTATAGAAATAACTATGTGACAAGGGAGGTAATTCCATCATTTTGTAGTGATAAATGCCCATAAATCACATAATTCCACTGTCCCCGACTATTGTCCATTGTTTTAATAGGCAATCTACTCAGAATTGATAAACCATAAACAAATATCCTAATTCCAATTACCGTCCATTGCACCTGGGAGAGAACAGTTTCAACAATATCTTCCTTCTACAGACAGAACTGGTTTTAAACTCTAATGGTGTCTTTTTCCCGAAATTCTACATTTATACTACGTAAGGAAGTATGGATAACTAATTTCTACTCCAGACAGCCAAACAGTCTAGTACATTATTTCATTTACTATGCTCAATAAACATTTTCCTTTTTGAACAAACTCCCATTTGAAGTTAAGTATCCTACAATTAATATTTAATATAAAAAATACAAAAACAGGTAAAGGTAATATGATCCTACATGACCAAGTGGAGCTTCTCTTCCTTTGGCTGAATGGCTTATGGTGTCATCTGAACCACTCAAAAGCAATATTGGACTATATCACACTGCTACGTGTCAGGTTTCCCTTGTCTATGTACCTTTTCTCTGAATGGCTATGTTTTAGCATGTAAGATTTTTGTCACAAGGTTTAAAGACGAAGGTTCAGGTTTAGCACTTTTTAACATTTTGTATTGTATGAAAAATGGATTTAAAGGAAAAATTCATGTTTTAAAAATACAAATTCATATCTTCAATGTGCAAAAAACTAGTGCAGTGAGTATGGTGGATGTGGAGCCTGAAGCAGGACTGGGGCATTTATGAGGACTTCTGTCAAAAACCTGCTAGCATAGCTAAGAGCCTAAGGATATGCACACCTGGTTCAGTGTGATGCGAGCGGTGCAGTACCCAATGCAAGCTCACCCTTGTGCCTACAGCATGCTGCAAATAGGGCATCCCACTTCCTATACCTCCCAAGAATACCTTGCACTAAATACAGTTTTTATTACATCTAAAAAAAAGTTATGAAAATGTTGCTGTGTTCATAAAAGAAAACCTTACCTGTGCTGAATGAGAGCATCGCACAGAGCAGAATTATTTTGCCAGCAACTTCCCACATGCCTGGGTATCTTCTGAAAAGAGCAGCAATAAAGAGTCAAAATACATTGCCCGTATCTTACACACAAAATAGTACTCATTGGTGTAGACGCTCAAACACTGAACATTTCGAAATTGGCTCACAATTCCATATTGCGCAGATTTTAATGTTGATATCTCTTAGTATGGGTCTGCAACAAACAAAACGTGTCCAGGGAGGGGAGGGGAGGGGAGCGTGATATGTTAGCAGAGAGATCAACTTTTGGGTGGAGTCAAGGACTTGGTAGCAGGCGGGGAGGGGAGCATTGAGCACATTCTCAAGGTGGGGTGATGTGGGAGGTGGGGGATGGATAATAAGGAGACTGAAGGAAAATACAAACCAGGCAACATATAGACAGGTTTCCGGTAGGGCCATCTTTGAGGATGCTGAATGCCTTGTGACAGGGAAAATGGGGAACATAATACCTGCACCAAAATTACAGGAAAGTTCAGGAAATATGCAAGGCAAGAGGTAAGGGGCCTTGGATGTGACAAAAAAATATCTATTTACATTCAATATGAGGGAGCTTTTTGCCCACCCACAGCCTTTCCCTCAGGATACAATGTAAACATATAACAACAGGTGCTTCTGCAATCACCAATGCATTGCCTAGACATTACAGATAACATACCACGGCCATCAGACTCGTCTAAAGAGAAACATTACAAATACATTAAGTAAAACATGCATAGGATCTCTAAATTAACAGTAAACTGTGAAAACGTTTCTAAACAAATGAGACGTAAAAAAACAAAAATACCAGTACTCCGTATACACTTTCCCAAATTCTTCAGGTGAATTGTTTCTTCTATATATTTTACAGCTGAGGTGTGATTTCTGGACTGACCCCAAATTAGGAGATTACGTGGGTCTTGGATGGATTTGAACAAGAGAATCACCATAGTGTAGCTCATGGGTTTAGGGAAATAGAACTGCAACTGTATATCTAAAATCAGGGGCGACAGATCAAAAAATGGCAGGATGGCAGAGATCAGTGGACATTCTGCCAAACACTAGGTCAGTATATGTCAGCATTCCTCTTGGCAGGAGACCAAATATGGAACAACTATGGACTAAAAATATCGCAATAATTTTCAATCATTTTACCTATGATGGCCACACCACAGGAATTCCGTGAAATGATCCATGAGAGGGGAGAGTTTTCAGTAAAGCGTTAGTACATTTAATGCCTCATTTAGAGGTTGAGGATGTGTTACTCCATCACAAAAGTGTGCTTTACTACAGAGGGCACAGTATATAAAGCACTTGTAATAAGGTGGCAGGGTATCCATCAAGTTTGTGATGGAATAACCCTAGTGCCACCCTCTAAATTGCACCCTTAGTCTTATAACCATTCTCTTTCTCTCCACAACCATTGCAGCTTCTGTGACACAAGACTCACAGGTCACCATCAAGCATTTTAGTGTTTTAGTTCCCCTCTCTTCTAAAATGTCCCCATTACTGTCAATAAAAATGCATACTTTCCATTCCTAATCTCCCACCCTCTCAGTGCTATATTTTCTCTATTTTAATGAAACCCTTAGCCCCCGCCTCCCTCAACCTCAGATCTCTTCACAGGTTCTGCCAAGGTCCCTGTCCTCTCACTGAGCCCCATGAGGCTCACTTGGACTCCGCAGCTAGGGGGGTCTTAGGGCCTGATTCGGTTAATTCTGATCCTTGCGCAAACCACAGTTTGTGCTTGGGACGAAATTTCAAGTTTAGCTGTAAATAATGCATCCAATAATTATTGGATAAGTTGAATACCTCAACCGTTGTTAAATTTTGGCCGGTCAAACCACCGAAATTTCATGTGGGGAAAATCATGCGGTATTTACAGTGCCATGTGGGTTTTGTTGTGTAAGGCACCAAAACCCACATTTTATTCACCACAAACTCATAAATAATACCTAAACTCTTAATCAGACCCAGTCATGTATCCTTCTCTTTGACTCTCTTTTACTCTCTGTAGCTACGATGGGCCTTCTTTTTCATGTTCCTTTCCTTCCTGGTCAGCACCACAGTACCAGGCTCTGTCACTCATTCTCACAGTTAGGTATCACTACACTACACTGCAAGATCCATCTATACACCTAGCCCAGATATTAGACTTAGCTACCCCACGAGCCCCGGAGTTGCCACCGATACACAAAGCACGGGTCTATAACAAAAAGGCACTTTTGGCAACGTCATTTGCCTTTATGTGTGCTTGTGGGTATTATTTCTACACACCGGTTAAACATGGAGGCTTAAAGGGTCAGAATGTAATTAATGAGAAATGGCACCGGAACATTCATTGATTGTAACATAATATGTTTAAAGTCAGTAATGCGGTACTCTGTTTATTTGAGTTCACGAGCACACCGTCACCCTACTTCCCCTCTTACTTCTCTGAAATTGTTGGTCTCTTGCGGCCTCTGATTATAACCTACATGTTGGTGATTTTCAGCGTCAGATGAGATCCGTGCCGTAGACCTGAAAAAGCACTTTGTGCAAACATATTCACATCAATTGGACATGCATCAATTTCAGATCTAGCTTCGTGATTCAGAAAGTGTGACAAGGTAAATAGTATAAAGCCCTGCTTCCCTGCACCCACCGCCAGAAGCGCAAATAACAGACCCATCTGCCTCTCTTAAATACTTGTGTCAATGCAGCCCCGTGTTCTTACCTTGTACCTTGGAGAAAGAAAGCAATTGGAAGAGAAATCCCGTCTGCTCGGAGCTCCATGGCCGAAGGGCTTTTATTTGGTGACATCAGCCACACCTCTTGTTCACCAGCCAATCACTGAAACAATGCTACTAGTAGCAATAAACCTGTCTCCAGAACTGACTCGAAGAACATATTTTTGGCTCTGTGCCATCAAATATGTTTAGACTTCTCCCTGCATATATTCTCTTCTTTCGTTTCATTTACTTGGACCTACTGACTGAGGCACAAGATATTCCATGTCGGAACAAAACCTCAGACATTTGAATTTGTGTTTCCTCATTTCCCTTTCCAATAGCGCCATCTTTTTTTCCGCGTCTCCTGCATGAAACAACCTCTCACCAGATGGTGTCAAATGTGAAGTCACGGATCAAGTCACTGGTAGTGATCTATATCACATCAGCGAATGTGTCCTTTTTATGCCAGTTGTTATCATATTTGCAGTGTATTCTGTGCTAACATGTCTGTTTTTCAAACTCAAATTTCTCATTTCCATCCATTTGGGTGTTCACAAATGAAACCTTCATAAAACGTAGAAGCATTATTTCCCTTGATTTCCCATCGTCTGTTGTCTAAGTTTTGTTAATCAGTGACGTGGTAAATACGCCAAATCTGGAGCATCACAGAAAGCATCTTTGTCTAATTTTTGGGGGACCAGGACATTGTTGTCTAGATCTTATGTCATGAAAATAACAAAGATAGAGATAACGGCTTTGAGACTCCTCCAGCAGCCATTGGATGTGACCGAGCAGAGATGTTATCATTCATCTAATTTCGACAATTTTACTTGGAAATGATTGTGACATAATATACATGTAACGATATAAATGAATATTAGACTCAATGTTTTAAGAATTTCACCAATGAAGTCTTGATTTACATACTGCACGGTAAAAGCATGCAGAATTGTTTGAAGTAGAATTCTGATAACACTTAACAGTCAATGAGTTAATGTGAAATTTGACATTTTAGTAATGAGAGTACTTCTGCTTAGATAAACATGACAAATAAAGAATAACACAGAGAATGTTCCATGTAAGAATAAAGCTACTTCATGTGTTATGAAAAATGGATAATAACATTAGAATGTGTAACCTGAGCAATGACAATGACTGGGAAAATAGCTGTTACATGTAGATGTACTAAAATGTATCAATGTTCCCTCTGGAGAAGAAAACGTGTGGGATTTTACGTGAAGAAATGATGACATACAATTTTTTAATAAGTACATTATACCAAATTAATTGGAATATATATTAAAATGATAATATTCTGCTTAAAGGGGAAATTCGTGCATTATTCTGTGTAAAATTCATTATGTGTAAGCTGTATTTTATGAGGGACTCAGACTTTGGTACCTACCCCAGTATAAGCGCTTGAACTGGACAGTCTGAAGACTATGGGAACAATCTGTGCAGTTTTCACTTGTGTTGTAACATTCAATTGCCTCTTTCACGTTTTTAGCTTACTTGACTAGACTTACAACAAAAGTGTTAAATCTTAGAGCAATGTTTGAGAACGGACTGACAAGTGATGAGAGGATGAACTCGCCTACTTTCCAAATGCAACAAACGATCACACCGCAAAACTACAGTGGTCCTAAGGAAATTGTGAGCAATGGATTACTTAAATCTTCTGGATTTGTATACCTTTTACTTACTACATCATGCCGTCCTATCGGAAGTGACCAATGGGACATATTGGCCCTACAAATTTGGTGATGTTAATGGGTGTAAACCTGGAAATGATGGAATATAGTTGCCAAATTTTGAACTACGGCATCTCTCCTTTTTACCCATCTTGCGGTACAGAGACTGATGATTTGGGATCTCCAAAACAGGTGAACTGTGATGAAATACTGTGTTGCTACCGGCTGGTATGCTATCGTAATGGGACACTTTTCAGCTGAAAGGGTCCTTAACGGAGTGGCTGTGGCAGTTGATGCTGCAGTGCTAACAGAGGCTGAACTTTCCTACTGGGTTAGTATGAGACTTGACTGATGTCCTTTTCTTTGGACTCTTTAGGCTAAAACCTCCCTTGGCTGAGGAGGATAGATCCTTAGTATTGAATCTCGCATAAGTGCAAATGCTTATCTGATTGAATTTGAAATTAAGACTGTATGCTAATCCTTTGATCCTCAAACTAAAATATATATAAAATTCTCTGTTTACTCCCTTTCATTTATTTGGTTGCAGCTAAACAAATTAATTTAATGATTCAAGGGGTTTAGGGTGGTTCTGTAAATAAACTGTTACGGTTATTGAATGTTAGCAATGACCTACTTCAGTTCCTCATATGATAATTGCTCATCCTCTTACTATTCAAATCCCTTTCATCTCAGAATAAGATCCTTCCGCTGACCTAAGTGTCTGTTATGGTAGCTGAGGTTTATAGGAATAAGGAATTAAATTGCACAGTACAAATAAATTATAGAGCCCAACAATTTAATGCTACAACAGATGCTAATGAGTCAGTCTGCTTCATGACGGCTTGTTGGAAGTGAAAGTCACAATGTTTTTATCAGCCCGCAGAGTATATTTTCTGCACTGGTCTCATTGGTCAGCTTGTTCATTAGAGCATTAGGTGCATCAATTCACCAATGGACTGCTCCAATTGTAATGCATGAACTAAGAAGCGTCCCTACATTCCAATGAAATCCCACAGTTACTATTTTCTAGGCTGACTGCAAAGCAAGTGAGCAGTGCTGTTATACTTAACAATTATTAGGGTAACAGTGGCCTGTAAAGTTGCTAGCACATGCAACATTTTCAGGAAAACAATCTTAACGCATCCATAGTAAAGTGTGTTCAATGGAACAAAAAACATTAGCCCCCCTGATAGGGTAAAGTAAATCAGTGACATTCTCTGATATACAAAAAATATTAATTGGATGTCGAGAGGACCACCGATTAGACTGTAAATAGTCCGTCAACTAGACAGGTCCATAATTGTAAGCCAGACACGAGGCCAACGTACATTTCACCAAATAGGATGAAAGAATGCTAGTACAAAGAAGAATTCAGAGAAAACAATTGTTTGAAGCACATAGTAATCTTTAGATGAATCGTCCAAAAGAACATCAGAAATCACAGGGCAAGCCTGACACATGGATTGAATACAACAGATAAAAAGTGCTTAAACAATATCCCAAGCTTGAGAATCTAATTCAAAAACACCTAACATTCCAATAAAAAACAAATTAGTATCTGAACAAGGTGAAGCTAAAGAAGATAAAGAAGAAAACAAATATGTGAAGAAAAACTTGTGGACAAACTTGAAAAAAAATTCAAACCGAAAAGTGATGTAAACCCCAACCAAAATGAGAAGAAAAGGCCCAAAAAGACCTCCGTTAATACACTTGGAGATAGAGCTGAAAATATGGCGTCCAAGGATCAATTAATCGAATCCTCTATAAATGCACCAACTTATTCATCCATGCACTCAGTCACTTAGTCATTCAGCCACCTTGGTTCAAGGCACATATGTATCTCTCGATTCATTCAAAAAATTTACTATTACTCACATTCATCCTCTCACTCATCGATACAACCATAGACGTAAAAAATGAATCAAGAAACACTTTCGTTTGAAGGTCAGACCTATTGACATTGACAATGCTTGCTACTTTATGTTACACTAACTGTGTACCATCACTACAGGAAAAACTCAGGACAGTTGTATCTTGGTGGTAACGATTTTTAATGAGAATGTTCTGAAAAAAAAGTTCTCTCCCGTAACCTGCTTACACTACCTTACATCATAGGGATATTGATGGATGGTTGGTCTAAGTGCCACTCAAAATGCACTCTCTGTGCAGTACTATTTCCATGCACAAGACTACAGTAGATTTAACTATCATCACCAAGTTTTACCTGAATTTGAGTTTTCGAATAAGGTATATTCAGGTCATCTGACATAAATACTGTTTCTGAGTACATTTACAAAAAACAAAATTACCCAAAAAAATTACAAAAATATCTCTTATTGGGTGTAGATTTATATAGATAGTTTGTTCAATTAATAAAGATCATTCACATATAAAAACAACTCACAACATACATTAAAACATTAGAGGAAAGAAATAATATTTCCATCATAAAAAGCTTCATGATTCTGAACATAATTAAAAAGTAATATACATAATATTTGTCTGACTAAAATTCAATAAGATCTCATAAAACAATTTAAAATAGTCATTTGGAGTCCTCCAAAAAAGCATAAAGTCAGTTCAGTTACACCAATAATTACAATATTCCCCAGGTTTAAACATTGGATCATTCCTCATAACATTATTCATACACATGACTAAATAGATACCTCACGGCCTAGACCTGTGCCACCAAGCATACAATAAGTATCTAGATAGTGTGAACACAAGCCACTTAGTTGTGTCAGATCTAAATGCATACGTGTGGACAAGTGAACATAAAATGTTCTATGGTTTCCAGGCTTGACCCGCACACCGGGCACAGTGGAGTTACAATAGCATTTACCCAGCTTCTTTTCATAGCATTCAAGGGAAAAGACCCAATCCTAAATTATATATAAAGTGCTCGTACCTCAGGGGGTTCAACTTTGTCCATGTAGTTATCAAACTGAAAACAATTTTAAAACTGTAAGAATTTATCTGTTAAAGTGCCTGGTGTTGTGACATTAGTACTTGTGAACTCAATATAGTAAACACAAGGAGAGGATGGATGGAGCGCTGAAACTCTACCGAGACTCACCCCCAGTCACAGATCTGGGTTCAATCCATCATCATTCTTTAACTCACTTTGCCACCTCAGTTCAGACCCAGGTATATGCAAATCAGTCCTGTCCCTGTGTCTCATGGGAACAGTCCAGTCCGAACTGCCAAGCCAGGCCTTCCCTGAACTGGAAACAAGCATCATGGGACCTGTTTCTGGGTAACACCCTTAATCAGCCCGGCTAGCTTGAATCCAGTGGCAAAGTGAGGAAGGGACCCACGTCTGGGCAAACCCTGCCAACTTAGGGCTAACATAGCAAGCTCAAGGAGATGATGGTGGGAGCACTGAAACTTTTTAGACACTCACCCCCAGTCACAGATCTGGGTTGAATCCATCATCATTCTTTAGCTCACTTTGCCAACTTAGTTCAGACCCAGCTATATGCAAATCAGTCTTGACCCTGTTCCTCATGGGAACAGTCCAGCCCGAACTGTCAAGCCAGGTCTTCCCTGAACCAGAAACAAGCATCCTGGGACCGGTTTCTGGGGTACACCCTTCATCAGCAAGGCTAGCTTGAATCCAGTGGCAAAGTTAGCAAGGGACCCACGTCTGGGCATACCCTGTTAACTTAGGGCTAACAAAGCAAACACAAGGAGATGATGGACGGAGTGCTGAAACTTTTATATAGTCCCAGTATCTTTCTTTGAGCTTGTGAAGTATTTTTTTTGTCATGGACGTTGGGTCATTCCACAGAGTCCACAACACCAGTTTGAAAAGCCACTGCCTGACCTTTCTAACCCAACCCAGTTGTCCGGTCCATCTATCTAGGGCTAATAATTATTTCACTGTGTCATTAACCATGTTCTGGGTATTGCTAGTCCAAAGTCTCACTCAAAACACAACAACTTTTGAAACAGTGGAATGAGTGATACTCTTTAGGCCAAGGGCAAGGCGTATCAGTAATACTGGGTTGTTAATTGGTAAATTTGTTTTCAGCAACCTCTTATTTACTTAGTTGTTCTTGTACCCGTAATTCAGCTCCATAGAGGGCTGCGCCCAACCCTCTGGCCCAAATTATTTCTATTGCAGGCAGAAATTGGGTGAAAATCTGATCATTTGATTTTCTTTACTATTGCACTATCCACATGCTGGAGTGTGAGAGCGCTCTATTTTATCTGGGATGACCATGCCAGGTTGCCAGTAAGTCTAACCCCCAAATAATCAAAAACCTTGACCTGGTCACAAGAGTTTCGGCCCAGCCTCAGTTTCCCCTTGAAAGATTTATGAGGATTAAAAAGCATGAACTTTGTTTTAGAAAAAGTTAATTTCAAGGCTTGATCCTAACACACTAAGGCAAACCTATTTAAAACATTCGGAATACTCATTGGGTTTTCGAACTGAGCAGCGTATCATCCGAGATAAATTCTAATTTAAGATCAACAAAGCCAGCGTACAGGTGTCCCTACTTGATCGTAACTTCCTTCCAAATAAGCATAAAGAAGTTGACACCTTATCCAGAGTGCTGGTAGAAGCCCTAAAACCAGCCTGCATATGGGAGACTATACTATTATCCTCTATCCGACAATAAAAACTTTCTGTATAACATCTATAAGGCTAATAGGCCTAAAGTCTGAGTGATCCCCTTTGTCCCCTTTCTTGAGCATGGGGATTATTTCTGCACCCTTCCAGGTCTCAGGGATATCCACTCTTTGTGTAATGGCATTGAAGACTAACCGTCCGTACGAATCGTATCTGCAGCCCTCTCCGTACGACTCGTACACACGCTGTACGACCCGACGAGTACGATCAGACCGGGGCATCAGGATGCGATCCGTACGGTCCACGTCAGGTTCGGGCGATTCGTACAGAAAAGCGCACAATCACATACACACCGTTTGGTGCGTACCCCCCATGATCGCCGGGGTATGCCCCGTACACCCAGCGTACATGGGGTATGGTGCGTACCCCCATGATCGCAGGGGTACACCCGTACACCCAGCATGCATGGGGTACGGTGCATACCCCTGCGATCATGGGGGGTACGCACTGTACCCCATGTATGCTGGGTGTATGCGGCAAACCCCTGCGATCATGGGGAGTACGCACCGTACCCGGGGGGGAGTTCCGTACCTGTTTAGGCACAAACTCTGCTTTTACGGCTGTTTTCAGCTCCCGTAAAACAAGGGTCGTACGTGTGTACCCGACACGTATCGTAGTTGCTGGGTCGTATAAACCAGCCACGAGCCGTACAGATCTTGCGTACAGCCGGTTCCGATGGAGACTCGTACGAGGATTCAAGTCGTACGGTCTCTGTACGATTCGTACGGAGTCCGGCTCCTGGTACGAATCGTACTTCAACGTACGGACGCGGGACGTTGCAGGGTACGATTCGAACAGCTATTCGGAGAGGTTTTTCCCGAATCGGAATCGACCCCTAAGTGTGGTACACCCCACCCTATGGATTTGCTCTGTTGCCCAGATTTCTTGAAACATGGAAATGTGGCTGCTGTTCATTATCTTGCACCACTGTGGGCCATTTCATTTGGACCTTAACCCAACAACATTCCACACAATAATTTTGACTTGTTGATCATCATTTATACTTCCCTGAGAGAAGTATCCTGCTGTTGGGTAATCTCTGCTTAATGTTTAGTCAAGCATAAGTTGTACATGCTGGGAGACTGAACTTTGAGTCTTATTTTCTATCGTAGAATTATTATGTATAGTGCCCCCTCCCAAGTTTGACCAGTTAAGATCATGGGCTGAGTTACCACAGATTCAGCATTACCCGGCTTGAGTCAATCAGGATTGTCTAGCTCGGTAAATGCTTGATGTCCATTGCTAATTTGTATAGCAAATTGCTCATTATCCCTCTGCAGATTCTGAGATATGTGGGCATTGGACATAATTGATGCTCTTGAAGACTTAAGGAGCCCGAATCACAAAAGTAATCTGAGAAAAATTCCTAATTTTACGACTTTGGTATTCACAAAAGGCATTTAAGAGTAGCAAAGTAAGGATTCCTAACTTTACTACTCCTAAACTGGGAAAATTCCTAACTTTACGACTTTAGGTATTCAGAAAAGGCATTTAGGAGCAGTAACGTTAGGATTCCTACATATTCATATTTGAAAAACAAATGCTGAACATAGTTATTAAAATATTCGAATATTTGTTTTATTTTATTTATATAATTTCAATTGTTTTGCTATATTTTTGTTGAATTTTGATTAAAATAAATGCATAGGTTTGCCAAGAAACAAAAGCTGAAGAAAAAATGGAAACTTAGAAGTCTTTGGCATGACTAATTCACTCTCATCCTTTTCATTGATTTTCAAGTGCTAAAATATTTTTATATTACTCCATTGTGAATCAACAGATTAACCATTCACTAAACAACAGTGAGCTATTATCAGGTATTCAATGTATTCCTGATACATGTTGTTCTGTGTTAATATATCGTAGGCCAGACTAATTAAATCACACTATTGCTGATCTACTTCTAGACTACAAAGAGTGCCCAGGTGTTATATTCAAAGAATATTTGAACCAAATGGACACAACAAAATGTCACTGTTACCCTGATTAGTCTATGCAATTGTATTTTTTGCATTTGTCAGGTCATGCAAATATTAGTACAAAAATATGGAGTTTCACTCAACACCATATGCAATAACAGAACATTCAAAACCACAATAATCAGAGCAGAAACACTTCCTATCTGCATACAAAACATCATCCCAAACTAGTTAAATGTGTAGGCTTGCATTGCTGCATATAAACATGTGTTTACAGGCAATAATATTACACCTCTGAGGGGATCTTAGAGGGGGGCCCTCCAGCATTAACCTGAGCTTAATGTTGACATATTACCAACTGATGAACTTTCCACACCTGACTGTCTATCTGATATTGCTAGATATTGCAGTCGGGCTTAGCACCCGCTTGGTCTCGGAATGACACAAGCATTGAGAAGCTAGCCAGCATTGAACCCACAACAAGGTCTAGGACATGCTTGGAAGGTCAACCCAGCACCACACCAGGTGCTGCCAGCTAAACTCAATGAAGAGAAGGGTCCTGCAGACTACCCATCCAGATCTCCATTATCAGATGGAATAACATCAGCAGCAGGACAGTGGTCAGTAAGGTGTGCATTTTTTGAGGTCCCACATCTGTAGATTGCATGTTTTGTTGTCTCATATGTTGTTCGGTTTGTCATATCCATGTGTCAAGGTACCAAGGAGGAATGCAAGTGTCAAAATAACCAAGTAGTTAACAAATGACACATGATTAACCTTGGGCTGCGAACTCCACTAGCAGAGTTTGCAGAGTTTTGCCAACTCCGTGCTCCGCTGGCAGAGCGGAGTTCAGTAAAAAAACTCTGATTTAGCTACATGGCAGAGTTTGCCCTATCGTCCACCCCTACAATCAACAAGCAAAAGCTAACATGCTCCAAAACTGATGTTGCCCTTGCCAGAAACTCCTCAAACAATGCCCCAGTACTAGATGAGGGGGTAGGAATCGTGAAAACTCATAAAGAAGTAAAAATGAATTATTTGGACCGGATCACTCACTGTGTCCTAATGTTTAACTCAAGTGCCACCATATTCCACATTATCCCCTCTATTTTTCAACATATCGAAACCGGTGTTTTTCTCAAGCAGCTCCCACAAGCGACTGCCCTCCCACATTCCTCTGATTGGCCCTTGTCAGGTCATGTGATCCCTGCCAAGTAGGAGCCTCACTCTGCTTCCATCAATTTCGATCGGACCAGTGCACTACAAGGCAGCGTACCCTGATGTGTCAGTGGACAGCTTTTACCAGTGGTGGCAAACAACGCCAATTCCTTTGTTTGGCGATGGGCTACAAGAATAGTCCAGGCGTATTTGCCGCCCGCATTGTCTCTCTCTTGGAGAGACTCGACGCAGATGCATGTTCGTATGTGGATGACATCTATCTCACAGACGAAGAGTTATGGGCGCATCTGTGACGTGTAGACCGCATAATTTGCAGTTTTGCGGATATTGGCTATAAATTCATCTTTGCGAAAAGTCACATTGCAGAGTACACAATATTGTTCCTGGGCTATGAGCTCAACAATGAGGGTCGAGGTTTAGCACCTCACTTCCTGGAGAATTGCGCACTTTTGCGAGCTCCCACAACGCTGAAGAAATTGCAATCTTTGCTGGGCTTTCTGAATTTCGGACGTTCCTACATTTCCGAATATGCCCAGTGTATCAAGCCACTATACGCTTTGATACAACCAACTTTTTCCAAATCGTGCTGGCTGCTTGAACATTCAGCCGTCTTGCAATCTTTGCAGGCTGATTCTAGAATCTAAATTCTTGTAGACTCGTGACAACCACACCAATCTGGTGATAAGAATCATACCAGGTGCAGTGGGTTTCAAGTACCTCACTTTTAATGAGGGTGACACAGTCCCTATCTCTCACAAGTCACACTCGTACACTTCGGCTGAGTTGCGGTTTTCCACTGTGGAAAAAGTTTTGACAGCAGTGCAAATGGCGATTCTAAAGGAACGTGCACTGTCACAGGGAAAACCCATTTTGGTTGTTACTCCGTATCCTGCCTTGGAGGCAGTGACGAAAGCCAGTGTACCGAATTCCAAAGCTTTGCACCCTAGGTGGATACAATGGGCCACGTCCTTGACATCCCCAGATGTCATTTTCATTTTTGATTTCCTTTTGCAGACTCAGGAGTTCTTGCAGTATGAGTTCGTTCATCCTGCTCCTCTGACTATGCGCCCACTTGAGGATTTCCGTCATATCATTTACCCTGACGGAAATGCACACGCGGCTACGGATTTAAAGCACGCATATTCATCGGCCTGCGCAATTGTGGTTGGTACTATGGTGAATGGTGAATTCAAGTCCAATGTCGTGCATACACAGACATTGGGGGACTGTACCGCCCAGTTGGCAGAACTTTGTGCTCTGATGCTTGC
Source organism: Lissotriton helveticus (assembly GCF_964261635.1). Classification (NCBI taxonomy): domain Eukaryota; kingdom Metazoa; phylum Chordata; class Amphibia; order Caudata; family Salamandridae; genus Lissotriton; species Lissotriton helveticus. The sequence continues at coordinate 609,131,515 of NC_136063.1, forward strand.
GTTGGAGTACGCCGACCCCGGTGTGACTACTCTTATTGTAAGTGATTCTTACTACTGTGTGCAATCTTACAAAGACAATATCCACTTTTGGTCACAAAATGAATATTGTGATTACAAAGGTCGCACAATAAAACATAAAATGATCTGGGTTCAAGTGGCTGAGCTTAAAGAACGGCTGGCACTTGTGTTTGTAATTCATACTCTGGGTCACCAGCGTGTTGGAGTTCACACTGTTGGCAACTGTCTCACAGATGAAGCTGCGAAGACAGCAGTTGCAACATATGCAGTAGCGGCGGTTACACATTCCAAAAGTAAGATTGATGATGACATCTTGGCAGCTATTACTGCTACAGAGAAGGGAGGTAATTACCCTAGGGGTTTCCCTTCTAAATATTCTTATCATTTAAGTTCCGATAAAGTTCCTTATGTGAGAATTACCGACGTTGGTGACAGGTTAATACCCAAAGCGGACCGCAGACAGACTTTGATTACAGCGGCCCACACTGGGATGGCTTCATCGCATGCCGGCGTGTCAGCCACTGTGTTTCTTCTCCAGCAACGGTATTGGTGGCAGGGTTTGTACAAACAGACACGTGATTATGTCATTCAATGTGGCATTTGTCAGCAAATTAAACCTTATACTGCTGCACGCCCGCCCCAAACTCAGTTGTACATGTCTAATAAGCCACTTGCATGTGTTTATTTAGATCACTGCGGTCCTTTCTCATCTGATTCTGCATATAAGTACATCTTAGTAGCAGTTGACTCTTGCACGCGCTTTGTGTGGTTATGGCCACAAAGGAGTGCTGATTCCAGATCTGTCGTAAGGGATTTGTGTGTCTTTGTGGGAATTTTTGCATGTGGTACCTTCCATTCGGACCAGGGTCCAGCGTTTGCCTCTAAGGCGTACAAGGATGCCATGAGTTATTTGGGGGTCCAAGTCAAATTTTCGTCTCCATACAGGCCTGAGGGTAATTCAGTTGTGGAGCGGATGAACCATGACAGCTAAGGTTTTGGGTACTGGCCGAGACTGGTTTCACCACCTCAATAGCGTTCAGCGTGCACTTAATAATCTCCTTAGAAAGACTCTGGGTGGGCGGACCCCATACGAAATGCTCTTTGGCATCAAACTGTATGTTCCAGACCTTGAGGGTCTATACATGGTGGCGGGAGCCGCATCCTTTGACATAGATGAACATTCTGCTGTTTTACAGAACCTACAAAAGACCAGAGACAGTCTTGCAAAGGAACATTTGCCCTCCACATCTGATGCTGCGTTGCAGATTCCGGTAGTTGGCTGGCTACCCCAAGTCGGACAACTGGTGAGAGAGAAGATTGAAAACAAGAAAGAATTTGGTCCTTCCTATCGAGCTCCAGTTGCTGTGCTTGGCGTGCAGGGTACAAGAACAGTCATTTTACCTCCTCTTCCTGGGTGAAAGGGGAACAGGTACATCTCCATTGACAATGTCAAACTACACAGGGTGGCCGATTCTTTATAGTATGACACCTGCGGTTTCGTGTCCAGTAATGGTGCGACACTCTATTTTGGTCCAGGGTACTGCCATCGGGCCTGATGTTGCCATTGAGATGAATACAATTGTGAATCCTTTATTGAATGCCCCTGCCGGTGATCCTCTGGATGATACTGAATATACTTACCCCACTGATTTGTCTATGCCTGATTTGGAGACCCGTGTGGCTAATCAATCTCGTTTTTCATTTGACACTGGCTCGACTACATCAAAGTCCCCATCAAAAATTTATATTTTTCTACCTGGTTTAAAAAGTATTTTTTGATTCCTCCTTGGACTTACATTTGGCTTTTTACTTTTTTTATTCATGTCCATTGCATTTGTTGTGTATTATTTTCGTTTTCTTAACGGACACTACATTCAAGAAAGAACTTCAATTAGACTAATTGATGGAACTTTGGCCCCGCATTCCTCTTCCCACATTTTGAAGAGGGACCAGACATATGTGAATATAACTGCTTGGCCCGTTTTAGATGGGATTGTATGGGATGCTGTAAATTTTCAGAATCATGGGCCCACAGAGGTTATTAATGTTCCCAATGTACTTTGTGTTTCTATGGAGGATGTTGATAAACAAAATATTTGCTCTGATGATTGGGACGTCCAGGCCGTAGAGACTTAATTTTTTTATTTGAAATATTATGCTGCTTTTGATGCTGAAGATTTATATCTAGAGTCTGCTAACTATGGTGATTTATTCTGTTACCAGCATTTTGGAAATCATGTCCTGCATAAAGCTAACATTTAGAAATGTGGTTAACTACATACAGTGGGAACATTGTCCCACCCCTGTAGAAGGCAGCTCAAAAACACTTTTGAAAAGGTTTTCTTATTTTACTGATTTTAATAGATCAAACCCTAATGCATTTTATTTTAAGATGACTGAGAGGTCCTCTTCCAAGGTTAGACTTACCCACAGGAAATTACTGTATTTGAAGTCCTTTATTGATCAATTGGCTGTTGGGGGCTATGAGCTGTGGAATTATACCATTGATCTTAATCTGTTTGGGGTTCTAAAAGTTGGCAAGTGCAAAGCACAGAGGCTTTGCATCGTGCATGTCTCATCCCGAACCATATGTTGTTTCTGAATGCTACTATTTCACAAACCACCTGCTTTGGATTGGCTATGTCTAAAAAACTAAATGCTCCTTCTTTTCCTGATTTGGGCGAATACCCCAATTGGAACAATTACACCAGTACTTCCCTTAGTGACTTACAGGCCCTGTTGAGAAATTCCTCTTTGAAAGTTTTGAGTATGAATCCCGAGGGCTGGTTGCTATGGCAAAATAGTGCAGATTCCTACCAACATCGTTTTCTGGGTCTGACCCCTGGTTACACAGAGGTAAGAGTAGATCCCCGATTCAAGAGCCAACATTCGGTAATCTGGTTGAGTGCCTTGGGATTACATGAACACGTCCTCATTGTTTTTGCCTTTTAACCCCTTCGCTGCGGCGGCTATTCCGACGCAGCGCTAAGGGGGAGGCGGGGCCTCGTGGCTCCCGTACTCGTGACGGAACCGCTCCGTCACGTCCCGCGGGTGAGCTCTTTAGAACATCAGCGTGGCGAGCGAGCCGTGACAGAACTGTTCCATCACCAGCACAGCCCACCCGAGGCTCGTGACGGAACGGTTCCGTCACGAGCATGGGAGGGGTTAATTTGACTGGTAATAGTGCCAAAGCTTGTGGAGTTCCGTGCGTGTGCCTACCTGCACGCTGCTTGCCGCCCAGGGATCCTGACCTGCCTTCAGCCTCGTCTGCCTGGGGATCCGAGCGACCTGCTGAGGAAAAGCTGCTGCCACTACACCGCACCTGCTGTCTCCTCCCCCCGCCGCAGCCCTCCAACACCGGGACTGCCACAGAGCGGGGGAGTAGAGACTACAGTCCCCAGAAGCCTCCGCGACTGGCCCGGAAGTCGCGTAGAGGCTTAGCGCCCGGAGGCGCCGTTAAAGGGGCTGGTCTTCCCGCGTCGCGGGCCCGCGCGCGGGCCGTGCCCGGGGCTAAGCCCGGGCAAAGGGCGGGCCCTCTGTGGCCCTCAGAGGCCTGCAGAGTCTGGGCTGGGCAATATCCCCTGGCCAAATCGCCGCCTATTCTAAAGGTATTTACACATTTGATTTATAAAGCACACTGTAAATGGCGCCTATGGAGCCCAAGTCAAATGCCAAGAACACGGTTAAAAAAACGCCCATTCATACACGCTCTGTCACAAGGAACACTGCCCCAACAAAAACACCGCTACCAACGTTAACTGCAATTGACCGCATGCTTCAACAGACAATCGTAGTGGTAGCGAATGCCATTGAAAATACCGAGAGACGATTGTCGTTACCACCAAGTACCTGTTTAATCCAGCAGATATCACAACCCGATGATTGCAATGAAAATAACATAAATGTGACATCATTATCAAACGATTCCATATTAATGCAATCTTACACGGGTCTCCCCGGGGCCGTGCCAACCCATGTGGAAGATCCTCTCATACTTCCTGCAGTGTTTCAAGATAGGGATAGTCGGTTGTCCCTAACTCCCAATTTACAGATTAATGTTACACCACCTAAGGAACAGGGGCCTAGTAATGCGCCTGAGACCAGCGCAATCCTGATTTCCTGTGATAATGATGATCCCATCCCCACAATTGACTCACTTAATAATAGCTATGTAGATACTACGACTGGCAACGGCTCTGTCCACCGCAGATCCAGATGCACACGAAATAGAAAATTACTGGCCCCAAGTAGGGGGTACGCGAAACAAAGGGGTAAGAGAAAGAAGGCAACCTCATCATTATCAGAACAGGCCAACGGAAGAGAGCCACCCCCACCGCAGTCAAGCCCAAATTTGGGACCAAGAGGCAATATCAATCCCATCACACTCAATGGGGAGTCTATAGTGTGTCACATTGTGGATGCTATGAAGCTCCTTATTGCCCCCTAAACGACAAACTTGAGCAGATCTGTAAAAAGGTGGAAAATTTGGAGAAATTAGGTCTAGCTAAATTAGACATCCTTGAACATCTGGGTCCACATGTCACTCCAACTCCTTCGCATGTACCCCCTTTGGAATAAGGACAACATGACTGCTACTAATACAACTAATTCACAGGTCCCTTCCGCTAGAAATGTGGCCCCTACGGCTGCTCTCGGCAAGCCCACTAACTTATACACCTATACCCCAGGTAACACCACAAGTGGGCCCTCTGGGGTAAGAGGTGGAACGCCAACGGGTCATACCTCATTAAACGGGAATCCATCAGCACGCAGCTGCTATAATAACATCATTCCTGCAGTGATTAATCTCCCCCCAGAAAGCAGACCATATGTGGCAATTCTTGCCAATGTCCCGAAACTGAAACCCTCCCAACTCGAAAATAGCGAAACACTTAAAAACAAAATTTTGCACTGGCTTGTCTACAATTGTGGATTTCCCCTGAGAGGGGCAAGTCAGATTCTTTCAACCCAAAGGGTAGGGTGGGTGGGCCCCAGTAAAAAGGAAATAAGTGGGGACTGCGTAATCATAAATTATAAAACCACCGAATGGGCAAGAGATTCCATCTTGAACGCGCCAATCCCATTAGATAATGATTACAACACCACCTTGTTCCCACTGGACTACTTTTACAGACATCAGGTGGGATTTAAAATTCCCGTGCAGAATTTCAAACACCCTAGAGTAATAAACATGTCTCATCCACCTGTACAGCAGGCACCAGCGCAACCAGTCGGGCATCCTTTGATTCCTTACGACCCATATAACCAATATGCACCACAGCAACGCTGAACTTATTCAGAACATCAAACCCCAACTACTTCAATAGCCTTAATGTCCCTGGGCCGGAAACGAGCACTTATGGTCAATATGCGGTCCCAACATCTAATAGATTCCAGATATTCAACTCCTTAGATGAAAATGACTGACTCGGGGATACTCTCGCCGATGAGTCATCTGTGTCTGAGGAACCTAGGTCGTTGGCCGTTAAAACAGTTGAGGAATTTCCAACAGACACCACTGTAGCAAATTCTAACGATCCAACCTTGATAGATGCTACCATAAGCACCGGTGGAAATTATCTGGAGAACCCGATAACATCATCAGTCATAACAGTTACCGACCCACCCCAAGTAGCTTTAGAAGAGAACCTGAGGGCTATTACGTGGAATATAGCTGGGATAGCCTCTAAGGTAAACACCCCCATATGGGCTGACTTTATTGAACAGGGTTATGACATAATCTGCCTGCAAGAAACTTGGGACAGTGAAGAAGTACACGTTGAGGGTTACACTTCCTTTAGTGTGCAGGCTGTGGCATCCCAGGCTGGTAGAGCCAAGGGCGGACTTGTGACCCTGATATCCACTGCACTGACTGAGTTTCGCGTTAGTGATCATGTTGTCCTAGGAGAACACGCCTCCCTTCTGCGCATGGCCCATAGCAGAAGTAGAGATTTAATAGTAGTGAATTTCTACAATAACATTGCGGGGCATAAACGGGGAATATTCATTTCTGACATAGAGCGGGCGATTGATGTGATCTTATCAAGTACATCCAAACCAGCTGCCATCCTATGGGTAGGAGACTTCAACATCAAAACATGTATTTATGCACTCAAGGGGGCATGTGGCCACAGGGAGGAGTATTCGGGAAGGGAAACAAGTGTATATAATCATTTCCCGCACAATAACTATGGTAGTGCTTTAAATAACCTACTTGCCAAATATGACCTGGACCTCCTAGAATGCAACAAGAACACGAACAATGTCAGGTGTCCGACATTTCATGGGAGAAACAGCCAATCATTCATTGATCACATTATGATATCTTGCTCCGTAGCTTATATCAACGTCTGGGTGATTGAACAAACGGTCAGTGACCATAACAGTGTAACCGTTGAACTATTGGGTTGGGGAACCAAAAAGAACACCTTTGGTCAACCAATCCAGAACATTGCAGCAGAAAGACCAAATGGCATGAGGGTGAAATGGATAAAAGTTGACCCCACTCAATTTGTCGCCAATGTGATCACAAATTGTTGTAGAGAAGTCGAGTATTGCTTGTCCTCGAAACCATGCCCACGAACCTTGTTATCCAACTTCCTAACTATAACAAAAACTATTGAGAAATCCTTGACGCATAAAGCCCGGAAATCAAGGAAGGTCATGGCGGTGTGGTTTGATGACCATTGTGCCCAGTCATTAAAAAGGCTGAAAACCTCACTTGATGCCACACCAAGAGACGCTAGTAAGATCAGGGAAGAGCGCCATAACTACAAAACTGCACTCTCCACCAGGAAGAAGGAATTGCAGGACGAGGCATGGGCGAAATTAGATCTGGCCGCAGATACCAAAGATCATAAACTTTTCTGGGACACTGTAAATAGTCCGTTCTTGAAGAACGACAACATTCCTGAACTAACTTCGTATGTCAGTTGTCGGGCTTGGATAGCACACTTCACAGGGATTTTTAACTCTGATTTTACCTCTGGTTTTATTTCTGTTTCTAATTCCAATGTTTTAACCGACACACCAACCTGTTTTAAATGGGAGAAATTATTGTTTTCTGTGACATTAAGCGAGGTGATTGAGGCAATCGAGAAGAGTAAGGGGGGGAAAGCCCCGGGACCGGATGGGGTCCCTGTGGACTTTTACAAATTTGAGATTACCCTATGGGCCCCCATTTTGACCCGCTACTTTAATGCTGCTATTGAAGATAAGTTACCAACTTCATGGGGTCAATCTATTATAGTGCCGCTTTTTAAAAAGGGCTCTAGGGCAGAAGCACGAAATTATCGCCCAATTTCACTTTTGGACTCATCATTAAAGATCTTGAGTTGTGTACTTTTGGTAAGATTAGAGTCCTGGGCAGAAGACAACAATATTCTTTCGCCCATTCAGTACGGGTTCCGTAGGGGTTTAGGAACTATGGAGCAGTGCGTGAACCTGGAACTTATTATCGGCAAGTACACAAAAGCTAAGGAAGGGAACCTGTTTATGTGCTTTGCCGATCTAAGTTCCGCATTCGATTTGGTGGAACACGCACTGCTCTGTCCAACACTACTTGCCATGGGTGCACCACCCGAAATCATCCACCTCCTGGCTAGAATGTACAGTAGTCTCTCAAGTAAGGTTAGATTTGGAACAGACGGTGAATGTACCCCCTTTTTTAAAATTGGCAGAGGGATCCGACAAGGGTGCGTGCTTGCCCCTCTTTTATTCTCCCTTTTTATAAATCAGGTTGACCAATTTTTACAAGAATCTTATGCTGATGCCCCCACCATTAATGGAAAGCAAATACCCGTCCTTTTATACGCGGACGACGCGGTCCTGATTTCCAGGACCGCGAACGGGCTGCAAAAGTTAATTAAGAAGTTTCATACTTTTATTCAGGGCAGAAAGCTCAAAATCAACAAGGGCAAGACAATGACCATGACCTGTGGAAAGAAAATGAAGAAAAACAAGTCATTCTTTTTAGATGGGGATAAATTCGAGGCTGTCCAACATTTCTGCTACTTAGGTATTACTTTTTCAGGAGATGGGAGATGGGTAAACGAGCAATCCTGTGTTGGTCTGAAGATGACCAGAAACGTAAATTGCATCTTCAGATTTGCCTCTAAACTAGGGGGCCGTAGAATCCGAGAGATGATCTCCATCTATAATTCAAGATGTATGTCCTCTGCCCTGTATGGAGCAGGGATATGGGGATATAATCCACAGATTGCCCTGTCCATCCAGCAGGAGGAAAACAAGTATCTGAAACGACTATTATGCCTCCCTGTTTCTGCCTCAAATGAGATTACTCACAGAGAGTTAGGCATAAATTATGTCACAGATTTGATTGCATTGCGTCCCCTGTCCCTATGGCGGTCCATATGGGCCAAAGAAGAAACCAGGTTCACCCAGGAAGTAATCATGGATTGTATCAAACTTGACCGACACTCGAAAATCCCCTGGCTAAAACACATTCATTCCTGGTATAAGATCCTCTTTGGCCAGGACATTTTTAAAGATATATTAACTGAATCAGTTTTAACAAAGCGTGATCTCAAATCCATTTACTTGGACCATGTAAAAGGGACCAGAATGAAGGAGTATGCAATGCAAAGTACGTTTAAATTATACATGGAGTACAACCTTAGCACAGGTTTCCCCTCCTATCTTACATTTGTCAGCATTAATTCCCATCGCTTTGTTCTAGCTCGCCTGAGGCTGGGAATAGTCCACCATCTGGTGGCCTTCCCTACTGTAAAAAAACCCGGGATATGTCTGTGTCCATGCGATGGGAAATCTAAACAGAGCATCTGCCACTTTTTACTTTTTTGTAATTTTTATACTGGTTTTAGAAAGTTTTATCTGAAGCAATTATTGTTAGAACATAACATGTGCAATACAAGAGCCGCAATGCAATTGTTGTTTGACTTGGCTTCCCCGGATGTGTGTTATCGTGTGGCCACTTATATCCTAAAATGTATCTGGCACAGGAAATCAATTATTATATGACTTCTTCCCCTCGTTTACCCCGTGTACCCGCTGGTTGTTACATTTCATGTTACGAATGTGTCTTATTTTATTTATGACGTATTGTTCGAGTTACATTGTCTGTATGTGTATTTATTCATATGCACTTTATATTTTATTCTATATATCTACACCTGCCGAAAGTACCTTATGGTAATGACTGTCTTCTGGTTTTTTGCATTTTTGCACTGGCGTTTTGTACAAACCTCTATTGCTAACAAATTGCTGCTAAAATGTTAAAGTGACCAAACAGACGTTGCATTCTAATTTTAATTCTGCATATTTGCATATGTCATTAGCACTTTATGCATATAGTAGGTCTTTCTGATTTTGCACTTTACATTGGTGACTTTTGCACTAATTTAGTGACCAAATCTAACTTTGTACTTAAGCAAGATACACCTTATTGATCTAAATAAGACTGGCATGGATATTGATGTAATTTTAATTGTTTCATTATCTAACTTACATAAATACTATCTGAAACTGTACTTATGTACGTTGCTACATGGTTGTACCTGTACAAACCGAATAAAGCATTTTGAAACTGACTGTTAAGTAACAATTCATGTCCATGAAAGATGCCTCATTTTCACTGCTGCATATTGAGAAACTTGAGCCGTTACCATTTTCAGTGGCCGAGTCCAATTCGGTAGTTTGGCTCATCCATGGGTTAATAACTTTACCTTTTCCCCTGTTCAAATTTGAATCCTGTATGAAACATTATGCTACAGGTAGATTTGAACCTTTGAGTGGTGCTTATCTTATGAAGTTTGGAATCTCCCATTTAAATATAGGTGCTTGAAAGAAGGGAAGGAAGTTTATTTAGGTGAAGATTGCACATCCACCTCAGATCATTCCCTAGTCTGTAGAAATCTGCAATTGCACGGCTCTTGTAATGTACTTGCACCAAATCTTGCGTGTGTTTTAAAAGGCACCACAGTCCCGGCTATTGCACCGACATTCACGTTGCTTGCAAACGGTGGTTATTTGTTATTAAATAATGAAGATTGCTGTGGTATGCGAGTGTGAATTCCTTATATCGTTATGGTTTCCCAACGTGTAGTTTGCTGTAAAAATGTCCAGTTTCCTCCTCCACATGGAAGGCTCGATGTTTCCCTCTGGTCTTCTATTTCGACCTTGAAAGCAGAGTTCAACAAGATGAGTCAAATAAGAGCGATTTTGTCCCATAAAGAAATTGCCCTTACATCTGCGCGTGAAACCTTCATCCTTTACGTTGCAAACACTCGTACTGAGGTACATGCCTTATTAACTACTGACCTGACCCTGCATTTCGGTGCTTTAATTCACAAAATCTTTAATGCCTCATCAACCACGTGCCTGGCACACTTTTTTAAAGTAGTAAGTTCTGGCCTTGTCACCTAATTCCAAACTATATTTGGTGTGATCCCTGAATTTTTTCATTCGATTTTTCGCGTGTCTTTGGCGGTCTCCCGTTCATTCTCGCTTTGGGAGCGGGCGTACTGCTGTTAATTTGTTTACGCCAAAATGGATGCACATCCTGTGCCCCACGGCGATCTGCCCCGGCTGCTCCAGCTGCGTAACCGGATGCTTGAATACTATGGATCGCTATCTCTGGCGACTCTGAGTGTAGCTTATTGCTTATCCTTCCGATTTTCCTTCTTTACTTGCATGCAGCCTGTTTTCCATTGCCTGGTTTGTGGATTTGAATGAGCCCGGGATTTGTGTCTCTGCAACACGGTGTCTCCTGACCTGGATTTTAATCTACTAATGAGTCCCTCAGTTGCTAATGAAATAGATTGTTCTGGTTTTGGGATTATGGCCTGCACAGGGGCTCATGGGGTCCTGAGCAATTGTAACATTTGGACTGCGGCCAATTACTTCTCGGCGCGCAGTTATCTTGAAGTAAGCCCGAGTTGTCCTCTGATGCTGCTAGAGGCTCCGGCAATTGAAGAACATGTATGTTCATTTCCATTACTTAAATGGATGGCTGAAATGTTCATGGATGATGAAAATGACTTCCTGTTGAAGGCAGTTGCAATGTATGGTGCTTATACGCTGTTAGATTGAAGTGTTTATTTTTCTCTGCTTCATAAACGCGTTCTGAACTCGTGAATATGATTTTTCTCTGATGCCTTATGGTTTTTCTGAAATTTTTGAGGTTTTTCTTCTTACCATGGCCACCAGTGATTTTTTTTTCACTGACTTCGTTGCTTTTCAATTTGGATTTTTACTCCCAATTCTCAAGTTTGGCAAAATTCCTGAACTTGGTTCTGTCTCATTCGAACTTGGACTCTGCGTTCTATGGATATTTCCCCCTTTAGTGTGCGTTCCCCGAACAAGGGAGGGTGTAAAGGGGCCTAAGGCCTGCTTTTGCGCGCATATTATGTTAGCATGGCTTATTAGAAGTTTTAAACGCCATTTTACCTTTTGCTGCTTTTGCACGCGACACTGCATAGCTGTTTTTGGACGTTAGCCTTCACGAAGGTCTACACATGAGAAAAGGTTTGTTTTCAGCTTCTCTAGACTTACATCGTGCCCTTAGTCTGAACAGTGAGTGCTAAAGCAGTGAAGGTTATCAAAACATATTGACTGTTTGGCATGTGCGTGTAACGTTTTCTAGACACAACATTCTGGCAGCTGTGAGCCAAGTGAGATTCTGGTGCTTTTACTATACCACGCTTGCCATGATTTCACACACTTTGGAAGATTCCTTTTCCAGCGATGCAGAGAGAGCCTATTCTGATCCCGATGTAACTTGCTCTTACTGAGCGGAAAGGTAAATGGGGTCCCCCAAAACAAGACTAAGGGACCCTCTTTAGTTTATAATACATAGTTCCTATATAGGGAGGGTGTTATACTAATTGTTTTTCACCAGCATTATACTATGCTTTCTCCTTTTGTGTTTTATGGATTTGTAACCATATTATTTTTAATCATATGTCTGCTTATGTTTGCTAAGATGCTGAACTTGTGATCACGTCGTTAAAATAAATATTTTAACCTTCCCATGTCTCTTCTTTACTCCTGTTGTGGACTGGTATGAGAGTATAACAAAAGAGTGTTCTCACTTCCCACCATTCCTGAGATGGTTCTAAGTCGCATGTTCTAGGTTGTCTAATCATTGGTTGCTTTGCTATAGGACGAAGAGCTAATGTGACACTGATGCTAGCTGGTTGGGGTTCTCTAGGTACTGCGGTGAGTTTCTAGTACACCACAATTCGCTAATGTCCTGGGTCTCTGTGCACAGTTCTGTGTAGGAACAGATTCCTTGCAACACTGTGTAGTAGCAGAGCTGGGCGAGCTCCCACCCCCCCTATCTCTCCATGTCTCCAGCCCTACAGGTAGTGTGTGGTGGCAGAGCTGGGCTTGCTTCCACCATGCCACCCGCCATGAAAGACTCCTGAACGCACTCCAGCTCCAGTCCCAACAAGAACCATATGATGTCTGCAAAGGGTGTTCTTTATCTCACAGAATGTAGACCCACCCGCACCATACTAAAAATAATACCAGCTGAAGCTGTAACAGGCGATGCATGTTGCGAGCTTGTAGTAAGTTGGTCGTTTTAGGCTTCAAAGTCAGGGATCATGTGGAAAAAAATATTTAGGAAATGAGTGGAATTTGCATATTTGACAGAAACAACTTTTTCTTGAGCGCTGCCTAAGAATCTTATGGCATTGTATTCATTCTCGAGTCCAGAGTAGGGCGGAGGGTAACTCTGCAGAATTCCACAGAGGTTCTCTGTAACTCAGCGGCATTTTGAGTAGTGCAACTCCACCCACCCTTACAAGTGATATGTACTACTTTAATGTCCCCCATTTCTAGACATATACATAGGCATACATGTGGGAACACAAGAGATTGGTTTAGGTGAGTATGCCTTGACGGTCGCATTCCCACCATGTTATCATGTGTTGCAGTCATTATGACCGTGCTTTGCCACAATTATGTGAACAATCAGTTATGAAGAATGCCTAATGACTTAAGAAGTTAATTTGGGAAATGGTCATATTCATTATAAACATGACATACATTTCTTTAATAGTGTGGAACTCACACATACATACAAAGTGCAGTTGTCTCATGTATGACATGTAAGCCTCGATTTAGCAACTTTTGTATGTGAGGCAAATTGGTCGGCATAACACTGTCATCTGTTGCCTCACACAGACCTCTGAGTAAGACCTATATGCCAGTGTGCCATCATAAAGGTACTTCAGTGTGACGTGGCTTGAATAAGTGGAACCATTACTTTCGCCAATTTGACTTGTAGAAATTGTCATGTGTGGCACGTGGATATGGGGGCGTGGAAAATATGATATATCCTCTCCGTTGTTGGCCAAAGTAAGCCATTGGATAATAGGGTATATGAGAAATCCATCTTTGCAGGGGATAGGGGAGTGTAGCAAGGGCCAATGGGAATACACCGTATAGGAACTAAAGTGAGTGGGAAAACAACAAATCTACTTAAACCTCAGCTTCAGGACAGCTGCATAAGAATACAACCAAGGAAAAGGAAGGCAATTAATTCCATAAATGGAGAGCCTGTACCTATCCAGAAACACACACTCTCACAAAGAGGCACTGGGTGGAGGCTTCAGTCATTGCTCAGGGGGTAGTCAGACTTGAATTCACATGCAAAAAGGAGTCTGATGACAGAGCTCCTCCTGGCCATAAACAGCATGCTGCATCTGAAGATGACTCCTCCACCTTTTGGTTTCATGTAAAGTCCAGGACTACCAACTAGGCCCAGACACTGTTGACACAGCAGCATGAGTTTGCTTCTACTATCAAACCTTCTTTCATGAAATTTCCTGCCAAGCTTTTCAGCACATGAGGGTGCACTTTGTCCTTTACGCCCTGTGCACTCATATGTTCCCCCTTGGCAGAATCATTGGTAGGATTTGCAGAACTTGTGTGTCAGAGTCTGATGACAATCCACCCTATTCCCAAGGAGGTAGGTCTGCCCATACATGGGATGGAGGGAGGGAGGGAGGAAGGGAGGGAAGGAAGGAAGGAAACATGGAGTACCATGGTCATGTCTGGTTTAGGGGTGGGCGTAGTAGCGCTACGCGAAGCTACGGGCAGTGCACTTCGCACTACGCGAGCGACGCGTAGCACTTCGCGAACTGCGTAGTAGCATGTTCGCACTGTGCAAGATGTCGTTTTCAATGATTCACAGTGCGGACAAGCATCCGGCACTGTGCAATCATTGAGAACGGCATCTTGCACAGTGCGAGCTGTACTTTTCTGCCGCTCAAGTAGATTTTTACTCGAGCTACAGCTTTCTCAACGCAGACTGGTAGTTTCTCATCGCGGGGGGTCGCGAGCATGCGCGACCACTCGCAATGAGAAACTTGACCTCCCCGCGTTGAAAATCTCGCCTGGAGGTTTATTTTCCATCCTCGAGACCGCGAACAAGGAAAAAGTCTTGCGAGGATGTCATTTTGCTTGCTCGCGGTCGCCAACTTGATGTTGAGGATCGCGAGCAGGCAAGAAATGACCGCTGCACTAAGCTACGCTATGCTATGCATGTTTGCACTGTGCTACGTGCAGTTCACGTAGTGCGAAGTTGCGCAAACTTCACAAACTACGCAAGCGTAGCGTACTGCTTTGCCCAGGGTTAGTTTACATCTCTTAAATTTCAGGGGACTCACTGTGGAATTCTTACAGGTGCAAAAAACAACAAACATTCAATAAAGTTCACAGTCAGACATAATGAAATGATTAAGAAGGTTTTCATTATTATGCTTATTGGCTTTATAATGGTGGGCCACAGCCAACCAAAGCCAATGTTGAGGAAGCCAGTAGTGTAAATTATGAAGTCCAGATTTAAGGTAATCCTGGAAAATGGTAAGAGGAGCAATGAGCTAGGCCAGACTCGGAACCGAAAGCAGCCCTGGAAACTTTTGTCAGACCATACCCAAACGGTCCATAGTCAGGGAGCCTGATCACTACAAGGAAGTTTGGGGGATTTCTCAACCAAACAAATATTGGAAAAATGGCAAAAAGGGTGCAGTCAAAAAAAGAATTCATTACATATTCCATTGTATTAAAATATAAAACATTGTAAATGATGCCATTACAGTGCACCAGGATTTGAGTGTCCGTACCTCATGTTCAAAACAGTTTTTTCATCACCAGCCTTTATTTCTGCTAAATTATTAACTCATCAGAAATCTAACTTGGTCGAAATGTTGGTGGTGTGGCTTGCTTTAAAATGTCTGAAATTAAAGGCAATGAGTACAGATTCATTACCGTGATAGCATCCAATGCTCACTAATCCATACTTGGTCTCAGATCACCATTTGATTTTATAATGAAGAATAAAGTGCATTCAAGTTAATGAAAGGAGAGTGAAACCCAACTAAACAATTCTAATTCAGAAATGCAGCAAAAAAAAATTCTGAAGACCTTCACCCACTAGTGTGTGCCAGTGGTGTATAATATCACAACTGGTGTATCCTAGTGGCCTGTTTCATCATTGGGTCCCCTACCCAAATATTTGAGATGTCCAAGTAGGTAAAGCCTCCATCAGGAGGGAGCACTTCCGGATACAGAATTTTTTGGGACTGATGAAAAATTATTAAAATTTCCTGAAACTCCTAAATCTTTTCTTTAATGTGCTACTGAGGTTGGGGTAAGATTAAAAGCAAGGATGGATGTTTATTGGGACAATCTAATGACCCCTTCCATCTCACACATACAGAAAAACTAGTGGTCTACATGTTCGAGCCATTCTTGCCCTTTTGAGTCATGTGGCTTTTGTCAGGTCCTTTCAGAAACAGATCCCTATTCCAGGTGTTAGTATACTGCCTTAGAATGTTATACCTGTTGTGGTAAGTACATTCACTACAGTTTGTCAAGGATATTTTCTGTTGCACACATTCCAAGGAAAAAAAACTGGAGAATTGATATAATGCAAATATCTATTTTTTTAAAGGACAACATATGTCCTGGCTGAATGTTCAATCCACCATTAGTGCATTGTATTTATCATAAGTGTGATGATTGTCACTAATAGTGAAGCGATCATTTTACTGTGTGGATGCCCCACAAACATTTGCACTTAATGGGTAAAGACCATGGGGGGCTGGTGTAAACGTGTTCCTCTAAGCGCTGGCTCCCCGTGGTCTTGATTCGTGACTGTTGTTTTTTTGTTCCAAGGGACTCTTGTTTAAAAAGATAATTCCATACTGACCATGCCTAATATGGTTGGGGGGGAAGTAAGGTGTTGCTTTTCTTCTACCCTGATTGTACCAAGTCTATATAACATAGATTTCTAGGTTGGCAGTGATTGTTAATACAATGCCAATAATTCCTTAATAATAAAAAAATAGATGGCGCATGTTAGCATTGTTGAACATACACATCCTTACCTATGAATGCAAAAGTCATAAAACATGTTGTGACTATCACCAGGCATTGTGTCTATGAGTCGATATAGTGCTCAACTACACCAAAATTACCAAAAGTGCCTTTGAGTGGGCTCACTTGTGCCCAATAGGAACCAGTAGGAGGTGGGCGGCCCTTTAGTCACGCATTGTACATTAGAGGAAAAACAATTAGCAGATGAGTGTCTGCTAACAAGCATGTCCATCTCCTCTCCCAGAATCCTGCACTCACTTTGTCATGGTTTCCAACCAGCATGCGCGCCTAGAGTGACCTTCCCATCCTGCATGTTGTCTCGGCTGTGAGCTGTGCTGTGTTTTAAACCTCATCGTATTCTATTCTTTTTTCAGGGCATCCTCCCCCATAGTACGTAAGAAGCATCAGATGCTGTGTGGTTGAGGAAACACAGAAAGAGATAGCAGTGTGCGTCTCTTTGATTTAACATATTGTAGTATTATGAAAAATATCTAGTAAGCAACACAATTCATGCATACTACTTATAAATATAAGTGTTGAATAACGTAGCTCAAAAAAATATTTGAGCTGAAGGGAGTTGTTTTCATGTATTGTCAATTATTCTTCACAGATGGCAATTTCTTGTTGAGTGTGTCCTTGTGTTGGACATCAACCAGGGATCAAAGTCTATACATGTTTTAATATAGTAAAGCAAGTATAAGAGTCTCATAAAGAGGTACATGTGTTGGTCACTCTTATGTTGAAGATAGGTGGGCATATATTCGTTACGCTAATTTTACCCTAATTGGAGACTTTAACCTGCACGTAGACAATGTCAATGATCCCACCATTGTAAACTTTCTTTCCACCTTATCGGATGGGGGGCTAAATCAAATTATCTCTGGCCCGACCCATAAGGCTGGACACACCTTGGACCTGATCTGCACTAATTTAATGGACATTTCCTCGAGTGACCCTTTCCCTGTAACTTGGTCTGATCACTATGTGATCCCTTTTCTCATGTCCTTCTGCCACCAAGGTCGATCTAGACTGCCGACAAAGTTAGTTGGCCGTAACTGGAGCATGATTTCTTCAGATATATTAGCCACCCATCTCTCCTCGACTGCTCCGGAGGAAGCCACAGACTTAGACACCAGACTGTCCAACTTTAATGTCTGGATTACCTCCGCCATCGATCGTCTTGCCCCTATCAGGCCCATTAAATCCTCCCGAGCCACTCCTTCCGCACCCTGGTACTCGGACGAGCTTCGTAAATGTAAATCGGCCTGTAAACAGCTTGAGAGGCGCTGGAGACAATCATATTCTCCGGACAGCAAATTTAAATATAAATCCGCCGTTAAAGATTACAGGAAGATGATCATTGACCACAAAAGAATACACCTAGAGGAGAAAATTATACGAGCACAAGGCTCGTCGCGAGAGATTTTTAATACTGTTAGAACTTTTACCGACCCACTGGCCCTCAAACATCAAACCCCGGTGTCTCAGATCCTCTGCGATCGCCTCTCTAACTATTTTGAAGACAAAATTGTCACCATACAAAATTCCTTCCTTAATAAGATCAGCTCGGGCAATAATGATTCATGTGTAGCTAGCCCTAACTCCGCCCATGTCTTCTCCAATTTTGAGGTGATCACCCCAGAGCACTCCCTTGCAGAATTATTAAAATTTAAATCTGGCTCTCCCATGGACCCTTGGCCGGCTAAACAGTATAAATCCTTGTCGTCCCTGCTTAATCCCATCTTAAATGGTATATGGAATGACTCTCTCCAGACAGGTATTTATCCAGATTCCTGGAAGCATGCCAGACTGGTTCCTATTCTTAAGAAAACTAATGCAGATCCTAACGAACCAGCGAAATATAGACCCATCTCCCTGCTTCCTGCAACAGCCAAGGTACTCGAGAAATTTGCACAACAGCAACTAGCCAGCTTCTTGGAAACCCACGGTGCCTTTCATAACTCACAGCACGGATTTAGACCCGGCTACAGCACCGAGTCCGCACTTATCGAGATGGCTGATGCCATCCGATGGAAGCTGGATGAGGGATCAAGAGCGGTGTTGGTCCCACCCCATCCTCCTCGACCGTCTGCAGGCTAAAGGCATTCAAGGCAAGGCCTTGGAATGGTTTACCTCCTTTTTGTCCAATCGGACACAGGCGGTATTCACACCCCCATTTACCTCTGACAGTCGTCCCCTTAGGTGGGGAGTCCCCCAAGGCTCCTCACTAAGCCCCCTCCTGTTCAACGTATACTTCTCCCCCCTGGCCAAGATCATTGCCCAATCACAAATCAAGGCCACATCATACGCGAATGATATCCAGCTATTGTTTCCGTACGACTCCCCATCTCAAACCACCTTTGATCCTCTAAAAAACTGCCTCCGTAACATCGCAAGTTGGATGGATAACAACTCCCTCCGGCTTAATGCCGGTAAAACCGAGGTCCTATTTTTTCGTCAGCCCACGCCCCTGGACTCCAACTTATGGTGGCCCCCTGAACTGAGTGCGCCCCCATCACCTGAAGATTCAGTTAAAAACCTCGGGGTAATCTGGGATTCCAACCTTTCGTTCCAAAAACAAGTCCAGACGGTATCCGCAGCCTGCTTTGCCAAAATCAGGACGGTGAAAAAGTTCATCAATTTTCTTCCGAGTCATACCAGGAAAACAATCACTTCCCATCTGGACTATGCTAATGGCCTGTACCTAGATTTACCCCTGGGTCTTCACCGGCGTCTCCAGACAGTCCAGAATGCTGCTGTCCATCTGGTCTGCGGCCTCCCCCTTCGTGAACATATCACACCTCATAGGCTAAAGCTTCATTGGCTTCCCGTCCATTAAAAAGGGCGGAATTTAAAGCGCTCACTTTGGCCCACCGGGCAGTCAGGGGAAAGGGTTCTTCATACCTCTCCTCCTGCCTCCGTCCCTACAGCAACACCAGCCATCTTCGTTCTAGTTCTAAACACCTTCTCTCTACCCCCAGACTCCAAAAAGTACGTTCTGGGGGAAATACATTCCAAGTTTGTGCCTCCACTCACTGGAACAAGCTTCCCTTGTCCATTCGGTCAATACAGGAAGAACTCCCCTTTCGGAGAGCTTTAAAAACCTTTCTCTTCTGTTAAGCTCCATCTGAGTCAGTCATAGCTTTAGTACTCACAGGAGCGCCGGGACACCCCGTTGGGGTATCTGTGCGCTATATAAGATGCCCTAAGTAAATAGGTTCTCTGGGAAAAAGTGTGGTAGAAAACTGCTACATTTCAACAGGCTGTTTCTGTCGGCCGGCATGTAATATGTTCTTGTTTTTAATCCAATAGGGTGCACCTGCCAGTTAGGTGAAATGGCTAATGAGCCTTTAGCTCAATTTATATCAACATATTTATTGTACTAGCTATCCTCCTTCACTGTCAGAGGATGGATCCGACCATGTACATTCTTGGCCTTCAGAACCAACTGTAATGCACAGTCAAAGTCAAGTTTATTTCCATATTCAGCTAAAACCATTGCATGCTAATTAAAAAACATTTCTAATACATAAAGCCAACTCTAAAGCCTTTTACTCTGACCTCTCCTAGGGATTTATACCATTAAACAGTGCACATCAGTTTTATGTAAATTGTCCTGCAATTAAAATACAGCTGTGAATAAAGTGTAAATAGGTGAAAGTGCAAATCCATTGTTAGTCCTGTAATGCACCTGTGCTAACTCAATTTGCGGGAAAAAGTCCTTTGAGTAAACCTGTGGTCTAACCGGTCATCAGGCCTTGCTGATTCATTTCCTCCTAGCAGCAGATCATTAGTGCCTGTCCTTACTCAGATCAAAGTTAAAGTGCAAGTATCCTTATGCAAACCTAGAGTCTAGGATCATCAGTGAGCGAGTGACCGGCTCACATTGTGAGTAAAGTG
Source organism: Lissotriton helveticus (assembly GCF_964261635.1). NCBI lineage: Eukaryota > Metazoa > Chordata > Amphibia > Caudata > Salamandridae > Lissotriton > Lissotriton helveticus. The sequence goes on from NC_136063.1 coordinate 609,151,801, forward strand.
CAATTTCCTTTTATGATTTGGTGAACTTAAATGTGAACTGTCCTTACTGCTTTATTTGCACCCTAGCAGCAGATAGTGAAGTGTAGGTTTTTTGAGTGGGTTAATGTCCAGAAGAGTCAAGAAGACATGCTCGTTCACAGACAAAAATGCTTATAACTTTATGTGAAACAGTGATCTTGAAGGTTGCCAACTCGTATTGATTAGGAGATTCTGGGAGTCACCTGGCCTTAGAAGTTTGATCTAGGAAAATGCTCCTAAATTGCACCAGAGCTTGCTCATTCACTTGGCCATTTCTTTGAAGAGCAGCTTTGGAACTTTTACCGTCTTGCAGGCTACGGGAATCAAAGTGCCACGTAAATGAGTGATTACTGCTTGCCTTCAAGTGCAAATTCTCAAGTTCATAAATGTTGGTTTCAGGTGTTTTTTCCTTTGTGACAGGGACATCGGACAAAAACAAAAAAATATTGCACTACCGGCTCATGCTTGTATCTGCAAAGTCAACCGATTTGATTTTGATACTGATTTTCATAGGCAAGAATAAGATCTTTGGTCTCCATGATTGCAAAATGAAATAACAGACACTGATGCTTTGTGGCATGGGAAAAGTGAGCTGAGAGATACTCCTGAGTTCACAAGTTGTTATATGAGTTTATCACTGTCCTGGCGTGTCGTATTCATACAGGGTGATTTTTGCTTGTTAAGTGAGACAAGATACAAGTTGAGGCATTGGCTGCTCGATTAAATGCAGATTTTCCAATGCTCATGGCCCAGGCTTATTGCGTGCCTAAATCCTTACTGCCCTGGTTTAGGTGTTTTCCCCTGGAGCCTTTTAAGTTACTGTGTTGTTGCTCCTCGATTTCCAGCCAACATAAGTTGTTGATGGAGCCCCTCTTGGAAGCGTGCAGTCTCCAGCACAGATTGATGTAAGCACTCTTGCATTGAAATATTAGATTTTTCAAGGCAATCTTTAGGCATACCTGGGTTGGTCGGGCTGATCTTGGAATGTGAAAAAGGGTTGTATATGCTTTCATTTGGATCTCATTAAGAGTGATAATATCACGCCCTTACATGATTTCCGTGCCATAGGTCATTAACTAAGTGGACATCACGATGAGCATCACGGTGAGCAGATGGCTAAATGATGGACAACTCAGTTTCTTCTTTAATAACTTGAACTCAAAGGTTTACAACTGTGCTTTGCCCTGATTAGTGGCTAGATTAATCCTAAATATTTATGTATGGCCACCACCTCAAACTTTTTTTCTTCTTAAACCAGGAGTATGACTTTAATAGGGACCCAACCACCCTAATCACTTTAGTTTTATTCAAGTTAAGCTCTAGCCCTTGCTCGTCCATATAACTTTTTAGGGCATTCATGATGTGTTACAGGCCAATTGGTGTTTGACTTAATAGGACGATATCGTCTGCACATTGGAGGCATCCTAGTTTTTCTGAAGCCAAGATTGGCGGGTGGCTGTTATCCTGTGGGAGGGCGCCTACAAGATCTGCAAGCTATAAGTTAAACAGACTTGGGACCAAGATGCATTCCTGTATCAGGCCATTCTTTGAAGCAATTTTAGTCGTAACTCGGCTACCATCCCGAATTTTAACTTGCACCCAGGTTTCTCTGTGCATTTCTATGATTGCCCTCACTGGGCTTCTTGGAAGGCCCATTCTTCCAGTTTTAACCGTAAACATCCTCTAGGTACTCAATCAAAAGCAGACTTAAGGTTTGCAAAACATGTAAAATAGCCAAGATTTTCTATGTTTGGCCTTCGTTACTAAAATAATTAGTGATGTTACATTACATTAGTGTTTCCATGCCTGTTCGGAATCCTGTTTGTATTTGTGGTATACGCTTTTTTTAATCTGCCCATGATTTTAAATGCTGGAGTAAACAAGATGCTTAGGGCTTCAATTCGACATTGATTAAAGCGTTAAGCCTGTAGCTGGTTGATAAGACTGGATTTTCTCAGAGGCGCGCGATCCAAGATGGTCACGCCTTAGGGAGCTCCGAGATGACGAGCTGCGCTCGTAAATGAAGGGCGTTTTTTCGGCGGCGGTTCCCGAATTAAATAGCAGATTCCAATATCGGAACCATCATGCCTTCCGTGGGTGCATTTTCGCCCTTTAAAACGGCCTTTTGAGTGAGTTCTCTGCCATTTATTACTCCTCTCGAATCACGGGCGCCATTTTGTTCTCTGCTTCGCAGCGTTTTTGTTTTTCTTTCTTCTCTCCTCCAGATTGCTGTTTTTGATGCCAGACTCTTGCTGCATGTCGTTTTTTAAAACAAAACATTGCTATTAATTTCTATTCGGACCTCATGGTGTTAGAACTTTATATGCTGAATAATTTTGTGGTATGATGCTGGCCGCCTATCCCAAGTACACTTCCTGACTGGAAATTTGCTTCTATATTTCCTCAAGTTTGGATCTCTTACCAATAGCAGCTGCTTCTACTTTCACCTATCCTTTGTCATAACTTCTGGCCCCTTGGCAATTTTTTTCATCAGTGTCAATTTTGACTGTTGTTGCTAATATTTGACTCCTTTTGTATATTTCTTACCATTACTTTGGGCTTCTTTATTCAAAATGGAATCCTCTCACAATACTAAAGCGCATAGCAATGCTTCTAGCTCGCGTAAAGACCCTGCAACTGGCAAGCATCTTAAAAATGACCCTCCATCTCCATCAAAATCTCCGCTCCCTGTTACATTAGAAGACATTATGGAGGAACTACGTCTTATTCGCCCATTTATGACAGACACATATGAGTCTAGCGGATGTGAAGCAAAGAGTCAGTGATGCTCAGAATGTTGCTGGCAAGGTTGCCAGTCTGACCAAGGAGGTTGATCAACTCAAGGAAACTTCAGAAGATTTGGAAAATCGTAACCGACGCAATAACCTCCGAATTTATGGTATTCCAGAAGACTCTGAAGGATCAGACATCATCCAATTTTTGAAATCTCAAGTCCTTCCTATTACTGGTATTCCTAAGCACCTAGATGTTAATATTCAAAGAGCTCACCATCTAGGTCCAAAGAAGTCTTCTTCTACTTCTAAACCCAGAGGGATCATTGCATATTTTCTTTTATATTCAGCCTTCATGACAATCCTTCAGAATGCTAAACAAAATAAGCAACTACTATGGTCTGGACATAAGGTGTTTTTCACTCAGGATGTTTCCAAAGCAACTGCTGCTCGACGGAAAGAATTCCTGGATTTGAGACCTACGCTTCGCTCAATGAACGCCCGCTATGGTCTCATACACCCATGTTTCTTCAAAGTAACCTATAAGGAACGCACTTTCAGCTTTGACGATCCAGCTGATCTTCGGAAATTCATCCACACCCATAAAGATGAACTCATGGAACTCAGCAAACCTTAGTTCTTCTGTAGTTTTATTTGTTGTTTGTTTCTAATAATATGTCGTTCTTTTTACTTCTTCTTATGTGGTAACATCTTTTTACTATTTTTTCATGTTATAGGTTCCCTTTGTAAAATTGTAATGCGTAATTCCCTTCTTCGTGCTATCCTGCTGTTTGTACTGTCCAGCCCAGCCCGCTGCCTTTCCTTCCTAATCATTGGTAAGTCTCCTTCAGACGTTCTTCTTGGTCGCAACTAGTCATTGGTTTTTCTGCTTTTTACTATTTTTGTTTCTTTTCCCTCAACATGACTACTGTGGCTTTTTGTTATGTTTGTCTCCTGCTCGTGCGGTAGTCTGGTCTTCACCACCCACCTCTCACTCCAATGTTTTTCACTTGCATGTCTTTAGTGACTGCAGCCATCTGTTTTTTTCATCTTTTTTTTGTTTTCATTTTTTTAGGGACTTCTTCCCTCTCCTTTTTTTCTTTCTATGTCTATCCCTTTCCTCTTTTTCATCCTTCTCTTTTCTTTCTTCTCTTTATTCCTGGACTTTCTCTTCGCCCTCTTTATTACTTCCTCCTCTTCCCTTCTGGTAACTCCTCTACTATCCAATTACCTTTTGCTTCTTATGGTGCATATGCAGATTGATTTTTCCACCACTTGCAACTCTTCCGTTCCTATACGCTTCTTAATCATTCTTTCCTGCTTTCTTATTCCTTATCTATTTTCCTTCTTATGTTCTCCTACTCCTTTGCTTACTCTCTCCCAATCTTTTTAAATGAATGGTCTTAGAATAATTTCTTGGAACGTAAAAGGACTTTGAAATCCGATCAAAAAACAATGTGTCCTTTCTCATTTAGCGAGATTGAAATGTCAAGTTGCTTTATTGCAAGAAACACATTTATCTTTACAGGATTTGTCTTCATTGCATAAACAATGGGTGGGAGCAGCTTTCTGCTCCCCAGCTGTTACTAACAAAAATGGTGTTAATATCTTATTTCATAAATCATTGACTGTTCAGTTGCTGAATGAGTCACAAGATGCTGAAGGTAGATGGTTGTATTTGGATTGTACTGTTAACAATGTTACGCTATCCTTTTGCAATGTTTATGGCCCTAATGGTGTTGACTCCACCTTTTGGAATGATTTGTCTTCGCTTCTCTCCTCACATGATACTGAAGATTTAATTTTGGGGGGTGATTGCAATCAGCTAATGGAACCCTTTTTGGACAGGAAATCACAAACCAAGTACATTCCTAACAAAATGCAAAAATCCTTTCATAAGGCAATTTCCTCCAGGGGCCTCGTTGATTCATGGAGAATATCCCACCCGACTCTCTTGAGTTCTCCTTTTTTTCTCCAGTTCACACCTCGCACTCACGTATTGACTACATTTTTCTCACCCAACATGCTTTTCAGTTCATGACTAACTCAGAAATAGGTTCCATTCTCATTTCCGACCATGCCCCCGTTATTTTGGACATGGATTATCCTTCTCCTACTCCCACTTCCAGGCGCTAGCGCTTTAATAATTCTCTCCTTTTAGACTCTCTATTTATTGAGCACTTTTCGTTGTTCATGGAAGAATTTTTTCATACTAACCTTCACTCCACCTCTGAATTTCATTTTATCTGGGATGCCTTTAATGCTACGGCTAGAGGCTGTTTTATTGACTTTGTATCTCATAGAAAGAAAAAAGACATGGCTCACTCTACTCAAATTCTTAAACAAATTAAACATCTGAAACATCTCTATTTCACTACTAATTCCCCTAATACATTGTCTTCTCTTATTAAAGCTAAGATGCAGTATAACAAACACTCCTGGGACTCTGCCTCCAATAATCTTCTTAAATTCAATGCTAAAATGTACGGTGGGCGTAATAAGGCAGGTAAATCACTTGCAAACTATCTCAAAATTAAAAAACAAAAAACTAAAAGTGTATCTATTACCGACTCACACGGTATTCTGCAGTCCTCTGATGCCAAAATCCTTGATTGCTTTGTCCACTATTATTCCACTCTCTACACCCCAGAATCCAACCCCTCTTCAGCGCAAATTGATTCTTTCTTTCAATCCATCCCTAAATCCTCTGATAATCTCGTAGATCTCTCCTCCCTAGATGCTCCCATTTCAGAGAAAGAAATACTTAACGCCATTACTCTTTTACCCAAAGACAAAATGCCTGGCCCTGATGGCTTCACAATACGTTTTTATCTTCTTTGATTAACTCTTTTCCTGCCAAGGGAGAATCAAAAGGTTCTTTTACTCAAGCCATGCTCTGTCTCATACCCAAAAAAGACAAAGATCCCTCCCTCTGTAAAAATTATCGGCCCATATCCCTTATTAATACCGACTGTAAAATATATGCAAAAATTTTAGCCTTACGAATTAACCAAATTATTCCTGATCTCATAAACATATATCAGTCTGGATTTGTTAAAGGTAGATCCATTACGGATAATTCGAGAACTCTCCTTAATATTATATACCTTGCCTCCAAAATGGATTCCCCTTTTGCAGCAATTACATTGGATGCTGAGAAGGCTTTCGATCGGGTTAATTGGGATTTTATGTTTGGAGCATTAAGATGGCATGGTTTCAGTCCTTCTATTATTCGTTACATTCAGTTGCTTTATTCTGATCCTTCTACTTCTATCTGGGTAAATGGTTCACAATCTGAATATTTTTCCCTCCGTAGGGGCACTAGGCAGGGGTGTCCCCTTTCGCTTCTTCTTTTCGTTCTTGCTTTAGAACCGTTTTTAGAAAAAATACGTTGTTCTTCTTCTTACACTGGTTTTATTTATAAAAACATTGAGATCAAATACACAGCTTATGCAGACGACATTTTGCTTTATATTTCTAATCCGCTCACTTCTTTACCGTCTCTCTTTTCTTTGTTACAGGATTATTCTTCAGTCTCAGGTTATAAATTGAACATAGATAAATCCGAAGTTTTACCACTTAATACATTTTGTCTTTCTCATCTCTTTCAGGGATCTGGTTTTGAATGGAACCCTACTAGTATTAAATGTCTCGGTAATCTATATGCTAATACCATCAGAGAAACCATTAAAATTAACCACAAAGACGTGCTTAAAAAAGTTTCTTCCCTTATAAATGGTTGGTCTCCTCACTTTTTATCTTGGTGGGGGAGACTTGCATGTATTAAAATGATGTTACTTCCTATTATTAATTTCTACCTTTCTATGCTTCCTATTTCTCTCCCGCATTATTTTTTTAAATCCATCAATAGTTTACTAACTAAATTATTTTGGAATAATCGTAAAGCTCGGCTGTCTCTTTCTCGCCTTCAACAACCCAAAAACTTGGGTGGAGTGAACTTCCCCAACATCTCTCGTTTTCACTCCGCCTTTACTCTTAAGCAATTATGGTCTTTTTTGGATGATACTGTATCCTCCCCCATAACCGCACGGGGTCCTTTAGAACTCGAACAACTTGCCCCTTTTTCATTCCTTACTGCTACTTGTTTTACTCACCCTGCGACACGATTCCTTGCCCCCACTCTTAAATACTCTAAAGCACTTGCTCTATCTTTGTTTTGCTCTTTTCTCTCACAAGCTGATCTTCACTCTCTTACTCCCATCTGGAATAATAAATCCCTTAAAATTAACAATAGAGCGCTTTTTTGGAAAGAATGGATTGATAAAGGCATTGCAAGTTATACTCAACTACTTAATGATAACCCCCTGACAACTTTCTCTCACATTCGTGACACCTTCCACCTCTCAAACACACATTCTTCTCAATATCCTCTGCTCGAACATCTTCTAACTGACTTTATTTCACAACAAAATTTGTTGCCCACCTCTCCCCCAACTCTCCTTCATCCACCAGATTTTTCACTCCCTCTCAAAGCTGCTGCGATTTACAAAATACTTTCTCAACCTGAAATTACTAGGACTAAATCTAAACTTGAGTTACTTTAGGAACAAGACCCAGCTCAAGAATTTTCCTTGCAGTTATGGGATAATATCTGGTCTAAAATACACACAGTTTCCCGATCATCTTGTTACTTTTTTTACAACAGACTTTTTTTTTTACTCCTTCTGACTTATATAAATTTAAATGACTTGATTCTAAAAAATGTTGGTCTTGCTCTCATGAAAATGGTGACTTTTTACACATGTTTTTCTATTGTCCATTAGTCAAATCCCTTTGGTCGCGCATTTGGTTACAATTGAACAAAATCTTAGCTACTGATTTTCCTTTTGAACTCGTACATATTTTCTTGGGTGGCTCTTCACCTATTTGGAATGTTCACTGTAATGTTCGCAAGTTTATAGATCTATTTATAGCAATTTCCTTTCAGTTTATAACCACCAACTGCAAGGATACTTCCAAGATATCTTATAATGCCTGGTGGAATTTATTATGTCATCATCATAGACTTGACCGTGCCTTTGCCACCACGACTTCTTTATTGATTAAGAGAGACTTAGTATGGATGCCGTTAACTGACTTTCTTTCCAGAGGTGTCACATGATGTTTTTTTTGTTTTTTTTCTTCTCTCAATTTTCTCTTTTATATTATATTTCACTGTTTTTTTTACATTTATAATTTTCTTTTGCACCTACTGTTTTGTTCTATATAGATAGAATTGTTTACATTTGCATTACCTTTTAATGTATTTTTTTTTTTTTTAAGAACTGGGGTCCCTTTATTAAACAGTAAAAATAAACATTGCATTCATACTAGCACCTAATAATTCTAAGCATAGCCTGAAAAGGAAAGAAAGAATTAGCATGTATTTGCGCACTATAATAGCAGGACAGACTTCACCTTATAATTACGTGGTCCGACTCTGGCTGTCGTCTGGGTCCCTCTCTCATTTTTTTTTTTTTTTTAAAGACCAATGGTCCCAGATTTTATTTAGTTTCACAAGTAACAAACCAAATGATCATACAATGTCATAAAAACTACAAACTTTACCCAGCCAGTAACTTATTTCGACATGTCGGTCATACATAAGTGAAAATAAACAGTAGCCAGGGGAGATGCATTAGTTCGCAATTATCAGTGCCAGGAAAAGTCTCGGGTTGCAGTGCCTGTAGCATGTGTCACTGCAAAAGGACCAAGGTGGTCATAAAAGCCAACAGCGATTGTTCTAGGCCGTGTTCCCTGGTTGGCACGGATGAGGTCAAAGACAGGAGTCACATCCCATAGTGCCATATGGATCGCTGGGCTACAGTCTCCTGATCTTGGCAGTGTACAATAAACATTGTGTAAAGGGTAAACAGGGAGGGGAAAATGAACATCATTGTGAGTACAGCAGAAACGAGCTCACTGTCAACCAAGAGATACAACAGGGAAATAATGAAAAGAAAGGAGGGAGGAACACTTCAACAACAGTTGGACTAGTATTAGCGTGTACAGTAATGTATCAGTGACCCTAGCGGCGCATGTTGCGCCCTATCTGGACTGTGTGGGGGTGGGGACGGCTGTGGATGTAGGGTTGCTGTGGCCATAGGGCGGGAGGGGGGGGAGGGGTTGATAGCAAGTAGACCTAGTCGGGTAGTACCGTAGTGGCCGGGGGGAGGGGGGGGGAGGGGGGGGGGAGCGCCACACTGGGGCGGCGGATGACTGTTCCCCCACTGCTCCGTGTCGAGGCGGTCACGTTATACCAGCCTGGGTGCATGTCCGATGGTATGCGGTCAGGGTAGCGTCCCAGTCTTGGGCAATCGGGTACATATGGAGGCCCGCCGTCTCCTCCCTGTGTAGAGACACGCTCTCTACGCAAGCCCAATTGTCAAATGAGCGACGCCAGTCTGCAGGGCGCGGGGGGGTGTCATTCTTCCATCGTTTCGTGATGAGTCGCTTAGCTGAATGAGCCCCAGGTCCCAGAAACGTGCCTGTAGTTTGGTCTGCTTGGTTCTTTTGTAGAGTCCCAGCAGGCATGCTTCCCACGTCTTGGGGAGGGTATCGCCCGTGGCTGCCGTCAATGTGTCAGTGACCGCCGACCAGTACAAGGTGAGGTGAGGGCAACTCCAGAGCGCGTGTAGGATGTCCGAGTTCAGGAGACCGCACCTGGGGCACGCTGACGAGGTGAGTCCAAAGTAGCGGTTCAGTTTGTCTGGGGACAAGTATGCTCGGTGTATTATGTAATACTGGATGATCTTAAACTTCGCGTTGCGAGGAACGTTTCTGGCGCCTGCCAATACCGCTGTCCACTGTTTGTCTGTCCATTCACTACCATTCACTACCCCGGTCGGCCGTCCACTTCTCCCTCAGTCGTTGGGAGGAGAATTGAGTATGACAGTTTAGTGCCTGTGCCAGCCAGTGCACTATATGGGAGCCATCGCCCATCACATGCAGGTACTGAATGAGCATATGCGTGGTCGGCTCGTGGGTCAGGTCTCCCCATGCCCCCGTCAGCGCACGAAGAAGCCTGGCATGCATCAGAAATTGGCCTGCCGGTAGACCAGTGTCAGTGGCCAGAGTCTCGAAGGACAGTAACTCCCCATTGCTATACAGGTCTCCCAGGTCGTCCAAGTCCGCCGCAGTCCAACTGCGTAACTCGGAGGAGGACAGCGCGCCAGTACCCAAGGGGGTCCCCTGCAGAGGCAGGTTCGGGGTATAGGGCACCGTGCGCTTGGTGAGTCTGAGGCTCCGCATAAAGCACTGCCGTGCGACAGCCACATGGATCTGGTTGGGGGGCCGACCCCGCGTCAGGGGGTGGAAGAGCGTCAGCACTTGTGTGGGGGACAGGGTAGCGTCTTCCGTGGCCGTATCCATCAGGTTCTTACCACTCAGCCAATAGGTAACCCATTGTAGCTGGGCCGCCAGGTAATATAGTTCCTGATTGGGAACCGCCAGGCCACCAGATTCCGAGGCTGCGTAGAGGGTCCTCAGTGCTACCCGGGGGCGTCCTTTATTCCAAATAAGGCGCCTGGTGAGGGCTTCCAACCCCTTGAATATGCGCGTAGGTACATACACTGGTAGGTTAGCATAAAAATAGAGGAGCCGGGGGAGCATTATTATCTTCGTCAGCGCCACTCGGGCTGGCACATTCAGTGGGAGGGAGTTCCAGAACGTGACCTGGGCTGACAGCGAGGATATGGCTCTCACTAGGTTGCCCTCCAGGAGATCAATGGGGTCCCGATATATGAGGATCCCCAGGTACCTGAATACCGTTGGGTGCCATCGGAGCGTCTCTCCCATCATGCGCACATCGCATTGTGGCATTGCGTCACTGAACGCATAAACTCCTGATTTAGCCCAGTTAACGCGTAGCCCCGACATGTCCCCGAACACCTGAAAGATGTCCGTGGTTGCCGCGGGTATATGGGCGAGGTCCCTGATATATAACAGTAAGTCGTCGGCATACAGAGACACCGAGTGGGTGCCGTCCGCCAGTGGGATACCCCAGGCGACGCCGGAGGCCCGGAGCAGTTCTGCCAATGGCTCCATCACGAGGGCGAATAACAGGGGGGAGAGGGGACAACCCTGCCTGGTGCCCCTCCCAATCCTTATTCTGTCAGAGAACAATCGCCCAGTCCGGACTCGTACCTCGGGCGCCTGGTAGAGGAGCCCTACCATCTGGACATAGGCATCGCCCAGGTCATACCTCTCGAGGACCCGGAGGAGATAGGGCCACTCCACCAAGTCAAACGCCTTTTCGAGATCAAGTACAATGCACCCAGAACGCGGCCAGGTGGAAGTAGCATAGCATTGGACTCTGAAGAAGCGGCGCAAGTTGTAAGACGTGCTGTGGGTGGGCACGAAGCCGTTTTGGTCAGAGTGCACCAGTGTGGGAACCAGGGGTGCAAGCCTCCGAGCCAACGTCGCCGCCAAGATTTTGTAATCGGTGTTGAGGAGCGCCAATGGTCTGTACGATCCGAGCTCGCACGCCTCCCTGCCCGGCTTTAGCAGGGAGATCACATTGGCCTCGTTCAAGGACGCCGGAAGTTCAGCATCCTCAGATGCCGCCTTGTACATCCTTAACAGTTCTGGTATTAGTAACAAGGAGTAGGCCTTGTAGAATTCGGCCGGGAGTCCGTCTGGGCCCGGCGCCTTGCCATTAGAGAGGGAAAAAATCACCTCTCGCAGCTCCTCACTGGTAAGCTCAGCTCCCAGCTCCGCCTGTTGGGCGTGAGTGGCCGTTGGAAGCTGCAGTGTCGCCAGATAGTCCGCGATCTCCACCTCAGTGGCTCTCAGTCGTGAGCTGTATAAGGACCTGTAATGTGTCGTGAACGCCTCATGTATCTGCTTCTGGGTGAAGACTTCAGCGCCCTGAGTCGTACGGATCGACAGCACCGACGTGGATTGAGTGTCTTGTCGTATCAGCCACGACAGGAGCCTGCCAGGTTTGTCACCTGCGTTGTGGGTGCGTGCGGATTGTGCTGCGAAATTAATGTTCTTCAGCCTCTCCATCAATAGAGCGTGGTCTGCCCTGGCCGAGACCAGTTGGGAGTCATCGCCTTCCGCCGCTTCCCGCTCCTTGTCTAGTAGTGCCACTTCCGCTTGCAGCAGATCTCTCTCCACCCGCCCCCGTAGGCCTGCCTGCACGCTGAGGCAGCTCCCCCGGGCCACTGTCTTAAAGGCATCCCACTCGATTGTCGGGGACGAGGCCGAGTCGCTGTTGTCCTCGAAATATTGTATTATCCTCCTAGATATCTCCTCTCGGAATGGGGTGTCGAGTAAGAGATCCGGCTGCAGGCGCCATGTGGGTATAGGTGGGCGTGGGCGTCTCCATCCGTAAACTAGAGTGTGTGGGTTGTGGTCCGAGTGCGTCCGCCCCAGGTAGTCAGTGTCCGTTACGGAAGGAATCAGGTCCCGGGACATCATATATCTATCTAGCCTGACGTGCAACGAGTGGGCCCCAGAGTAGTAGGAATACACCCGGGCGGTGGGGTTCCTGACCCGCCAGGCATCCCGTAGGTTCCACTGTGTCGCCCAATCAAGTAGGGCCCTGGAGGCTGCCTGGGCCGTGGCGATAGTCGCCGGGGGAGACGAGCGATCAAGGGAGACATCTAGCACACTATTATAATCACCACCTAATAATAGGGGCACGTCGGGCCAAGGTGCAATCACCGCTGATAATCGTGTTAGGAACTTCCCCTGCTCGACATTTGGCGCGTAGATGGAGGCTATAACTATCTGCTGCCCGTCCAGTCTGCCCTGTATGAAGACATAGCGCCCCTCAGCGTCAATGTTGCTGTGTGTCAGTGCAAATGGAACCCCCGGCCGCACCCAGATCAGAGTCCCTCGTGCAAACGCTGAGAAGGTCGTGGCGAATATTTGCCCCCGCCACCTACGGCGAAGCGTGGCTACCTCTGTGGCTACCAGGTGGGTCTCCTGCAACAGTGCTATCTGTATCTGATGTCTTTTGAGATAGGAGTACACCTGATATCTACGTGAGGGTGTGTGCATGCCCCTGACATTCCAGGTACAAAATTTAACCATAGTCATCACAGTTTCCATCCCGCCCAAGCACCCGCACCCCCCCCCCAACCCACAGCCCGCCCCGGCCACACATGCACAGCAGCAAACATTAATTACCATTTTTCCAACCCGCCATCCCGCACAGACCCAGGAATGCAAGCTGCAACACTTCAGTGCCAACACTAGTCTCAAAAAGTACATTAACAGAACCATAATACCAGAAGGGCAGCAACGGAACATGTCGCCGCCCAAACGCTCTAACGAGCTCAATCAATCCGTAAGTTCAATGGGGGGATGACAAAGTATGTTACTTAAACAATATTGGATAGTTCACTAGGCCAAGAGAGCCGTGGTGACTCCCCTCCACGGGCTGTGGGCCAAAGGGCACCTGAAGTCAATGGCAGCGCCCACAGTCAGGGCCAGAGTGGCTAGCGTCACAGGGCCAGGATGCTCTGTTCCGGGGGGGACTCCACTCCCCCCCCCGGGGAGCACTCACCTCTAGGGGTCCGTCCATCCCTTCAACACAATGTTCCTGGTGTTTCTCAAGTAGAACAGCTCCGATCCCCCTCCCGGCGACAGGGGCAGCCCAGAGTTTAGTTGGGAGGAGGGGGTGGCGGAAGCAGTGCACAGGCCCCGGGGACGGAGCCAGTCATGGCAACCGAAGACTTCAGAAGTGCCGGTGGGGGCCTCCAAGTGTGCCATCCAATGTAGTGCATAGCCCGCTACTCGTCACCGGCTGTTGCAGTCCGTCCAGGGCTAGGGTGAGGAGGGTTGCTATGCTATTAGATCCGCCGTTTGGGGTGTGACATCCGGTAGGCCCTCTGTAAGTTGTTCATCCGGCAGTCCGTACAAGTATTCGTCGTCCCCGCTCCCGCGTGATCTTGGGCTGGCGTTGGAGATCAGGATGGGTGACTGCGATCCACTGAGCTCGGCCACTATCCGGAGGGCTTCTTGTTGTTCACTGTGTATTTGCTCTGGTGTGGGGCCTATTTCCGTGTCCGCTGTGGATGACCTGGTCAGCGAGGGGCGCCGGTGCCTTCGTCTGCGGGCGCCGCGGTTTCTACGTTGCTCCGTCGGTGCGGACCCGTGGCCCGTATCAATCCCAGAATCCAGCTAGGATGATGCCGCCTCAGGAGTATCAAAGAAGTGAGTCTTGTCCTGTGCCACCACTCGGAGGCGTGCCGGGAACAGTAACGAGTACTTGAGAGCTAGGCGCCTGAGTCGCTGTTTCACCGCCAAGAACGATTGGCGTTGTCGTTGGACTTGCACCGTGTAGTCGGGGAAGAACATCACCTTTGCATTGTCCACCTTTATGTCCAATAATTTCCGGGTTTCACGTAGGATGGTGTCCTGATCACGGTAATTCAGTACCCGCAGAAGCATTGGTCTGGGATTGGAGCCCTCCAGGGGTGGACGGGACGGCACTCGGTGAGCCCTTTCCACCACAAAGTGCGGCGACAGCGTGCCCTCTGGCAACAGCTCCCGGAGCCAGGCCTCCATGTGCTCCGCCGTCTCCCTCCGCTCCCATCGCTCCGGCAGGCCTACTATGCGCACGTTGTTCCTCCTGGCCCGCCCCTCCGCATCCTCCGCTCTGTCCTCAAGGAACTCCACCCGGTTGAGGAGGTCACGTATGTGCTTATCCGTCTGCACCAGTTTGGGCGAGGCCTCCGCCATCGTCTGTTCCAGGACCGTGGTGCATTCGGAGAGTTTCTTGTGGTCCGCCCGGAGATGCGTCAGATCCACCGCTACCTTATCGATCCTGGTCTCCAGCGATGTGCGGGTCAACTGCATGGATTCTTCCAGGCGCTCCATGGCCGCCAGCATGGTGTCCAGTTTGGAAGCAGTCTGATCAGCCTCGGGGTTCTTCACCATCTTTCCCTTGTTCAGTGCCCCACCTGTACCAGTCTTCGCTCTGGTTCCCCCTGACATGGGGCTGGTCGACGCTGCGAATCAGCCGGGTGGGCAGGCTCCTGCTCAACACTGTTGAGCCCCGTGTGTGATGGCTACAAGGTCAGGTACTCTGCGCCGCTCGTTCCGGGCGGTGTGTGGCTGGCGAGGGGGACCGCTATACTGCCAGGGCCCCCGGGATCCCGCTCAGTGGCACCGCCTATGGAGGGTGAGAAGGCGGCGTTGTGGTTGGAGTGGGAGCCCCCGTGCGTCACCGGACGCCTCCGCGAATGACACAACGGCGATCTGTCTCTTGGTAGTTCCACGTGTAGGCCGGCCAGGCCGGACCCTGTGGCTTCTCCGGCCGTACTCATCCCCCTGGGTCCGGGGGGCTCTGCCTGCCCGGGCGACACTGGACACCACGCAGTGCAGCGCAGGGCGTCGTGCTCCTCGGCGTGGAATGGGTCAGGGGGTGCTGTATGCGGGATTACTCGGGTTCCACACCCGCGCGGTTTGAGTCGAGCACCCCTGATGTAAGGTCGATTGCCAGTGGGGCCACTCAGGTGTGGTTGTGGTCGTCACAAGGTGCAGGCCGGGTCCTCGAAGGTGGGCTAGGCTCGTTGTCGGCCAGCGACTGCGGCAGGGTAGAAAGGGGGGAACAGAGGCCCGGCGCCTGCGACTTCACCGTCTCTGCTGGCAGTTGCAGGGTCCCCAGGGGGCCACAGGAGCAGTGGGGGCCCCCAAACGGTGGAGCGTGGTCCCTCCCCGGGGACCACGTGGCTCAGCAGGGTGCCCCTGGCGCCGTCAGGCAGGAGGGCCGGTGCCACAGTCTTCAGCGGCCGAGGGTGTCGCCGCCGCTTCCAGAAGTTGGGGCCCCTGAGCAGTGGGGCCGCTGTAGGTACCAGGCGCAGCGGCGCGACCCCGTTCCCCACTCCTTGCAGCCCGGGGGTGGGTGTGCGCGGCGCGGCCTACCTCGTAGGGCCGGATCCCCGGCCTCTGGTGATCGGGATGGCCGGCCGGAGGTGGGCCCAGGCCGGGTAGTTGCCGAGGCCGCTGCCGGTCGGAAGGTCTGTGGCTCCGATCCGCCCCAAAGTCGCACCGGCGATTAATTAGGCTCCGGGGTGCACTCGGTCCAAATCTGGGACCCCCACTGCTGGAAATGACGGAGAATTGGCCCGTGGTAGGGGAGCCTCACTCGGAGCTCAGCCCGGGCACGTCCGTCTACATCGCGTGCTAAGCCACGCCCCCATTACCTTTTAATGTATGAGCTTATTTCATATGCTGTACCCTTTTTCTCTCCTTCTTTCTTCTTCATTCTTTCTTCTCTTTCTTCTCTCCTCTCTCTCTCTCCCCCCTCTATTTTCTCTGTTACAAAAAAATCTCCTTTAAAAGCTTTTTCCCTTAGTAAAGCTCATTTACGCCCTTCGGAGTTTTTCTACTTTAACAAACTGTAATTCTTTTTGCTGCCTTTCTCTTATGTACTGATGTTTTTCATTGTATACTTTCTTTAATAAAGCTATTTAAACTAAAAAAAAAGACTGGATTTTCTCTCTTGTAGATGGATTGAAAGATGGTGCCTTACCATAAATCTAGAATTGAGTTAATACAATAAAGACCATTAAAAAGTGGTGCGAAGTAATGGTTACGTCTCCTTTAATAATCCATCAGGGATTCTGTTTGCGCATGCTGCACCTTCGGGTTTTAATTTCTTCAAAATTAGCATCAGCTGTTCTGTATCAATCACTGAAGCATCATTGTCATGGTAATGATTTATGGAAACTTTGGGGTTTATTTACAAGCCCCTTGTGCCGCCTGTACATCATTTTTCCCCATATTAAAAGAGCCGCACTGGTAGCACAAGGGGCTTTTTAATAAGCCCCTTTATGTAGATTAAGATTCACTAGGTCACCATATTTTGTGGTGGCTGGATATGCATTTCTGTTGGCTTCAGCGAGCTGACTTTCACCCACGCCATCTATCTTGAATGCTGCATACATGGCACTAACACGGGCTTCCCATGAAACTGCATCAATCCATGTGTTGTGCTGTCTGGCCTTTACAGATGACAGCCATTTCACCAACTGCCAGAAGCTTTTTACTGTTCAGCTGCTTGCTGGGCAGAAGGCGCTTGTTCCAAATATCCTCATAGTAGCTTCTCTTTTCATTTTGCATTCTCAAATTTCATGGTATGGTTTTATCCTGCATCTTCCCTTAGCTTATCTCCTTTGCCACTTTTCTCATTTCTGTTATAATTTTCGATTTTGATTTTGTAGTTCTCTGTTTTACAACACTTGCCTTCGTAGACCCCCATTTTCGTTGGCTCCGTTTATACTTTTGAGGGGTTGGTTTTTGACTGGAAATGTTGCCAATTGTGTATCGCTTAAGATTACCTATGCTGTTTCTCTCTCACCTACTTCTGTTTTCGCTTTTTCCTGCCTTTTTGATTCTCTTTTCATGACCTCGATGGTTCTGCACAGTCGTAAACTGCAGCTATCAGCTCTCCATCCCCAGCCCACGCCATTTTCAATTTTTTTCATTATATGTTACTGGGCGATACCATTCGTATGAGTTGGTTAGGGCAACCATTGCAGTTGCGATGTGATTTGGAAGCAGTAAAGTGTGCGGTGCCCTCACAGTGTGGTGCAGGCAGCTGCTCAGTGATTATCAACATCGGTGACGCCAAGGTTTACAAAGTGGAGTAAGGCGGTGCTAGATGAGGTGCTGGCAGGTCACGGTGCAGGTAATGGAGCCAGTCGGTGTTCGGATCAGGCAGCGACGGTGTCAGTGACGTCCGGGGAGAGTGAAGTAAGGTGGTGCAGAATGCAGTACCCAGAGGACACAGTCCAAGCAAATGCTTGGTGAGGGTCACCCATCGGAATTGTTGGGAACAAGGATGTGGAACGAAGTGCTTTGGTGCCTTCAGGATACTGTACCAGCGATAGACAAGGTGACTGAGTCGGCTGCTGTTTTCTTCTGCTGTGACTGAAACATGCGGTTCCAGAGACAGTGCCCAGAAGGATGGTGAAATCTTTGCCTTTTCTGAGAATTCTTGAGCAGGGGCCAAGCTCCACCTCAAGCCCTTGGAGATACTTTGTTATATGCTGCTATAAACTGTTATTTGCACAATTTTACCTTGTGCAGGATCGGAGCGGTCGCTCGAGGCTTCTGCTGTCTCCCCTGGTCGGGTCCGTCCGTGCGATAGGACCCGCCATCTTGGGTGTAGTTGGGCCACAGTCTAGTGGTCGGGGCTGCACGCTCGGGGCTCCATAAAAAGCTTGCTGGAGCGAGCGTGCAGACCCTACCTGGCTTTCAAGGCACTCGACATGTTTGGCAGGGCTCTGCCTGCATTGTTGGTCTTTTAGAAGCTACCAGATTTTACCTTATGAATTATTTTTTAAAATCGAGCGAGGCTGAAAACGACCCAGATTGCACTTTTAAATACTGTATCTTCATTATATGCTGCTATAAACTGTTATTTGCACAATTTTACCTTGTGCAGGATCGGAGCGGTCGCTCGAGGCTTCTGCTGTCTCCCCTGGTCGGGTCCATCCGTGCGAGCGCACCCGCCATCTTGGGTGTAGTTGGGCCACGGTCTAGTGGTCAGGGCTGCATGCTCGGGGCTCCATAAAAAGATTGCTGGAGCGAGCGTGCAGACCCTACCTGGCTTTCAAGGCACTCGACATGTTTGGCAGGGCTCTGCCTGCATTGTTGGTCTTTTAGAGGCTACCAGATTTTACCTTATGAATTATTTTTAAAAATCGAGCGAGGCTGAAAACGACCCTAATTGCACTTTTAAATACTGTATCTTCATTATATGCTGCTATAAACTGTTATTTGCACAATTTTACCTTGTGCAGGATCGGAGCGGTCGCTCGAGGCTTCTGCAGTCTCTCCTGGTCGGGTCCGTCCGTGCGAGTGGACCCGCCATCTTGGGTGTAGTTGGGCCACGGTCTAGTGGTCGGGGCTGCATGCTCGGGGCTCCATAAAAAGATTGCTGGAGCGAGCGTGCAGACCCTACCTGGCTTTCAAGGCACTCAACATGTTTGGCAGGGCTCTGCCTGCATTGTTGGTCTTTTAGAGGCTACCAGATTTTACCTTATGAATTATTTTTAAAAATCGAGCGAGGCTGAAAACGACCCTGATTGCACTTTTAAATACTGTATCTTCATTATATGCTGCTATAAACTTGTATTTGCACAATTTTACCATGTGCAGGATCGGAGCGGTCGCTCGAGGCTTCTGCTGTCTCCCCTGGTCGGGTCCGTCCGTGCGAGCGGACCCGCCATCTTGGGTGTAGTTGGGCCACAGTCTAGTGGTCGGGGCTGCACGCTCGGGGCTCCATAAAAAGATTGCTGGAGCGAGCGTGCAGACCCTACCTGGCTTTCAAGGCACTCGACATGTTTGGCAGGGCTCTGCCTGCATTGTTGGACTTTTAGAAGCTACCAGATTTTACCTTATGAATTATTTTTAAAAATCGAGTGAGGCTGAAAACGACCCTGATTGCACTTTTAAATACTGTATCTTCATTATATGCTGCTATAAACTGTAATTTGCACAATTTTACCTTGTGCAGGATCGGAGCGGTCGCTCGAGGCTTCTGCTGTCTCCCCTGGTCGGGTCCATCCGTGCGAGAGGACCCGCCATCTTGGGTGTAGTTCGGCCACGGTCTAGTGGTCGGGGCTGTACGCTCGGGGTTCCATAAAAACAACACTGGAGCAAACGCGCAGCGGGCGAGCGCAGCGGGTGAGCGCAGCGGGCGCGCCAAAGGCAAGCCCGTATGCGCCCGTCCGCGCCAAAGCAGCGCCCAGCGCCAGTTATGCTGCCTGTTTTGGCCCTCAACATATTGGTCAATTACCTCCCACCCCCCCATACTCGAGAGAGATGCTCTTACAGATTGGTAAGCTCTATGCAGATAAGGGAAGACTCAGACTGCTGCATACAGCTCAGCCACGAGCAGATTTTCTTGCTAACAATCTTCTGAGATGTGGGCTATTGAATGTTAGGTCCCTGCCAAAGCATAGTGTAGAGATCCAGCTGATGATTGAGAGACATGAGTTGGACGTTCTGTTTATGACAGAAACGTGGACTCATGCTGAGTGTCTGGTCGACTCCGGATGTCCTTGCCCTCCTGGGTTTACATTTTTACATCTTCCCAGGTCTACTGGAAGGGGTGGAGGGGTAGGAGTTATTTACAAAGCAGATACAAATTGTAAAATTGACATTTTTGATCTGGACCCTGCGGTGGGAACGGAGCTGTTGGGTTTATCTATCCGGACTTGTTCTGGGTTGGTTTGCACGGGTGTGCTATGCTATAGACCGCCAGGGGCTTTCAGCATTTTGCAACAACAAGCGCTTTTAGCCACCTTGACTAATATTGCAGCATCCCACCATAAGCTGATCATTCTGGGGGATTTTAATCTCTGGCGCAATGGCTCCCTTGATCAGGGTCTTCTTAACCTGCTTCAATCTTGCGAAACCTTTGGTCTTTATCAGCAAGTCACTGGAGCCACTCATAAGGCGGGGAATCTCCTAGATATGGTGCTTTCGGTCCCTGATCTGCTGGCTATGGGGGAAGTTTTGCCTATGGACTGGTCAGACCATTTTCTGGTCAAATTCTTTATAATCACTAAGGGTGCTTACACCAGGGCTCCACCGGATATCAAGGAATTTCGGTGCAGAGACTGGAAGGCGCTTGCTCGCCTGAATTCTTCGGATGGTGTATTCAATGTGAGTAAGTCCTTTGCCTTGGATAAGCAAGTTGAGGAGAATTATACCTCACTTTGCCTGGGGATTACGGCGGTGTTGGATGCTCACGCTCCCTTAAGAACACGTCGTTGTAAGGGGAATGTCTCTGCCCCCTGGTTCAATGACATGCTGAAGAATTTGAAGCAGGGTTGTAAACAGGCAGAAAGAAGATGGAGGCGGGATTATGGGGAAGCATCAAGGATGCTATGGAAAAGTAAAGTCTTGGAATACAAAAGTTTGATTAAGAAATCCAAGGCGGATTATTACTCCTCCGTGATTTGCACGGCTGCTAATAGTTCTAGGAGTATTTTCCACATATTAAATAGTTTGACTAGCCCGGAATGCTCTAAGAATGCCATTGTCCCGTCTGAAGGACTCTGTGATAACCTGGCTAAATTCTTTAAGGAGAAAATTGAGCACATTATTGAGGATTTGGAGGCCTCCCCCGACATTTGTCACTCTAATGACATAGAAGTTGAGGCAATGGCTGGCAGGGATGATGACTCGGCCTGGATGTTGGGGGAACCACTACTCGAATTCCCACTCCTCACGGAAGATGTATTTCGTTGGTTAGCCATGGGGATCTCTTCCGGGTCTCCTCTGGACCCTGTGCCATGCAAAATCTGGAAGGAGTACGAGGAGGAATTGTTTCCCACACTACTAATTTGCAACCAATCCCTCGCGACAGGTACTGTCCCAGATCAGTGGAAACAGGCGGTGATCTTCCCCCTGCTGAAAAAACCCTCTTTAGACCCGGAGTGTTCTAAAAATTACAGGCCCATTTCCCTGCTGCCTTTTCCAGTTAAGGTGGTTGAGCGCCTGGTCAGTGCAACCCTCTCTAAACATCTGGAACAGCATCATCTATTAGAGAATGATCAATTTGGTTTCCGGCCAGCTCACGGGACCGAAACGGCTCTGGTGACTGCCGTGGATGAGCTTCAGAGGCGTGCAGACAGGGGACAGGCAGCGTTCCTGATTCTGTTAGATATGTCTGCCGCCTTTGATACGGTCAACCATAAGATTCTGTTGAACCGTCTATTTGATGCTGGGATGAGAGGTAGTGCCCTGGCGTGGTTTGATCTTTTTTACAGGAAAGGCAGCAGGCGGTGTCTCTGCCCCCTTTTCAATCGGCGTTCAATCAGGTGCCTCACGGAGTCCCACAGGGCTCAGCAGTAAGTCCCATACTTGTTAATCTTTATCTAAAACCTTTGATCTCGCTAATAAAAACTTATAACATCAAGACTGTGAACTACGCTGACGACGCGCAGATGATCCTCTCCTTTGAGGGAGAGGACTCAACATCTGTGGATGTTTTCCACAATTGTCTGCGTGATACGTCATGGTGGCTAAAGGAAAACTCTCTTCAGTTTAATGCTGGTAAGACGGAGGTGCTTTTTAGCGCCGGGAATAAGATCTCCCGCCTGTTTCCAGAAAACGTTTGGCCTCCTGAAACAGTGACTAAAGTACGGCCTGTGGCTTCAGTCCGTAATTTAGGGGTTATGCTTGATCAAAAGCTTAGTATGGAGACTCGTGTAAAAAAAACGACCGCCTGCTGTTTTACTATTCTTCGATCTTTGAGGAAAGTATTGCCACTTTTACCATTCCAGGCACGTGCTCAAGTGGCAAGGTGCACAATCCTCAGTAGATTGGACTATTGCAACGCCCTTCTGCTGGGCTCTCCTGAGTTTCTGTTGGACAGGCTTCAAAGGTTGCAATCAGCAGCTGCTAGGCTGGCTCTGGGGCTTCCTAGAGGAGCACATGGGCCGTCTGCCCTTGCGAAGCTGCACTGGCTACCTCTGCAACAGAGAATACAATTTAAAGCCCTTTGTCTTGTGTTCAGGGCTCTTCATGGAATTGGACCTGCCTCTCTGCAACTGAAATTTACCTGGTACAAACCAGCCAGACTTCTTCGGTCTTCTGCGGCCAGGCTGGTGAAAATACCTAGATTTAAGAAGGTCAGAGCAGGTGGCAGATCCTTCGAGATGGCCGCATCTAAATAATGGAATCTGCTCCCACCTGAGATTAGGCAAACCACGGAACTTCTCCCATTCAGGAGAAAGATTAAAACATGGTTGTTTCCTAAGTGACCTATTGTGTGGTTTGGCTCTGCCTGATACTTGTTTGCCCGTGAGTCAGTTAGCGCCAGGATGCCGGCAAGGTGATAGTGCGCTCTATAAATAAATTAAATAATAAAATAAATAATAAATAAGCAGGATACACACACAGTTCCCGTCCTTGGCAGAAACAGCTGCAGGCCAACCCCAGACAGCACACAGCAAAGGAGCAGCACTTCTCCTCCAGCTTCTCCCAGCTCTTCTTCTTGGCAGAGGCTCCTCTTGAATTTCAAAAGTGATCTAATGTTCAGGGGTCTGTGCCCGCTTATATATAGTCAATTTATCTTTGTTCTCTGGTGTCAGAGAGGCTCTGTGCTTAGTCAAAACCAGTTCTGTCCTCTCTGGTGCAGCTTCCTGGCAGAAGGTGGAGACAGCATTGTCCAAGGCAGACCAGGCACATTCAAAAGTGAAAGTAATCTCCTCCCCCTACTATGAATGCAGCCCAGGTTTATTCAGCCCAGCCCTGACTTACCCTGGAAAGGCATGACACCGTCCCCCAACCAATGTGCTGTCTGAACAGAATGCACATTCCCATACCATGTCACTCCAAATCCAGACCCTCAATACACAAACCTAGCAGAGGCACACTGGATGGCTAAGCAAGAGGTGGTAATTTCAAATCCGGAATGTAAAAATCATCCTTACTAAAGTATGCATCGTTAGATTCTGAGTTCAGGAATACAAAACACCATTTTCATCTTGTTCTCATGGGCAGTTATACTTGTAAGATGTTATAAGTAAACTTCCAATTCTATCCTATGGGACAGATAGCCTTTCAACAGTGAAAAACTAAATGGCAGTAGTTCACAATCAGGACATGCCACACACATCAGGGCATGTCCTACCTTTCACATACACTGCACCCTGCCCACAGAGGTACCTTGGGCCTACCTGAGGGGTGACTCAAATGAAAGAAAAGGGAAGGTTAGGGCCTGGCACGTGGGTGCACTTGCCAGGTCGGCATGGCAGTTCGAACAGCACACAGGCACTACAATTGCAGGTCTGAGACCCATTTGTAAAGCTGCTTGAGTGGGTGGAACAATCTGTGCTGCAAGCCCACTAGCAACACTTGGTTTACATGCCCTGGGCAGACATGGTGCACTGTACTAGAGACTTAGAAGTAAATCAAATAAGCCAATTGTGGACACACTAATCCATAACGGTACATTTACGGCTGGAGCACTTGCACTTTGCCACTGAACAGCAGTGGCGAAGTGCCCAAAGCATCTAGACCAGCAAAAATGAAGTCCAACACATAGTAAAACACAGGAAGCAAAGGCAAACAATACAGGGGAAACCCATGCCAAGGCTGCCAGGTCTAACATGGGGTGAATATATACATTTATAAACAGCACTGCCATGCAAATGTGACATATGTTCTTGGGTACAAGCTTGATGGATTGAATCCAGTTTACCCCGGGTCAATTTGGTTATATCACCTAGTTAAATTTGGTAGAGTAGAACGGAGAGAGTCCCCGTTGGGGTGTCTGAATTTCAAAAACGTTGTTGCTGGTACATGATAATCTTGAAGATATATAGTTATTTGGAACACAGGATGTCTAAGGCATTCAGATCTGACAGTTCAACTGAATGTGATAGACATCCTGTGCTCCCATTAACAACATATCAGGACCTTTGAGTAGTGGGCCCCCCTGCACCCAGAGCTTTCCCAATCGGGCCCTTAGGGATACCCATGGGTCCCCTTACCAGCCATGGACAGTGGGGCAGGCACCAGAGGGTGCCCGCCACAGGGTGCCTGATTTTGCCCAGTCACCGATTTGTTCAATGGGAACCTGTGCATTCGGTCGGAACAAAGGATCTCATTGAGGTCAATGGGAGCCCAACCACATCATATCTGGAAGCATCCGGATGCATCATACTCGGGCAGTTGGACTTTCCTGATCGGTTGGAAACCATTCTCAAACCCATTTGGTTGGGAAGCTTTCCAAACCGCATCCGAATTGGGCCCTAAGATGGACATTGTTTTGTTGTAGAGAGTGGGTTCTTAGTACATTGTCAGATAGCATAAAGGGCCAATGTACAAAACTTTGAACTAGGGAGTTCCTCATGGTAGTTTCCTGCAAATGGAAATTAGAAAATTGCTATTTCAAATGTATGAAACTCTCTTGAGTTTCATTTGCGATTCCCATTGGGTTGCAAATAGACCAACCACATGAGTATTACTGAGGATGGCCTCAGTTTGTGACCCAATGGGAATCGTTAAAATCAAAGGGATGGTGGCCGGCTGGGGTCTGCAGACCACCATGTCTGTGCTTGTTTTTTAATAAAGCAATCTTTTTTTTTTTTTAAATGCAGCCCATTTTCCTTAAAGGGAAACGGGATGAGTTTAAAAAAAGTTTTCCTTCATCCGTGGGACCACTGCCTACTCTTGAAAATGCTTTTATGAACATTCACAAAGGTGAAGGGGTCCCTTTGGGACGCCTTCATACATGAGAATGGGAACCACACCGATTTAAAATTGGCAGTACTTTTCAAATGTTTTACTACCACATTTCGACCACAAAACATTCACATATAGCACTGGAAACCCAATTTGCAATTCAGTAATAGGTTATCAAATCCAAATAAGGCTATCTACATCCCAAAAAGCCATTTTGATTTTCCAAACATGATGATTCATGTGGTCCAAAGTGTCTAGATCTAAGCTGTGCTGAAGACAACACATTGTCAATGTATTACATGTTATCATTTGTTGCACCCCTTTAATCCTGAACTGTTTTATTCGGAATGCAATTTTGAAAAAGCATATCCACCTGCCTCATCGAACAACCTGTTCTTCATAAACATGCGAACAGCCTATGTGAACAGCAACCATCATGAACAATCAAATCAAAATGGACATGAACATTTTAACAGATCATACATCTACATGCATCTCAAACCATCCCACCACTGTGTTTGTTGATAACACCCTTTCACAAACTTGGGGAGAGAGGAGTTCTGTCTTTGTGACAGGGCACAATAGGGGAATCAACTAGTGTAACTGCAAGTTGGAGGATGGGTAGGGATTTAGGCCTGCCTAGCAGGAACTACTATTCGTGCCTGTAGCTCTTGTGGACAAGGAAGACATCTTCCCAGTGGCGAAGTAGATTGGGGTGCCATTTGGCATGTCGTGCATAATGTCCTCACCCTATCCAGTACTGGGTCACACTGTCCTCTGCTCATGTATGGAACGTTGTCTGGCTCACTGTCCTCAGGTGGTACAATAACTGCTCCCTGGAATGGGTCCAGGACCTGAAACATAATTATTCTCTTACCTGTCAGTGCAACTTGCTTGCTGTCTGGGCTGGGCCTCGGGTGTAAGTTACTAACCAATTCTGCTTTAAAGTGGCTGTGTATATTTATCAATTGATGCAGCATCTTTACGAAAGACTATTAAGAAACATCCTAGCTCTGACAGTGTGACAGAAAACAACTGTGATAGGTGTGGGAACTCGTGCAAATGCTGGTAAATATCAAAGGAGAATATAGCATTTACCTTGCACATAGGCAAATAAATAATAAGACAGACTTTTACTCAACATGACAAAGGGTGTCAAAACCATGCAGATGAACTTACATTGTAGTGGATGTGCTATCGCTGCAGACTTAGTTAAGTGAACACTGGCCGAGAGTCGAATAGGTACTGGAAGCATGTGTCCTTATAATGGTTAATGGATGGCCCCTTATATCGTTGCCAAGGAACTTCAGCACACTGCAGCTGTGGAGACAGAAAAAAGTCAGAGTAACGCAAACAGGTTGTGAATGTTGGAGCATGCCATTGTCATGTAATATTTAAAAATCCAGATTGCTGTTTCTTATCTAACAACTGCTAGGAAATTGGGGACAGGTTTAAGCACCCATTCACACGATATGAGACAGTGGTAGGTATGGTGACAAAAGACATATCAATCTCGATTGGGTGGAATAGGGAGATGAGTATTAGAGAAGGAGAGAGAGAGAGGAGACATATACATATACTTGCCAATTATTTCAAGAGTTTTTTATTGGTTGTTTTCAGAAAAATCTAAACACATAGTAAAGCACATACCGTAAAGACATAAGCATATTACCAATATGAAATCAATAAAAGACAGAGGCCCACATGCATCAATATCGGCTTTTGCGAGTTCTAAATTGCGAAAAATAACGATTCGCAATTTAGAATTCGCAAAAGCCTATGCATGAATTTTTTCTTATTTTTTTTGCAAATCGGTAAAAATCGCTATTTTTACCGAAATGCATAAAAAATGCGAATTTTAAATTGCGAATGCACAATTCCCATTCATTCCTATGGGCCAAAATGCCCATAGGAATGAATGGGAATTGCGAATTCGCAATGTGCAATTGCAATTCATCAATGCATTTCAAGGGTGGAGAGGGGGGTCAAAATGACCCCCCCCTGCACCCATGAAATGTACTTTTCAGCATAAGTTACATACACACATGTCCTAAGGACATGTGTGTGTGTAACTTTACAGTTTAAAAAATGCATTTTTGTGCATTTTTAATCAATTTCGCAATTTACCACGAAGTTGAACTTCGTGGTAATTTGCACTTCCAATTTTAAAAAACGCATATTTTTCTGTAATGATGCATAGCATTTAAGAAATCGCACAATTGCGATTTCTTAAATGCTAACGCAATTTTAGAAATCGTAAAAAAGATGCGACTTCTAAAATGGCATGATGCATCCCAACAAGCACTTTTGCATTCGCAAACGGCCGATTTTAAGGAATCGCACCGTTTGCGACTACAAAAATGCTTGATGCATGTGGGCCATAATACATTGATGGTTGAGTTTAAGGTGGTAACATGACAATCTAGGCATTGCAGTCTGAGTTACATGGCAGACACTTTGCTAGAGTAGACGTAGGGATGTAGAAGCCACCCTAAATAATCCTCTGTCGTACAATAAAATACAATTGGAGAGACCGAAGATACTTTTTCGGACAGGCTACCTGCGCCTCGGAGTGTTCGAAGCACACCATTATCAAGTGAGGTTGCCATTTGGCGTTTCCCTACAAATTATCTAGCAGACTTGTTTGGATCCTTTAACTGCTGCTCGTTTATGTTATTTACGTCGGGAAGAGCTTTGCACTTTGGATGTGCTGACCCTATCGCTGTTACTTGACTGCGGGCCACTCATTCCTCATTAGTTTTAGAGTCTGGGCAAACATACGAGCGTTTTGAGTACTATCCTGAAAGCGTCATCACACATCAGTTTTGACGCAAAGTATTGATTTTAGCCTTGAAATAGTCGTCTCAAGACGAAACACGTATCGGCTGTTCTTGTTTTGTCTCTACTTGTCAACATTGGAGAAGATTTAAGAATAAAATATTTCTGCTGCGTTTACTACTGGGTCTGTGCTACTATTGTTTATTGAATTGTTGACTCACTTGAGTCACTCATGTAACTTGTTTGGGTTGTGCTCTGCCGTGTGTGGTGGCTTTTCACAACAGGGAGATGATAGGACCTGGTAAGTCAAAACGCATTTCAATCGTTAATAGTCTATGCATTTCTCCCTCTTTGCTTTACTTTGAACTATGAATCTTTGACATGGAAATGAGTACACCATCAGAAGGAATTAGCAACAAGTACAATAGGTGAAACACAGGTCCTATGTCTGTGTTCTTAGTGAACAACATGAACACTTGGATTTTGCAACATAATTGGCAAATATAGATGGGCTAGGTCACCCATCTCCTCTATAGATAGGTGACCTAGCCCATTTATTACTATTCTACAAATGTGTGGAACCTTTTTGGGACAGGGTTTTTAGCTTTATCTCTAAACTATTCTCATACTCCCTCAAAAGGGAACTATCCACACTGACATTTGGCTTCCTCAGGGTAGAATCATTGAACGACAAGGATAGGGCACTTGTAGACCTACTCCTGACAGCAGCGGTTAAGATCCTATTAAACAATTGGAAAGACACACGAAAAGCGTCTTACAAGTGCTGGCTAAACTGGCTCTCCAACCTAAGGGGTGCTGACAACATTGCTCTCCAGGAACTCACCATGGAAACCCCCCCTCAGACACAAAAGGGATAGCCTTGATCTATATTTCAATTCACATAAACCGCCATGAAACACAAATCTCACAGGCTTGACTAACTAGTCCCCTAAATGAGACGTTCTCACACAAAATTGCTGTACTACACTAGTCGGTAAATAGTGTGACCTGCGCCTTGGAGCGTTCGAAGCACACCATAATCAAGTGAGGTTGCCATTTGGTGTTTCCCTACAAATTAACTAGCAGACTTGTTTGGATCCTTTAACTGCTTGTCGTTTATGTTATTTACGTCGGGGAGGGCTTTGCAATTTAGACGTCCTGACACTATTGCTTTGTCGGCTGTTCTTGTTTTGTCTCTACGTCTCAATATTGGAGAAGATTTAAGAATAAAATATTTCTGCTGCGTATACTACTGGATCTGTGCTACTACTGTTTATTGAACAGTTGACTCACTTGAGTGTCACTCATGTAACTTGTTTGGGTTGTGCTCTGTCAACCAATTTATGAGTTTTGTTTGTATGTATGTATCCAGCATATAGAGTAGCATTGTGGATGGCACAATGTTTAACATTGAGCATGCTGGAGAATATCCTTTTATTATCTTAAATTCTGGGGCAAACATACACAGAGGTACTGGCTGTAGTGTACCACTGCATTCAAGTGTTCTTAGAAGACACACGGCGGAACATTGTGGAGAATGCAGTGAGGCTGACAATACCGGGCCTCAAACATGACTATGTGTATATACATATATGGGATTATTATGCAGCCTCAAAACATTTATGGCAGTTGTGAATTGAAAAGATGTAAGAATGGGGCCGTGTCACATGAGGAGGTGGTGCTGCTGCAAATGTTGACTAAAGTGTATCAGTCATGGTGATTCCATAGAAAGGAAAAGTAATAGGCATTGTCATTAGTATATTCAGTTTACACCCTTTATTTGTGTGGAGGACAGCCTGGGTTTTTTGTGACATATTTGCCGGTGACATTAGTGGGATGTATGTGGTTATGTGTGGGGTGAGATATCTGCTTATTGTGAACAGTGTAGCATGAGTCGGACATCAGAGTCAGGAGTAAGAAGTTAATTGAAATATAGAAGTGCGTTGCTTTTACTTGGCCTGATATTTGGAATTCCTGGAATAGGCATGCCATTCAACAAGTCAATTGCCTATTAGGGACCAGGCCCCTTGCCATTCATCTATACATGCAGGGCAGACATAGGTCAGATGTAGCACACACTACCGTTTTTTAAACAAGTAAATCTGCCAGTTTGATTTCTGAAGATTCAGGTGTGCACAATCTACACTTTTTATTTTTTATTCAACAAGTCAAGGCACATGGTGAAAACTATTTGCTCATCAAGGAGTTAGAAAGAGGTGGGACCTAGGTCTTAAACAGCCAGAGTCTTTGCCACTGTCATCCTTATTCACCATATTCCACTCATCCTGCCATCTCTTCTTGATGTCCCCTGCAGTACATACCCCCACCCCCAAAGTATTCACAGTCTTTTTGACTTTGTGCCACATGGTTGCCCTCTTAACTCCACTGAGGGTCTGCAGAAAAAAACAATGCAATTACCTCTGATGGTCCACTACATAGTTTACCATAAATTCAGTCTCCTGCTCAGTTATGTTCCTCTTCCTTTTTGGTGGGTTCGTCTACACCATGGAGGCTGTAGCTGGTGTTTAGCTCCACAATATCTCACACCAAAAGAAGAATATGGCAGGACCCAGGATGTAGGTTCAATTTATATTCTCTGTACAGCAATGTGTGTGATGCCAATTCATAGTCCTAGATACCAAAAGAGTAGATTTCCCCCTGGACTCTGTAAAACTATATTTGTTGTATTTACTAATGCAAAATGAATTTAAATGTTACTTATGGTGTCTTTACTGTCATATATTGAGTCATGGATGTCATACAACTATGCAAACATCCATGGCCTGAGTTGCTGAATTTCATCATGCCAGAGATGTGTGAGAATATTACTATGTGAATCTATGTCTCTATGTATTGGAGATCTCACCCATAGATTTTCCTTTGTGAGACCATTATATATGGAGACCCTCTTTACTTTCTGACCATGGCATCTGACCGGCTGCCTTGAGTCATCGTAAACAAAGGATTTTGGGTTAATTCTCACCCAAATCTACTTCACTCCAGTGGTCTCCTCTATAGATCCCTTCCTCCAAGTCCCCCCTACACGTGGGAAGCTGAACCCCGATGTCTACGATCCTGTGGGTGCCAGAATCCAGGTAAGTCCTTGTTAGGTATATATCCCCATTGACTGGACTGTGCACATTCCGCCACACTCCAGCAATGGGGTACATGGTACACAAGGCACACCCTCACATATTTCATACATGTGTCTACAATTCACATGTTTTGTAATGAGGCCCTCAATCTGTATGTTTTATAATTATTTTTGGTAATCTTATAAGTATTTATTCATACTTTTGTTTTCTAAAATAAAATGAATTGCAAGTAGTATATTTTCAACCCTTATCATTAAAGAACACAAATAGATGAGCAAAGATATTGACCTGTAAGTCATTGCTGATAGTATAAGGGTCAGTCAAAAGTACAAATTAAAAAAACCACACTGTGCGGTATTTTTTATGATCATCATTTATGGACGAGTTGCACACCTTATTTACAACAAGTTACTCCAAATTTCTAAACTTCTACATTTTAACGTTGCGTGCTCAGTGGTGTCATGCCCATCCCAAACTGCACGTGTGAAACTAAACAACAAACATATTTGGGACAACTTTCTGCTCCTAACCATCGGCACAGCCTAAATTGCGTTTGCAATGTATTCTTCAACTCATGTTCCTCTTTTCCATTCTTCCTCCTCACTCCATCCCAAATGCAATTTGCATTTGGGATGGAGTGAGGAGGACGATTGCTTCCTTGCAGTTTTCCCTGACGAAGGGCCCCAGAGGCCCGAAATGCATTGGATTTTAATAAACTGCTACGGATGAATTTGGATTTAATCGTGTTCTTGAAGTGAGGTTCGGATGGCCAGGCAGGAACACTAGAAACTTGGGAAAAGGCTTTTCCTTGCATGAAGACTAAAAATTATTTTAAGCGTAAAATCGGATTATCAATGGAATGAAATAACGTTTTGAACAATGGAAAAGAGGAACATGAGTTGAAGGATACATTGCAAACGCAATTTAGGCTGTGCCAATGGTTTGGGGCAGAAAGTTGTCCCAAATATGTTTGTTGTATTCTTAATGATGTCATGAGGTTGGGAAGGCTGCAGAGAATGTTGCGGGTGGAAGGTAGACATTTTGGATGCAATGTGGAATGTGGGGGAGGGTTTTGTGGAAGAGTCAGTTGAGAGGAGGTCAGTACACTTCATATTCATTGCTTGCCGTTATTCCTCTTAGTGCAACCTTCTGTCTATTTTTTTAACAAAAAAGGACTGTACCTTCTCCTGTGTCACCTTTGTTATTAAGTGCAATTAAACAGGAATATGGATCCTACTCCCCACTGTGTTAATGTGTAAATATCAGTAAAACCCTAAAACTGGTACCCCAAACCATGACCAGTCTATTGTGAAAGTGTGTCTTAAAAGATAATTAGTATTACAACATCATAAGAATTTAAAAGAACTTGGAAGAAATAGTCATATACCTGAAGCTCTGCTATTCAGGGAAGAACCACAGTATTATGCTGCATATAACTAGCTCACATGCCTATAACTTTGCACTTGTTTTGTGTTCAAATATGTGAGGTCAGATATGTAGAGTTAAATCTTTTTTTTATTATCTTTATTCATTTTTATAGTGCATTCCAGAGAAGGGGAAATTCCATAAATAACTATAAGTTGCTGGTTAACTTGATAAATAACCCTAAAGCCATCTCTTATCCCCTTCACAATTCATAAATTATCATTAAAATCCTAGTGCCGTTCAACTCTTATTACCATTCTTAACCCCTTCACTGCGGCGGCTATTCCGCCGCAGTGCTAAGGGGGCGGGGCGGCCGCGTGGCGGCCGCATGCTGGTGACGGAACAGCTCCGTCATCAGCCGCGGTTTGGGCTGTGCTCATGACGGAGCGGTTCCGTCATGGCCCCGCCCGCTCAATAGAACGCCCAGCGCAGGCACGGAATCCGCGCCACGCAGGTGCGGCGGCCGGGCCATAACGGAACCGCTCCGTCATCAGCACAGCGCCACCGCAGCTGATGACGGAGCGGTTCCGTCATCACCATACAAAGGGTTAAAAACAAGATATACGCTTAGTTAGTCACAAAATGAACTTCCTCTAAAAATTAACAGTACATCTCTATCCAAGCATTGATATGAAAAAGGACCACCACGGTATTCTTGTGAAATCCCCCCCCCCGCCAAAAGTGGCATTGCAGCCCTTGTTCAAGCATTCATAAATACAGACAAAACTATTACTTAAAGTGCCTTAGCAAACAAATTGACAGTGCTCAACTTTCTTTAAAGCGCTATTGCACTGGAAGAATAACACAGCCAATATCAGCATCACCCTACAAATCCCAAGCTCAAGATTTCTATTTCTTATCATATTTGGTCAAAAGATTTACTCTAGCATTTTACCAGGCTCCCTTCTGGCTGACCTTCCACATTTTCCCTTCCCACTCCTCAACCGTTGGGGTGGCTGAAGCTTTTCGATACAAAGTAATCAGAGAGCGTGCTATAAAGATCGCTATGAATATAAAGTGCTGAGTGTTCTTATAGTCTGGTTTCTCAGTCAATCAATCAAACAAGTATTTATAAAGCACATCAAATCACCCTTGAGGATCTCAAGGCTCTGGAGTTGCTGAAATTGCCTGAGGTGCAGGGGAAGGTTGTTACAGGCTTTGGCCAACAGGTGTGAGAAGGAGCGCATTCCGTTGTTGCCTCGGTGGATCCGGGGGGGGGGGTGTCTGCAGGGAAGAGAGAGGCAGATTGTTGGTGTCTGTTCGGATGGTGGAAGGTCATGCTTTTGTTGATGTATGCTGGTTTTTCGTTGTGCAAGGGTTTGTAAGCATGTATCAACATCTTAAACTGCCATCTCTTCTGGATTGAGAGCCAGTGTAGCTTCTTGAGGTGGGAGATATTGTGAGTCCATCTGGGGAGGTCGAGGATGAGTTTTGTATGGTCTGTAATCTCTTCAGGAGGCATGCAGTGATTTCTACCTAGAGTGCGTTCCTGTAGTCCTAACAGTTGGAGATGAAGGTCTACGTAACAGTCCGCTGGTGTTGACTGAGAATAACCTGAAGATCTTGCGGAGCGTGCGTAGGGTATGGAAGTAGGAGGATGAGACTGTTTTACCTGTTTCTCCATAGATAGCTTCCTTTCCAATTGCAGTATTCAAAGTCAACATGCAGACATTTTGATTCCATAAAAAGAATCAAATTACTTGTTCCAATCTTTTTTTTTGTTAAAGTATTCAGCGTATAGGGTATTGATGACAAAGAAACAAAAATAAGTGTTAAATTGGCATTTTAATGAATGCAATCCTTTCCATACTTCAAATACCGTATAAGCCTAAGTCATGATTGGCTTAAAAAATATTTCCATCAGACTTTCTTCTTTTAACAGGACATTTTAACACAACCTTGCATTCAGATAGAAAAATTACGGGTTTTGAAGAACAAAATGATTTTTTTTATATTCCATAGCAGGTCGTTTGGAAAACTAACATTTCGTATGGAGAGAAATATATTGAGAGGGCATTATAGAACCTTGGCTTCTGACAGTTAAATTATTATTATTATTAGTTACATTTGTTAGGTGCACAAATCATCCCTACAGTGATCTCTAGGCGCAGTTGTAATGTGGGAGTAGAGAGAGATTCAACTACTGAGAGAAGAGCCAGGTTTTCAAGAGTTTTTCCAATGTGGTGAAGTCTGTACATGCTCGAACAGATAAAGGTAGCCTATTCCAATGGTAGGGGGCCCGGAATGAGAAGTCGCTGCCTCCCTGCCTTGTTGTTCTGATGCCTTTTGGGCATAGAAGCAATCGATCACTCGGCTCTTGCTGCCACAACTGGATATGATTGTAGTTTCTGCCTTAGATAGAGAGGCACCTTTCCCTGCAGGTTCTTGCATTCCAAGTAGAGAAGTTTGAAGAGGGTAAATTGTTTAATCGGGAGCCAGTGAAGGGAATATAGAGAGGGTCCAGAGGAGGAGCGACGAGGAAGATTTAGTATCAATCTGGCAGCTGAATTCTGCACCCCCTAGAGCCATGCCAAAGGCTTTCACTACTCCCCACGAGGGGGGCATTGCCATAATCCAGGCATCTCATTATTAGTGCGTGTACCAGTGTCTTCCTAGCCTGCAGAGGAGTCCATTGAAAAACCGTTTTAACGGTTTGCAGAATTCCAAACAGGTATCAGACACTGTTTTGACATGCGCCTTCATTTAGAGCTTGTCATCCATCATTAAACCCATATTCCTTGTACGTTTATTGGGGATAGGTGGGGAGCTTAGCACAGGAGGCAACCAGTTCTCTGCCCAAGCTGTCTGTGCTCTCTCAAACAAAAGAATCTCTGTTTTGGTCATGTTCAGTTGAAGACAGCTCTTGGACATCCACAGGGCTACTGTCAGCTGGCAGTGTTTAAATCTTGCTTTGGTCAGGGTGAGGTCATGGTCCATGGTGATGATCAATTGTGTGTTATCAGCAAAGGAAATAGTTTCAAACCCATAAGATCTAATGAGTTGTGCCAAGGGGACCATATGCACATTGAACAGTGTCAGTCTCAAAATTGAGCCCTGTGGCACCCCTAGTCAATAGATGAAGGAGCTGATGTATACTCGCCCAACTGGACCTGCTTTGTACATTCTCACAGAAAATTGACCAGCCATTACTGTGCTTTGCCTCTGATACCAAACTCCCTGAGCCTACGCACTAAGATCTGATGGGAATGCGGCTGAGAGGTCTAAAAGAACTAACATTGTCGCCGATCCCTGATCTAATGCCAGTTTGATGGTGTCTGTGACCTCCACAAGTGCAGCCTCCGTACTGTGTGAGGCTCGAAAGCCATATTGGGAACAGTTGAGTAGATGATTAGATTCCAAATATGATAATAGTTGGAAATTCACAATAGATTCTAAGATTTTGGAGAAAAAAGGGAGTCGGGAGATTGGTCTGTAGTTTGCAAAATTCTGAGGGTCTGCTGTAGCTTTTTTTTAGAAGGGGCTTGGTGTATCCTGCCTTCAATTTGCAGGGTATGCTAGCCAATTATAGGGATAAATTACATAGATCTCTGAGTGGAGTTCACAGAATAGGGACTACAATAGTAATCACCCAAGGAAGTACTGGGTCTCTCTGGCTCCCTGATTTTATCGAGTTTATACATGCTAGAGTCTGATCCTCAGTTATTGGGCTCAAACATTCCAACATTCAGACAGGCAGAACTTCTTGGGTTTCCTGTGTGATGGAGCCTACTGGATTTGAGAATGAGTTATAAATTATGTTGATTTTTTTGTTAAAAGTAGGCTTCAAGATTATCACAGTGCGACTGGGATGTCTGATTCATTTGAATGCCACTCTTAGAGTTTGTAAATTCTTTGTGGATTATGGTCAACGCCCTAGATGAGTTTTTTGCAGAGTTAATTCTTTCTGCAATATGGGTTATTCTGGCCAGATTACAATGTTTGAGATACATTCGCAGGGTCATTTTATGGGCCAGTTTGCCCTCATTATGTTTGCTCTTCCTCCAAATCCATTTCAGTCTCCTTACTTTGGTTTTCTCCTTCCTTAACAGATGTTAATACCAGAGAGCCGGTGGATATTCTCCTCGAGACCTAGGTTTTCTTAGCGGCGCAATGGAGTCAAAGGCCTGTACGAGTGAAGCTTCAAAGGCTGTCAGGGCCAGATTATTATCATTGTGACCCATAATAGATGAAGGACTGAAGACTGAGAGAAGGGTGGAAGGCATCACCTTACTCCAGTGTCTTGTGAGCTTAGGGCCATGGCTGTGTGTCACTTTGTCGAACCAAGGGGTCCATTATGATGACGGGCGGACTTAGTCCGCCCGCCATCACATCGGGACCCGGGACCGCCCGCCTTAAGGGCGGGGGTCCCGATCAGGGCATTAGGATGCGCCCGCCACACAGGCGGGCGCATCCTGTACGGGTGCAATTGCGGCGGGCGGAGCAGAAATCTCCGCCCGCTGCCATGTTAAAAGTGCACGTTTTCATTTCAAAGTGCAACATGACAGGCACCGCGCGGTGCCTGCCATGTTGCACTTTGAAATGTACCCCCCATGTGCAACCCCCCAAGCCACGACTCCCAGGGGGCCCGCAACGGGCCCCCGCAGGGAGTCTCCGCATGCCTTTTTGTGGTGGCATTGCCGCCACGGAAATGCAAAGTGAAATGCACATTGTAATATGGCGGGCGGTGTCTACAAGACACCGCCACCATGTTACAGGTTTTCCGCCCCGGCCGCTAGGCGACCGGGGCGGAAAACAGGCGGGCGGTGTTTCGCACCGCCACGGTCCCCTCCGCCATCCTAATATGGCGGAGGGGAATTGTGCTGATGATGTCGGGCGGATTTCCTCCGCCAGGCTGGCGGTAGCCACCGCCAATCTGGCGGTGGAAATCCGCCCGACATCATAATGGACCCCTTAGTATCTAAATCAAAATTAATAGAGAATTGGTCAGTCCATGTCTGCTCTATGGAGTGTCTACTGATACGATCCCCGCCTCAGCAAAGATTAAACTAGTGTGTGCCCTCCTCTATGGGTGGAGCAATATACCAGTTGGTGACACCAATAAACTCCATATCTGCTAGTAGTTGGGTAGTGTCTGGATCTGTTTGGATGTCTATATGAAAATTAGAATGCCCCAGCAGCAGAAAATGATCAGCTGCCAGGATATAGGGTGCTAAATGTTCCAGCAACTTGGCGCTGAAGTCCTTTCTCCCGTCCGGCGGGCAGTAGACAGGGGCTCCCTTCCAAGTTATACCATTTGATGCCTTTAGTTGAAAGATTAACATATCCTGCATAAGTGAGGAACAGGAGTCTAGTATATATATTCTTCGAGGGATTTTAGTTGCTATAGCTACCCCACCCCCCTTTTATGTTGTCTATCACATCTAGTTAGGGTGTAGCCTTGTGGCGGTGCTAAGGCTATGGCAGGGAGGAGGACTGTGTTAACCAGGTTTCTGTAATAAAACATATGTCTTGCCTAGTAGAGTCCAATCGCTCCCATAGTTCTGCTGTGTGCTTGGGGATCGAGCGCACATTAAGGTGTATACACTGGAGCCCGGTCAGGGTGCTTCCAGTGAATGGAGGATTTAGCTCTGACTTTCCGAATTGGACTGTCTGCCATGGAATGGCTGTCGGAAGCAGACTTTGGGGGCCCGTAGCAGGCCCCAACTTTACCCCGAGTCCCCCGGTTTGGGGCCCATGGGGGTACCCTTGTGACCCCTTTTTAACACCATGCACAGTGTAACAGGAATAATGGGGTGCCCGCCACAGGGTCCAGGGTTTTCTGCAACCACACTTTTCTTTTTAATGGAAGCCTGTGTTGTCGGTCAGAACACAGGCTCTGTTTGAAGTCAATGGGATTTGGACCAAAGGGTATTCGAAACTATTGTAATCAGTTGGACTCACCAATTCCAAGTCAGTCAGAAATTATTCTGACAAGGAGTCCGTCGGATTGCTTTCCAACCAACATCGTAATGAGGCCCTAAGTTCTGCAATCAACTGTACAGGTATTGACTTAATTCATGTGTCAAATTTCCATCTGTGTTCGGATTTTTAAATTATTAATAGCTTGTAGATTAACCAAAACCCTCGGAGGGGTTCTCTAGCCTTGGAAATCAGCATACACAACAACGAAAAAAGGCTGTGAGATAGTACTGAATTAGAGCAGAGAAGTATAGTCTAGAGTTATACCTTTTCAGCTCGCCTAACTCAAATCTGGAATAAATGCACTGTCCTGAAAGCAATGACAGCGATTCTTTCCTCATCTCCACTAGACAAAAACTGGAGCAATAGATGAGATATATTATGGTCTACAATTGTTTCTTTTCTATCCTCAGTAGTGAGTCGTAAAACATGCGTATAAAAATACAATTGTGTTGACGGACTCTATGTGAATGAAAAATGATTATATAGGAAAATGTTAGGAGCCTTAAAAAACAAAGGGCACATGCATCATTGAAAATTGCATTCGCAAATGGTGCGAATTGCAAAAATCGGCCGTTTGCGAATGCAATTTGAACTTTTGGGAAGCATCATAATTTTTGTACTCGCAATTTTAGAAATCGCAAAATTGTGACTACTTAAATTGCGATTGCATTTAAGGAATCTCAAATTGAGATTCCTTAAATGCAATGCATCAAACTAAAAAAATTAGCGATTTCGCTAATAGGGGGAGCAAATTACCATGAAGTTGGCCTTCATGGTAATTTTCAAAAACTTTGAAAAATGCACTAAAGTGCATTTTTCAAAGTTCCATTTTACACACACATATGCCCTTGGGGCATGTGCGTGTGCAAGATGTACTTATAAGCAGATTTCAGGGGTGCAACAGGGTGTCCTTTTGACACCCTGGCACCCTTGAAATTGCATTCTCAATTTGCGATTCTCTAATTGAGAATCGCACATTGAGAATGTCTTCCCATTCATTCCTATGGGCCTCTAGGGGGAGGTATTCCTTAATTGCGATTCGCAATTTGCGAGTCGCAATTAAGGAATTTTAAGAAATCGCTATTTTTTTAGCGATTTCTTCATGCATAGTCGTTTGCGATCCCTTATTAGCGAATCCTTATTTTTCGCTAATAAGGAATCGCAAATGGCAATGTTGATGCATGTGGGCCTATGTCTACCTCTGAGCACATAAAAAGGCTAAACATAATCTATCAATTAAGAGTTAAACATCAGGCTGACAGCTGACTAGCCTTACAGATGCAATTAAAACCAGGAATAATCATAACTTGGGGTCATTAATAGCAGCAGTTATAACTCTAAATACATTATACCGTGCGGCACATGGGGACCTTCCTTGCATCTCTTTATGGCCATCATTTGGGATTAGTCAGGGGTCACAGCTGTAACCTCTAGTTTGCTCACTATTACTCCTGGCACTTCCTTCGCGAAACCTGGCATCTGAGGAGGCATTTGCACCCTCTAGGCCAGGGCAGGACTGGGAACGAAAACCGGCCCTGGCAAAGTGCTCAGATGCCCCCCCCGCCCCCCCTTCCCAGTTGGGGGTGCCGCAGAGCTCTTTGCCAGGGCCGGTTTTCAGCCGATTTTGGGCCCAAAACCGCCCCCCCCACCCGTGCGGCCCACCGGGGACTGCCTGGTGACCGCTACGGCCAGTCCGCCCTGCTCTAGGCCACGGATCGCAAAGGAAGTGCCAGGAGCGGGAAGGAGCACACCAGAGGTCACAGCTGCGACCCCTTACTACTCCCAAATTACATCCACAGCCACACCCCAGACTTAACTTTGAACTCATCTGTATTGAAGGACTTTTTGCCTTTCATTATTACTGCTAAAGGTGTAGAATTACTCATTATGAAAAGTTGAGATTCCCGGGCCGCAGAAACTGTGCAGTATTTCCTGTTGTAGCTTTTTAATCAATCTATCCTTAACAGGCAAGTTCAACAACTTTGGAAAGGATTATATATTCAACCAATTTGTAAACAAAAGGCCCCACATCCGAGGCCAGTAGTTATCAGCTTATGCGGATGACAAGTTATTCGCCAATCATTCCATGCTTTTTTATTAGCTTGGGCCAAGGGAGGCAAACATCTTCCGGTTCATCAAACTGGCTTTAGATCAAATTGCTCCATTATGGGCGATATATACATTTCAACTACTTTAATTCATTTGACACTGCAATTAAAAGAACACATTCTCTGTTTTGCAGATTTTTCTACAGCTTTCAATAAGGTTTTAAGACACAGTCTATGACCAAAGTTGTCCCAATGGGTAATTGATGAGGCTCTTTTGCAGTCATTAATTGGACTTTATAAAGATACCTGGATTCAAGGGAAGTTAACCAGAGCCCAAGGGTCAACACCAAAGATGAAAACTATAACGGCCACAAACAAGGTTGTATATTGGCACTCTTGCTATTTGCACTTTATATTGCCAACCTAACCCTAGTACTCAAAAAGAATGGCGGGAATCCTCCAAAATTTGGCAACAAGATAATTCCACACATATTTAATGCTGATGATCTGCTCTAATCACAACAACACAGATGGGTCTCGAAAAGCAGTTACCACACCTGGGAAAATATATATTACTCTAGAACAAAATAATGTCCTTTGGTAAAACAAAGTCAAGGTCCTTCTAGAAATTGGATAAGGTAATCTAACAGGTCACAGAGTATATGTATTCATGAGTGACCTACTACATAAAACTCACATGATCTTTACATCTGGAATGGATCATGAACAAATTAAAATCTACCATCAGAGCCATTGCAGGTTTTGCACATTTATATGGGGGTCTGCTATGGGCTCGGTGATAATGGTGCTAACAGTGAAAATGTATCCAATTATTTGTTACGGGGCAATTTTATATAATAAAAACATTATGAAGCACATTATGAAGGTTTTAAATATAGCTTTAATGAAAATCAAATGACCAATATTTAAGTTAGGACTTCGACTCCACTTGCTATGATCAGACCAGAATTTGATCACACTTAAATAATGTAAACGTATAAATGCTAGACCTCAGACACCAACTCTTCAGTACACTTCTGCACACTTCTGGACCTGTGGATACTCTGCAAGGAAGAAGGACTGATGTGCAGCAATAAGGACTGCCACTTTGCTGGACTAAAGCGTTGAAGGAACTGCTGCCTGTTGTGGTGACCTGCTGTCCTCTTGCCCGGATGAGAAGGTGTTTAATTTCGAAAATCAATGAAAGCAAGATGAGGTAAGTGGAAAGGTTCTTTATTCTTGTCATCCACTCTCCACAATACTGAGAGTGCCAAAATTCTATCATGAAATCTAGGTGGAACAATCCATTGTAAACCAGGAAGGAAGGGAGCACGTGGAGGAAGGAACCAAGGGAAGAAGTGGGTAGAGAAAGGATGCAGATCTAAAGCATGAACGATTACAACAGAAGGATTGGACCTATAGCACTTGAATCCAGAAAACAGAGTTACTCTAAGGGCTAGTTGGCTGGCCTCCTGATCTGCAGCCTCAGGGACATAACATGCTTCCAACAACCACTCATCTGCACCTGGACACTGCCCTCTGTGAATCTACATTGGCAAGTGATGCCACCCTAGTACTGGACCCTTGGAAGTGATATTAATGTCCTTATCAGCCTCTGTTAATCCAGCTGAAATGACTCATCTCCTCCGAGCAGAACCTTACTCACATCCGCCTCTGTGTGGATTGAAGCCATCACAAAGACTCACATTGCTACTGCTTCCCACCTTTGGAACCATTGGTTTGTGCAATGCATCCTCGGTGCAGGCCCTCGCATCTCTCGTCGATTGTGTCCTCAATGACAGATTCCGCACCGCAGCCTTACAGCTCCTTGGAGCTGATGCATCGCCCAACTGCTTGCTGCATCCTTGACGCCGGACTGTGCATTACTAGCCCTGTCAAACAGATCCGAAATTATTGACGCAGGCCCTCACATCGCAGTCTGAAAACCATGTATCATTTTGGCTGCGCAAAGCTGCTTCGATACTGATCCACACAAAGCTTCATAAACCAGGATTGAAGGTACTTTTGTTCAGCTGGTCTAACTGGTTCCCTTTAGCTGGCACATGCTCCATCGCTGTTGGCTTGAACATATGATTTTTTCCCGATCTGACACGACTAGAT
Source organism: Lissotriton helveticus (assembly GCF_964261635.1). Lineage (NCBI taxonomy): Eukaryota > Metazoa > Chordata > Amphibia > Caudata > Salamandridae > Lissotriton > Lissotriton helveticus. The sequence goes on from NC_136063.1 coordinate 609,194,107, forward strand.
AGCCACAGTTGGAGCTTCACACCTCTTGGCACTATTTCCACTAGTAACCTTGAAGTTAAATATCTCCAGTTCTACTAATTGGAATTATTTCACTTTGGTCAGGTTGTATTTATTAAAATAAGCTCTATTTCTCTCACTTGGTGTGGTATCCTTTTTGTGTATTCTTTTCAATGTTTTGCTGGTTGAAGTGTTTTATACATTGCCTTCAAGTTAAGCCTGACTTATATGTGCCAAGCTAGCAAGGGGGTGAGCATGGTTTAATTTGGTGTTTGCTTTTGCAATACCCTGACAAGAATTGTGGTTGCTGCTTGACCAGGGTTCACACGCCGGTCAACCAACAATCCAATGTCTTAAACAAAGCAACCTTATGGTGTCTCACACCCCCTTCCCCCTTATTGGCTCTAATGAAATAGAGGCAGCTTTGTCCATCAGAGTAAGCAACTATAGGTCCTTAAGACAATCAGCAAATGCTGCATGAGCGCAAAGCTCCCAGTTTGTTAATTCTTCAGTTTCAAATACTAATAAAAAAAACCACATTTCCTCTCCTCTAACTTTTCGGTATTTTGGCTAGTCTGGCGTATTGCCCAATAACTTTCACTGCCTACAATTGGTAGGGAGTATCTCCTTAATGTGGCCCTTTTTTTTCATCATAATAGACATCCTCCTTTGAGAAGATTTAGCTGTGGGGAAAAGGCCTTTCCAGTAACCAAGTGCTTTATTGATTCACATCTCTTTCCCCTTGAACCAATGAGTTACTTGTTGCATGATTATGCTTGTGGTGAATTGCCCACACCAGGTGTATACAGCCACCCTTTGCATCCTATTGTTCAGCTCATTCCCATTGAGGTATTATTCACCAAATAATGGTCACTCTGCGCTGCCTCTTTAAAAGTTTCACTCACCATTCTTCAAAACCCTTAGTTTCCTAATCAGGCTTTCTTTTCTAGCAGCAAAAGCCCACATCCTTCCACCTCCCTATCCTCCCCAATATCCACAACACACCCTCTCCTCTCCCTCTAAGTTGCGACCCCCCTTAACCACCCTCACCAGTCCTGTAAACCTACCAGATCCCCCAAGGAGCCCCCTGCCCCCAATTACAAGGTCCTCCCATGTTATGCATGCGTTGATTAGGCACCCATGGCAGCTTCATCCATCATGCCTCATCAAAAGAAAATTTCTTATCCTCCTCAAAGTCAAACCTTATCTACTTCCATAAGGAATTCCCTAGCTTTATGCATCAAACCAGAAATCTACACTCCTATAACATTTTTAACTTTACCGGGTGGGATTGCACCCTATAGTTTTGAGCTCGCTTATCATCTGTTTGACTCCCACCGGCAACAGATAGTCGCATAGGAGGCATCAGCATAGATTTGAAAGAAAGAATCTCTCTCCAAATTTATGGACAAAGGGCCAGATGTAAGACCATTAAATTTAGCGCCTCGCAATTTGTGACAAATTGCAAAGAGCTTAATCCAATGTACACTGTTAGTGATTCCCAATGGGGTCGCAAAATGTGAGGCTCATCAATGTTCATGAACCACTCGCAATTTGCGACCCCATTGGGAATGACCAGCCTCACAGGGATGGTGGCCTGCTGGGGTCAGCGGACCACATGTCTGTGACTGCTTTTCAATAAAGCAGTTTTAAAATAAAATGCAGCCCATTTTCCTTAAAGGAAAACGGGATGCATTTAAAAAAGGATAAATGAAATGTTTTCTTTTCATTTTTATGTTGAGCAGTTGAGAACTCTTGTATGTACTTTTGTATATACTTATTATATACTTATATGTGTATGTACTTTGTGGGCTCTGGAGATAAGCCATAGGACTTGTCTGCTTCCGCTTAAGGACTTGTTTTCTGTTTTCTGTTCAACTGCCTCTTGTAGGAGAGTAGGGTCTGCTATCCTATGGTCACCCCAAATTTTTGCTTTTTGCTTCACTGGTTTATGACTTAATGTGGCTGTGGGCCTGCTAATCAGACCCACAGCCTGCTGTTCTCTCTCTAAATTGTTACCCATGTACTTTAGGTGCATAACGAAATTGGAACTGGTTCACCTTATTGGCCCCTGTAACAGTGTACCCAGGTACCCAGGGCATAGGTGCTTCCAAGGCCTGCCAGGGGCTGCAGCATGTATTGTGCCACCCCTGGCCTGGCCTCCATATTTGAAACAACTGGCTGATCACTCAGCTGGGGTAAGTCGGTGTAACCACCCCTTACTTAGGTGTAGTATGCCTATACCTAACCTAAAATGGACACATATGTTCCTATCAGTCACTCCTATGGAAGGCCTCATCAATCCTGGAGGCAGAGTGCTTGGAAATATGTGAGATGGTGCTCTGGCATGAGCTGAGCCTGTCTGCAGCTTTCGGAACCATGTCCTTTAGCTGTTCCATGATATTGCCATACCATATACTCTTAAGTGCATTATAATCCTCGCGGTTAAATGCTATCTTGGGTTTGGCTTTATCAAAACATGTCGAGTAAGGTGTCATACGAATTGGAATACTACCCCCTCGCCAGTTCTGGCGACGGGGGTAGCATTCCACCCTTCTAGAGGGACACGACATGTACCTAGCCTGAACCCCGGTTAAAGTTAAACAGAGCCTTAGCATCACAAAATGGATGCTGCCACCACAGACACAAGTCTGACCTCCTGCTGCTGGGAGTCCTCCCAGCGAGGGCAGCTTGGACAAAGGGTTTCCTGCCTGGGGAGGTGCTAGCACCACTCCAGACAGGATTTTGTGTATTGGGTAGGACAGGGCTGAATAGAATCAGACATGCCTGGGGCACACAAGGTGTCCCTGTGCATAGGCCAGTTCAAACCGGTGCTGGGGCTTTCCAGCCCCAGTTCTGGCGCGAAACTGTACAAAGGAAAGGGGGTGTAACCACCCCCCTTCCTGGTTCCACCCAGAGGAGGGACCTAGTAGGTGATCCGGCCCCCCAGATTCGAATAAGAGTGGGAGCTGTGTCCTGAGACTGCAGATCATCCTGAATCAACTTGAAATACAGAAGAAGACTGGATTTCGACATTCTGCTGCACAGAAGACGGAAGAGAATCTCCCTTGTGGCCAAGGAGTGACCACCCTGTGAACACAGGCACCAACCAGCAACTCGGCATCTGCTTTGCCGCCGCCTCCCGCCGGAGCCTGAGCCCAGAGCCTGACAAGACCCAGACTCCCAGACTTCGCACAGCCCGATCCACAGTCCCTGCAAAGAAGGGACCCGTGGAGGCACCGAGAGATGTGGGACCGGACCTCTTGGAAGACCCCCGAAACACTGACTGCGCAGCATCAGAGGCACCCTTGATGCTGTGCTTTGGGGTTTGAGAAGCCCCAACCTCGAGCAGCCCTTGCACCGAAGATCAGCCCCCCAGCATCTCCATGATCTGCGTGGGGCCCTTTTGCATTGTGCCACTCGACGCGCCTAACTGTCCACTTGCCACGCGGCTAGTGGCCATCTTGGCAACGAAACCTACAACTTTCACTGCAGGTCTGGTTGCTCCAGACTTGCCCTTGCTCCTGTAAAAAGGAGCCCCTGCTCTGACCTTGCTGGTCCGAGTAACAAGCCTTTTTTGATTCCTGCGTGGCTTGCATTAGCCAAGGCCTGTTTGCTTTAATCAAGTTGCCAACACCACCAACAGCGAGAAGCCTGCGTGGGACAGCTCGTGACCAACTCCTGGACGTCTTCGACCCTTCGTGTCCACGTGGCTGCAGAGAGAAGCTACACCTCGACGCCTGTTTGCACCCAACATCGCCTGGTTCCACTCTGGTTCCACGGTAGTCACTGGCTAGTGACTTTGAACATTGTCCCCTCTGCTTTCAGGTCTTCACCTCTTCAGATCCACCCTTGGATCCACCGGAACTCTTCACATCAAGCCGCCTGCAGCATCTTCAGCTCCAAGCACCATCGACCTGCGTGACGAAACCCGACACTACTTCGACCCTATGCACCCGCTTCCTGTGGGTGAGGTAACTCAGCTCCGCCGGTGTTCCCACACTGGTACACACCTCTAGTGTCTGTGTCTGAAGTTTCATCCTTCTAGGTCACTCGGAAGGTTCCTTTCTAACTAACTTTGTACTTTTTACGCACCATAGACTTTGCATTGGTGAGTGCGTGCACTTTAAACACTGCACCCGAGTCCCGCGGGCCTTTCCCGACTTCTTCACTGTTAGACCCGAACAGCTCCAGCGATTCCCCAGGCCCTAGGCCTCTTCACTTTCCCCATAGTGGTTCTTATACCACTATTTTAGTATATGGTTTAGGTGGCCCCTAGGGATCATCCAAAATTGTGCAACTTTTGTATATTTTAACTGTGTTTTGTTTTAACGCATTTGCTTCTGTGCTCATAAAGAGTATCAGGGATATTTGTAGTAATAAATCCATATATATTTTCAATATATATCTGTGTGGTGTCCTTTCATTTGGTATTCAAGGGATTGTGTAGGGTAAAACAGCTTGCTTCACATGCCTTTACAGAGTTTAGCCTAAGACTGCTTAGTCCATGCTACCCCTAGGATAGCTTGTCTATAAGGTTGACTTTACAACCTGCACCATAAGGGTTGCTTGGCATGGTACAAGGTGATCACTAGAACTAGTGAGCATCATATACCAGGCCAACTTCTCACATTGGTGAGCAGCGGATTGGGATTTGAGCTTGCTGTTGTTTTACCATTACAATCTTTGAAAATATCATTTGAAAGATCATACAGGTACCTGATAGGTACACTAAAACAAGACTAGATATACTTAAGTTCTACTGAGCTTAGTTGTTGTAGAGGATAGGGAGTAGCACACCCTGACTACAACTACTAGATAGGTTTTGTAGGAAAACACCAGTGTAGGTAGATTGCAACACATCCACCACACTAGAGCAATGTCTGGAGCAGAGGGATCCACTGGACCCATCTCTGTTGAGAGTGACCCTCCAAGGGCACCATCCAAATGTGCTACCTTTCCATTTAAGGAACTGAGGCAACTGTGTTCCATGAGAGGAATCAAAACAGGTCCTTCTCCTACAGCAGGACACCTCAGAGAGCTGTTAGACCAGTCTGAAGCTCTAAGGAACTCCAAACCAGGCCCCTCAGGGACTGGAGATGGAGGATCTCCCACTGAAGATGATAACCCTGATACCCCTGCCCCTGTCGTCCAGATAGATGAGGAAAACCAGACCACTGGGAATACTCAGCCTGAGGAAGAAGAAGAGGGGGAGGAGGTTGAAGAAAGTGAGTCTGATGATGATAGAGATAGCCAGGTGTTAGTCAGTAGGCTTAACCAGGCTAACCTAAGCTTATTTGGGACTGAAGGTGGGTCCAACCCATTCAGACCCCCAAATGGACTTAACCAGGAGCATAGGAGGAGGAGGAATCACTCAGGTGAATCCAATACTTCCCATGTTTCTAAAGGTTCTCATGGCAACTCCAGAAGGGAGTTGACTAGCCCTCAGAGAAGGGAACATGAGGCCAAAATGAGAGAGGCTGAACTTAGGATCCAGAGACAAGAATTAGAAGTTGCCCTGGCCAAAGAGAAACTTGCTAGAGCAAGGCAGCCTAGAGAGAGTGGATCAGATTCCACTGGTGGCAGCACTATCCCTAAGGATAAAGACAGGTCCTATGACAATAGAAACCTGAGTAAGATTGTGCCCCCCTACAAAGTTGGGGATGATATCCACAAGTGGATGACTGCACTTGAGAGAGCTTGCAAAGTACAGCAGGTCCCTCAGGAGCAGTGGGCAGCAATCTTGTGGCTCTCCTTTGAAGGTAGAGGCCGAGACAGACTCCTCACAGTTAGTGATGGGGATTCTAGAAACTACCTGGTCCTGAAGAGTGCTCTGATTGATGGGTTAGGCTTAACCACTGAACAGTACAGGTTAATGTTCAGAGACACCAAGAAGACACAGACTCAGGACTGGTCTGAATTTGTTGAATGTGCCACTAAGGCTCTGGAGGGCTGGTTGCTGGGAAGTAAGGTTACAGACTATGAATGATTGTACAATTTGCTTATGAGAGAACAGATTTTAAATAACTGTCAGAACCAGCAGTTGCATCAACATTTGGTTGACTCAGATCTAACCTCTCCCCAAGAATTGGGAAAGAGGGCAGACAAATGGGTTAGAACCAGAGTTAAGCAAAAGAACCAGAACCAGAACCAGGGTGGTGACCAAATGAAAACAGACCAGAAGTGTGGGGAGCAGAAAGCTAAAGACCAGAAGTCTTCAACAGGGCCCCAAACTAATACTAAGGGTGGGTCCCAAACTTCCAAGATGAAGAAGAAAGAAGGTCAAAGAAAACCCTGGTGTAGCTTTTGCAAAAACACCACTCACTGGACAAGTGATTGTAAAAAGGGTGGAACCACCAACACTGTAGCCCCTAAGGCACCTGCACCCACTAGTACAGCTGGCAGTGTTGGACCACAGACTAAGGGGGTAGTGGGTATCACCTTGGGAACTGATGGAGATTCTGACCTAGTCAGAGTCCCCACACAGGCTGTTCTGATCTGTGATGGGGAGATTGATTTCTCCCCTACTGTCAGTCTCAATAATTTGGGCAAGTACAGACAGACACCTTTAATTAATGAGAAAGTGGCTCAAGCATACAGAGACACATGTGCCAGTGTCACTATGGTGACGCCTAGCTTTGTGGACCCTGGACAATACATACCAGGTGATAATTACCTGGTGACCAATGCCAGCAATGTCACTACTACACATAGTGTGGCAATTGTTAACTTTTCCTGGGGAGGGGTAACTGGCCTAAAAAGAGTTGTGGTTAGTGCTGATCTCCCAGTAGAATGTTTGTTGGGCAATGACCTGGAGAGCTCTCTATGGTCAGAAGTTGAGTACAGGACTCATGCAGAGGTGTTAGGGATATCATCACATGTCCTTGCTGTGACCAGGTAACAGGCCAAAAAGTGCCTCTCTGAACCTCAGGTCTTGGATCCTGGAACAATGGACCAAGTACCTTCCAAGACAAGGAACAGGAGGGCAAAGGCTGTGCCTTCCCAAATGCCTACAAGTGAGGATCAGCCTTCACAGGAAGATGATTCTGAGACCCATGAAGGAACTGTCCCTATAGAGCTTGAACCTGATCAGGTTGAGTTTCTGGGGACAGGGGGACCTTCTAGGGCAGACTTGGGGCAGGCTCAGTTATCCTGTCCTTCTCTTGAACCCCTCAGACAGCAGGCTGCTGCTGAGGCTGCTGGGAATGCTCAAGGTACCCATAAGGTTTATTGGGATGATGGGCTCCTTTATTCAGAGGGTAGAGACCCCAAGCCTGGTACAACCAGGAGGTTGGTCATACCTCTGCAATTTAGGGGCTTCCTTCTTACCTTGGCACACGATATTCCCTTAGCAGGACACCTAGGCCAGAACAAAACATGGGACAGACTTGTCTGTCACTTTCACTGGCCTCACATGTCAGAAGATACAAAGGAGTTTTGTCGCTCCTGTGTAACCTGCCAAGCAAGTGGCAAAGCAGGTGGTTCCACAAAGGCCCCCCTTATACCATTACCTGTGGTGGGGGTGCCCTTTGAAAGAGTGGGGATTGACATTGTTGGACCAATGGATCCCCCTACAGCATCTGGGCACAGATTCATACTGCTGGTGGTGGACCATGCCACCAGGTACCCAGAGGCAATTCCACTTAGGACCACAACAGCTCCTGTTGTGGCCAGGGCCTTACTTGGAGTTTTCTCCAGAGTGGGGTTTCCTAAGGAGGTAGTATCCGATAGAGGTGCCAACTTCATGTCAGGATACTTGACAGCTATGTGGAAGGAATGTGGTGTTAACTATAAGTTCACCACTCCCTATCATCCACAATGCAATGGGCTTGTTGAGAGATTCAACAAGACCCTAAAGGGCATGATCAAAGGATTACCTGAGAAGCTCAGGCGAAGATGGGATATCCTTCTGCCCTGCCTTCTGTTTGCTTACAGAGAGGTCCCACAAAAAGGAGTTGGCTTCAGCCCCTTTGAATTGTTGTTTGGGCATCCTGTAAGAGGACCCCTATGTCTGGTGAGGGAAGGATGGGAGTTACCTCTCAAAAAGCCCAAGCAAGACATAGTGGACTATGTACTTGGTCTCCGCTCCAGGATGGCTGAGTATATGGAGAAGGCATCCAAAAACCTTGAGGCTAGCCAGGCCTTACAGAAAGCTTGGCATGACCAAAAGGCTGTCCTGACTGAGTACCAGTCTGGACAGAAGGTATGGGTGTTGGAGCCAGTGGCCCCAGCAGCACTCCAAGACAGATGGTCTGGACCCCATACAATCATTGAGAAAAAGGGAGAGGTTACCTACTTGGTGGACCTAGGAACTCCCAGGAGCCCCCACAGGGTGCTCCATGTTAACAGGCTGAAAGCATATGTTGACAGGGCAGACATGGGCTTGCTCATGGCTACAGATGAGGGGCAGGAGGAAGAGAGTGACCCTCTCCCAGACCTGCTGACTCAGAACCCTGAAGATGGCTCAGTTGATGGTGTGGCCTTAGATGGCAGCCTCACTGAACATCAGCAACATGACTGTAGACAGGTTTTGCAGTCATATCGACATATGTTCTCCCTAACACCCAGTCAGACTAACTGGTGTACCCATGTGGTGGACACTGGTGATAGTCTTCCTGTAAAGAACAAAATTTACAGGCAGCCTGACCATGTCAGAGACTGTATCAAGGCTGAGGTACAAAAGATGCTGGAGTTAGGTGTCATTGAGCCTTCAGAGAGCCCCTGGGCTAGCCCAGTGGTTCTGGTCCCCAAACCTCACACCAAAGATGGAAAGAGAGAGATGAGGTTCTGTGTGGACTACAGAGGACTCAATGCTGTCACCAGGACAGATGCACACCCAATTCCAAGGGCAGATGAGCTCATAGACAAATTGGCTTCTGCCAAGTTTTTGAGCACATTTGACTTGACAGCTGGCTACTGGCAAATCAGGTTAGCTGAGGAGTCTAAAGCCAAGACAGCATTTTCGACCCCCGGTGGGCATTACCAGTTTGTGGTGATGCCCTTTGGTTTGAAAAATGCACCTGCCACCTTCCAAAGGTTGGTGAATCAAGTCCTTACTGGGTTGGATGACTTTTGTGCAGCATATCTGGATGATATTGCTGTCTTTAGCTCCATCTGGGAGGATCACCTGGTCCACCTGAAGGAAGTGCTAGAGGCTCTGCAAAAGGCAGGCCTCACTATCAAGGCAACCAAGTGCCAGATAGGGCAGAGTAAGGTTGTGTACTTGGGCCACCTTGTGGGTGGAGGCCAAGTTCAACCACTGGAGAGTAAGATTCAGACCATAAAGGACTGGACTCCTCCAACTACCCAGACTCAGGTCAGAGCTTTCTTGGGCCTGACTGGGTACTACAGGAAGTTTGTTAAGAACTATGGGTCCATTGTGACTCCTCTTAATGATCTGACATCCAAGAAGATGCCCAAAAAGGTTCAGTGGACAGAATACTGTCAAAAGGCATTTGATGACCTGAAGAAGGCCATGTGCTCTGCACCTATCCTGAAGAGTCCTGACTACTCCAGAGAGTTTATTGTCCAAACAGATGCTTCTGAGTTGGGAGTGGGAGCTGTGCTTTCACAACTTAATGTAGATGGTCAAGACCAGCCCATTGCTTTCATTAGCAGAAGGCTGACCCCCAGAGAGAAACGTTGGTCAGCCATTGAGAGGGAGGCCTTTGCTGTGGTGTGGGCCCTGAAGAAGTTGAGACCATATTTGTTTGGCACTCACTTCAAGATTCAGACCGACCATAAGCCCCTCTTATGGCTTAATCAGATGAAGGGTGAAAACCCCAAACTGCTCAGGTGGTCCATTTCCCTACAGGGGATGGACTTTACAGTGGAGCACCGCCCAGGGACTGACCATGGTAATGCAGATGGTCTCTCCAGGTACTTCCACTTAGAACATGAAGACACAACTGGTCAAGGTTAGTCTAATGTCCCTGCGTTTGGGGGGGGGGGGGGGGGGTTGTGTAGGAGAGTAGGGTCTGCTATCCTATGGTCACCCCAAATTTTTGCTTTTTGCTTCACTGGTTTATGACTTAATGTGGCTGTGGGCCTGCTAATCAGACCCACAGCCTGCTGTTCTCTCTCTAAATTGTTACCCATGTACTTTAGGTGCATAACGAAATTGGAACTGGTTCACCTTATTGGCCCCTGTAACAGTGTACCCAGGTACCCAGGGCATAGGTGCTTCCAAGGCCTGCCAGGGGCTGCAGCATGTATTGTGCCACCCCTGGCCTGGCATCCATATTTGACACAACTGGCTGATCACTCAGCTGGGGTAAGTCGGTGTAACCACCCCTTACTTAGGTGTAGTATGCCTATACCTAACCTAAAATGGACACATATGTTCCTATCAGTCACTCCTATGGAAGGCCTCATCAATCCTGGAGGCAGAGTGCTTGGAAATATGTGAGATGGTGCTCTGGCATGAGCTGAGCCTGTCTGCAGCTTTCGGAACCATGTCCTTTAGCTGTTCCATGATATTGCCATACCATATACTCTTAAGTGCAGTATAATCCTCGCGGTTAAATGCTATCTTGGGTTTGGCTTTATCAAAACATGTCGAGTAAGGTGTCATACGAATTGGAATACTACCCCCTCGCCAGTTCTGGCGACGGGGGTAGCATTCCACCCTTCTAGAGGGACACGACATGTACCTAGCCTGAACCCCGGTTAAAGTTAAACAGAGCCTTAGCATCACAAAATGGATGCTGCCACCACAGACACAAGTCTGACCTCCTGCTACTGGGAGTCCTTCCAGCGAGGGCAGCTTGGACAAAGGGTTTCCTGCCTGGGGAGGTGCTAGCACCACTCCAGACAGGATTTTGTGTATTGGGTAGGACAGGGCTGAATAGAATCAGACATGCCTGGGGCACACAAGGTGTCCCTGTGCATAGGCCAGTTCAAACCGGTGCTGGGGCTTTCCAGCCCCAGTCCTGGCGCGAAACTGGACAAAGGAAAGGGGGTGTAACCACCCCCCTTCCTGGTTCCACCCAGAGGAGGGACCTAGTAGGTGATCCGGCCCCCCAGATTCGAATAAGAGTGGGAGCTGTGTCCTGAGACTGCAGATCATCCTGAATCAACTTGAAATACAGAAGAAGACTGGACTTCGACATTCTGCTGCACAGAAGACGGAAGAGAATCTCCCTTGTGGCCAAGGAGTGACCACCCTGTGAACACAGGCACCAACCAGCAACTCGGCGTCTGCTTTGCCGCCGGCTCCCGCCGGAGCCCGAGACCAGAGCCTGACAAGACCCAGACTCCCAGACTTCTCATAGCCCGATCCACAGTCCCTGCAAAGAAGGGACCCGTGGAGGCACCGAGAGACGTGGGACCGGACCTCTTGGAAGACCCCCGAAACGCTGACTGCGCAGCATCAGAGGCACCCTCGATGCTGTGCTTTGGGGTTTGAGAAGCCGTAACCTCGAGCAGCCCTTGCACCGAACATCAGCCCCCCAGCATCTCCACGATCTGTGTGGGGCCCTTTTGTATCGTGCCACTCGACGTGCCTAACCGTCCACTTGCCACGCGGCTAGTGGCCATCTTGGCGACGAAACCTACAACTTTCACTGCAGGTCTGGTTGCTCCAGACTTGCCCTTGCTCCTGTAAAAAGGAGCCCCTGCTCTGACCTTGCTGGTCCGAGTAACAAGCCTTTTTTGATTCCTGCATGGCTTGCATTAGCCAAGGCCTGTTTGCTTCAATCAAGTTGCCGACACCGCCAACTGCGAGAAGCCTGCGTGGGACAGCTCGTGACCATCTCCTGGACGTCTTCGACCCCTCGTGTCCACGTGGCTGCAGAGAGAAGCTACACCTCGACGCCTGTTTGCACCCAACATCGCCTGGTTCCACTCTGGTTCCACGGTAGTCACTGGCTAGTGACTTTGAACATTGTCCCACCTGCTTTCAGGTCTTCACCTCTTCAGATCCACCCTTGGATCCACCGGAACTCTTCACATCGAGCCGCCTGCAGCATCTTCAGCTCCAAGCACCATCGACCTGCGTGACGAAACCCGACACTACTTCGACCCTATGCACCCGCTTCCTGTGGGTGAGGTAACTCAGCTCCGCCGGTGTTCCCACACTGGTACACACCTCTAGTGTCTGTGTCTGAAGTTTCATCCTTCTAGGTCAACTGGAAGGTTCCTTTCTAACTAACTTTGTACTTTTTACGCACCATAGACTTTGCATTGGTGAGTGTGTGCACTTTAAACACTGCACCCGAGTCCCGCGGGCCTTTCCCGACTTCTTCACTGTTAGTTCCGAACAGCTCCAGTGATTCCCCAGGCCCTAGGCCTCTTCACTTTCCCCATAGTGGTTCTTATACCACTATTTTAGTATATGGTTTAGGTGGCCCCTAGGGCTCATCCAAAATTGTGCAACTTTTGTATATTTTAACTGTGTTTTGTTTTAACGCATTTGCTTCTGTGCTCATAAAGAGTATAAGGGATATTTGTAGTAATAAATCCATATATATTTTCAATATATATCTGTGTGGTGTCCTTTCATTTGGTATTCAAGGGATTGTGTATGGTAAAACAGCTTGCTTAACATGTCTTTACAGAGTTTAGCCTAAGACTGCTTAGTCCATGCTACCCCTAGGATAGCTTGTCTATAAGGTTGACTTTACAACCTGCACCATAAGGGTTGCTTGGCATGGTACAAGGTGATCACTAGAACTAGTGAGCATCATATACCAGGCCAACTTCTCCCACCTCTATTTAACTGTCTTGATAGAAAACGACCAGCAGAAGTCAGTAAAATACCAAAATTGCTTTCTGCTGATGGACTTTCTATTTTTATTTTTCTGGCAACTGCCTCTATTTAACTTTCTTGATAGAAAATGACGACCAGAGTTCAGTAAAATACCAGAATCACTTTAGCATTCTCTAAATTCCAGTCCATAGAAATTGTCTTACACGAGCACCCGTAGGCAAAAATATTTTTTTCTATTCTTGTATTTTCAGTGATATGACCACCGTAGGCACTGATTTTATATTAAAAACATAGCTTTGGACTATACCATTTCCTGCTAAAAGGCAATATTTCTCTCCATGTGTTCCCATGCCTGGTGTGTTACGCAGTTTGGTGCTTACTTTCCCTCTGTGTTAAAGAACAGTAGATTTTTCAGCGCCCAGGCTAATGTGCTGCATAGCTAAATACATATAAGGTCCCAAAGGCGAGACCGATTGAATTACAAATGCTTGTTTAAGGGCAGGAAGTGGTCCCTGGGACCACTGCCTACACTTAAAAAATATTTTCCCCTGCATTCACAAAGGGGAGGGGGTCCCCTGAAGACCCCTTTCCGTTTGTATGTGCTTTACCACCCTTCTGAGAAGGGTGGTAAAATGCGACTGTTTTGCGACTGCAATTGTGGTCGCAAAAGAGTCATACATACCTGGCAAACTCGCTATAAGGAAGGGACGCCCCCTGAATGCCCCTTCCTAATAGCAACTCGCTATTCCTATTTTGCAAGTCGCAAATAATTTGCCACTCAAAAAATAGGAATACTACATGGCTAACCCGTTTTTTTGACGTGGCTAAGGGGTCTGAAACCCCTCTGGGACCCTAAAAAACAATCTTACATCTTGCCCTAAAACTGTAGAGCCTTTCACAGGACCCTCTCATGATTCATGTATTCCTTAAATTGGACCAGTATAGTCCAAGGCTATTTCCCATTCATAGGTAGTGTTCCAAGGAGTATCCTATGCACTCTGATAATTGACAAGTCTAACACAGGTTCATTGAGCATATAAGACTGCCTTCGTCATTTCTGAGGCCATTTTTCACTTCCCGGGAATTCCAACTAAGCGCAAGTTAGACCTGCAAGAGTCATGCTCCAGATCTTCCAGCTTCATATTTACACTTTTTGCTTCTTTCTCTATTGTTTGAATCAATTTAGTCTGAACAGAGATCATATCCAACAGAGCTGTCACCCTTTGCAATACTTCTAATTGACAGCCACTCAGATTTGAGATTCTGGTTTCTAATAAATCTCGCTTCTAGTTTGCTAACAAGATTCGCTTGGGCTATTTTCATCTCTTGAACTTCTTTCAGCATCAGCTGAATCAGGGCAAACATTTACTCCCGCTCTCCCCAATTCTTTCAGATCTACCATTTATTGACAATCTGAGGAGGCTAGTATCGTCTGTACCAGGTCCTCTGGTCCATTTACTAGGTATGTCCCAGCTAGCTCTTGGTGGATGGATAGGATTATGTATCAGAGTCCCGATCACTGCTCCGACTCTCCTCATCCTTAACAACTGTTTGATGCTTGGCCAGCTGAAATTATGGGACCATTCCCTTTTTCTCTTGATCCAATTTAGCCTTCTCTATATGGATCTGCTGGGAGGGCTGTGACTCTTTTCACACCCCACACTTTTCCAGCTGCTTGAAAAATCAGGGATTGACCGCCCCACTCAGGGTGACTTCCTGTGATGCCTTGGGGCTGACCTTTGGGTAGGATGGTTGTGAGCTAATGTGGGCATTGTACTTTGCTGGGCTCTCCTTCCCTACCAGCTCTTGATCTTTAGCCTGCTGTCTGGAGTTTTCAGACTTGTCTTTGTATCTTTAAAGCCTAATGCCTAAGGCAAGGATTTCTTTGATAGCATCTGCTCCCTTTTCACAGTGGAGGGCTGCCCTAGTGTGATCACTATTTCCCCCTCTTTCCAATTGACTGCGCTATAATCGCTGACCAGTTTCAGCCCTCCGTCGATCATCTCTTTGAGTTTGCTATAATCGCTGACCACTATGGCCTTCAAATCCTTAGGGTGGTTTAGCTCAAGATTCCAATAGAGAGTAAAGGCTTATTTGCCTCTCTGATTTAGCACCAGCAAATGCAGACTTTACTCTTTAGAAAGAGTGCTGACTTGACTTGGAGAAGTGTGGCTCAATGGTTGGAGCAAAAGACCATGATGCAGAGGTCTGGCCTGGGACCAGGGTTCAATTCCCGTCTCTGCTGGTCTTGGGCTCAATTTCCTCGGACCTGATAATTTCCGCCTCGGTGCCTATTCTAATCATGGGTCCCACTCTGCAACTCTGGGCCACAGCTTGCTTAATCTCCACAACGGCCCCAACAGCGCTGGGATGCCTGGCTTCACCTTGGGAGTGCCCAGGAATGGACATTTCACAGGGAAAAAGCCAGGTAGGGTTCCACAGCGGTATGCGTTACAGCGCCAGGACACCCCAGATGGGGTATTAGTGCGCTTTACAAGTACAAATACATTTACATAAGGCTTTATTTTCTTCATTGAGGGCTTACTCTTTAACACATCTCATGCCCGTCTGCTCCAAATATAAAAAAAAATAGACAGATCCACTTGGTTTGTTTAGCACCTGATCCAGTGCCTGATCTCATTATCACAACCTGTTGCCACCTGCCTACTCCTGTTCGTGCCATAGCACAGGGCACCCAAAAACTTCTTTTTGAGGAAGAGTAATGGCACATATTAGCCTATATTAGCCAATCATAGAATGCTCACTGAGATAAGCACCAGGGAATCCAAATCCACCAGGGAGCCCCAGTGAGGGAGCTCCCCTTGAAATCTTATCCCATTCATTTTTTTTAGGGGGGAACAGGTGCACGAGCCAAGCAAAGTGTACGCACAACAACAGTCTCAGCAGATCCCTGAAGAAAGTCTGATCCTCTTAATAAGAAAAATAAGAAATGCGAGCTTTATGAAGCAATTGTGAAAGAAAAAAATAAGAGTTTCTTACTTTTGTTCGGTGAGCATAAGCGAGCACAAATTTACAGAGTGCCTATCGAGAGGCAGGGAATAATTCTCCTTCAGTGGATCTCCTTTCCTCATACAACCCATTGCCATTTCTCTCTCCTCCCACGAGATGTCAATCCTGTTGACTACAGTTGACGATGGCCATGCTCTGGCTACCCCACTCATCACGTCTTCCACACCCACTCCAGGGGAAGCTAGAAATGGCCTGCTCACTCACAAGTACCATCTCTTGTATTTCACTACCCTTCTTTCCTACACATCAATCCAATATACCAGTTTAAGGCTAAACTGCAGGCACAGATCCCCTTGCAGCCTGCTGCAGTCACACCATGGGAAAGTGTTTGAACTTCGAAGTTGCCATGACAAGCTCCTTCTCAGGTGCACAGCTTGTCATGATTTCTTCTCCAGTCATTCCATGTTGTGCTAATTTCAGTTTTAAATTCCTCACCTTCAGTGCAGTGTTATCCTCAATGTGAATCCAAAATATAGAGTATGGTGTCCTTTTAAATGTTACATTCATCAGGAGTTTTGACTTCCTTTCTAGTATTGTGTCCATTCTAAGACCTTACTTCCAGTATTGGTTCCATTTCTGAACATGTCTTATGACATAAAGTGCCTACTTCTTAAAACAGTATCTGAAGAACAGTGTCCCACAATGTAGGTCATATCTAAAGTGGGCAGTTCAAGAATCGTTGTATGACGCAATGTGTCCATGTTTGAGCCCTCATCCAGAGCATTGTGTTGATCCTAAAGACATTGCCTCTAGAATTGTGCATTGTTTCTGAAGCCCACATTGTTTATTGTGCCTCTTCTATAGCATCAAACTCTGTGTGCTGCATATAGTATTTAGTGCGAAATAATGGTGGGTTGCTGGAAGTATGGTTTCTATTTCCTTTCTAAATATATTTTATCATTTTGTTACCTATATTGAGTATATGCCCCATAAAACATTATTAGAATAAGTTATCTTGTTAGAAGGTAAATAAAGATTTCTAAAATAGGCAAGCAACTGAATGAAAGTAAACAGAGCTGCAGCACTCATTGTGGCACCCATTAAAGTTGCACTTTAAAGGCAGTCTCAGGCATTAGCAACTGCGGTCTGTGGTGCACTTTTTAACTGCCATTTCAACCTGGCAATATTAACCTTTCGCCATGCCTAATCCTTCATTTTTAATACTTATACGTCATCACTAAGGTAGTCCCTAAAGGCTACTAGGACAGTTTGCATGGCATTTAAAACGTAGGACTTGTGTACTTGAGTTATACATGTCCTGACAGTCAGTTTTCACTGTAGCAATGCTATCTCTCCCACTGGGTTACCTTATTAGATTTAATAAGTTATAACTTCAGTTTGTGAACAGATACAGAAATGCTTCTTCCACTCATTTGAATTGTAATTTACAATCCTCTTTAATGGTAACTTTTGTTATTTTATTTTACAGAGTTTTATACAGTGCAAACTTGACCCGAATTGGGTATCAGAGCGCTTTACATATCACCAGTTGCATTACATGAGGACACATTCATTTTTTTGTTAGGCACGGGGAGATTAGCACCCACATGCATCATTGTTCTTTTTTGCGATTCTTTATTTGCGAAAAATGCGAATCGCAAATAAAGAATCGCAAAATGGAATGCATCATAAAATTCGCATTTTTTTAGCGATTCGGTAAAATTCGCAATTTTATCCGAATCGCATAAATATGCGAATTCTGTAATTGCGAATTCGCATTTTGCGAATTCGCAATTAGCGAATACGCATAATCATGCATTGCTTGAAAGACACACCCAGGAAGCCAGGAGACTAATTACAGACACCTGCAGGGCAGTTCAAACTGCAGGAGTGGCTTTTGGCAGTTGGAGCTCAGACTGCAGTTGCTGGAGGAGTGTTTTTTGTTTGCTGCTTCAAGTGAAATGGCTACAGAAAGTTCTAGAGAAGACCAGCAACCTAGGAAAAGAAAAATCAAGTTTAGTGACCAGGAGCTTGAGATTTTAATAGAAGAGGTAACTTTGAGGCATGAGCAGCTTTTTGGAAAGGATTCCCTTAAAGTTCCTGAGGCAGTGAAGAGAAGGCTTTGGCTGGCAATTCAAGGCAAAGTTAATGCTGTGGGTGTTGCCCACCGTGACATTACCAATCTCCAGAAACGCTGGTATGATTTACGCAGTCGTGCTAAAGAGAAAATTGCGACAAGGATGAAATCTGCTAAAAAAACTGGTGGAGGCTCCCCCATGGATAGGCCTAACACCCCTCTGGAGGACATGGTAGAGGGAACCCTTGTTACTGAAGCTGTCATTGGAGTGATAGCAATAGACACCTCAGAGCATGCTGCCACATCACAAGGTATGGTTTTTAAATAATCTTTCACTTATTTTTATGTTGGTAATGTTGCACATGGCCCTTTTTTTAATCTTTCTCAATAAACTTTCAATTCTATCATTATTCAGAAATGTACATTAGCAAACAGTGGAAATAGGGTCATCTCAATGCATTGTAGCAATGCATTGTGGGAAATGTAGTTTTCCTCAACTTTTTCAGAAATAGTACTGAGAACAAATTGATCACCAATTTTACCAGAAATGAAATAAAAAAAGCAATGTGACTTTGCAAGCATAAAGCATGTTTATTTCAAATGCAGTGTAGGGTCTGACAGTGCACTCACACATTGAAAGTGATGCAAACCAATTTAAATTATTTTTTTTATTTTTTTTAGAACATAAAAAGGAAAGTCAAGCATTTGAAGTTGAAAACACATTAAACATAGAGATGGAAATCCCAGCAGAAAGTAATTTGTTATCCTCTCCAACTGTTAGTGGTAAAAAAAAAAAAAAAAGAGTGCAGCAAATTCAAGACTCAGACATTGAAGATGAACAAATTGCACAAATTAATGAACAGATGACTCCTCAAAATAGTGCCCCTCAAGCAGCTAAACTTAGTCGTCGCTCCAGAATCCAACAGTTTTACAGGCGAAGGTCCCATCCTGCAAACCAAAGGACAAATTCACAAGATGAAAACAATGCCAGTGTGGTTGAAAAGAAGCTGGTCAAAATTCAAAGACTCCAAGGAAAAGACATGCGGATAATGAAGGGCATTCTGTTTGGAATTAGGAAAGACATTAGTGCCATGAGTAGCAGTGTAATTGAATTTTCAAAAGTTTTTGAAAATGCACACTTGTCCACAAATATCAAACTTGAGCGCATGGCAGCAGCAATTGAAACCATGTCTGAGGCAATACAGGCTCAAAACATTGCCCATTGCAATAGACACTTAAGACTAATGTCTAGTATGCACACTTACACAAGTGCTTTACATCGCTTAACCAATACTAATGGACAAATTTTGAAACAAACTATGTGCATGCAGAGAGAGTTAAGTCAGTGTTGCAAACAACTCACAATGGGTTTGATGGAAAAAAGACAAGCTGATGATCTCAAGGAACATGATCTTAGTATGCTGCAGTCATTGAAAGATGACACAATTGATACTACTGCAAAAAGTATTGCTTATGAATTACCCAAAAAAGTTGGTGAACGACGTAGCTCAAGACATCTAGACCAAAAACCTAGCACATCAAAGGGTGTTGGTAATTTAAAAAATAAAGCTTTAGGTGTGCGTGGAAGAAAGTAACTCTTATAAATAGTAAATGCCTATGATCAGGATGATAAACCACATGTGGACTTTTTGTGTTACAAAAACTATTGACTAAATTCTCCATTTAAATCAAGTAAACATGCATTAATGTTTCCTGAGTTGCAGCAGATCTGCTTTCAAGTTGGAAAATAAAAAAAAATGCTTTTGCACAATAGTGTCATGGCTCTTACCTAAGTCAAAAGTAATGTTCTGTAATTTCCTCTCTTCTTCTTCTTCCTTCTGCGGCATCTGGACCATGAAGTCTTGCATGGGGTTGTTGTGGCTGATTGTCCATGTTAGGTAGAATGTCATCTGAGTCAAGTTCTAGGCCTCTCCTAGTTGCAATGTTATGCAGCATGGCACATGCAGCAACTATTTTGCAGCACACCTCTGGCCTATATTGCAGTGCACCACCAGTCTTATGCAGGATGCGAAACCTAGACTTCATGACTCCAAAAGTCCTTTCTATCACATTGCGGGTTGATATGTGGGCATGGTTGTAATGCTGTTCTTTGCGGGTTGAGGGTGTAAGATATGGTGTGAGTATATATGACCTCACAGCATAAGCACTATCACCTATGGGGAGGGAACATAGTAGACATGTAATTAAAATATCAAGCAAGTACAAGGAAAAAATTGTGATCAAAGGTATATTTAACCATATTTACCAAGCAATTAACCATCTCCAAATTCACCAGAAAGCAGACGAGCATGGATGGCACTATGTTTAAAAATGTAGGAGTCATGGGCACTCCCAGGGTAACTTGCAACTACATCTGTTATGATTGTTTTAGCATTACAGATTACTTGTATGTTTAATGAATGGTAGTGTTTTCTATTTCTAAATATATACTCATTCACAGATGGGGGACAAATAGGTACATGTGTGCCATCTACACAACCTATTACATGAGGAAAATTAGCAAGGTTGTAGAAATCTAACTTAGTTTCCAACAGATCTTTCTGTGTGTTTGGAAAAAAAATATGATGCCTTATCCTCAGCAGCATTGCATTGAGGAAATCATTCAAAAATCTAGATAGAGCACTCTGTGAAACACCCCCAGCAACAGCAATGACTCCCTGAAAGGACCCAGAGGCTAGAAGGTGAAGGCAACATAGCACCTGCACATGGGTAGGTATGGCCAGGGTCCTACGTGTTTGCCTATGCAAAATTGGGTCAAGTTCTGCTATTAGGTCTAAAATGGAGTCTGCATTTAGTCTGTAAGTGTCATAAATTTCAGCCTGTGTCTGTCAAAATAAATTTATGCGCAATCTGAAAATTCTTTCATTCAGCATCCTTCTCCTCCTTCCTGCTGCTCTCAACCTCAACCTCCGTGCCAGAACAATGATTGCTGCCCTCCTCAAAGAGATCTGGGACTACTGAGGGACTCCTTAAATACACTGATAATTAGTTTCACATGTGTCTAAAAAAAAAAAAAATTTGCCACCTGCTCTCAGTACTTCTAAAAATAAGAATTCCTAATAGCGATTTTTATGCGAATCGCTAATAGCGATTTTTGAAGCATACACTTTTTTGAGAATTTTTAGCAATTCCTTAATATTGCGAATATTTAAGAAATCGCACACCGAATTGCGAATTCTTAAATAGCGAAAAAGTGAATTTTGCATGATGCATCCCAAATTTAAGAATTGCATTCGCAAACGGCCAAAAAATGCGATTCGCACCGTTTGCGAATGCAATTCTGCTTGATACATGTGGGTGTAAGTGATTTGCCCAGAATTACAGGATGTTCAGCGTCATTGCTGAGAATCGAACTCAGTTCCCCGGATTAGAAGTCGACCGCCCTAGCTGTTAGGCCAACTCCTCTCCCCAACGTTGGATTTTAGATAACTTTTCTGCAAATGGCGCTTTTAGAAAGTTGCAGTTTTACTGCGTAGACTGAATGTACCCGCCTGTAGCATGTTGTGTATTCCTTACAGATATGAGAACAAAAAGACCTTGGCGGTGGGGCAGGGTAATCGTCTCCTGAGCAGGATGGCCTGGCTGTTGTATCAGCATTTTCGGAACTTTAAAGGGTAGCCTAAGGGATGTGTCCACCACCTTCTTGATTTCTGAGATTACCTGCTGTGTTACTGGCAAATGCAGCCGACAACGGGGCCTGACTGCCTTTTGTTAACCTAGACCGTTTGGAGTTGTTATATGGTCATTAGAGTCACTGTCTGAGGAATAGGAATTCAATTAGGCCTTAGACATGGACATAGATTGCAGTTTCTTAGTCAGTATTCACCGTGATGCAGCTCATTAAAATGCTATGTACGCTTCTATGGCACCAGACACCCTTTTAGTTACACTCTGTCACCTTTGATGAAAATCATACTCTAACCCCTCCTTGTCAATAGGGTAGCTTCGCTCAGCCAGACCAACGCCATTTTAGTTAGATAACCCGTAATACGGTTTTCCAAACCTCCATGGCTCTGCATTTTCACATCTCCCCGTTCTCATGAGAAGTAGCTTAACATATGTAGCGAGCAGCTGCTTCTGCTTTTGGGCCCGTCAAGGTTGTAGGAGGGGGCTGGCCAGATAAGCACATTCTTGCAAGCGCTGTGCGGACTCTCACCGAAACTACCAGAAGGGAGTCGACCAGCGTGACCTTGCTATACTGAGCTCAGATAGAAGCTTTGTGTGCCATATATGGGCATATCTCTTCCCACCTCCTGTACCAACTTGTACTTTTCCATCTTAGGTAACGGTTGCAAATTGTGTTAGTATATATGTGTTGACCTGACAATGTGCCAGCAGTCTCTCGGCGGTCCTCGGGGTGTGAGGTCGTTGGGAGCTCCTCTGGCAGAGTATTATTTTACTAATAAACGCTTGAACTTTCTACACTGCCAATCGACTGATTATTGATGAATGATATTTGGTAATTGTAACCTTTGGGGGTTTGTGAAATTTCGGTACCTTAGTTGGCGACTCCGCCGGGACTCCACGTTGGGGTCGTCCCTCCGTATCTGGAAAATAACGGGACATTACGAGGGGTGTTCTCGGTCAGGGGGGTGGACTGACCAATGAGAAAGGGTTGCTACGCTTTTCCGATCGGGAAAAGCCTTGGCTGCTAGTGACCCCACGCCGGAGTCCTACGGGTGAAACCCGGAAGAACAGATTGATTGGCAGTGGAGAAATTTGCAATCGGACCTGAGTGCACCAGGTGAGTGATTTGTCCTGTTTCATGTCGGATATCCTTCTGCATTTGGTTTTGGAATTTGGTGGTCGTAGGCCACGGAGATCTGGGTATTTTGGAAGGGGGTCTGACGGGGCAGTAGTGAGACTGCACAGACGGACGCCCCTATTTTTGTATTTGATAGAGATATGACTACGGCGCCTAAGTGTGACTTGTGAAGAGTTCACACCTGGCCGGATCGCCCTCTGAAATGCTAATGGTCATACTTGGGTGGCACTCGGACAGATCTGGAGCGGTGCTTGAAAAAGCGGGCTAAGCCAGCATAGTCCAGGAGGTGAACCAAGAAGGCCATTGGATGGTCGGTAGGTCGGTCTGTGGTCCAGAAAAACCTGTGTGGCTATCTCTAGGCAGCCCTTATGGTGAGGCTGTTTTGACCTTTGGTTCTTTGACTTTGGAATATACCGGTTCTCCACAGACGAGAGTCGACAGGCTCCGTTTCTTGGATTTGGGCTAGCATTGGATCGTATTGGTTTTTTTGTCAGTATTTTATCTGTGTTCTGCTTCTGTTCGCTTGTGTTCAGGATCATCATATGTCTCTTGGGGTATGAATGAGCATTTGATTGAATATTGGACATGGCCATGTGTGTGAGAGTATTGTAAATAATAACTTGTTTTTTTTCTTACACAGCTACAACTAGAACGTAGCAAAGCAATGTCGTGCTTCAGTAAACTATGTTTTGGCTGTACCAGCCGAACTAGTACTAGATTACATGAAAGTCAGCCAGCCCCTCCGGAAGGTACTCCCAGTCATGACTTATACTGTAAGCACAGGATTGGACCTTTGGTGTTTAATCGTCTATGGCACAAGTACACCAAGGATAATGTAGAATTGCAGTGGCCATTAACAGGGTCCTTCGACGAGAAAAAGATCAATTATTTGCAGGAACGTCTGTTCGCGAAACGCAGCAGACAGTCCATGTTCGATACCCTGAGGACATGGCAGAAAGAGGCCACCCGTAGGAGAATGAGGGCCGAGAAATTAGTAAAAATGAAGCAAGGACAGACCATTACTCAGAAAGCAATTGAGCATGACAAAAACCAGACCGAGCAGAACATCGAGTACCTGGATAGACAATTTCGGTTGGAGGTAGATAAGAGTTATGTTGCCCGTAAGGAAGCCGAAGATGAAATAGAAGATCTGTTGGACGTTCGTCCCCCTCCGCCATAATTTCCACAGCGTATATAACCGGCGGTGCCTCTCTTGACACCCACAGCCCCTGTAGCGCCGGCTCAAGGGGGAGCCCCGCACGGGCTCCCCTAGATGTGCCGGGCACCGTTGCTTTCTCTGCTAGGAACTTAGCCACCCTGATCCCCGACATACGCCAGCCCCTTGGGGCGGCGGGTGTCTCCCCAATGGTATTAACAATGCCTAGCCCCGTAGGGACTTCCCAGTCAGCTAGCACGACCCCCGAAAGCAGGAGTCGAGCTCCGATTGGGGATCCAGAGGGCTCGCACATCAGACGATTATTTACGAGAGGGTCTGTAGGCTATGGAGAAAAGGAAGCAATAGCCGACCAAGCAGTCAGATGGATGTTCAGGGATATATACACCTTCACTGATATATGGAGTACTATGAAAGATTTTGACCGGTGATGCAACAGACTGCCCTGCGACACATGTCCCGATTTCTTATTGAAATCTGGGAACAGTGTTTTGGGGAAACAGGATTGCCCCCAAAGATTCTGTATGACATTAAGGACCGCGCCCATAGATTCGAATTAAGCCCAGAAGAAGTGTATAAGAATGTTGACACTCTGGTGAGTTATCGAGGCAGACTATTCTCGCGGTTCCCTGAGTTGGGTTCTCAGCACCCCATGAGGGAGGTGCACTCCATTTATCACCCCGAGATAACTGAGCTGCGCAATGATCAAAATGTAATAACACAGGATCGAGTAGAAGCCAGGTTTCAAGAACAATGGGTGTATACGCCATGGAAACGAAGTGAAGTGTTGGCTTTAAAAGCACAACTTCCCGACCCCCGTAAGAATCCCACTGCCTATTATAAGGAATTAACGGAGGCAGCGTCTTCCGCTGTCATGACTCTAGCAGATATTGAGTTGTTTTTCGGATTGTTGGTTCCCGTAGATATATGGCGGCAGGTCCATGATACTCCCCACGCGGCCGAGTTGGGGGGTACCTGGGAGGAGCTTAAGGCATGGGATCAAGACCGTAAGCCGGGGGATAAGCCGAAGGCTGAGATAATTGCGTTACCAGCAAAGATTATAGCCTATATGCATACCTTGATTCCTCCGCGAAAGGTGGATTGGGATAAACTGACTGCTTGCAGACAAAAGAAAGTCGAAAGTGTCTCCGATTTCTTTACTAGATTCGAGGGAACTTTCATCGATTTTAGTGGTCAGGACCTCGCTAGCGAGGGGGGAATACGATAGTTTGTGAATAGATTTGTAACAAATCTGATGCCTGAGATTTCAGCCGGACTGCAGGCTGCCGAAAGTACGTGGACTACGTCCTCCCCTTCTATCATATTAAGCATGGCCCAGTATTATGAACACAGGGAAAACGAGAGTAAGGATGAAGTTGAAAAGAAAGCTAAGGACCTTAAAACTAGAGTACTGTTACAGCAAGTCATGAGGGGTCGAGAAACAGGGAGAGGCCCCAGAGGGCCCGTGTCCAGCGGGCCGGTCTCCAGAGGAGGAGGAGGGGGTCAGCCCTCCCGATGGGGACCCAATCAGTGCGCATATTGCCGACAGGAGGGCCATTGGAGAGATCAGTGTCCGTTGCTGTTAGAACAGAACGGAGCTGTCCGAGGAAGGGGTCGAGGACGAGGCGGCCCAGACCGTAGTGATATGCACAGGGAAGGAGCAGTGCGGGGAGACCATGGGTAAAATCATTTCGATAAAACACAAGGTAGGCAATACTACAATGAGGATTATGGTTACGAAGATCAGGATAAATTCGGAGATGTATAGGACAGCCAAGGACAGGTTGGGGGCCAAGTGTAGATACTGGTCAATCAACAAGGACCCTATGTGACAGGGGAGTTGATAGGGGCCACCGATAAGTTCTTGATTGACACAGGAGCATGAATAGTTTGGTTGCTCGCTCGTTGGTCCCAGGGGCCGCTCTGTCTGGGCAGAATAACGTTTCAGTGGGATTTTCAGGAGTTCCTGTAATCGGCCCCATCTCTCAGCCTCTTCCCTTTACGATTGGCCCGTTTACCATGGACTCTCCCTTCCTTTTAACTTCCAGTTGTGAAGAGAACCTTTTGGGTTTGGATATGCTAAAAAGATTGAACGCTAAAATACATTGCTCTCCAGATGGTGTTTATTTGACTATTCAAAATCCCGATGTAAGCACGAGGCAGTGTTTTGCTAAAAAAGACCCATTGCCGCCTGAATTTGCGGGCATACCGCCTAGCTTGTGGGCGACAGGAGATGCGGATGTCGGTAAATTGGATATCCCTTCTGTCCGCATTACATTAAAACCCGGTGCTAGGTTGCCTCGCATACCCCAATACAAGATCTCCCCAGCGGGAGAGCGAGCTTTGCTTTCTACAATACAGGATTTGATTGATAAAGGGGTAGTGGAAGAAACAGCATCGAACATCTGTAACTGTCCTTTCTTGCCTATTTTGAAAAAAGCTCCTGAAACAGGGACATCTGAAAATGTTGATGTATATCATTTTGTGATTGACCTACGGGAAGTTAATAAGATAGTGGTGCCCCAATTCCCAGTGGTGTCTGACATCACTACCATCCTTACTATGATACCTCCCACAGCTAAGTATTTCTCTGTGATCGATTTGAAGAACGCTTTCTTTAGCATCCCTATCCATCCTGATAGCAGGCAGATCTTCGGCTTCTCATTATCTGGTCGAAGCTTCAGATTCTGTCGCGCTCCTCAAGGTTATACCGAAAGTCCTAGCATCTATAGCCAAGCCCTTAAGGCGGTCTTAGATGACCTGTCCTTGCCAGATGGTAGCGTGCTCTTGCAATACGTTGATGATTTATTGATAGCGTCTGACACTGAAGAGGGTTGTAAAGAAGCCACGGTTAAATTGTTGCACCATCTGGCAGACAGAGGTAATAAAGTTTCCTTGTCCAAGTTCCAATATTGTCGACAGGAAGTGACCTACCTAGGTCACTTACTATCGGAGGAGGGTAGGCATCTATCACCTGAACAAATTACTACCATTTCTAACATGCCTGTACCTTGTACTCAACGTGAAGTCCGTGCTTTTCTTAGCATTACCTCTTATTGTCGTCAATGGATCCCTAATTTTTCTCTTCTTGCTAAACCTTTGCTACACTTAACCACTAAAGATGTGCATGAACCACTCCCTTGGACTGATGAATGTCAGTCTGCCTTTGCTTCTCTGAAATCTGCTCTGTGTTCTGCTCCTGTCCTTGGCACTCCTGACTACCGTAAACCTTTTGTACTATATGTGCACGAGGTTGACGGTTGCTCGCTTTCAGTGTTGACACAGGGTTTTGGTGGTAAGCAAAGACCGTGTGCTTATTTTTCGGCCACATTGGATAACGTGGCTAGAGCACTTCCCAGTTGCCTGAGGGCCACTGCGGCTGTGGCGGCGGCCATCAGGCAATCAGAAGGGCTTGTTCTAAATTCTAATTTGACCATGATGGTGCCGTATGCTGTGGATGCATTATTAAATAAAACCAAGACACAGCATCTGACAAGCGCGCGCCTCACGGGTTATGAATTGACTTTGTTTGCCCCAAATGTAACCATTACGCGTTGTGCCACATTAAAACCGGCTACACTGTTACCCCTCCCTACGGGGGAACAGGCGAATGATGTCCATGATTGTATTTTCAGGACAGAAGAGGAAACGAAGGGAAGAATCGATCTCACAGACGTTCCCTTATCTGACCCCCAAGGGGAATTGTATGTGGACGGTTCTTGTTTCAAATTAGCAGATGGCACAACGACAGCTGCATATGCAATTACCACTCTAAAAACAGTAGTTGAAACATTCCGAATACCCCATCGATCAGCCCAAGCTGCTGAGTTGATGGCTTTACTACGAGCCTGTGAGTTAAGTGAGGGATTAGAGGTTAACATATTCACGGACAGTCAGTATGCCTTTGGTGTGGCCCATAGTTTTGGGAGGTTATGGAGGGAACGAGGGTTTCTCACCTCACATGGTCAGAAGATACAGAATGGACCCTTGGTGGTACGCAGCTTTGACTCTCCCCAAGAAAGTAGCAATTGTACAATGTAGTGCACATAAAACAGTGGTGTATGAAGTGGGAGAGGGTAATGCTTTTTCGGACCAGGTAGCTAAACAAACAGCCCAGTCCATGGTGTCTTCTATGTATGTGAACTCCTCTGCAAGGTGGGTGGGGGAGTCCGACCTGTTCGATAATACTATTGAAAGTGTGCGAGAAATTCAGAAAGAAGCAACTTCAGTGGAGTTAGACAGATGGGAGCAGGAAGTAGGAAGATTGGATGAGAATAACTGTTGGGTGGATATGACAGACAAGCAGCGATGGTTGCTGCCCAATGCTATGGTACAGGCTGGCGTTACTATGGCCCATGAACCAGCCGACGTTGGAGCTAAAGGCATTTGTGCCTTGTTGGATCCAGTTTGGAATAACCCCAATATACAGATAACCGCTGTACGTCTTGTTCAATATTGCATTATTTGCCTGCAACATAACCCGGGTAAAGGAGAACCTGTTTTGAGTGGGAATTTTGCACCCCCGACATTGCCATTTGAGGTACTCCAGATGGACTACATCCATATGGAGCGCGTCAATAACTTAAAATATGTACTGGTGGTGGTATGCGCCTTCAGCAAGTGGGTTGAGGCGTACCCTACGAAAGAAAATACTGCCCTAGCCACCGCAAAAACCCTTATAAAGGAGTTTATCCCACGCTTCCGATTGCCTCGCTTGATCTGGTCTGATAACGGCGGGCATTTCCATGGGGCACTTGTGCAATGTATATGCAATGGGCTCCACATAAAACAAAAGTTTCATGCAGCTAGACACCCCCAGTCAGCAGGACTAGTTGAGAAATATAACGGAATACTGAAACTAAAGATGGCAAAAATCCAAGAGAGCACTGGTTTAAAATGGCCTGACACCCTCCCATTAGCTCTTATGTCCCTACGGGTCACCCCTCATTCCCGCTCTGGCCTGTCTCCCTATGAGATAGTGTTTGGGCGACCCGCTAATGTGTGGGGCGTGCCTAGACCAAGATCATTTACTGATGTTGAATATCCTATGTTGATCGATTACCTGTATACTCTGACTAAAGACCTTCGTTCTATTCATCAGCAGGTAGCGTCTGTACTGCAACCCCTGCCAGAGGGCCCCGGACATCGCCTGGAACCCGGCCAATGGGTGCTGGTCAAGAAATACGATCGGGACTCCAGCCTGGCTCCGAGATGGTCTGAGCCACATCAGGTACTTTTGGCCACACGGACGGCGGTGAAGGTGGAGGGAAAACGACACTGGATCCATGTGTCGCACCTAAAAAGAATCCCTCTTCCACTTCCTTATGACCGGCGACACCCTGATGGAATCCTGACCCAAGAGGGTGAGAGAGCTGTTGCCTTGATACCGTTCTCCGACGCTCGTGAAATTGGAGCTGAAGGAAAGATAGGGCCGGACGGGGCAGTCCCTGGAGAATCGGCAATCGTCCCTGGCCCTGTCCATGTTGATCTGGTTGGCAGCGGTTCTGATGAAGGTATTGAACCTTCCCCTTTGTTATTCTCTGATCAGGAAGTGCCCGGTCATGTTCGTTACAACCTGCGGCCAAGAAAACATCACAGTACCTCAGATGATACTGTTAGGAGATAAGGAAAGACTTGGATAAAAAGTAGGGCTTGCTAGATTCTAATCTGTGGTACTGAGCGAGACACTGGACTGAACTCGTTGAGAGCTGGAACATTGATATTGTGCTCTGTTCAGAAAGAAAGACTCTGTTCTTGTCAATTGGCCAGGTTGTTTGAGTAAATTTCTTTCGGAAGATCTGCATCGTGGGACGTCGTTGGATGTGTATATAAGTCTGCCTGTGAGGCTTTGACGGACACAGGGAGAAGAACCCTCTGGCAGGAAGGTTATTTTTGGCCCAACTTAGCTACTTTGGACTTTTAGCTAGGAATGTACCCTTTTGGTCGTATTGTACTTGAGGAAGAACTCCTTTTTGCTCCTAGATATTTGCCTTTTTACGAACCAATGTTCTCTACTTGGACCATGCGTGTGAAAATAGCTTTCGTAGTTACAACAGCAGTTATTTTAGCAATCTTCATGGGGGGTTTCATATACTTAGAATATAAACACCCAATGCAATCAATGATGATGTCGACTGCTGCTCCCCCTGAACACTTTATGTTCACTTTAGCACCACATAAAGAAAGACACCGCCAGACATATGCTAAGAATGTTTTTATTGAAATGCTTCACCAGACTCACAGTACTACGAATATGACAAAATGTTGGGTCTGTGGGTTGTTGCCATCTGTTATGCATAAGCACGATTTGTTCCTTTCATTGCCTATGTCGTTCCTAGGAAGTTGTGAAGCCTGGTTCCAAATGCTATCTGCTATGTATAACCATTATGTGGCACATCCCAAGCAGTACTCCGAGAAGGACTACGAAATGGTTTTGGCCTACATTGAGATGCATCAAGGTTTTGATCCTGAGGGCAATAACAGGGAAGGATCCTTGGATCCCAGTGCCTGTATGAATGCCTATACAGATAATATAAATCATACTTGGCTGATGGATGAATTGTTTGATTTTGCCAGCTTTAACGATTTGCAATATTTTCAACAGTTTATGGCTAGAAATGTTACCAGTGAACGTGTTGTGCCTATTCCTATCCTGAACACCTCTTCTCCCTTCTGCATCAAAGGTGCAGGTCATGTGCAAGTTGGTATTAGTCTGTGTAATTATACGTATAATCTGAAAATATTTAGTAGCCCCCCTCTTCTGACACCCCCGAATGTGTATTTCGTCTGTGGAGAAAATGCTTATACCTGGCTACCTAGGGGTTGGGCCGATCAATGTTATCTGTCCTTTCTGTATCCCCCAGTCTACATTGCACCACCCGATTATCATAAGACGCATCAGTTGTATACCCCTGAACTGGCCCCTCACAGGCAATGAAGACAGCTTTCAATGACTGAAGTAGATCAGACAGACACTTCCCTGCAGCAGTTCACGGATTTCACTAAGGGGTTGGTTCCATTCTGGGGTCCGATCTTCAATAGCCGAGAGATTAGGAGACTGTCCAGGATAGTGGAAAATGTCATTAACATCACTACTGATATAATGACTAACCTTACAGAAGAGCTTCAGGCTACCAGACTCGTTTCTCTTCAGAATTGAATGGTTTTAGACGTTATCTTGGCTGATCGCGGTGGTGCATGCCGGGTGATCGGCTGCTCTTGCTGTGTTTACATTCCAGGCTCTGCCCCTACGGTTCATTTGGCCATTCAGAAGCTCCATCGCATAGCAGCGGAGATGAATTTTTTTTTAAATATATTTTTATTGCAGAAGTAATAACAAGACCACATCTTAATCCAATCAGTACACTTGCAGCATCCCAATCTTAAAAGTTACAGTTATATCGTACACAGCCACTGGGCCCACATCCCGGAGGCTGGGCGGCGCTGCAGGATTACCTTCTCAGTAGGATGTTTCCGTACTCTCCGTTCCCAAGTGTACGACCAACCTCACCTTTTAGTATCTGCTTTTACCCCCCCTAAAACTCCCCCCCCCACCCATCTACAAACAAACTCAGAATTTCCAGGGAGATACCGGCAACAGCACATGCCTCATCCAAGTCCGTGCCGATCAAGTCGCTCCAGAGTCCCCCTCCCGGGCCTCCCCATATCACTGTCAGAACACCCGCCTGCTATCCCGGGAGCCCCGGTTCCCTGGGCCCAACCTACGTGCTATCCTCCTATTCTACTCCGAGCCGCTAAGTCGGGCTACCCTCCTCAAAACGTTCCCCCCCTTCCCCCCCCCACAACTGCTGCTGCTGCTAATGCGGGTGTCCAGATCCATGCCATCCAAAGGCTCGCCATCTGCCAGGAGTCGCCCGCAATCGCTCAAAGTGCATGGAAGCCACATGAATCATCATTCCCCCTCGTCATCCCCCCCCATGTAATCACGCATCGCTTGCACCACCATCTCCCAGGCTCTTGCCATATCCATACAGCTCTCCCTGCCAAGTCTAGTAGCCTGCCGCATTCTAATGATGCTTTCACAGCTCGCCCACTTCAATAGCTCATTCATCTACCTCCTCACAGAAGGGCCTGCACTAGAGTTCCAGTGCCAGGTTATCTCTCTTTGTGCCAATATGAGTCCCAAATCAATAAATTTACTGGTTAATCTCGTCTTTTTCGTATGCGGAAACCAGAGCAGGAGACACGCCGCCATATCAAAGTCCACCTCCCTATCCGTGACCGCATTCAAGAGCACCCCCACCTCCGGCCAGTACGTCCCCAGTGTCGGACATCCCCACAACATGTGATCCAAGTCAACCTCGGGCGCCAAGCATCGTGGGCACACAGCGTCATGCACCTTGAAGTGCCGTTTTATCCTCTCCGGAGTCAAGTACGCCCTATGCAGTATAAAGAAATGCACCTGCTGAAACCGTGCGTTCCTTGTACCCTTCCACGTCCGCCGCAGGACCTGATTCCAGATCGTGTCTGGAATGGGCTTGCCTATGCTATCTTCCCATCGCGACTTCAAAGCCAGCAGTGGAGCCAGCCCCTCGTTCAACATTCTCATATGGAGACACGTCACCGCTTTAACAGTGCCCGCCGCCAGCACCACATACTGGCATGCCTTGGTCACCTCTGGCTCGGCAAGCCCTACTCCCCAATGTTTTTGCAGCGCCGCCACCACCGCCGCGTGCAATAGAAAAGTGCCATCCGGCAAGCCAAACTGCTCCTGAAGCACTTGATAGGGAACCAATGCTCCATCAATGTACAGGTCCCCCACCATCTGCAGACCCAATTCCTCCCATTCCAGAAGCCTTGACCAGTCACCCCCATGCGGCAGCGCGGTCAACATCCCCAGCGGTATTTCCGGTGCATACGGCCGGACCTTCCTCGCTCTCTTCAGACTCCGCTGCCAGCACATTCGAAGCGTCCTTTCTTCCACCGTCAGCTCTCTTAAATCCAGTTTCTGTTGCATAACTTTGTAAGAAAGGACGTACTTTGGAATGCCAGCACCACGGTCACACTCAGGACCCCTGAATTCCCTAGCCACATTCTGCGTTAGGGTCTGCAGCTGCGCCGCTAGGTAATATAGCTCAAAATCAGGGACCGCCAATCCCCCCTCAGTCTTAGGCCTGATCAGAGTCTCCAACGCCACCCTCCGCCGACCCTGGCCCCAAAGGAAGCCAGTCACCAACATCTTCAGTTCCTTAAAAACCCGCTGCGGAATCCATACCGGCAGTGTACGGAAGTAATAAAGCAGCCGGGGAAGCGCCACCATCTTCAACAATGCTACTCGGCCCAGTACCGACAGAGGGAGAGAGGCCCAGAATGCCATGCAGCCCTTCAACGCCCGGATGCATCATCCTATGTTCCCCTCTAGGAGATCAGCTACATCGTGATAAATTCGCACCCCGAGGTAGGTGAAGCCAGAAGGCTCCCATACCACCTCCCTTGCTAACGGGGGACAGGGCATACCTGCCCGCAATGGGAATAAGCAGGTCTTAGACCAATTCACCTTGAGGCCCGACAGCCGACCGAATCCAACTAGCATATCCACCGCTCCCTCCAGCGACCGTTCAGCGTCTGCTAAGTACAGCAGCAAGTCATCAGCGTACAACGAGATATAATGCGACTCCGGCCCCTGCGTGATCCCTCCATACCCTGTGCCCATCCTCGCCTGCGCTGCCAGCGGTTCCATCGCCAATGCGAACAACAGGGGGGACAATGAGCAAGGAAATCAAAAGGGGGGAGTGAAGAGGTGATGCCGGTGGGCACCGAGGTGGGCACGTCCTCCTCTTATCAGGGATATAAGTTAATCAAAAAGGGCCACCTCACAATGGTGGGTGTATATCCGGATGTCATTGGAATACACCTTCTTTGTTAAAATACCCCTCACACACCAAAAGGGCCCTTGGTGTCATGCTTCATCATCGGGGTCTTCCCGTCCCGCTGCGGGGCGGGGCAGTGCTGCGACAAGCGGATACGCTGGAGCACCTTTAGATGGAGGTGCTATGTGTTGGGAGTGAGTGTCAGTGGGGTCAGGAGTGATATAAGAGTGAGTCGTTAAAAAATACCTGGCCTAGTGGAAAAAAGAAATTTAATTAAACACTGGCTGGTATTATTAAAAGAAAAGTGAAGCGGAGAGATGGAGCTAATTAATGGGCTCTCTCTCCTATGTGGGTCAACATGTTTCGAGGCGCGGGGCCTCTTCGTCAGGACCTAGGGGAAGATCCCCCTGTCACTCACTAGTGTTTCTCCACAGAGGTAGAAAAAGTGTATATACAGTAAAAGTGAAAAAAGTTAAACTATGTGTGTAATTACAATTAATAATTACGACACATTTATACTTCCACACTAATAATGTAGTATGCCTGCAAGATAAGAAAAACTAATTATAATTGCGCCGATCCCAATGTGCGCTTAACTCTAAGTCACCTGTAAGGGAGAAAGAGACACACAAACACATATACCAGTTTGGAATGTTGGGATCATGCGTAAGCGGTGAAGGATATCCAAGCACATCCTGAGAGAACACACAGTCACATACAGACAAGTTACACATAGGGGATGTTAATAGCCAGGGGTTTAGGTATTCAAATTCATACTTATCAATGGAGGAGTCAATGCCCCATGAGCCAGCTTGAGACAGAAGGGTAAGGTGGGGTCCCAACTGCAGAGGGGAAGAAGAAGGGGACTGCATTGTAATTCTATACCAACAGATGTTGTCCAAATATCACCAGTTAGAGTGCTGGCTGGGATACAAGGTTCTTCCTCATGAGGCGGCTATGCCGTACTTACTGGGCCCCTCGCACGCTCGTGCTTCCTCCTTCGTCTGCGGCTTCCGTGGATATGTCGGAGGCTGCGGGCAGCGAGTATTTATGGAGGCTGTTAATTGTTTAATTGATCAATTAGGCTAGGAAAAGCCCTCCGAAATCACACAGGCCCAAAAGGTAAGTAATGCGGGCGGCCATATTAGAGTGGTAGGTAGACCCACCTCCTGTAGCTATAAATGCATTATCGATTGTAAGCCATTAGCCCCGGTGCTCGGAATATACCAGGCTTAGACTTAACTCTTGCGGAAGTTCAAGCTCCTTGTCCGGCCGATGCAGGTTCGGGTTGTCTCAGACTGCAACCGCGCTGAGAGGCAGTGTGTACTGCCAATGGACCGCGCATGCGCCGGATTACTAGCTCAACGCGCATGCGCGCAGACGTGATGCTGTACCCGGAACGCTTGCGCACATCTTCCCCGGTATTAGTATTGCAGGAAGACCAGCGTCTGTATGGCTAGAGACCAGCATTGCTAGATATGGGATCATATTGTGGCTGGAAAGGTATTAGGAGTATAAATGCAGATTGCTGTGACACAAACATACATTTTAGTTAATGAAGGTCTGGGAAAGGTAGGACTTTGAAAGAATACTGAAAAACAGGAGCCAGTTGCTTGCTGTTGATTATACACAAATGTACATTCCAGTTCAAGGGGGACTGGTAGAGGTAGACGCTAGCAAGATTAGCCCTGAAAAAACATTAAACTGAAAACTGGGAGTCAGTTACTTGGGATGTAAGTCACCCAGCAGGTCCTATGTGTTAAGTTGGGCCCACGGAATGTCATCATTCAGGCCTGTGCGGTGTGTTCCCAGACGGTACACCCAACGTTGTTCTTTCGATAGAAGATCTCTATCGTTTGGGAAAGCTTCGATGACAGTCCATTTCAGGTCATGGACACTGTGTCCTACGGTGGCAAAATGTGCTGACATTTTCGTTGTTGTCCTGTTGCAGCGTACATTGCTGCGGTGTTCACCCATTCGAATCTTCACGGGTCTGCTGGTCATGCCTACATACTCCTTGTTGCAGGGACACGTGATTAGGTACACCACATTGCGGCTATTGCAATTAGTGAAGGCTCGCTGTTCCCATGTAGACTGGTTAGAGAATGTGATACTTCTGCTCTTCTGCGTGTATTGACAGGACACACATGCACCACATGGGTGGTGTCCATTGACCCCTATGACTCTAGAGGGTTCAGTTAGACCAGTTGCTTTTGGTCTAGTATGGACCAGTAGATCCTTCAGGTTCATTCCTCTTCTATGTGAAAACATAGGTTTCGGAAAATTCAGTTTGCCACAGGATAACAATCTCCAATGTTTGTTTACGATCTTGGTGATCTGGTTGGAGTTTGTATTGTAAGTTGTTACGCAGATGGGGCATGGATCAGGTTCCTTCAGTTCGGTGTCCTCCAAAAGCGCTTCCCTATTGTTGTTGCGGGCCCGTTTGAGGCCTTTACGAACAATGTTCGTAGGGTACTGCCTGTTCAAAAGTTTGCACTCCAAATCAGCCGCTTGTGTTTTAAAGTCACTAATGTTGCTACAGTTACGCCGTAGGCGGAGAAACTGTCCATACGGAAGGTTCTCACGTAGATGGCGTGGGTGGAAGCTACTGTACAGAAGCAGACTGTTCTTGGCTGTGGGTTTAAAGTGAGTGCAAGTTGCAAGTTTACCCTCTTTGGGGTAGATGTTCAGATCGAGGAACACCAGATTTTCATTGGAGGCGGTGTGAGTGAATTTTAGGAACTGGTCCTGTTGGTTCAGCCAGTTCATGAACCGGGTAACGGAGTCTCGGTCTCCCCTCCAGATGACAAAAATGTCATCTATGTACCTTTTCCATGTAAGTACATGATGCCTATAGGGATTGCTGTGATTTAAATTTTTTGTGGATTCCAGGTGGTGCACGTATAGACCTGCCAGACTGGGGGCACATGTGCTCCCCATGCTGGTTCCGTGTCTTTGGAGGTAGAACGTTTCCTCATATTGAAAAAAGTTTTTTGTAAGAGACAGGGAGATGCATTCAAGGACCACTTGTCTGGGGGTGTGGTAGTCCCATGGAGTGGAGGATAGTACTTCCTCTATTATTTCCAAGGTTTCTCTATGTGGAAGACTTGTATAGAGGCTCTCCACGTCAAGACCCACAAGGAGATCTTGTTCTGGGTCAAAGGAAACCTCTTTGATCAGTTGGAGAACTGCTTTGGTGTCCCTCAGATAGGTATCAGTGGTTTGAACAATTGGTCGGAGGAATGCGTCGGCAAATTTGGATAGTGGTTCCAAGATTGAAATAATGCCAGACACTATAGGACGCCCAGGTGGGTAAGGGGCGTCCTTGTGAATCTTGGGTATAGTGTAGAAGTACGGTACTTTCGGTTTATCTTGGATTAGAAATTCACTCTCTTTTCTAGTCAGCCAATCATGTGCTCTGGCTTCCTCAATCATTATCAGGATCGAGATCCTCACTTCCTCAGTTGGATCTTCTCTTAGCACCTGATAATTACGTCCATCGTCCAACAGTTTCCTGCATTCCCTGTCATAGTTACTGTAGGTCTGTACAACTGTGGCCCCACCCTTGTCGGCTGGTTTGATGACGATAGTCTGGTTATTCGCAAGTTCCTGCAGTGCAGTGTGCTCCTGCCTGGAAGTGTTCCGAAAGGAGATCTTGTCACCGATGGGTAACTTCTCAAGATCTGCCATCACCGCTTTCTCGAAAGTCAATAGTTCTACAGGGATGGTGGAGTCTAACGGGGTGAAAGTTGACTTTTTCTTTAGCCCTGTATCTGACTGCTCGGTGCCCTCCTTGGTAGAATCCTGAAAGAAAGCTCGGAGTTTGAGTTTCCGCATGAACTCTTTCATCTCCTGACAGATTTTAAATTTGTCCATTTTGTTCATAGGGACAAAGCCTAGACCTTTAGACAGAACGTTCTCTTGGGCCTCCGTTAACTCTTGATCCGACAGGTTCACTACTAGGTTCCCCGACTGGTGGAGGCTGTTTGGCTCCGGGTTGATACACCTGGGGCGGTCTCCGGTGGTTGGTTCCAATGAACCTGGGTGCCTTTTCGATTTCTTCCCCTTCTGGGGCCTCGGCGCTGGCCTAAAAATGAGCAACCCTGTCTCGTCCCCCTACAAACAGGGTAGGTCGATGATATCAGCGGGCCCAGGCGCACCCTTGCCTTAGCCGACGTGTAAAGGACCTTCGTCCAGCTCCGGAATCCCTCTCCAACTCCGAACTTCAGCAGCACCTCATCTAAATACAGCAATTCAAGGCTATCAAAAGCCTTTTCGACTTCAACCGCCAGCACCACAGAGTCAAGAGCCGAAGACCCGGCACTATCCAAAATTCGGACCAGCCGTCGTATATTCATGGAGGTATTTCTAGTCGGGATAAACCCTGCCTGGTCCCTATGCACTAGCTTCGTCATGTGCGGCAGGAGCCTGGCGGCCAGGATTCGACTCAGGATCTTGTAGTCCACTGTCAACATCGACAAGGGCCTGTAAGATGTCACACTCAACGCATCCTTGCCTGGCTTCAACAGTGGCACCACCAGCGCCTCCCTCATTGATTCAGGCAGGCAGCCCCGTTGCCTGGCCTCCGAGTACACCACCAATAGTTTAGGCGCTAGGATGTCAACAAATTTAGCATAGAACTCTATCGGCAATCCGTCCACTCCAGGGGTTTTATTGCGAGCCATCTGTTTGATAGCTACTCTCACCTCCGCCAGCGTTATAGGACCTCCCAGTTCCTTAGCATCTTCACTATCCAGCACTGGCAGCGGGAGCAGGGCCAAGTGTTCGCCTATCTCCTCCCTCCCCACCTCCAGGTGGCATGTATACAGTCCTGTGTAATAGGACTGAAAGCACTCCAACACAGCCGACTGCGAGTGGACCACCTCCCCTCCCTCCGCTCTTATACTCATGATCGGGCACCCCCTAGGCTCAGGATCCGCAAGTTTGGCTAGGAGCGCGCCCACTTTATCACGCTCCTCATGCACCCTGACGTTATACAATTTATAATCATAACACCGTAGCCGTTCGGTTTCAGTCGCCACCACTTCCTTAGCCTCCACCAATCTCTCCTGCAAATCTGGCCGTTCAGGCCTCCGACATTCCAGATCACGCAACGCCCCTTCTGCTTTCGCTAAATCATTCAGGACAGTCGCCCGCACATTCGAGAACCCACCCAAGCACACGCCCCTCACCACCACTTTCATCGCATCCCATTCCATTGATCGCGACGTCGCAGAGCCTTCGTTCTCCGCAAAGTAGCGGTCAATGCCCTGCTGAACCATGTCACTGAACACCAGATCTTCCAGCGCCTCCGGCCAAAGCCGCCACGATGGGACCGCCGACCTAGCCCGTTGCCACTGCACTGACACCAATAAGGGGTTATGATCCGATATGGTTCTAGTCAGGTACTCAGTATGCGTCACCGCCGCTGCCAATGTGCCACTACACAACACTGCGTCCAATCTAACGTGTATCGCAGAAAAGTAGGAGTAATCCCTCATCCCAGGATGCTGTGCTCTCCACACATCAAGCAGCCCCCACTTCTCCTGCCAACCAGTCCTATGAGCCGCCAGCCTGCGCACTGGGGAGTCGACCAACGGCGGGTGCGACCTATCTAGTACCACATCAGTGATCGAATTAAAGTCGCCCCCTAATAAGACCGGGCCAGCCAAAAAGTGAGCCAGCGAACTTGTTAATCCGTCAAAAAAGCGGGCCTGATCTGAATTGGGGGCATACACACTACACATGACCACCTCCCTCCCGTAAAGTCGACCCTCCACCGCCACATATCTACCCTCAGGATCTACCCGCTGTGAAGTGACTTCAAACGGTATCCCTGCCCTCACCCAGATTAGGGTCCCTCTGGCAAATGCTGAGTAGGTCGTGCCAAACACCTGACCCCGCCACCTCCTCTGTAAAGCTCCGCATTCTTTCTTAGTTAAATGAGTCTCTTGAAGCATTGCTATCTGCACTCCCCGCCTTACCAGGTATGCATGCACCTTGTGGCGTTTCACCATCGTCTGAAGTCCGCGGACATTCCATGTAATACATTTCACATTAGGTAACGACCCCATAGTAGACAGTTCTGAGCAGTTCCACCACCAAACAGTTGTACCCCGCACTGCAGCAGTTGCTTCCCCCTACCCCACCTCCCCCCAAAACACCCCAAACCCCACTCCCCAGGACAGGACCTAATAACCCAGCTTCAGCCCTGTTCCAAACCATCAAAACACACACACACACTAGTCTGTGGTCGCCACCACAGAAGGCCTTAGGGGCCTCTAGAGGGTGATAGAGCACCGAACCAGGGCCAGCAGAGCTCCCTCCCCGCGCCCCCAGTCCCACCCTGCTGTCTCCGCCCCATATCTGATAGCAAACCAAAAGTCCGGAGAGTCAGTCCCAACAGGTACCCCGGGGGTAACTGGATTCCTCAGAACATCACTCATTGAACACTCCATCCGAAGTCTGTGGGGTAACCACCGGTCCCTCGGCACTCCCCGCTTCTGAATCATCGTCTCCAGTTTTACCTCCTTCCTCCTCCGATGCCGATCCCTCCGACGTTCTCTCCTGCTGTGAACTTGTAATGTTTGCCGTTGCAGCCACAGCCCCTTTCCTTTCATCCGCCATCCGGGCCTCCTGCAAGGCCCTCTGGAGTTTGTTCCGTGAGCGAATGCGCTGCGATTTCCTGATCCAGATCGGCTTCGGTCTTTCCCTTCCGCGTTTATTTGTGCGGTCTGTCCCAGCACGGTATGACTCCAGCCACGACCAAGCCTCGTCCGGAGTTTGGAAGAAGTGTGTCCTGTCATCAAGTATAACCCTCAGTCTGGCAGGGAAGAGTAAGGAGTACTGAATCCCCTCTTCCCTCAGCTCTTTTTTGACGGATAGGAAGGACGTCCTGTTTCTCTGCACTTCTTGGGTATAATCCGGAAAGATCGTGACCTTGCTATTGTCCACCTGGAAGGGTCCCTGAGTCCGTGCCCTCTGTATCAAAAGATCGCGGTCTTTGTAATGCAGCAGTTTCACTACCATCGGTCGGGGAGGTCGGCCCTCCAGTGGCGGCCTGGCCGGGACCCTGTGCGCTCTTTCCAGGGAGAAGAAAGGAGAAAGCCCCTCCGGCGCCACGACCGTTTTGAACCAGTCCTCCATATATGCCACAGCGTCGTCTTTCTCGATCCTTTCCGGAAGGTCCACCACCCGCACGTTGCTCCTCCTGTTACGACTTTCCGCATCCTCCGCCCGTCTTTCCAGAGTCGCCAAACGGCCCATAATGTCCGCCAGCTTGTGTTCCGCTGTCACCACAGCAGGTTTCAGGTCTAGGAGTATCTGGTCATGTTCTTTCAACCTATCCGAAAGCTTGGCGTGGTCAGCTCTCAGTAGGCCCAGCCCCGTGGCAACCTGCGCAATATCATGGTGCAGCGTCTCTTTTGTCATGGTAATCGCGGCCAGGATAGCATCAAGACGCAGGTTCAGCCGCTGTTCCGGCGTAGTGTCTTCCTGTGAGGCCCGGTCACCGCCATTTTGAATTAGGGTGGACGCGTCGCCCTGCCCGGGCGGCGCGCTGAGATCCCCGCCCGCGGCAGCCATTTTGAGCTCAATGGATGCTCCTCTTGGACCACTGCCCGTGGCCACTCTGTCCACAGCTCTTCTGACAGTGACACCGCCTGCTGCCCCAGACCAGGGGAGTTAGCGTCCGAGTGTGCCTGGGTTCCACACCCCGGCAAAGTCAGCTCCCGCTCCTCCCCCGCGTCATCCGTGTCCTCAGAACACTCCCTTAGGCTCCTACCGCTACCAGCAGGACACAGTCCCAAGCCACCACCAGGGCTCTGAGCCCCCTCTTAAATCCAGCCGCCCAGGCCAACAGCGTCTCCACAGGCAAGGAGGCGTGCACCAACAGGGGTCGATCGCTTCGGGTGTCCGGCTCAGGGCTCCGCTGCACAGCAGGCCAGCAGTACGGCCGCAGTCCTCGCTCCACTGGCGCCCCACTCTGCAACTCCGCAGTAACAGTGGTTCATGCGGGCGGACCCCGCCAAACCAGCAAGCCCCCGCCGTCCCAACCTAAATGCAGGGCACCCCCCGTTGCCAGGAGCACACCGTCGGTGCCGAGCCTCTCGAAAGTCAGGGTCCCCAGCTGTGTGCGCCCCGGCCCCTCCGCCTCCGCGGCTCCCGCAGCCGCCGCTCGCTGCCAAAGCTGTGTTGTAGGCGGCCAAGTCCGCTCTCTAGCGCGGCCCCCCCCGGGGCGTCTCAAAGCAGCACTCCGACTGCGCGCCCGCTGCCCGCCGCAGGCGCCGCAGTCCCAGGACCATCCTTCCCG
Source organism: Lissotriton helveticus (assembly GCF_964261635.1). NCBI lineage: Eukaryota > Metazoa > Chordata > Amphibia > Caudata > Salamandridae > Lissotriton > Lissotriton helveticus. The sequence continues at coordinate 609,235,961 of NC_136063.1, forward strand.
CACCAGCCTCCAAGACGGGGAGCAGCAGGAGGGGGGGGGGAGCTGCAAGGGGCCGCACTCACCGTGACCCGGGGGATGATGTCTTCAGCCTCCCGCACAATGCCGAACGCGTCCACAGGGAGTCCGCCGCTCCCCTCGCTCCACTCGGCAGCCACCAGGACCTCAGCTGCTCACGCCTTGCGTCTCTGATGCGCTCCGGAGCCTCACGCCGCCATCTTGCCTTTGTCCACGGCCGGGCTCCTCCGTGCGCAGATCCCGGTCTCCGCTCATCCTCCGGGGCTCCGCCAGCAACCAGACTCTCTTCCCCGAGTCCAATTCGCCTCCGACGGCGAATTCGCGCCTCCAGAGGGTCCGCGGGCGGCAAAAACAGGAGAAATTACGGGACTTGGCGCGGAGCTGTTCGCTCAGACGGCCATCCCGGTCGGCGCCAAACCACGCCCCCATAGCAGCGGAGATGAATGTAGAAAATGGGTCCTGGTCCCTGTCGGGGTGGTTCTGGGGTTGTCTATGTACTTGGGGTTGGAAGGTATTACTGATTTTGGGTGGAGCGGCAGGCGTCCTTTTTGTCTGCTGTCTCTGTCTACAGTGCGGTCCTGGTTGCTGTTCTTATTGTGCCTCTAGATTAACAGCGGCTGTCACCCCTTCTGCGACCCCCACCAAAGCTCAGATGCTCCAGCAAGAGGTCCACGAACTTATGGCAATCGGCGAAGATCTCTTCGACGATTAGTGTACTCTGTTATTAGCTTCATCACGCTAAAAGTAGGGTTTGAGGAATAGGAATTCAATTAGGCCTTAGACGGGGACATAGATTGTAGTTTCTTAGTCAGTATTCAGCGTGATGCAGCTCATTAACATGCTATGTACGCTTCTATGGCACCAGACACCCTTTTAGTTACACTCTGTCACCTTTGATGAAAATCATACTCTAACCCCTCCTTGTCAATAGGGTAGCTTCGCTCAGCCGGACCGACGCCATTTTAGTTAGATAACCCGTAATACGGTTTTCCAAACCTCCATGGCTCTTCATTTTCACGTCTCCCCGTTCTCATGAGAAGTAGCTTAACATATGTAGCGAGTAGCTGCTTCTGCTTTTGGGCCCGTCAAGGTTGTAGGAGGGGGCTGGCCAGATAAGCACATTCTTGCAAGCGCTGTGCGGACTCTCACCGAAACTACCAGAAGGGAGTCGACCAGCGTGACCTTGCTATACTGAGCTCAGATAGAAGCTTTGTGTGCCATATATGGGCATATCTCTTGCCACCTCCTGTACCAACTTGTACTTTTCCATCTTAGGTAACGGTTGCAAATTGTGATAGTATATATGTGTTGACCTGACAATGTGCCAGCAGTCTCTCGGCGGTCCTCGGGGTGTGAGGTCGTTGGGAGCTCCTCTGGCAGAGTATTATTTTACTAATAAACGCTTGAACTTTCTACACTGCCAATCGACTGATTATTGATGAATGATATTTGGTAATTGTAAGTATAATCCTTTGGGGGTTTGTGAAATTTCGGTACCTCAGTTGGCGACTCCGCCGGGACTCCACGTTGGGGTCGTCCCTCCGTATCTGGAAAATAACGGGACATTACGAGGGGTGTTCTCGGTCAGGGGGGTGGACTGACCAACGAGAAAGGGTTGCTACGCTTTTCCGATCGGGAAAAGCCTTGGCTGCCAGTGACCCCACGCCGGAGTCCTACGGGTGAAACCCGGAAGAACAGATTGATTGGCAGTGGAGAAATTTGCAATCGGACCTGAGTGCACCAGGTGAGTGATTTGTCCTGTTTCATGTCGGATATCCTTCTGCATTTGGTTTTGGAATTTGGTGGTCGTAGGCCACGGAGATCTCGGTATTTTGGAAGGGGGTCTGACGGGGCAGTAGTGAGACTGCACAGACGGACGCCCCTATTTTTGTATTTGATAGAGGTATGACTACGGCGCCTAAGTGTGACTTGTGAAGAGTTCACACCTGGCCGGATCGCCCTCTGAAATGCTAATGGTCATACTTGGGTGGCACTCGGACAGATCTGGAGCGGTGCTTGAAAAAGCGGGCTAAGCCAGCATAGTCCAGGAGGTGAACCAAGAAGGCCATTGGATGGTCGGTAGGTCGGTCTGTGGTCCAGAAAAACCTGTGTGGCTATCTCTAGGCAGCCCTTATGGTGAGGCTGTTTTGACCTTTGGTTCTTTGACTTTGGAATATACCGGTTCTCTACAGACGAGAGTCGACGGGCTCCGTTTCTTGGATTTGGGCTAGCATTGGATCGTATTGTTTTTTTTGTCAGTATTTTATCTGTGTTCTGCTTCTGTTCGCCTGTGTTCAGGATCGTCATATGTCTCTTGGGGTATGAATGAGCGTTTGATTAAATATTGGACATGGCCATGTGTGTGAGAGTATTGTAAATAATAACTTGTTTTTTTTTCTTACACAGCTACAACTAAAACGTAGCAAAGCAATGTTGTGCTTCAGTAAACTATGTTTTGGCTGTACCAGCCGAACTAGTACTAGATTAGATGAAAGTCAGCCAGCCCCTCCGGAAGGTACTCCCAGTCATGACTTATACTGTAAGCACGGGATTGGACCTTTGGTGTTTAATCGTCTATGGCACAAGTACACCAAGGATAATGTAGAATTGCAGTGGCCATTTACAGGGTCCTTCGACAAGAAAAAGATCAATTATTTGCAGGAACGTTTGTTCGCGAAACGCAGCAGACTGTCCATGTTCGATAACCTGAGGACATGGCAGAAAGAGGCCACCCGTAGGAGAATGAGGGCCGAGAAATTAGTAAAAATGAAGCAAGGACAGACCATTACTCAGAAAGCAATTGAGCATGACAAAAACCAGACCGAGCAGAACATCGAGTACCTGGATAGACAATTTTGGTTGGAGGTAGATAAGAGTTATGTTGCCCGTAAGGAAGCCGAAGATGAGATAGAAGATCTGTTGGACGTTCGTCCCCCTCCGCCATATGCTCCACAGCGTATATATCCGGCGGTGCCTCTCTTGACACCCACAGCCCCTGTAGCGCCGGCTCAAGGGGGAGCCCCGCCCCGGGCTCCCCTAGATGTGCCGGCCACCGTTGCTTCCTCTGCTAGGAACTTAGCCACCCTGATCCCCGACACATGCCAGCCCCTTGGGGCGGCGGGTGTCTCCCCAATGGTATTAACAATGCCTAGCCCCGTAGGGACTTCCCAGTCAGCTAGCACGACCCCCGAAAGCAGGAGTCGAGCTCCGATTGGGGATCCAGAGGGCTCGCACATCAGACGATTATTTACGAGAGAGTCTGTAGGCTATGGAGAATAGGAAGCAATCGCCGACCAAGCAGTCAGATGGATGTACAGGGATATATACACCTTGACTTATATATGGAGTACTATGAAAGATTTTGACCGGTGATGCAACAGACTGCCCTGCGACACATGTCCCGATTTCTTATTGAAATCTGGGAACAGTGTTTTGGGGAAACAGGATTGGCCCCAAAGATTCTGTATGACATTAAGGACCGCGCCCATAGATTCGAATTAAGCCTAGAAGAAGTGTATAAGAATGTTGACACTCTGGTGAGTTATCGAGGCAGACTATTCTCGCGGTTCCCTGAGTTGGGTTCTCAGCACCCCATGAGGGAGGTGCACCCCATTTATCACCCCGAGATAACTGAGCTGCGCATTGATTAAAATGTAATAACACGGGATCGAGTAGAAGCCAGGTTTCAAGAACAATGGGTGTATACGCCATGGAAACGAAGTGAAGTGTTGGCTTTAAAAGCACAACTTCCGACCCCCGTAAGAATCCCACTGCCTATTATAAGGAATTAACGGAGGCAGCGTCTTCCGCTGTCATAACTCTAGCAGATATTAAGTTGTTTTTCGGATTGTTGGTTCCCGTAGATATATGGCGGCAGGTCCATGATACTCCCCACGCGGCCGAGTTGGGGGGTACCTGGGAGGAGCTTAAGGCATGGGATCAAGACCGTAAGCCGGGGGATAAGCCGAAGGCTGAGATAATTGCGTTACCAGCAAAGATTATAGCCTATATGCATACCTTGATTCCTCCGCGAAAGGTGGATTGGGATAAACTGACTGCTTGCAGACAAAAAAAAGACGAAAGTGTCTCCGATTTCTTTACTAGATTCGAGGGAACTTTGATCGATTTTAGTAGTCAGGACCTCGCTAGCGAGGGGGGAATACGATTGTTTGTGAATAGATTTGTAACAAATCTGATGCCTGAGATTTCAGCCCGACTGCAGGCTGCCGAAAGTACGTGGACTACGTCCTCCCCTTCTATCATATTAAGCATGGCCCAGTATTATGAACACAGGGAAAACGAGAGTAAGGATGAAATTGAAAAGAAAGCTAAGGACCTTAAAAATAGAGTACTGTTACAGCAAGTCATGAGGGGTCGAGGAACAGGGAGAGGCGCCAGAGGGCCCGTGTCCAGCGGGCCGGTCTCCAGAGGAGGAGGAGGGGGTCAGCCCTCCTGATGGGGACCCAATCAGTGCGCATATTGCCGACAGGAGGGCCATTGGAGAGATCAGTGTCCGTTGCTGTTAGAACAGAACGGAGCTGTCCGAGGAAGGGGTCGAGGACGAGGCGGCCCAGACCGTAGTGATATGCACAGGGAAGGAGCAGTGCAGGGAGACCACGGGCGAAATCATTTCGATAAAACACAAGGTAGGCAATACTACAATGAGGATTATGGTTACAAAGATCAGGATAAATTCGGAGATGTATAGGACAGCCAAGGACAGAGTGGGGGCCAAGTGTCGATACTGGTCAATCAACAAGGACCCTATGTGACAGGGGAGTTGATGGGGGCCACCGATAAGTTCTTGATTGACACAGGAGCAATGAATAGTTCGGTTGCTCGCTCGTTGGTCCCAGGGGCCGCTCTGTCTGGGCAGAATAACGTTTCAGTGGGATTTTCAGGAGTTCCTGTAATCAGCCCCATCTCTCAGCCCCTTCCCTATACGATTGGCCCGTTTACCATGGACTCTCCCTTCCTTTTAACTTCCAGTTGTGGAGAGAACCTTTTGGGTTTGGATATGCTAAAAAGATTGAACGCTAAAATACATTGCTCTCCAGATGGTGTTTATTTAACTATTCAAAATCCCGATGTAAGCACGAGGCAGTGTTTTGCTAAAAAAGACCCATTGCCGCCTGAATTTGCGGGCATACCGCCCAGCTTGTGGGCGACAGGAGATGCGGATGTCGGTAAATTGGATATCCCTTCTGTTCGCATTACATTAAAACCCGGTGCTAGGTTGCCTCGCATACCCCAATACAAGATCTCCCCAGCGGGAGAGCGAGCTTTTCTTTCTACAATACAGGATTTGATTGATAAAGGGGTGGTGGAAGAAACGGCATCGAACATCTGTAATTGTCCTATCTTGCCTATTTTGAAAAAAGCTCCTGAAACAGGGACATCTGAAAATGTTGATATATATTGTTTTGTGATTGACCTACGGGAAGTTAATAAGATAGTGGTGCCCCAATTCCCAGTGGTGTCTGACATCACTACCATCCTTACTATGATACCTCCCACAGCTAAGTGTTTGTCTGTGATCGATTTGAAGAACGCTTTCTTTAGCATCCCTATCCATCCTGATAGCAGGCAGATCTTCGGCTTCTCATTATCTGGTCGAAGCTTCAGATTCTGTCACGCTCCTCAAGGTTATACCGAAAGTCCTAGCATCTATAGCCAAGCCCTTAAGGCGGTCTTGGATGACCTGTCCTTGCCAGATGGTAGCGTGCTCTTGCAATACGTTGATGATTTATTGATAGCGTCTGACACTGAAGAGGGTTGTAAAGAAGCCACGGTTAAATTGTTGCACCATCTGGCAGACAGAGGTAATAAAGTTTCCTTGTCCAAGTTCCAATATTGTCGACAGGAAGTGACCTACCTAGGTCACTTACTATCGGAAGAGGGTAGGCATCTATCACCTGAACGAATTACTACCATTTCTAACATGCCTGTACCTTGTACTCAACGTGAAGTCCGTGCTTTTCTTGGCATTACCTCTTATTGTCGTCAATGGATCCCTAATTTTTCTCTTCTTGCTAAACCTTTGCTACACTTAACCACTAAAGATGTGCATGAACCCCTCCCTTGAACTGATGAATGTCAGTCTGCCTTTGCTTCTCTGAAATCTGCTCTGTGTTCTGCTCCTGTCCTTGGCACTCCTGACTACCATAAACCTTTTGTACTATATGTGCACGAGGTGGACGGTTGCTCGCTTTCAGTGTTGACACAGGGTTTTGGTGGTAAGCAAAGACTGTGTGCTTATTTTTGGGCCACATTGGATAACGTGGCTAGAGCACTTCCCAGTTGCCTGAGGGCCACTGCGGCTGTGGCGGCGGCCATCAGGCAATAAGAAGGGCTTGTGCTAAATTCTAATTTGACCGTGATGGTGCCGCATGCTGTGGATGCATTATTAAATAAAACCTAAGACACAGCATCTGACAAGCGCGCGCCTCACGGGTTATGAATTGACTTTGTTTGCCCCACATGTAACCATTACGCGGTGTGCCACATTGAATCCGGCTACACTGTTACCCCTTCCTACGGGGGAACAGGCGAATGATGTCCATGATTGTATTTTCAGGACAGAAGAGGAAACGAAGGGAAGAATCGATCTCACAGACGTTCCCTTATCTGACCCCCAAGGTGAATTGTATGTGGACGGTTCTTGTTTCAAATTAGCAGATGGCACAACGACAGCTGCATATGCAATTACCACTCTAAAAACAGTAGTTGAAACATTCCGAAGACCCCATCGATCAGCCCAAGCTGCTGAGTTGATGGCTTTACTACGAGCCTGTGAGTTAAGTGAGGGATTAGAGGTTAACATATTCACGGACAGTCAGTATGCCTTTGGCGTGGCCCATAGTTTTGGGAGGTTATGGAGGGAACCGGGGTTTCTCACCTCACATGGTCAGAAGATACAGAATGGACTCTTGGTGTTACGCAGCTTTGACTCTCCCCAAGAAAGTAGCAATTGTACAATGTAGTGCACATAAAACAGTGGTGGATGAAGTGGGAGAGGGTAATGCTTTTACGGACCAGGTAGCTAAACAAACAGCCCAGTCCATGGTGTCTTCTATGTATGTGAACTCCTCTGCAAGGTGGGTGGGGGAGTCCGACCTGTTCGATAATACTATTGAAAGTGTGCGAGAAATTCAGAAAGAGGCAACTTCAGTGGAGTTAGACAGATGGGAGCAGGAAGTAGGAAGATTGAATGAGAATAACTGTTGGGTGGATCTGACAGACAAGCAGCGATGGTTGCTGCCCAGTGCTATGGTACAGGCTGTCGTTACTATGGCCCATGGACCAGCCGACGTTGGAGCTAAAGGCATTTGTGCCTTGTTGGATCCAGTTTGGAATAACCCTAATATACAGAGAACAGCTGTACGTCTTGTTCAATATTGCATTATTTGCCTGCAACATAACCCGGGTAAAGGAGAACCTGTTTTGAGTGGGAATTTTGCACCCCCGACATTGCCATTTGAGGTACTCCAGATGGACTGCATCCATATGGAGCGCGTCAATAACTTAAAATATGTACTGGTGGTGGTATGCGCCTTCAGCAAGTGGGTTGAGGTGTACCCTACGAAAGAAAATACTGCCCTAGCCACCGCAAAAACCCTTATAAAGGAGTTTATCCCATGCTTCGGATTGCCTCGCTTGATCTGGTCTGATAACGGCGGGCATTTCCATTGGGCCCTTGTGCAATGTATATGCAATGGGCTCCACATAAAACAAACGTTTCATGCAGCTAGACACCCCCAGTCAGCAGGACTAGTTGAGAAATATAACGGAATACTGAAACTAAAGATGGCAAAAATCCAAGAGAGCACTGGTTTAAAATGGCCTGACACCCTCCCATTAGCTCTTATGTCCCTACGGGTCACCCCTCATTCCCGCTCTGGCCTGTCTCCCTATGAGATAGTGTTTGGGCGACCCGCTAATGTGTGGGGCGTGCCTAGACCAAGATCATTTACTGATGTTGAATATCCTATGTTGATTGATTACCTGTATACTCTGACTAAAGACCTTCGTTCTATTCATCAGCAGGTAGCATCTGTACTGCAACCCCTGCCAGAGGGCCCCGGACATCGCCTGGAACCCGGCCAATGGGTGCTGGTCAAGAAATACGATCGGGACTCCAGCCTGGCTCCGAGATGGTCTGAGCCACATCAGGTACTTTTGGCCACACGGACGGCGGTGAAGGTGGAGGGAAAACGACACTGGATCCATGTGTCGCACCTAAAAAGAATCCCTCTTCCACTTCCTTATGACCGGCGACACCCTGATGGAATCCTGACCCAAGAGGGTGAGAGAGCTTTTGCCTTGATACCGTTCTCCGACGCTCGTGAAATTGGAGCTGAAGGAAAGATAGGGCCGGACGGGGCAGTCCCTGGAGAATCGGCAATCGTCCCTGGCCCTGTCCATGTTGATCTGGTTGGCAGCGGTTCTGATGAAGGTATTGAACCTTCCCCTTTGTTATTCTCTGATCAGGAAGTGCCCGGTCATGTTCGTTACAACCTGCGGCCAAGAAAACATCACAGTACCTCAGATGATACTGTTAGGAGATTAGGAAAGACTTGGATAAAAAGTAGGGCTTGCTAGATTCTAATCTGTGGTACTGAGCGAGACACTGGACTGAACTCGTTGAGAGCTGGGACATTGATATTGTGCTCTGTTCAGAAAGAAAGACTCTGTTCTTGTCAATTGGCCAGGTTGTTTGAGTAAATTTCTTTCGGAAGATCTGCATCGTGGGACGTCGTTGGATGTGTATATAAGTCTGCCTGTGAGGCTTTGACGGACACAGGGAGAAGAACCCTCTGGCAGGAAGGTTGTTTTTGGCCCAGCTTAGCTACTTTGGACTTTTAGCTAGGAATGTACCTTTTTGGTCGTATTGTACTTGAGGAAGAACTCCCTTTTGCTCCTAGATATTTGCCTTTTTACGAACCAATGTTCTCTTCTTGGACCATGCGTGTGAAAATAGCTTTCGTAGTTACAATAGCAGTTATTTAAGCAATCTTCATGGGGGTTTTCATATACTTAGAATATAAACACCCAATGCAATCAATGATGATGTCGACTGCTGCTCCCCCTGAACACTTTATGTTCACTTTAGCACCACATAAAGAAAGACACCGCCAGACATATGCTAAGAATGTTTTTATTGAAATGCTTCACCAGACTCACAGTACTACGAATATGACAAAATGTTGGGTCTGTGGGTTGTTGCCATCTGTTATGCATAAGCACGATTTGTTCCTTTCATTGCCTATGTCGTTCCTAGGAAGTTGTGAAGCCTGGTTCCAAATGCTATCTGCTATGTATAACCATTATGTGGCACATCCCAAGCAGTACTCCGAGAAGGACTACAAAATTGTTTTGGCCTACATTGAGACGCATCAAGGTTTTGATCCTGAGGACAATAACGGGGAAGGATCCTTGGATCCCAGTGCCTGTATGAATGCCTATACAGATAATATAAATGATACTTGGCTGATAGATGAATTGTTTGATTTTGCCAGCTGTAACGATTCGCAATATTTTCAACAGTTTATTGCTAGAAATGTTACCAGTGAACGTGTTGTGCCTATTCCTATCCTGAACACCTCTTCTCCCTTCTGCATCAAAGGTGCAGGTCATGTGCAAGTTGGTATTAGTCTGTGTAATTATACATATAATCTGAAAATATTTAGTAGCCCCCCTCTGCTGACACCCCCGAATGTGTATTTCGTCTGTGGAGAAAATGCTTATACCTGGCTACCTAGGGGTTGGGCCGGTCAGTGTTATCTGTCCTTTCTGTATCCCCCAGTCTACATTGCACCACCCGATTATCATAAGACGCATCAGTTGTATACTTCTGAACTGGCCCCTCATAGGCAACGAAGACAGCTTTCAATGACTGAAGTAGATCAGACAGACACTTCCCTGCAGCAGTTCACGGATTTCACTAAGGGGTTGGTTCCATTCTGGGGTCCGATATTCAATAGCCGAGAGATTAGGAGACTGTCCAGGATAGTGGAAAATGTCATTAACATCACTACTGATATAATGACTAACCTTACAGAAGAGCTTCAGGCTACCAGACTCGTTTCTCTTCAGAATTGAATGGTTTTAGACGTTATCTTGGCTGATCGCGGTGGTGCATGCCGGGTGATCGGCAGCTCTTGCTGTGTTTAGAATCCAGATTCCGCCCCTACGGTTCATTTGGCCATTCAGAAGCTCCATCGCATAGCAGCGGAGATGCATGTAGAAAATGGGTCCTGGTCCCTGTCGGGGTGGTTCTGGGGTCTTCTATGTACTTGGGGTTGGAAGGTATTACTGATTTTGGGTGGAGCGGCAGGCGTCCTTTTTGTCTGCTGTCTCTGTCTACAGTGCGGTCCTGCGTGCTGTTCTTATTGTGCCTCTAGATTAACAGCGGCTGTCACCCCTTCTGCGACCCCCACCAAAGCTCAGATGCTCCAGCAAGAGGTCCACAAACTTATGGCAATCGACGAAGATCTCTTCGACGATTAGTGTCCTCTGTTATTAGCTTCATCACGCTAAAAGTAGGGTTTGAGGAATAGGAATTCAATTAGGCCTTAGACGGGGACATAGATTGTAGTTTCTTAGTCAGTATTCAGCGTGATGCAGCTCATTAACATGCTATGTACGCTTCTATGGCACCAGACACCCTTTTAGTTACACTCTGTCACCTTTGATGAAAATCATACTCTAACCCCTCCTTGTGAATAGGGTAGCTTCGCTCAGCCGGACCGACGCCATTTTAGTTAGATAACCCATAATACGGTTTTCCAAACCTCCATGGCTCTGCATTTTCACGTCTCCCCGTTCTCATGAGCTTAACATATGTAGCGAGCAGCTGCTTCTGCTTTTGGGCCCGTCAAGGTTGTAGGAGGGGGCCGGCCAGATAAGCACATTCTTGCAAGCGCTGTGCGGACTCTCACCGAAACTATCAGAAGGGAGTCGACCAGCGTGACCTTGCTATACTGAGCTCAGATAGAAGCTTTGTGTGCCATATATGGGCATATCTCTTGCCACCTCCGGTACCAACTTGTACTTTTCCATCTTAGGTAACGGTTGCAAATTGTGATAGTATATATGTGTTGACCTGACAATGTGCCAGCAGTCTCTCGGCGGTCCTCGGGGTGTGAGGTCGTTGGGAGCTCCTCTGGCAGAGTATTATTTTACTAATAAACGCTTGAACTTTCTACACTACCAATCGACTGATTATTGATGAATGATATTTGGTAATTGTAAGTATAATCCTTTGGGGGTTTGTGACATTTCGGTACCTCATGTCGACATTGCTATGTTAGCATGAGCTGTGCTGCCATGATTCTGCTTTTGCGTACGTTACTACATGACTCTATTTTTGCAAGACTCTGTTAATGCCTTTTGCATGGGAACTGTCTGCTTTTCAAGTTCTCTGCTAAAGTTCCTGAAGTTTAGTCTGAACACGATGTGCAAGGTCCATAAGCAATGCCACTTGTTATTCTGTTCTGGTCAGTCCCTAGCACCTAGACAAAACATGCTAAAGACAGCTGCGTTGCTGGAGACTCGTGCTTTGATTTTACGGGGATGCATGTTATTTTAACACACAATTGGAGAGAGCCCCTTCTATGGAGAAGAGCTATGCTGTTCCTTTAATGTCAACCTTCCATCTAGTCTTTAAGGTATGGGATCTGCTGACAAAGCAAGCCCAGAGATCTTCTTTTATATATTAAACATCTTCCATTCAAGGGGAGGGTGGTTAAACCTTATAGTCCTTTTTCCACTGTCTTTATATAATGACCTCCCCTTTGTACCCTATGAAATTGTTAATTTTTCTGAGTTTATGCATTTTGCTGCTAGTAGTGGCTGTATACTGTATTGTAGAGCACGATAGTTGAAATAGTTGAAATAAAGGTTTTTAACCATTACAGTGTCTCTGCCATTTCTTATTGTGGACAAGTACAAGCGAGCAAGCGAGCGAAACGGTATGCCTTGCTACCACGATTCTTGCGAGAGTCAGGAGTGTTGTGTTCCGGGTTTTCTAATCATTCGTAGCTTTGTGATTTTGTAGGAGAATGAATGAGACAATATAGGTAGTCGATTTTGAGATTTTGGGTACTAAGGAGATAGGTTGGTACACCCCTCTACACTGAGGTCCTGTTTTCCTGCACATACCTCTGTTTAGATGCAGAATCCCTGCAACATGGCGCCGCCAAAGTTTGGTCTGGTTCTTATCTGCAAGACTCTTGAGTAGTGCTTGTGCTTGTCCACGATCCCCTCACATCTGTTTCCAGAGAAGGTTGTGAGGGTTTAACCTCCTATATTGATGTTTTAAAGGTTTGTTCAAGCTTGAAGTTTAAAAAAAGGTTTCCTCTGTTTATTCTTAACCCGTTATTGGGCTGCCACGCTTTAGGTTGTAAAGTTTTGTTATTCATTATGGCGGTTGTCATTACTCCACCTAATCGAGCTGAAGTCACAGCCTATTTGGCTTAAAATGGAGTGCCTGATGCTGGTGTTGCACTTATTTTTGTTGTAGATGCGGATGCAGCTTACCGCTTTGAGGTGTTTCATTCTTGGGTCACCTTTTCTGCGGTGGATGGAACAGATCATTTGTTTCACGAATATACTGCCATGGCCATTCCTCAGAATTATCAGCCATATAGGGCTCTTGAGGTTCCGCTAATGGCTTGTCAGCCCCAATATGGTTTAATGGCGCCCTTCTTCACCCAATAACGCTGGTCGGTTTGGGCCTTTATTGATAGATGGGGCCACATGGCCCGTTTTGGCTGGATATATCCCACATCCACGTTATCTGAGACTGCGATGCTTGCAGAACTCAGCGTATTACATACATCCTTGATACGTGTGCATAGGGCTGTTATACAGTTCATGTTGCGCAACTTTCAGGCGGGACCACCTGGCGTTGCTGCACTGGACCTGGTGGAGTAACCATCGATCCTCTTATGGTTAATTCAGTGAGGGCAAGCATCCTTAAATTAAGGCTGAATTCCCTTATTGGCTTGCTGATATGTTTGGACCGATTGAGGCTGTTTTTACAAATACCACCCCTGTGGAGAAACACAGGATCTTGAATATAAGTCTACTTAAAGACTTACTTCCAGAGTTAGCTCATTGAAACACCTGGGGTAAGGTGTTTGCGGCAGTATATCCAAAGTGTTTTGGCACCCCCTCCATAACCATACTCCCGTCCATGATAAAACGTGTTCAGGATGAACACAGACCCAGGTGACTCTGGAATTAGGGATGAGACTGGTGGGGGGTGTTCAACGTCGTTGCTGATATGATCCTTGCTAATGTCAAGGGTGATGCTGTAAACTTACAAGTGGGTACCCACTTGGAGGCTGTCACACATGCAGACAAGCCGCCCAAATTGCCGAAGATTATCGCAAAGACTTATAAAACCATAGGCCGCAATAGTCTGTGAGTTAAGCCTTTTACTCCAGCTCAGACGCAATCTCAAACACAAAAAGCCCAGACTGAAAAAGAGGGATGCCGTAAAAACAAGAAACAGTGGCGACAACAGTAGAAGCAAGGTTTGCATGCTGGTTCACTGACACCTGAGTCCTCTGAGCATACTTATGACATGCGCGATCACTTGAAAATTAAGAGTCCTGATCAATTTCAAGTCCTGGATCAGCGCTCTCATCATTCTTTACAGGACACATTGGTCTCTCAAGTTGGTGGAGGAGAGCGCGAGGATTGTGACAAAGGTCCAGCTAATCAACAAGGGCGAGATCAACCGCGACAGTTTGACATTAAAGCAAAACAACAGGACCTTCTGCGTTTTCGACCCCAGTATCAGAAGAAGAAAGTTACTGCTTTAACTGCGAGGTATGCATTAGACGGTGAGAACGCGACTCCTACACTGGGCATGGTCAGTGACTCTGCTCGACAGCGCAGCGGAGGTTACAATGGTGCCGGAGGCCATGCGTCCCTGTCTGGAGGCGATAGCAATTAATACATTCATTATAGTAGAAACTGCAGATAGCCGGGTTGCCCCCCTGATACACTCTATGAGATTATTTTCGAAATTGAAGGTGATATACAGCATCTAATCAGAGTGGTTTTCTGGGAAAATATAACCTCCTCGTACGCCATTTTGTTGGCGGAGGCAGATTGGCCTCCACCCTTTGTGTTAGCCTCTTCTAGAGGGGAGGAAGTGATACTTCCAAGTTTTTCACGTTACGTCTCTGAGGAGCATGCAAAAGCTTTCGCAGCTGGGTGAGCTATGGCCCTTGCCCCGGCGGTGTACTATAATCAGGTGGGCTGGGATATTGATTCACCAGCGCATGAGATACCTTTATGTTCTATGCCACAGCCACAACCGCAATATCTGATCAGATGTGAAGCTACGGCTCACGTTTGTGACATTCTAACACAGTTAGAGTATCAAGGAGTGACTGAATCATGTACATCACATGTGAATAATCCTCTCTTTACGGTATCAAAACCAGATGGTTCATTTCGCATTGTGTTGGATTACTGAAATTTGAATAGTTATTGTCGCACTTTTACATTATAAAATACACCAGCTCTGTGCTGGTAAACAATCTTGTTCGTAAAAAACACAAAACTACACAGGACATTTCCACTGGTTTCTACAGTCATAATCTCGCTCCTGAGAGCCGTGACTTTACAGCCTTTACGGGTGTCGAAAATCAGAAACAATGTACACGTTTGCCTTTGGGGTATAAAAATAGCCCTGGGGCTTTTTCTGCATGTGTTGTGTTTTTGTTGCATGACATAGATTCAGATGCGTTCTCATTTACATTTACCTGACGGACAACAAACTTATGCCGCATCTTGTCCGAGTCGGCCGCATCATTTTACTGTTTGCCGACTATGGATACAAGTTCAATTTAGCAAAATCCACCATTGCTCATTTGATTGTACTCTTTTTGGGCTATGAGCTCAATAATGAAGGTAAGGGGTTCGCCCCCCACTTCCTTGAGAAATGTGCACAATTGCAACCCCCTTCAGCATAGGAGAAACTTCAGTCCGTGCTGGGTTTTTTGAATTCCGGGAGGACATACATTCCTGATTATGCCCAGCGTATCAAACCACTTTATGCTTTGATACAACCAACATATTCTTCTGCAAGCTGGCTTCCGGAACATACCACTATCCTATGATCTTTGCAAAGTGACATGCTTGCAACTAGCTACTTGTTGACGCGAGATAACACCGCCAACCTGGTGAGACGTATAGTACCGGGGAGGGTGGATATCTCTTACTTGGCATCCATTTAGGGGGACACAGTACCCATCGCTTACAAATCACATTTGTACACTGCAGCTGAAATGCATTTTTCAAATGTTACAAAGGTTTTTACAGCAGTCCAAATGGCGATTCTGAAAGAACGCTCACTGGCGCAAGCTAAACCCATTCTTATGATCACGCCTTTGCCTGCTTTGGAGGCTGTGACTATGGCAAGTGTACCTAACTCTAAGGCACTACATCCTTGTTGGATACAATAGGTTAAGTCCTTGATGTCTTCTGATGTCACGTTTATCTTTGATCCTGCACTTCAGACACAGGAGCTTTTACAGTATGAACATGTTCATCCTTCTCCATTGTCATTGCTTCCTTTACATGAGTACCAATGTATCATTTATACCGATGGCTCAGCTCAATCAGTCACTGGCTCAAAACACGCTTATTCAGTGGCTTGTGCAATTGTTGCTGGCTAAATTGTCAATGGAGAATTTAAGTCTTCCATAGTGCATACATAGGCACTTGGGACTCTACGGCACAATTGGCGGAGCTGCGTGCTCTTGTTCTTGTCCTCGACTTTGCTGATCCTAATGTGAATAGTCTTATTGTGTGTGATTCATACTACTGTGTCCAGTCTTTTAATGACAACTTATTCTTTTGGTCTCAAAATGACTATCGAGACTCTAAAGGCAGCGCAATTAGCCATAAGTCGCTTTGGGTTCTAGTGGCAGCCCTTACACAACGTCTGCCCCTCCCACATGTTGTACATACTCTTGGCCATCAACGTTTGGAAGCACATGCTCTTGGTAATTCTTTGGCTGACAAAGCGGCCAAATCTGCAGTAGCCACATGTTCCATAGCAGCAGTTACAAGGTCCAAGGTAGCTGCTACGAGGGAGGGAACTGCTTATCCTCAGGGTTTCCCTTCTAAATACTCTCATCATATATCTCCAGAACAAGTTCCTTATGCTAAGACTTTTTTAGTTGGGGATAGGCTGATTCCCAACTTGGATTGCAGATTTGCTCCGATCAAAGCTGCACACAAGGGCATGGCTTCTGCTCCTGCCGCTGTGTCAGCGGGGGTCTCTATATTACAGCAACGTTACTGATTGCGTGTTTTATATAAACAGACCCGAAATGATTTACTTTCTTGTGACATTTGCCAACAAATTAAGCCGTCTACAGTCACAAGCCCACCTTAAACACAGCTATGTATTTCTAATCAACCATTTGGCTGTATATATCTTGATCACTACGGTCCCTTGTCCTCAGCAAATGCGTGTGAATATATATTTATTGCCGTTGACTCAAGCACTAGATTCCTTTAGGTTTGGACACAACTCAGCGCTGATGCTCAAAATGTCATCAGGGATTTGCGTGTCTTTGTCAGGATGTTTACTTGTGGAACCTTCCATTCGGGCCAGGGTCCAGCGTACGCCTCTAAGGCGTACAAGGACGCGATTAAGTCACTGGGGATACTGATGCAGTTTTCGTCTCCATACAGGCCTGAGGGCAAATCTATTGTGGAGTGAATGAACCTTGACTTAAAGCAATCCTTGACAACTAGGGTCTTAGGGGCACATGCATCAAGGTAAATTGCATTCGCAAACGGTGCGAATCGCAAAATTCGGCCATTTGCGAATGCAATTTCCTTTTTTGGGATGCATCATGTTTTTTTATTTTTTCGTAATTTAAGGAATCGCAATTATGTTGCGATTTCTTAAATTGTGATTGCATTTAAGAAATCGCAATTTGAGATTTCTTAAATGCAATGCATCACACTTTAGAAATTGCGAATTCGCAAATAGGGAGAGGTAAATTACCATGAAGTTCACCTTCATGGTCATTTGCGAAAACTTTGAAAAATGCACAAAAGTACATTTTTCAAAGTTTCATTTTACACACACACATGCACTTGGGCCATGTGTGTGTGAAAAATATTCTTAATGTTAAATTTCAGGGGTGCAGGGGGGGTCCTTTGGACCCCCAGGCACCCTTGAAATAGCATTCTCATTTTGCGATTCCTTAATTGCGAATCGCAAAATGAGAATGTCTTCCCCTTCATTCCTATGGGCCTCTAGGCCCATAGGAATCAATGTGAAGGGATTCCTTATTTGCGATTCGCAAATTGTGAATCGCAATTAAGGAAATTTAAGGAATCGCAAAAAAAATTGGCAAATTCTTAATGCATAGCCGTTTGCAATTTCTTAATTGCGATTCCTTAATTTTCGCAATTAAGAAATCGCAAACGGCAACAATGATGCATGTGGCTGTTAGGTACTGGCAGGCCCATTAGTGTGGTGTTCAACATACACTCAATAATCTCCCTAGAAGATCTCTGGGTGGGCGGATCCCATACGAAATGCTGTTTGGCATTAAAATGTTTGTACCAGACCTTGATGGTCTAGACGCATGGTGCTTTCACTTCCCTGCTTCAAAATGATACCTGCAGCTGCGGGAATAAGTGGGAGGAAGAGAAATCAGAAGCACAGAAATACACTCCCTCCAGTATATTCAGACATTAAGCAGATTTGCATGACAATGCTTTATACTTGCGGTAATGCTGTACAGTGACTTAAAATACGTTGCTCATTCGAGATGTGTCACACTTGGCAGGGCTTGAAGGGCAATTGCTGGGACTGTCCCGGGATAGTGATTTACCCGGACAATTCCAACTTGCCAGGAGTTTCCTGTCAAAAACGCAACAGTTGGCAGATATGGAATGATAGAAAGATGATCATGTTTCCCAGACGTAGAAGTGAGTTGCTTAATTAAAGGTCATTAAAGTAAAACTCATGTCTAAGGATATAAACTCCTAGCATTCACACCTGTCAGCTAATATATATCGTTTCACCAGTCCAGACACACTAATTAACTAGGGAAGCAATGGGAAATTAAAATGTAGGTCAACTTTTGCTGCTCTAATAGGGAGACGATTTTGGAGAAGTATAGAAAAGTTCGCATTCAGGAATTTCATTGTGCTTAAATAGAATGTGAATGCTAAATGTGCGGGTTTGCTAAGGAACAATAATGCTATCCCAATTCTTATTTTGTGACATACACTGTCTTCCTAGATGGAACCGCTGTTGTCAATGTGTGGTCTCAACCATCTTTTGGACTTGTTGTGAAAGTATTATTGGTTTTGTTTCGGGACGATGTTGGGTGTCTGTAACTCTCACATATAGGCTTGCAATAAATTTCCTTATTTTGGGATAATCTGTTACTTTCTGATTGTAGTGGATGAAGGTGTGTAGAATACACCCTATTTTCTTTTGTGTCTTACCCCTGCCTCTGCCAGTCCTGCCCCTCTAAATTTATTGTCATGGATGCCCATTTTGCAGCCTGATCTGTCCTTAAAGTCATGTCCCTGTCTCCCTCCATGTTTGAGGAACATTAATAATGACTTGGTAGTTCCAGAAGAAGCTTTCACGATGCTTCATGAGACTGCCAGCAGTCACATGGCTTAGGAGGCAATCTTGGCAATCTTGGGTGCTGCTTGTATAAAGATGTGCCCAAGACCTAGAGGACCTGATTCACAAACTGCACTTTGTAGTATGTTTTGTAGCCCAACAGTGGTGCTACAAACCTTACTACAAAGTGCTATTCACAAACTGCACTTTTGTATTAACTTACACTTTTGCATATGTTTACTACTTTTTAGTAATCACAAAGTTCCCTTGTGTAGCAACTTACCAGTCACTACCACCTATATTTTCTGCGGGAGGGTGTTGCATTACCAGTGTTTAGTCAAGTGTAGTTTTTGACTGTCTACAAAAGAGTAAGTTACTACAAAAGGGCTTTGTGAATACTAAAAAGTAGTAAACTTGCTCAAAAGTGTAAACCTGCTCAAAAGTCAATCAATCAATCAGGGTTTGTAAAGCACTGGGGGGCAATGGGGAGTTGCTTGATCATCTGAGCACTGGGACTCAGTCGAGGAGCCAGGTCTTGAGATTCTTCCCAAATTGGGTTAGCGACAGGGATTGCCTGAGGTGGAGAGGCAGGGGGTTCCAGGTCTGGGTGGGCAGGTTGGAGAAGGATCTTCCTTCAGTTCTCGTCTTGTGGATCCGAGGGACGGAGGCCAGGGTTAGCTGGGTGGAGCAGAGGTGTCTGGTGGGTACGAGGAATGAGAGGCGGTAGTTCAGGTATGCTGGTCCTGCATCGTGGAGGGCTTTATGGGGGAGTGCGAGGACCTTGAAAGGGATTCTTTTGTTGACTGGGAGCCAGTGGAGTTCTACGAGATCGTCAGTGGTATGGCTGTGGTGGGGATGTCGAAGACCAGTCAGGATGCTGCATTTTGAACGTTCTCTAGTTTCCTGAGGAGTTTCTAGATGATGCAGGCATAGAGTGTAATGCCGTAGTGGAGTCTGCTGCTGAGTGTGTGAGTGACTGTTTTTCTGTATTCAGTGAGAGCCATCTGAATGTCTTTCGAAGTAGGCAAAGCGTGTGGAAGCAAGATGAGGAGACTGCATTGATCTGATGGTTCAATATGAGAGAGGAGTCCAGTATGTTCTCAAAGTTTCATCCTTGGTCTGTGAGGGGTGGGCGGGGTTCCCAATTTGGAGGGCCACCAGGAGTTGTCCCATGCTGAGGGACTGGGTCCCAGGATGAGGACTTCGGTCTTGCCCGAGTTGAGTTTAAGGCAACTGTTTTTCATCCAGATAGCAACAGCCTTCATCCTGCTGTGGAAGTTGTGGGTTTGTTTATGAAGGAGAGGATCAGTTGATATGACACCTGTGGTGGAGGAGGATGGAGGCAGAACAGGCAAAAGGTCAATAGCAGTTTCCACCTTCCACTCACCCGTACGGGCTTGAGTGTTAGAGGCTAAGGTTACTGTATTCAAAGAAATAGCGTTGCAGGAAACTGCAGGTGTTACACTATTCAGAATCGGCCAGATGTTGTAACTTGACATTGTCCACTGGAATGCATCTGTTGTCTTTGCAACCAGGTAAAAGTGGTAAAATGACTGTACGAGTAACCTTCAATCCAAGTACCGGAACTGGTGAAAGATAAGAAGGACCACATTCTTTTTTGTTCTCTAACTTTTCTCATACCAGATCTTCAATTTTGAGAAGCCAGCTGGCAACCGGAATCAGCACTGCTGCATCATTGGAAGAGGGTACATGTTCAGTTGCGTAACTGTCATGGGTCTTTTGTAGATCCTGTAACACAGTAGAATGATTTGCAACCTCTAAAGTCTGAAATGCCGCATTTTGTGACTTTAAGTTTTAAAATGCCAGCGTTTCGATGGCGGGAAAAAAACATCATCTTTTGGTCACAAAATGCGCCAGTTCTGACTTTAGAGGTTGCTAGATGAGGACCTGGCTTCCTCACCTCTGAAGCAGAGACACTTACCGTTCTACTTGGTGGTTCCTTCTTCTTGCGCTGTAGCAAACTTCCCATTGACAGAGGCTGTGGGGAGAAAATGTACGCAATAATAATGACGATATTTGGGTGCCAGAAGAGGGAAATTCGCTGAGCCCCATTGACTAGGGACAGTTAAAGCTCCTGTGGCACCCAGCTCTGAGGGGTGCAAGTTCACTCTAGATTCACTGTATTTCGGGTCCGGCTGGTTAACAGGAGAAAGTGTTGCTATCAAAAGAGCCCCCTCCTCCATTTTCCAACTTGATGACCATTAGGACCAGGCTGACACATCCAGTGGGAATTGTGACAAATGCCCCCCACCCCTCCACACCCAACAGAGATGGTGAGGATGCAGGGAAAGGGGCAACATGAACTTTAATTGTACATTACTGGAAGTGTTCGATAGCGGCAGTTGGTTACGGGGTGCAGTTTTACCGTTTGTTTTTTTCCGAATCAGAGCTCCTACGTATATGTGACATGTAACAACTTGTAATCCTCATTGTTTTAATAAACATTTCCAAGAATTATTTACACAGGTATAATTAATTGTCTCTGTGTAATGTGTCCCTGATGTATAGTGCTCTGACACCCTGCACTGGTATGAGCAGCGGTATAAAACAAATTAAATATTTATGACTGAGGGACTGGGGAGACATGAGGGGCACTGTTGGCTTGTGATTGTGAGGGACGTTGTGGAGAACAAGGTCATGGGGCACCAAAAAGATTGTTGCACTGGGCGCAACCTGCCAGCCCTAGGAGAGTGAGAAAGTAATTTCTGCCCCTGTGCTCTTTGAAGTTGATAGCTTTGTCCAGTTGCGAGGGGGTTGTTGTCAGTCTTGACTGTATATATGTATAAACTTTAATAGCACATTGCCTATTTTATAATGCAAGTGACAATCCATGAGAGTATTTTAAGTATACAGAGTTAAATTATGCTAATTATGTGGGTTGGGTGAAGTGGGCGGAATGGGTGGAGCTTTGGGTCAGTGGGTGGGGTAACTTTTATAGTAAGTAATTGATAGCTGTGCTGCAAAGTGTCCCTGGAATTTATTTTCAAGTGATGGCAACTATGTAACTCGTTTTCAAAGGAATTCGCAGCAGGAGTTTTTTTTAAATATAATAATCTAGCTTTTCAGAAAATACACGTCTAAAAGTCCCTTATCTACATTTTTAAGCTCTTTCAATTTGACTTTCCTGTGTTTTGTTCCTTTCAATATGAAAACCAAAAGCATCCTTACAAACTGAGGATAATGGATTGTATATTAAGACCTGTAGGCCAACATTATGCAATACCTTTGTTATTCCTATCACTCACAGCAGCTCCTTTAAAGAACATAAAACTTCACATTACAGAGTTTTTTAATGGTGAAAATAAAATAAATGTCAGATTTTTCCCTGTTTGAATGCACTTTATGCATGATTATTTTTAACGAGCATCTGTGATGTCCTTCATGAATAGTTGTTTTAAGAATAATATCCTGTTTGGTCGGTTTATTTTCTGCAGAGGGACATGTTTTAACTGAGCAGATGAATTTGTAAAAAAAATATGTGGTTTGTTTCATGAAGTATGAGTTCATAGAAATTGTTGATATTTTATTGCAGCATTACATACACCCATTTTATTGCCTCCTGCCCTGTCCATCTCCATGAAATGGATAGTAGCCCTTCCTTCCAGCATGGGCATAACTGGAATGGTCACAGCAACTTTGTGGTGATCTGGCTGGATTGCATCACCACTCATGTCATCTGAACCTAGAATGCGTAATGTTTTGCCTGCTTGAGACATTCTATGTGACACAGTTACTTGGGACCTGCAACAGCTGTGACCAATAAACTAACTTTAAATTAGCAATAGATTTCTTTGGCCCATTTAGTACCCTTCCTAGGAAATTGAAGTTTGCCATAGTAGTGGTTGATTATTATAGTAAATGGTGGGAGATGAAGTTTGTAGAGGAACCCAATACCCTCAATGTAATTACCTTTTTGAAAAATGTATTCATTAGAGAAGGTTTTCCCAACAAAATCGTTTCGGACAATGGTGTCCAATTTGTTTCTAAAGAAATGCAAGATTTTTTAGATAATAATGCTATCAAACATAGATGTGTGGCACTATATCACCCACAGGCCAATGGTCTGGTAGAAAAAATGAATCGCACATTAGTAGAATGCATTCAATGGGGAATCTAGAACAATTTTGATATTTGTAGAGCTGTAGAAGAAATGTTGTGGTCCCACAGATGCACCCCTAATGTTGTCTCTGGTATTTCTCCATTTGAGATCTTACGAGGACGTCCACCTGCCTCAAGACTTTGTCCTGCTTGGCTGAGAGAATTTCAAAATAAAAATGATCACATGATAAATATAGATAGGGTTGTGAGACCTAAAGTTAAAGAATATCAAGAGAAAATGAAAACTCATTATGATGCCATCCATAGGGTGAAACATATACAAGAAAAATTTAAGGTGGGTGACTGAGTCCGCATTTAGGATCCTAATCACGTTTTGAAAGGATTGTCAAAGTTCAAACCTCCGGTTAGGGTTGAGGTAGTGACAAAAAATACAGTAAGAACTAGCAGGAATGAATGGTGGAACAAGGGAAGAGTCGTCAAAGTGAATTTTAATGATGATATTTCTCAGGATCATGATGTTTCATCCAATGATCAGGATCATGACGTTTCATCCCATGATTTAAATGTTTCATCTAAAACCTCTTTCCTTTCTGTTCCTCCTACTGTTGTCTCTCCTGATATTCAAGTTATCGAACAGATGTCTAATTCCTATCCCTTATCTGTACGCACAACCGGTAGGAGGTATATAGTCAAACCCACGAGGTTTCATGATTGATGTTTTATGTACTTGGTTATTTACATGATTTAGTATCTTTTTTCAATCTTTGTATAAATCAATTTCTTTACCACTTACCATTAATCATTTTCTTTACTATTTTTATGTTGTTTTATCCAATTATTTATTTGTAAAGAAGGGAGATATTGTTGTGATCTGGCTGGATTGCATCACCACTCATGTCATCTGAATCTAGAATGTGTAATGGTTTGCCTGCTTGAGACATTCTGTGACACAGTTACTTGGGACCTGCAACAGCTGTGACCAATAAACTAATCACTTGAAGTATCATCTTTTGGTGTGTTATATTTCTACAAACTTCTTCACTCTTCAGTCAATGCAGGCCCTGTTTTTTTACTTTGTTCCAAAAAACAATCAGTCTCCCTTCTTTGGGGAAATTAAACTTTCCACTGCTTCATGTAGAAAAGCCTTTATCAAAGTTGAAAACATTTTATACAAGGATAGAGTTACACATCATATAAACATATCACACCCTATACTAAAAGCACAGTTGGTTTATTTGCTGGACTAAAAACAGAAAATGTTGCATTAAAGTAAATAGTAGCTGTCAGAGTCTTTCATTATTACGGTTTCAGAGGCAGTGACTCTGAACAAGCAAGCACACTATGAGCTGACAAATTGCAGCCAAACAGGACAGAAAATCACTTCCAAACCAAACACTGTTGTACTGAGCACATCAATTGTAAAACAAAAACAAACACCATATTGCTTTCTTTGGAAGGCATTGAGAGGCAAGAAGCACCTATCAACACAAGAAAGGCATTCTGTTCCTGAAGGATGCATAACCTGAAAACGGAAGTTGTGGGGGAGGGGAGAAAATCATGTAGACACACAAAAAAAACTGATCTACCCGGTAAATATCCTATAATATCCTTTATCCACCTAGACGTTTCTCTGATTAATTGAATGTTCTAGTATTGCTAATACATTTGCTGCCAAGTTCAATTACAAAAAGAAGTAGCTAAGACGTTGTCTTTCGCTTCTAACCAAGGTCATTTTAGTTGCTCTGCGGAAGGTCTCATGATGTTTTTTCCAAATAGCTGATAGTGACATGATTACATGTAGTTGCTTTTAAAAGTTTTTCATTGTCCATTGGGCCTACAGAAAATGGCTGTGGTAAAGGTTTTCCATCTCCAGTGATGTCATCATGTGGCAGTGGACTGATTTGCTTAATCGATTTACCTCATAGGATTGTCTACTCTCCGATCAAATCTGGTTAGTAGAAGGGAGGGATACCTTTTCCAAGAAGCAAAAGTGACAGTTCTCCCTACCCTGGACATGACACCATCATTCACCAGGAATTCCGATACATTGGGGGGTTCCTTCCTGAAATTGACCTCAGTATAGGTGTGGTGTCAAGTGACTGTGTGGGGTCACGTTTTGTGACATCACCCTGGTCACAGGTTAGCCATGTGTTCATGGTGCTACAATCGGGTTTGGGGTTATGCTGCAGTCCTCAGTGAACCAGAGTCTTCGGAGATCAGGTGACTATGCTTTGATGTAGAGGTGTACCCCTCTTACGGGGTGTTTAGAATATATATAAGGAGCTCCTAAGCAGTGTATGCACCAAACAAGAGCCGTCCTACAGAAAGAGATCGCCTTGTCATTATGAAGAAATGCAGACCCCTCATCAAATAGACACCTTCAGCAGGCGGTCAGGGCAGTATCGATAGATATAATCGTAGCCTGACACCAGAGGTTATGGAGCAGAACACTCAACAAAGCATAATTAAAGAGGATGGTCTGATGTCTTAGGTTTTAAGAAGGAGCTATGCCATTGGCTAGAAACACTCTGCCTCAATGATGTGCCGCAATGGATATGCCCTCTGAAGCTTTCAAGCAGTAGCAGTGAAGCTTTGAGTTACTAATCAAATGTTGGAAACAATATTATCAACATGGAAGATGCTGAAGATTCTATAACAATTCCTAACTCACCAGTCTACGAAGATATGGTGTTTCTGGAGGAAGAGACTTTGTGTGCACTGCATCACCAAATGCAAAGCAGTGCGCGCAACGAAATTCGTTTTATTTATTTATATGTTTACTTACCTGTTAAAGTCCGTAATCCATACATTACTACCCCCCACCCTGCCCCTCCCCCTCCCCACCTTACCGCCCTGCAGTTACACCTACTACCGGCCGTGAATGATGCCTACCATGTATGAATACTGGAACACATACCAAGACTGCATGCAGGAGTTAATACTATAGCTGGACGAACAGCTGACATGTTGCCTTTGACAGAAGAGTATTTAAAAAATAAAGGTTTCATATTGTACGCCAGAGAACTGCACAATCTTTTGAATGCCATCAGTATCCTGAGCGTACAAAGTTATAGGCGAGGTGAACTTGAAGTCTTGTTAGAGCCCTTCAGTTTATTGCTGTAATATCAAAACCTGTAATGCTGGGGCAAACTATTTGTAGGGTTCCTACTAATATAAGTAGCATGTGTTGTGGTATGTATACGTAGTGAAAAAACCTGCAAACTTTTTGACAGCGCCAAGATGTAAACCATGATATTGTAAATATAATGTCCTTACAAAAACCAGAGTCTTTCATTACATGGGCTGCATGGGATGAAGAAATCTGGTTAAGAAAGCTTTATAATGATACAAGCGGGTTCGCAAGCTTTGTAAGTGCTGAAGCTCTGTTTAGAAGGGCTCTAGTTGATAATATGTTGGTGAACAGAGTGCAGGTGCAAACGTGATTTTCAGGGGAAACCAGCCAGGAGGTGTTTTAATGGGCTGCTAGATTATCAGTGGTAGGCAGAATAATCAGTCTACAAGATCTAGTCAAACATAAAAAAACGGAGCTCGATTTATAATAAAGGTCATAGATGTATTGTCCAAGTGCGCCTTTGCAGAAGAGCTAAGCGATAAAGGGGGTAAAAGCATCACCAGTGCCTTTAAAAACATCTTCAGGAAAGCGCTAACCCCTCATAAACTACAAACAGATGATGGAAAATAACTCTTAAACAATTTGTTTCAAAAAGTTTCAAAACAACGACCTGTACATCATTTCGTAACGCACGCGGAGGTGAAAGCTGCTGTTATAGAGCGTACCGAAAAAGGCGATCAGCACCCACCACACATTCAACTTATTCTGTTGATGTATTAAATAACGCAGGGTGTTGAATTATTTTGAGAAAAGACAAAGTAATGTTTTTATGGATTTCATTGACTGAATGGAATAGCATTGGTTAGGAGAAGTACTGAGCCTCTTTCTCTTTTCTTTAGTATAATATCAGAGATGGATGCCTACATTGGCTTGGATATTTTGCTTGTGTCTACAACTAAAAAAGATGGAAGTATGTACATTTGACAAAGAAGACAGGGATACCATGATCTAAACGGAGTTGCACATAGAATATACATGATATATTCAATGTTTGGACAAGGCAAAGAAAGATAATTTTTGTATTTTGGTTGAATTGCACCATACTCCAAGGTACTCTTTCTTTGGATATATATTTTTTTCAAAGTTCTACACTTGCATAGTATATATTAATGAGGCAACCATGTTTGAGTCAATAGAGAGAATTTTCTCTGAGCATTTGATGAGATCTTATACAAAATAGACAACACAATTAATGAGAGTAATGTCCTGTGCTCATTCTGTGAACAGATAGAATTGATATACATGTGGTTGTAAGCCTTTCAACAAATCAGACCAATTCCTGTCATATTAGAATGATCCCAAATGTGTTATATGGACTGTTTAATTAATGTGGAAACTGATATTCATATAAGTTTATAATATTATGAGAGCTAATAAAAAGGATGGAATGAAGGTTTTAAATGTCTCCCAATATCTAATAACAAAAGGTCTTTTTAGATCAATTAATATGATTGTAAGTCCAGTAATAGGACTATGGTGACATTTCTTGGAATTATATTGGCATTTATGCACAACGAACATAATTGTCCCATGACTACATATGGGCTATAATGTAAAGATTACATGATGTCTTTTAAGCAAGTTTCACGGATTATGTTGATCATGATGGTGATGGAGCAAAGTGTTGAGCAATATTTTGTTCAGACTTGCAAAGTTAAACTTCCATAATAAGTATAACAGAATTAACAAGCATGGGATGAAAATATGAACCAACTTAGTTTTAAAATGCATTTTACAGAAAACACGCGGGATTAACGTATGTGCTCTATGTTGCAAATGCGAAGAGAAATAATAAACAAACTTTGTCTATTGTCTTTGTCAGTATTAAATGCGGCTGTTCAATTAATAGCATGTGCTTATATATGTGCTTATGTTATGTCTTTTCTGTGATTTACGCAAAAAAGAGTTCCTGAAGTTCCTAAGGGAATGGTAGATATAAATGCTGCTTTGTGTGCTTCAGCTAGGTAACATAAAATAATGGGTTTTTATTTAGCAAAGGGGGTGGGTAACAGAATGGGTTTCAGTTCTTTAATTAATTGATGATTTGTGTTTTTTTAAATAATAGTTTCCAAGAGAGGCCTAAGATTTACGGAGAAATGGCTGTGGTCGTGAAACCTTGTCCAGAGTGGAGCCTTACATTTGAGCAGAAGTGGAAACCTTTACCATGTTGATATTTTAAACAAAGAATGCAGTCTATTAACTGTGCTGAACGTGCTCTTGAAGAGACAGGCTCAAGGACTGGAAGTCAAGCGACATTGCCAAGATTAGGAAGTAATGTTCTGAACTCGAAGAAATGTTACAATCTCGAGGAAGCTAGAAGGATGGAGAAATTTATGAGCAATAGGGCTTATGATGAAGTCTGGACTTGGTCAGAATCGGATGACCTAATAGGTGGACTGACATGGCTCAGCCAATGGTAAAACAGGATTTTCAAGAAAGTATGCAAAATGTAGTCAATTTAGCTAGTTAGAAAGGTATAAAACCTGACCTCATGGGCAGGAGGGCCCCCATTCTTTGCTCATGCCTTCCGATTCCAGATTGACGTGTCATGCTGATGGACTTTGGCGCAAGTAAGGATAGCAGACTTTAAATGATTTTTCCTTTCTAGATGAAGAGAGAATTAGACAGGGAAATAGGGTTTAGGGAATGGAAACTGTTATTTGCTAATAACTCATGATGCTGAATTTGCTTTTAATGTCAGTTCATTGATTTAACTTCATAATTAAAAGGCTGTTTTTCTGATTGCTAATGAAATAAAGACTTTAAACTCAGAAGGGTAGAGTAGCCTTACTTTATAAATTAATCTAAATATTCTGTGAAAATAGCATCGTCTATTTCACGCAAAAGAATACCTGAATGACTGGGAAAGCTATCACTTTATTTTAGCGAAACAAACAAATGGTTTGTTTTTGTGGAGTTACTAACTGAATTCAATTGAAAAGATTTGTAAAATATGGCGCTGTGAAAATATTTTGTAAAGGAGGGGTGAGAGAGCGGAGCGAGAGACAGCGAAGCTGCAGCGGCAGTGTACGTCACTAGGTTTGCGCTGTGATTGGCTAATATACGTCACAGACTGCGCACAGATTGGTTCACATGACTAGGACAAACTTGCAGCTGATTGGCTCTTCCTGAAAGCAGTAATTCTATTGGTTGAGCGGAATAGTGACGTAGCTTAACCTGATTGGCTTGTTGGTGAGTTTCGCGCACGGATTGGTTGGTTTTCCGTAACAACAAGAAAATAGTTACGATCTATTCCGAAGTAAGCGGAATTGTTTTAAAACATGGATTATTATTACAAGAAGGAGAAAAAGAAGCTTTCATGGTTTCAGAAATTGAAAAATAGAATTAAACCTGACAAGAAAATTAAAACGCGAGGTGGACAATTACTTCATAAGTACAAAACACCTGCAGCTTATATGTCTGGTGAATATGGTTACCATACTTGTCTTTGGATTGAGAATTTAGATGGAATATACCAAACATGATGGTGTATTAGCATGGCCGGAAGATGGATCATTTAATATTAAGGTTTTGAAAAATCTAAGAGAAAAGATGACAAGTCTTGTACCAAGGCCTAGACCCACACAATTTGAGGCTTTAGCTGAATGGGAGGATGAAATGTTTGAATTAGAACGTGAAAATAGAGGCGTACCAAGAGGTACTAGATTAGATATTAACAGGGAAACACATGAGGATAGAATGCGTCGATGGAGACGAGCAGACATGTGCGATGGTTTGTACCCAGCAAGATTACTTGGTGAGGCAACTGGTCAAAAAAGTGCTCAAAAGTTAAATGATAATGGTGAAGAAAGTGATCAAGAGGATGCAGTTTTAGAAGAGATTTTTATTACAAAACCAAAACCGCCACCTTACCAACCAGTTTGTTCATGGTCTTCCCCAAGGGTTCCACCAGGAACTATCGCAAGTGCTCCTCCAAGGGAAATTATTGATGAGACATCTCCCATATTAAATCAGAATAATAGAAAAACACCTGAAAGAGTAGAAACAAGATCTAATTCTAGTATATCGGGAGAAAATAGAAATTTTATTGAAACTCCCAGAAATAATTTTGAAACTCCAGTTCAGAGAAATTAAATTCCAAGAAATGCAATGAGAACAGAAAGATGTGAGGAGTTACCAAATACTTCATAGTATTTCCGTTCAAAAGAAGATTTAATACAGCAGTTAACTAAAAGCATGGAAGCAGTAACAGTACCAGTAATGATTGGACCTGTTGTTCCAGTATTTGACCAAAGAGAAATTAGACATTCAGCTTTGACTATTCCATTAAAGGCAGAAATTCAGAAAGTGGCTGAAAATTTTTATTCTAATTTATCCGAGATTCACCGAGAGAAAACAATGATGCCTGATTTAACTTTTAATCAAGGTTCACCATGTAAAACTCCATTTGGAGCAGAATCTGATCCTGCATCTCCTGAAAAGAGCATAAATAAAAATGATTTAACGCACACCCCATGAACTCCAGAAATTAAATTGCTTGATGTTGCAAAATTGAAAGCAGATTTGAAGGAATTCATTATTGGTACAATTGGAACTGACAGTTTGAAGGCATATCAGAATGATGAATTATTATTTATTTGTAAAAGTATTACCTGGAAAACGAAAACTAAATATGATCATTTGGAGGAAATGGCTTCTGAATTAGAAGTAGATTTAAGTAGACAGATAAATTTGCAGAAACATTATTGAGTGGATTTCTCTGAAAAAGACATTGAAAATATGAATACCAGAGGAAGAATCATTCATATAAAAGAATTAATTGTGTTTATTAAAAAACTGGGTTAATTCAGTAAATGGAGAGTAAAGTGGACAAAGAAAAGAGAGGAAGACAGAAGAGAAAGAGGAGAAGTAGCAAATGAATTTCCAATGAGGGAGAATACCGGGAGGAGGGCATGTGCATGTCCCATGGTCAAGACAAGACATTTTACTCTTTACAAATGATTTTCCTCGGCTGAGAGAAAAACCTGTGGAATGGTATTGACAGGTAGACAGATTTGTGAAGGTCTCTAAAGTTCTGTGGGTTGATCTTGATGGATTCTTTGACATAGTTGTCTCATCAGATCTATGGAATGTAAAATTTCTATAGATTGGCCTAAAGAAGAACCTGCTTGAGATAGAGTAACAGGTGCTCCTTCGTCAGATGTAATGAATCTGTACGAAAAGGTAATTGTGCGGTTGAAAAATAAGATTCCACCAAAAGAAGTAGATTGGGTTAAAATAGATATAACAAACCAAGAGCCAAAAGAATCAGTACATTCATTCTATGAAAGATTACTGCTGGTATTTAAACAATACAGTGGTTATGAAAAATTGAGTGAGAAGGATATGAGTCACTTCATATACAGGTTTGTTTATGGCTTAAGACCTGAAATTGGTGAAATGATAAGAAATGGAATAGTTGGTTGGCAATCACTCACAGTTGATGATATTTTGAGGAAAGCAAAATACTGTAGTGATGAATTAGATGCTAAACAAAAGAAGCTAAAGGAAAAAGCTATGTGGGCACAAGTGAAAGTGGCTGAACAACAAATAGCAACAATAGGAAACAAAGATGGTAATCAGAATCAAGGCAAATTTAAAGGTAATTATAATAAACCAAGATTAATGGGAAATATTTAAGAGTTAAAGAAGAAACTCCCATGTTTTAATTGTGGCAAAATTGGACACTGGAAGCGCAAATGTAAAAATCTGCCCAGAAATTTTAAAAATGCACCATTAAATCCACAGATGCAGAATGAGATAAATCTGCAGCAACAGCTACAGCGACAGGTAGTGAATCATCAGAGTCAGATACCACAAACACCACTTCCAAATTGTGTAAATGTGCAGAGATACAGTACAGAAACAGGATTCAGCGGAGGTGAACAGGTAAACAGACCGCCAAGAGTGAATGTGTCGAATGTTTCTCAACAGTTTTGGTTGAAAGAAGATGGAGGGAGTGAATCTGAGGATTACTTCTGACGGTGCCTGAGAGAGGAGGAAGAGTGTGTGCTTGGAGCCACTCTTGAGGTAGATCAGTCTGGTCCATTTGTAAATGGTAAAGTGAGTGATGTAGAAATCACTTTTCTAGTGGATACAGGTGCTACCTGTTCTACTGTTAGATCAGTGGAAATAGAAAACCTACCTCTCTCTGGGGATACAATCCAAGTAATAGGTGTAGCTAATCAACAAATTAAAACAGATTTATCAAAACCAGTTGAAGTTGAAATTGGCAAATTCAAGGACATGCATAGATTTGTAGTTTGTGACAGCAGTCCTGTAAACTTGTTAGGGAGAGACATCCTTTGCAAGATGAACTGTAAAATATATTGCTCACCAGATGGTATTGAGCTCCAAACTCCAGAAGAAGATGGGCTTTACAAGTTAACAATGTTAATGGTTGAAGCAGAAGAGAGTAAATTATTTCCTGCATTTGATAAAAATAATCTACCTGAAGAATTAAAAGAGACAGTCAATGCTAACATTTGGGATTTATCTGGAGATGAAATGGGCTTGATGAAAAATGTAGATCCAGTAAAAATAACAGTAAAACAAGGAGCAGATTATCCAAACATTCCTCAGTATAAAATGAAAGCAGAAGTGATTGAAGGAGTCATTCCTGTAATTGACAAATTCATAAAACAAGGTGTTCTAAAAGAAATTGAGAGCAGTCCATGTAATTCACCGATTGTGGGAATCAAAAAGCCAAACGGAACTTTGAGGATTGTTCAAGACCTGAGAAAGGTTAATCAAATAGTTGTTCCATGTTGCCCAGTTGTACCAAACCCAACAGTAATTTTATATCAGATTCCGCATGATGCAGAATGGTATACAGTTATTGATTTATGTAACGCATTCTTTACTGTTCCATTGCATCCAGAAAGCCAGCAAATTGTTGCGTTCCGGTTCAAAGAGCGCATATTAGCATGGTGTCAATCCCTCAAGGGTATACAGAAAGTCCATCTATTTTTAATCAGTTGCTAAAGAAATCTTTGGAAGATCTAGATTTACCTGGAAAATCTACGTTAGTGCAGTATATTGATGATCTCCTGTGGCTGCAAAAACAAGAGATAATTGTGTAACAGATACCATTACTCTTTTCAATCATCTAGCGGATGGGGGACATAAAGTGTCTCCTGCAAAATTACAGTTTTGAAAACAAGAAGTAAAATATCTGGGTCACAGAATTGCAAAGGGAGTCAGAAGTGTGACAACTGAGAGAATAAAAATGATTCAGGCAATGCAATCTCCAAAAACACAGAGACAAGTCAGAATGTTTCTAGGAATGGTAGGTTATTGTCGTCAATGGATTAGTGGATTCTCAGTAATTGCAAAGCCACTGCAGAGACTGACAAAAGCAGACATAAACGATCCGATTACCCTAACAGAAACTGAGTTAGAAGCTTTTGAACAGTTGAAAAAAGGTTTGTGTGAAGCACCAGCATTGGGAATGCCAGACTATGAAAAAGAGTTTGAGCTGTATTGCAAGTGAAAGAGAAGGATGTGCATTATCAGTTCTGATTCAAAGACATGGAAGAATGAGAAAGCCAATAGCATATTTCTCAGCAGTTCTTGACCCAGTTGCAAAGGCATTACCAGGCTGCTTAAAAGCAGTAGCTGCAACCAGTGTGGGTCTGGAACAAAGTGAAGGAATAATAATGGGATTTCCTGTAAAAGTGTATGTACCACACTCAGTTGATATTCTCCTCACAAGAAGCAGAACACAACATTTGACAAACAGTAGGCTAACAAAATATGAGAAGGTTATCCTTGGTTCAGATAATGTCTCAATTGCGAGATGTGTAAATTTAAATCCTTCTACATTATTACCGGATGGTACAGAAACAGAAATCAGAAATGAGGTTGATCATGAATGTCTGGATGTATTAGAATATTGCACAAAACCCAGACAGGACATAAAAGATGTCCCATTAGAAGAATCAGATTATGTTTTATTTGTTGATGGTTCATGCTAAAGAACAGATGAAGGTGTTCTGAGTGCAGCATACTCTGTGTGCACAGTTGCAGAGGTGATTGAAGCTTCTTGTCTCAAAGGAATTCGTTCAGCTCAAGTAGCAGAATTAGTTGCTTTGATTCGTGCATGTGAATTGGGAAAAGAGCAAAAGATAACTGTAGTGACTGATAGTCAATATGGTTATGGTGTAGTCCATGACTATGGCCAGCTCTGGTCTCAAAGAGGTTATTTAACTTCTGCAGGATCCCCAATAAGAAATGCACAGTTGATCAAAAGGTTGATTGAAGGAATTCAGCTACCAGAAAAGATTGCTGTTGTAAAATGCACAAAAAACAGTTGATGGACTGAATGTAGAACAATGTCATACATTCACCCCAGTACAAGGATCTGGGCCTAAATCCATCATTGTTTTGTACTCCACACCACCCTGGGTTAGACACTGGCTATATGCAAATCAGCTCTGACCCTGTGCCTCATGGGAACAGTCCAGTCCGAACTACCAAGCCATGTCTTTCCCAGACCGGAATCAAGCATCCAAGGACCGGTTTCTGGCTATCAGCCTTCATTCAGCCTGGATAGCTTGACTCCAGTGGTGTGGAGAGCCTGGGACTCACGTCTGAGCATACCCAGCCCACTCGAGTTAAAATTGCAAAAAACACAGTTGATGGACAGAATGTAGAACAATGTCATACATTAACCCCAGTACAATGATCTGGGCCTAAATCCATCGTTTTTTTGCACTCCACACCACCCTGGGTTAGACACTGGCTATATGCAAATCAGCTCTGACCCTGTGCCTCATGGGAACAGTCCAGTCCGAACTACCAAGCCATGTCTTTCCCAGACCGGAATGAAGCATCCAAGGACCGGTTTCTGGCTATCAGCCTTCATTCAGCCTGGATAGCTTGACTCCAGTGGTGTGGAGAGCCTGGAACTCACGTCTGAGCATACCCAGGCCACTCGAGTTAAAATTGCAAAAAACACAGTTGATGGACAGAATGTAGAACAATGTCATACATTCACCCCAGTACAAGGATCTGGGCCTAAATCCATCGTTTATTTGCACTCCACACCACCCTGGGTTAGACACTGGCTATATGCAAATCAGCTCTGACCCTGTGCCTCATGGGAACAGTCCAGTCCGAACTACCAAGCCATGTCTTTCCCAGACCGGAAACAAGCATCCAAGGACCGGTTTCTGGCTATCAGCCTTCATTCAGCCTGGATAGCTTGACTCCAGTGGTGTGGAGAGCCTGGGACTCACGTCTGAGCAAACCCAGCCCACTCGAGTTAAAATTGCAAAAAACACAGTTGATGGACAGAATGTAGAACAATGTCATACATTCACCCCAGTACAAGGATCTGGGCCTAAATCCATCATTTTGTTGCACTCCACACCACTCTGGGTTAGACACTGGCTATATGCAAATCAGCTCTGACCCTGTGCCTCATGGGAACAGTCCAGTCTGAACTACCAAGCCATGTCTTTCCCAGACCGGAATCAAGCATCCAAGGACCAGTTTCTGGCTATCAGTCTTCATTCAGCCTGGATAGCTTGACTCCAGTGGTGTGGAGAGCCTGGGACTCACGTCTGAGCATACCCAGCCCACTCGAGTTAAAATTGCAAAAAACACAGTTGATGGACAGAATGTAGAACAATGTCATACATTCACCACAGTACAAGGATCTGGGCCTAAATCCATCGTTTTTTTGCACTCCACACCACCCTGGGTTAGAAACTGGCTATGTGCAAATCAGCTCTGACCCTGTGCCTCATGGGAACAGTCCAGTCCGAACTACCAAGCCATGTCTTCCCCAGACCGGAATCAAGCATCCAAGGACCGGTTTCTGGCTATCAGCCTTAATTCAGCCTGGATAGCTTGACTCCAGTGGTGTGGAGAGCCTGGGACTCACGTCTGAGCATACCCAGCCCACTCGAGTTAAAATTGCAAAAAACACAGTTGATGGACAGAATGTAGAACAATGTCATACATTCACCCCAGTACAATGATCTGGGCCTAAATCCATCGTTTTTTTTGCACTCCACACCACCCTGGGTTAGACACTGGCTTTATGCAAATCAGCTCTGACCCTGTGCCTCATGGGAACAGTCCAGTCCGAACTACCAAGTCATGTCTTTCCCAGACCGGAATCAAGCATCCAAGGACCGGTTTCTGGCTATCAGCCTTCATTCAGCCTGGATAGCTTGACTCCAGTGGTGTGGAGAGCCTGGGACTCACGTCTGAGCATACCCAGCCCACTCGAGTTAAAATTGCAAAAAACACAGTTGATGGACAGAATGTAGAACAATGTCATACATTCACCCCAGTACAAGGATCTGGACCTAAATCCATCGTTTTTTTGCACTTCACACCACCCTGGGTTAGACACTGGCTATATGCAAATCAGCTCTGACCCTGTGCCTCATGGGAACAGTCCAGTCCGAACTACCAAGCCATGTCTTTCCCAGACCGGAATCAAGCATCCAAGGACCGGTTTATGGCTATCAGCCTTCATTCAGCCTGGATAGCTTGACTCCAGTGGTGTGGAGAGCCTGGGACTCACGTCTGAGCATACCCAGCCCACTCGAGATAAAATTGCAAAAAACACAGTTGATGGACAGAATGTAGAACAATTTCATACATTCACCCCAGTACAAGGATCTGGGCCTAAATCCATAGTTTTTTTGCACTCCACACCACCCTGGGTTAGACACTGGCTATATGCAAATCAGCTCTGACCCTGTGCCTCATGGGAACAGTCCAGTCCGAACTACCAAGCCATGTCTTTCCCAGACCGGAATCAAGCATCCAAGGACCGGTTTCTGGCTATCAGTCTTCATTCAGCCTGGATAGCTTGACTCCAGTGGTGTGGAGAGCCTGGGACTCACGTCTGAGCATACCCAGCCCACTCGAGTTAAAATTGCAAAAAACACAGTTGATGGACAGAATGTAGAACAATGTCATACATTCACCCCAGTACAAGGATCTGGGCCTAAATCCATCATTTTTTTGCACTCCACACCACCCTGGGTTAGACACTGGCTATATGCAAATCAGCTCTGACCCTGTGCCTCATGGGAACAATCCAGTCCGAACTACCAAGCCATGTCCTTCCCAGACCGGAATCAAGCATTCAAGGACCGGTTTCTGGCTATCAGCCTTCATTCAGCCTGGATAGCTTGACTCCAGTGGTGTGGAGAGCCTGGGACTCACGTCTGAGCATACCCAGCCCACTCGAGTTAAAATTGCAAAAAACACAGTTGATGGACAAAATGTAGAACAATGTCATACATTCACCCCAGTACAAGGATCTGGGTCTAAATCCATCGTTTTTTTGCACTCCACACCACCCTGGGTTAGACACTGGCTATATGCAAATCAGCTCTGACCCTGTGCCTCATGGGAACAGTCCAGTCCGAACTACCAAGCCATGTCTTTCCCAGACCGGAATCAAGCATCCAAGGACCGGTTTCTGGCTATCAGCCGTCATTCAGCCTGGATAGCTTGACTCCAGTGGTGTGGAGAGCCTGGGACTCACGTCTGAGCATACCCAGCCCACTCGAGTTAAAATTGCAAAAAACACAGTTGATGGACAGAATATAGAACAATGTCATACATTCACCCCAGTACAAGGATCTGGGCCTAAATCCATCATTTTTTTGCACTCCACACCACCCTGGGTTAGACACTGGCTATATGCAAATCAGCTCTGACCCTGTGCCTCATGGGAACAATCCAGTCCGAACTACCAAGCCATGTCTTTCCCAGACCGGAATCAAGCATTCAAGGACCAGTTTCTGGCTATCAGCCTTCATTCAGCCTGGATAGCTTGACTCCAGTGGTGTGGAGAGCCTGGGACTCACGTCTGAGCATACCCAGCCCACTCGAGTTGAAATTGCAAAAAACACAGTTGATGGACAGAATGTAGAACAATGTCATACATTCACCCCAGTACAAGGATCTGGGCCTAAATCTCTCGTTTTTTTGCACTCCACACCACCCTGGGTTAGACACTGGCTATATGCAAATCAGCTCTGACCCAGTGCCTCATGGGAACAGTCCAGTCCGAACTACCAAGCCATGTCTTCCCCAGACCGGAATCAAGCATCCAAGGACCGCTTTCTGGCTATCAGCCTTAATACAGCCTCGATGGCTTGACTCCAGTGGTGTGGGGAGCCTGGGACTCACGTCTGAGCATACCCAGCCTACTCGAGTTAAAATTGCAAAAAACACAGTTGATGGACAGAATGTAGAACAATGTCATACATTCACCCCAGTACAAGGATCTGGGCCTAAATCCATCGTTTTTTTGCACTCCACACCACCCTGGG
This sequence comes from Lissotriton helveticus, assembly GCF_964261635.1. NCBI lineage: Eukaryota > Metazoa > Chordata > Amphibia > Caudata > Salamandridae > Lissotriton > Lissotriton helveticus. The sequence goes on from NC_136063.1 coordinate 609,274,128, forward strand.
TTAGACACTGGCTATATGCAAATCAGCTCTGACCCTGTGCCTCATGGGAACAGTCCAGTCCGAACTACCAAGCCATGTCTTTCCCAGACCGGAATCAAGCATCCAAGGACCGGTTTCTGGCTATCAGTCTTCATTCAGCCTGGATAGCTTGACTCCAGTGGTGTGGAGAGCCTGGGACTCACGTCTGAGCATACCCAGCCCACTCAAGATAAAATTGCAAAAAACACAGTTGATGGACAGAATGTAGAACAATTTCATACATTCACCCCAGTACAAGGATCTGGGCCTAAATCCATAGTTTTTTTGCACTCCACACCACCCTGGGTTAGACACTGGCTATATGCAAATCAGCTCTGACCCTGTGCCTCATGGGAACAGTCCAGTCCGAACTACCAAGCCATGTCTTTCCCAGACCGGAATCAAGCATCCAAGGACCGGTTTCTGGCTATCAGTCTTCATTCAGCCTGGATAGCTTGACTCCAGTGGTGTGGAGAGCCTGGGACTCACGTCTGAGCATACCCAGCCCACTCGAGTTAAAATTGCAAAAAACACAGTTGATGGACAGAATGTAGAACAATGTCATACATTCACCCCAGTACAAGGATCTGGGCCTAAATCCATCATTTTTTTGCACTCCACACCACCCTGGGTTAGACACTGGCTATATGCAAATCAGCTCTGACCCTGTGCCTCATGGGAACAATCCAGTCCGAACTACCAAGCCATGTCCTTCCCAGACCGGAATCAAGCATTCAAGGACCGGTTTCTGGCTATCAGCCTTCATTCAGCCTGGATAGCTTGACTCCAGTGGTGTGGAGAGCCTGGGACTCACGTCTGAGCATACCCAGCCCACTCGAGTTAAAATTGCAAAAAACACAGTTGATGGACAAAATGTAGAACAATGTCATACATTCACCCCAGTACAAGGATCTGGGTCTAAATCCATCGTTTTTTTGCACTCCACACCACCCTGGGTTAGACACTGGCTATATGCAAATCAGCTCTGACCCTGTGCCTCATGGGAACAGTCCAGTCCGAACTACCAAGCCATGTCTTTCCCAGACCGGAATCAAGCATCCAAGGACCGGTTTCTGGCTATCAGCCTTCATTCAGCCTGGATAGCTTGACTCCAGTGGTGTGGAGAGCCTGGGACTCACGTCTGAGCATACCCAGCCCACTCGAGTTAAAATTGCAAAAAACACAGTTGATGGACAGAATATAGAACAATGTCATACATTCACCCCAGTACAAGGATCTGGGCCTAAATCCATCATTTTTTTGCACTCCACACCACCCTGGGTTAGACACTGGCTATATGCAAATCAGCTCTGACCCTGTGCCTCATGGGAACAATCCAGTCCGAACTACCAAGCCATGTCTTAACCAGACCGGAATCAAGCATTCAAGGACCAGTTTCTGGCTATCAGCCTTCATTCAGCCTGGATAGCTTGACTCCAGTGGTGTGGAGAGCCTGGGACTCACGTCTGAGCATACCCAGCCCACTCGAGTTGAAATTGCAAAAAACACAGTTGATGGACAGAATGTAGAACAATGTCATACATTCACCCCAGTACAAGGATCTGGGCCTAAATCTCTCGTTTTTTTGCACTCCACACCACCCTGGGTTAGACACTGGCTATATGCAAATCAGCTCTGACCCTGTGCCTCATGGGAACAGTCCAGTCCGAACTACCAAGCCATGTCTTCCCCAGACCGGAATCAAGCATCCAAGGACCGCTTTCTGGCTATCAGCCTTAATTCAGCCTCGATGGCTTGACTCCAGTGGTGTGGGGAGCCTGGGACTCACGTCTGAGCATACCCAGCCTACTCGAGTTAAAATTGCAAAAAACACAGTTGATGGACAGAATGTAGAACAATGTCATACATTCACCCCAGTACAAGGATCTGGGCCTAAATCCATCGTTTTTTTGCACTCCACACCACCCTGGGTTAGACACTGGCTATATTCAAATCAGCTCTGACCCTGTGCCTCATGGGAACAGTCCAGTCCGAACTACCAAGCCATGTCTTTCCCAGACCGGAATCAAGCATCCAAGGACCGGTTTCTGGCTATCAGCCTTCATTCAGCCTGGATAGCTTGACTCCAGTGGTGTGGAGAGCCTGGCACTCACGTCTGAGCATACCCAGCCCACTCGAGTTAAAATTGCAAAAAACACAGTTGATGGACAAAATGTAGAACAATGTCATACATTCACCCCAGTACAAGGACCTGGGCCTAAATCCATTGTTTTTTTGCACTCCACACCACCCTGGGTTAGACACTGGCTATATGCAAATCAGCTCTGACCCTGTGCCTCATGGGAACAGTCCAGTCCGAACTACCAAGCCATGCCTTTCCCAGACCGGAATCAAGCATCCAAGGACCGGTTTCTGGCTATCAGCCTTCATTCAGCCTGGATATCTTGACTCCAGTGGTGTGGAGAGCCTGGGACTCACGTCTGAGCATACCCAGCCCACTCGAGTTAGAATTGCAAAAAACACAGTTGATGGACAGAATGTAGAACAATGTCATACATTCACCCCAGTACAAGGATCTGGGCCTAAATCCATCGTTTTTTTGCACTCCACACCACCCTGGGTTAGACACTGGCTATATGCAAATCAGCTCTGACCCTGTGCCTCATGGGAACAGTCCAGTCCGAACTACCAAGCCATGTCTTTCCCAGACCGGAATCAAGCATCCAAGGACCGGTTTCTGGCTATCAGCCTTCATTCAGCCTGGATAGCTTGACTCCAGTGGTGTGGAGAGCCTGGGACTCACGTCTGAGCATACCCAGCCCACTCGAGTTAAAATTGCAAAAAACACAGTTGATGGACAGAATGTAGAACAATGTCATACATTCACCCCAGTACAAGGATCTGGGCCTAAATCCATCATTTTTTTGCACTCCACACCACCCTGGGTTAGACACTGGCTATATGCAAATCAGCTCTGACCCTTTGCCTCATGGGAACAGTCCAGTCCGAACTACCAAGCCATGTCTTTCCCAGACCGGAATCAAGCATCCAAGGACCAGTTTCTGGCTATCAGCCTTCATTCAGCCTGGATAGCTTGACTCCAGTGGTGTGGAGAGCCTGGGACTCACGTCTGAGCATACCCAGCCCACTCGAGTTAAAATTGCAAAAAACACAGTTGATGGACAGAATGTAGAACAATGTCATACATTCACCCCAGTACAAGGATCTGGGCCTAAATCCATCGTTTTTTTGCACTCCACACCACCCTGGGTTAGACACTGGCTATATGCAAATCAGCTCTGACCCTGTGCCTCATGGGAACAGTCTAGTCCGAACTACCAAGCCATGTCTTTCCCAGACCGGAATCAAGCATCCAAGGACCGGTTTCTGGCTATCAGCCTTCATTCAGCCTGGATAGCTTGACTCCAGTGGTGTGGAGAGCCTGGGACTCACGTCTGAGCATACCCAGCCCACTCGAGTTAAAATTGCAAAAAACACAGTTGATGGACAGAATGTAGAACAATGTCATACATTCACCCCAGTACAAGGATCTGGGCCTAAATCCATCGTTGTTTTGCACTCCACACCACCCTGGGTTAGACACTGGCTATATGCAAATCAGCTCTGACCCTGTGCCTCATGGGAACAGTCCAGTCCGAACTACCAAGCCATGTCTTTCCCAGACTGGAATCCAGCATCCAAGGACCGGTTTCTGGCTATCAGTCTTCATTCAGCCTGGATAGCTTGACTCCAGTGGTGTGGAGAGCCTGGGACTCACGTCTGAGCATACCCAGCCCACTCGAGATAAAATTGCAAAAAACACAGTTGATGGACAGAATGTAGAACAATTTCATACATTCACCCCAGTACAAGGATCTGGGCCTAAATCCATAGTTTTTTTGCACTCCACACCACCCTGGGTTAGACACTGGCTATATGCAAATCAGCTCTGACCCTGTGCCTCATGGGAACAGTCCAGTCCGAACTACCAAGCCATGTCTTTCCCAGACCGGAATCAAGCATCCAAGGACCGGTTTCTGGCTATCAGTCTTCATTCAGCCTGGATAGCTTGACTCCAGTGGTGTGGAGAGCCTGGGACTCACGTCTGAGCATACCCAGCCCACTCGAGTTAAAATTGCAAAAAACACAGTTGATGGACAGAATGTAGAACAATGTCATACATTCACCCCAGTACAAGGATCTGGGCCTAAATCCATCATTTTTTTGCACTCCACACCACCCTGGGTTAGACACTGGCTATATGCAAATCAGCTCTGACCCTGTGCCTCATGGGAACAATCCAGTCCGAACTACCAAGCCATGTCCTTCCCAGACCGGAATCAAGCATTCAAGGACCGGTTTCTGGCTATCAGCCTTCATTCAGCCTGGATAGCTTGACTCCAGTGGTGTGGAGAGCCTGGGACTCACGTCTGAGCATACCCAGCCCACTCGAGTTAAAATTGCAAAAAACACAGTTGATGGACAAAATGTAGAACAATGTCATACATTCACCCCAGTACAAGGATCTGGGTCTAAATCCATCGTTTTTTTGCACTCCACACCACCCTGGGTTAGACACTGGCTATATGCAAATCAGCTCTGACCCTGTGCCTCATGGGAACAGTCCAGTCCGAACTACCAAGCCATGTCTTTCCCAGACCGGAATCAAGCATCCAAGGACCGGTTTCTGGCTATCAGCCTTCATTCAGCCTGGATAGCTTGACTCCAGTGGTGTGGAGAGCCTGGGACTCACGTCTGAGCATACCCAGCCCACTCGAGTTAAAATTGCAAAAAACACAGTTGATGGACAGAATATAGAACAATGTCATACATTCACCCCAGTACAAGGATCTGGGCCTAAATCCATCATTTTTTTGCACTCCACACCACCCTGGGTTAGACACTGGCTATATGCAAATCAGCTCTGACCCTGTGCCTCATGGGAACAATCCAGTCCGAACTACCAAGCCATGTCTTTCCCAGACCGGAATCAAGCATTCAAGGACCAGTTTCTGGCTATCAGCCTTCATTCAGCCTGGATAGCTTGACTCCAGTGGTGTGGAGAGCCTGGGACTCACGTCTGAGCATACCCAGCCCACTCGAGTTGAAATTGCAAAAAACACAGTTGATGGACAGAATGTAGAACAATGTCATACATTCACCCCAGTACAAGGATCTGGGCCTAAATCTCTCGTTTTTTTGCACTCCACACCACCCTGGGTTAGACACTGGCTATATGCAAATCAGCTCTGACCCTGTGCCTCATGGGAACAGTCCAGTCCGAACTACCAAGCCATGTCTTCCCCAGACCGGAATCAAGCATCCAAGGACCGCTTTCTGGCTATCAGCCTTAATTCAGCCTCGATGGCTTGACTCCAGTGGTGTGGGGAGCCTGGGACTCACGTCTGAGCATACCCAGCCTACTCGAGTTAAAATTGCAAAAAACACAGTTGATGGACAGAATGTAGAACAATGTCATACATTCACCCCAGTACAAGGATCTGGGCCTAAATCCATCGTTTTTTTGCACTCCACACCACCCTGGGTTAGACACTGGCTATATTCAAATCAGCTCTGACCCTGTGCCTCATGGGAACAGTCCAGTCCGAACTACCAAGCCATGTCTTTCCCAGACCGGAATCAAGCATCCAAGGACCGGTTTCTGGCTATCAGCCTTCATTCAGCCTGGATAGCTTGACTCCAGTGGTGTGGAGAGCCTGGCACTCACGTCTGAGCATACCCAGCCCACTCGAGTTAAAATTGCAAAAAACACAGTTGATGGACAAAATGTAGAACAATGTCATACATTCACCCCAGTACAAGGACCTGGGCCTAAATCCATTGTTTTTTTGCACTCCACACCACCCTGGGTTAGATACTGGCTATATGCAAATCAGCTCTGACCCTGTGCCTCATGGGAACAGTCCAGTCCGAACTACCAAGCCATGCCTTTCCCAGACCGGAATCAAGCATCCAAGGACCGGTTTCTGGCTATCAGCCTTCATTCAGCCTGGATAGCTTGACTCCAGTGGTGTGGAGAGCCTGGGACTCACGTCTGAGCATACCCAGCCCACTCGAGTTAGAATTGCAAAAAACACAGTTGATGGACAGAATGTAGAACAATGTCATACATTCACCCCAGTACAAGGATCTGGGCCTAAATCCATCGTTTTTTTGCACTCCACACCACCCTGGGTTAGACACTGGCTATATGCAAATCAGCTCTGACCCTGTGCCTCATGGGAACAGTCCAGTCCGAACTACCAAGCCATGTCTTTCCCAGACCGGAATCAAGCATCCAAGGACCGGTTTCTGGCTATCAGCCTTCATTCAGCCTGGATAGCTTGACTCCAGTGGTGTGGAGAGCCTGGGACTCACGTCTGAGCATACCCAGCCCACTCGAGTTAAAATTGCAAAAAACACAGTTGATGGACAGAATGTAGAACAATGTCATACATTCACCCCAGTACAAGGATCTGGGCCTAAATCCATCGTTTTTTTGCACTCCACACCACCCTGGGTTAGACCCTGGCTATATGCAAATCAGCTCTGACCCTGTGCCTCATGGGAACAGTCCAGTCCGAACTACCAAGCCATGTCTTTCCCAGACCGGAATCATGCATCCAAGGACCGGTTTCTGACTATCAGCCTTCATTCAGCCTGGATAGCTTGACTCCAGTGGTGTGGAGAGCCTGGGACTCACGTTTGAGCATACCCAGCCCACTCGAGTTAAAATTGCAAAAAACACAGTTGATGGACAGAATGTAGAACAATGTCATACATTCACCCCAGTACAAGGATCTGGGTCTAAATCCATCGTTTTTTTGCACTCCACACCACCCTGGGTTAGACACTGGCTATATGCAAATCAGCTCTGACCCTGTGCCTCATGGGAACAGTCCAGTCCGAACTACCAAGCCATGTCTTTCCCAGACCGGAATCAAGCATCCAAGGACCGGTTTCTGGCTTTCAGCCTTCATTCAGCATGGATAGCTTGACTCCAGTGGTGTGGAGAGCCTGGGACTCACGTCTGAGCATACCCAGCCCACTCGAGTTAAAATTCCAAAAAACACAGTTGATGGACAGAATGTAGAACAATGTCATACATTCACCCCAGTACAAGGATCTGGGCCTAAATCCATCATTTTTTTGCACTCCACACCACCCTGGGTTAGACACTGGCTATATGCAAATCAGCTCTGACCCTGTGCCTCATGGGAACAGTCCAGTCCGAACTACCAAGCCATGTCTTTTCCAGACCGGAATCAAGCATCCAAGGACCGGTTTCTGACTATCAGCCTTCATTCAGCCTGGATAGCTTGACTCCAGTGGTGTGGAGAGCCTGGGACTCACGTCTGAGCATACCCAGCCCACTCGAGTTAAAATTGCAAAAAACACAGTTGATGGACAGAATGTAGAACAATGTCATACATTCACCCCAGTACAAGGATCTGGGCCCAAATCCATCGTTTTTTTGCACTCCACACCACCCTGGGTTAGACACTGGCTATATGCAAATCAGCTCTGACCCTGTGCCTCATGGGAACAGTCCAGTCCGAACTACCAAGCCATGTCTTTCCCAGACCGTAATCAAGCATCCAAGGACCGGTTTCTGGCTATCAGCCTTCATTCAGCCTGGATAGCTTGACTCCAGTGGTGTGGAGAGCCTGGGACTCACGTCTGAGCATACCCAGCCCACTCGAGTTAAAATTGCAAAAAACACAGTTGATGGACAGAATATAGAACAATGTCATACATTCACACCAGTACAAGGATCTGGGCCTAAATCCATCGTTTTTTTGCACTCCACACCACCCTGGGTTAGACACCGGCTATATGCAAATCAGCTCTGACCCTGTGCCTCATGGGAACAATCCAGTCCGAACTACCAAGCCATGTCTTTCCCAGACCAGAATCAAGCATTCAAGGACCGGTTTCTGGCTATCAGCCTTCATTCAGCCTGGATAGCTTGACTCTAGTGGTGTGGAGAGCCTGGGACTCACGTCTGAGCATACCCAGCCCACTCGAGTTGAAATTGCAAAAAACACAGTTGATGGACAGAATGTAGAACAATGTCATACATTCACCCCAGTACAAGGATCTGGGCCTAAATCTCTCGTTTTTTTGCACTCCACACCACCCTGGGTTAGACACTGGCTATATGCAAATCAGCTCTGACCCTGTGCCTCATGGGAACAGTCCAGTCCGAACTACCAAGCCATGTCTTCCCCAGACCGGAATCAAGCATCCAAGGACCGCTTTCTGGCAATCAGCCTTAATTCAGCCTCGATAGCTTGACTCCAGTGGTGTGGAGAGCCTGGGACTCACGTCTGAGCATACCCAGCCCACTCCAGTTAAAATTGCAAAAAACACAGTTGATGGACAGAATGTAGAACAATGTCATACATTCACCCCAGTACAAGGATCTGGGCCTAAATCCATCGTTTTTTTGCACTCCACACCACCCTGGGTTAGACACTGGCTATATTCAAATCAGCTCTGACCCTGTGCCTCATGGGAACAGTCCAGTCCGAACTACCAAGCCATGTCTTTCCCAGACCGGAATCAAGCATCCAAGGACCGGTTTCTGGCTATCAGCCTTCATTCAGCCTGGATAGCTTGACTCCAGTGGTGTGGAGAGCCTGGCACTCACATCTGAGCATACCCAGCCCACTCAAGCTAAAATTGCAAAAAACACAGTTGATGGACAGAATGTAGAACAATGTCATACATTCACCCCAGTACAAGGATCTGGGCCTAAATCCATCGTTTTTTTGCACTCCACACCACCCTGGGTTAGACACTAGCTATATGCAAATCAGCTCTGACCCTGTGACTCATGGGAACAGTCCAGTCCGAACTACCAAGCCATGTCTTTCCCAGACCGGAATCAAGCATCCAAGGACCGGTTTCTGGCTATCAGCCTTCATTCAGCCTGGATAGCTTGACTCCAGTGGTGTGGAGAGCCTGGGACTCACGTCTGAGCATACCCAGCCCACTCGAGATAAAATTGCAAAAAACACAGTTGATGGACAGAATGTAGAACAATTTCATACATTCACCCCAGTACAAGGATCTGGGCCTAAATCCATAGTTTTTTTGCACTCCACACCACCCTGGGTTAGACACTGGCTATATGCAAATCAGCTCTGACCCTGTGCCTCATGGGAACAGTCCAGTCCGAACTACCAAGCCATGTCTTTCCCAGACCGGAATCAAGCATCCAAGGACCGGTTTCTGGCTATCAGTCTTCATTCAGCCTGGATAGCTTGACTCCAGTGGTGTGGAGAGCCTGGGACTCACGTCTGAGCATACCCAGCCCACTCGAGTTAAAATTGCAAAAAACACAGTTGATGTACAGAATGTAGAACAATGTCATACATTCACCCCAGTACAAGGATCTGGGCCTAAATCCATCATTTTTTTGCACTCCACACCACCCTGGGTTAGACACTGGCTATATGCAAATCAGCTCTGACCCTGTGCCTCATGGGAACAATCCAGTCCGAACTACCAAGCCATGTCCTTCCCAGACCGGAATCAAGCATTCAAGGACCGGTTTCTGGCTATCAGCCTTCATTCAGCCTGGATAGCTTGACTCCAGTGGTGTGGAGAGCCTGGCACTCACGTCTGAGCATACCCAGCCCACTCGAGTTAAAATTGCAAAAAACACAGTTGATGGACAGAATGTAGAACAATGTCATACATTCACCCCAGTACAAGGACCTGGGCCTAAATCCATTGTTTTTTTGCACTCCACACCACCCTGGGTTAGACACTGGCTATATGCAAATCAGCTCTGACCCTGTGCCTCATGGGAACAGTCCAGTCCGAACTACCAAGCCATGCCTTTCCCAGACCGGAATCAAGCATCCAAGGACCGGTTTCTGGCTATCAGCCTTCATTCAGCCTGGATAGCTTGACTCCAGTGGTGTGGAGAGCCTGGGACTCACGTCTGAGCATACCCAGCCCACTCGAGTTAGAATTGCAAAAAACACAGTTGATGGACAGAATGTAGAACAATGTCATACATTCACCCCAGTACAAGGATCTGGGCCTAAATCCATCGTTTTTTTGCACTCCACACCACCCTGGGTTAGACACTGGCTATATGCAAATCAGCTCTGACCCTGTGCCTCATGGGAACAGTCCAGTCCGAACTACCAAGCCATGTCTTTCCCAGACCGGAATCAAGCATCCAAGGACCGGTTTCTGGCTATCAGCCTTCATTCAGCCTGGATAGCTTGACTCCAGTGGTGTGGAGAGCCTGGGACTCACGTCTGAGCATACCCAGCCCACTCGAGTTAAAATTGCAAAAAACACAGTTGATGGACAGAATGTAGAACAATGTCATACATTCACCCCAGTACAAGGATCTGGGCCTAAATCCATCATTTTTTTGCACTCCACACCACCCTGGGTTAGACACTGGCTATATGCAAATCAGCTCTGACCCTTTGCCTCATGGGAACAGTCCAGTCCGAACTACCAAGCCATGTCTTTCCCAGACCGGAATCAAGCATCCAAGGACCAGTTTCTGGCTATCAGCCTTCATTCAGCCTGGATAGCTTGACTCCAGTGGTGTGGAGAGCCTGGGACTCACGTCTGAGCATACCCAGCCCACTCGAGTTAAAATTGCAAAAAACACAGTTGATGGACAGAATGTAGAACAATGTCATACATTCACCCCAGTATAAGGATCTGGGCCTAAATCCATCGTTTTTTTGCACTCCACACCACCCTGGGTTAGACACTGGCTATATGCAAATCAGCTCTGACCCTGTGCCTCATGGGAACAGTCTAGTCCGAACTACCAAGCCATGTCTTTCCCAGACCGGAATCAAGCATCCAAGGACCGGTTTCTGGCTATCAGCCTTCATTCAGCCTGGATAGCTTGACTCCAGTGGTGTGGAGAGCCTGGGACTCACGTCTGAGCATACCCAGCCCACTCGAGTTAAAATTTCAAAAAACACAGTTGATGGACAGAATGTAGAACAATGTCATACATTCACCCCAGTACAAGGATCTGGGCCTAAATCCATCGTTTTTTTGCACTCCACACCACCCTGGGTTAGACACTGGCTATATGCAAATCAGCTCTGACCCTGTGCCTCATGGGAACAATCCAGTCCGAACTACCAAGCCATGTCTTTCCCAGACCGGAATCAAGCATTCAAGGACCGGTTTCTGGCTATCAGCCTTCATTCACCCTGGATAGCTTGACTCCAGTGGTGTGGAGAGCCTGGGACTCACGTCTGAGCATACCCAGCCCACTCGAGTTAAAATTGCAAAAAACACAGTTGATGGACAGAATGTAGAACAATGTCATACATTTACCCCAGTACAAGGATCTGGGCCTAAATCCATCGTTTTTTTGCACTCCACACCACCCTGGGTTAGACCCTGGCTATATGCAAATCAGCTCTGACCCTGTGCCTCATGGGAACAGTCCAGTCCGAACTACCAAGCCATGTCTTTCCCAGACCGGAATCAAGCATCCAAGGACCGGTTTCTGACTATCAGCCTTCATTCAGCCTGGATAGCTTGACTCCAGTGGTGTGGAGAGCCTGGGACTCACGTTTGAGCATACCCAGCCCACTCGAGTTAAAATTGCAAAAAACACAGTTGATGGACAGAATGTAGAACAATGTCATACATTCACCCCAGTACAAGGATCTGGGTCTAAATCCATCGTTTTTTTGCACTCCACACCACCCTGGGTTAGACACTGGCTATATGCAAATCAGCTCTGACCCTGTGCCTCATGGGAACAGTCCAGTCCGAACTACCAAGCCATGTCTTTCCCAGACCGGAATCAAGCATCCAAGGACCGGTTTCTGGCTTTCAGCCTTCATTCAGCATGGATAGCTTGACTCCAGTGGTGTGGAGAGCCTGGGACTCACGTCTGAGCATACCCAGCCCACTCGAGTTAAAATTGCAAAAAACACAGTTGATGGACTGAATATAGGACAATGTCATACATTCACCCCAGTACAAGGATCTGGGCCTAAATCCATCGTTTTTTTGCACTCCACACCACCCTGGGTTAGACACTGGCTATATGCAAATCAGCTCTGACCCTGTGCCTCATGGGAACAGTCCAGTCCGAACTACCAAGCCATGTCTTCCCCAGACCGGAATCAAGCATCCAAGGACCGCTTTCTGGCTATCAGCCTTAATTCAGCCTCGATAGCTTGACTCCAGTGGTGTGGAGAGCCTGGGACTCACGTCTGAGCATACTCAGCCCACTCGAGTTAAAATTGCAAAAAACACAGTTGATGGACAGAATGTAGAACAATGTCATACATTCACCCCAGTACAAGGATCTGGGCCTAAATCCATCGTTTTTTTGCACTCCACACCACCCTGGGTTAGACACTTGCTATATTCAAATCAGCTCTGACCCTGTGCCTCATGGGAACAGTCCAGTCCGAACTACCAAGCCATGTCTTTCCCAGACCGGAATCAAGCATCCAAGGACCGGTTTCTGGCTATCAGCCTTCATTCAGCCTGGATAGCTTGACTCCAGTGGTGTGGAGAGCCTGGCACTCACGTCTGAGCATACCCAGCCCACTCGAGTTAAAATTGAAAAAAACACAGTTGATGGACAGAATGTAGAACAATGTCATACATTCACCCCAGTACAAGGATCTGGGCCTAAATCCATCGTTTTTTTGCACTCCACGCCACCCTGGGTTAGACACTGGCTATATGCAAATCAGCTCTGACCCTGTGCCTCATGAGAACAATCCAGTCCGAACTACCAAGCCATGTCTTTCCCAGACCGGAATCAAGCATCCAAGGACCGGTTTCTGGCTATCAGCCTTCATTCAGCCTGGATAGCTTGACTCCATTGGTGTGGAGAGCCTGGGACGCACGTCTGAGCATACCCAGCCCACTCGAGTTAGAAGTGCAAAAAACACAGTTGATGGACAGAATGTAAAACAATGTCATACATTCACCCCAGTACAAGGATCTGGGCCTAAATCCATCATTTTTTTGCACTCCACACCACCCTGGGTTAGACACTGGCTATATGCAAATCAGCTCTGACCCTGTGCCTCATGGGAACAGTCCAGTCCGAACTACCAAGCCATGTCTTTCCCAGACCGGAATCAAGCATCCAAGGACCGGTTTCTGACTATCAGCCTTCATTCAGCCTGGATAGCTTGACTCCAGTGGTGTGGAGAGCCTGGGACTCACGTCTGAGCATACCCAGCCCACTCGAGTTAAAATTGCAAAAAACACAGTTGATGGACAGAATGTAGAACAATGTCATACATTCACCCCAGTACAAGGATCTGGGCCTAAATCCATCATTTTTTTGCACTCCACACCACCCTGGGTTAGACACTGGCTATATGCAAATCAGCTCTGACCCTGTGCCTCATGGGAACAGTCCAGTCCGAACTACCAAGCCATGTCTTTCCCAGACCGGAATCAAGCATCCAAGGACCGGTTTCTGACTATCAGCCTTCATTCAGCCTGGATAGCTTGACTCCAGTGGTGTGGAGAGCCTGGGACTCACGTCTGAGCATACCCAGCCCACTCGAGTTAAAATTGCAAAAAACACAGTTGATGGACAGAATGTAGAACAATGTCATACATTCACCCCAGTACAAGGATCTGGGCCCAAATCCATCGTTTTTTTGCACTCCACACCACCCTGGGTTAGACACTGGCTATATGCAAATCAGCTCTGACCCTGTGCCTCATGGGAACAGTCCAGTCCGAACTACCAAGCCATGTCTTTCCCAGACCGGAATCAAGCATCCAAGGACCGGTTTCTGGCTATCAGCCTTCATTCAGCCTGGATAGCTTGACTCCAGTGGTGTGGAGAGCCTGGGACTCACGTCTGAGCATACCCAGCCCACTCGAGTTAAAATTGCAAAAAACACAGTTGATGGACAGAATATAGAACAATGTCATACATTCACACCAGTACAAGGATCTGGGCCTAAATCCATCGTTTTTTTGCACTCCACACCACCCTGGGTTAGACACTGGCTATATGCAAATCAGCTCTGACCCTGTGCCTCATGGGAACAATCCAGTCCGAACTACCAAGCCATGTCTTTCCCAGACCGGAATCAAGCATTCAAGGACCGGTTTCTGGCTATCAGCCTTCATTCAGCCTGGATAGCTTGACTCTAGTGGTGTGGAGAGCCTGGGACTCACGTCTGAGCATACCCAGCCCACTCGAGTTGAAATTGCAAAAAACACAGTTGATGGACAGAATGTAGAACAATGTCATACATTCACCCCAGTACAAGGATCTGGGCCTAAATCTCTCGTTTTTTTGCACTCCACACCACCCTGGGTTAGACACTGGCTATATGCAAATCAGCTCTGACCCTGTGCCTCATGGGAACAGTCCAGTCCGAACTACCAAGCCATGTCTTCCCCAGACCGGAATCAAGCATCCAAGGACCGCTTTCTGGCAATCAGCCTTAATTCAGCCTCGATAGCTTGACTCCAGTGGTGTGGAGAGCCTGGGACTCACGTCTGAGCATACCCAGCCCACTCCAGTTAAAATTGCAAAAAACACAGTTGATGGACAGAATGTAGAACAATGTCATACATTCACCCCAGTACAAGGATCTGGGCCTAAATCCATCGTTTTTTTGCACTCCACACCACCCTGGGTTAGACACTGGCTATATTCAAATCAGCTCTGACCCTGTGCCTCATGGGAACAGTCCAGTCCGAACTACCAAGCCATGTCTTTCCCAGACCGGAATCAAGCATCCAAGGACCGGTTTCTGGCTATCAGCCTTCATTCAGCCTGGATAGCTTGACTCCAGTGGTGTGGAGAGCCTGGCACTCACATCTGAGCATACCCAGCCCACTCAAGTTAAAATTGCAAAAAACACAGTTGATGGACAGAATGTAGAACAATGTCATACATTCACCCCAGTACAAGGATCTGGGCCTAAATCCATCGTTTTTTTGCACTCCACACCACCCTGGGTTAGACACTGGCTATATGCAAATCAGCTCTGACCCTCTGCCTCATGGGAACAGTCCAGTCCGAACTACCAAGCCATGTCTTCCCCAGACCGGAATCAAGCATCCAAGGACCAGTTTCTGGCTATCAGCCTTAATTCAGCCTGGATAGCTTGACTCCAGTGGTGTGGAGAGCCTGGGACTCACGTCTGAGCATACCCAGCCCACTCGAGTTAAAATTGCAAAAAACACAGTTGATGGACAGAATGTAGAACAATGTCATACATTCACCCCAGTACAAGGATCTGGGCCTAAATCCATCGTTTTTTTGCACTCCACACCACCCTGGGTTAGACACTGGCTATATGCAAATCAGCTCTGACCCTGTGCCTCATGGGAACAGTCCAGTCCGAACTACCAAGCCATGTCTTTCCCAGACCGGAATCAAGCATCCAAGGACCGGTTTCTGGCTGTCAGCCTTCATTCAGCCTGGATAGCTTGACTCCAGTGGTGTGGAGAGCCTGGCACTCACGTCTGAGCATACCCAGCCTACTCGAGTTAAAATTGCAAAAAACACAGTTGATGGACAGAATGTAGAACAATGTCATACATTCACCCCAGTACAAGGATCTGGGCCTAAATCCATCGTTTTTTTGCACTCCACACCACCCTGGGTTAGACACTGGCTATATGCAAATCAGCTCTGACCCTGTGCCTCATGGGAACAGTCCAGTCCGAACTACCAAGCCATGTCTTTCCCAGACCGGAATCAAGCATCCAAGGACCGGTTTCTGGCTATCAGCCTTCATTCAGCCTGGATAGCTTGACTCCAGCGGTGTGGAGAGCCTGGGACTCACGTCTGAGCATACCCAGCCCACTCGAGTTAGAATTGCAAAAAACACAGTTGATGGACAGAATGTAGAACAATGTCATACATTCACCCCAGTACAAGGATCTGGGCCTAAATCCATCGTTTTTTTGCACTCCACACAACCCTGGGTTAGACACTGGCTATATGCAAATCAGCTCTGACCCTGGGCCTCATGGGGACAGTCCAGTCCGAACTACCAAGCCATGTCTTTCCCAGACCGGAATCAAGCATCCAAGGACCGGTTTCTGGCTATCAGCCTTCATTCAGCCTGGATAGCTTGACTCCAGTGGTGTGGAGAGCCTGGGACTCACGTCTGAGCAAACCCAGCCCACTCGAGTTAAAATTGCAAAAAACACAGTTGATGGACAGAATATAGAACAATGTCATACATTCACCCCAGTACAAGGATCTGGGCCTAAATCCATCGTTTTTTTGCACTCCACACCACCCTGGGTTAGACACTGGCTATATGCAAATCAGCTCTGACCCTGTGCCTCATGGGAACAATCCAGTCCGAACTACCAAGCCATGTCTTTCCCAGACCGGAATCAAGCATTCAAGGACCGGTTTCTGGCTATCAGCCTTCATTCAGCCTGGATAGCTTGACTCCAGTTGTGTGGAGAGCCTGGGACTCACGTCTGAGCATACCCAGCCCACTCGAGTTGAAATAGCAAAAAACACAGTTGATGGACAGAATGTAGAACAATGTCATACATTCACCCCAGTACAAGGATCTGGGCCTAAATCTCTCGTTTTTTTGCATTCCACACCACCCTGGGTTAGACACTGGCTATATGCAAATCAGCTCTGACCCTGTGCCTCATGGGAACAGTCCAGTCCGAACTACCAAGCCATGTCTTCCCCAGACCGGAATCAAGCATCCAAGGACCGCTTTCTGGCTATCAGCCTTAATTCAGCCTCGATAGCTTGACTCCAGTGGTGTGGAGAGCCTGGGACTCACGTCTGAGCATACTCAGCCCACTCGAGTTAAAATTGCAAAAAACACAGTTGATGGACAGAATGTAGAACAATGTCATACATTCACCCCAGTACAAGGATCTGGGCCTAAATCCATCGTTTTTTTGCACTCCACACCACCCTGGGTTAGACACTTGCTATATTCAAATCAGCTCTGACCCTGTGCCTCATGGGAACAGTCCAGTCCGAACTACCAAGCCATGTCTTTCCCAGACCGGAATCAAGCATCCAAGGACCGGTTTCTGGCTATCAGCCTTCATTCAGCCTGGATAGCTTGACTCCAGTGGTGTGGAGAGCCTGGCACTCACGTCTGAGCATACCCAGCCCACTCGAGTTAAAATTGAAAAAAACACAGTTGATGGACAGAATGTAGAACAATGTCATACATTCACCCCAGTACAAGGATCTGGGCCTAAATCCATCGTTTTTTTGCACTCCACACCACCCTGGGTTAGACACTGGCTATATGCAAATCAGCTCTGACCCTGTGCCTCATGAGAACAGTCCAGTCCGAACTACCAAGCCATGTCTTTCCCAGACCGGAATCAAGCATCCAAGGACCGGTTTCTGGCTATCAGCCTTCATTCAGCCTGGATAGCTTGACTCCATTGGTGTGGAGAGCCTGGGACGCACGTCTGAGCATACCCAGCCCACTCGAGTTAGAAGTGCAAAAAACACAGTTGATGGACAGAATGTAAAACAATGTCATACATTCACCCCAGTACAAGGATCTGGGCCTAAATCCATCATTTTTTTGCACTCCACACCACCCTGGGTTAGACACTGGCTATATGCAAATCAGCTCTGACCCTGTGCCTCATGGGAACAGTCCAGTCCGAACTACCAAGCCATGTCTTTCCCAGACCGGAATCAAGCATCCAAGGACCGGTTTCTGACTATCAGCCTTCATTCAGCCTGGATAGCTTGACTCCAGTGGTGTGGAGAGCCTGGGACTCACGTCTGAGCATACCCAGCCCACTCGAGTTAAAATTGCAAAAAACACAGTTGATGGACAGAATGTAGAACAATGTCATACATTCACCCCAGTACAAGGATCTGGGCCTAAATCCATCATTTTTTTGCACTCCACACCACCCTGGGTTAGACACTGGCTATATGCAAATCAGCTCTGACCCTGTGCCTCATGGGAACAGTCCAGTCCGAACTACCAAGCCATGTCTTTCCCAGACCGGAATCAAGCATCCAAGGACCGGTTTCTGACTATCAGCCTTCATTCAGCCTGGATAGCTTGACTCCAGTGGTGTGGAGAGCCTGGGACTCACGTCTGAGCATACCCAGCCCACTCGAGTTAAAATTGCAAAAAACACAGTTGATGGACAGAATGTAGAACAATGTCATACATTCACCCCAGTACAAGGATCTGGGCCCAAATCCATCGTTTTTTTGCACTCCACACCACCCTGGGTTAGACACTGGCTATATGCAAATCAGCTCTGACCCTGTGCCTCATGGGAACAGTCCAGTCCGAACTACCAAGCCATGTCTTTCCCAGACCGGAATCAAGCATCCAAGGACCGGTTTCTGGCTATCAGCCTTCATTCAGCCTGGATAGCTTGACTCCAGTGGTGTGGAGAGCCTGGGACTCACGTCTGAGCATACCCAGCCCACTCGAGTTAAAATTGCAAAAAACACAGTTGATGGACAGAATATAGAACAATGTCATACATTCACACCAGTACAAGGATCTGGGCCTAAATCCATCGTTTTTTTGCACTCCACACCACCCTGGGTTAGACACTGGCTATATGCAAATCAGCTCTGACCCTGTGCCTCATGGGAACAATCCAGTCCGAACTACCAAGCCATGTCTTTCCCAGACCGGAATCAAGCATTCAAGGACCGGTTTCTGGCTATCAGCCTTCATTCAGCCTGGATAGCTTGACTCTAGTGGTGTGGAGAGCCTGGGACTCACGTCTGAGCATACCCAGCCCACTGGAGTTGAAATTGCAAAAAACACAGTTGATGGACAGAATGTAGAACAATGTCATACATTCACCCCAGTACAAGGATCTGGGCCTAAATCTCTCGTTTTTTTGCACTCCACACCACCCTGGGTTAGACACTGGCTATATGCAAATCAGCTCTGACCCTGTGCCTCATGGGAACAGTCCAGTCCGAACTACCAAGCCATGTCTTCCCCAGACCGGAATCAAGCATCCAAGGACCGCTTTCTGGCAATCAGCCTTAATTCAGCCTCGATAGCTTGACTCCAGTGGTGTGGAGAGCCTGGGACTCACGTCTGAGCATACCCAGCCCACTCCAGTTAAAATTGCAAAAAACACAGTTGATGGACAGAATGTAGAACAATGTCATACATTCACCCCAGTACAAGGATCTGGGCCTAAATCCATCGTTTTTTTGCACTCCACACCACCCTGGGTTAGACACTGGCTATATTCAAATCAGCTCTGACCCTGTGCCTCATGGGAACAGTCCAGTCCGAACTACCAAGCCATGTCTTTCCCAGACCGGAATCAAGCATCCAAGGACCGGTTTCTGGCTATCAGCCTTCATTCAGCCTGGATAGCTTGACTCCAGTGGTGTGGAGAGCCTGGCACTCACATCTGAGCATACCCAGCCCACTCAAGTTAAAATTGCAAAAAACACAGTTGATGGACAGAATGTAGAACAATGTCATACATTCACCCCAGTACAAGGATCTGGGCCTAAATCCATCGTTTTTTTGCACTCCACACCACCCTGGGTTAGACACTGGCTATATGCAAATCAGCTCTGACCCTCTGCCTCATGGGAACAGTCCAGTCCGAACTACCAAGCCATGTCTTCCCCAGACCGGAATCAAGCATCCAAGGACCAGTTTCTGGCTATCAGCCTTAATTCAGCCTGGATAGCTTGACTCCAGTGGTGTGGAGAGCCTGGGACTCACGTCTGAGCATACCCAGCCCACTCGAGTTAAAATTGCAAAAAACACAGTTGATGGACAGAATGTAGAACAATGTCATACATTCACCCCAGTACAAGGATCTGGGCCTAAATCCATCGTTTTTTTGCACTCCACACCACCCTGGGTTAGACACTGGCTATATGCAAATCAGCTCTGACCCTGTGCCTCATGGGAACAGTCCAGTCCGAACTACCAAGCCATGTCTTTCCCAGACCGGAATCAAGCATCCAAGGACCGGTTTCTGGCTGTCAGCCTTCATTCAGCCTGGATAGCTTGACTCCAGTGGTGTGGAGAGCCTGGCACTCACGTCTGAGCATACCCAGCCTACTCGAGTTAAAATTGCAAAAAACACAGTTGATGGACAGAATGTAGAACAATGTCATACATTCACCCCAGTACAAGGATCTGGGCCTAAATCCATCGTTTTTTTGCACTCCACACCACCCTGGGTTAGACACTGGCTATATGCAAATCAGCTCTGACCCTGTGCCTCATGGGAACAGTCCAGTCCGAACTACCAAGCCATGTCTTTCCCAGACCGGAATCAAGCATCCAAGGACCGGTTTCTGGCTATCAGCCTTCATTCAGCCTGGATAGCTTGACTCCAGCGGTGTGGAGAGCCTGGGACTCACGTCTGAGCATACCCAGCCCACTCGAGTTAGAATTGCAAAAAACACAGTTGATGGACAGAATGTAGAACAATGTCATACATTCACCCCAGTACAAGGATCTGGGCCTAAATCCATCGTTTTTTTGCACTCCACACAACCCTGGGTTAGACACTGGCTATATGCAAATCAGCTCTGACCCTGGGCCTCATGGGGACAGTCCAGTCCGAACTACCAAGCCATGTCTTTCCCAGACCGGAATCAAGCATCCAAGGACCGGTTTCTGGCTATCAGCCTTCATTCAGCCTGGATAGCTTGACTCCAGTGGTGTGGAGAGCCTGGGACTCACGTCTGAGCAAACCCAGCCCACTCGAGTTAAAATTGCAAAAAACACAGTTGATGGACAGAATATAGAACAATGTCATACATTCACCCCAGTACAAGGATCTGGGCCTAAATCCATCGTTTTTTTGCACTCCACACCACCCTGGGTTAGACACTGGCTATATGCAAATCAGCTCTGACCCTGTGCCTCATGGGAACAATCCAGTCCGAACTACCAAGCCATGTCTTTCCCAGACCGGAATCAAGCATTCAAGGACCGGTTTCTGGCTATCAGCCTTCATTCAGCCTGGATAGCTTGACTCCAGTTGTGTGGAGAGCCTGGGACTCACGTCTGAGCATACCCAGCCCACTCGAGTTGAAATAGCAAAAAACACAGTTGATGGACAGAATGTAGAACAATGTCATACATTCACCCCAGTACAAGGATCTGGGCCTAAATCTCTCGTTTTTTTGCATTCCACACCACCCTGGGTTAGACACTGGCTATATGCAAATCATCTCTGACCCTGTGCCTCATGGGAACAGTCCAGTCCGAACTACCAAGCCATGTCTTCCCCAGACCGGAATCAAGCATCCAAGGACCGCTTTCTGGCTATCAGCCTTAATTCAGCCTCGATAGCTTGACTCCAGTGGTGTGGAGAGCCTGGGACTCACGTCTGAGCATACCCAGCCCACTAGAGTTAAAATTGCAAAAAACACCGTTGATGGACAGAATGTAGAACAATGTCATACATTCACCCCAGTACAAGGATCTGGGCCTAAATCCATCATTTTTTTGCACTCCACACCACCCTGGGTTAGACACTGGCTATATTCAAATCAGCTCTGACCCTGTGCCTCATGGGAACAGTCCAGTCCGAACTACCAAGCCATGTCTTTCCCAGACCGGAATCAAGCATCCAAGGACCGGTTTCTGGCTATCAGCCTTCATTCAGCCTGGATAGCTTGACTCCAGTGGTGTGGAGAGCCTGGCACTCACGTCTGAGCATACCCAGCCCACTCGAGTTAAAATTGCAAAAAACACAGTTGATGGACAGAATGTAGAACAATGTCATACATTCACCCCAGTACAAGGATCTGGGCCTACATCCATCGTTTTTTTGCACTCCACACCACCCTGGGTTAGACACTGGCTATATGCAAATCAGCTCTGACCCTGTGCCTCATGGGAACAGTCCAGTCCGAACTACCAAGCCATGTCTTTCCCAGACCGGAATCAAGCATCCAAGGACCGGTTTCTGGCTATCAGCCTTCATTCAGCCTGGATAGCTTGACTCCAGTGGTGTGGAGAGCCTGGGACTCACGTCTGAGCATACCCAGCCCACTCGAGTTAGAATTGCAAAAAACACAGTTGATGGACAGAATGTAGAACAATGTCATACATTCACCCCAGTACAAGGATCTGGGCCTAAATCCATCGCTTTTTTGCACTCCACACCACCCTGGGTTAGACACTGGCTATATGCAAATCAGCTCTGACCCTGTGCCTCATGGGAACAGTCCAGTCCGAACTACCAAGCCATGTCTTTCCCAGACCGGAATCAAGCATCCAAGGACCGGTTTCTGGCTATCAGCCTTCATTCAGCCTGGATAGCTTGACTCCAGTGGTGTGGAGAGCCTGGCACTCACATCTTAGCATACCCAGCCCACTCAAGTTAAAATTGCAAAAAACACAGTTGATGGACAGAATGTAGAACAATGTCATACATTCACCCCAGTACAAGGATCTGGGCCTAAATACATCGTTTTTTTGCACTCCACACCACCCTGGGTTAGACACTGGCTATATGCAAATCAGCTCTGACCCTGTGCCTCATGGGAACAGTCCAGTCCGAACTACCAAGCCATGTCTTTCCCAGACCGGAATCAAGCATCCAAGGACCGGTTTCTGGCTGTCAGCCTTCATTCAGCCTGGATAGCTTGACTCCAGTGGTGTGGAGAGCCTGGCACTCACGTCTGAGCATACCCAGCCTACTCGAGTTAAAATTGCAAAAAACACAGTTGATGGACAGAATGTAGAACAATGTCATACATTCACCCCAGTACAAGGATCTGGGCCTAAATCCATCGTTTTTTTGCACTCCACACCACCCTGGGTTAGACACTGGCTATATGCAAATCAGCTCTGACCCTGTGCCTCATGGGAACAGTCCAGTCCGAACTACCAAGCCATGTCTTTCCCAGACCGGAATCAAGCATCCAAGGACCGGTTTCTGGCTATCAGCCTTCATTCAGCCTGGATAGCTTGACTCCAGCGGTGTGGAGAGCCTGGGACTCACGTCTGAGCATACCCAGCCCACTCGAGTTAGAATTGCAAAAAACACAGTTGATGGACAGAATGTAGAACAATGTCATACATTCACCCCAGTACAAGGATCTGGGCCTAAATCCATCGTTTTTTTGCACTCCACACAACCCTGGGTTAGACACTGGCTATATGCAAATCAGCTCTGACCCTGGGCCTCATGGGGACAGTCCAGTCCGAACTACCAAGCCATGTCTTTCCCAGACCGGAATCAAGCATCCAAGGACCGGTTTCTGGCTATCAGCCTTCATTCAGCCTGGATAGCTTGACTCCAGTGGTGTGGAGAGCCTGGGACTCACGTCTGAGCAAACCCAGCCCACTCGAGTTAAAATTGCAAAAAACACAGTTGATGGACAGAATATAGAACAATGTCATACATTCACCCCAGTACAAGGATCTGGGCCTAAATCCATCGTTTTTTTGCACTCCACACCACCCTGGGTTAGACACTGGCTATATGCAAATCAGCTCTGACCCTGTGCCTCATGGGAACAATCCAGTCCGAACTACCAAGCCATGTCTTTCCCAGACCGGAATCAAGCATTCAAGGACCGGTTTCTGGCTATCAGCCTTCATTCAGCCTGGATAGCTTGACTCCAGTTGTGTGGAGAGCCTAGGACTCACGTCTGAGCATACCCAGCCCACTCGAGTTGAAATAGCAAAAAACACAGTTGATGGACAGAATGTAGAACAATGTCATACATTCACCCCAGTACAAGGATCTGGGCCTAAATCTCTCGTTTTTTTGCATTCCACACCACCCTGGGTTAGACACTGGCTATATGCAAATCATCTCTGACCCTGTGCCTCATGGGAACAGTCCAGTCCGAACTACCAAGCCATGTCTTCCCCAGACCGGAATCAAGCATCCAAGGACCGCTTTCTGGCTATCAGCCTTAATTCAGCCTCGATAGCTTGACTCCAGTGGTGTGGAGAGCCTGGGACTCACGTCTGAGCATACCCAGCCCACTAGAGTTAAAATTGCAAAAAACACCGTTGATGGACAGAATGTAGAACAATGTCATACATTCACCCCAGTACAAGGATCTGGGCCTAAATCCATCATTTTTTTGCACTCCACACCACCCTGGGTTAGACACTGGCTATATTCAAATCAGCTCTGACCCTGTGCCTCATGGGAACAGTCCAGTCCGAACTACCAAGCCATGTCTTTCCCAGACCGGAATCAAGCATCCAAGGACCGGTTTCTGGCTATCAGCCTTCATTCAGCCTGGATAGCTTGACTCCAGTGGTGTGGAGAGCCTGGCACTCACGTCTGAGCATACCCAGCCCACTCGAGTTAAAATTGCAAAAAACACAGTTGATGGACAGAATGTAGAACAATGTCATACATTCACCCCAGTACAAGGATCTGGGCCTACATCCATCGTTTTTTTGCACTCCACACCACCCTGGGTTAGACACTGGCTATATGCAAATCAGCTCTGACCCTGTGCCTCATGGGAACAGTCCAGTCCGAACTACCAAGCCATGTCTTTCCCAGACCGGAATCAAGCATCCAAGGACCGGTTTCTGGCTATCAGCCTTCATTCAGCCTGGATAGCTTGACTCCAGTGGTGTGGAGAGCCTGGGACTCACGTCTGAGCATACCCAGCCCACTCGAGTTAGAATTGCAAAAAACACAGTTGATGGACAGAATGTAGAACAATGTCATACATTCACCCCAGTACAAGGATCTGGGCCTAAATCCATCGTTTTTTTGCACTCCACACCACCCTGGGTTAGACACTGGCTATATGCAAATCAGCTCTGACCCTGTGCCTCATGGGAACAGTCCAGTCCGAACTACCAAGCCATGTCTTTCCCAGACCGGAATCAAGCATCCAAGGACCGGTTTCTGGCTATCAGCCTTCATTCAGCCTGGATAGCTTGACTCCAGTGGTGTGGAGAGCCTGGGACTCACGTCTGAGCATACCCAGCCCACTCGAGTTAAAATTGCAAAAAACACAGTTGATGGACAGAATGTAGAACAATGTCATACATTCACCCCAGTACAAGGATCTGGGCCTAAATCCATCGTTTTTTTGCACTCCACACCACCCTGGGTTAGACACTGGCTATATGCAAATCAGCTCTGACCCTGTGCCTCATGGGAACAGTCCAGTCCGAACTACCAAGCCATGTCTTTCACAGACCGGAATCAAGCATCCAAGGACCGGTTTCTGGCTATCAGCCTTCATTCAGCCTGGATAGCTTGACTCCAGTGGTGTGGAGAGCCTGGGACTTACGTCTGAGCATACCCAGCCCACTCGAGTTAAAATTGCAAAAAACACAGTTGATGGACAGAATGTAGAACAATGTCATACATTCACCCCAGTACAAGGATCTGGGCCTAAATCCATCGTTTTTTTGCACTCCACACCACCCTGGGTTAGACACTGGCTATATGCAAATCAGCTCTGACCCTGTGCCTCATGGGAACAGTCCAGTCCGAACTACCAAGCCATGTCTTTCCCAGACCGGAATCAAGCATCCAAGGACCGGTTTCTGGCTATCAGCCTTCATTCAGCCTGGATAGCTTGACTCCAGTGGTGTGGAGAGCCTGGGACTCACGTCTGAGCATACCCAGCCCACTCGAGTTAAAATTGCAAAAAACACAGTTGATAGACAGAATGTAGAACAATGTCATACATTCACCCCAGTACAAGGATCTGGGCCTAAATCTATCGTTTTTTTGCACTCCACACCACCCTGGGTCAGACACTGGCTATATGCAAATCAGCTCTGACCCTGTGCCTCATGGGAACAGTCCAGTCCGAACTACCAAGCCATGTCTTTCCCAGACCGGAATCAAGCATCCAAGGACCGGTTTCTGGCTATCAGCCTTCATTCAGCCTGGATAGCTTGACTCCAGTGGTGTGGAGAGCCTGGGACTCACGTCTGAGCATACCCAGCCCACTCGAGTTGAAATTGCAAAAAACACAGTTGATGGACAGAATGTAGAACAATGTCATACATTCACCCCAGTACAAGGATCTGGGCCTAAATCTCTCGTTTTTTTGCACTCCACAATACCCTGGGTTAGACACTGGCTATATGCAAATCAGCTCTGACCCTGTGCCTCATGGGAACAGTCCAGTCCGAACTACCAAGGCATGTCTTCCCCAGACCGGAATCAAGCATCCAAGGACCGGTTTCTGGCTATCAGCCTTAATTCAGCCTCGATAGCTTGACTCCAGTGGTGTGGAGAGCCTGGGACTCACGTCTGAGCATACCCAGCCCACTCGAGTTAAAATTGCAAAAAACACAGTTGATAGACAGAATGTAGAACAATGTCATACATTCACCCCAGTACAAGGATCTGGGCCTAAATCCATCGTTTTTTTGCACTCCACACCACCCTGGGTTAGACACTGGCTATATTCAAATCAGCTCTGACCCTGTGCTTCATGGGAACAGTCCAGTCCGAACTACCAAGCCATGTCTTTCCCAGACCAGAATCAAGCATACAAGGACCGGTTTCTGGCTATCAGCCTTCATTCAGCCTGGATAGCTTGACTCCAGTGGTGTGGAGAGCCTGGCACTCACGTCTGAGCATAGCCAGCCCACTCGAGTTAAAATTGCAAAAAACACAGTTGATGGACAGAATTTAGAACAATGTCATACATTCACCCAGTACAAGGATCTGGGCCTAAATCCATCGTTTTTTTGCACTCCACACCACCCTGGGTTAGACACTGGCTATATTCAAATCAGCTCTGACCCTGTGCTTCATGGGAACAGTCCAGTCCGAACTACCAAGCCATGTCTTTCCCAGACCGGAATCAAGCATCCAAGGACCGGTTTCTGGCTATCAGCCTTCATTCAGCCTGGATAGCTTGACTCCAGTGGTGTGGAGAGCCTGGCACTCACGTCTGAGCATAGCCAGCCCACTCGAGTTAAAATTGCAAAAAACACAGTTGATGGACAGAATGTAGAACAATGTCATACATTCACCCCAGTACAAGGATCTGGGCCTAAATCCATCGTTTTTTTGCACTTCACACCACCCTGGGTTAGACACTGGCTATATGCAAATCAGCTCTGACCCTGTGCCTCATGGGAACAGTCCAGTCCGAACTACCAAGCCATGTCTTTCCCAGACCGGAATCAAGCATCCAAGGACCGGTTTCTGGCTATCAGCCTTCATTCAGCCTGGATAGCTTGACTCCAGTGGTGTGGAGAGCCTGGGACTCACGTCTGAGCATACCCAGCCCACTCGAGATAAAATTGCAAAAAACACAGTTGATGGACAGAATGTAGAACAATTTCATACATTCACCCCAGTACAAGGATCTGGGCCTAAATCCATCGTTTTTTTGCACTCCACACCACCCTGGGTTAGACACTGGCTATATGCAAATCAGCTCTGACCCTGTGCCTCATGGGAACAGTCCAGTCCGAATTACCAAGCCATGTCTTTCCCAGACCGGAATCAAGCATCCAAGGACCGGTTTCTGGCTATCAGCCTTCATTCAGCCTGGATAGCTTGACTCCAGTGGTGTGGAGAGCCTGGGACTCACGTCTGAGCATACCCAGCCCACTCGAGATAAAATTGCAAAAAACACAGTTGATGGACAGAATGTAGAACAATTTCATACATTCACCCCAGTACAAGGATCTGGGCCTAAATCCATCGTTTTTTTGCACTCCACACCACCCTGGGTTAGACACTGGCTATATGCAAATCAGCTCTGACCCTGTGCCTCATGGGAACAGTCCAGTCCGAACTACCAAGCCATGTCTTTCCCAGACCGGAATCAAGCATCCAAGGACCGGTTTCTGGCTATCAGTCTTCATTCAGCCTGGATAGCTTGACTCCAGTGGTGTGGAGAGCCTGGGACTCACGTCTGAGCATACCCAGCCCACTCGAGTTAAAATTCCAAAAAACACAGTTGATGGACAGAATGTAGAACAATGTCATACATTCACCCCAGTACAAGGATCTGGGCCTAAATCCATCGTTTTTTTGCACTCCACACCACCCTGGGTTAGACACTGGCTATATGCAAATCAGCTCTGACCCTGTGCCTCATGGGAACAATCCAGTCCGAACTACCAAGCCATGTCCTTCCCAGACCGGAATCAAGCATTCAAGGACCGGTTTCTGGCTATCAGCCTTCATTCAGCCTGGATAGCTTGACTCCAGTGGTGTGGAGAGCCTGGGACTCACGTCTGAGCATACCCAGCCCACTCGAGTTAAAATTGCAAAAAACACAGTTGATGGACAGAATGTAGAACAATGTCATACATTCACCCCAGTACAAGGATCTGGGTCTAAATCCATCGTTTTTTTGCACTCCACACCACCCTGGGTTAGACACTGGCTATATGCAAATCAGCTCTGACCCTGTGCCTCATGGGAACAGTCCAGTCCGAACTACCAAGCCATGTCTTTCCCAGACCGGAATCAAGCATCCAAGGACTGGTTTCTGGCTATCAGCCTTCATTCAGCCTGGATAGCTTGACTCCAGTGGTGTGGAGAGCCTGGGACTCACGTCTGAGCATACCCAGCCCACTCGAGTTAAAATTGCAAAAAACACAGTTGATGGACAGAATATAGAACAATGTCATACATTCACCCCAGTACAAGGATCTGGGCCTAAATCCATCGTTTTTTTGCACTCCACACCACCCTGGGTTAGACACTGGCTATATGCAAATCAGCTCTGACCCTGTGCCTCATGGGAACAATCCAGTCCAAACTACCAAGCCATGTCTTTCCCAGACCGGAATCAAGCATTCAAGGACCGGTTTCTGGCTATCAGCCTTCATTCAGCCTGGATAGCTTGACTCCAGTGGTGTGGAGAGCCTGGGACTCACGTCTGAGCATACCCAGCCCACTCGGGTTGAAATTGCAAAAAACACAGTTGATGGACGGAATGTAGAACAATGTCATACATTCACCCCAGTACAAGGATCTGGGCCTAAATCTCTCGTTTTTTTGCACTCCACACCACCCTGGGTTAGACACTGGCTATATGCAAATCAGCTCTGACCCTGTGCCTCATGGGAACAGTCCAGTCCGAACTACCAAGCCATGTCTTCCCCAGACCAGAATCAAGCATCCAAGGACCGCTTTCTGGCTATCAGCCTTAATTCAGCCTCGATAGCTTGACTCCAGTGGTGTGGGGAGCCTGGGACTCACGTCTGAGCATACCCAGCCCACTCGAGTTAAAATTGCAAAAAACACAGTTGATGGACAGAATGTAGAACAATGTCATACATTCACCCCAGTACAAGGATCTGGGCCTAAATCCATCGTTTTTTTGCACTCCACACCACCCTGGGTTACACACTGGCTATATTCAAATCAGCTCTGACCCTGTGCCTCATGGGAACAGTCCAGTCCGAACTACCAAGCCATGTTTTTCCCAGACCGGAATCAAGCATCCAAGGACCGGTTTCTGGCTATCAGCCTTCATTCAGCCTGGATAGCTTGACTCCAGTGGTGTGGAGAGCCTGGCACTCACGTCTGAGCATACCCAGCCCACTCGAGTTAAAATTGCAAAAAACACAGTGATGGACAGAATGTAGAACAATGTCATACATTCACCCCAGTACAAGGATCTGGGCCTAAATCCATCGTTTTTTTGCACTCCACACCACCCTGGGTTAGACACTGGCTATATGCAAATCAGCTCTGACCCTGTGCCTCATGGGAACAGTCCAGTCCGAACTACCAAGCCATGTCTTTCCCAGACCGGAATCAAGCATCCAAGGACCGGTTTCTGGCTATCAGCCTTCATTCAGCCTGGATAGCTTGACTCCAGTGGTGTGGAGAGCCTGGGACTCACGTCTGAGCATACCCAGCCCCCTCGAGTTAGAATTGCAAAAAACACAGTTGATGGACAGAATGTAGAACAATGTCATACATTCACCCCAGTACAAGGATCTGGGCCTAAATCCATCGTTTTTTTGCACTCCACACCACCCTGGGTTAGACACTGGCTATATCCAAATCAGCTCTGACCCTGTGCCTCATGGGAACAGTCCAGTCCGAACTACCAAGCCATGTCTTTCCCAGACCGGAATCAAGCATTCAAGGACCGGTTTCTGGCTATCAGCCTTCATTCAGCCTGGATAGCTTGACTCCAGTGGTGTGGAGAGCCTGGGACTCACGTCTGAGCATACCCAGCCCACTCGAGTTGAAATTGCAAAAAACACAGTTGATGGACAGAATGTAGAACAATGTCATACATTCACCCCAGTACAAGGATCTGGGCCTAAATCTCTCGTTTTTTTGCACTCCACAATACCCTGGGTTAGACACTGGCTATATGCAAATCAGCTCTGACCCTGTGCCTCATGGGAACAGTCCAGTCCGAACTACCAAGGCATGTCTTCCCCAGACCGGAATCAAGCATCCAAGGACCGGTTTCTGGCTATCAGCCTTAATTCAGCCTCGATAGCTTGACTCCAGTGGTGTGGAGAGCCTGGGACTCACGTCTGAGCATACCCAGCCCACTCGAGTTAAAATTGCAAAAAACACAGTTGATAGACAGAATGTAGAACAATGTCATACATTCACCCCAGTACAAGGATCTGGGCCTAAATCCATCGTTTTTTTGCACTCCACACCACCCTGGGTTAGACACTGGCTATATTCAAATCAGCTCTGACCCTGTGCTTCATGGGAACAGTCCAGTCCGAACTACCAAGCCATGTCTTTCCCAGACCAGAATCAAGCATACAAGGACCGGTTTCTGGCTATCAGCCTTCATTCAGCCTGGATAGCTTGACTCCAGTGGTGTGGAGAGCCTGGCACTCACGTCTGAGCATAGCCAGCCCACTCGAGTTAAAATTGCAAAAAACACAGTTGATGGACAGAATTTAGAACAATGTCATACATTCACCCAGTACAAGGATCTGGGCCTAAATCCATCGTTTTTTTGCACTCCACACCACCCTGGGTTAGACACTGGCTATATTCAAATCAGCTCTGACCCTGTGCTTCATGGGAACAGTCCAGTCCGAACTACCAAGCCATGTCTTTCCCAGACCGGAATCAAGCATCCAAGGACCGGTTTCTGGCTATCAGCCTTCATTCAGCCTGGATAGCTTGACTCCAGTGGTGTGGAGAGCCTGGCACTCACGTCTGAGCATAGCCAGCCCACTCGAGTTAAAATTGCAAAAAACACAGTTGATGGACAGAA
Organism: Lissotriton helveticus; assembly: GCF_964261635.1. Taxonomy (NCBI): domain Eukaryota; kingdom Metazoa; phylum Chordata; class Amphibia; order Caudata; family Salamandridae; genus Lissotriton; species Lissotriton helveticus. Next base: position 609,305,242 of record NC_136063.1, read on the forward strand.
TGTAGAACAATGTCATACATTCACCCCAGTACAAGGATCTGGGCCTAAATCCATCGTTTTTTTGCACTTCACACCACCCTGGGTTAGACACTGGCTATATGCAAATCAGCTCTGACCCTGTGCCTCATGGGAACAGTCCAGTCCGAACTACCAAGCCATGTCTTTCCCAGACCGGAATCAAGCATCCAAGGACCGGTTTCTGGCTATCAGCCTTCATTCAGCCTGGATAGCTTGACTCCAGTGGTGTGGAGAGCCTGGGACTCACGTCTGAGCATACCCAGCCCACTCGAGATAAAATTGCAAAAAACACAGTTGATGGACAGAATGTAGAACAATTTCATACATTCACCCCAGTACAAGGATCTGGGCCTAAATCCATCGTTTTTTTGCACTCCACACCACCCTGGGTTAGACACTGGCTATATGCAAATCAGCTCTGACCCTGTGCCTCATGGGAACAGTCCAGTCCGAATTACCAAGCCATGTCTTTCCCAGACCGGAATCAAGCATCCAAGGACCGGTTTCTGGCTATCAGCCTTCATTCAGCCTGGATAGCTTGACTCCAGTGGTGTGGAGAGCCTGGGACTCACGTCTGAGCATACCCAGCCCACTCGAGATAAAATTGCAAAAAACACAGTTGATGGACAGAATGTAGAACAATTTCATACATTCACCCCAGTACAAGGATCTGGGCCTAAATCCATCGTTTTTTTGCACTCCACACCACCCTGGGTTAGACACTGGCTATATGCAAATCAGCTCTGACCCTGTGCCTCATGGGAACAGTCCAGTCCGAACTACCAAGCCATGTCTTTCCCAGACCGGAATCAAGCATCCAAGGACCGGTTTCTGGCTATCAGTCTTCATTCAGCCTGGATAGCTTGACTCCAGTGGTGTGGAGAGCCTGGGACTCACGTCTGAGCATACCCAGCCCACTCGAGTTAAAATTGCAAAAAACACAGTTGATGGACAGAATGTAGAACAATGTCATACATTCACCCCAGTACAAGGATCTGGGCCTAAATCCATCGTTTTTTTGCACTCCACACCACCCTGGGTTAGACACTGGCTATATGCAAATCAGCTCTGACCCTGTGCCTCATGGGAACAATCCAGTCCGAACTACCAAGCCATGTCCTTCCCAGACCGGAATCAAGCATTCAAGGACCGGTTTCTGGCTATCAGCCTTCATTCAGCCTGGATAGCTTGACTCCAGTGGTGTGGAGAGCCTGGGACTCACGTCTGAGCATACCCAGCCCACTCGAGTTAAAATTGCAAAAAACACAGTTGATGGACAGAATGTAGAACAATGTCATACATTCACCCCAGTACAAGGATCTGGGTCTAAATCCATCGTTTTTTTGCACTCCACACCACCCTGGGTTAGACACTGGCTATATGCAAATCAGCTCTGACCCTGTGCCTCATGGGAACAGTCCAGTCCGAACTACCAAGCCATGTCTTTCCCAGACCGGAATCAAGCATCCAAGGACTGGTTTCTGGCTATCAGCCTTCATTCAGCCTGGATAGCTTGACTCCAGTGGTGTGGAGAGCCTGGGACTCACGTCTGAGCATACCCAGCCCACTCGAGTTAAAATTGCAAAAAACACAGTTGATGGACAGAATATAGAACAATGTCATACATTCACCCCAGTACAAGGATCTGGGCCTAAATCCATCGTTTTTTTGCACTCCACACCACCCTGGGTTAGACACTGGCTATATGCAAATCAGCTCTGACCCTGTGCCTCATGGGAACAATCCAGTCCAAACTACCAAGCCATGTCTTTCCCAGACCGGAATCAAGCATTCAAGGACCGGTTTCTGGCTATCAGCCTTCATTCAGCCTGGATAGCTTGACTCCAGTGGTGTGGAGAGCCTGGGACTCACGTCTGAGCATACCCAGCCCACTCGGGTTGAAATTGCAAAAAACACAGTTGATGGACGGAATGTAGAACAATGTCATACATTCACCCCAGTACAAGGATCTGGGCCTAAATCTCTCGTTTTTTTGCACTCCACACCACCCTGGGTTAGACACTGGCTATATGCAAATCAGCTCTGACCCTGTGCCTCATGGGAACAGTCCAGTCCGAACTACCAAGCCATGTCTTCCCCAGACCAGAATCAAGCATCCAAGGACCGCTTTCTGGCTATCAGCCTTAATTCAGCCTCGATAGCTTGACTCCAGTGGTGTGGGGAGCCTGGGACTCACGTCTGAGCATACCCAGCCCACTCGAGTTAAAATTGCAAAAAACACAGTTGATGGACAGAATGTAGAACAATGTCATACATTCACCCCAGTACAAGGATCTGGGCCTAAATCCATCGTTTTTTTGCACTCCACACCACCCTGGGTTACACACTGGCTATATTCAAATCAGCTCTGACCCTGTGCCTCATGGGAACAGTCCAGTCCGAACTACCAAGCCATGTTTTTCCCAGACCGGAATCAAGCATCCAAGGACCGGTTTCTGGCTATCAGCCTTCATTCAGCCTGGATAGCTTGACTCCAGTGGTGTGGATAGCCTGGCACTCACGTCTGAGCATACCCAGCCCACTCGAGTTAAAATTGCAAAAAACACAGTGATGGACAGAATGTAGAACAATGTCATACATTCACCCCAGTACAAGGATCTGGGCCTAAATCCATCGTTTTTTTGCACTCCACACCACCCTGGGTTAGACACTGGCTATATGCAAATCAGCTCTGACCCTGTGCCTCATGGGAACAGTCCAGTCCGAACTACCAAGCCATGTCTTTCCCAGACCGGAATCAAGCATCCAAGGACCGGTTTCTGGCTATCAGCCTTCATTCAGCCTGGATAGCTTGACTCCAGTGGTGTGGAGAGCCTGGGACTCACGTCTGAGCATACCCAGCCCCCTCGAGTTAGAATTGCAAAAAACACAGTTGATGGACAGAATGTAGAACAATGTCATACATTCACCCCAGTACAAGGATCTGGGCCTAAATCCATCGTTTTTTTGCACTCCACACCACCCTGGGTTAGACACTGGCTATATCCAAATCAGCTCTGACCCTGTGCCTCATGGGAACAGTCCAGTCCGAACTACCAAGCCATGTCTTTCCCAGACCGGAATCAAGCATCCAAGGACCGGTTTCTGGCTATCAGCCTTCATTCAGCCTGGATAGCTTGACTCCAGTGGTGTGGAGAGCCTGGGACTCACGTCTGAGCATACCCAGCCCCCTCGAGTTAGAATTGCAAAAAACACAGTTGATGGACAGAATGTAGAACAATGTCATACATTCAACCCAGTACAAGGATCTGGGCCTAAATCCATCGTTTTTTTGCACTCCACACCACCCTGGGTTAGACACTGGCTATATGCAAATCAGCTCTGACCCTGTGCCTCATGGGAACAGTCCAGTCCGAACTACCAAGCCATGTCTTTCCCAGACCGGAATCAAGCATCCAAGGACCGGTTTCTGGCTATCAGCCTTCATTCAGCCTGGATAGCTTGACTCCAGTGGTGTGGAGAGCCTGGGACTCACGTCTGAGCATACCCAGCCCCCTCGAGTTAGAATTGCAAAAAACACAGTTGATGGACAGAATGTAGAACAATGTCATACATTCACCCCAGTACAAGGATCTGGGCCTAAATCCATCGTTTTTTTGCACTCCACACCACCCTGGGTTAGACACTGGCTATATGCAAATCAGCTCTGACCCTGTGCCTCATGGGAACAGTCCAGTCCGAACTACCAAGCCATGTCTTTCCCAGACCGGAATCAAGCATCCAAGGACCGGTTTCTGGCTATCAGCCTTCATTCAGCCTGGATAGCTTGACTCCAGTGGTGTGGAGAGCCTGGGACTCACGTCTGAGCATACCCAGCCCACTCGAGTTAAAATTGCAAAAAACACAGTTGATGGACAGAATGTAGAACAATGTCATACATTCACCCCAGTACAAGGATCTGGGCCTAAATCCATCATTTTTTTGCACTCCACACCACCCTGGGTTAGACACTGGCTATATGCAAATCAGCTCTGACCATGTGCCTCATGGGAACAGTCCAGTCCGAACTACCAAGCCATGTCTTTCCCAGACCGGAATCAAGCATCCAAGGACCGGTTTCTGGCTATCAGCCTTCATTCAGCCTGGATAGCTTGACTCCAGTGGTGTGGAGAGCCTGGGACTCACGTCTGAGCATACCCAGCCCACTCGAGTTAAAATTGCAAAAAACACAGTTGGTGGACAGAATGTAGAACAATGTCATACATTCACCCCAGTACAAGGATCTGGGCCTAAATCCATCATTATTTTGCACTCCACACCACCCTGGGTTAGACACTGGCTATATGCAAATCAGCTCTGACCCTGTGCCTCATGGGAACAGTCCAGTCCGAACTACCAAGCCATGTCTTTCCCTGACCGGAATCAAGCATCCAAGGACCGGTTTCTGGCTATCAGCCTTCATTCAGCCTGGATAGCTTGACTCCAGTGGTGTGGAGAGCCTGGGACTCACGTCTGAGCATACCCAGCCCACTCGAGTTAAAATTGCAAAAAACACAGTTGATGGACAGAATGTAGAACAATGTCATACATTCACCCCAGTACAAGGATCTGGGCCTAAATCCATCATTTTTTTGCACTCCACACCACCCTGGGTTAGACACTGGCTATATGCAAATCAGCTCTGACCCAGTGCCTCATGGGAACAATCCAGTCCGAACTACCAAGCCATGTCTTTCCCAGACTGGAATCAAGCATTCAAGGACCGGTTTCTGGCTATCAGCCTTCATTCAGCCTGGATAGCTTGACTCCAGTGGTGTGGAGAGCCTGGGACTCACGTCTGAGCATACCCAGCCCACTCGAGTTGAAATTGAAAAAAACACAGTTGATGGACAGAATGTAGAACAATGTCATACATTCACCCCAGTACAAGGATCTGGGCCTAAATCTCTCGTTTTTTTGCACTCCACACCACCCTGGGTTAGACACTGGCTATATGCAAATCAGCTCTGACCCTGTGCCTCATGGCAACAGTCCAGTCCGAACTACCAAGCCATGTCTTCCCCAGACCGGAATCAAGCATCCAAGGACCGTTTTCTGGCTATCAGCCTTAATTCAGCCTCGATAGCTTGACTCCAGTGGTGTGGAGAGCCTGGGACTCACGTCTGAGCATACCCAGCCCACTCGAGTTAAAATTGCAAAAAACACAGTTGATGGACAGAATGTAGAACAATGTCATACATTCACCCCAGTACAAGGATCTGGGCCTAAATCCATCGTTTTTTTGCACTCCACACCACCCTGGGTTAGACACTGGCTATATTCAAATCAGCTCTGACCCTGTGCCTCATGGGAACAGTCCAGTCCGAACTACCAAGCCATGTCTTTCCCAGACCGTAATCAAGCATCCAAGGACCGGTTTCTGGCTATCAGCCTTTATTCAGCCTGGATAGCTTGACTCCAGTGGTGTGGAGAGCCTGGCACTCACGTCTGAGCATACCCAGCCCACTCGAGTTAAAATTGCAAAAAACACAGTTGATGGACAGAATGTAGAACAATGTCATACATTCATCCCAGTACAAGGATCTGGGCCTAAATCCATCGTTTTTTTGCACTCCACACCACCCTGGGTTAGACACTGGCTATATGCAAATCAGCTCTGACCCTGTGCCTCATGGGAACAGTCCAGTCTGAACTACCAAGCCATGTCTTTCCCAGACCGGAATCAAGCATCCAAGGACCGGTTTCTGGCTATCAGCCTTCATTCAGCCTGGATAGCTTGACTCCAGTGGTGTGGAGAGCCTGGGACTCACGTCTGAGCATACCCAGCCCACTCGAGTTGAAATTGCAAAAAACACAGTTGATGGACAGAATGTAGAACAATGTCATACATTCACCCCAGTACAAGGATCTGGGCCTAAATCCATCGGTTTTTTGCACTCCACACCACCCTGGGTTAGACACTGGCTATATGCAAATCAGCTCTGACCCTGTGCCTCATGGGAACAGTCCAGTCCGAACTACCAAGCCATGTCTTTCCCAGACCGGAATCAAGCATCCAAGGACCGGTTTCTGGCTATCAGCCTTCATTCAGCCTGGATAGCTTGACTCCAGTGGTGTGGAGAGCCTGGGACTCACGTCTGAGCATACCCAGCCCACTCGAGTTAAAATTGCAAAAAACACAGTTGATGGACAGAATGTAGAACAATGTCATACATTCACCCCAGTACAAGGATCTGGGCCTAAATCCATCGTTTTTTTGCACTCCACACCACCCTAGGTTAGACACTGGCTATATGCAAATCAGCTCTGACCCTGTGCCTCATGGGAACAGTCCAGTCCGAACTACCAAGCCATGTCTTTCCCAGACTGGAATCAAGCATCCAAGGACCGGTTTCTGGCTATCAGCCTTCATTCAGCCTGGATAGCTTGACTCCAGTGGTGTGGAGAGCCTGGGACTCACGTCTGAGCATACCCAGCCCACTCGAGTTAAAATTGCAAAAAACACAGTTGATGGACAGAATGTAGAACAATGTCATACATTCACCCCAGTACAAGGATCTGGGCCTAAATCCATCATTTTTTTGCACTCCACACCACCCTGGGTTAGACACTGGCTATATGCAAATCAGCTCTGACCCTGTGCCTCATGGGAACAATCCAGTCCGAACTACCAAGCCATGTCTTTCCCAGACTGGAATCAAGCATTCAAGGACCGGTTTCTGGCTATCAGCCTTCATTCAGCCTGGATAGCTTGACTCCAGTGGTGTGGAGAGCCTGGGACTCACGTCTGAGTATACCCAGCCCACTCGAGTTAAAATTGCAAAAAACACAGTTGATGGACAGAATGTAGAACAATGTCATACATTCACCCCAGTACAAGGATCTGGGCCTAAATCCATCGTTTTTTTGCACTCCACACCACCCTGGGTTAGACACTGGCTATATGCAAATCAGCTCTGACCCTGGGCCTCATGGGAACAGTCCAGTCCGAACTACCAAGCCATGTCTTCCCCAGACCGGAATCAAGCATCCAAGGACCGGTTTCTAGCTATCAGCCTTCATTCAGCCTGGATAGCTTGACTCCAGTGGTGTGGAGAGCCTGGGACTCACGTCTGAGCATACCCAGCCCACTCGAGTTAAAATTGCAAAAAACACAGTTGATGGACAGAATGTAGAACAATGTCATATATTCACCCCAGTACAAGGATCGGGGCCTAAATCCATCGTTTCTTTGCACTCCACACCACCCTGGGTTAGACACTGGCTATATGCAAATCTGCTCTGACCCTGTGCCTCATGGGAACAGTCCAGTCCGATCTACCAAGCCATGTCTTTCCCAGACCGGAATCAAGCATCCAAGGACCGGTTTCTGGCTATCAGCCTTCATTCAGCCTGGATAGCTTGACTCCAGTGGTGTGGAGAGCCTGGGACTCACGTCTGAGCATACCCAGCCCACTCGAGTTGAAATTGCAAAAAACACAGTTGATGGACAGAATGTAGAACAATGTCATACATTCACCCCAGTACAAGGATCTGGGCCTAAATCTCTCGTTTTTTTGCACTCCACAATACCCTGGGTTAGACACTGGCTATATGCAAATCAGCTCTGACCCTGTGCCTCATGGGAACAGTCCAGTCCGAACTACCAAGGCATGTCTTCCCCAGACCGGAATCAAGCATCCAAGGACCGGTTTCTGGCTATCAGCCTTAATTCAGCCTCGATAGCTTGACTCCAGTGGTGTGGAGAGCCTGGGACTCACGTCTGAGCATACCCAGCCCACTCGAGTTAAAATTGCAAAAAACACAGTTGATAGACAGAATGTAGAACAATGTCATACATTCACCCCAGTACAAGGATCTGGGCCTAAATCCATCGTTTTTTTGCACTCCACACCACCCTGGGTTAGACACTGGCTATATTCAAATCAGCTCTGACCCTGTGCTTCATGGGAACAGTCCAGTCCGAACTACCAAGCCATGTCTTTCCCAGACCAGAATCAAGCATACAAGGACCGGTTTCTGGCTATCAGCCTTCATTCAGCCTGGATAGCTTGACTCCAGTGGTGTGGAGAGCCTGGCACTCACGTCTGAGCATAGCCAGCCCACTCGAGTTAAAATTGCAAAAAACACAGTTGATGGACAGAATTTAGAACAATGTCATACATTCACCCAGTACAAGGATCTGGGCCTAAATCCATCGTTTTTTTGCACTCCACACCACCCTGGGTTAGACACTGGCTATATTCAAATCAGCTCTGACCCTGTGCTTCATGGGAACAGTCCAGTCCGAACTACCAAGCCATGTCTTTCCCAGACCAGAATCAAGCATCCAAGGACCGGTTTCTGGCTATCAGCCTTCATTCAGCCTGGATAGCTTGACTCCAGTGGTGTGGAGAGCCTGGCACTCACGTCTGAGCATAGCCAGCCCACTCGAGTTAAAATTGCAAAAAACACAGTTGATGGACAGAATGTAGAACAATGTCATACATTCACCCCAGTACAAGGATCTGGGCCTAAATCCATCGTTTTTTTGCACTTCACACCACCCTGGGTTAGACACTGGCTATATGCAAATCAGCTCTGACCCTGTGCCTCATGGGAACAGTCCAGTCCGAACTACCAAGCCATGTCTTTCCCAGACCGGAATCAAGCATCCAAGGATCGGTTTCTGGCTATCAGCCTTCATTCAGCCTGGATAGCTTGACTCCAGTGGTGTGGAGAGCCTGGGACTCACGTCTGAGCATACCCAGCCCACTCGAGATAAAATTGCAAAAAACACAGTTGATGGACAGAATGTAGAACAATTTCATACATTCACCCCAGTACAAGGATCTGGGCCTAAATCCATCGTTTTTTTGCACTCCACACCACCCTGGGTTAGACACTGGCTATATGCAAATCAGCTCTGACCCTGTGCCTCATGGGAACAGTCCAGTCCGAACTACCAAGCCATGTCTTTCCCAGACCGGAATCAAGCATCCAAGGACCGGTTTCTGGCTATCAGCCTTCATTCAGCCTGGATAGCTTGACTCCAGTGGTGTGGAGAGCCTGGGACTCACGTCTGAGCATACCCAGCCCACTCGAGATAAAATTGCAAAAAACACAGTTGATGGACAGAATGTAGAACAATTTCATACATTCACCCCAGTACAAGGATCTGGGCCTAAATCCATCGTTTTTTTGCACTCCACACCACCCTGGGTTAGACACTGGCTATATGCAAATCAGCTCTGACCCTGTGCCTCATGGGAACAGTCCAGTCCGAACTACCAAGCCATGTCTTTCCCAGACCGGAATCAAGCATCCAAGGACCGGTTTCTGGCTATCAGTCTTCATTCAGCCTGGATAGCTTGACACCAGTGGTGTGGAGAGCCTGGGACTCACGTCTGAGCATACCCAGCCCACTCGAGTTAAAATTGCAAAAAACACAGTTGATGGACAGAATGTAGAACAATGTCATACATTCACCCCAGTACAAGGATCTAGGCCTAAATCCATCGTTTTTTTGCACTCCACACCACCCTGGGTTAGACACTGGCTATATGCAAATCAGCTCTGACCCTGTGCCTCATGGGAACAATCCAGTCCGAACTACCAAGCCATGTCCTTCCCAGACCGGAATCAAGCATTCAAGGACCGGTTTCTGGCTATCAGCCTTCATTCAGCCTGGATAGCTTGACTCCAGTGGTGTGGAGAGCCTGGGACTCACGTCTGAGCATACCCAGCCCACTCGAGTTAAAATTGCAAAAAACACAGTTGATGGACAGAATGTAGAACAATGTCATACATTCACCCCAGTACAAGGATCTGGGTCTAAATCCATCGTTTTTTTGCACTCCACACCACCCTGGGTTAGACACTGGCTATATGCAAATCAGCTCTGACCCTGTGCCTCATGGGAACAGTCCAGTCCGAACTACCAAGCCATGTCTTTCCCAGACCGGAATCAAGCATCCAAGGACCGGTTTCTGGCTATCAGCCTTCATTCAGCCTGGATAGCTTGACTCCAGTGGTGTGGAGAGCCTGGGACTCACGTCTGAGCATACCCAGCCCACTCGAGTTAAAATTGCAAAAAACACAGTTGATGGACAGAATGTAGAACAATGTCATACATTCACCCCAGTACAAGGATCTGGGCCTAAATCCATCGTTTTTTTGCACTCCACACCACCCTGGGTTAGACACTGGCTATATGCAAATCAGCTCTGACCCTGTGCCTCATGGGAACAGTCCAGTCCGAACTACCAAGCCATGTCTTTCCCAGACTGGAATCAAGCATCCAAGGACCGGTTTCCGGCTATCAGCCTTCATTCAGCCTGGATAGCTTGACTCCAGTGGTGTGGAGAGCCTGGGACTCACGCCTGAGCATACCCAGCCCACTCGAGTTAAAATTGCAAAAAACACAGTTGATGGACAGAATGTAGAACAATGTCATACATTCACCCCAGTACAAGGATTTGGGCCTAAATCCATCATTTTTTTGCACTCCACACCACCCTGGGTTAGACACTGGCTATATGCAAATCAGCTCTGACCATGTGCCTCATGGGAACAGTCCAGTCCGAACTACCAAGCCATGTCTTTCCCAGACCGGAATCAAGCATCCAAGGACCGGTTTCTGGCTATCAGCCTTCATTCAGCCTGGATAGCTTGACTCCAGTGGTGTGGAGAGCCTGGGACTCACGTCTGAGCATACCCAGCCCACTCGAGTTAAAATTGCAAAAAACACAGTTGATGGACAGAATGTAGAACAATGTCATACATTCACCCCAGTACAAGGATCTGGGCCTAAATCCATCGTTATTTTGCACTCCACACCACCCTGGGTTAGACACTGGCTATATGCAAATCAGCTCTGACCCTGTGCCTCATGGGAACAGTCCAGTCCGAACTACCAAGCCATGTCTTTCCCAGACCGGAATCAAGCATCCAAGGACCGGTTTCTGGCTATCAGCCTTCATTCAGCCTGGATAGCTTGACTCCAGTGGTGTGGAGAGCCTGGGACTCACGTCTGAGCATACCCAGCCCACTCGAGTTAAAATTGCAAAAAACACAGTTGATGGACAGAATGTAGAACAATGTCATACATTCACCCCAGTACAAGGATCTGGGCCTAAATCCATCATTTTTTTGCACTCCACACCACCCTGGGTTAGACACTGGCTATATGCAAATCAGCTCTGACCCTGTGCCTCATGAGAACAGTCCAGTCCGAACTACCAAGCCATGTCTTTCCCAGACCGGAATCAAGCATCCAAGGACCGTTTTCTGGCTATCAGCCTTAATTCAGCCTCGATAGCTTGACTCCAGTGGTGTGGAGAGCCTGGGACTCACGTCTGAGCATACCCAGCCCACTCGAGTTAAAATTGCAAAAAACACAGTTGATGGACAGAATGTAGAACAATGTCATACATTCACCCCAGTACAAGGATCTGGGCCTAAATCCATCGTTTTTTTGCACTCCACACCACCCTGGGTTAGACACTGGCTATATTCAAATCAGCTCTGACCCTGTGCCTCATGGGAACAGTCCAGTCCGAACTACCAAGCCATGTCTTTCTTAGACCGTAATCAAGCATCCAAGGACCGGTTTCTGGCTATCAGCCTTCATTCAGCCTGGATAGCTTGACTCCAGTGGTGTGGAGAGCCTGGCACTCACGTCTGAGCATACCCAGCCCACTCGAGTTAAAATTGCAAAAAACACAGTTGATGGACAGAATGTAGAACAATGTCATACATTCACCCCAGTACAAGGATCTGGGCCTAAATCCATCGTTTTTTTGCACTCCACACCACCCTGGGTTAGACACTGGCTATATGCAAATCAGCTCTGACCCTGTGCCTCATGGGAACAGTCCAGTCCGAACTACCAAGCCATGTCTTTCCCAGACCGGAATCAAGCATCCAAGGACCGGTTTCTGGCTATCAGCCTTCATTCAGCCTGGATAGCTTGACTCCAGTGGTGTGGAGAGCCTGGGACTCACGTCTGAGCATACCCAGCCCACTCGAGTTGAAATTGCAAAAAACACAGTTGATGGACAGAATGTAGAACAATGTCATACATTCACCCCAGTACAAGGATCTGGGCCTAAATCCATCGGTTTTTTGCACTCCACACCACCCTGGGTTAGACACTGGCTATATGCAAATCAGCTCTGACCCTGTGCCTCATGGGAACAGTCCAGTCCGAACTACCAAGCCATGTCTTTCCCAGACCGGAATCAAGCATCCAAGGACCGGTTTCTGGCTATCAGCCTTCATTCAGCCTGGATAGCTTGACTCCAGTGGTGTGGAGAGCCTGGGACTCACGTCTGAGCATACCCAGCCCACTCGAGTTAAAATTGCAAAAAACACAGTTGATGGACAGAATGTAGAACAATGTCATACATTCACCCCAGTACAAGGATCTGGGCCTAAATCCATCGTTTTTTTGCACTCCACACCACCCTGGGTTAGACACTGGCTATATGCAAATCAGCTCTGACCCTGTGCCTCATGGGAACAGTCCAGTCCGAACTACCAAGCCATGTCTTTCCCAGACCGGAATCAAGCATCCAAGGACCGGTTTCTGGCTATCAGCCTTCATTCAGCCTGGATAGCTTGACTCCAGTGGTGTGGAGAGCCTGGGACTCACGTCTGAGCATACCCAGCCCACTCGAGTTAAAATTGCAAAAAACACAGTTGATGGACAGAATGTAGAACAATGTCATACATTCACCCCAGTACAAGGATCTGGGCCTAAATCCATCGTTTTTTTGCACTCCACACCACCCTGGGTTAGACACTGGCTATATGCAAATCAGCTCTGACCCTGTGCCTCATGGGAACAGTCCAGTCCGAACTACCAAGCCATGTCTTTCCCAGACTGGAATCAAGCATCCAAGGACCGGTTTCTGGCTATCAGCCTTCATTCAGCCTGGATAGCTTGACTCCAGTGGTGTGGAGAGCCTGGGACTCACGTCTGAGCATACCCAGCCCACTCGAGTTAAAATTGCAAAAAACACAGTTGATGGACAGAATGTAGAACAATGTCATACATTCACCCCAGTACAAGGATCTGGGCCTAAATCCATCATTTTTTTGCACTCCACACCACCCTGGGTTAGACACTGGCTATATGCAAATCAGCTCTGACCCTGTGCCTCATGGGAACAATCCAGTCCGAACTACCAAGCCATGTCTTTCCCAGACTGGAATCAAGCATTCAAGGACCGGTTTCTGGCTATCAGCCTTCATTCAGCCTGGATAGCTTGACTCCAGTGGTGTGGAGAGCCTGGGACTCACGTCTGAGCATACCCAGCCCACTCGAGTTAAAATTGCAAAAAACACAGTTGATGGACAGAATGTAGAACAATGTCATACATTCACCCCAGTACAAGGATCTGGGCCTAAATCCATCGTTTTTTTGCACTCCACACCACCCTGGGTTAGACACTGGCTATATGCAAATCAGCTCTGACCCTGTGCCTCATGGGAACAGTCCAGTCCGAACTACCAAGCCATGTCTTCCCCAGACCGGAATCAAGCATCCAAGGACCGGTTTCTGGCTATCAGCCTTCATTCAGCCTGGATAGCTTGACTCCAGTGGTGTGGAGAGCCTGGGACTCACGTCTGAGCATACCCAGCCCACTCGAGTTAAAATTGCAAAAAACACAGTTGATGGACAGAATGTAGAACAATGTCATATATTCACCCCAGTACAAGGATCGAGGCCTAAATCCATCGTTTTTTTGCACTCCACACCACCCGGATTCCGGGTAGGTGGCAGCTTCCCGGCGCCATTGAAAGAGTGATAGCGCTCAAGGGCGAAAATTTGAGAACCTTGATTTTATTTGACTTGTGCTTGCACTAATGTTCTGTTTTATATTTAACTGTGATTAATACGGTTATTTTATCTTTAGTTTCTCTCACTAGCTGAAGGTGTATTCTGCCTGTATCGCTTTAGGCGCGCTGCGCAGCTCAACATCAGAGCAACTTGTCTCTTACCCTTAGACAGCAGCCCCTCTGCCCTGGTCCACCGCGGCTCCCCTGCCGATCGTGTGGAGGGCGGCTCATCTACCGCGGCTCCTGGTGCCGGTCTGGTGGCGAGAACGGGCGCCATATTGGGAGGAGTCCGAGAGCACTGGGACCTGAGGTAGCGGTCCAGTTGCTCAAGGCTCCTTCCCATAAAACGCCAAGGATTTGCTCTTTCTCCGTGGATTCCGGGTAGGTGGCAGCTTCCCGGCGCCATTGAAAGAGTGATAGCGCTCAAGGGCGAAAATTTGAGAACCTTGATTTTATTTGACTTGTGCTTGCACTAATGTTCTGTTTCATATTTAACTGTGATTAATACGGTTATTTTATCTTTAGTTTCTCTCACTAGCTGAAGGTGTATTCTGCCTGTATCGCTTTAGGCGCGCTGCGCAGCTCAACATCAGAGCAACTTGTCTCTTACCCTTAGACAGCAGCCCCTCTGCCCTGGTCCACCGCGGCTCCCCTGCCGATCGTGTGGAGGGCGGCTCATCTACCGCGGCTCCTGGTGCCGGTCTGGTGTCGAGAACGGGCGCCATATTGGGAGGAGTCCGAGAGCACTGGGACCTGAGGTAGCGGTCCAGTTGCTCAAGGCTCCTTCACATAAAACGCCAAGGATTTGCTCTTTCTCCGTGGATTCCGGGTAGGTGGCAGCTTCCCGGCGCCATTGAAAGAGTGATAGCGCTCAAGGGCGAAAATTTGAGAACCTTGATTTTATTTGACTTGTGCTTGCACTAATGTTCTGTTTCATATTTAACTGTGATTAATACGGTTATTTTATCTTTAGTTTCTCTCACTAGCTGAAGGTGTATTCTGCCTGTATCGCTTTAGGCGCGCTGCGCAGCTCAACATCAGAGCAACTTGTCTCTTACCCTTAGACAGCAGCCCCTCTGCCCTGGTCCACCGCGGCTCCCCTGCCGATCGTGTGGAGGGCGGCTCATCTACCGCGGCTCCTGGTGCCGGTCTGGTGGCGAGAACGGGCGCCATATTGGGAGGAGTCCGAGAGCACTGGGACCTGAGGTAGCGGTCCAGTTGCTCAAGGCTCCTTCACATAAAACGCAATGTGTTGGAGGGAGCGCAGCGGACGAGCGCAGCGGGCGCGACGGAGGCGCGCCGGAGTCGCGCTAGAGTCAAGCTCGTCTGCGCTCGTCCGCGAGCGTCCGGGACTAGGGGCTAAGGACTCTGCCTGCCCCTATATTTACACATCTGCTGATCTACTAGTGTTACGACCAACTACTACGATGTGTCCACCTGTCCCACACAACACGGCTAAACGTATTACAGACTTGGGCATAGGCATCCCTGCTACCCCTACAGTTGCCCCCGCTCTTAAGCATTCGACGCTCACGACCACTTACAGTCCCACCCACAGGTTTAGGTGTCTATACCTAAATACCCGTTCTATGATTAAACACCAGTCAGACATCTTTCTGTTACTTATAGATAAACAACCTGATCTGTTGTTACTGACCGAGACCTGGATCACCCCAGATTCATTACCGGACATTTTAGCTGCTCTACCTGCAGACTACTACATTTTATCAGCAATACGCCCAGGAGGCAAAACAGGGGGAGGAGTGGCTATTATTGCTAACAAGAAATTTCAACTTAGACAGCTACCATCCTTGCCTCTACTTAATACTGATAACATTGTTGCCAAAGTAGATACTCCTAACGGATCACTTGTACTGGTCCTACTTTATCGCCCACCCCAAACTATGCCCACCTTTCCCTCTACTTTAGTACAGCTACTGGCTCCACTGGTTACAAACAACCCTAAACTACTTCTGGTCGGGGATCTAAACTTCTGGTTTGACAATACATTATTAGATTCCCAAGCCGCAGAGATGAGAGAACTCTTTTGTGATCTTAATTTGACACAACACATTCACACGGAGACTCACCAGAAGGGCCACAGTCTTGACCAAATCTGGTCTTTGAATCTACCACTATCTTCAATAGATATAAAACCTTGCTGTTGGTCTGATCACCACAGCATAAGTTTTTCCTTCCAGCTAGACAAGACCATCCTATATAAGTCACATATTAGTAAAACCATTAGGAAATGGACTTCTATGGATTTGCCAGCCTTTTTAAACTTCTTGAGTGACTCCCTTCCCCCTGACAGCATTAATGTGGAGGAGGCCGACCTCCGGTTTAATGAATGGCTCACTGCAGCGATCAACATCTATGCTCCTCCTACGCGTCTTTGTAGTTCTAGAAATCCGGACGCACATAAATGGTTTACACCTGAGCTAAGAAAACTGAAACTGGAAGTGAGGCAAAAGGAAAGAATCTGGCGCTCTCAGTACTGCCCTTTAGCCAGGGTCACGTATTGCCTAGCCAGGAAGACATATCAAAAAACCTTACACGACTATAAGACTACCTATTACTCATCTAAAATTTTAAACTCTACCAATAAATCAAAAGAAGTCTTCAGGATTGTAAATGAACTATGCAATGATGACAGAACCTCCCCTCCGGTAGTTCCCACACAATCGCTATACAACTCCCTGAATGACTTCTTTCGCGACAAGATCTTATTGATCAAACAGAACATCTCCACACTTCCAGCTTGCGCCCCTGTGGACGACATCTATTTTAATTCTTCAACTTTGCACTCTTTTTTCCCTATTGATTTGCAAACATTCCTGGAATTATTGTCTAGAGTCAAATCAGGCTCTCCCATGGACCTCTGCCCCCCCCCAAATTATGAAAGAAATCGGTCGAGCCATGCCCAACAGTATGATGCCCTTGCTCAACGATTCTCTTACTTCAGGGACAGTGCCCACTAGTTTCAAGCAGGCTTTATTGATACCCCTCATCAAGAAACCTGGCATTGACCCGTTGGACCTCACGAATTACCGGCCTATATCCTTGCTGCCCTTCCTATCCAAAATGTTGGAGGCTCATGTTACCAACTGCCTCTCAAATTTCGTGGAGGAATCGGGCTATCTCCAACCTAATCAAGCAGGATTTAGGCCTGGTCATTCTACCGAGGCAGTAATACTGGCCGTTCAGAACACCTTGAGGACCAATGCTGACAAAAATCTCCATCAAGCCCTGGTACTACTTGATTTGTCTGCCGCATTCGACACGGTTGACTATTCTATTCTGGTCAACCGTGTCGAACAGGCAGGCCTCAGAGATTCTGCTTTAGCCTGGGTGAAATCGTTCATTTCTGCACGTACTCAGGCTGTCCGCTTAGGCTCCTTTTCTGCTGCTAAAATCAACTCCTTTTGCGGGGTGCCTCAGGGCTCCTCGTTATCTCCTTTATTGTTTAATTTGTATATGCGGCCCCTTCTTTTTGCTTTGAGAAACCATAAAGTCACTGTATACAATTATGCAGATGACTTGCAGCTAGTTTTCACACTTAATTCCCCTAATGCTGTGGAGGACTTTCAAGCTACCATGACTTTAATCCAGAGTTGGATGTCCTCAAATCATCTTAAATTAAACCCGGGGAAAACTGAGCTAATCTTGCCCGGTAAAAGCGAAATCAGTTGGAGCCCTAACTTCTGGCCTGTTGATATGGGCCTTCCGCCTAAAAAATCTCTGACTGTAAAAAGCCTGGGGATTACCATCAATGAGGACCTTACGTTAAAATCCCAAATTGGAACCGTGGTTTCCTCTGGTTTTTTTCAATTGAGGAAAATTAGGAAAATTGCGCACTTCCTCACCCATCCCGCCCTAATTCAGGTGGTCATGGCTTTAGTCCTTTCCCACATTGATTTTTCAAACAGTCTTTATCTTGGCCTACCTGTAGGCCAACTTCGAAGATTACAGTACTTACAGAACCAGGCAGCGAGACTGATCTGTGATGTACCCAAATGGGAATCGATTAAAATAGGCCTACAGACCCTGCACTGGCTACCTGTGGCCCAAAGAGCCGAATTTAAAGCCGGGTGTATCATCTTCAAGGCTTTGCAAGGCAAGGGACCTCTTTTTATTAGGCAGCTAATTGGAAGATATGCTCCCTTACGTAGCCTGAGATCAGCCCATAAAGACCTACTTGAGGTAACACGCTTCAAGAAAAAACGACAAGGAGGCAGCAGTTTCCAGTTCTTAGCAGCTACCCTGTGGAACTCGCTCCCACTAGTTCTCCGGCAGAGTAAGGACCTCCTTGCCTTTAGAAAGGCACTTAAGACTCACCTTTTCACACAGGCATATCTGAAGTAAAGATTCTTTTATATTTTATCTCTTGTTATGTTACCTCTTTCCAGCGCCAAGAAGCTTTCGGGCGTACGTGCGCTTTATAAATTTTTAATAACATAACATAACATAACCCTGGGTTAGACACTGGCTATATGCAAATCTGCTCTGACCCTGTGCCTCATGGGAACAGTCCAGTCCGAACTACCAAGCCATGTCTTCCCCAGACCGGAATCAAGCATCCAAGGACCGGTTTCTGGCTATCAGCCTTAATTCAGCCTGGATAGCTTGACTCCAGTGGTGTGGAGAGCCTGGGACTCACGTCTGAGCATACCCAGCCCACTCGAGTTAAAATTGCAAAAAACACAGTTGATGGACAGAATGTAGAACAATGTCATACATTCACCCCAGTACAAAGATCTGGGCCTAAATCTATCGTTTTTTTGCACTCCACACCACCCTGGGTTAGACACTGGCTATATGCAAATCAGCTCTGACCCTGTGCCTCATGGGAACAGTCCAGTCCGATCTACCAAGCCATGTCTTTCCCAGACCGGAATCAAGCATCCAAGGACCGGTTTCTGGCTATCAGCCTTCATTCAGCCTGGATAGCTTGACTCCAGTGGTGTGGAGAGACTGGGACTCACGTCTGAGCATACCCAGCCCACTCGAGTTAAAATTGCAAAAAACACAGTTGATGGACAGAATGTAGAACAATGTCATACATTCACCCCAGTACAAGGATCTGGGCCTAAATCCATCGTTTTTTTGCACTTCACACCACCCTGGGTTAGACACTGGCTATATGCAAATCAGCTCTGACCCTGCGCCTCATGGGAACAGTCCAGTCCGAACTACCAAGCCATGTCTTTCCCAGACCGGAATCAAGCATCCAAGGACCGGTTTCTGGCTATCAGCCTTCATTCAGCCTGGATAGCTTGACTCCAGTGGTGTGGAGAGCCTGGCACTCACGTCTGAGCATACCCAGCCCACTCGAGTTAAACTTGCAAAAAACACAGTTGATGGACAGAATGTAGAACAATGTCATACATTCACCCCAGTACAAGGATCTGGGCCTAAATCCATCGTTTTTTTGCACTCCACACCACCCTGGGTTAGACACTGGCTATATGCAAATCAGCTCTGACCCTGTGCCTCATGGGAACAATCCAGTCCGAACTACCAAGCCATGTCTTTCCCAGACCGGAATCAAGCATTCAAGGATCGGTTTCTGGCTATCAGCCTTCATTCAGCCTGGATAGCTTGACTCCAGTGGTGTGGAGAGCCTGGGACTCACGTCTGAACATACCCAGCCCACTCGAGTTGAAATTGCAAAAAACACAGTTGATGGACAGAATGTAGAACAATGTCATACATTCACCCCAGTACAAGGATCTGGGCCTAAATCTCTCGTTTTTTTGCACTCCACAATACCCTGGGTTAGACACTGGCTATATGCAAATCAGCTCTGACCCTGTGCCTCATGGGAACAGTCCAGTCCGAACTACCAAGGCATGTCTTCCCCAGACCGGAATCAAGCATCCAAGGACCGGTTTCTGGCTATCAGCCTTAATTCAGCCTCGATAGCTTGACTCCAGTGGTGTGGAGAGCCTGGGACTCACGTCTGAGCATACCCAGCCCACTCGAGTTAAAATTGCAAAAAACACAGTTGATAGACAGAATGTAGAACAATGTCATACATTCACCCCAGTACAAGGATCTGGGCCTAAATCCATCGTTTTTTTGCACTCCACACCACCCTGGGTTAGACACTGGCTATATTCAAATCAGCTCTGACCCTGTGCTTCATGGGAACAGTCCAGTCCGAACTACCAAGCCATGTCTTTCCCAGACCAGAATCAAGCATACAAGGACCGGTTTCTGGCTATCAGCCTTCAATCAGCCTGGATAGCTTGACTCCAGTGGTGTGGAGAGCCTGGCACTCACGTCTGAGCATAGCCAGCCCACTCGAGTTAAAATTGCAAAAAACACAGTTGATGGACAGAATGTAGAACAATGTCATACATTCACCCCAGTACAAGGATCTGGGCCTAAATCCATCGTTTTTTTGCACTCCACACCACCCTGGGTTAGACACTGGCTATATGCAAATCAGCTCTGACCCTGTGCCTAATGGGAACAGTCCAGTCCGAACTACCAAGCCATGTCTTTCCCAGACCGGAATCAAGCATCCAAGGACCGGTTTCTGGCTATCAGCCTTCATTCAGCCTGGATAGCTTGACTCCAGTGGTGTGGAGAGCCTGGGACTCACGTCTGAGCATACCCAGCCCACTCGAGTTAAAATTGCAAAAAACACAGTTGATGGACAGAATGTAGAACAATGTCATACATTCACCCCAGTACAAGGATCTGGGCCTAAATCCATCGTTTTTTTGCACTCCACACCACCCTGGGTTAGAGACTGGCTATATGCAAATCAGCTCTGACCCTGTGCCTCATGGGAACAGTCCAGTCCGAACTACCAAGCCATGTCTTTCCCAGACCGGAATCAAGCATCCAAGGACCGGTTTCTGGCTATCAGCCTTCATTCAGCCTGGATAGCTTGACTCCAGTGGTGTGGAGAGCCTGGGACTCACGTCTGAGCATACCCAGCCCACTCGAGTTAAAATTGCAAAAAACACAGTTGATGGACAGAATGTAGAACAATGTCATACATTCACCCCAGTACAAGGATCTGGGCCTAAATCCATCGTTTTTTTGCACTCCACACCACCCTGGGTTAGACACTGGCTATATGCAAATCAGCTCTGACCCTGTGCCTCATGGGAGCAGTCCAGTCCGAACTACCAAGCCATGTCTTTCCCAGACCGGAATCAAGCATCCAAGGACCGGTTTCTGGCTATCAGCCTTCATTCAGCCTGGATAGCTTGACTCCAGTGGTGTGGAGAGCCTGGGACTCACGTCTGAGCATACCCAGCCCACTCGAGTTAAAATTGCAAAAAACACAGTTGATGGACAGAATGTAGAACAATGTCATACATTCACCCCAGTACAAGGATCTGGGCCTAAATCCATCGTTTTTTTGCACTCCACACCACCCTGGGTTAGACACTGGCTATATGCAAATCAGCTCTGACCCTGTGCCTCATGGGAGCAGTCCAGTCCGAACTACCAAGCCATGTCTTTCCCAGACCGGAATCAAGCATCCAAGGACCGGTTTCTGGCTATCAGCCTTCATTCAGCCTGGATAGCTTGACTCCAGTGGTGTGGAGAGCCTGGGACTCACGTCTGAGCATACCCAGCCCACTCGAGTTAAAATTGCAAAAAACACAGTTGATGGACAGAATGTAGAACAATGTCATACATTCACCCCAGTACAAGGATCTGGGCCTAAATCCATCGTTTTTTTGCACTCCACACCACCCTGGGTTAGACACTGGCTATATGCAAATCAGCTCTGACCCTGTGCCTCATGGGAACAGTCCAGTCCGAACTACCAAGCCATGTCTTTCCCAGACTGGAATCAAGCATCCAAGGACCGGTTTCTGGCTATCAGCCTTCATTCAGCCTGGATAGCTTGACTCCAGTGGTGTGGAGAGCCTGGGACTCACGTCTGAGCATACCCAGCCCACTCGAGTTAAAATTGCAAAAAACACAGTTGATGGACAGAATGTAGAACAATGTCATACATTCACCCCAGTACAAGGATCTGGGCCTAAATCCATCGTTTTTTTGCACTCCACACCACCCTGGGTTAGACACTGGCTATATGCAAATCAGCTCTGACCCTGTGCCTCATGGGAACAATCCAGTCCGAACTACCAAGCCATGTCTTTCCCAGACCGGAATCAAGCATTCAAGGACCGGTTTCTGGCTATCAGCCTTCATTCAGCCTGGATAGCTTGACTCCAGTGGTGTGGAGAGCCTGGGACGCACGTCTGAGCATACCCAGCCCACTCGAGTTGAAATTGCAAAAAACACAGTTGATGGACAGAATGTAGAACAATGTCATACATTCACCCCATTACAAGGATCTGGGCCTAAATCCATCGTTTTTGTGCACTCCACACCACCCTGGGTTAGACACTGGCTATATTCAAATCAGCTCTGACCCTGTGCTTCATGGGAACAGTCCAGTCCGAACTACCAAGCCATGTCTTTCCCAGACCGGAATCAAGCATACAAGGACCGGTTTCTGGCTATCAGCCTTCATTCAGCCTGGATAGCTTGACTCCAGTGGTGTGGAGAGCCTGGGACTCACGTCTGAGCATACCCAGCCCACTCGAGTTAAAATTGCAAAAAACACAGTTGATGGACAGAATGTAGAACAATGTCATACATTCACCCCAGTACAAGGATCTGGGCCTAAATCCATCGTTTTTTTGCACTCCACACCACCCTGGGTTAGACACTGGCTATATGCAAATCAGCTCTGACCCTGTGCCTCATGGGAGCAGTCCAGTCCGAACTACCAAGCCATGTCTTTCCCAGACCGGAATCAAGCATCCAAGGACCGGTTTCTGGCTATCAGCCTTCATTCAGCCTGGATAGCTTGACTCCAGTGGTGTGGAGAGCCTGGGACTCACGTCTGAGCATACCCAGCCCACTCGAGTTAAAATTGCAAAAAACACAGTTGATGGACAGAATGTAGAACAATGTCATACATTCACCCCAGTACAAGGATCTGGGCCTAAATCCATCGTTTTTTTGCACTCCACACCACCCTGGGTTAGACACTGGCTATATGCAAATCAGCTCTGACCCTGTGCCTCATGGGAACAGTCCAGTCCGAACTACCAAGCCATGTCTTTCCCAGACTGGAATCAAGCATCCAAGGACCGGTTTCTGGCTATCAGCCTTCATTCAGCCTGGATAGCTTGACTCCAGTGGTGTGGAGAGCCTGGGACTCACGTCTGAGCATACCCAGCCCACTCGAGTTAAAATTGCAAAAAACACAGTTGATGGACAGAATGTAGAACAATGTCATACATTCACCCCAGTACAAGGATCTGGGCCTAAATCCATCGTTTTTTTGCACTCCACACCACCCTGGGTTAGACACTGGCTATATGCAAATCAGCTCTGACCCTGTGCCTCATGGGAACAATCCAGTCCGAACTACCAAGCCATGTCTTTCCCAGACCGGAATCAAGCATTCAAGGACCGGTTTCTGGCTATCAGCCTTCATTCAGCCTGGATAGCTTGACTCCAGTGGTGTGGAGAGCCTGGGACGCACGTCTGAGCATACCCAGCCCACTCGAGTTGAAATTGCAAAAAACACAGTTGATGGACAGAATGTAGAACAATGTCATACATTCACCCCATTACAAGGATCTGGGCCTAAATCCATCGTTTTTGTGCACTCCACACCACCCTGGGTTAGACACTGGCTATATTCAAATCAGCTCTGACCCTGTGCTTCATGGGAACAGTCCAGTCCGAACTACCAAGCCATGTCTTTCCCAGACCGGAATCAAGCATACAAGGACCGGTTTCTGGCTATCAGCCTTCATTCAGCCTGGATAGCTTGACTACAGTGGTGTGGAGAGCCTGGCACTCACGTCTGAGCATACCCAGCCCACTCGAGTTAAAATTGCAAAAAACACAGTTGATGGACAGAATGTAGAACAATGTCATACATTCACCCCAGTACAAGGATCTGGGCCTAAATCCATCGTTTTTTTGCACTCCACACCACCCTGGGTTAGACACTGGCTATATGCAAATCAGCTCTGACCCTGTGCCTCATGGGAACAGTCCAGTCCGAACTACCAAGCCATGTCTTTCCCAGACCGGAATCAAGCATCCAAGGACCGGTTTCTGGCTATCAGCCTTCATTCAGCCTGGATAGCTTCACTCCAATGGTGTGGAGAGCCTGGGACTCACGTCTGAGCATACCCAGCCCACTCGAGTTAAAATTGCAAAAAACACAGTTGATGGACAGAATGTAGAACAATGTCATACATTCACCCCAGTACAAGGATCTGGGCATAAATCCATCGTTTTGTTGCACTCCACACCACCCTGGGTTAGACACTGGCTATATGCAAATCAGCTCTGACCCTGTGCCTCATGGGAACAGTCCAGTCCGAACTACCAAGCCATGTCTTTCCCAGACCGGAATCAAGCATCCAAGGACCGGTTTCTGGCTATCTGCCTTCATTCAGCCTGGATAGCTTGACTCCATTGGTGTGGAGAGCCTGGCACTCACGTCTGAGCATACCCAGCCCACTCGAGTTAAAATTGCAAAAAACACAGTTGATGGACAGAATGTAGAACAATGTCATACATTCACCCCAGTACAAGGATCTGGGCCTAAATCCATCGTTTTTTTGCACTCCACACCACCCTGGGTTAGACACTGGCTATATGCAAATCAGCTCTGACCCTGTGCCTCATGGGAACAGTCCAGTCCGAACTACCAAGCCATGTCTTTCCCAGACTGGAATCAAGCATCCAAGGACCGGTTTCTGGCTATCAGCCTTCATTCAGCCTGGATAGCTTGACTCCAGTGGTGTGGAGAGCCGGGGACTCACGTCTGAGCACACCCAGCCCACTCGAGTTGAAATTGCAAAAAACACAGTTGATTGACAGAATGTAGAACAGTGTCATACATTCACCCCAGTACAAGGATCTGGGCCTAAATCTCTCGTTTTTTTGCACTCCACAATACCCTGGGTTAGACACTGGCTATATGCAAATCAGCTCTGACCCTGTGCCTCATGGGAACAGTCCAGTCCGAACTACCAAGGCATGTCTTCCCCAGACCGGAATCAAGCATCCAAGGACCGGTTTCTGGCTATCAGCCTTCATTCAGCCTGGATAGCTTGACTCCAGTGGTGTGGAGAGCCTGGGACTCACGTCTGAGCATACCCAGCCCACTCGAGTTAAAATTGCAAAAAACACAGTTGATGGACAGAATGTAGAACAATGTCATACATTCACCCCAGTACAAGGATCTGGGCCTAAATCCATCGTTTTTTTGCACTCCACACCACCCTGGGTTAGAGACTGGCTATATGCAAATCAGCTCTGACCCTGTGCCTCATGGGAACAGTCCAGTCCGAACTACCAAGCCATGTCTTTCCCAGACCGGAATCAAGCATCCAAGGACCGGTTTCTGGCTATCAGCCTTCATTCAGCCTGGATAGCTTGACTCCAGTGGTGTGGAGAGCCTGGGACTCACGTCTGAGCATACCCAGCCCACTCGAGTTAAAATTGCAAAAAACACAGTTGATGGACAGAATGTAGAACAATGTCATACATTCACCCCAGTACAAGGATCTGGGCCTAAATCCATCGTTTTTTTGCACTCCACACCACCCTGGGTTAGACACTGGCTATATGCAAATCAGCTCTGACCCTGTGCCTCATGGGAGCAGTCCAGTCCGAACTACCAAGCCATGTCTTTCCCAGACCGGAATCAAGCATCCAAGGACCGGTTTCTGGCTATCAGCCTTCATTCAGCCTGGATAGCTTGACTCCAGTGGTGTGGAGAGCCTGGGACTCACGTCTGAGCATACCCAGCCCACTCGAGTTAAAATTGCAAAAAACACAGTTGATGGACAGAATGTAGAACAATGTCATACATTCACCCCAGTACAAGGATCTGGGCCTAAATCCATCGTTTTTTTGCACTCCACACCACCCTGGGTTAGACACTGGCTATATGCAAATCAGCTCTGACCCTGTGCCTCATGGGAACAGTCCAGTCCGAACTACCAAGCCATGTCTTTCCCAGACTGGAATCAAGCATCCAAGGACCGGTTTCTGGCTATCAGCCTTCATTCAGCCTGGATAGCTTGACTCCAGTGGTGTGGAGAGCCTGGGACTCACGTCTGAGCATACCCAGCCCACTCGAGTTAAAATTGCAAAAAACACAGTTGATGGACAGAATGTAGAACAATGTCATACATTCACCCCAGTACAAGGATCTGGGCCTAAATCCATCGTTTTTTTGCACTCCACACCACCCTGGGTTAGACACTGGCTATATGCAAATCAGCTCTGACCCTGTGCCTCATGGGAACAATCCAGTCCGAACTACCAAGCCATGTCTTTCCCAGACCGGAATCAAGCATTCAAAGACCGGTTTCTGGCTATCAGCCTTCATTCAGCCTGGATAGCTTGACTTCAGTGGTGTGGAGAGCCTGGGACTCACGTCTGAGCATACCCAGCCCACTCGAGTTGAAATTGCAAAAAACACAGTTGATGGACAGAATGTAGAACAATGTCATACATTCACCCCAGTACAAGGATCTGGGCCTAAATCCATCGTTTTTTTGCACTCCACACCACCCTGGGTTAGACACTGGCTATATGCAAATCAGCTCTGACCCTGTGCCTCATGGGAACAGTCCAGTCCGAACTACCAAGGCATGTCTTCCCCAGACCGGAATCAAGCATCCAAGGACCGGTTTCTGGCTATCAGCCTTAATTCAGCCTCGATAGCTTGACTCCAGTGGTGTGGAGAGCCTGGGACTCACGTCTGAGCATACCCATCCCACTCGAGTTAAAATTGCAAAAAACACAGTTGATGGACAGAATGTAGAACAATGTCATACATTCACCCCAGTACAAGGATCTGGGCCTAAATCCATCGTTTTTGTGCACTCCACACCACCCTGGGTTAGACACTGGCTATATTCAAATCAGCTCTGACCCTGTGCTTCATGGGAACAGTCCAGTCCGAACTACCAAGCCATGTCTTTCCCAGACCGGAATCAAGCATACAAGGACCGGTTTCTGGCTATCAGCCTTCATTCAGCCTGGATAGCTTGACTACAGTGGTGTGGAGAGCCTGGCACTCACGTCTGAGCATAGCCAGACCACTCGAGTTAAAATTGCAAAAAACACAGTTGATGGACAGAATGTAGAACAATGTCATACATTCACCCCAGTACAAGGATCTGGGCCTAAATCCATAGTTTTTTTGCACTCCACACCACCCTGGGTTAGACACTGGCTATATGCAAATCAGCTCTGACCCTGTGCCTCATGGGAACAGTCCAGTCTGAACTACCAAGCCATGTCTTTCCCAGACCGGAATCAAGCATCCAAGGACCGGTTTCTGGCTATCAGCCTTCATTCAGCCTGGATAGCTTGACTCCAGTGGTGTGGAGAGCCTGGGACTCACGTCTGAGCATACCCAGCCCACTCGAGTTAAAATTGCAAAAAACACAGTTGATGGACAGAATGTAGAACAATGTCATACATTCACCCCAGTACAAGGATCTGGGCCTAAATCCATCGTTTTTTTGCACTCCACACCACCCTGGGTTAGACACTGGCTATATGCAAATCAGCTCTGACCCTGTGCCTCATGGGAACAGTCCATTCCGAACTACCAAGCCATGTTTTTCCCAGACCGGAATCAAGCATCCAAGGACCGGTTTCTGGCTATCAGCCTTCATTCAGCCTGGATAGCTTGACTCCATTGGTGTGGAGAGCCTGGCACTCACGTCTGAGCATACCCAGCCCACTCGAGTTAAAATTGCAAAAAACACAGTTGATGGACAGAATGTAGAACAATGTCATACATTCACCCCAGTACAAGGATCTGGGCCAAAATCCATCGTTTTTTTGCACTCCACACCACCCTGGGTTAGACACTGGCTATATGCAAATCAGCTCTGACCCTGTGCCTCATGGGAACAGTCCAGTCCGATCTACCAAGCCATGTCTTTCCCAGACCGGAATCAAGCATCCAAGGACCGGTTTCTGGCTATCAGCCTTCATTCAGCCTGGATAGCTTGACTCCAGTGGTGTGGAGAGCCTGGGACTCACGTCTGAGCATACCCAGCCCACTCGAGTTGAAATTGCAAAAAACACAGTTGATGGACAGAATGTAGAACAATGTCATACATTCACCCCAGTACAAGGATCTGGGCCTAAATCTCTCGTTTTTTTGCACTCCACAATACCCTGGGTTAGACACTGGCTATATGCAAATCAGCTCTGACCCTGTGCCTCATGGGAACAGTCCAGTCCGAACTACCAAGGCATGTCTTCCCCAGACCGGAATCAAGCATCCAAGGACCGGTTTCTGGCTATCAGCCTTAATTCAGCCTCGATAGCTTGACTTCAGTGGTGTGGAGAGCCTGGGACTCACGTCTGAGCATACCCAGCCCACTCGAGTTAAAATTGCAAAAAACACAGTTGATAGACAGAATGTAGAACAATGTCATACATTCACCCCAGTACAAGGATCTGGGCCTAAATCCATCGTTTTTTTGCACTCCACACCACCCTGGGTTAGACACTGGCTATATTCAAATCAGCTCTGACCCTGTGCTTCATGGGAACAGTCCAGTCCGAACTACCAAGCCATGTCTTTCCCAGACCAGAATCAAGCATACAAGGACCGGTTTCTGGCTATCAGCCTTCATTCAGCCTGGATAGCTTGACTCCAGTGGTGTGGAGAGCCTGGCACTCACGTCTGAGCATAGCCAGCCCACTCGAGTTAAAATTGCAAAAAACACAGTTGATGGACAGAATTTAGAACAATGTCATACATTCACCCAGTACAAGGATCTGGGCCTAAATCCATCGTTTTTTTGCACTCCACACCACCCTGGGTTAGACACTGGCTATATTCAAATCAGCTCTGACCCTGTGCTTCATGGGAACAGTCCAGTCCGAACTACCAAGCCATGTCTTTCCCAGACCAGAATCAAGCATCCAAGGACCGGTTTCTGGCTATCAGCCTTCATTCAGCCTGGATAGCTTGACTCCAGTGGTGTGGAGAGCCTGGCACTCACGTCTGAGCATAGCCAGCCCACTCGAGTTAAAATTGCAAAAAACACAGTTGATGGACAGAATGTAGAACAATGTCATACATTCACCCCAGTACAAGGATCTGGGCCTAAATCCATCGTTTTTTTGCACTTCACACCACCCTGGGTTAGACACTGGCTATATGCAAATCAGCTCTGACCCTGTGCCTCATGGGAACAGTCCAGTCCGAACTACCAAGCCATGTCTTTCCCAGACCGGAATCAAGCATCCAAGGACCGGTTTCTGGCTATCAGCCTTCATTCAGCCTGGATAGCTTGACTCCAGTGGTGTGGAGAGCCTGGGACTCACGTCTGAGCATACCCAGCCCACTCGAGATAAAATTGCAAAAAACACAGTTGATGGACAGAATGTAGAACAATTTCATACATTCACCCCAGTACAAGGATCTGGGCCTAAATCCATCGTTTTTTTGCACTCCACACCACCCTGGGTTAGACACTGGCTATATGCAAATCAGCTCTGACCCTGTGCCTCATGGGAACAGTCCAGTCCGAACTACCAAGCCATGTCTTTCCCAGACCGGAATCAAGCATCCAAGGACCGGTTTCTGGCTATCAGCCTTCATTCAGCCTGGATAGCTTGACTCCAGTGGTGTGGAGAGCCTGGGACTCACGTCTGAGCATACCCAGCCCACTCGAGATAAAATTGCAAAAAACACAGTTGATGGACAGAATGTAGAACAATTTCATACATTCACCCCAGTACAAGGATCTGGGCCTAAATCCATCGTTTTTTTGCACTCCACACCACCCTGGGTTAGACACTGGCTATATGCAAATCAGCTCTGACCCTGTGCCTCATGGGAACAGTCCAGTCCGAACTACCAAGCCATGTCTTTCCCAGACTGGAATCAAGCATCCAAGGACCGGTTTCCGGCTATCAGCCTTCATTCAGCCTGGATAGCTTGACTCCAGTGGTGTGGAGAGCCTGGGACTCACGTCTGAGCATACCCAGCCCACTCGAGTTAAAATTGCAAAAAACACAGTTGATGGACAGAATGTAGAACAATGTCATACATTCACCCCAGTACAAGGATCTGGGCCTAAATCCATCATTTTTTTGCACTCCACACCACCCTGGGTTAGACACTGGCTATATGCAAATCAGCTCTGACCATGTGCCTCATGGGAACAGTCCAGTCCGAACTACCAAGCCATGTCTTTCCCAGACCGGAATCAAGCATCCAAGGACCGGTTTCTGGCTATCAGCCTTCATTCAGCCTGGATAGCTTGACTCCAGTGGTGTGGAGAGCCTGGGACTCACGTCTGAGCATACCCAGCCCACTCGAGTTAAAATTGCAAAAAACACAGTTGATGGACAGAATGTAGAACAATGTCATACATTCACCCCAGTACAAGGATCTGGGCCTAAATCCATCGTTATTTTGCACTCCACACCACCCTGGGTTAGACACTGGCTATATGCAAATCAGCTCTGACCCTGTGCCTCATGGGAACAGTCCAGTCCGAACTACCAAGCCATGTCTTTCCCAGACCGGAATCAAGCATCCAAGGACCGGTTTCTGGCTATCAGCCTTCATTCAGCCTGGATAGCTTGACTCCAGTGGTGTGGAGAGCCTGGGACTCACGTCTGAGCATACCCAGCCCACTCGAGTTAAAATTGCAAAAAACACAGTTGATGGACAGAATGTAGAACAATGTCATACATTCACCCCAGTACAAGGATCTGGGCCTAAATCCATCATTTTTTTGCACTCCACACCACCCTGGGTTAGACACTGGCTATATGCAAATCAGCTCTGACCCTGTGCCTCATGGGAACAATCCAGTCCGAACTACCAAGCCATGTCTTTCCCAGACTGGAATCAAGCATTCAAGGACCGGTTTCTGGCTATCAGCCTTCATTCAGCCTGGATAGCTTGACTCCAGTGGTGTGGAGAGCCTGGGACTCACGTCTGAGCATACCCAGCCCACTCGAGTTGAAATTGCAAAAAACACAGTTGATGGACAGAATGTAGAACAATGTCATACATTCACCCCAGTACAAGGATCTGGGCCTAAATCTCTCGTTTTTTTGCACTCCACACCACCCTGGGTTAGACACTGGCTATATGCAAATCAGCTCTGACCCTGTGCCTCATGGGAACAGTCCAGTCCGAACTACCAAGCCATGTCTTCCCCAGACCGGAATCAAGCATCCAAGGACCGTTTTCTGGCTATCAGCCTTAATTCAGCCTCGATAGCTTGACTCCAGTGGTGTGGAGAGCCTGGGACTCACGTCTGAGCATACCCAGCCCACTCGAGTTAAAATTGCAAAAAACACAGTTGATGGACAGAATGTAGAACAATGTCATACATTCACCCCAGTACAAGGATCTGGGCCTAAATCCATCGTTTTTTTGCACTCCACACCACCCTGGGTTAGACACTGGCTATATTCAAATCAGATCTGACCCTGTGCCTCATGGGAACAGTCCAGTCCGAACTACCAAGCCATGTCTTTCCCAGACCGTAATCAAGCATCCAAGGACCGGTTTCTGGCTATCAGCCTTCATTCAGCCTGGATAGCTTGACTCCAGTGGTGTGGAGAGCCTGGCACTCACGTCTGAGCATACCCAGCCCACTCGAGTTAAAATTGCAAAAAACACAGTTGATGGACAGAATGTAGAACAATGTCATACATTCACCCCAGTACAAGGATCTGGGCCTAAATCCATCGTTTTTTTTGCACTCCACACCACCCTGGGTTAGACACTGGCTATATGCAAATCAGCTCTGACCCTGTGCCTCATGGGAACAGTCCAGTCCGAACTACCAAGCCATGTCTTTCCCAGACCGGAATCAAGCATCCAAGGACCGGTTTCTGGCTATCAGCCTTCATTCAGCCTGGATAGCTTGACTCCAGTGGTGTGGAGAGCCTGGGACTCACGTCTGAGCATACCCAGCCCACTCGAGTTGAAATTGCAAAAAACACAGTTGATGGACAGAATGTAGAACAATGTCATACATTCACCCCAGTACAAGGATCTGGGCCTAAATCCATCGGTTTTTTGCACTCCACACCACCCTGGGTTAGACACTGGCTATTTGCAAATCAGCTCTGACCCTGTGCCTCATGGGAACAGTCCAGTCCGAACTACCAAGCCATGTCTTTCCCAGACCGGAATCAAGCATCCAAGGACCGGTTTCTGGCTATCAGCCTTCATTCAGCCTGGATAGCTTGACTCCAGTGGTGTGGAGAGCCTGGGACTCACGTCTGAGCATATCCAGCCCACTCGAGTTAAAATTGCAAAAAACACAGTTGATGGACAGAATGTAGAACAATGTCATACATTCACCCCAGTACAAGGATCTGGGCCTAAATCCATCGTTTTTTTGCACTCCACACCACCCTGGGTTAGACACTGGCTATATGCAAATCAGCTCTGACCCTGTGCCTCATGGGAACAGTCCAGTCCGAACTACCAAGCCATGTCTTTCCCAGACCGGAATCAAGCATCCAAGGACCGGTTTCTGGCTATCAGCCTTCATTCAGCCTGGATAGCTTGACTCCAGTGGTGTGGAGAGCCTGGGACTCACGTCTGAGCATACCCAGCCCACTTGAGTTAAAATTGCAAAAAACACAGTTGATGGACAGAATGTAGAACAATGTCATACATTCACCCCAGTACAAGGATCTGGGCCTAAATCCATCGTTTTTTTGCACTCCACACCACCCTGGGTTAGACACTGGCTATATGCAAATCAGCTCTGACCCTGTGCCTCATGGGAACAGTCCAGTCCGAACTACCAAGCCATGTCTTTCCCAGACTGGAATCAAGCATCCAAGGACCGGTTTCTGGCTATCAGCCTTCATTCAGCCTGGATAGCTTGACTCCAGTGGTGTGGAGAGCCTGGGTCTCACGTCTGAGCATATCCAGCCCACTCGAGTTAAAATTGCAAAAAACACAGTTGATGGACAGAATGTAGAACAATGTCATACATTCACCCCAGTACAAGGATCTGGGCCTAAATCCATCGTTTTTTTGCACTCCACACCACCCTGGGTTAGACACTGGCTATATGCAAATCAGCTCTGACCCTGTGCCTCATGGGAACAGTCCAGTCCGAACTACCAAGCCATGTCTTTCCCAGACCGGAATCAAGCATCCAAGGACCGGTTTCTGGCTATCAGCCTTCATTCAGCCTGGATAGCTTGACTCCAGTGGTGTGGAGAGCCTGGGACTCACGTCTGAGCATACCCAGCCCACTCGAGTTCAAATTGCAAAAAACACAGTTGATTGACAGAATGTAGAACAATGTCATACATTCACCCCAGTACAAGGATCTGGGCCTAAATCCATCGTTTTTTTGCACTCCACACCACCCTGGGTTAGACACTGGCTATATGCAAATCAGCTCTGACCCTGTGCCTCATGGGAACAGTCCAGTCCGAACTACCAAGCCATGTCTTTCCCAGACTGGAATCAAGCATCCAAGGACCGGTTTCTGGCTATCAGCCTTCATTCAGCCTGGATAGCTTGACTCCAGTGGTGTGGAGAGCCTGGGACTCACGTCTGAGCATACCCAGCCCACTCGAGTTAAAATTGCAAAAAACACAGTTGATGGACAGAATGTAGAACAATGTCATACATTCACCCCAGTACAAGGATCTGGGCCTAAATCCATCATTTTTTTGCACTCCACACCACCCTGGGTTAGACACTGGCTATATGCAAATCAGCTCTGACCCTGTGCCTCATGGGAACAATCCAGTCCGAACTACCAAGCCATGTCTTTCCCAGACTGGAATCAAGCATTCAAGGACCGGTTTCTGGCTATCAGCCTTCATTCAGCCTGGATAGCTTGACTCCAGTGGTGTGGAGAGCCTGGGACTCACGTCTGAGCATACCCAGCCCACTCGAGTTAAAATTGCAAAAAACACAGTTGATGGACAGAATGTAGAACAATGTCATACATTCACCCCAGTACAAGGATCTGGACCTAAATCCATCGGTTTTTTGCACTCCACATCACCCTGGGTTAGACACTGGCTATATGCAAATCAGCTCTGACCCTGTGCCTCATGGGAACAGTCCAGTCCGAACTACCAAGCCATGTCTTCCCCAGACCGGAATCAAGCATCCAAGGACCGGTTTCTGGCTATCAGCCTTCATTCAGCCTGGATAGCTTGACTCCAGTGGTGTGGAGAGCCTGGGACTCACGTCTGAGCATACCCAGCCCACTCGAGTTAAAATTGCAAAAAACACAGTTGATGGACAGAATGTAGAACAATGTCATATATTCACCCCAGTACAAGGATCGAGGCCTAAATCCATCGTTTTTTTGCACTCCACACCACCCTGGGTTAGACACTGGCTATATGCAAATCTGCTCTGACCCTGTGCCTCATGGGAACAGTCCAGTCCGAACTACCAAGCCATGTCTTCCCCAGACCGGAATCAAGCATCCAAGGACCGGTTTCTGGCTATCAGCCTTAATTCAGCCTGGATAGCTTGACTCCAGTGGTGTGGAGAGCCTGGGACTCACGTCTGAGCATACCCAGCCCACTTGAGTTAAAATTGCAAAAAACACAGTTGATGGACAGAATGTAGAACAATGTCATACATTCACCCCAGTACAAAGATCTGGGCCTAAATCTATCGTTTTTTTGCACTCCACACCACCCTGGGTTAGACACTGGCTATATGCAAATCAGCTCTGACCCTGTGCCTCATGGGAACAGTCCAGTCCGATCTACCAAGCCATGTCTTTCCCAGACCGGAATCAAGCATCCAAGGACCGGTTTCTGGCTATCAGCCTTCATTCAGCCTGGATAGCTTGACTCCAGTGGTGTGGAGAGACTGGGACTCACGTCTGAGCATACCCAGCCCACTCGAGTTAAAATTGCAAAAAACACAGTTGATGGACAGAATGTAGAACAATGTCATACATTCACCCCAGTACAAGGATCTGGGCCTAAATCCATAGTTTTTTTGCACTTCACACCACCCTGGGTTAGACACTGGCTATATGCAAATCAGCTCTGACCCTGCGCCTCATGGGAACAGTCCAGTCCGAACTACCAAGCCATGTCTTTCCCAGACCGGAATCAAGCATCCAAGGACCGGTTTCTGGCTATCAGCCTTCATTCAGCCTGGATAGCTTGACTCCAGTGGTGTGGAGAGCCTGGCACTCACGTCTGAGCATACCCAGCCCACTCGAGTTAAAATTGCAAAAAACACAGTTGATGGACAGAATGTAGAACAATGTCATACATTCACCCCAGTACAAGGATCTGGGCCTAAATCCATCGTTTTTTTGCACTCCACACCACCCTGGGTTAGACACTGGCTATATGCAAATCAGCTCTGACCCTGTGCCTCATGGGAACAATCCAGTCCGAACTACCAAGCCATGTCTTTCTCAGACCGGAATCAAGCATTCAAGGATCGGTTTCTGGCTATCAGCCTTCATTCAGCCTGGATAGCTTGACTCCAGTGGTGTGGAGAGCCTGGGACTCACGTCTGAGCATACCCAGCCCACTCGAGTTGAAATTGCAAAAAACACAGTTGATGGTAAGAATGTAGAACAATGTCATACATTCACCCCAGTACAAGGATCTGGGCCTAAATCTCTCGTTTTTTTGCACTCCACAATACCCTGGGTTAGACACTGGCTATATGCAAATCAGCTCTGACCCTGTGCCTCATGGGAACAGTCCAGTCCGAACTACCAAGGCATGTCTTCCCCAGACCGGAATCAAGCATCCAAGGACCGGTTTCTGGCTCTCAGCCTTAATTCAGCCTCGATAGCTTGACTCCAGTGGTGTGGAGAGCCTGGGACTCACGTCTGAGCATACCCAGCCCACTCAAGTTAAAATTGCAAAAAACACAGTTGATAGACAGAATGTAGAACAATGTCATACATTCACCCCAGTACAAGGATCTGGGCCTAAATCCATCGTTTTTTTGCACTCCACACCACCCTGGGTTAGACACTGGCTATATTCAAATCAGCTCTGACCCTGTGCTTCATGGGAACAGTCCAGTCCGAACTACCAAGCCATGTCTTTCCCAGACCAGAATCAAGCATACAAGGACCGGTTTCTGGCTATCAGCCTTCAATCAGCCTGGATAGCTTGACTCCAGTGGTGTGGAGAGCCTGGCACTCACGTCTGAGCATAGCCAGCCCACTCGAGTTAAAATTGCAAAAAACACAGTTGATGGACAGAATGTAGAACAATGTCATACATTCACCCCAGTACAAGGATCTGGGCCTAAATCCATCGTTTTTTTGCACTCCACACCACCCTGGGTTAGACACTGGCTATATGCAAATCAGCTCTGACCCTGTGCCTCATGGGAACAGTCCAGTCCGAACTACCAAGCCATGTCTTTCCCAGACCGGAATCAAGCATCCAAGGACCGGTTTCTGGCTATCAGCCTTCATTCAGCCTGGATAGCTTGACTCCAGTGGTGTGGAGAGCCTGGGACTCACGTCTGAGCATACCCAGCCCACTCGAGTTAAAATTGCAAAAAACACAGTTGATGGACAGAATGTAGAACAATGTCATACATTCACCCCAGTACAAGGATCTGGGCCTAAATCCATCGTTTTTTTGCACTCCACACCACCCTGGGTTAGACACTGGCTATATGCAAATCAGCTCTGACCCTGTGCCTCATGGGAGCAGTCCAGTCCGAACTACCAAGCCATGTCTTTCCCAGACTGGAATCAAGCATCCAAGGACCGGTTTCTGGCTATCAGCCTTCATTCAGCCTGGATAGCTTGACTCCAGTGGTGTGGAGAGCCTGGGACTCACGTCTGAGCATACCCAGCCCACTCGAGTTAGAATTGCAAAAAACACAGTTGATGGACAGAATGTAGAACAATGTCATACATTCACCCCAGTACAAGGATCTGGGCCTAAATCCATCGTTTTTTTGCACTCCACACCACCCTGGGTTAGACACTGGCTATATGCAAATCAGCTCTGACCCTGTGCCTCATGGGAACAGTCCAGTCCGAACTACCAAGCCATGTCTTTCCCAGACTGGAATCAAGCATCCAAGGACCGGTTTCTGGCTATCAGCCTTCATTCAGCCTGGATAGCTTGACTCCAGTGGTGTGGAGAGCCTGGGACTCACGTCTGAGCATACCCAGCCCACTCGAGTTAAAATTGCAAAAAACACAGTTGATGGACAGAATGTAGAACAATGTCATACATTCACCCCAGTACAAGGATCTGGGCCTAAATCCATCGTTTTTTTGCACTCCACACCACCCTGGGTTAGACACTGGCTATATGCAAATCAGCTCTGACCCTGTGCCTCATGGGAACAATCGAGTCCGAACTACCAAGCCATGTCTTTCCCAGACCGGAATCAAGCATTCAAGGATCGGTTTCTGGCTATCAGCCTTCATTCAGCCTGGATAGCTTGACTCCAGTGGTGTGGAGAGCCTGGGACGCACGTCTGAGCATACCCAGCCCACTCGAGTTGAAATTGCAAAAAACACAGTTGATGGACAGAATGTAGAACAATGTCATACATTCACCCCAGTACAAGGATCTGGGCCTAAATCCATCGTTTTTGTGCACTCCACACCACCCTGGGTTAGACACTGGCTATATTCAAATCAGCTCTGACCCTGTGCTTCATGGGAACAGTCCAGTCCGAACTACCAAGCCATGTCTTTCCCAGACCGGAATCAAGCATACAAGGACCGGTTTCTGGCTATCAGCCTTCATTCAGCCTGGATAGCTTGACTACAGTGGTGTGGAGAGCCTGGCACTCACGTCTGAGCATACCCAGCCCACTCGAGTTAAAATTGCAAAAAACACAGTTGATGGACAGAATGTAGAACAATGTCATACATTCACCCCAGTACAAGGATCTGGGCCTAAATCCATCGTTTTTTTGCACTCCACACCACCCTGGGTTAGACACTGGCTATATGCAAATCAGCTCTGACCCTGTGCCTCATGGGAACCGTCCAGTCCGAACTACCAAGCCATGTCTTTCCCAGACCGGAATCAAGCATCCAAGGACCGGTTTCTGGCTATCAGCCTTCATTCAGCCTGGATAGCTTGACTCCAATGGTGTGGAGAGCCTGGGACTCACGTCTGAGCATACCCAGCCCACTCGAGTTAAAATTGCAAAAAACACAGTTGATGGACAGAATGTAGAACAATGTCATACATTCACCCCCGTACAAGGATCTGGGCCTAAATCCATCGTTTTGTTGCACTCCACACCACCCTGGGTTAGACACTGGCTATATGCAAATCAGCTCTGACCCTGTGCCTCATGGGAACAGTCCAGTCCGAACTACCAAGCCATGTCTTTCCCAGACCGGAATCAAGCATCCAAGGACCGGTTTCTGGCTATCAGCCTTCATTCAGCCTGGATAGCTTGACTCCATTGGTGTGGAGAGCCTGGCACTCACGTCTGAGCATACCCAGCCCACTCGAGTTAAAATTGCAAAAAACACAGTTGATGGACAGAATGTAGAACAATGTCATACATTCACCCCAGTACAAGGATCTGGGCCTAAATCCATCGTTTTTTTGCACTCCACACCACCCTGGGTTAGACACTGGCTATATGCAAATCAGCTCTGACCCTGTGCCTCATGGGAACAGTCCAGTCCGAACTACCAAGCCATGTCTTTCCCAGACTGGAATCAAGCATCCAAGGACCGGTTTCTGGCTATCAGCCTTCATTCAGCCTGGATAGCTTGACTCCAGTGGTGTGGAGAGCCGGGGACTCACGTCTGAGCACACCCAGCCCACTCGAGTTGAAATTGCAAAAAACACAGTTGATTGACAGAATGTAGAACAGTGTCATACATTCACCCCAGTACAAGGATCTGGGCCTAAATCTCTCGTTTTTTGCACTCCACAATACCCTGGGTTAGACACTGGCTATATGCAAATCAGCTCTGACCCTGTGCCTCATGGGAACAGTCCAGTCCGAACTACCAAGGCATGTCTTCCCCAGACCGGAATCAAGCATCCAAGGACCGGTTTCTGGCTATCAGCCTTAATTCAGCCTCGATAGCTTGACTCCAGTGGTGTGGAGAGCCTGGGACTCACGTCTGAGCATACCCAGCCTACTCGAGTTAAAATTGCAAAAAACACATTTGATAGACAGAATGTAGAACAATGTCATACATTCACCCCAGTACAAGGATCTGGGCCTAAATCCATCATTTTTTTGCACTCCACACCACCCTGGGTTAGACACTGGCTATATTCAAATCAGCTCTGACCCTGTGCTTCATGGGAACAGTCCAGTCCGAACTACCAAGCCATGTCTTTCCCAGACCAGAATCAAGCATACAAGGACCGGTTTCTGGCTATCAGCCTTCATTCAGCCTGGATAGCTTGACTCCAGTGGTGTGGAGAGCCTGGCACTCACGTCTGAGCATAGCCAGCTCACTCGAGTTAAAATTGCAAAAAACACAGTTGATGGACAGAATGTAGAACAATGTCATACATTCACCCCAGTACAAGGATCTGGGCCTAAATCCATCGTTTTTTTGCACTCCACACCACCCTGGGTTAGACACTGGCTATATGCAAATCAGCTCTGACCCTGTGCCTAATGGGAACAGTCCAGTCCGAACTACCAAGCCATGTCTTTCCCAGTCCGGAATCAAGCATCCAAGGACCGGTTTCTGGCTATCAGCCTTCATTCAGCCTGGATAGCTTGACTCCAGTGGTGTGGAGAGCCTGGGACTCACGTCTGAGCATACCCAGCCCACTCGAGTTAAAATTGCAAAAAACACAGTTGATGGACAGAATGTAGAACAATGTCATACATTCACCCCAGTACAAGGATCTGGGCCTAAATCCATCGTTTTTTTGCACTCCACACCACCCTGGGTTAGAGACTGGCTATATGCAAATCAGCTCTGACCCTGTGCCTCATGGGAACAGTCCAGTCCGAACTACCAAGCCATGTCTTTCCCAGACCGGAATCAAGCATCCAAGGACCGGTTTCTGGCTATCAGCCTTCATTCAGCCTGGATAGCTTGACTCCAGTGGTGTGGAGAGCCTGGGACTCACGTCTGAGCATACCCAGCCCACTCGAGTTAAAATTGCAAAAAACACAGTTGATGGACAGAATGTAGAACAATGTCATACATTCACCCCAGTACAAGGATCTGGGCCTAAATCCATCGTTTTTTTGCACTCCACACCACCCTGGGTTAGACACTGGCTATATGCAAATCAGCTCTGACCCTGTGCCTCATGGGAGCAGTCCAGTCCGAACTACCAAGCCATGTCTTTCCCAGACCGGAATCAAGCATCCAAGGACCGGTTTCTGGCTATCAGCCTTCATTCAGCCTGGATAGCTTGACTCCAGTGGTGTGGAGAGCCTGGGACTCACGTCTGAGCATACCCAGCCCACTCGAGTTAAAATTGCAAAAAACACAGTTGATGGACAGAATGTAGAACAATGTCATACATTCACCCCAGTACAAGGATCTGGGCCTAAATCCATCGTTTTTTTGCACTCCACACCACCCTGGGTTAGACACTGGCTATATGCAAATCAGCTCTGACCCTGTGCCTCATGGGAACAGTCCAGTCCGAACTACCAAGCCATGTCTTTCCCAGACTGGAATCAAGCATCCAAGGACCGGTTTCTGGCTATCAGCCTTCATTCAGCCTGGATAGCTTGACTCCAGTGGTGTGGAGAGCCTGGGACTCACGTCTGAGCATACCCAGCCCACTCGAGTTAAAATTGCAAAAAACACAGTTGATGGACAGAATGTAGAACAATGTCATACATTCACCCCAGTACAAGGATCTGGGCCTAAATCCATCGTTTTTTTGCACTCCACACCACCCTGGGTTAGACACTGGCTATATGCAAATCAGCTCTGACCCTGTGCCTCATGGGAACAGTCCAGTCCGAACTACCAAGGCATGTCTTCCCCAGACCGGAATCAAGCATCCAAGGACCGGTTTCTGGCTATCAGCCTTAATTCAGCCTCGATAGCTTGACTCCAGTGGTGTGGAGAGCCTGGGACTCACGTCTGAGCATACCCAGCCTACTCGAGTTAAAATTGCAAAAAACACATTTGATAGACAGAATGTAGAACAATGTCATACATTCACCCCAGTACAAGGATCTGGGCCTAAATCCATCATTTTTTTGCACTCCACACCACCCTGGGTTAGACACTGGCTATATTCAAATCAGCTCTGACCCTGTGCTTCATGGGAACAGTCCAGTCCGAACTACCAAGCCATGTCTTTCCCAGACCAGAATCAAGCATACAAGGACCGGTTTCTGGCTATCAGCCTTCATTCAGCCTGGATAGCTTGACTCCAGTGGTGTGGAGAGCCTGGCACTCACGTCTGAGCATAGCCAGCCCACTCGAGTTAAAATTGCAAAAAACACAGTTGATGGACAGAATGTAGAACAATGTCATACATTCACCCCAGTACAAGGATCTGGGCCTAAATCCATCGTTTTTTTGCACTCCACACCACCCTGGGTTAGACACTGGCTATATGCAAATCAGCTCTGACCCTGTGCCTAATGGGAACAGTCCAGTCCGAACTACCAAGCCATGTCTTTCCCAGTCCGGAATCAAGCATCCAAGGACCGGTTTCTGGCTATCAGCCTTCATTCAGCCTGGATAGCTTGACTCCAGTGGTGTGGAGAGCCTGGGACTCACGTCTGAGCATACCCAGCCCACTCGAGTTAAAATTGCAAAAAACACAGTTGATGGACAGAATGTAGAACAATGTCATACATTCACCCCAGTACAAGGATCTGGGCCTAAATCCATCGTTTTTTTGCACTCCACACCACCCTGGGTTAGAGACTGGCTATATGCAAATCAGCTCTGACCCTGTGCCTCATGGGAACAGTCCAGTCCGAACTACCAAGCCATGTCTTTCCCAGACCGGAATCAAGCATCCAAGGACCGGTTTCTGGCTATCAGCCTTCATTCAGCCTGGATAGCTTGACTCCAGTGGTGTGGAGAGCCTGGGACTCACGTCTGAGCATACCCAGCCCACTCGAGTTAAAATTGCAAAAAACACAGTTGATGGACAGAATGTAGAACAATGTCATACATTCACCCCAGTACAAGGATCTGGGCCTAAATCCATCGTTTTTTTGCACTCCACACCACCCTGGGTTAGACACTGGCTATATGCAAATCAGCTCTGACCCTGTGCCTCATGGGAGCAGTCCAGTCCGAACTACCAAGCCATGTCTTTCCCAGACCGGAATCAAGCATCCAAGGACCGGTTTCTGGCTATCAGCCTTCATTCAGCCTGGATAGCTTGACTCCAGTGGTGTGGAGAGCCTGGGACTCACGTCTGAGCATACCCAGCCCACTCGAGTTAAAATTGCAAAAAACACAGTTGATGGACAGAATGTAGAACAATGTCATACATTCACCCCAGTACAAGGATCTG
Source organism: Lissotriton helveticus (assembly GCF_964261635.1). Taxonomy (NCBI): domain Eukaryota; kingdom Metazoa; phylum Chordata; class Amphibia; order Caudata; family Salamandridae; genus Lissotriton; species Lissotriton helveticus. The sequence continues at coordinate 609,347,530 of NC_136063.1, forward strand.
GGCCTAAATCCATCGTTTTTTTGCACTCCACACCACCCTGGGTTAGACACTGGCTATATGCAAATCAGCTCTGACCCTGTGCCTCATGGGAACAGTCCAGTCCGAACTACCAAGCCATGTCTTTCCCAGACTGGAATCAAGCATCCAAGGACCGGTTTCTGGCTATCAGCCTTCATTCAGCCTGGATAGCTTGACTCCAGTGGTGTGGAGAGCCTGGGACTCACGTCTGAGCATACCCAGCCCACTCGAGTTAAAATTGCAAAAAACACAGTTGATGGACAGAATGTAGAACAATGTCATACATTCACCCCAGTACAAGGATCTGGGCCTAAATCCATCGTTTTTTTGCACTCCACACCACCCTGGGTTAGACACTGGCTATATGCAAATCAGCTCTGACCCTGTGCCTCATGGGAACAGTCCAGTCCGAACTACCAAGGCATGTCTTCCCCAGACCGGAATCAAGCATCCAAGGACCGGTTTCTGGCTATCAGCCTTAATTCAGCCTCGATAGCTTGACTCCAGTGGTGTGGAGAGCCTGGGACTCACGTCTGAGCATACCCAGCCCACTCGAGTTAAAATTGCAAAAAACACAGTTGATGGACAGAATGTAGAACAATGTCATACATTCACCCCAGTACAAGGATCTGGGCCTAAATCCATCGTTTTTGTGCACTCCACACCACCCTGGGTTAGACACTGGCTATATTCAAATCAGCTCTGACCCTGTGCTTCATGGGAACAGTCCAGTCCGAACTACCAAGCCATGTCTTTCCCAGACCGGAATCAAGCATACAAGGACCGGTTTCTGGCTATCAGCCTTCATTCAGCCTGGATAGCTTGACTACAGTGGTGTGGAGAGCCTGGCACTCACGTCTGAGCATAGCCAGACCACTCGAGTTAAAATTGCAAAAAACACAGTTGATGGACAGAATGTAGAACAATGTCATACATTCACCCCAGTACAAGGATCTGGGCCTAAATCCATAGTTTTTTTGCACTCCACACCACCCTGGGTTAGACACTGGCTATATGCAAATCAGCTCTGACCCTGTGCCTCATGGGAACAGTCCAGTCTGAACTACCAAGCCATGTCTTTCCCAGACCGGAATCAAGCATCCAAGGACCGGTTTCTGGCTATCAGCCTTCATTCAGCCTGGATAGCTTGACTCCAGTGGTGTGGAGAGCCTGGGACTCACGTCTGAGCATACCCAGCCCACTCGAGTTAAAATTGCAAAAAACACAGTTGATGGACAGAATGTAGAACAATGTCATACATTCACCCCAGTACAAGGATCTGGGCCTAAATCCATCGTTTTTTTGCACTACACACCACCCTGGGTTAGACACTGGCTATATGCAAATCAGATCTGACCCTGTGCTTCATGGGAACAGTCCAGTCCGAACTACCAAGGCATGTCTTTCCCAGACCGGAATCAAGCATCCAAGGACCGGTTTCTGGCTATCAGCCTTCATTCAGCCTGGATAGCTTGACTCAAGTGGTGTGGAGAGCCTGGGACTCACGTCTGGGCATACCCAGCCCACTCGAGTTAAAATTGCAAAAAACACAGTTGATGGACAGAATGTAGAACAATGTCATACATTCACCCCAGTACAAGGATCTGGGCCTAAATCCATTGTTATTTTGCACTCCACACCACCCTGGGTTAGACACTGGCTATATGCAAATCAGCTCTGACCCTGTGCCTCATGGGAACAGTCCAGTCCGAACTACCAAGCCATGTCTTTCCCAGACCGGAATCAAGCATCCAAGGACCGGTTTCTGGCTATCAGCCTTCATTCAGCCTGGATAGCTTGACTCCATTGGTGTGGAGAGCCTGGCACTCACGTCTGAGCATACCCAGCCCACTCGAGTTAAAATTGCAAAAAACACAGTTGATGGACAGAATGCAGAACAATGTCATACATTCACCCCAGTACAAGGATCTGGGCCAAAATCCATCGTTTTTTTGCACTCCACACCACCCTGGGTTAGACACTGGCTATATGCAAATCAGCTCTGACCCTGTGCCTCATGGGAACAGTCCAGTCCGAACTACCAAGCCATGTCTTTCCCAGACCGGAATCAAGCATCCAAGGACCGGTTTCTGGCTATCAGCCTTCATTCAGCCTGGATAGCTTGACTCCAGTGGTGTGGAGAGCCTGGGACTCACGTCTGAGCATACCCAGCCCACTCGAGTTAAAATTGCAAAAAACACAGTTGATGGACAGAATGTAGAACAATGTCATACATTCACCCCAGTACAAGGATCTGGGCCTAAATCCATCGTTTTTTGCACTCCACACCACCCTGGGTTAGACACTGGCTATATGCAAATCAGCTCTGACCCTGTGCCTCATGGGAACAGTCCAGTCCGAACTACCAAGCCATGTCTTTCCCAGACCGGAATCAAGCATCCAAGGACCGGTTTCTGGCTATCAGCCTTAATTCAGCCTCGATAGCTTGACTCCAGTGGTGTGGAGAGCCTGGGACTCACGTCTGAGCATACCCAGCCCACTCGAGTTGAAATTGCAAAAAACACAGTTGATGGACAGAATGTAGAACAATGTCATACATTCACCCAAGTACAAGGATCTGGGCCTAAATCCATCGTTTTTGTGCACTCCACACCACCCTGGGTTAGACACTGGCTATATTCAAATCAGCTTTGACCCTGTGCTTCATGGGAACAGTCCAGTCCGAACTACCAAGCCATGTCTTTCCCAGACCGGAATCAAGCATACAAGGACCGGTTTCTGGCTATCAGCCTTCATTCAGCCTGGATAGCTTGACTACAGTGGTGTGGAGAGCCTGGCACTCACGTCTGAGCATAGCCAGCCCACTCGAGTTAAAATTGCAAAAAACACAGTTGATGGACAAAATGTAGAACAATGTCATACATTCACCCCAGTACAAGGATCTGGGCATAAATCCATAGTTTTTTTGCACTCCACACCACCCTGGGTTAGACACTGGCTATATGCAAATCAGCTCTGACCCTGTGCCTCATGGGAACAGTCCAGTCCGAACTACCAAGCCATGTCTTTCCCAGACTGGAATCAAGCATCCAAGGACCGGTTTCTGGCTATCAGCCTTCATTCAGCCTGGATAGCTTCACTCCAGTGGTGTGGAGAGCCTGGGACTCACGTCTGAGCATACCCAGCCCACTCGAGTTAAAATTGCAAAAAACACAGTTGATGGACAGAATGTAGAACAATGTCATACATTCACCCCAGTACAAGGATCTGGGCCTAAATCCATCATTTTTTTGCACTCCACGCCACCCTGGGTTAGACACTGGCTATATGCAAATCAGCTCTGACCCTGTGCCTCATGGGAACAGTCCAGTCCGAACTACCAAGCCATGTCTTTCCCAGACCGGAATCAAGCATCCAAGGACCGGTTTCTGGCTATCAGCCTTCATTCAGCCTGGATAGCTTGACTCCAGTGGTGTGGAGAGCCTGGGACTCACGTCTGAGCATACCCAGCCCACTCGAGTTAAAATTGCAAAAAACACAGTTGATGGACAGAATGTAGAACAATGTCATACATTCACCCCAGTACAAGGATCTGGGCCTAAATCCATCGTTTTTTGCACTCCACACCACCCTGGGTTAGACACTGGCTATATGCAAATCAGCTCTGACCCTGTGCCTCATGGGAACAGTCCAGTCCGAACTACCAAGCCATGTCTTTCCCAGACCGGAATCAAGCATCCAAGGACCGGTTTCTGGCTATCAGCCTTAATTCAGCCTCGATAGCTTGACTCCAGTGGTGTGGAGAGCCTGGGACTCACGTCTGAGCATACCCAGCCCACTCGAGTTGAAATTGCAAAAAACACAGTTGATGGACAGAATGTAGAACAATGTCATACATTCACCCCAGTACAAGGATCTGGGCCTAAATCCATCGTTTTTGTGCACTCCACACCACCCTGGGTTAGACACTGGCTATATTCAAATCAGCTCTGACCCTGTGCTTCATGGGAACAGTCCAGTCCGAACTACCAAGCCATGTCTTTCCCAGACCGGAATCAAGCATACAAGGACCGGTTTCTGGCTATCAGCCTTCATTCAGCCTGGATAGCTTGACTACAGTGGTGTGGAGAGCCTGGCACTCACGTCTGAGCATAGCCAGCCCACTCGAGTTAAAATTGCAAAAAACACAGTTGATGGACAAAATGTAGAACAATGTCATACATTCACCCCAGTACAAGGATCTGGGCCTAAATCCATAGTTTTTTTGCACTCCACACCACCCTGGGTTAGACACTGGCTATATGCAAATCAGCTCTGACCCTGTGCCTCATGGGAACAGTCCAGTCCGAACTACCAAGCCAAGTCTTTCCCAGACCGGAATCAAGCATCCAAGGACCGGTTTCTGGCTATCAGCCTTCATTCAGCCTGGATAGCTTGACTCCAGTGGTGTGGAGAGCCTGGGACTCACGTCTGAGCATACCCAGCCCACTCGAGTTAAAATTGCAAAAAACACAGTTGATGGACAGAATGTAGAACAATGTCATACATTCACCCCAGTACAAGGATCTGGGCCTAAATCCATCATTTTTTTGCACTCCACACCACCCTGGGTTAGACACTGGCTATATGCAAATCAGATCTGACCCTGTGCCTCATGGGAACATTCCAGTCCGAACTACCAAGCCATGTCTTTCCCAGACCGGAATCAAGCATCCAAGGACCGGTTTCTGGCTATCAGCCTTCATTCAGCCTGGATAGCTTGACTCCAGTGGTGTGGAGAGCCTGGGACTCACGTCTGAGCATACCCAGCCCACTCGAGTTAAAATTGCAAAAAACACAGTTGATGGACAGAATGTAGAACAATGTCATACATTCACCCCAGTACAAGGATCTGGGCCTAAATCCATCATTTTTTTGCACTCCACACCACCCTGGGTTAGACATTGGCTATATGCAAATCAGCTCTGACCCTGTGCCTCATGGGAACAGTCCAGTCCGAACTACCAAGCCATGTCTTTCCCAGACCGGAATCAAGCATCCAAGGACCGGTTTCTGGCTATCAGCCTTCATTCAGCCTGGATAGCTTGACTCCAGTGGTGTGGAGAGCCTGGGACTCACGTCTGAGCATACCCAGCCCACTCGAGTTAAAATTGCAAAAAACACAGTTGATGGACAGAATGTAGAACAATGTCATACATTCACCCCAGTACAAGGATCTGGGCCTAAATCCATCGTTTTTTGCACTCCACACCACCCTGGGTTAGACACTGGCTATATGCAAATCAGCTCTGACCCTGTGCCTCATGGGAACAGTCCAGTCCGAACTACCAAGCCATGTCTTTCCCAGACCGGAATCAAGCATCCAAGGACCGGTTTCTGGCTATCAGCCTTAATTCAGCCTCGATAGCTTGACTCCAGTGGTGTGGAGAGCCTGGGACTCACGTCTGAGCATACCCAGCCCACTCGAGTTGAAATTGCAAAAAACACAGTTGATGGACAGAATGTAGAACAATGTCATACATTCACCCCAGTACAAGGATCTGGGCCTAAATCCATCGTTTTTGTGCACTCCACACCACCCTGGGTTAGACACTGGCTATATTCAAATCAGCTCTGACCCTGTGCTTCATGGGAACAGTCCAGTCCGAACTACCAAGCCATGTCTTTCCCAGACCGGAATCAAGCATACAAGGACCGGTTTCTGGCTATCAGCCTTCATTCAGCCTGGATAGCTTGACTACAGTGGTGTGGAGAGCCTGGCACTCACGTCTGAGCATAGCCAGCCCACTCGAGTTAAAATTGCAAAAAACACAGTTGATGGACAAAATGTAGAACAATGTCATACATTCACCCCAGTACAAGGATCTGGGCCTAAATCCATAGTTTTTTTGCACTCCACACCACCCTGGGTTAGACACTGGCTATATGCAAATCAGCTCTGACCCTGTGCCTCATGGGAACAGTCCAGTCCGAACTACCAAGCCAAGTCTTTCCCAGACCGGAATCAAGCATCCAAGGACCGGTTTCTGGCTATCAGCCTTCATTCAGCCTGGATAGCTTGACTCCAGTGGTGTGGAGAGCCTGGGACTCACGTATGAGCATACCCAGCCCACTCGAGTTAAAATTGCAAAAAACACAGTTGATGGACAGAATGTAGAACAATGTCATACATTCACCCCAGTACAAGGATCTGGGCCTAAATCCATCATTTTTTTGCACTCCACACCACCCTGGGTTAGACACTGGCTATATGCAAATCAGATCTGACCCTGTGCCTCATGGGAACAGTCCAGTCCGAACTACCAAGCCATGTCTTTCCCAGACCGGAATCAAGCATCCAAGGACCGGTTTCTGGCTATCAGCCTTCATTCAGCCTGGATAGCTTGACTCCAGTGGTGTAGAGAGCCTGGGACTCACGTCTGAGCATACCCAGCCCACTCGAGTTAAAATTGCAAAAAACACAGTTGATGGACAGAATGTAGAACAATGTCATACATTCACCCCAGTACAAGGATCTGGGCCTAAATCCATCGTTTTTTTGCACTCCACACCACCCTGGGTTAGACACTGGCTATATGCAAATCAGCACTGACCCTGTGCCTCATGGGAACAGTCCAGTCCGAACTACCAAGCCATGTCTTTCCCAGACTGGAATCAAGCATCCAAGGACCGGTTTCTGGCTATCAGCCTTAATTCAGCCTCGATAGCTTGACTCCAGTGGTGTGGAGAGCCTGGGACTCACGTCTGAGCATACCCAGCCCACTCGAGTTAAAATTGCAAAAAACACAGTTGATGGACAGAATGTAGAACAATGTCATACATTCACCCCAGTACAAGGATCTGGGCCTAAATCCATCGTTTTTGTGAAATCCACACCACCCTGGGTTAGACACTGGCTATATTCAAATCAGCTCTGACCCTGTGCTTCATGGGAACAGTCCAGTCCGAACTACCAAGCCATGTCTTTCCCAGACCGGAATCAAGCATACAAGGACCGGTTTCTGGCTATCAGCCTTCATTCAGCCTGGATAGCTTGACTACAGTGGTGTGGAGAGCCTGGCACTCACGTCTGAGCATAGCCAGCCCACTCGAGTTAAAATTGCAAAAAAAAAAAAGTTGATGGACAGAATGTAGAACAATGTCATACATTCACCCCAGTACAAGGATCTGGGCCTAAATCCATAGTTTTTTTGCACTCCACACCACCCTGGGTTAGACACTGGCTATATTCAAATCAGCTCTGACCCTGTGCTTCATGGGAACAGTCCAGTCCGAACTACCAAGCCAAGTCTTTCCCAGACCGGAATCAAGCATCCAAGGACCGGTTTCTGGCTATCAGCCTTCATTCAGCCTGGATAGCTTGACTCCAGTGGTGTGGAGAGCCTGGGACTCACGTCTGAGCATACCCAGCCCACTCGAGTTAAAATTGCAAAAAACACAGTTGATGGACAGAATGTAGAACAATGTCATACATTCACCCCAGTACAAGGATCTGGGCCTAAATCCATCGTTTTTTTGCACTCCACACCACCCTGGGTTAGACACTGGCTATATGCAAATCAGCTCTGACCCTGTGCCTCATGGGAACAGTCCAGTCCGAACTACCAAGCCATGTCTTTCCCAGACCGGAATCAAGCATCCAAGGACCGGTTTCTGGCTATCAGCCTTCATTCAGCCTGGATAGCTTGACTCCAGTGGTGTGGAGAGCCTGGGACTCACGTCTGAGCATACCCAGCCCACTCGAGTTAAAATTGCAAAAAACACAGTTGATGGACAGAATGTAGAACAATGTCATACATTCACCCAAGTACAAGGATCTGGGCCTAAATCCATCGTTTTTTTGCACTCCACACCACCCTGGGTTAGACACTGAATATATGCAAATCAGCTCTGACCCTGTGCCTCATGGGAACAGTCCAGTCCGAACTACCAAGCCATGTCTTTCCCAGACCGGAATCAAGCATCCAAGGACCGGTTTCTGGCTATCAGCCTTCATTCAGCCTGGATAGCTTGACTCCAGTGGTGTGGAGAGCCTGGGACTCACGTCTGAGCATACCCAGCCCACTCGAGTTAAAATTGCAAAAAACACAGTTGATGGACAGAATGTAGAACAATGTCATACATTCACCCCAGTACAAGGATCTGGGCCTAAATCCATCGTTTTTTTGCACTCCACACCACCCTGGGTTAGACACTGACTATATACAAATCAGCTCTGACCCTGTGTCTCATGGGAACAGTCCAGTCCGAACTACCAAGCCATGTCTTTCCCAGACCGGAATCAAGCATCCAAGGACTGGTTTCTGGCTATCAGCCTTCATTCAGCCTGGATAGCTTGACTCCAGTGGTGTGGAGAGCCTGGGACTCACGTCTGAGCATACCCAGCCCACTCGATTTAAAATTGCAAAAAACACAGTTGATGGACAGAATGTAGAACAATGTCATACATTCACCCCAGTACAAGGATCTGGGCCTAAATCCATAGTTTTTTTGCACTCCACACCACCCTGGGTTAGACACTGGCTATATGCAAATCAGCTCTGACCCTGTGCCTCATGGGAACAGTCCAGTCCGAACTACCAAGCCATGTCTTTCCCAGACCGGAATCAAGCATCCAAGGACCGGTTTCTGGCTATCAGCCTTCATTCAGCCTGGATAGCTTGACTCCATTGGTGTGGAGAGCCTGGCACTCACGTCTGAGCATACCCAGCCCACTCGAGTTAAAATTGCAAAAAACACAGTTGATGGACAGAATGTAGAACAATGTCATACATTCACCCCAGTACAAGGATCTGGGCCTAAATCCATCGTTTTTTTGCACTCCACACCACCCTGGGTTAGACACTGGCTATATGCAAATCAGCTCTGACCCTGTGCCTCATGGGAACAGTCCAGTCCGAACTACCAAGCCATGTCTTTCCCAGACCGGAATCAAGCATCCAAGGACCGGTTTCTGGCTATCAGCCTTCATTCAGCCTGGATAGCTTGACTCCAGTGGTGTGGAGAGCCTGGGACTCACGTCTGAGCATACCCAGCCCACTCGAGTTAAAATTGCAAAAAACACAGTTGATGGACAGAATGTAGAACAATGTCATACATTCACCCCAGTACAAGGATCTGGGCCTAAATCCATCGTTTTTTTGCACTCCACACCACCCTGGGTTAGACACTGGCTATATGCAAATCAGCTCTGACCCTGTGCCTCATGGGAACAGTCCAGTCCGAACTACCAAGCCATGTCTTTCCCAGACCGGAATCAAGCATCCAAGGACCGGTTTCTGGCTATCAGCCTTCATTCAGCCTGGATAGCTTGACTCCAGTGGTGTGGAGAGCCTGGGACTCACGTCTGAGCATACCCAGCCCACTCGAGTTAAAATTGCAAAAAACACAGTTGATGGACAGAATGTAGAACAATGTCATACATTCACCCAAGTACAAGGATCTGGGCCTAAATCCATCGTTTTTTTGCACTCCACACCACCCTGGGTTAGACACTGAATATATGCAAATCAGCTCTGACCCTGTGCCTCATGGGAACAGTCCAGTCCGAACTACCAAGCCATGTCTTTCCCAGACCGGAATCAAGCATCCAAGGACCGGTTTCTGGCTATCAGCCTTCATTCAGCCTGGATAGCTTGACTCCAGTGGTGTGGAGAGCCTGGGACTCACGTCTGAGCATACCCAGCCCACTCGAGTTAAAATTGCAAAAAACACAGTTGATGGACAGAATGTAGAACAATGTCATACATTCACCCCAGTACAAGGATCTGGGCCTAAATCCATCGTTTTTTTGCACTCCACACCACCCTGGGTTAGACACTGACTATATACAAATCAGCTCTGACCCTGTGTCTCATGGGAACAGTCCAGTCCGAACTACCAAGCCATGTCTTTCCCAGACCGGAATCAAGCATCCAAGGACTGGTTTCTGGCTATCAGCCTTCATTCAGCCTGGATAGCTTGACTCCAGTGGTGTGGAGAGCCTGGGACTCACGTCTGAGCATACCCAGCCCACTCGATTTAAAATTGCAAAAAACACAGTTGATGGACAGAATGTAGAACAATGTCATACATTCACCCCAGTACAAGGATCTGGGCCTAAATCCATAGTTTTTTTGCACTCCACACCACCCTGGGTTAGACACTGGCTATATGCAAATCAGCTCTGACCCTGTGCCTCATGGGAACAGTCCAGTCCGAACTACCAAGCCAAGTCTTTCCCAGACCGGAATCAAGCATCCAAGGACCGGTTTCTGGCTATCAGCCTTCATTCAGCCTGGATAGCTTGACTCCAGTGGTGTGGAGAGCCTGGGACTCACGTCTGAGCATACCCAGCCCACTCGAGTTAAAATTGCAAAAAACACAGTTGATGGACAGAATGTAGAACAATGTCATACATTCACCCCAGTACAAGGATCTGGGCCTAAATCCATCGTTTTTTTGCACTCCACACCACCCTGGGTTAGACACTGGCTATATGCAAATCAGCTCTGACCCTGTGCCTCATGGGAACAGTCCAGTCCGAACTACCAAGCCATGTCTTTCCCAGACCGGAATCAAGCATCCAAGGACCGGTTTCTGGCTATCAGCCTTCATTCAGCCTGGATAGCTGGACTCCAGTGGTGTGGAGAGCCTGGGACTCACGTCTGAGCATACCCAGCCCACTCGAGTTAAAATTGCAAAAAACACAGTTGATGGACAGAATGTAGAACAATGTCATACATTCACCCCAGTACAAGGATCTGGGCCTAAATTCATCGTTTTTTTGCACTCCACACCGCCCTGGGTTAGACACTGGCTATATGCAAATCAGCTCTGACCCTGTGCCTCACGGGAACAGTCCAGTCCGAACTACCAAGCCAAGTCTTTCCCAGACCGGAATCAAGCATCCAAGGACCGGTTTCTGGCTATCAGCCTTCATTCAGCCTGGATAGCTTGACTCCAGTGGTGTGGAGAGCCTGGGACTCACGTCTGAGCATACCCAGCCCACTCGAGTTAAAATTGCAAAAAACACAGTTGATGGACAGAATGTAGAACAATGTCATACATTCACCCCAGTACAAGGATCTGGGCCTAAATCCATCGTTTTTTTGCACTCCACACCACCCTGGGTTAGACACTGGCTATATGCAAATCAGCTCTGACCCTGTGCCTCATGGGAACAGTCCAGTCCGAACTACCAAGCCATGTCTTTCCCAGACCGGAATCAAGCATCCAAGGACCGGTTTCTGGCTATCAGCCTTCATTCAGCCTGGATAGCTGGACTCCAGTGGTGTGGAGAGCCTGGGACTCACGTCTGAGCATACCCAGCCCACTCGAGTTAAAATTGCAAAAAACACAGTTGATGGACAGAATGTAGAACAATGTCATACATTCACCCCAGTACAAGGATCTGGGCCTAAATTCATCGTTTTTTTGCACTCCACACCACCCTGGGTTAGACACTGGCTATATGCAAATCAGCTCTGACCCTGTGCCTCATGGGAACAGTCCAGTCCGAACTACCAAGCCATGTCTTTCCCAGACCGGAATCAAGCATCCAAGGACCGGTTTCTGGCTATCAGCCTTCATTCAGCCTGGATAGCTTGACTCCAGTGGTGTGGAGAGCCTGGGACTCACGTCTGAGCATACCCAGCCCACTCGAGTTAAAATTGCAAAAAACACAGTTGATGGACAGAATGTAGAACAATGTCATACATTCACCCAAGTACAAGGATCTGGGCCTAAATCCATCGTTTTTTTGCACTCCACACCACCCTGGGTTAGACACTGAATATATGCAAATCAGCTCTGACCCTGTGCCTCATGGGAACAGTCCAGTCCGAACTACCAAGCCATGTCTTTCCCAGACCGGAATCAAGCATCCAAGGACCGGTTTCTGGCTATCAGCCTTCATTCAGCCTGGATAGCTTGACTCCAGTGGTGTGGAGAGCCTGGGACTCACGTCTGAGCATACCCAGCCCACTCGAGTTAAAATTGCAAAAAACACAGTTGATGGACAGAATGTAGAACAATGTCATACATTCACCCCAGTACAAGGATCTGGGCCTAAATCCATCGTTTTTTTGCTCTCCACACCACCCTGGGTTAGACACTGACTATATACAAATCAGCTCTGACCCTGTGTCTCATGGGAACAGTCCAGTCCGAACTACCAAGCCATGTCTTTCCCAGACCGGAATCAAGCATCCAAGGACCGGTTTCTGGCTATCAGCCTTCATTCAGCCTGGATAGCTTGACTACAGTGGTGTGGAGAGCCTGGGACTCACGTCTGAGCATACCCAGCCCACTCGATTTAAAATTGCAAAAAACACAGTTGATGGACAGAATGTAGAACAATGTCATACATTCACCCCAGTACAAGGATCTGGGCCTAAATCCATAGTTTTTTTGCACTCCACACCACCCTGGGTTAGACACTGGCTATATGCAAATCAGCTCTGACCCTGTGCCTCATGGGAACAGTCCAGTCCGAACTACCAAGCCATGTCTTTCCCAGACCGGAATCAAGCATCCAAGGACCGGTTTCTGGCTATCAGCCTTCATTCAGCCTGGATAGCTTGACTACATTGGTGTGGAGAGCCTGGCACTCACGTCTGAGCATACCCAGCCCACTCGAGTTAAAATTGCAAAAAACACAGTTGATGGACAGAATGTAGAACAATGTCATACATTCACCCCAGTACAAGGATCTGGGCCTAAATCCATCGTTTTTTTGCACTCCACACCACCCTGGGTTAGACACTGGCTATATGCAAATCAGCTCTGACCCTGTGCCTCATGGGAACAGTCCAGTCCGAACTACCAAGCCATGTCTTTCCCAGACCGGAATCAAGCATCCAAGGACAGGTTTCTGGCTATCAGCCTTCATTCAGCCTGGATAGCTTGACTCCAGTGGTGTGGAGAGCCTGGGACTCACGTCTGAGCATACCCAGCCCACTCGAGTTAAAATTGCAAAAAACACAATTGATGGACAGAATGTAGAACAATGTCATACATTCACCCCAGTACAAGGATCTGGGCCTAAATCCATCGTTTTTTTGCACTCCACACCACCCTGGGTTAGACACTGGCTATATGCAAATCAGCTCTGACCCTGTGCCTCATGGGAACAGTCCAGTCCGAACTACCAAGCCATGTCTTTCCCAGACTGGAATCAAGCATCCAAGGACCGGTTTCTGGCTATCAGCCTTCATTCAGCCTGGATAGCTTCACTCCAGTGGTGTGGAGAGCCTGGGACTCACGTCTGAGCATACCCAGCCCACTCGAGTTAAAATTGCAAAAAACACAGTTGATGGACAGAATGTAGAACAATGTCATACATTCACCCCAGTACAAGGATCTGGGCCTAAATCCATCATTTTTTTGCACTCCACACCACCCTGGGTTAGACACTGGCTATATGCAAATCAGCTCTGACCCTGTGCCTCATGGGAACAGTCCAGTCCGAACTACCAAGCCATGTCTTTCCCAGACCGGAATCAAGCATCCAAGGACCGGTTTCTGGCTATCAGCCTTCATTCAGCCTGGATAGCTTGACTCCAGTGGTGTGGAGAGCCTGGGACTCACGTCTGAGCATACCCAGCCCACTCGAGTTAAAATTGCAAAAAACACAGTTGATGGACAGAATGTAGAACAATGTCATACATTCACCCCAATACAAGGATCTGGGCCTAAATCCATCGTTTTTTGCACTCCACACCACCTTGGGTTAGACACTGGCTATATGCAAATCAGATCTGACCCTGTGCCTCATGGGAACAGTCCAGTCCGAACTACCAAGCCATGTCTTTCCCAGACCGGAATCAAGCATCCAAGGACCGGTTTCTGGCTATCAGCCTTCATTCAGCCTGGATAGCTTGACTCCAGTGGTGTGGAGAGCCTGGGACTCACGTCTGAGCATACCCAGCCCACTCGAGTTAAAATTGCAAAAAACACAGTTGATGGACAGAATGTAGAACAATGTCATACATTCACCCCAGTACAAGGATCTGGGCCTAAATCCATCGTTTTTTTGCACTCCACACCACCCTGGGTTAGACACTGGCTATATGCAAATCAGCTCTGACCCTGTGCCTCATGGGAACAGTCCAGTCCGAACTACCAAGCCATGTCTTTCCCAGACCGGAATCAAGCATCCAAGGACCGGTTTCTGGCTATCAGCCTTCATTCAGCCTGGATAGCTTGACTCCAGTGGTGTGGAGAGCCTGGGACTCACGTCTGAGCATACCCAGCCCACTCGAGTTAAAATTGCAAAAAACACAGTTGATGGACAGAATGTAGAACAATGTCATACATTCACCCAAGTACAAGGATCTGGGCCTAAATCCATCGTTTTTTTGCACTCCACACCACCCTGGGTTAGACACTGAATATATGCAAATCAGCTCTGACCCTGTGCCTCATGGGAACAGTCCAGTCCGAACTACCAAGCCATGTCTTTCCCAGACCGGAATCAAGCATCCAAGGACCGGTTTCTGGCTATCAGCCTTCATTCAGCCTGGATAGCTTGACTCCAGTGGTGTGGAGAGCCTGGGACTCACGTCTGAGCATACCCAGCCCACTCGAGTTAAAATTGCAAAAAACACAGTTGATGGACAGAATGTAGAACAATGTCATACATTCACCCCAGTACAAGGATCTGGGCCTAAATCCATTGTTTCTTTGCACTCCACACCACCCTGGGTTAGACACTGACTATATACAAATCAGCTCTGACCCTGTGTCTCATGGGAACAGTCCAGTCCGAACTACCAAGCCATGTCTTTCCCAGACCGGAATCAAGCATCCAAGGACCGGTTTCTGGCTATCAGCCTTCATTCAGCCTGGATAGCTTGACTCCAGTGGTGTGGAGAGCCTGGGACTCACGTCTGAGCATACCCAGCCCACTCGATTTAAAATTGCAAAAAACACAGTTGATGGACAGAATGTAGAACAATGTCATACATTCACCCCAGTACAAGGATCTGGGCCTAAATCCATCGTTTTTTTGCACTCCACACCACCCTGGGTTAGACACTGGCTATATGCAAATCAGCTCTGACCCTGTGCCTCATGGGAACAGTCCAGTCCGAACTACCAAGCCATGTCTTTCCCAGACTGGAATCAAGCATCCAAGGACCGGTTTCCGGCTATCAGGCTTCATTCAGCCTGGATAGCTTGACTCCAGTGGTGTGGAGAGCCTGGGACTCACGTCTGAGCATACCCAGCCCACTCGATTTAAAATTGCAAAAAACACAGTTGATGGACAGAATGTAGAACAATGTCATACATTCACCCCAGTACAAGGATCTGGGCCTAAATCCATAGTTTTTTTGCACTCCACACCACCCTGGGTTAGACACTGGCTATATGCAAATCAGCTCTGACCCTGTGCCTCATGGGAACAGTCCAGTCCGAACTACCAAGCCATGTCTTTCCCAGACCGGAATCAAGCATCCAAGGACCGGTTTCTGGCTATCAGCCTTCATTCAGCCTGGATAGCTTGACTACATTGGTGTGGAGAGCCTGGCACTCACGTCTGAGCATACCCAGCCCACTCGAGTTAAAATTGCAAAAAACACAGTTGATGGACAGAATGTAGAACAATGTCATACATTCACCCCAGTACAAGGATCTGGGCCTAAATCCATCGTTTTTTTGCACTCCACACCACCCTGGGTTAGACACTGGCTATATGCAAATCAGCTCTGACCCTGTGCCTCATGGGAACAGTCCAGTCCGAACTACCAAGCCATGTCTTTCCCAGACCGGAATCAAGCATCCAAGGACAGGTTTCTGGCTATCAGCCTTCATTCAGCCTGGATAGCTTGACTCCAGTGGTGTGGAGAGCCTGGGACTCACGTCTGAGCATACCCAGCCCACTCGAGTTAAAATTGCAAAAAACACAATTGATGGACAGAATGTAGAACAATGTCATACATTCACCCCAGTACAAGGATCTGGGCCTAAATCCATCGTTTTTTTGCACTCCACACCACCCTGGGTTAGACACTGGCTATATGCAAATCAGCTCTGACCCTGTGCCTCATGGGAACAGTCCAGTCCGAACTACCAAGCCATGTCTTTCCCAGACTGGAATCAAGCATCCAAGGACCGGTTTCTGGCTATCAGCCTTCATTCAGCCTGGATAGCTTCACTCCAGTGGTGTGGAGAGCCTGGGACTCACGTCTGAGCATACCCAGCCCACTCGAGTTAAAATTGCAAAAAACACAGTTGATGGACAGAATGTAGAACAATGTCATACATTCACCCCAGTACAAGGATCTGGGCCTAAATCCATCATTTTTTTGCACTCCACACCACCCTGGGTTAGACACTGGCTATATGCAAATCAGCTCTGACCCTGTGCCTCATGGGAACAGTCCAGTCCGAACTACCAAGCCATGTCTTTCCCAGACCGGAATCAAGCATCCAAGGACCGGTTTCTGGCTATCAGCCTTCATTCAGCCTGGATAGCTTGACTCCAGTGGTGTGGAGAGCCTGGGACTCACGTCTGAGCATACCCAGCCCACTCGAGTTAAAATTGCAAAAAACACAGTTGATGGACAGAATGTAGAACAATGTCATACATTCACCCCAATACAAGGATCTGGGCCTAAATCCATCGTTTTTTGCACTCCACACCACCTTGGGTTAGACACTGGCTATATGCAAATCAGATCTGACCCTGTGCCTCATGGGAACAGTCCAGTCCGAACTACCAAGCCATGTCTTTCCCAGACCGGAATCAAGCATCCAAGGACCGGTTTCTGGCTATCAGCCTTCATTCAGCCTGGATAGCTTGACTCCAGTGGTGTGGAGAGCCTGGGACTCACGTCTGAGCATACCCAGCCCACTCGAGTTAAAATTGCAAAAAACACAGTTGATGGACAGAATGTAGAACAATGTCATACATTCACCCCAGTACAAGGATCTGGGCCTAAATCCATCGTTTTTTTGCACTCCACACCACCCTGGGTTAGACACTGGCTATATGCAAATCAGCTCTGACCCTGTGCCTCATGGGAACAGTCCAGTCCGAACTACCAAGCCATGTCTTTCCCAGACCGGAATCAAGCATCCAAGGACCGGTTTCTGGCTATCAGCCTTCATTCAGCCTGGATAGCTTGACTCCAGTGGTGTGGAGAGCCTGGGACTCACGTCTGAGCATACCCAGCCCACTCGAGTTAAAATTGCAAAAAACACAGTTGATGGACAGAATGTAGAACAATGTCATACATTCACCCAAGTACAAGGATCTGGGCCTAAATCCATCGTTTTTTTGCACTCCACACCACCCTGGGTTAGACACTGAATATATGCAAATCAGCTCTGACCCTGTGCCTCATGGGAACAGTCCAGTCCGAACTACCAAGCCATGTCTTTCCCAGACCGGAATCAAGCATCCAAGGACCGGTTTCTGGCTATCAGCCTTCATTCAGCCTGGATAGCTTGACTCCAGTGGTGTGGAGAGCCTGGGACTCACGTCTGAGCATACCCAGCCCACTCGAGTTAAAATTGCAAAAAACACAGTTGATGGACAGAATGTAGAACAATGTCATACATTCACCCCAGTACAAGGATCTGGGCCTAAATCCATTGTTTCTTTGCACTCCACACCACCCTGGGTTAGACACTGACTATATACAAATCAGCTCTGACCCTGTGTCTCATGGGAACAGTCCAGTCCGAACTACCAAGCCATGTCTTTCCCAGACCGGAATCAAGCATCCAAGGACCGGTTTCTGGCTATCAGCCTTCATTCAGCCTGGATAGCTTGACTCCAGTGGTGTGGAGAGCCTGGGACTCACGTCTGAGCATACCCAGCCCACTCGATTTAAAATTGCAAAAAACACAGTTGATGGACAGAATGTAGAACAATGTCATACATTCACCCCAGTACAAGGATCTGGGCCTAAATCCATCGTTTTTTTGCACTCCACACCACCCTGGGTTAGACACTGGCTATATGCAAATCAGCTCTGACCCTGTGCCTCATGGGAACAGTCCAGTCCGAACTACCAAGCCATGTCTTTCCCAGACTGGAATCAAGCATCCAAGGACCGGTTTCCGGCTATCAGGCTTCATTCAGCCTGGATAGCTTGACTCCAGTGGTGTGGAGAGCCTGGGACTCACGTCTGAGCATACCCAGCCCACTCGAGTTAAAATTGCAAAAAACACAGTTGATGGACAGAATGTAGAACAATGTCATACATTCCCCCCAGTACAAGGATCTGAGCTTAAATCCATCGTATTTTTTGCACTCCACACCACCCTGGGTTAGACACTGGCTATATGCAAATCAGCTCTGACCCTGTGCCTCATGGGAAAATTCCAGTCCGAACTACCAAGCCATGTCTTTCCCAGACCGGAATCAAGCATTCAAGGACCGGTTTCTGGCTATCAGCCTTCATTCTGCCTGGATAGCTTGACTCCAGTGGTGTGGAGAGCCTGGGACTCACGTCTGAGCATACCCAGCCCACTCGAGTTAAAATTGCAAAAAACACAGTTGATGGACAGAATGTAGAACAATGTCATACATTCTCCCCAGTACAAGGATCTGGGCCTAAATCCATCGTTTTTTTGCACTCCACACCACCCTGGGTTAGACACTGGCTATATGCAAATCAGCTCTGACCCTGTGCCTAATGGGAACAGTACAGTCCGAACTACCAAGCCATGTCTTTCCCAGACCGGAATCAAGCATCCAAGGACCGGTTTCTGGCTATCAGCCTTCATTCAGCCTGGATAGCTTGACTCCAGTGGTGTGGAGAGCCTGGGACTCACGTCTGAGCATACCCAGCCCACTCGAGTTAAAATTGCAAAAAACACAGTTGATAGACAGAATGTAGAACAATGTCATACATTCACCCCAGTACAAGGATCTGGGCCTAAATCCATCGTTTTTTTGCACTCCACACCACCCTGGGTTAGACACTGGCTATATGCAAATCAGCTCTGACCCTGTGCCTCATGGGAACAGTCCAGTCCGAACTACCAAGCCATGTCTTTCCCAGACCGGAATCAAGCATCCAAGGACCGGTTTCTGGCTATCAGCCTTCATTCAGCCTGGATAGCTTGACTCCAGTGGTGTGGAGAGCCTGGGACTCACGTCTGTGCATACCCAGCCCACTCGAGTTAAAATTGCAAAAAACACAGTTGATGGACAGAATGTAGAACAATGTCATACATTCACCCGAGTACAAGGATCTGGGCCTAAATCCATCGTTTTTTTGCACTCCACACCACCCTGGGTTAGACACTGGCTATATGCAAATCAGCTCTGACCCTGTGCCTCATGGGAACAGTCCAGTCCGAACTACCAAGCCATGTCTTTCCCAGACCGGAATCAAGCATCCAAGGACCGGTTTCTGGCTATCAGCCTTCATTCAGCCTGGATAGCTTGACTCCAGTGGTGTGGAGAGCCTGGGACTCACGTCTGAGCATACCCAGCCCACTCGAGTTAAAATTGCAAAAAACACAGTTGATGGACAGAATGTAGAACAATGTCATACATTCACCCCAGTACAGGGATCTGGGCCTAAATCCATCGTTTTTTTGCACTCCACACCACCCTGGGTTAGACACTGGCTATATGCAAATCAGCTCTGACCCTGTGCCTCATGGGAACAGTCCAGTCCGAACTACCAAGCCATGTCTTTCCCAGACCGGAATCAAGCATCCAAGGACCGGTTTCTGGCTATCAGCCTTCATTCAGCCTGGATAGCTTGACTCCAGTGGTGTGGAGAGCCTGGCACTCACGTCTGAGCATACCCAGCCCACTTGAGTTAAAATTGCAAAAAACACAGTTGATGGACAGAATGTAGAACAATGTCATACATTCACCCCAGTACAAGGATCTGGGCCTAAATCCATCGTTTTTTTGCACTCCACACCACCCTGAGTTAGACACTGGCTATATGCAAATCAGCTCTGACCCTGTGCCTCATGGGAACAGTCCAGTCCGAACTACCAAGCCATGTCTTTCCCAGACCGGAATCAAGCATCCAAGGACCGGTTTCTGGCTATCAGCCTTCATTCAGCCTGGATAGCTTGACTCCAGTGGTGTGGAGAGCCTGGGACTCACGTCTGAGCATACCCAGGCCACTCGAGTTAAAATTGCAAAAAACACAGTTGATGGACAGAATGTAGAACAATGTCATACATTCACCCCAGTACAAGGATCTGGGCCTAAATCCATCTTTTTTTGCACTCCACACCACCCTGGGTTAGACACTGGCTATATGCAAATCAGCTCTGACCCTGTGCCTCATGGGAACAGTCCAGTCCGAACTACCAAGCTATGTCTTTCCCAGACCAGAATCAAGCATCCAAGGACCGGTTTCTGGCTATCAGCCTTCATTCAGCCTGGATAGCTTGACTCCAGTGGTGTGGAGAGCCTGGGACTCACGTCTGAGCATACCCAACCCACTCGAGTTAAAATTGCAAAAAACACAGTTGATGGACAGAATGTAGAACAATGTCATACATTCACCCCAGTACAAGGATCTGGGCCTAAATCCATCGTTTTTTTGCACTCCACACTGCCCTGGGTTAGACACTGGCTATATGCAAATCAGCTCTTACCCTGTGTCTCATGGGAACAGTCCAGTCCGAACTACCAAGCCATGTCTTTCCCAGACCGGAATCAAGCATCCAAGGACCGGTTTCTGGCTTACAGCCTTCATTCAGCCTGGATAGCTTGACTCCAGTGGTGTGGAGAGCCTGGGACTCACGTCTGAGCATACCCAGCCCACTCGAGTTGAAATTGCAAAAAACACAGTTGATGGACAGAATGTAGAACAATGTCATACATTCACCCCAGTACAAGGATCTGGGCCTAAATCTCTCGTTTTTTTGCACTCCACAATACCCTGGGTTAGACACTGGCTATATGCAAATCAGCTCTGACCCTGTGCCTCATGGGAACAGTCCAGTCCGAACTACCAAGCCATGTCTTCCCCAGACCGGAATCAAGCATCCAAGGACCGGTTTCTGGCTATCAGCCTTAATTCAGCCTCGATAGCTTGACTCCAGTGGTGTGGAGAGCCTGGGACTCACGTCTGAGCATACCCAGCCCACTCGAGTTAAAATTGCAAAAAACACAGTTGATGGACAGAATGTAGAACAATGTCATACATTCACCCCAGTACAAGGATCTGGGCCTAAATCCATCGTTTTTTTGCACTCCACACCACCCTGGGTTAGACACTGGCTATATGCAAATCAGCTCTGACCCTGTGCCTCATGGGAACAGTCCAGTCCGAACTACCAAGCCATGTCTTTCCCAGACCGGAATCAAGCATCCAAGGACCGGTTTCTGGCTATCAGCCTTCATTCAGCCTGGATAGCTTGACTCCAGTGGTGTGGAGAGCCTGGGACTCACGTCTGAGCATACCCAGCCCACTCGAGTTAAAATTGCAAAAAACACAGTTGATGGACAGAATGTAGAACAATGTCATACATTCACCCCAGTACAAGGATCTGGGCCTAAATCCATCGTTTTTTCGCACTCCACACCACCCTGGGTTAGAGACTGACTATATGCAAATCAGCTCTGACCCTGTGCCTCATGGGAACAGTCCAGTCCGAACTACCAAGCCATGTCTTTCCCAGACCGGAATCAAGCATCCAAGGACCGGTTTCTGGCTATCAGCCTTCATTCAGCCTGGATAGCTTGACTCCAGTGGTGTGGAGAGCCTGGGACTCATGTCTGAGCATACCCAGCCCACTCGAGTTAAAATTGCAAAAAACACAGTTGATGGACAGAATGTAGAACAATGTCATACATTCACCCCAGTACAAGGATCTGGGCCTAAATCCATCGTTTTTTTGCACTCCACACCACCCTGGGTTAGACACTGGCTATATGCAAATCAGCTCTGACCCTGTGCCTCATGGGAGCAGTCCAGTCCGAACTACCAAGCCATGTCTTTCCCAGACCGGAATCAAGCATCCAAGGACCGGTTTCTGTCTATCAGCCTTCATTCAGCCTGAATAGCTTGACTCCAGTGGTGTGGAGAGCCTGGGACTCACGTCTGAGCATACCCAGCCCACTCGAGTTAAAATTGCAAAAAACACAGTTGATGGACAGAATGTAGAACAATGTCATACATTCACCCCAGTACAAGGATCTGGGCCTAAATCCATCGTTTTTTTGCACTCCACACCACCCTGGGTTAGACACTGGCTATATGCAAATCAGCTCTGACCCTGTGCCTCATGGGAACAGTCCAGTCCGAACTACCAAGCCATGTCTTTCCCAGACTGGAATCAAGCATCCAAGGACCGGTTTCTGGCTATCAGCCTTCATTCAGCCTGGATAGCTTGACTCCAGTGGTGTGGAGAGCCTGGGACTCACGTCTGAGCATACCCAGCCCACTCGAGTTAAAATTGCAAAAAACACAGTTGATGGACAGAATGTAGAACAATGTCATACATTCAACCCAGTACAAGGATCTGGGCCTAAATCCATCGTTTTTTGCACTCCACACCACCCTGGGTTAGACACTGGCTATATGCAAATCAGCTCTGACCCTGTGCCTCATGGGAACAATCCAGTCCAAACTACCAAGCCATGTCTTTCCCAGACCGGAATCAAGCATTCAAGGACCGGTTTCTGGCTATCAGCCTTCATTCAGCCTGGATAGCTTGACTCCAGTGGTGTGGAGAGCCTGGGACTCACGTCTGAGCATACCCAGCCCACTCGAGTTGAAATTGCAAAAAACACAGTTGATGGACAGAATGTAGAACAATGTCATACATTCACCCCAGTACAAGGATCTGGGCCTAAATCCATCGTTTTTTTGCACTCCACACCACCCTGAGTTAGACACTGGCTATATGCAAATCAGCTCTGACCCTGTGCCTCATGGGAACAGTCCAGTCCGAACTACCAAGGCATGTCTTCCCCAGACCGGAATCAAGCATCCAAGGACCGGTTTCTGGCTATCAGCCTTAATTCAGCCTCGATAGCTTGACTCCAGTGGTGTGGAGAGCCTGGGACTCACGTCTGAGCATACCCAGCCCACTCGAGTTAAAATTGCAAAAAACACAGTTGATGGACAGAATGTAGAACAATGTCATACATTCACCCCAGTACAAGGATCTGGGCCTAAATCCATCGTTTTTGTGCACTCCACACCACCCTGGGTTAGACACTGGCTATATTCAAATCAGCTCTGACCCTGTGCTTCATGGGAACAGTCCAGTCCGAACTACCAAGCCATGTCTTTCCCAGACCGGAATCAAGCATACAAGGACCGGTTTCTGGCTATCAGCCTTCATTCAGCCTGGATAGCTTGACTACAGTGGTGTGGAGAGCCTGGCACTCACGTCTGAGCATAGCCAGCCCACTCAAGTTAAAATTGCAAAAAACACAGTTGATGGACAGAATGTAGAACAATGTCATACATTCACCCCAGTACAAGGATCTGGGCCTAAATCCATCGTTTTTTTGCACTCCACACCACCCTGGGTTAGACACTGGCTATATGCAAATCAGCTCTGACCCTGTGCCTCATGGGAACAGTCCAGTCCGAACTGCCAAGCCATGTCTTTCCCAGACCGGAATCAAGCATCCAAGGACCGGTTTCTGGCTATCAGCCTTCATTCAGCCTGGATAGCTTGACTCCAGTGGTGTGGAGAGCCTGGGACTCACGTCTGAGCATACCCAGCCCACTCGAGTTAAAATTGCAAAAAACACAGTTGATGGACAGAATGTAGAACAATGTCATACATTCACCCCAGTACAAGGATCTGGGCCTAAATCCATCGTTTTTTTGCACTCCACACCACCCTGGGTTAGACACTGGCTATATGCAAATCAGCTCTGACCCTGTGCCTCATGGGAACATTCCAGTCCGAACTACCATGCCATGTCTTTCCCAGACCGGAATCAAGCATCCAAGGACCGGTTTCTGGCTATCAGCCTTCATTCAGCCTGGATAGCTTGACTCCAGTGGTGTGGAGAGCCTGGGACTCACGTCTGAGCATACCCAGCCCACTCGAGTTAAAATTGCAAAAAACACAGTTGATGGACAGAATGTAGAACAATGTCATACATTCACCCCAGTACAAGGATCTGGGACTAAATCCATCGTTTTTTTGCACTCCACACCACCCTGGGTTAGACACTGGCTATATGCAAATCAGCTCTGACCCTGTGCCTCATGGGAACAGTCCAGTCCGAACTACCAAGCCATGTCTTTCCCAGACCGGAATCAAGCATCCAAGGACCGGTTTCTGGCTATCAGCCTTCATTCAGCCTGGATAGCTTGACTCCAGTGGTGTGGAGAGCCTGGGTCTCACGTCTGAGCATACCCAGCCCACTCGAGTTGAAATTGCAAAAAACACAGTTGATGGACAGAATGTAGAACAATGTCATACATTCACCCCAGTACAAGGATCTGGGCCTAAATCCATCGTTTCTTTGCACTCCACACCACCCTGGGTTAGACACTGGCTATATGCAAATCAGCTCTGACCCTGTGCCTCATGGGAACAGTCCAGTCCGAACTACCAAGGCATGTCTTCCCCAGACCGGAATCAAGCATCCAAGGACCGGTTTCTGGCTATCAGCCTTAATTCAGCCTCGATAGCTTGACTCCAGTGGTGTGGAGAGCCTGGGACTCACGTCTGAGCATACCCAGCCCACTCGAGTTAAAATTGCAAAAAACACAGTTGATGGACAGAATGTAGAACAATGTCATACATTCACCCCAGTACAAGGATCTGGGCCTAAATCCATCGTTTTTGTGCACTCCACACCACCCTGGGTTAGACACTGGCTATATTCAAATCAGCTCTGACCCTGTGCTTCATGGGAACAGTCCAGTCCGAACTACCAAGCCATGTCTTTCCCAGACCGGAATCAAGCATACAAGGACCGGTTTCTGGCTATCAGCCTTCATTCAGCCTGGATAGCTTGACTACAGTGGTGTGGAGAGCCTGGCACTCACGTCTGAGCATAGCCAGCCCACTCGAGTTAAAATTGCAAAAAACACAGTTGATGGACAGAATGTAGAACAATGTAATACATTCACCCCAGTACAAGGATCTGGGCCTAAATCCATCGTTTTTTTGCACTCCACACCACCCTGGGTTAGACACTGGCTATATGCAAATCAGCTCTGACCCTGTGCCTCATGGGAACAGTCCAGTCCGAACTACCAAGCCATGTCTTTCCCAGACCGGAATCAAGCATCCAAGGACCGGTTTCTTGCTATCAGCCTTCATTCAGCCTGGATAGCTTGACTCCAGTGGTGTGGAGAGCCTGGGACTCACGTCTGAGCATACCCAGCCCACTCGAGTTAAAATTGCAAAAAACACAGTTGATGGACAGAATGTAGAACAATGTCATACATTCACCCCAGTACAAGGATCTAGGCCTAAATCCATCGTTTTTTTGCACTCCACACCACCCTGGGTTAGACACTGGCTATATGCAAATCAGCTCTGACCCTGTGCCTCATGGGAACAGTCCAGTCCGAACTACCAAGCCATGTCTTACCCAGACCGGAATCAAGCATCCAAGGACCGGTTTCTGGCTATCAGCCTTCATTCAGCCTGGATAGCTTGACTCCAGTGGTGTGGAGAGCCTGGGACTCACGTCTGAGCATACCCAGCCCACTCGAGTTAAAATTGCAAAAAACACAGTTGATGGACAGAATGTAGAACAATGTCATACATTCACCCCAGTACAAGGATCTGGGCCTAAATCCATCGTTTTTTTGCACTCCACACCACCCTGGGTTAGACACTGGCTATATGCAAATCAGCTCTGACCCTGTGCCTCATGGGAACAGTCCAGTCCGAACTACCAAGCCATGTCTTTCCCAGACCGGAATCAAGCATCCAAGGACCGGTTTCTGGCTATCAGCCTTCATTCAGCCTGGATAGCTTGACTCCATTGGTGTGGAGAGCCTGGCACTCACGTCTGAGCATACCCAGCCCACTCGAGTTAAAATTGCAAAAAACACAGTTGATGGACAGAATGTAGAACAATGTCATACATTCACCCCAGTACAAGGATCTGGGCCTAAATCCATCGTTTTTTTGCACTCCACACCACCCTGGGTTAGACACTGGCTATATGCAAATCAGCTCTGACCCTGTGCCTCATGGGAACAGTCCAGTCCGAACTACCAAGCCATGTCTTTCCCAGACCGGAATCAAGCATCCAAGGACCGGTTTCTGGCTATCAGCCTTCATTCAGCCTGGATAGCTTGACTCCAGTGGTGTGGAGAGCCTGGGACTCACGTCTGAGCATACCCAGCCCACTCGAGTTAAAATTGCAAAAAACACAGTTGATGGACAGAATGTAGAACAATGTCATACATTCACCCCAGTACAAGGATCTGGGCCTAAATCCATCGTTTTTTTGCACTCCACACCACCCTGGGTTAGACACTGGCTATATGCAAATCAGCTCTGACCCTGTGCCTCATGGGAACAGTCCAGTCCGAACTACCAAGCCATGTCTTTCCCAGACTGGAATCAAGCAACCAAGGACCGGTTTCTGGCTATCAGCCTTCATTCAACCTGGATAGCTTCACTCCAGTGGTGTGGGGAGCCTGGGACTCACGTCTGAGCATACCCAGCCCACTCGAGTTAAAATTGCAAAAAACACAGTTGATGGACAGAATGTAGAACAATGTCATACGTTCACCCCAGTACAAGGATCTGGGCCTAAATCCATCATTTTTTTGCACTCCACACCACCCTGGGTTAGACACTGGCTATATGCAAATCAGCTCTGACCCTGTGCCTCATGGGAACAGTCCAGTCCGAACTACCAAGCCATGTCTTTCCCAGACCGGAATCAAGCATCCAAGGACCGGTTTCTGGCTATCAGCCTTCATTCAGCCTGGATAGCTTGACTCCAGTGGTGTGGAGAGCCTGGGACTCACGTCTGAGCATACCCAGCCCACTCGAGTTAAAATTGCAAAAAACACAGTTGATGGACAGAATGTAGAACAATGTCATACATTCACCCCAGTACAAGGATCTGGGCCTAAATCCATCGTTTTTTTGCACTCCACACCACCCTGGGTTAGACACTGGCTATATGCAAATCAGCTCTGACCCTGTGCCTCATGGGAACAGTCCAGTCCGAACTACCAAGCCATGTCTTTCCCAGACCGGAATCAAGCATCCAAGGACCGGTTTCTGGCTATCAGCCTTCATTCAGCCTGGATAGCTTGACTCCATTGGTGTGGAGAGCCTGGCACTCACGTCTGAGCATACCCAGCCCACTCGAGTTAAAATTGCAAAAAAACACAGTTGATGGACAGAATGTAGAACAATGTCATACATTCACCCCAGTACAATGATCTGGGCCTAAATCCATCGTTTTTTTGCACTCCACACCACCCTGGGTTAGACACTGGCTATATGCAAATCAGCTCTGACCCTGTGCCTCATGGGAACAGTCCAGTCCGAACTACCAAGCCATGTCTTTCCCAGACCGGAATCAAGCATCCAAGGACCGGTTTCTGGCTATCAGCCTTCATTCAGCCTGGATAGCTTGACTCCAGTGGTGTGGAGAGCCTGGGACTCACGTCTGAGCATACCCAGCCCACTCGAGTTAAAATTGCAAAAAACACAGTTGATGGACAGAATGTAGAACAATGTCATACATTCACCCCAGTACAAGGATCTGGGCCTAAATCCATCGTTTTTTTGCACTCCACACCACCCTGGGTTAGACACTGGCTATATGCAAATCAGCTCTGACCCTGTGCCTCATGGGAACAGTCCAGTCCGAACTACCAAGCCATGTCTTTCCCAGACTGGAATCAAGCATCCAAGGACCGGTTTCTGGCTATCAGCCTTCATTCAGCCTGGATAGCTTGACTCCAGTGGTGTGGAGAGCCTGGGACTCACGTCTGAGCATACCCAGCCCACTCGAGTTAAAATTGCAAAAAACACAGTTGATGGACAGAATGTAGAACAATGTCATACATTCACCCCAGTACAAGGATCTGGGCCTAAATCCATCGTTTTTTTTGCACTCCACACTACCCTGGGTTAGACACTGGCTATATGCAAATCAGCTCTGACCCTGTGCCTCATGGGAACAGTCCAGTCCGAACTACCAAGCCATGTCTTTCCCAGACCGGAATCAAGCATCCAAGGACCGGTTTCTGGCTATCAGACTTCATTCAGCCTGGATAGCTTGACTCCAGTGGTGTGGAGAGCCTGGGACTCACGTCTGAGCATACCCAGCCCACTCGATTTAAAATTGCAAAAAACACAGTTGATGGACAGAATGTAGAACAATGTCATACATTCACCCCAGTACAAGGATCTGGGCCTAAATCCATCGTTTTTTTGCACTCCACACCACCCTGGGTTAGACACTGGCTATATGCAAATCAGCTCTGACCCTGTGCCTCATGGGAACAGTCCAGTCTGAACTACCAAGCCATGTCTTTCCCAGACTGGAATCAAGCATCCAAGGACCGGTTTCTGGCTATCAGCCTTCATTCAGCCTGGATAGCTTGACTCCAGTGGTGTGGAGAGCCTGGGACTCACGTCTGAGCATACCCAGCCCACTCGAGTTAAAATTGCAAAAAACACAGTTGATGGACAGAATGTAGAACAATGTCATACATTCACCCCAGTACAAGGATCTGGGCCTAAATCCATCGTTTTTTTGCACCCCACACCACCCTGGGTTAGACACTGGCTATATGCAAATCAGCTCTGACCCTGTGCCTCATGGGAACAATCCAGTCCGAACTACCAAGCCATGTCTTTCCCAGACCGGAATCAAGCATTCAAGGACCGGTTTCTGGCTATCAGCCTTCATTCTGCCTGGATAGCTTGACTCCAGTGGTGTGGAGAGCCTGGGACTCACGTCTGAGCATACCCAGCCCACTCGAGTTAAAATTGCAAAAAACACAGTTGATGGACAGAATGTAGAACAATGTCATACATTCACCCCAGTACAAGGATCTGGGCCTAAATCCATCGTTTTTTTGCACTCCACACCACCCTGGGTTAGACACTGGCTATATGCAAATCAGCTCTGACCCTGTGCCTCATGGGAACAGTCCAGTCCGAACTACCAAGCCATGTCTACCCCAGACCAGAATCAAGCATCCAAGGACCGGTTTCTGGCTATCAGCCTTCATTCAGCCTGGATAGCTTGACTCCAGTGGTGTGGAGAGCCTGGGACTCACGTCTGAGCATACCCAGCCCACTCGAGTTAAAATTGCAAAAAACACAGTTGATGGACAGAATGTAGAACAATGTCATACATTCACCCCAGTACAAGGATCTGGGCCTAAATCCATCGTTTTTTTGCACTCCACACCACCCTGGGTTAGACACTGGCTATATGCAAATCAGCTCTGACCCTGTGCCTAATGGGAACAGTACAGTCCGAACTACCAAGCCATGTCTTTCCCAGACCGGAATCAAGCATCCAAGGACCGGTTTCTGGCTATCAGCCTTCATTCAGCCTGGATAGCTTGACTCCAGTGGTGTGGAGAGCCTGGGACTCACGTCTGAGCATACCCAGCCCACTCGAGTTAAAATTGCAAAAAACACAGTTGATAGACAGAATGTAGAACAATGTCATACATTCACCCCAGTACAAGGATCTGGGCCTAAATCCATCGTTTTTTTGCACTCCACACCACCCTGGGTTAGACACTGGCTATATGCAAATCAGCTCTGACCCTGTGCCTCATGGGAACAGTCCAGTCCGAACTACCAAGCCATGTCTTTCCCAGACCGGAATCAAGCATCCAAGGACCGGTTTCTGGCTATCAGCCTTCATTCAGCCTGGATAGCTTGACTCCAGTGGTGTGGAGAGCCTGGGACTCACGTCTGAGCATACCCAGCCCACTCGAGTTAAAATTGCAAAAAACACAGTTGATGGACAGAATGTAGAACAATGTCATACATTCACCCCAGTACAAGGATCTGGGCCTAAATCCATCGTTTTTTTGCACTCCACACCACCCTGGGTTAGACACTGGCTATATGCAAATCAGCTCTGACCCTGTGCCTCATGGGAACAGTCCAGTCCGAACTACCAAGCCATGTCTTTCCCAGACCGGAATCAAGCATCCAAGGACCGGTTTCTGGCTATCAGCCTTCATTCAGCCTGGATAGCTTGACTCCAGTGGTGTGGAGAGCCTGGGACTCACGTCTGAGCATACCCAGCCCACTCGAGTTAAAATTGCAAAAAACACAGTTGATGGACAGAATGTAGAACAATGTCATACATTCACCCCAGTACAGGGATCTGGGCCTAAATCCATCGTTTTTTTGCACTCCACACCACCCTGGGTTAGACACTGGCTATATGCAAATCAGCTCTGACCCTGTGCCTCATGGGAACAGTCCAGTCCGAACTACCAAGCCATGTCTTTCCCAGACCGGAATCAAGCATCCAAGGACCGGTTTCTGGCTATCAGCATTCATTCAGCCTGGATAGCTTGACTCCAGTGGTGTGGAGAGCCTGGCACTCACGTCTGAGCATACCCAGCCCACTCGAGTTAAAATTGCAAAAAACACAGTTGATGGACAGAATGTAGAACAATGTCATACATTCACCCCAGTACAAGGATCTGGGCCTAAATCCATCGTTTTTTGCACTCCACACCACCCTGGGTTAGACACTGGCTATATGCAAATCAGCTCTGACCCTGTGCCTCATGGGAACAGTCCAGTCCGAACTACCAAGCCATGTCTTTCCCAGACCGGAATCAAGCATCCAAGGACCGGTTTCTGGCTATCAGCCTTCATTCAGCCTGGATAGCTTGACTCCAGTGGTGTGGAGAGCCTGGGACTCACGTCTGAGCATACCCAGCCCACTCGAGTTAAAATTGCAAAAAACACAGTTGATGGACAGAATGTAGAACAATGTCATACATTCACCCCAGTACAGGGATCTGGGCCTAAATCCATCGTTTTTTTGCACTCCACACCACCCTGGGTTAGACACTGGCTATATGTAAATCAGCTCTGACCCTGTGCCTCATGGGAACAGTCCAGTCCGAACTACCAAGCCATGTCTTTCCCAGACCGGAATCAAGCATCCAAGGACCGGTTTCTGGCTATCAGCATTCATTCAGCCTGGATAGCTTGACTCCAGTGGTGTGGAGAGCCTGGCACTCACGTCTGAGCATACCCAGCCCACTCGAGTTAAAATTGCAAAAAACACAGTTGATGGACAGAATGTAGAACAATGTCATACATTCACCCCAGTACAAGGATCTGGGCCTAAATCCATCGTTTTTTGCACTCCACACCACCCTGGGTTAGACACTGGCTATATGCAAATCAGCTCTGACCCTGTGCCTCATGGGAACAGTCCAGTCCGAACTACCAAGCCATGTCTTTCCCAGACCGGAATCAAGCATCCAAGGACCGGTTTCTGGCTATCAGCCTTCATTCAGCCTGGATAGCTTGACTCCAGTGGTGTGGAGAGCCTGGGACTCACGTCTGAGCATACCCAGCCCACTCGAGTTAAAATTGCAAAAAACACAGTTGATGGACAGAATGTAGAACAATGTCATACATTCACCCCAGTACAAGGATCTGGGCCTAAATCCATCGTTTTTTTGCACTCCACACCACCCTGGGTTAGACACTGGCTATATGCAAATCAGTTCTGACCCTGTGCCTCATGGGAACAGTCCAGTCCTAACTACCAAGCCATGTCTTTCCCAGACCGGAATCAAGCATCCAAGGACCGGTTTCTGGCTATTAGCCTTCATTCAGCCTGTATAGCTTGACTACAGTGGTGTGGAGAGCCTGGGACTCACGTCTGAGCATACCCAGCCCACTCGAGTTAACATTGCAAAAAACACAGTTGATGGACAGAATGTAGAACAATGTCATACATTCACCCCAGTACAAGGATCTGGGCCTAAATCCATCGTTTTTTTGCACTCCACACCACCCTGGGTTAGACACTGGCTATATGCAAATCAGCTCTGACCCTGTGCCTCGTGGGAACAGTCCAGTCCGAACTACCAAGCCATTTCTTTCCCAGACCGGAATCAAGCATCCAAGGACCGGTTTCTGGCTATCAGCCTTCATTCAGCCTGGATAGCTTGACTCCAGTGGTGTGGAGAGCCTGGGACTCACGTCTGAGCATACCCAGGCCACTCGAGTTAAAATTGCAAAAAACACAGTTGATGGACAGAATGTAGAACAATGTCATACATTCACCCCAGTACAAGGATCTGGGCCTAAATCCATCTTTTTTTGCACTCCACACCACCCTGGGTTAGACACTGGCTATATGCAAATCAGCTCTGACCCTGTGCCTCATGGGAACAGTCCAGTCCGAACTACCAAGCTATGTCTTTCCCAGACCAGAATCAAGCATCCAAGGACCGGTTTCTGGCTATCAGCCTTCATTCAGCCTGGATAGCTTGACTCCAGTGGTGTGGAGAGCCTGGGACTCACGTCTGAGCATACCCAACCCACTCGAGTTAAAATTGCAAAAAACACAGTTGATGGACAGAATGTAGAACAATGTCATACATTCACCCCAGTACAATGATCTGGGCCTAAATCCATCGTTTTTTTGCACTCCACACCGCCCTGGGTTAGACACTGGCTATATGCAAATCAGCTCTGACCCTGTGTCTCATGGGAACAGTCCAGTCCGAACTACCAAGCCATGTCTTTCCCAGACCGGAATCAAGCATCCAAGGACCGGTTTCTGGCTATCAGCCTTCATTCAGCCTGGATAGCTTGACTCCAGTGGTGTGGAGAGCCTGGGACTCACGTCTGAGCATACCCAGCCCACTCGAGTTAAAATTGCAAAAAACACAGTTGATGGACAGAATGTAGAACAATGTCATACATTCACCCCAGTACAAGGATCTGGGCCTAAATTCATCGTTTTTTTGCACTCTACACCACCCTGGGTTAGACACTGGCTATATGCAAATCAGCTCTGACCCTGTGCCTCATGGGAACAATCCAGTCCGAACTACCAAGCCATGTCTTTCCCATACCTGAATCAAGCATCCAAGGACCGGTTTCTGGCTAACAGCCTTCATTCAGCCTGGATAGCTTGACTCCAGTGGTGTGAAGAGCCTGGGACTCACGTCTGAGCATACCCAGCCCACTCGAGTTAAAATTGCAAAAAACACAGTTGATGGACAGAATGTAGAACAATGTCATATATTCACCCCAGTACAAGGATCTTGGCCTAAATCCATCGTTTTTTTGCACTCCACACCACCCTGGGTTAGACACTGGCTATATGCAAATCAGCTCTGACCCTGTGCCTCATGGGAACAGTCCAGTCCGAACTACGAAGCCATGTCTTTCCCAGACCGGAATCAAGCATCCAAGGACCGGTTTCTGGCTATCAGCCTTCATTCAGCCTGGATAGCTTGACTCCAGTGGTGTGGAGAGCCTGGGACTCACGTCTGAGCATACCCAGCCCACTCGAGTTAAAATTGCAAAAAACACAGTTGATGGACAGAATGTAGAACAATGTCATACATTCACCCCAGTACAAGGATCTGGGCCTAAATCCATCGTTTTTTTGCACTCCACACCACCCTGGGTTAGACACTGGCTATATGCAAATCAGCTCTGACCCTGTGCCTCATGGGAACAGTCCAGTCCGAACTACCAAGCCATGTCTTTCCCAGACCGGAATCAAGCATCCAAGGACCGGTTTCTGGCTATCAGCCTTCATTCAGCCTGGATAGCTTGACTCCAGTGGTGTGGAGAGCCTGGGACTCACGTCTGAGCATACCCAGCCCACTCGAGTTAAAATTGCAAAAAACACAGTTGATGGACAGAA
Source organism: Lissotriton helveticus (assembly GCF_964261635.1). Taxonomy (NCBI): domain Eukaryota; kingdom Metazoa; phylum Chordata; class Amphibia; order Caudata; family Salamandridae; genus Lissotriton; species Lissotriton helveticus. Next base: position 609,381,284 of record NC_136063.1, read on the forward strand.
TGTAGATCAATGTCATACATTTACCCCAGTACTAGGATCTGGGCTTAAATCCATCGTTTTTTTGCACTCCACACCACCCTGGGTTAGACACTGGCTATATGCAAATCAGCTCTGACCCTGTGCCTCATGGGAACAGTCCAGTCCGAACTACCAAGCCATGTCTTTCCCAGACCGGAATCAAGCATCCAAGGACCGGTTTCTGGCTATCAGCCTTCATTCAGCCTGGATAGCTTGACTCCAGAGGAGTGGAGAGCCTGGGACTCACGTCTGAGCATACCCAGCCCACTCGAGTTAAAATTGCAAAAAAGACAGTTGATGGACAGAATGTAGAACAATGTCATACTTTCACCCCAGTACAAGGATCTTGGCCTAAATCCATCGTTTTTTTGCACTCCACACCACCCTGAGTTAGACACTGGCTATATGCAAATCAGCTCTGACCCTGTGCCTCATGGGAACAGTCCAGTCCCAGGCTCTCCACACCACTGGAGTCAAGCTATCCAGGCTGATGAAGGCTGATAGCCAGAAACCGGTCCTTGGATGCTTAATTCCGGTCTGGGAAAGACATGGCTTGGTAGTTCGGACTGGACAGTTCCCACGAGGCACAGGGTCAGAGCTGATTTGCATATAGCCAGTGTCTAACCCAGGGTGGTGTGGAGTGCAAAAAAACGATGGATTTAGGCCCAGATCCTTGTACTGGGGTGAATGTATGACATTGTTCTACATTCTGTCCATCAACTGTGTTTTTTGCAATTTCACCCCGAGTGGGCTGGGGATGCTCAGACGTGAGTCCCAGGCTCTCCACACCACTGGAGTCAAGCTATCCAGGCTGATGAAGGCTGATAGCCAGAAACCGGTCCTTGGATGCTTGATTCCGGTCTGGGAAAGACATGGCTTGGTATTTCGGACTGGACTGTTCCCATGAGGCACAGGGTCAGAGCTGATTTGATTATAGCCAGTGTCTAACCCAGGGTGGTGTGGAGTGCAAAAAAACGATGGATTTAGTCCCACATCCTTGTACTGGAGTGAATGTATGACATTGTTCTACATTCTGTCCATCAACTGTGTTTTTTGATATTTCACCCCGAGTGGGCTGGGGATGCTCAGACGTGAGTCCCAGGCTCTCCACACCACTGGAGTCAAGCTATCCCTTCTGATGAAGGCTGATAGCCAGAAACCGGTCCTTGGATGCTTGATTCCGGTCTGGGAAAGACATGGCTTGGTAGTTCAGACTGGACTGTTCCCATGAGGCACAGGGTCAGAGCTGATTTGCATATAGCCAGTGTCTAACCCAGGGTGGTGTGGAGTGCAAAAAAACGATGGATTTAGGCCCAGATCCTTGTACTGGGGTGAATGTATGACACTGTTCTACATTCTGTCCATCAACTGTGTTTTTTGCAATTTCACCTCGAGTGGGCTGGGGATGCTCAGACGTGAGTCCCAGGCTCTCCACACCACTGGAGTCAAGCTATCCAGGCTGATGAAGGCTGATAGCCAGAAACCAGTCCTTGGATGCTTGATTCCGGTCTGGGAAAGACATGGCTTGGTAGTTCGGACTGGACTGTTCCCATGAGGCACAGGGTCAGAGCTGATTTGCATATAGCCAGTGTCTAACCCAGGGTGGTGTGGAGTGCAAAAAAACGATGGATTTAGGCACAGATCCTTGTACTGGGGTGAATGTATGACATTGTTCTACATTCTGTCCATCAACTGTGTTTTTTGCAATTTCACCCCGAGTGGGCTGGGGATGCTCAGACGTGAGTCCCAGGCTCTCCACACCACTGGAGTCAAGCTATCCAGGCTGATGAAGGCTGATAGCCAGAAACCGGTCCTTGGATGCTTGATTCCGGTCTGGGAAAGACATGGCTTGGTAGTTCGGACTGGACTGTTCCCATGAGGCACAGGGTCAGAGCTGATTTGCATATAGCCAGTGTCTAACCCAGGGTGGTGTGGAGTGCAAAAAAACGATGGATTTAGGCCCAGATACTTGTACTGGGGTGAATGTATGTCATTGTTCTACATTCTGTCCAGCAACTGTGTTTTTTGCAATTTCACCCCGAGTGGGCTGGGGATGCTCAGACGTGAGTCCCAGGATCTCCACACCACTGGAGTCAAGCTATCCAGGCTGATGAAGGCTGATAGCCAGAAACCGGTCCTTGGATGCTTGATTCCGGTCTGGGAAAGACATGGCTTGGTAGTTCGGACTGGACTGTTCCCATGAGGCACAGGGTCAGAGCTGATTTGCATATAGCCAGTGTCTAACCCAGGGTGGTGTGGAGTGCAAAAAAAACGATGGATTTAGACCCAGATCCTTGTACTGGGGTGAATGTATGACATTGTTCTACATCCTGTCCATCAACTGTGTTTTTTGCAAATTCACCCCGAGTGGGCTGGGGATGCTCAGACGTGAGTCCCAGGCTCTCCACACCACTGGAGTCAAGCTATCCAGGATGATGAAGGCTGATAGCCAGAAACCGGTCCTTGGATGCTTGATTCCGGTCTGGGAAATACATGGCTTGGTAGTTCGGACTGGACTGTTCCCATGAGGCACAGGGTCAGAGCTGATTTGCATATAGCCAGTGTCTAACCCAGGGTGGTGTGGAGTGCAAAAAAACGATGGATTTAGGCCCAGATCCTTGTACTGGGGTGAATGTATGACATTGTTCTACATTCTGTCCATCAACTGTGTTTTTTGCAATTTCACCCCGAGTGGGCTGGGGATGCTCAGACGTGAGTCCCAGGCTCTCCACACCACTGGAGTCAAGCTATCCAGGCTGATGAAGGCTGATAGCCAGAAACCGGTCCTTGGATGCTTGATTCCGGTCTGGGAAAGACATGACTTGGTAGTTTGGACTGGACTGTTCCCATGAGGCACAGGGTCAGAGCTGATTTTCATATAGCCAGTGTCGAACCCAGGGTGGTGTGGAGTGCAAAAAACGATGGATTTAGGCCCAGATCCTTGTACGGGGTGAATGTATGACATTGTTCTACATTCTGTCCATCAACTGTGTTTTTTACAATTTCACCCCGAGTGGGCTGGGGATGCTCAGACGTGAGTCCCAGGCTCTCCACACCACTGGAGTCAAGCTATCCAGGCTGATGAAGGCTGATAGCCAGAAACCGGTCCTTGGATGCTTGATTCCGGTCTGGGAAAGACATGGCTTGGTAGTTCGGACTGGACTGTTCCCATGAGGCACAGGGTCAGTGCTGATTTGCATATAGCCAGTGTCTAACCCAGGGTGGTGTGGAGTGCAAAAAAACGATGGATTTAGTCCCACATCCTTGTACTGGGGTGAATGTATGACATTGTTCTACATTCTGTCCATCAACTGTGTTTTTTGCAATTTCACCCCGAGTGGGCTGGGGATGCTCAGACGTGAGTCCCAGGCTCTCCACACCACTGGAGTCAAGCTATCCAGGCTGATGAAGGCTGATAGCCAGAAACCGGTCCTTGGATGCTTGATTCCGGTCTGGGGAAGACATGGCTTGGTAGTTCGGACTGGACTGTTCCCATGAGGCACAGGGGCAGAGCTGATTTGCATATAGCCAGTGTATAACCCAGGGTGGTGTGGAGTGCAAAAAAACGATGGATTTAGGCCCAGATCCTTGTACTGGGGTGAATGTATGACATTGTTCTACATTCTGTCCATCAACTGTTTTTTTTGCAATTTCACCCCGAGTGGGCTGGGGATGCTCAGACGTGAGTCCCAGGCTCTCCACACCACTGGAGTCAAGCTATCCAGGCTGATGAAGGCTGATAGCCAGAAACCGGTTCTTGGATGCTTGATTCCGGTCTGGGAAAGACATGGCTTGGTAGTTCGGACTGGACTGTTCCCATGAGGCACAGGGTCAGAGCTGATTTGCATATAGCCAGTGTCTAACCCAGGGTGGTGTGGAGTGCAAAAAAAGATGGATTTAGGCCCAGATCCTTGTACTGGGGTGAATGTATGACAGTGTTCTACATTCTGTCCATCAACTGTGTTTTTGCAATTTCACCCCGAGTGGGCTGGGGATGCTCAGACGTGAGTCCCAGGCTCTCCACACCCCTGGAGTCAAGCTATCCAGGCTGATGAAGGCTGATAGCCAGAACCCGGTCCTTGGATGCTTGATTCCGGTCTGGGAAAGACATGGCTTGGTAGTTCGGACTGGACTGTTCCCATGAGGCACAGGGTCAGAGCTGATTTGCATATAGCCAGTGTCTAACCCAGGGTGGTGTGGAGTGCAAAAAAATCGATGGATTTAGGCCCAGATCCGTGTACTGGGGTGAATGTATGACATTGTTCTACATTCTGTCCATCAACTGTGTTTTTTGCAATTTCACCCCGAGTGGGCTGGGGATGCTCAGACGTGAGTCCCAGGCTCTCCACACCACTGGAGTCAAGCTATCCAGGCTGATGAAGGCTGATAGCCAGAAACCGGTCCTTGGATGCTTGATTCCGGTCTGGGAAAGACATGGCTTGGTAGTTTGGACTGGACTGTTCCCATGAGGCACAGGGTCAGAGCTGATTTGCATATAGCCAGTGTCTAACCCAGGGTGGTGTGGAGTGCAAAAAAACGATGGATTTAGGCCCAGATCCTTGTACGGGGTGAATGAATGACATTGTTCTACATTCTGTCCATCAACTGTGTTTTTTGCAATTTCACCCCGAGTGGGCTGGGGATGCTCAGACGTGAGTCCCAGGCTCTCCACACCACTGGAGTCAAGCTATCCAGGCTGATGAAGGCTGATAGCCAGAAACCGGTCCTTGGATGCTTGATTCCGGTCTGGGAAAGACATGGCTTGGTAGTTCGGACTGGACTGTTCCCATGAGGCACAGGGTCAGAGCTGATTTGCATATAGCCAGTGTCTAACCCAGGGTGGTGTGGAGTGCAAAAAAACGATGGATTTAGGCCCACATCCTTGTACTGGGGTGAATGTAAGACATTGTTCTACATTCTGTCCATCAACTGTGTTTTTTGCAATTTCACCCCGAGTGGGCTGGGGATGCTCAGACGTGAGTCCCAGGCTCTCCACACCACTGGAGTCAAGCTATCCAGGCTGATGAAGGCTGATAGCCAGAAACCGGTCCTTGGATGCTTGATTCCGGTCTGGGAAAGACATGGCTTGGTAGTTCGGACTGGACTGTTCCCATGAGGTACAGGGTCAGAGCTGATTTGCATATAGCCAGTGTCTAACCCAGGGTGGTGTGGAGTGCAAAATAACGATGGATTTAGGCCCACATCCTTGTACTGGGGTGAATGTATGACATTGTTCTACATTCTGTCTATCAACTGTGTTTTTTGCAATTTCACCCCGAGTGGGCTGGGGATGCTCAGACGTGAGTCCCAGGCTCTCCACACCACTGGAGTCAAGCTATCCAGGCTGATGAAGGCTGATATCCAGAAACCGGTCCTTGGATGCTTGATTCCTGTCTGGGAAAGACATGGCTTGGTAGTTCGGACTGGACTGTTCCCATGAGGCACAGGGTCAGAGCTGATTTGCATATAGCCAGTGTCTAACCCAGGGTGGTGTGGAGTGCAAAAAAACGATGGATTTAGGCCCAGATCCTTGTACTGGGGTGAATGTATGACATTGTTCTACATTCTGTCCATCAACTGTGTTTTTTGCAACTTCACCCCGAGTGGGCTGGGGATGCTCAGACGTGAGTCCCAGGCTCTCCACACCACTGGAGTCAAGCTATCCAGGCTGATGAAGGCTGATAGCCAGAAACCGGTCTTTGGATGCTTGATTCTGGTCTGGGAAAGACATGGCTTGGTAGTTCGGACTGGACTGTTCCCATGAGGCACAGGGCCAGAGCTGATTTGCATATAGCCAGTGTCTAACCCAGGGTGGTGTGGAGTGCAAAAAAACGATGGATTTAGGCCCAGATCCTTGTACTGGGGTGAATGTATGACATTGTTCTACATTCTGTCCATCAACTGTGTTTTTTGCAATTTCACCCCGAGTGGGCTGGGGATGCTCAGACGTGAGTCCCAGGCTCTCCACACCACTGGAGTCAAGCTATCCAGGCTGATGAAGGCTGATAGCCAGAAACCGGTTCTTGGATGCTTGATTCCGGTCTGGGAAAGACATGGCTTGGTAGTTCGGACTGGACTGTTCCCATGAGGCACAGGGTCAGAGCTGATTTGCATATAGCCAGTGTCTAACCCAGGGTGGTGTGGAGTGCAAAAAAAGATGGATTTAGGCCCAGATCCTTGTACTGGGGTGAATGTATGACAGTGTTCTACATTCTGTCCATCAACTGTGTTTTTGCAATTTCACCCCGAGTGGGCTGGGGATGCTCAGACGTGAGTCCCAGGCTCTCCACACCCCTGGAGTCAAGCTATCCAGGCTGATGAAGGCTGATAGCCAGAACCCGGTCCTTGGATGCTTGATTCCGGCCTGGGAAAGACATGGCTTGGTAGTTCGGACTGGACTGTTCCCATGAGGCACAGGGTCAGAGCTGATTTGCATATAGCCAGTGTCTAACCCAGGGTGGTGTGGAGTGCAAAAAATCGATGGATTTAGGCCCAGATCCTTGTACTGGGGTGAATGTATGACATTGTTCTACATTCTGTCCATCAACTGTGTTTTTTGCAATTTCACCCCGAGTGGGCTGGGGATGCTCAGACGTGAGTCCCAGGCTCTCCACACCACTGGAGTCAAGCTATCCAGGCTGATGAAGGCTGATAGCCAGAAACCGGTCCTTGGATGCTTGATTCCGGTCTGGGAAAGACATGGCTTGGTAGTTTGGACTGGACTGTTCCCATGAGGCACAGGGTCAGAGCTGATTTGCATATAGCCAGTGTCTAACCCAGGGTGGTGTGGAGTGCAAAAAAACGATGGATTTAGGCCCAGATCCTTGTACGGGGTGAATGTATGACATTGTTCTACATTCTGTCCATCAACTGTGTTTTTTGCAATTTCACCCCGAGTGGGCTGGGGATGCTCAGACGTGAGTCCCAGGCTCTCCACACCACTGGAGTCAAGCTATCCAGGCTGATGAAGGCTGATAGCCAGAAACAGGTCCTTGGATGCTTGATTCCGGTCTGGGAAAGACATGGCTTGATAGTTCGGACTGGACTGTTCCCATGAGGCACAGGGTCAGAGCTGATTTGCATATAGCCAGTGTCTAACCCAGGGTGGTGTGGAGTGCAAAAAAACGATGGATTTAGGCCCACATCCTTGTACCTGGGTGAATGTATGACATTGTTCTACATTCTGTCAATCAACTGTGTTTTTTGCAATTTCACCCCGAGTGGGCTGGGGATGCTCAGACGTGAGTCCCAGGCTCTCCACACCACTGGAGTCAAGCTCTCCAGGCTGATGAAGGCTGATATCCAGAAACCGGTCTTTGGATGCTTGATTCCGGTCTGGGAAAGACATGGCTTGGTAGTTCGGACTGGACTGTTCCCATGAGGCACAGGGTCAGAGCTGATTTGCATATAGCCAGTGTCTAACCCAGGGTGGTGTGGAGTGCAAAAAAACGATGGATTTAGGCCCAGATCCTTGTACTGGGGTGAATGTATGACATTGTTCTACATTCTGTCCATCAACTGTGTTTTTTGCAACTTCACCCCGAGTGGGCTGGGGATGCTCAGTCGTGAGTCCCAGGCTCTCCACACCACTGGAGTCAAGCTATCTAGGCTGATGAAGGCTGATAGCCAGAAACCGGTCTTTGGATGCTTGATTCCGGTCTGGGAAAGACATGGCTTGGTAGTTCGGACTGGACTGTTCCCATGAGGCACAGGGCCAGGGCTGATTTGCATATAGCCAGTGTCTAACCCAGGGTGGTGTGGAGTGCAAAAAAACGATGGATTTAGGCCCAGATCCTTGTACTGGGGTGAATGTAGGACATTGTTCTACATTCTGTCCATCAACTATGTTTTTTGCAATTTCACCCCGAGTGGGCTGGGGATGCTCAGACGTGAGTCCCAGGCTCTCCACACCACTGGAGTCAAGCTATCTAGGCTGATGAAGGCTGATAGCCAGAAACCGGTCCTTGGATGCTTGATTCCGGTCTGGGAAAGACATGGCTTGGTAGTTCGGACTGGAATGTACCCATGAGGCATAGGGTCAGAGCTGATTTGCATATAGCCAGTGTCTAACCCAGGGTGGTGTGGAGTGCAAAAATACGATGGATTTAGGCCCAGATCCTTGTACTGGGGTGAATGTATGACATTGTTCTACATTCTGTCCATCAACTGTGTTTTTTGCAATTTCACCCCGAGTGGGCTGGGGATGCTCAGACGTGAGTCCCAGGCTCTCCACACCACTGGAGTCAAGCTATCCAGGCTGATGAAGGCAGATAGCCAGAAACCAGTCCTTGGATGCTTGATTCCGGTCTGGGAAAGACATGGCTTGGTAGTTCGGACTGGACTGTTCCCATGAGGCACAGGGTCAGAGCTGATTTGCATATAGCCAGTGTCTAACCCAGGGTGGTGTGGAGTGCAAAAAAACGATGGATTTAGGCCCAGATCCTTGTACTGGGGTGAATGTATGACATTGTTCTACATTCTGTCCATCAACTGTGTTTTTTGCAATTTCACCCCGAGTGGGCTGGGGATGCTCAGACGTGAGTCCCAGGCTCTCCACACCACTGGAGTCAAGCTATCCAGGCTGATGAAGGCTGATAGCCAGAAACCAGTCCTTGGATGCTTGATTCCGGTCTTTGAAAGACATGGTTTGGTAGTTCGGACTGGACTGTTCCCATGAGGCACAGGGTCAGAGCTGATTTGCATATAGCCAGTGTCTAACCCAGGGTGGTGTGGAGTGCTAAAAAACTATGGATTTAGGCCCAGATCCTTGTACTGGGGTGAATGTATGACATTGTTCTACATTCTGTCCATCAACTGTGTTTTTTGCAATTTCACCCCGAGTGGGCTGGGGATGCTCAGACGTGCGTCCCAGGCTCTCCACACCACTGGAGTCAAGCTATCCAGGCTGATGAAGGCTGATAGCCAGAAACCGGTCCTTGGATGCTTGATTCCGGTCTGGGAAAGACATGGCTTGGTAGTTCGGACTGGACTGTTCCCATGAGGCACAGGGTCAGAGCTGATTTGCATATAGCCAGTGTCTAACCAAGGGTGGTGTGGAGTGCAAAAAAACGATGGATTTAGGCCCAGATCCTTGTACTGGGGTGAATGTATGACATTGTTCTACATTCTGTCCATCAACTGTGTTTTTTGCAATTTCACCCCGAGTGGGCTGGGGATGCTCAGACGTGAGTCCCAGGCTCTCCACACCACTGGAGTCAAGCTATCCAGGCTGATGAAGGCTGATAGCCAGAAACCGGTCCTTGGATGCTTGATTCCGGTCTGGGAAAGACATGGCTTGGTAGTTCGAACTGGACTGTTCCCATGAGGCACAGCGTCAGAGCTGATTTGCATATAGCCAGTGTCTAACCCAGGGTGGTGTGGAGTGCAAAAAAATGATGGATTTAGGCCCAGATCCTTGTACTGGGGTGAATGTATGACATTGTTCTACATTCTGTCCATCAACTGTGTTTTTGCAACTTCACCCCGAGTGGGCTGGGGATGCTCAGACGTGAGTCCCAGGCTCTCCACACCACTGGAGTCAAGCTATCCAGGCTGATGAAGGCTGATAGCCAGAAACCGGTCCTTGGATGCTTGATTCCGGTCTCGGAAAGACATGGCTTGGTAGTTCGGACTGGACTGTTCCCATGAGGCACAGGGTCAGAGCTGATTTGCATATAGCCAGTGTCTAACCCAGGTTGGTGTGGAGTGCTAAAAAACGATGGATTTAGGCCCAGATCCTTGTACTGGGGTGAATGTATGACATTGTTCTACATTCTGTCCATCAACTGTGTTTTTGCAATTTCACCCCGAGTGGGCTGGGGATGCTCAGACGTGAGTCCCAGGCTCTCCACACCACTGGAGTAAAGCTATCCAGGCTGATGAAGGCTGATAGCCAGAAACCGGTCCTTGGATGCTTGATTCCGGTCTGGGAAAGACATGGCTTGGTAGTTCGGACTGGACTGTTCCCATGAGGCACAGGGTCAGAGCTGATTTGCATATAGCCAGTGTCTAACCCAGGGTGGTGTGGAGTGCAAACAAACGATGGATTTAGGCCCAGATCCTCATACTGGGGTGAATGTATGACATTGTTCTACATTCTGTCCATCAACTGTGTTTTTTGCAATTTCACCCCGAGTGGGCTGGGGATGCTCAGACGTGAGTCCCAGGCTCTCCACACCACTGGAGTCAAGCTATCCAGGCTGATGAAGGCTGATAGCCAGAAACCGGTCCTTGGATGCTTGATTCCGGTCTGGGAAAGACATGGCTTGGTAGTTTGGACTGGACTGTTCCCATGAGGCACAGGGTCAGAGCTGATTTGCATATAGCCAGTGTCTAACCCAGGGTGGTGTGGAGTGCAAACAAATGATGGATTTAGGCCCAGATCCTTGTACTGGGGTGAATGTATGACATTGTTCTACATTCTGTCTATCAACTGTGTTTTTTGCAATTTCACCCCCTGTGGGCTGGGGATGCTCAGACGTGAGTCCCAGGCTCTCCACACCACTGGAGTCAAGCTATCCAGGCTGATGAAGGCTGATAGCCAGAAACCGGTCCTTGGATGCTTGATTCCGGTCTCGGAAAGACATGGCTTGGTAGTTCGGACTGGACTGTTCCCATGAGGCACAGGGTCAGAGCTGATTTGCATATAGCCAGTGTCTAACCCAGGGTGGTGTGGAGTGCAAAAAAAGATGGATTGAGGCCCAGATCCTTGTACTGGGGTGAATGTATGACATTGTTCTACATTCTGTCCATCAACTGTGTTTTTGCAATTTCACCCCGAGTGGGCTGGGGATGCTCAGACGTGAGTCCCAGGCTCTCCACACCACTGGAGTCAAGCTATCCAGGCTGATGAAGGCTGATAGCCAGAAACCGGTCCTTGGATGCTTGATTCCGGTCTGGGAAAGACATGGCTTGGTAGTTCGGACTGGACTGTTCCCATGAGGCACAGGGTCAGAGCTGATTTGCATATAGCCAGTGTCTAACCCAGGGTGGTGTGGAGTGCAAACAAACGATGGATTTACGCCCAGATCCTCATACTGGGGTGAATGTATGACATTGTTCTACATTCTGTCCATCAACTGTGTTTTTTGCAATTTCACCCCGAGTGGGCTGGGGATGCTCAGACGTGAGTCCCAGGCTCTCCACACCACTGGAGTCAAGCTATCCAGGCTGATGAAGGCTGATAGCCAGAAACCGGTCCTTGGATGCTTGATTCCGGTCTGGGAAAGACATGGCTTGGTAGTTCGGACTGGACTGTTCCCATGAGGCACAGGGTCAGAGCTGATTTGCATATAGCCAGTGTCTAACCCAGGGTGGTGTGGAGTGCTAAAAACGATGGATTTAGGCCCAGATCCTTGTACTGGGGTGAATGTATGACATTGTTCTACATTCTGTCCATCAACTGTGTTTTTTGCAATTTCACCCCGAGTGGGCTGGGGATGCTCAGACGTGCGTCCCAGGCTCTCCACACCACTGGAGTCAAGCTATCCAGGCTGATGAAGGCTGATAGCCAGAAACCGGTCCTTGGATGCTTGATTCCGGTCTGGGAAAGACATGGCTTGGTAGTTCGGACTGGACTGTTCCCATGAGGCACAGGGTCAGAGCTGATGCATATAGCCAGTGTCTAACCAAGGGTGGTGTGGAGTGCAAAAAAACGATGGATTTAGGCCCAGATCCTTGTACTGGGGTGAATGTATGACATTGTTCTACATTCTGTCCATCAACTGTGTTTTTTGCAATTTCACCCCGAGTGGGCTGGGGATGCTCAGACGTGAGTCCCAGGCTCTCCACACCACTGGAGTCAAGCTATCCAGGCTGATGAAGGCTGATAGCCAGAAACCGGTCCTTGGATGCTTGATTCCGGTCTGGGAAAGACATGGCTTGGTAGTTCGAACTGGACTGTTCCCATGAGGCACAGCGTCAGAGCTGATTTGCATATAGCCAGTGTCTAACCCAGGGTGGTGTGGAGTGCAAAAAAATGATGGATTTTGGCCCAGATCCTTGTACTGGGGTGAATGTATGACATTGTTCTACATTCTGTCCATCAACTGTGTTTTTGCAACTTCACCCCGAGTGGGCTGGGGATGCTCAGACGTGAGTCCCAGGCTCTCCGCACCACTGGAGTCAAGCTATCCAGGCTGATGAAGGCTGATAGCCAGAAACCGGTCCTTGGATGCTTGATTCCGGTCTGGGAAAGACATGGCTTGGTAGTTTGGACTGGACTGTTCCCATGAGGCACAGGGTCAGAGCTGATTTGCATATAGCCAGTGTCTCACCCAGGGTAGTGTGGAGTGCTAAAAAACGATGGATTTAGGCCCAGATCCTTGTACTGGGGTGAATGTATGACATTGTTCTACATTCTGTCCATCAACTGTGTTTTTTGCAATTTCACCCCGAATGGGCTGGAGATGCTCAGACATGAGTCCCAGGCTCTCCACACCACTGGAGTAAAGCTATCCAGGCTGATGAAGGCTGATAGCCAGAAACCGGTCCTTGGATGCTTGATTCCGGTCTGGGAAAGACATGGCTTGGTAGTTCGGACTGGACTGTTCCCATGAGGCACAGCGTCAGAGCTGATTTGCATATAGCCAGTGTCTAACCCAGGGTGGTGTGGAGTGCAAAATAAACGATGGATTTAGGCCCAGATCCTTGTACTGGGGTGAATGTATGACATTGTTCTACATTCTGTCCATCAACTGTGTTTTTTGCAATTTCACCCCGAGTGGGCTGGGGATGCTCAGACGTGAGTCCCATGCTCTCCACACCACTGGAGTCAAGCTATCCAGGCTGATGAAGGCTGATAGCCAGAAACCGGTCCTTGGATGCTTGATTCCGGTCTGGGAAAGACATGGCTTGGTAGTTCGGACTGGACTGTTCCCATGAGGCACAGGGTCAGAGCTGATTTTCATATAGCCAGTGTCTAACCCAGGGTGGTGTGGAGTGCAAAAAAAACGATGGATTTAGGCCCAGATCCTTGTACTGGGGTGAATGTATGACATTGTTCTACATTCTGTCCATCAACTGTGTTTTTTGCAATTTCACCCCGAGTGGGCTGGGGATGCTCAGACGTGAGTCCCAGGTTCTCCACACCACTGGAGTCAAGCTATCCAGGCTGATGAAGGATGATAGCCAGAAACCGGTCCTTGGATGCTTGATTCCGGTCTGGGAAAGACATGGCTTGGTAGTTTGGACTGGACTGTTCCCATGAGGCACAGGGTCAGAGCTGATTTGCATATAGCCAGTGTCTAACCCAGGGTGGTGTGGAGTACAAAAAAACGATGGATTTAGGCCCAGATCCTTGTACTGGGGTGAATGTATGACATTGTTCTACATTCTGTCCATCAACTGTGTTTTTTGCAATTTCACCCCGAGTGGGCTGGGGATGCTCAGATGTGAGTCCCAGGCTCTCCACACCACTGGAGTCAAGCTATCCAGGCTGATGAAGGCTGATAGCCAGAAACCGGTCCTTGGATGCTTGATTCCGGTCTGGGAAAGACATGGCTTGGTAGTTCGGACTGGACTGTTCCCATGAGGCACAGGGTCAGAGATGATTTGCATATAGCCAGTGTCTAACCCAGGGTGGTGTGGAGTGCAAAAAAAGATGGATTGAGGCCCAGATCCTTGTACTGGGGTGAATGTATGACATTGTTCTACATTCTGTCCATCAACTGTGTTTTTTGCAATTTCACCCCGAGTGGGCTGGGGATGCTCAGATGTGAGTCCCAGGCTCTCCACACCACTGGAGTCAAGCTATCCAGGCTGATGAAGGCTGATAGCCAGAAACCGGTCCTTGGATGCTTGATTCCGGTCTGGGAAAGACATGGCTTGGTAGTTCGGACTGGACTGTTCCCATGAGGCACAGGGTCAGAGATGATTTGCATATAGCCAGTGTCTAACCCAGGGTGGCGTGGAGTGCAAAAAAAGATGGATTGAGGCCCAGATCCTTGTACTGGGGTGAATGTATGACATTGTTCTACATTCTGTCCATCAACTGTGTTTTTGCAATTTCACCCCGAGTGGGCTGGGGATGCTCAGACGTGAGTCCCAGGCTCTCCACACCACTGGAGTCAAGCTATCCAGGCTGATGAAGGCTGATAGCCAGAAACCGGTCCTTGGATGCTTGATTCCGGTCTGGGAAAGACATGGCTTGGTAGTTCGGACTGGACTGTTCCCATGAGGCACAGGGTCAGAGCTGATTCGCATATAGCCAGTGTCTAACCCAGGGTGGTGTGGAGTGCAAAAAAACGATGGATTTAGGCCCACATCCTTGTACTGGGGTGAATGTATGACATTGTTCTACATTCTGTCCATCAACTGTGTTTTTTGCAATTTCACCCCGAGTGGGCTGGGGATGCTCAGACGTGAGTCCCAGGCTCTCCACACCACTGGAGTCAAGCTATCCAGGCTGATGAAGGCTGATAGCCAGAAACCGGTCCTTGGATGCTTGATTCCGGTCTGGGAAAGACATGACTTGGTAGTTCGGACTGGACTGTTCCCATGAGGCACAGGGTCAGAGCTGATTTGCATATAGCCAGTGTCTAACCCAGGGTGGTGTGGAGTGCAAAAAACAATGGATTCAGGCCCAGATCCTTGTACTGGGGTGAATGTATGACATTGTTCTACATTCTGTCCATCAACTGTGTTTTTTGCAATTTCACCCCGAGTGGGCTGGGGATGCTCAGACGTGAGTCCCAGGCTCTCCACACCACTGGAGTCAAGCTATCCAGGCTGATGAAGGCTGATAGCCAGAAACCGGTCCTTGGATGCTTGATTCTGGTCTGGGAAAGACATGGCTTGGTAGTTCGAACTGGACTGTTCCCATGAGGCACAGCGTCAGAGCTGATTTGCATATAGCCAGTGTCTAACCCAGGGTGGTGTGGAGTGCAAAAAAACGATGGATTTAGGCCCAGATCCTTGTACTGGGGTGAATGTATGACATTGTTCTACATTCTGTCCATCAACTGTGTTTTTTGCAACTTCACCCCGAGTGGGCTGGGGATGCTCAGACGTGAGTCCCAGGCTCTCCACACCACTGGAGTCAAGCTATCCAGGCTGATGAAGGCTGATAGCCAGAAACCGGTCCTTGGATGCTTGATTCCGGTCTGGGAAAGACATGGCTTGGTAGTTTGGACTGGACTGTTCCCATGAGGCACAGGGTCAGAGCTGATTTGCATATAGCCAGTGTCTAACCCAGGGTGGTGTTGAGTGCAAAAAACCGATAGATTTAGGCCCAGATCCTTGTACTGGGGTGAATGTATGACATTGTTCTACATTCTGTCCATCAACTGTGTTTTTTGCAATTTCACCCCGAGTGGGCTGGGGATGCTCAGAAGTGAGTCCCAGGCTCTCCACACCACTGGAGTAAAGCTATCCAGGCTGATGAAGGCTGATAGCCAGAAACCGGTCCTTGGATGCTTGATTCCGGTCTGGGAAAGACATGGCTTGGTAGTTCGGACTGGACTGTTCCCATGAGGCACAGGGTCAGAGCTGATTTGCATATAGCCAGTGTCTAACCCAGGGTGGTGTGGAGTGCAAAAAACGATGGATTTAGGCCCAGATCCTTGTACTGGGGTGAATGTATGACATTGTTCTACATTCTGTCCATCAACTGTGTTTTTTGTAATTTCACCCCGAGTGGGCTGGGGATGCTCAGACGTGAGTCCCAGGCTCTCCACACCACTGGAGTCAAGCTATCCAGGCTGATGAAGGCTGATAGCCAGAAACCGGTCCTTGGATGCTTGATTCCGGTCTGGGAAAGACATGGCTTGGTAGTTCGAACTGGACTGTTCCCATGAGGCACAGCGTCAGAGCTGATTTACATATAGCCAGTGTCTAACCCAGGGGTGTGTGGAGTGCAAAAAAACGATGGATTTAGGCCCAGATCCTTGTACTGGGGTGAATGTATGACATTGTTCTACATTCTGTCCATCAACTGTGTTTTTTGCAACCTCACCCCGAGTTGGCTGGGGATGCTCAGTCGTGAGTCCCAGGCTCTCCACACCACTGGAGTCAAGCTATCCAGGCTGATGAAGGCTGATAGCCAGAAACCGGTCCTTGGATGCTTGATTCCGGTCTGGGAAAGACATGGCTTGGTAGTTTGGACTGGACTGTTCCCATGAGGCACAGGGTCAGAGCTGATTTGCATATAGCCAGTGTCTAACCCAGGGTGGTGTGGAGTGCAAAAAAACGATGGATTTAGGCCCAGATCCTTGTACTGGGGTGAATGTATGACATTGTTCTACATTCTGTCTGTTGGAACTGGGTAGCCTGGCCTAGGGCAAGACATGTATTTCAGAGGCACAGTGTTAAGGTTGCAGACCACCCAAGAATAAAACCACGCAATAGCACACAAAAGAAAACGCTACACCAAAAATGTTAGGAAAATATGAGCTGTTTTATAAAAATAATATACTTTTTGGTTTAACTCTTAATATTCACACCGGGAAAATTTACACTTAGTTCAGGAGAAATTATAACACGGTTTGTCTGTGGAAAAAGAATCACAACTCAATATATGTGACTTGTAAATATGCTAGTCTTTCACCATTACTAAATTGACATTTTATGCAGCTTTCCTTTTGGAGAGAAAGCACAATATCTATTAATCAGGAATTTAATATAATCTCTACCAGGGGCTAGCTAGTCATCAACTTTACATTACTAGAGGTCCTAGCATTTAATTAAGCATAGCTCCTAAGTAGGTTCTGTACTCTACAACCGGTCTCAGCACTTGCAATAACACTTTTAATCTACTATATAAATCACCAATAACTTTCTGTGTTTCATTACATTTAACAGGTACTATATCAACAACAGGCAGGTAACCTTTTATGCCTTCTTAGGCCAGTTAAATATGTATCATCTTTGTCTTTTACTCCTCAGAGCTTCTGTTCCACTCAGGGAAAGGGGGGCAACTGTCAGAAGTAAGAATTCACCTCTGTATTCAGAACTCCCCAGAGAGACCCACTCCTTACTGTAGCGTGGGGACGATGATGTCCCAGTCCCCACGCGTTGCTGACGTCACCAGGCTCTCTTGAGGTCCCACTGGCCTCACTTTACTCCCTCCCGCCGAGCCAGCTGCTTCCTGAGGCTGGGGCGGAGGGATACCGATGAGCACACTCTCCAATGCCCCCTTTCCCGCTCAATATTCGCCCCGCTGCTCCAGCTGCTTCCTGAGGCGGGGGCGGATGATTAACGAGGAGCGCACTCACAAGGTTCCCTCTCCGCTGAGCCAGCTGCTTCCTGAGGCTCTCAAGCGGGGGGGGAAAACGAAGCCACACGCACTCACTGACCGGGGACGTGCGCTACTCACTGGGTCATGCGCACAGCGCTCCACACTCCTCGGCGGCTGCTCCCGCCTTCACCGGTCTGGCTCCGCCTCACGGAGCCCGGCGGCGCTACTGAGCCTGCGCAAGAGATCAGTGTCTCACCGCTTGAGACCGCGCTGTGCTCCTGACGCTGCTCTCCACACCCAGCGCACACGGCAATTGTCTAAGGCTTCTCCTAGTCTGCTCCTCACTTCAGGGCACACAATTACAGCTCCACAACGGCGCCGCTACCCTGCACCAGATTTGGGGGGTTGGAAGGGCGGAACAGCCCGATTTCTCCTGGCTTCAGCTACTCTCTTCAGTGGCGCTCCACCACAGCAGGTGAGAGATAACGCTCCAGGGGCTCACAAATTAAGGGACAGTCTGGACTCTTTATACTGAGAATGAAGGCACACTTCTCAAAAGTCCCTCCAACTGGGCAGAGGACTGCGCTCCGCAGCGCTACAGTCTCCTTCTCCTACAGACTTCCCCTATAGTATTTAGAACAGGGGCAAGCCAGGCGCCCAGGGTCTCCAGGTAACTTCCCACAGCGGGGCCAGGACAAGTAACCAACAGGGGAATAATGGGTTGGACCAATAGGGCAGATTCCCAGTCCAGGGGGTCAACCTTCAGTCTAACCTCTTCCCACTCTCAACTACCACCTGTCCTCCAGCTGACTTCCACAGGTAGACAAAATGGCTGCCCCGCATTCCGCCTTTTATAGGCTGCCCTTCAATGGTCCAGCATGGACCAGAAGGTTCTGGAATGCCCTATGTTAGGCTATGGCCAAGTTCTAGGTGCGACAGTTGGGGCAGTTGGTGGCCACCATTTTAGGTGGTGCCAACTTTCCTGTCAGAACAGGCCTCAGGGCCTGAGGTAAAAGATTATGGGGGGAAAAAGAACACCTATCCCCTTGACCAACACCTAAAAAAATAGTAGACAGTAAAATATTAAGGATATGAGGGGCAAAAAGGGGACAAAATAAATAATAATGAGGAGGGACTGCGCAAAAAATCCAGACAGGTCTAACACGCGTCCCCCCCAGCTGAAAGTGGGGAGAACTACCCAACCCCTTGGGAGTCCTCTTCACTAAGGCGGAAATACCTGGAGAGACCGTCTGCGTTTGCGTGGTCCACTCCAGGCCGATGTTCCACCCGGAAGTCCATTCCCTGTAGGGAGATGGACCACCTCAACAGCTTGGGATTTTCCCCCTTCATTTGCATCAGCCAACGAAGGGGGCGGTGGTCAGTCTGAACCAGGAAGTGCGAGCCAAAGAGGTATGGCCGCAGCTTCTTCAGAGCCCACACCACCGCAAAAGCTTCCCTCTCAATTGCACTCCACTTCTGTTCCCGGGGAAGCAGTCTCCTGGATAGGAAGACTACAGGCTGATCCAGGCCCTCTTCATTTAGTTGCGATAACACTGCCCCAATGCCATGTTCGGATGCATCTGTTTGAACAATGAACTCCTTGGAGAAATCGGGAGCCTTCAGGACCGGTGCTTCGCACATTGCCTGCTTCAACTTTTCAAAGGCTTGCTGACAAGCCTTTGTCCAAACTACCCGTCGAGGTTGTTTCCTAGAGGTGAGCTCTGTGAGGGGCGCTACAATAGTGCCATACCCCTTCACAAAGCGACGGTAGTAACCTGTGAGGCCCAGAAAAGCTCGGACCTCAGTTTGTGTCTTGGGGGGTTCCCAGGCCATGATTGCCTCAATTTTTGCCTGCAGGGGCTGCACTGACCCCCTACCCACCAAGTGTCCAAGGTACACAACCGACCCCTGCCCAATCTGGCATTTGCTGGCTTTGATGGTCAATCCAGCTTGTTTCAGCGCCTGGAGAACTGCTTGCAAATGTTGCAAGTGGTCCTCCCAACTGCTACTGAAGACAGCAATGTCATCCAGGTAAGCAGCCGAGAAACCCTCCATTCCAGAGAGGACCTGGTTCACCAGTCGCTGAAATGTGGCAGGGGCGTTCTTGAGCCCAAAGGGCATCACACAGACCTGGAAGTGTCCCTCAGGCGTGGAAAAGGCTGACCTTTCCCTTGCTCCATCTGTCAAGGAGATCTGCCAGTACCCTGAAGTGAGGTCAAAGGTACTGAGGTATTGGGCAGCTCCTAGCCGGTCAATTAACTCATCCGCCCTGGGGATGGGATGAGCATCAGTTTTGGTAACTGAGTTCAGTCCTCGGTAATCCACACAGAACCTCAGTTCGGGTGTGGTGCCCGGTGGGGCGGCTTTTGGGACTAGCACCACCGGACTGGACCAAGGGCTGCTGGACGGTTCTATCACTCCTAGCTCCAGCATCTTGGCAACTTCGCCATGGATGCTAGCCTTCACCTTGTCCGACAGCCTATAGGTCTTGGATTTCACTGGGGGGCTGTCTCCTGTGTCCACATCATGGGTACACAGGTGGGTTCTTCCCGGGACAAGGGAAAACAGTGAAGAGTACTGCCCCAATACCTGTCGGCAATCCTCTCGTTGCTCAGGAGTGAGAGACGGGGAGAGAATCACTCCCTCCACCGACCCACCCTTCTCTTGACATGAAAAGAGGTCTGGGAGAGGCTTGCTTTCTGCTTCCTCAGCACCATCAGTCACCAACATCAGGATGACCTCGGGCCTCTCATGGTGGGGTTTGAGGCGATTGGCATGCAGCACCCGTAGGGGCTGCCTCGGGGTCTTAAGATCCACCAAGTAAGTGGCCTTACCCTTTTTCTCCAACACCTCAAAGGGGCCTGTCCAACGATCCTGAAGGGCACTCAGCTCTCCAGGTTCCATCACCCAGACTTTCTGGCCAGGCTCCAACTCCTCCGGGTGAGCATTCTGATCATACCATTCCTTCATGACTGCCTGACTGGCCTCCAAGTTGTCAGCAGCCTGCTTCCACAACTTGGCCATCTGGCTTCTGAAGGCCAGCATGTAGCTCACCACATCCTGGGGAGGTTTTCTGGGAGACTTCTCCCATCCTTCCTTCACCAGGCTAAGAGGCCCACGCACCGGGTGCCCATACAACAATTCGAATGGGCTGAAGCCCACTCCTTTCTGTGGCACCTCTCTGTAGGAGAACAGTAAGCAAGGTAGGAGGATGTCCCACTTCCTCCGTAAGCTCTCTGGCAGACTTCTTATCATGCCCTTCAGGGTCTTATTGAACCTCTCAACCAGTCCATTGGACTGGGGGTGATAGGGAGTGGTGAACCGGTAGGTCACCCCACACTCCTTCCACATGGTCCGCATGTAAGCAGACAGGAAGTTAGTCCCCCTGTCAGACACAACCTCCTTCGGGAATCCTACCCTAGTAAAGATTCCCATCAGGGCCCTAGCTACCACAGGTGCAGTAACAGTCCTCAGAGGGATGGCCTCTGGGTATCGTGTGGCATGATCCACCAGAACCAGGATAAACCTGTGACCAGCTGTTGTTGGTGGATCCAATGGCCCTACAATGTCGATGCCCACCCTTTCAAAGGGGGTGCTAACGACAGGAAGTGGTTCCAGGGGAGCCTTTAGCTTCACCCCTGTCTTCCCACTGGCCTGGCAGGATACACATGTCCTACAGTATGTGTTGGACGCCGCTTTCATCTGAGGCCAGTAAAAGTGGAGAACAAGCCGTGCAAAGGTCTTGTCCTGGCCTAAGTGTCCTGCCAGTGGTATCGCATGAGCCAATTCCAGCAGAAAGGCTCGGTATTGCTGCGGGACCACCAAGGCCCTTGATGAGCCAGGTAGAGGTACCTTGGGTTCACTGTAGAGGAGGCCATCCTCCCAGTAAATATGGTGGTGTCCCGTAGCATCACCTGCTGCCTGGGCTTCAGCCTGACGCCTCAGTCCCTCAAGGGTAGGGCACTCCCTCTGCCCCTTACAGAATTCTTCTCTGGTAGGACCTCACATGCCATTCAGCAGGGATGGGTAAATCCTCCAGAGAGTCTACTCCCCCCTCCACGGACTCCTGGCCTACCACCGCAGGTGGCCGATCTGTCACATGGGGCGTGGAAGCCGGAGCAGGCTGTCCCTGTCTCCGTTTCTGTCCCTTTTTGGCAGCGGGTTGGGCCATTGTTCCAGGCTCCAACCCAGGCGAACTCCCCCTCCGGGCAGTCGCAGACCGTGTGCTTACACAGGCCCAGTCAGGTGTACCCAGCATCGCAGAATGCGTCCGGTATTCCACCTCTCTCCAAGTGTTGTGCTCCATGTCATTTCCCAACAGACAATCAACTGGCACGGCAGGGCTTACGGCAACTCGAAGTGAACCTGCAACCCCTTCCCACTCAAAGGGAACCTCAGCCACTGGATAGTGGCCCATTCTGCCGTCAGCCATCGCGGCGGGGTGGAGTACATTAGGAACAACCTGCTCTGGAGACACCAGTTGACTTCTTACCATAGTCATACTGGCTCCTGTATCTCTCAGAGCCTCCCCTCTTTGGCCATTGATGGTAACCCATTGCCCATACTTTGTAGTATTTGGGGGCACCTGGATCTTTGGTACCATCTCCCGCTCTCCCAGGGACACTAAGGTGACACCCGCCCACTCACCCCCCTTATCTAAGGGCAACTCCTCCCCGAGCGCTACACTAGCTACTCCCGGTGACTTTCCTCCGGTGGGAGGGGGTGGTCTCTTTGGGCATCTGACATCTCCCTTATAATGTCCAACACCACCACATTCAAAACAGTGGGGAACCCTTGGCTGCTGGCTTTGGCCAGGATTAGGGTTTCTGGGCGGGTTTGCCCTAGGGGTGAAACCTGCTCCCTTACCTTGGAAATTATTTTGGGGACCTTTGGAGAACTCCTTCTTTTTGTCTCCTCCCTCTTTCTTCTGGGGGGCGCCCTGTCCGGCTTTTTGAGAATCCCCTCCAGTCCCCTTGGAGGACACCCGGGTACTTGCCCAAGTGTCCGCCTCCTCTGCAAGCTTCCGGGGATCGGTCAGCTTGCTGTCCACCAGGTGTTGGCGCAACTCGGGAAAGCATTTCTCGAGGAGGTGTTCTTTCAAAAATAGATTGTACAGCCCCTCATAATCTTTTACCTCGCTGCCCTTGACCCAACCCTCTAAAGCTTTCTTGGCGTAGTCTAGAAAGTCTACCCAATTCTGGTTACTCATTTTGTGACTTCCCCTGAATTTTTGTCTGTACCTTTCAGGGGTAAGTCCAAACTTTTTCACCAGTGCCACCTTCATGGCAGGGTAGTGGGTTTGCTCATTCTGCTCCAGAGCCAACAAAGTGTCTCTGCCAGCAGGTGGCATGTATTTGTACAGCCCACCTCCCCAGTGAGTTTCTAGGATCCCGTGAGCCCTTAAAGAAACTTCATAGGCGGCTAACCATTTGGCAATGTCATCACCTGAGGTGTAACTAGCGATGACATCTTTAGGTAAGTAGGGTCTGGATTCCCTGGTGTCTACTTTCTTTTCGCTGCCACCATTGTCTGGAGTGGGAGGCCTTCGTATCAGGACCTGTAGGTCCATCTCCTTGAGGGTTCGCTCATGAGCTAACCTCCTTTCCTCCCTTTGCATATCCATCCTAGCTAACTCCAGCCTCATTCTCCTCTCCTCCCTCCTATCTTCTAGCTCGGCTTCAGTTAAACCCTTCTCCGAGACGCTGCTGCCCGCCCTGGGAGGTGTCTTGGAACCTGTCAGTAGATTTCCCCCCTCCCCTTGGTACAGCATTGCAGTCTCAACGACAGTGTCCCTGTCACTCCCTTCTGACACTGGTACCTCCCCGGAATGAGCCTCCACCCATGCCCGTATGCTGGTCCGCAGCTCGCCTTTCTTGGCACCCTTGTTAAAAAACACACCTTGCTGCTGACACCAGTCCTTTAGTTGGGTCACAGTATAGTTATCCAGCTCTTCCACATTTATCTCCATTTTTGCTAGAGTATAAACTTTTCACACAGGAGGAAACCAAAAGTGTCCTGGGGTCAACCTCCACCCACCACCAGAAATAAATTTAGAAAAAACAAAATTTAAATTAGGAGGGCCGCAAGGAGAAAACTCCTGGTGTAGGTTAGTGTATTGCGTTGAATTACTAATGAGTAGCTGCAACCAAGTCAGTAATCCCACCGCTAGGCACCAAATGTTGGAACTGGGTAGCCTGGCCTAGGGCAAGACATGAATTTCAGAGGCACAGTGTTAAGGTTGCAGACCACCCAAGAATAAAACCACGCAATAGCACACAAAAGAAAACGCTACACCAAAAATGTTAGGAAAATATGAGCTGTTTTATAAAAATAATATACTTTTTGGTTTAACTCTTAATATTCACACCGGGAAAATTTACACTTAGTTCAGGAGAAATTATAACACGGTTTGTATGTGGAAAAAGAATCACAACTCAATATATGTGACTTGTAAATATGCTAGTCTTTCACCATTACTAAATTGACATTTTATGCAGCTTTCCTTTTGGAGAGAAAGCACAATATCTATTAATCAGGAATTTAATATAATCTCTACCAGGGGCTAGCTAGTCATCAACTTTACATTACTAGAGGTCCTAGCATTTAATTAAGCATAGCTCCTAAGTAGGTTCTGTACTCTACAACCGGTCTCAGCACTTGCAATAACACTTTTAATCTACTATATAAATCACCAATAACTTTCTGTGTTTCATTACATTTAACAGGTACTATATCAACAACAGGCAGGTAACCTTTTATGCCTTCTTAGGCCAGTTAAATATGTATCATCTTTGTCTTTTACTCCTCAGAGCTTCTGTTCCACTCAGGGAAAGGGGGGCAACTGTCAGAAGTAAGAATTCACCCCTGTATTCAGAACTCCCCAGAGAGACCCACTCCTTACTGTAGCGTGGGGACGATGATGTCCCAGTCCCCACGCGTTGCTGATGTCACCAGGCTCTCTTGAGGTCCCACTAGCCTCACTTTACTCCCTCCCGCCGAGCCAGCTGCTTCCTGAGGCTGGGACGGAGGGATACCGATGAGCACACTCTCCAATGCCCCCTTTCCCGCTCAATATTCGCCCCGCTGCTCCAGCTGCTTCCTGAGGCGGGGGTGGATGATTAACGAGGAGCGCACTCTCAAGGTTCCCTCTCCGCTGAGCCAGCTGCTACCTGAGGCTCTCAAGCGGGGGGGGGAAAACGAAGCCACACGCACTCACTGACCGGGGACGTGCGCTACTCACTGGGTCATGCGCACAGCGCTCCACACTCCTCGGCGGCTGCTCCCGCCTTCACCGGTCTGGCTCCGCCTCACGGAGCCCGGCGGCGCTACTGAGCCTGCGCAAGAGATCAGTGTCTCACCGCTTGAGACCGCGCTGTGCTCCTGACGCTGCTCTCCACACCCAGCGCACACAGCAATTGTCTAAGGCTTCTCCTAGTCTGCTCCTCACTTCAGGGCACACAATTACAGCTCCACAACAGCGCCGCTACCCTGCACCAGATTTGGGGGGTTGGAAGGGCGGAACAGCCCGATTTCTCCTGGCTTCAGCTACTCTCTTCAGTGGCGCTCCACCACAGCAGGTGAGAGATAACGCTCCAGGGGCTCACAAATTAAGGGACAGTCTGGACTCTTTATACTGAGAATGAAGGCACACTTCTCAAAAGTCCCTCCAACTGGGCAGAGGACTGCGCTCCGCAGCGCTACAGTCTCCTTCTCCTACAGACTTCCCCTATAGTATTTAGAACAGGGGCAAGCCAGGCGCCCAGGGTCTCCAGGTAACTTCCCACAGCGGGGCCAGGACAAGTAACCAACAGGGGAATAATGGGTTGGACCAATAGGGCAGATTCCCAGTCCAGGGGGTCAACCTTCAGTCTAACCTCTTCCCACTCTCAACTACCACCTGTCCTCCAGCTGACTTCCACAGGTAGACAAAATGGCTGCCCCGCATTCCGCCTTTTATAGGCTGCCCTTCAATGGTCCAGCATGGACCAGAAGGTTCTGGAATGCCCTATGTTAGGCTATGGCCAAGTTCTAGGTGCGACAGTTGGGGCAGTTGGTGGCCACCATTTTAGGTGGTGCCAACTTTCCTGTCAGAACAGGCCTCAGGGCCTGAGGTAAAAGATTATGGGGGGAAAAAGAACACCTATCCCCTTGACCAACACCTAAAAAAATAGTAGACAGTAAAATATTAAGGATATGAGGGGCAAAAAGGGGACAAAATAAATAATAATGAGGAGGGACTGCGCAAAAAATCCAGACAGGTCTAACACTGTCCATCAACTGTGTTTTTTGCAATTTCACCCCGAGTGGGCTGGGGATACTCAGACGTGAGTCCCAGGCTCTCCACGCCACTGGAGTCAAGCTATCCAGGCTGATGAAGGCTGATAGCCAGAAACCGGTCCTTTGATGCTTGATTCCGGTCTGGGAAAGACATGGCTTGGTATTTCGGACTGGACTGTTCCCATGAGGCACAGGGTCAGAGCTGATTTGCATATAGCCAATGTCTAACCCAGGGTGGTGTGGAGTGCAAAAAAACGATGGATTTAGGCCCACATCCTTGTACTGGGGTGAATGTATGACATTGTTCTACATTCTGTCCTCAACTGTGTTTTTTGCAATTTCACCCCGAGTGGGCTGGGGATGCTCAGACGTGAGTCCCAGGCTCTCCACACCACTGGAGTCAAGCTATCCAGGCTGATGAAGGCTGATAGCCAGAAACCAGTCCTTGGATGCTTGATTCCGGTCTGGGAAAGACATGGCTTGGTAGTTCGGACTGGACTGTTCCCATGAGGCACAGGGTTTGAGCTGATTTGCATATAGCCAGTGTCTAACCAAGGGTGGTGTGGAGTGCAAAAAAACGATGGATTTAGGCCCAGATCCTTGTACTGGGTGAATGTATGACATTGTTCTACATTCTGTCCATCAACTGTGTTTTTTGCAATTTCACCCCGAGTGGGCTGGGGATGCTCAGACGTGAGTCCCAGGCTCTCCACACCACTGGAGTCAAGCTATCCAGGCTGATGAAGGCTGATAGCCAGAAACCGGTCCTTGGATGCTTGATTCCGGTCTGGGAAAGACATGGCTTGGTAGTTCGGACTGGACTGTTCCCATGAGGCACAGCGTCAGAGCTGATTTGCATATAGCCAGTGTCTAACCCAGGGTGGTTTGGAGTGCAAAAAAACAATGGATTTAGGCCCAGATCCTTGTACTGGGGTGAATGTATGACATTGTTCTACATTCTGTCCATCAACTGTGTTTTTTGCAACTTCACCCCGAGTGGGCTGGGGATGCTCAGACGTGAGTCCCAGGCTCTCCATACCACTGGAGTCAAGCTATCCAGGCTGATGAAGGCTGATAGCCAGAAACCAGTTTTTGGATGCTTGATTCCGGTCTTTGAAAGACATGGCTTGGTAGTTCGGACTGGACTGTTCCCATGAGGCACAGGGTCAGAGCTGATTTGCATATAGCCAGGTTCTAACCCAGGGTGGTGTGGAGTGCACAAATACGATGGATTTAGGCCAAAATCCTTGTACTGGGGTGAATGTATGACATTGTTCTACATTCTGTCCATCAACTGTGTTTTTTGCAATTTCACCCCGAGTGGGCTGGGGATGCTCAGACGTGAGTCCCAGGCTCTCCACACCACTGGAGTCAAGCTATCCAGGCTGATGAAGGCTGATAGCCAGAAACCGGTCCTTGGATGCTTGATTCCGGTCTGGGAAAGACATGGCTTGGTAGTTCGAACTGGACTGTTCCCATGAGGCACAGGGTCAGAGCTGATTTGCATATAGCCAGTGTCTAACCCAGTGTGGTGTGGAGTGCAAAAAAACGATGGATTTAGGCCCAGATCCTTGTACTGGGGTGAATGTATGACATTGCTCTACATTCTGTCCAACAACTGTGTTTTTTGCAATTTCACCCAGAGTGGGCTGGGGATGCTCAGACGTGAGTCCCAGGCTCTCCACACCACTGGAGTCAAGCTATCCAGGCTGATGAAGTCTGATAGCCAGAAACCGGTCCTTGGATGCTTGATTCCGGTCTGGGAAAGACATGGCTTGGTAGTTCGGACTGGACTGTTCCCATGAGGCACAGGGTCAGAGCTGATTTGCATATAGCCAGTGTCTAACCCAGGGTGGTGTGGAGTGCAAAAAAACAATGGATTTAGGCCCAGATCCTTGTACTGGGGTGAATGTATGACATTGTTCTACATTCTGTCCATAAACTGTGTTTTTTACAATTTCACCCCGAGTGGGCTGGGGATGCTCAGACGTGAGTCCCAGGCTCTCCACACCACTGGAGTCAAGCTATCCAGGCTGATGAAGGCTGATAGTCAGAAACCGGTCCTTGGATGCTTGATTCCGGTCTGGGAAAGACATGGCTTGGTAGTTCGGACTGGACTGTTCCCATGAGGCACAGGGTCAGAGCTGATTTGCATATAGCCAGTGTCTAACCCAGGGTGGTGTGGAGTACAAAAAAACGATGGATTTAGGCCCAGATCCTTCTACTGGGGTGAATGTATGACATTTTTCTACATTCTGTCCATCAACTGTGTTTTTTGCAATTTCACCCCGAGTGGGCTGGGGATGCTCAGACGTGAGTCCCAGGCTCTCCACACCACTGGAGTAAAGCTATCCAGGCTGATGAAGGCTGATAGCCAGAAACCGGTCCTTGGATGCTTGATTCCGGTCTGAGAAAGACATGGCTTGGTAGTTCGGACTGGACTGTTCCCATGAGGCACAGGGTCAGAGCTGATTTGCATATAGCCAGTATCTAACCCAGGGTGGTGTGGAGTTCAGAAAAACGATGGATTTAGGCCCAGATCCTTGTACTGGGGTGAATGTATGACATTGTTCTACATTCTGTCCATCAACTGTGTATTTTGCAATTTCACCCCGAGTGGGCTGGGGATGCTCAGACGTGAGTCCCAGGCTCTCCACACCACTGGAGTCAAGCTATCCAGGCTGATAAAGGCTGATAGCCAGAAACCGGTCCTTGGATGTTTGATTCCGGTCTGGGAAAGACATGGCTTGGTAGTTCGGACTGGACTGTTCCCATGAGGCACAGGGTCAGAGCTGATTTGCATATAGCCAGTGTCTAACCCAGGGTGGTGTGGAGTGCAAAAAAAGAATGGATTTAGGCCCAGATCCTTGTACTGGGGTGAATGTATGACATTGTTCTACATTCTGTCCATCAACTGTGTTTTTTGCAATTTCACCCCGAGTGGGCTGGGGATGCTCAGACGTGAGTCCCGGGCTCTCCACACCACTGGAGTCAAGCTATCCAGGCTGATGAAGGCTGATAGCCAGAAACCGGTCCTTGGATGCTTGATTCCGGTCAGGGAAAGACATGCCTTGGTAGTTCGGACTGGACTGTTCCCATGAGGCACAGGGTCAGAGCTGATTTGCATATAGCCAGTGTCTAACCCAGGGTGGTGTGGAGCGCAAAAAAATGATGGATTTATGCCCAGATCCTTGTACTGGGGTGAATGTATGACATTGTTCTACATTCTGTCCATCAACTGTGTTTTTTGCAATTTCACCCCGAGTGGGCTGGGGATGCTCAGACGTGAGTCCCAGGCTCTCCACACCACTGGAGTCAAGCTATCCAGGCTGATGAAGGCTGATAGCCAGAAACCGGTCCTTGGATGCTTGATTCCGGTCTGGGAAAGACATGGCTTGGTAGTTCGGACTGGACTGTTCCCATGAGGCACAGGGTCAGAGCTGATTTGCATATAGCCAGTGTCTAACCCAGGGTGGTGTGGAGTGCAAAAAAACGATGGATTTAGGCCCAGATCCTTGTACTGGGGTGAATGTATGACATTGTTCTACATTCTGTCCATCAACTGTGTATTTTGCAATTTCACCCCGAGTGGGCTGGGGATGCTCAGACGTGAGTCCCATGCTCTCCACACCACTGGAGTCAAGCTATCCAGGCTGATAAAGGCTGATAGCCAGAAACCGGTCCTTGGATGCTTGATTCCGGTCTGGGAAAGACATGGCTTGGTAGTTCGGACTGGACTGTTCCCATGAGGCACAGGGTCAGAGCTGATTTGTATATAGCCAGTGTCTAACCCAGGGTGGTGTGGAGTGCAAAAAAAGAATGGATTTAGGCCCAGATCCTTGTACTGGGGTGAATGTATGACATTGTTCTACATTCTGTCCATCAACTGTGTTTTTTGCAATTTCACCCCGAGTGGGCTGGGGCTGCTCAGACGTGAGTCCCGGGCTCTCCACACCACTGGAGTCAAGCTATCCAGGCTGATGAAGGCTGATAGCCAGAAACCGGTCCTTGGATGCTTGATTCCGGTCGGGGAAAGACATGCCTTGGTAGTTCGGACTGGACTGTTCCCATGAGGCACAGGGTCAGAGCTGATTTGCAGATAGCCAGTGTCTAACCCAGGGTGGTGTGGAGCGCAAAAAACGATGGATTTAGGCCCAGATCCTTGTACTGGGGTGAATGTATGACATTGTTCTACATTCTGTCCATCAACTGTGTTTTTTGCAATTTCACCCCGAGTGGGCTAGGGATGCTCAGACGTGAGTCCCAGGCTCTCCACACAACTGGAGTAAAGCTATCCAGGCTGATGAAGGCTGATAGCCAGAAACCGGTCCTTGGATGCTTGATTCCGGTCTGGGAAAGACATGGCTTGGTAGTTCGGACTGGACTGTTCCCATGAGGCACAGGGTCAGAGCTCATTTGCATATAGCCAGTGCCTAACCCAGGGTGGTGTGGAGCGCAAAAAAAACAATGGATTTAGGCCCAGATCCTTGTACTGGGGTGAATGTATGACATTGTTCTACATTCTGTCCATCAACTGTGTTTTTTGCAATTTCACCCCGAGTGGGCTGGGGATGCTCAGACGTGAGTCCCAGGCTCTCCACACCACTGGAGTCAAGCTATCCAGGCTGATGAAGGCTGATAGCCAGAAACTGGTCCTTGGATGCTTGATTCTGGTCTGGGAAAGACATGGCTTGGTAGTTCGGACTGGACTGTTCCCATGAGGCACAGGGTCAGAGCTGATTTGCATATAGTTAGTGTCTAACCCAGGGTGGTGTGGAGTGCAAAAAAACGATGGATTTAGGCCCAGATCCTTGTACTGGGGTGAATGTATGACATTGTTCTACATTCTGTCCATCAACTGTGTTTTTTGCAATTTCACCCCGAGTGGGCTGGGGATGCTCAGACA
This sequence comes from Lissotriton helveticus, assembly GCF_964261635.1. Classification (NCBI taxonomy): domain Eukaryota; kingdom Metazoa; phylum Chordata; class Amphibia; order Caudata; family Salamandridae; genus Lissotriton; species Lissotriton helveticus. The sequence continues at coordinate 609,411,658 of NC_136063.1, forward strand.
TGAGTCCCTGGCTCTCCACACCACTGGAGTCAAGCTATCCAGGCTGATGAAGGCTGATAGCCAGAAACCGGTCCTTGGATGCTTGATTCCGGTCGGGGAAAGACATGCCTTGGTAGTTCGGACTGGACTGTTCCCATGAGGCACAGGGTCAGAGCTGATTTGCATATAGCCAGTGTCTAACCCAGGGTGGTGTGGAGCGCAAAGAAACGATGGATTTAGGCCCAGATCCTTGTACTGGGGTGAATGTATGACATTGTTCTACATTCTGTCCATCAACTGTGTTTTTTGCAATTTCACCCCGAGTGGGCTAGGGATGCTCAGACGTGAGTCCCAGGCTCTCCACACAACTGGAGTCAAGCTATCCAGGCTGATGAAGGCTGATAGCCAGAAACCGGTCCTTGGATGCTTGATTCCGGTCTGGGAAAGACATGGCTTGGTAGTTCGGACTGGACTGTTCCCATGAGGCACAGGGTCAGAGCTCATTTGCATATAGCCAGTGCCTAACCCAGGGTGGTGTGGAGCGCAAAAAAAACGATGGATTTAGGCCCAGATCCTTGTACTGGGGTGAATGTATGACATTGTTCTACATTCTGTCCATCAACTGTGTTTTTTGCAATTTCACCCCGAGTGGGCTGGGGATGCTCAGACGTGAGTCCCAGGCTCTCCACACCACTGGAGTCAAGCTATCCAGGCTGATGAAGGCTGATAGCCAGAAACCGGTCCTTGGATGCTTGATTCTGGTCTGGGAAAGACATGGCTTGGTAGTTCGGACTGGACTGTTCCCATGAGGCACAGGGTCAGAGCTGATTTGCATATAGCCAGTGTCTAACCCAGGGTGGTGTGGAGTGCAAAAAAACGATGGATTTAGGCCCAGATCCTTGTACTGGGGTGAATGTATGACATTGTTCTACATTCTGTCCATCAACTGTGTTTTTTGCAATTTCACCCCGAGTGGGCTGGGGATGCTCAGACGTGAGTCCCGGGCTCTCCACACCACTGGAGTCAAGCTATCCAGGCTGATGAAGGCTGATAGCCAGAAACCGGTCCTTGGATGCTTGATTCCGGTCGGGGAAAGACATGCCTTGGTAGTTCGGACTGGACTGTTCCCATGAGGCACAGGGTCAGAGCTGATTTGCATATAGCCAGTGTCTAACCCAGGGTGGTGTGGAGCGCAAAAAAATGATGGATTTATGCCCAGATCCTTGTACTGGGGTGAATGTATGACATTGTTCTACATTCTGTCCATCAACTGTGTTTTTTGCAATTTCACCCCGAGTGGGCTGGGGATGCTCAGACGTGAGTCCCAGGCTCTCCACACCACTGGAGTCAAGCTATCCAGGCTGATGAAGGCTGATAGCCAGAAACCGGTCCTTGGATGCTTGATTCCGGTCTGGGAAAGACATGGCTTGGTAGTTCGGACTGGACTGTTCCCATGAGGCACAGGGTCAGAGCTGATTTGCATATAGCCAGTGTCTAACCCAGGGTGGTGTGGAGTGCAAAAAAACGATGGATTTAGCCCCAGATCCTTGTACTGGGGTGAATGTATGACATTGTTCTACATTCTGTCCATCAACTGTGTATTTTGCAATTTCACCCCGAGTGGGCTGGGGATGCTCAGACGTGAGTCCCAGGCTCTCCACACCACTGGAGTCAAGCTATCCAGGCTGATAAAGGCTGATAGCCAGAAACCGGTCCTTGGATGCTTGATTCCGGTCTGGGAAAGACATGGCTTGGTAGTTCGGACTGGACTGTTCCCATGAGGCACAGGGTCAGAGCTGATTTGTATATAGCCAGTGTCTAACCCAGGGTGGTGTGGAGTGCAAAAAAAGAATGGATTTAGGCCCAGATCCTTGTACTGGGGTGAATGTATGACATTGTTCTACATTCTGTCCATCAACTGTGTTTTTTGCAATTTCACCCCGAGTGGGCTGGGGATGCTCAGACGTGAGTCCCGGGCTCTCCAGACAACTGGAGTAAAGCTATCCAGGCTGATGAAGGCTGATAGCCAGAAACCGGTCCTTGGATGCTTGATTCCGGTCTGGGAAAGACATGGCTTGGTAGTTCGGACTGGACTGTTCCCATGAGGCACAGGGTCAGAGCTCATTTGCATATAGCCAGTGCCTAACCCAGGGTGGTGTGGAGCGCAAAAAAAACAATGGATTTAGGCCCAGATCCTTGTACTGGGGTGAATGTATGACATTGTTCTACATTCTGTCCATCAACTGTGTTTTTTGCAATTTCACCCCGAGTGGGCTGGGGATGCTCAGACGTGAGTCCCAGGCTCTCCACACCACTGGAGTCAAGCTATCCAGGCTGATGAAGGCTGATAGCCAGAAACTGGTCCTTGGATGCTTGATTCTGGTCTGGGAAAGACATGGCTTGGTAGTTCGGACTGGACTGTTCCCATGAGGCACAGGGTCAGAGCTGATTTGCATATAGCCAGTGTCTAACCCAGGGTGGTGTGGAGTGCAAAAAAACGATGGATTAGGCCCAGATCCTTGTACTGGGGTGAATGTATGACATTGTTCTACATTCTGTCCATCAACTGTGTTTTTTGCAATTTCACCCCGAGTGGGCTGGGGATGCTCAGACATGAGTCCCTGGCTCTCCACACCACTGGAGTCAAGCTATCCAGGCTGATGAAGGCTGATAGCCAGAAACCGGTCCTTGGATGCTTGATTCCGGTCGGGGAAAGACATGCCTTGGTAGTTCGGACTGGACTGTTCCCATGAGGCACAGGGTCAGAGCTGATTTGCATATAGCCAGTGTCTAACCCAGGGTGGTGTGGAGCGCAAAGAAACGATGGATTTAGGCCCAGATCCTTGTACTGGGGTGAATGTATGACATTGTTCTACATTCTGTCCATCAACTGTGTTTTTTGCAATTTCACCCCGAGTGGGCTAGGGATGCTCAGACGTGAGTCCCAGGCTCTCCACACAACTGGAGTCAAGCTATCCAGGCTGATGAAGGCTGATAGCCAGAAACCGGTCCTTGGATGCTTGATTCCGGTCTGGGAAAGACATGGCTTGGTAGTTCGGACTGGACTGTTCCCATGAGGCACAGGGTCAGAGCTCATTTGCATATAGCCAGTGCCTAACCCAGGGTGGTGTGGAGCGCAAAAAAAACGATGGATTTAGGCCCAGATCCTTGTACTGGGGTGAATGTATGACATTGTTCTACATTCTGTCCATCAACTGTGTTTTTTGCAATTTCACCCCGAGTGGGCTGGGGATGCTCAGACGTGAGTCCCAGGCTCTCCACACCACTGGAGTCAAGCTATCCAGGCTGATGAAGGCTGATAGCCAGAAACCGGTCCTTGGATGCTTGATTCTGGTCTGGGAAAGACATGGCTTGGTAGTTCGGACTGGACTGTTCCCATGAGGCACAGGGTCAGAGCTGATTTGCATATAGCCAGTGTCTAACCCAGGGTGGTGTGGAGTGCAAAAAAACGATGGATTTAGGCCCAGATCCTTGTACTGGGGTGAATGTATGACATTGTTCTACATTCTGTCCATCAACTGTGTTTTTTGCAATTTCACCCCGAGTGGGCTGGGGATGCTCAGACGTGAGTCCCAGGCTCTCCACACCACTGGAGTCAAGCTATCCAGGCTGATGAAGTCTGATAGCCAGAAACCAGTGCTTGGATGCTTGATTCCGGTCTGGGAAAGACATGGCTTGGTAGTTCGGACTGGACTGTTCCCATGAGGCACAGGGTCAGAGCTGATTTGCATATAACCAGTGTCTAACCCAGGGTGGTGTGGAGTGCAAAAAAACAATGGATTTAGGCCCAGATCCTTGTACTGGGGTGAATGTATGACATTGTTCTACATTCTGTCCATAAACTGTGTTTTTTGCAATTTCACCCCGAGTGGGCTGGGGATGCTCAGACGTGAGTCCCAGGCTCTCCACACCACTGGAGTCAAGCTATCCAGGCTGATGAAGGCTGATAGCCAGAAACCGGTCCTTGGATGCTTGATTCCGGTCTGGGAAAGACATGGCTTGGTAGTTCGGACTGGACTGTTCCCATGAGGCACAGGGTCAGAGCTGATTTGCATATAGCCAATGTCTAACCCAGGGTGGTGTGGAGTGCCAAAAAAACGATGGATTTAGGCCCAGATCCTTGTACTGGGGTGAATGTATGACATTGTTCTACATTCTGTCCATCAACTGTGTTTTTTGCAATTTCACCCCAAGTGGGCTGGGGATGCTCAGACGTGAGTCCCAGGCTCTCCACACCACTGGAGTCAAGCTATCCAGGCTGATGAAGGCTGATAGCCAGAAACCGGTCCTTGGATGCTTGATTCCGGTCTGGGAAAGACATGGCTTGGTAGTTCGGACTGGACTGTTCCCATGAGGCACAGGGTCAGAGCTGATTTGCATATAGCCAGTGTCTAACCCAGGGTGGTGTGGAGTACAAAAAAACGATGGATTTAGGCCCAGATCCTTGTACTGGGGTGAATGTATGACATTTTTCTACATTCTGTCCATCAACTGTGTTTTTTGCAATTTCACCCCGAGTGGGCTGGGGATGCTCAGACGTGAGTCCCAGGCTCTCCACACCACTGGAGTAAAGCTATCCAGGCTGATGAAGGCTGATAGCCAGAAACCGGTCCTTGGATGCTTGATTCCGGTCTGAGAAAGACATGGCTTGGTAGTTCGGACTGGACTGTTCCCATGAGGCACAGGGTCAGAGCTGATTTGCATATAGCCAGTATCTAACCCAGGGTGGTGTGGAGTTCAGAAAAACGATGGATTTAGGCCCAGATCCTTGTACTGGGGTGAATGTATGACATTGTTCTACATTCTGTCCATCAACTGTGTTTTTTGCAATTTCACCCCGAGTTGGCTGGGGATGCTCAGACGTGAGTCCTAGGCTCTCAACACCACTGGAGTCAAGCTATCCAGGCTGATGAAGGCTGATAGCCAGAAACCGGTCCTTGGATGCTTGATTCCGGTCTGGGAAAGACATGGCTTGGTAGTTCGGACTGGACTGTTCCCATGAGGCACAGGGTCAGAGCTGATTTGCATATAGCCAGTGTCTAACCCAGGGTGGTGTGGAGTGCAAAAAAACGATGGATATAGGCCCAGCTCCTTGTACTGGGGTGAATGTATGACATTGTTCTACATTCTGTCCATCAACTGTGTATTTTGCAATTTCACCCCGAGTGGGCTGGGGATGCTCAGACGTGAGTCCCAGGCTCTCCACACCACTGGAGTCAAGCTATCCAGGCGGATAAAGGCTGATAGCCAGAAACCGGTCCTTGGATGCTTGATTCCGGTCTGGGAAAGACATGGCTTGGTAGTTCGGACTGGACTGTTCCCATGAGGCACAGGGTCAGAGCTGATTTGCATATAGCCAGTGTCTAACCCAGGGTGGTGTGGAGTGCAAAAAAAGAATGGATTTAGGCCCAGATCCTTGTACTGGGGTGAATGTATGACATTGTTCTACATTCTGTCCATCAACTGTGTTTTTTGCAATTTCACCCCGAGTGGGCTGGGGATGCTCAGACGTGAGTCCCGGGCTCTCCACACCACTGGAGTCAAGCTATCCAGGCTGATGAAGGCTGATAGCCAGAAACCGGTCCTTGGATGCTTGATTCCGGTCGGGGAAAGACATGCCTTGGTAGTTCGGACTGGACTGTTCCCATGAGGCACAGGGTCAGAGCTGATTTGCATATAGCCAGTGTCTAACCCAGGGTGGTGTGGAGCGCAAAAAAATGATGGATTTATGCCCAGATCCTTGTAATGGGGTGAATGTATGACATTGTTCTACATTCTGTCCATCAACTGTGTTTTTTGCAATCTCACCCCGAGTGGGCTGGGGATGCTCAGACGTGAGTCCCAGGCTCTCCACACCACTGGAGTCAAGCTATCCAGGCTGATGAAGGCTGATAGCCAGAAACCGGTCCTTGGATGCTTGATTCCGGTCTGGGAAAGACATGGCTTGGTAGTTCGGACTGGACTGTTCCCATGAGGCACAGGGTCAGAGCTGATTTGCATATAGCCAGTGTCTAACCCAGGGTGGTGTGGAGTGCAAAAAAACGATGGATTTAGGCCCAGATCCTTGTACTGGGGTGAATGTATGACATTGTTCTACATTCTGTCCATCAACTGTGTATTTTGCAATTTCACCCCGAGTGGGCTGGGGATGCTCAGACGTGAGTCCCAGGCTCTCCACACCACTGGAGTCAAGCTATCCAGGCTGATAAAGGCTGATAGCCAGAAACCGGTCCTTGGATGCTTGATTCCGGTCTGGGAAAGACATGGCTTGGTAGTTCGGACTGGACTGTTCCCATGAGGCACAGGGTCAGAGCTGATTTGTATATAGCCAGTGTCTAACCCAGGGTGGTGTGGAGTGCAAAAAAAGAATGGATTTAGGCCCAGATCCTTGTACTGGGGTGAATGTATGACATTGTTCTACATTCTGTCCATCAACTGTGTTTTTTGCAATTTCACCCCGAGTGGGCTGGGGATGCTCAGACGTGAGTCCCGGGCTCTCCACACCACTGGAGTCAAGCTATCCAGGCTGATGAAGGCTGATAGCCAGAAACCGGTCCTTGGATGCTTGATTCCGGTCGGGGAAAGACATGCCTTGGTAGTTCGGACTGGACTGTTCCCATGAGGCACAGGGTCAGAGCTGATTTGCAGATAGCCAGTGTCTAACCCAGGGTGGTGTGGAGCGCAAAAAACGATGGATTTAGGCCCAGATCCTTGTACTGGGGTGAATGTATGACATTGTTCTACATTCTGTCCATCAACTGTGTTTTTTGCAATTTCACCCCGAGTGGGCTAGGGATGCTCAGACGTGAGTCCCAGGCTCTCCACACAACTGGAGTCAAGCTATCCAGGCTGATGAAGGCTGATAGCCAGAAACCGGTCCTTGGATGCTTGATTCCGGTCTGGGAAAGACATGGCTTGGTAGTTCGGACTGGACTGTTCCCATGAGGCACAGGGTCAGAGCTCATTTGCATATAGCCAGTGCCTAACCCAGGGTGGTGTGGAGCGCAAAAAAACCAATGGATTTAGGCCCAGATCCTTGTACTGGGGTGAATGTATGACATTGTTCTACATTCTGTCCATCAACTGTGTTTTTTGCAATTTCACCCCGAGTGGGCTGGGGATGCTCAGACGTGAGTCCCAGGCTCTCCACACCACTGGAGTCAAGCTATCCAGGCTGATGAAGGCTGATAGCCAGAAACCGGTCCTTGGATGCTTGATTCTGGTCTGGGAAAGACATGGCTTGGTAGTTCGGACTGGACTGTTCCCATGAGGCACAGGGTCAGAGCTGATTTGCATATAGCCAGTGTCTAACCCTGGGTGGTGTGGAGTGCAAAAAAACGATGGATTTAGGCCCAGATCCTTGTACTGGGGTGAATGTATGACATTGTTCTACATTCTGTCCATCAACTGTGTTTTTTGCAATTTCACCCCGAGTGGGCTGGGGATGCTCAGACGTGAGTCCCTGGCTATCCACACCACTGGAGTCAAGCTATCCAGGCTGATGAAGGCTGATAGCCAGAAACCGGTCCTTGGATGCTTGATTCCGGTCGGGGAAAGACATGCCTTGGTAGTTCGGACTGGACTGTTCCCATGAGGCACAGGGTCAGAGCTGATTTGCATATAGCCAGTGTCTAACCCAGGGTGGTGTGGAGCGCAAAGAAACGATGGATTTAGGCCCAGATCCTTGTACTGGGGTGAATGTATGACATTGTTCTACATTCTGTCCATCAACTGTGTTTTTTGCAATTTCACCCCGAGTGGGCTAGGGATGCTCAGACGTGAGTCCCAGGCTCTCCACACAACTGGAGTCAAGCTATCCAGGCTGATGAAGGCTGATAGCCAGAAACCGGTCCTTGGATGCTTGATTCCGGTCTGGGAAAGACATGGCTTGGTAGTTCGGACTGGACTGTTCCCATGAGGCACAGGGTCAGAGCTCATTTGCATATAGCCAGTGCCTAACCCAGGGTGGTGTGGAGCGCAAAAAAAACGATGGATTTAGGCCCAGATCCTTGTACTGGGGTGAATGTATGACATTGTTCTACATTCTGTCCATCAACTGTGTTTTTTGCAATTTCACCCCGAGTGGGCTGGGGATGCTCAGACGTGAGTCCCAGGCTCTCCACACCACTAGAGTCAAGCTATCCAGGCTGATGAAGGCTGATAGCCAGAAACCGGTCCTTGGATGCTTGATTCTGGTCTGGGAAAGACATGGCTTGGTAGTTCGGACTGGACTGTTCCCATGAGGCACAGGGTCAGAGCTGATTTGCATATAGCCAGTGTCTAACCCAGGGTGGTGTGGAGTGCAAAAAAACGATGGATTTAGGCCCAGATCCTTGTACTGGGGTGAATGTATGACATTGTTCTACATTCTGTCCATCAACTGTGTTTTTTGCAATTTCACCCCGAGTGGGCTGGGGATGCTCAGACGTGAGTCCCAGGCTCTCCACACCACTGGAGTCAAGCTATCCAGGCTGATGAAGTCTGATAGCCAGAAACCAGTGCTTGGATGCTTGATTCCGGTCTGGGAAAGACATGGCTTGGTAGTTCGGACTGGACTGTTCCCATGAGGCACAGGGTCAGAGCTGATTTGCATATAGCCAGTGTCTAACCCAGGGTGGTGTGGAGTGCAAAAAAACAATGGATTTAGGCCCAGATCCTTGTACTGGGGTGAATGTATGACATTGTTCTACATTCTGTCCATAAACTGTGTTTTTTGCAATTTCACCCCGAGTGGGCTGGGGATGCTCAGACGTGAGTCCCAGGCTCTCCACACCACTGGAGTCAAGCTATCCAGGCTGATGAAGGCTGATAGCCAGAAACCGGTCCTTGGATGCTTGATTCCGGTCTGGGAAAGACATGGCTTGGTAGTTCGGACTGGACTGTTCCCATGAGGCACAGGGTCAGAGCTGATTTGCATATAGCCAGTGTCTAACCCAGGGTGGTGTGGAGTGCAAAAAAACGATGGATTTAGGCCCAGATCCCTGTACTGGGATGAATGTATGAAATTGTTCTACATTCTGTCCATCAACTGCGTTTTTTGCAATTTCACCACGAGTGGGCTGGGGATGCTCAGACGTGAGTCCCAGGCTCTCCACACCACTGGAGTCAAGCTATCCAGGCTGATGAAGGCTGATAGCCAGAAACCGGTCCTTGGATGCTTGATTCCGGTCTGGGAAAGACATTGCTTGGTAGTTCGGACTGGACTGTTCCCATGAGGCACAGGGTCAGAGCTGATTTGCATATAGCCAATGTCTAACCCAGGGTGGTGTGGAGTGCAAAAAAAACGATGGATTTAGGCCCAGATCCTTGTACTGGGGTGAATGTATGACATTGTTCTACATTCTGTCCATCAACTGTGTTTTTTGCAATTTCACCCCAAGTGGGCTGGGGATGCTCAGACGTGAGTCCCAGGCTCTCCACACCACTGGAGTCAAGCTATCCAGGCTGATGAAGGCTGATAGCCAGAAACCGGTCCTTGGATGCTTGATTCCGGTCTGGGAAAGACATGGCTTGGTAGTTCGGACTGGACTGTTCCCATGAGGCACAGGGTCAGAGCTGATTGCATATAGCCAGTGTCTAACCCAGGGTGGTGTGGAGTACAAAAAAACGATGGATTTAGGCCCAGATCCTTGTACTGGGGTGAATGTATGACATTGTTCTACATTCTGTCCATCAACTGTGTTTTTTGCAATTTCACCCCGAGTGGGCTGGGGATGCTCAGACGTGAGTCCCAGGCTCTCCACACCACTGGAGTAAAGCTATCCAGGCTGATGAAGGCTGATAGCCAGAAACCGGTCCATGGATGCTTGATTCCGGTCTGGGAAAGACATGGCTTGGTAGTTCGGACTGGACTGTTCCCATGAGGCACAGGGTCAGAGCTGATTTGCATATAGCCAGTGTCTAACCCAGGGTGGTGTGGAGTTCAAAAAAACGATGGATTTAGGCCCAGATCCTTGTACTGGGGTGAATGTATGACATTGTTCTACATTCTGTCCATCAACTGTGTTTTTTGCAATTTCACCCCGAGTGGGCTGGGGATGCTCAGACGTGAGTCCCAGGCTCTCCACACCACTGGAGTCAAGCTATCCAGGCTGATGAAGGCTGATAGCCAGAAACCGGTCCTTGGATGCTTGATTCCGGTCTGGGAAATACATGGCTTGGTAGTTCGGACTGGACTGTTCCCATGAGGCACAGGGTCAGAGCTGATTTGCATATAGCCAGTGTCTAACCCAGGGTGGTGTGGAGTGCAAAAAAACGATGGATTTAGGCCCAGATCCTTGTACTGGGGTGAATGTATGACATTGTTCTACATTCTGTCCATCAACTGTGTATTTTGCAATTTCACCCCGAGTGGGCTGGGGATGCTCAGACGTGAGTCCCAGGCTCTCCACACCACTGGAGTCAAGCTATCCAGGCTGATAAAGGCTGATAGCCAGAAACCGGTCCTTGGATGCTTGATTCCTGGTCTGGGAAAGACATGCCTTGGTAGTTCGGACTGGACTGTTCCCATGAGGCACAGGGTCAGAGCTGATTTGCATATAGCCAGTGTCTAACCCAGGGTGGTGTGGAGTGCAAAAAAAGAAAAGGATTTAGGCCCAGATCCTTGTACTGGGGTGAATGTATGACATTGTTCTACATTCTGTCCATCAACTGTGTTTTTTGCAATTTCACCCCGAGTGGGCTGGGGATGCTCAGACGTGAGTCCCGGGCTCTCCACACCACTGGAGTCAAGCTATCCAGGCTGATGAAGGCTGATAGCCAGAAACCGGTCCTTGGATGCTTGATTCCGGTCGGGGAAAGACATGCCTTGGTAGTTCGGACTGGACTGTTCCCATGAGGCACAGGGTCAGAGCTGATTTGCATATAGCCAGTGTCTAACCCAGGGTGGTGTGGAGTGCAAAAAAACGATGGATTTAGGCCCAGATCCTTGTACTGGGGTGAATGTATGACATTGTTCTACATTCTGTCCATCAACTGTGTTTTTTGCAATTTCACCCCGAGTGGGCTGGGGATGCTCAGACGTGAGTCCCAGGCTCTCCACACCACTGGAGTCAAGCTATCCAGGCTGATGAAGTCTGATAGCCAGAAACCAGTGCTTGGATGCTTGATTCCGGTCTGGGAAAGACATGGCTTGGTAGTTCGGACTGGACTGTTCCCATGAGGCACAGGGTCAGAGCTGATTTGCATATAGCCAGTGTCTAACCCAGGGTGGTGTGGAGTGCAAAAAAACAATGGATTTAGGCCCAGATCCTTGTACTGGGGTGAATGTATGACATTGTTCTACATTCTGTCCATAAACTGTGTTTTTTGCAATTTCACCCCGAGTGGGCTGGGGATGCTCAGACGTGAGTCCCAGGCTCTCCACACCACTGGAGTCAAGCTATCCAGGCTGATGAAGGCTGATAGCCAGAAACCGGTCCTTGGATGCTTGATTCCGGTCTGGGAAAGACATGGCTTGGTAGTTCGGACTGGACTGTTCCCATGAGGCACAGGGTCAGAGCTGATTTGCATATAGCCAGTGTCTAACCCAGGGTGGTGTGGAGTGCAAAAAAACGATGGATTTAGGCCCAGATCCCTGTACTGGGATGAATGTATGAAATTGTTCTACATTCTGTCCATCAACTGCGTTTTTTGCAATTTCACCACGAGTGGGCTGGGGATGCTCAGACGTGAGTCCCAGGCTCTCCACACCACTGGAGTCAAGCTATCCAGGCTGATGAAGGCTGATAGCCAGAAACCGGTCCTTGGATGCTTGATTCCGGTCTGGGAAATACATGGCTTGGTAGTTCGGACTGGACTGTTCCCATGAGGCACAGGGTCAGAGCTGATTTGCATATAGCCAGTGTCTAACCCAGGGTGGTGTGGAGTGCAAAAAAACGATGGATTTAGGCCCAGATCCTTGTACTGGGGTGAATGTATGACATTGTTCTACATTCTGTCCATCAACTGTGTATTTTGCAATTTCACCCCGAGTGGGCTGGGGATGCTCAGACGTGAGTCCCAGGCTCTCCACACCACTGGAGTCAAGCTATCCAGGCTGATAAAGGCTGATAGCCAGAAACCGGTCCTTGGATGCTTGATTCCTGGTCTGGGAAAGACATGCCTTGGTAGTTCGGACTGGACTGTTCCCATGAGGCACAGGGTCAGAGCTGATTTGCATATAGCCAGTGTCTAACCCAGGGTGGTGTGGAGTGCAAAAAAAGAAAAGGATTTAGGCCCAGATCCTTGTACTGGGGTGAATGTATGACATTGTTCTACATTCTGTCCATCAACTGTGTTTTTTGCAATTTCACCCCGAGTGGGCTGGGGATGCTCAGACGTGAGTCCCGGGCTCTCCACACCACTGGAGTCAAGCTATCCAGGCTGATGAAGGCTGATAGCCAGAAACCGGTCCTTGGATGCTTGATTCCGGTCGGGGAAAGACATGCCTTGGTAGTTCGGACTGGACTGTTCCCATGAGGCACAGGGTCAGAGCTGATTTGCATATAGCCAGTGTCTAACCCAGGGTGGTGTGGAGTGCAAAAAAACGATGGATTTAGGCCCAGATCCTTGTACTGGGGTGAATGTATGACATTGTTCTACATTCTGTCCATCAACTGTGTTTTTTGCAATTTCACCCCGAGTGGGCTGGGGATGCTCAGACGTGAGTCCCAGGCTCTCCACACCACTGGAGTCAAGCTATCCAGGCTGATGAAGTCTGATAGCCAGAAACCAGTGCTTGGATGCTTGATTCCGGTCTGGGAAAGACATGGCTTGGTAGTTCGGACTGGACTGTTCCCATGAGGCACAGGGTCAGAGCTGATTTGCATATAGCCAGTGTCTAACCCAGGGTGGTGTGGAGTGCAAAAAAACAATGGATTTAGGCCCAGATCCTTGTACTGGGGTGAATGTATGACATTGTTCTACATTCTGTCCATAAACTGTGTTTTTTGCAATTTCACCCCGAGTGGGCTGGGGATGCTCAGACGTGAGTCCCAGGCTCTCCACACCACTGGAGTCAAGCTATCCAGGCTGATGAAGGCTGATAGCCAGAAACCGGTCCTTGGATGCTTGATTCCGGTCTGGGAAAGACATGGCTTGGTAGTTCGGACTGGACTGTTCCCATGAGGCACAGGGTCAGAGCTGATTTGCATATAGCCAGTGTCTAACCCAGGGTGGTGTGGAGTGCAAAAAAACGATGGATTTAGGCCCAGATCCCTGTACTGGGATGAATGTATGAAATTGTTCTACATTCTGTCCATCAACTGCGTTTTTTGCAATTTCACCACTAGTGGGCTGGGGATGCTCAGACGTGAGTCCCAGGCTCTCCACACCACTGGAGTCAAGCTATCCAGGCTGATGAAGGCTGATAGCCAGAAACCGGTCCTTGGATGCTTGATTCCGGTCTGGGAAAGACATGGCTTGGTAGTTCGGACTGGACTGTTCCCATGAGGCACAGGGTCAGAGCTGATTTGCATATAGCCAGTGTCTAACCCAGGGTGGTGTGGAGTTCAAAAAAACGATGGATTTAGGCCCAGATCCTTGTACTGGGGTGAATGTATGACATTGTTCTACATTCTGTCCATCAACTGTGTTTTTTGCAATTTTTACCCCGAGTGGGCTGGGGATGCTCAGACGTGAGTCCCAGGCTCTCCACACCACTGGAGTCAAGCTATTCAGGCTGATGAAGGCTGATAGCCAGAAACCGGTCCTTGGATGCTTGATTCCGGTCTGGGAAATACATGGCTTGGTAGTTCGGACTGGACTGTTCCCATGAGGCACAGGGTCAGAGCTGATTTGCATATAGCCAGTGTCTAACCCAGGGTGGTGTGGAGTGCAAAAAAACGATGGATTTAGGCCCAGATCCTTGTACTGGGGTGAATGTATGACATTGTTCTACATTCTGTCCATCAACTGTGTATTTTGCAATTTCACCCCGAGTGGGCTTGGGATGCTCAGACGTGAGTCCCAGGCTCTCCACACCACTGGAGTCAAGCTATCCAGGCTGATAAAGGCTGATAGCCAGAAACCGGTCCTTGGATGCTTGATTCCTGGTCTGGGAAAGACATGCCTTGGTAGTTCGGACTGGACTGTTCCCATGAGGCACAGGGTCAGAGCTGATTTGCATATAGCCAGTGTCTAACCCAGGGTGGTGTGGAGTTCAAAAAAAGAATGGATTTAGGCCCAGATCCTTGTACTGGGGTGAATGTATGACATTGTTCTACATTCTGTCCATCAACTGTGTTTTTTGCAATTTCACCCCGAGTGGGCTGGGGATGCTCAGACGTGAGTCCCGGGCTCTCCACACCACTGGAGTCAAGCTATCCAGGCTGATGAAGGCTGATAGCCAGAAACCGGTCCTTGGATGCTTGATTCCGGTCGGGGAAAGACATGCCTTGGTAGTTCGGACTGGGCTGTTCCCATGAGGCACAGGGTCAGAGCTGATTTGCATATAGCCAGTGTCTAACCCAGGGTGGTGTGGAGTGCAAAAAAACGATGGATTTAGGCCCAGATCCTTGTACTGGGGTGAATGTATGACATTGTTCTACATTCTGTCCATCAACTGTGTTTTTTGCAATTTCACCCCGAGTGGGCTGGGGATGCTCAGACGTGAGTCCCAGGCTCTCCACACCACTGGAGTCAAGCTATCCAGGCTGATGAAGTCTGATAGCCAGAAACCAGTGCTTGGATGCTTGATTCCGGTCTGGGAAAGACATGGCTTGGTAGTTCGGACTGGACTGTTCCCATGAGGCACAGGGTCAGAGCTGATTTGCATATAGCCAGTGTCTAACCCAGGGTGGTGTGGAGTGCAAAAAAACAATGGATTTAGGCCCAGATCCTTGTACTGGGGTGAATGTATGACATTGTTCTACATTCTGTCCATAAACTGTGTTTTTTGCAATTTCACCCCGAGTGGGCTGGGGATGCTCAGACGTGAGTCCCAGGCTCTCCACACCACTGGAGTCAAGCTATCCAGGCTGATGAAGGCTGATAGCCAGAAACCGGTCTTTGGATGCTTGATTCCGGTCTGGGAAAGACATGGCTTGGTAGTTCGGACTGGACTGTTCCCATGAGGCACAGGGTCAGAGCTGATTTGCATATAGCCAGTGTCTAACCCAGGGTGGTGTGGAGTGCAAAAAAACGATGGATTTAGGCCCAGATCCCTGTACTGGGATGAATGTATGAAATTGTTCTACATTCTGTCCATCAACTGCGTTTTTTGCAATTTCACCACGAGTGGGCTGGGGATGCTCAGACGTGAGTCCCAGGCTCTCCACACCACTGGAGTCAAGCTATCCAGGCTGATGAAGGCTGATAGCCAGAAACCGGTCCTTGGATGCTTGATTCCGGTCTGGGAAAGACATGGCTTGGTAGTTCGGACTGGACTGTTCCCATGAGGCACAGGGTCAGAGCTGATTTGCATATAGCCAATGTCTAACCCAGGGTGGTGTGGAGTGCAAAAAAAACGATGGATTTAGGCCCAGATCCTTGTACTGGGGTGAATGTATGACATTGTTCTACATTCTGTCCATCAACTGTGTTTTTTGCAATTTCACCCCAAGTGGGCTGGGGATGCTCAGACGTGAGTCCCAGGCTCTCCACACCACTGGAGTCAAGCTATCCAGGCTGATGAAGGCTGATAGCCAGAAACCGGTCCTTGGATGCTTGATTCCGGTCTGGGAAAGACATGGCTTGGTAGTTCGGACTGGACTGTTCCCATGAGGCACAGGGTCAGAGCTGATTGCATATAGCCAGTGTCTAACCCAGGGTGGTGTGGAGTACAAAAAAACGATGGATTTAGGCCCAGATCCTTGTACTGGGGTGAATGTATGACATTGTTCTACATTCTGTCCATCAACTGTGTTTTTTGCAATTTCACCCCGAGTGGGCTGGGGATGCTCAGACGTGAGTCCCAGGCTCTCCACACCTCTGGAGTAAAGCTATCCAGGCTGATGAAGGCTGATAGCCAGAAACCGGTCCATGGATGCTTGATTCCGGTCTGGGAAAGACATGGCTTGGTAGTTCGGACTGGACTGTTCCCATGAGGCACAGGGTCAGAGCTGATTTGCATATAGCCAGTGTCTAACCCAGGGTGGTGTGGAGTTCAAAAAAACGATGGATTTAGGCCCAGATCCTTGTACTGGGGTGAATGTATGACATTGTTCTACATTCTGTCCATCAACTGTGTTTTTTGCAATTTCACCCCGAGTGGGCTGGGGATGCTCAGACGTGAGTCCCAGGCTCTCCACACCACTGGAGTCAAGCTATCCAGGCTGATGAAGGCTGATAGCCAGAAACCGGTCCTTGAATGCTTGATTCCGGTCTGGGAAATACATGGCTTGGTAGTTCGGACTGGACTGTTCCCATGAGGCACAGGGTCAGAGATGATTTGCATATAGCCAGTGTCTAACCCAGGGTGGTGTGGAGTGCAAAAAAACGATGGATTTAGGCCCAGATCCTTGTACTGGGGTGAATGTATGACATTGTTCTACATTCTGTCCATCAACTGTGTATTTTGCAATTTCACCCCGAGTGGGCTGGGGATGCTCAGACGTGAGTCCCAGGCTCTCCACACCACTGGAGTCAAGCTATCCAGGCTGATAAAGGCTGATAGCCAGAAACCGGTCCTTGGATGCTTGATTCCTGGTCTGGGAAAGACATGCCTTGGTAGTTCGGACTGGACTGTTCCCATGAGGCACAGGGTCAGAGCTGATTTGCATATAGCCAGTGTCTAACCTAGGGTGGTGTGGAGTGCAAAAAAAGAAAAGGATTTAGGCCCAGATCCTTGTACTGGGGTGAATGTATGACATTGTTCTACATTCTGTCCATCAACTGTGTTTTTTGCAATTTCACCCCGAGTGGGCTGGGGATGCTCAGACGTGAGTCCCGGGCTCTCCACACCACTGGAGTCAAGCTATCCAGGCTGATGAAGGCTGATAGCCAGAAACCGGTCCTTGGATGCTTGATTCCGGTCGGGGAAAGACATGCCTTGGTAGTTCGGACTGGACTGTTCCCATGAGGCACAGGGTCAGAGCTGATTTGCATATAGCCAGTGTCTAACCCAGGGTGGTGTGGAGTGCAAAAAAACGATGGATTTAGGCCCAGATCCTTGTACTGGGGTGAATGTATGACATTGTTCTACATTCTGTCCATCAACTGTGTTTTTTGCAATTTCACCCCAAGTGGGCTGGGGATGCTCAGACGTGAGTCCCAGGCTCTCCACACCACTGGAGTCAAGCTATCCAGGCTGATGAAGTCTGATAGCCAGAAACCAGTGCTTGGATGCTTGATTCCGGTCTGGGAAAGACATGGCTTGGTAGTTCGGACTGGACTGTTCCCATGAGGCACAGGGTCAGAGCTGATTTGCATATAGCCAGTGTCTAACCCAGGGTGGTGTGGAGTGCAAAAAAACAATGGATTTAGGCCCAGATCCTTGTACTGGGGTGAATGTATGACATTGTTCTACATTCTGTCCATAAACTGTGTTTTTTGCAATTTCACCCCGAGTGGGCTGGGGATGCTCAGACGTGAGTCCCAGGCTCTCCACACCACTGGAGTCAAGCTATCCAGGCTGATGAAGGCTGATAGCCAGAAACCGGTCCTTGGATGCTTGATTCCGGTCTGGGAAAGACATGGCTTGGTAGTTCGGACTGGACTGTTCCCATGAGGCACAGGGTCAGAGCTGATTTGCATATAGCCAGTGTCTAACCCAGGGTGGTGTGGAGTGCAAAAAAACGATGGATTTAGGCCCAGATCCCTGTACTGGGATGAATGTATGAAATTGTTCTACATTCTGTCCATCAACTGCGTTTTTTGCAATTTCACCACGAGTGGGCTGGGGATGCTCAGACGTGAGTCCCAGGCTCTCCACACCACTGGAGTCAAGCTATCCAGGCTGATGAAGGCTGATAGCCAGAAACCGGTCCTTGGATGCTTGATTCCGGTCTGGGAAAGACATGGCTTGGTAGTTCGGACTGGACTGTTCCCATGAGGCACAGGGTCAGAGCTGATTTGCATATAGCCAGTGTCTAACCCAGGGTGGTGTGGAGTTCAAAAAAACGATGGATTTAGGCCCAGATCCTTGTACTGGGGTGAATGTATGACATTGTTCTACATTCTGTCCATCAACTGTGTTTTTTGCAATTTCACCCCGAGTGGGCTGGGGATGCTCAGACGTGAGTCCCAGGCTCTCCACACCACTGGAGTCAAGCTATCCAGGCTGATGAAGGCTGATAGCCAGAAACCGGTCCTTGGATGCTTGATTCCGGTCTGGGAAATACATGGCTTGGTAGTTCGGACTGGACTGTTCCCATGAGGCACAGGGTCAGAGCTGATTTGCATATAGCCAGTGTCTAACCCAGGGTGGTGTGGAGTGCAAAAAAACGATGGATTTAGGCCCAGATCCTTGTACTGGGGTGAATGTATGACATTGTTCTACATTCTGTCCATCAACTGTGTATTTTGCAATTTCACCCCGAGTGGGCTGGGGATGCTCAGACGTGAGTCCCAGGCTCTCCACACCACTGGAGTCAAGCTATCCAGGCTGATAAAGGCTGATAGCCAGAAACCGGTCCTTGGATGCTTGATTCCTGGTCTGGGAAAGACATGCCTTGGTAGTTCGGACTGGACTGTTCCCATGAGGCACAGGGTCAGAGCTGATTTGCATATAGCCAGTGTCTAACCCAGGGTGGTGTGGAGTTCAAAAAAAGAATGGATTTAGGCCCAGATCCTTGTACTGGGGTGAATGTATGACATTGTTCTACATTCTGTCCATCAACTGTGTTTTTTGCAATTTCACCCCGAGTGGGCTGGGGATGCTCAGACGTGAGTCCCGGGCTCTCCACACCACTGGAGTCAAGCTATCCAGGCTGATGAAGGCTGATAGCCAGAAACCGGTCCTTGGATGCTTGATTCCGGTCGGGGAAAGACATGCCTTGGTAGTTCGGACTGGGCTGTTCCCATGAGGCACAGGGTCAGAGCTGATTTGCATATAGCCAGTGTCTAACCCAGGGTGGTGTGGAGTGCAAAAAAACGATGGATTTAGGCCCAGATCCTTGTACTGGGGTGAATGTATGACATTGTTCTACATTCTGTCCATCAACTGTGTTTTTTGCAATTTCACCCCGAGTGGGCTGGGGATGCTCAGACGTGAGTCCCAGGCTCTCCACACCACTGGAGTCAAGCTATCCAGGCTGATGAAGTCTGATAGCCAGAAACCAGTGCTTGGATGCTTGATTCCGGTCTGGGAAAGACATGGCTTGGTAGTTCGGACTGGACTGTTCCCATGAGGCACAGGGTCAGAGCTGATTTGCATATAGCCAGTGTCTAACCCAGGGTGGTGTGGAGTGCAAAAAAACAATGGATTTAGGCCCAGATCCTTGTACTGGGGTGAATGTATGACATTGTTCTACATTCTGTCCATAAACTGTGTTTTTTGCAATTTCACCCCGAGTGGGCTGGGGATGCTCAGACGTGAGTCCCAGGCTCTCCACACCACTGGAGTCAAGCTATCCAGGCTGATGAAGGCTGATAGCCAGAAACCGGTCTTTGGATGCTTGATTCCGGTCGGGGAAAGACATGCCTTGGTAGTTCGGACTGGACTGTTCCCATGAGGCACAGGGTCAGAGCTGATTTGCATATAGCCAGTGTCTAACCCAGGGTGGTGTGGAGTGCAAAAAAACGATGGATTTAGGCCCAGATCCTTGTACTGGGGTGAATGTATGACATTGTTCTACATTCTGTCCATCAACTGTGTTTTTTGCAATTTCACCCCAAGTGGGCTGGGGATGCTCAGACGTGAGTCCCAGGCTCTCCACACCACTGGAGTCAAGCTATCCAGGCTGATGAAGTCTGATAGCCAGAAACCAGTGCTTGGATGCTTGATTCCGGTCTGGGAAAGACATGGCTTGGTAGTTCGGACTGGACTGTTCCCATGAGGCACAGGGTCAGAGCTGATTTGCATATAGCCAGTGTCTAACCCAGGGTGGTGTGGAGTGCAAAAAAACAATGGATTTAGGCCCAGATCCTTGTACTGGGGTGAATGTATGACATTGTTCTACATTCTGTCCATAAACTGTGTTTTTTGCAATTTCACCCCGAGTGGGCTGGGGATGCTCAGACGTGAGTCCCAGGCTCTCCACACCACTGGAGTCAAGCTATCCAGGCTGATGAAGGCTGATAGCCAGAAACCGGTCCTTGGATGCTTGATTCCGGTCTGGGAAAGACATGGCTTGGTAGTTCGGACTGGACTGTTCCCATGAGGCACAGGGTCAGAGCTGATTTGCATATAGCCAGTGTCTAACCCAGGGTGGTGTGGAGTGCAAAAAAACGATGGATTTAGGCCCAGATCCCTGTACTGGGATGAATGTATGAAATTGTTCTACATTCTGTCCATCAACTGCGTTTTTTGCAATTTCACCACGAGTGGGCTGGGGATGCTCAGACGTGAGTCCCAGGCTCTCCACACCACTGGAGTCAAGCTATCCAGGCTGATGAAGGCTGATAGCCAGAAACCGGTCCTTGGATGCTTGATTCCGGTCTGGGAAAGACATGGCTTGGTAGTTCGGACTGGACTGTTCCCATGAGGCACAGGGTCAGAGCTGATTTGCATATAGCCAGTGTCTAACCCAGGGTGGTGTGGAGTTCAAAAAAACGATGGATTTAGGCCCAGATCCTTGTACTGGGGTGAATGTATGACATTGTTCTACATTCTGTCCATCAACTGTGTTTTTTGCAATTTCACCCCGAGTGGGCTGGGGATGCTCAGACGTGAGTCCCAGGCTCTCCACACCACTGGAGTCAAGCTATCCAGGCTGATGAAGGCTGATAGCCAGAAACCGGTCCTTGGATGCTTGATTCCGGTCTGGGAAATACATGGCTTGGTAGTTCGGACTGGACTGTTCCCATGAGGCACAGGGTCAGAGCTGATTTGCATATAGCCAGTGTCTAACCCAGGGTGGTGTGGAGTGCAAAAAAACGATGGATTTAGGCCCAGATCCTTGTACTGGGGTGAATGTATGACATTGTTCTACATTCTGTCCATCAACTGTGTATTTTGCAATTTCACCCCGAGTGGGCTGGGGATGCTCAGACGTGAGTCCCAGGCTCTCCACACCACTGGAGTCAAGCTATCCAGGCTGATAAAGGCTGATAGCCAGAAACCGGTCCTTGGATGCTTGATTCCTGGTCTGGGAAAGACATGCCTTGGTAGTTCGGACTGGACTGTTCCCATGAGGCACAGGGTCAGAGCTGATTTGCATATAGCCAGTGTCTAACCCAGGGTGGTGTGGAGTTCAAAAAAAGAATGGATTTAGGCCCAGATCCTTGTACTGGGGTGAATGTATGACATTGTTCTACATTCTGTCCATCAACTGTGTTTTTTGCAATTTCACCCCGAGTGGGCTGGGGATGCTCAGACGTGAGTCCCGGGCTCTCCACACCACTGGAGTCAAGCTATCCAGGCTGATGAAGGCTGATAGCCAGAAACCGGTCCTTGGATGCTTGATTCCGGTCGGGGAAAGACATGCCTTGGTAGTTCGGACTGGGCTGTTCCCATGAGGCACAGGGTCAGAGCTGATTTGCATATAGCCAGTGTCTAACCCAGGGTGGTGTGGAGTGCAAAAAAACGATGGATTTAGGCCCAGATCCTTGTACTGGGGTGAATGTATGACATTGTTCTACATTCTGTCCATCAACTGTGTTTTTTGCAATTTCACCCCGAGTGGGCTGGGGATGCTCAGACGTGAGTCCCAGGCTCTCCACACCACTGGAGTCAAGCTATCCAGGCTGATGAAGTCTGATAGCCAGAAACCAGTGCTTGGATGCTTGATTCCGGTCTGGGAAAGACATGGCTTGGTAGTTCGGACTGGACTGTTCCCATGAGGCACAGGGTCAGAGCTGATTTGCATATAGCCAGTGTCTAACCCAGGGTGGTGTGGAGTGCAAAAAAACAATGGATTTAGGCCCAGATCCTTGTACTGGGGTGAATGTATGACATTGTTCTACATTCTGTCCATAAACTGTGTTTTTTGCAATTTCACCCCGAGTGGGCTGGGGATGCTCAGACGTGAGTCCCAGGCTCTCCACACCACTGGAGTCAAGCTATCCAGGCTGATGAAGGCTGATAGCCAGAAACCGGTCTTTGGATGCTTGATTCCGGTCTGGGAAAGACATGGCTTGGTAGTTCGGACTGGACTGTTCCCATGAGGCACAGGGTCAGAGCTGATTTGCATATAGCCAGTGTCTAACCCAGGGTGGTGTGGAGTGCAAAAAAACGATGGATTTAGGCCCAGATCCCTGTACTGGGATGAATGTATGAAATTGTTCTACATTCTGTCCATCAACTGCGTTTTTTGCAATTTCACCACGAGTGGGCTGGGGATGCTCAGACGTGAGTCCCAGGCTCTCCACACCACTGGAGTCAAGCTATCCAGGCTGATGAAGGCTGATAGCCAGAAACCGGTCCTTGGATGCTTGATTCCGGTCTGGGAAAGACATGGCTTGGTAGTTCGGACTGGACTGTTCCCATGAGGCACAGGGTCAGAGCTGATTTGCATATAGCCAATGTCTAACCCAGGGTGGTGTGGAGTGCAAAAAAAACGATGGATTTAGGCCCAGATCCTTGTACTGGGGTGAATGTATGACATTGTTCTACATTCTGTCCATCAACTGTGTTTTTTGCAATTTCACCCCAAGTGGGCTGGGGATGCTCAGACGTGAGTCCCAGGCTCTCCACACCACTGGAGTCAAGCTATCCAGGCTGATGAAGGCTGATAGCCAGAAACCGGTCCTTGGATGCTTGATTCCGGTCTGGGAAAGACATGGCTTGGTAGTTCGGACTGGACTGTTCCCATGAGGCACAGGGTCAGAGCTGATTGCATATAGCCAGTGTCTAACCCAGGGTGGTGTGGAGTACAAAAAAACGATGGATTTAGGCCCAGATCCTTGTACTGGGGTGAATGTATGACATTGTTCTACATTCTGTCCATCAACTGTGTTTTTTGCAATTTCACCCCGAGTGGGCTGGGGATGCTCAGACGTGAGTCCCAGGCTCTCCACACCACTGGAGTAAAGCTATCCAGGCTGATGAATGCTGATAGCCAGAAACCGGTCCATGGATGCTTGATTCCGGTCTGGGAAAGACATGGCTTGGTAGTTCGGACTGGACTGTTCCCATGAGGCACAGGGTCAGAGCTGATTTGCATATAGCCAGTGTCTAACCCAGGGTGGTGTGGAGTGCAAAAAAACGATGGATTTAGGCCCAGATCCTTGTACTGGGGTGAATGTATGACATTGTTCTACATTCTGTCCATCAACTGTGTATTTTGCAATTTCACCCCGAGTGGGCTGGGGATGCTCAGACGTGAGTCCCAGGCTCTCCACACCACTGGAGTCAAGCTATCCAGGCTGATAAAGGCTGATAGCCAGAAACCGGTCCTTGGATGCTTGATTCCGGTCTGGGAAAGACATGGCTTGGTAGTTCGGACTGGACTGTTCCCATGAGGCACAGGGTCAGAGCTGATTTGTATATAGCCAGTGTCTAACCCAGGGTGGTGTGGAGTGCAAAAAAAGAATGGATTTAGGCCCAGATCCTTGTACTGGGGTGAATGTATGACATTGTTCTACATTCTGTCCATTAACTGTGTTTTTTGCAATTTCACCCCGAGTGGGCTGGGGATGCTCAGACGTGAGTCCCGGGCTCTCCACACCACTGGAGTCAAGCTATCCAGGCTGATGAAGGCTGATAGCCAGAAACTGGTCCTTGGATGCTTGATTCCGGTCGGGGAAAGACATGCCTTGGTAGTTCGGACTGGACTGTTCCCATGAGGCACAGGGTCAGAGCTGATTTGCATATAGCCAGTGTCTAACCCAGGGTGGTGTGGAGCGCAAAAAAACGATGGATTTAGGCCCAGATCCTTGTACTGGGGTGAATGTATGACATTGTTCTACATTCTGTCCATCAACTGTGTTTTTTGCAATTTCACCCCGAGTGGGCTAGGGATGCTCAGACGTGAGTCCCAGGCTCTCCACACAACTGGAGTCAAGCTATCCAGGCTGATGAAGGCTGATAGCCAGAAACCGGTCCTTGGATGCTTGATTCCGGTCTGGGAAAGACATGGCTTGGTAGTTCGGACTGGACTGTTCCCATGAGGCACAGGGTCAGAGCTCATTTGCATATAGCCAGTGCCTAACCCAGGGTGGTGTGGAGCGCAAAAAAACGATGGATTTAGGCCCAGATCCTTGTACTGGGGTGAATGTATGACATTGTTCTACATTCTGTCCATCAACTGTGTTTTTTGCAATTTCACCCCGAGTGGGCTGGGGATGCTCAGACGTGAGTCCCAGGCTCTCCACACCACTGGAGTCAAGCTATCCAGGCTGATGAAGGCTGATAGCCAGAAACCGGTCCTTGGATGCTTGATTCTGGTCTGGGAAAGACATGGCTTGGTAGTTCGGACTGGACTGTTCCCATGAGGCACAGGGTCAGAGCTGATTTGCATATAGCCAGTGTCTAACCCAGGGTGGTGTGGAGTGCAAAAAAACGATGGATTTAGGCCCAGATCCTTGTACTGGGGTGAATGTATGACATTGTTCTACATTCTGTCCATCAACTGTGTTTTTTGCAATTTCACCCCGAGTCGGCTGGGGATGCTCAGACATGAGTCCCAGGCTCTCCACACCACTGGAGTCAAGCTATCCAGGCTGATGAAGTCTGATAGCCAGAAACCGGTCCTTGGATGCTTGATTCCGGTCTGGGAAAGACATGGCTTGGTAGTTCGGACTGGACTGTTCCCATGAGGCACAGGGTCAGAGCTGATTTGCATATAGCCAGTGTCTAACCCAGGGTGGTGTGGAGTGCAAAAAAGCAATGGATTTAGGCCCAGATCCTTGTACTGGGGTGAATGTATGACATTGTTCTACATTCTGTCCATAAATTGTGTTTTTTGCAATTTCACCCCGAGTGGGCTGGGGATGCTCAGACGTGAGTCCCAGGCTCTCCACACCACTGGAGTCAAGCTATCCAGGCTGATGAAGGCTGATAGCCAGAAACCGGTCCTTGGATGCTTGATTCCGGTCTGGGAAAGACATGGCTTGGTAGTTCGGACTGGACTGTTCCCATGAGGCACAGGGTCAGAGCTGATTTGCATATAGCCAGTGTCTAACCCAGGGTGGTGTGGAGTGCAAAAAAACGATGGATTTAGGCCCAGATCCCTGTACTGGGATGAATGTATGAAATTGTTCTACATTCTGTCCATCAACTGCGTTTTTTGCAATTTCACCACGAGTGGGCTGGGGATGCTCAGACGTGAGTCCCAGGCTCTCCACACCACTGGAGTCAAGCTATCCAGGCTGATGAAGGCTGATAGCCAGAAACCGGTCCTTGGATGCTTGATTCCGGTCTGGGAAAGACATGGCTTGGTAGTTCGGACTGGACTGTTCCCATGAGGCACAGGGTCAGAGCTGATTTGCATATAGCCAATGTCTAACCCAGGGTGGTGTGGAGTGCAAAAAAACGATGGATTTAGGCCCAGATCCTTGTACTGGGGTGAATGTATGACATTGTTCTACATTCTGTCCATCAACTGTGTTTTTTGCAATTTCACCCCAAGTGGGCTGGGGATGCTCAGACGTGAGTCCCAGGCTCTCCACACCACTGGAGTCAAGCTATCCAGGCTGATGAAGGCTGATAGCCAGAAACCGGTCCTTGGATGCCTTATTCCGGTCTGGGAAAGACATGGCTTGGTAGTTCGGACTGGACTGTTCCCATGAGGCACAGGGTCAGAGCTGATTTGCATATAGCCAGTGTCTAACCCAGGGTGGTGTGGAGTACAAAAAAACGATGGATTTAGGCCCAGATCCTTGTACTGGGGTGAATGTATGACATTGTTCTACATTCTGTCCATCAACTGTGTTTTTTGCAATTTCACCCCGAGTGGGCTGGGGATGCTCAGACGTGAGTCCCAGGCTCTCCACACCACTGGAGTAAAGCTATCCAGGCTGATGAAGGCTGATAGCCAGAAACCGGTCCTTGGATGCTTGATTCCGGTCTGGGAAAGACATGGCTTGGTAGTTCGGAGTGGACTGTTCCCATGAGGCACAGGGTCAGAGTTGATTTGCATATAGCCAGTGTCTAACCCAGGGTGGTGTGGAGTTCAAAAAAACGATGGATTTAGGCCCAGATCCTTGTACTGGGGTGAATGTATGACATTGTTCTACATTCTGTCCATCAACTGTGTTTTTTGCAATTTCACCCCGAGTGGGCTGGGGATGCTCAGACGTGAGTCCCAGGCTCTACACACCACTGGAGTCAAGCTATCCAGGCTGATGAAGGCTGATAGCCAGAAACCGGTCCTTGGATGCTTGATTCCGGTCTGGGAAAGACATGGCTTGGTAGTTCGGACTGGACTGTTCCCATGAGGCACAGGGTCAGAGCTGATTTGCATATAGCCAGTGTCTAACCCAGGGTGGTGTGGAGTTCAAAAAAACGATGGATTTAGGCCCAGATCCTTGTACTGGGGTGAATGTATGACATTGTTCTACATTCTGTCCATCAACTGTGTTTTTTGCAATTTCACCCCGAGTGGGCTGGGGATGCTCAGACGTGAGTCCCGGGCTCTCCACACCACTGGAGTCAAGCTATCCAGGCTGATGAAGGCTGATAGCCAGAAACCGGTCCTTGGATGCTTGATTCCGGTCGGGGAAAGACATGCCTTGGTAGTTCGGACTGGACTGTTCCCATGAGGCACAGGGTCAGAGCTGATTTGCATATAGCCAGTGTCTAACCCAGGGAGGTGTGGAGCGCAAAAAAACGATGGATTTAGGCCCAGATCCTTGTACTGGGGTGAATGTATGACATTGTTCTACATTCTGTCCATCAACTGTGTTTTTTGCAATTTCACCCCGAGTGGGCTAGGGATGCTCACACGTGAGTCCCAGGCTCTCCACACAACTGGAGTCAAGCTATCCAGGCTGATGAAGGCTGATAGCCAGAAACCGGTCCTTGGATGCTTGATTCCGGTCTGGGAAAGACATGGCTTGGTAGTTCGGACTGGACTGTTCCCATGAGGCACAGGGTCAGAGCTCATTTGCATATAGCCAGTGCCTAACCCAGGGTGGTGTGGAGCGCAAAAAAACGATGGATTTAGGCCCAGATCCTTGTACTGGGGTGAATGTATGACATTGTTCTACATTCTGTCCATCAACTGTGTTTTTTGCAATTTCACCCCGAGTGGGCTGGGGATGCTCAGACGTGAGTCCCAGGCTCTCCACACCACTGGAGTCAAGCTATCCAGGCTGATGAAGGCTTATAGCCAGAAACCGGTCCTTGGATGCTTGATTCTGGTCTGGGAAAGACATGGCTTGGTAGTTCGGACTGGACTGTTCCCATGAGGCACAGGGTCAGAGCTGATTTGCATATAGCCAGTGTCTAACCCAGGGTGGTGTGGAGTGCAAAAAAACGATGGATTTAGGCCCAGATCCTTGTACTGGGGTGAATGTATGACATTGTTCTACATTCTGTCCATCAACTGTGTTTTTTGCAATTTCACCCCGAGTCGGCTGGGGATGCTCAGACATGAGTCCCAGGCTCTCCACACCACTGGAGTCAAGCTATCCAGGCTGATGAAGTCTGATAGCCAGAAACCGGTCCTTGGATGCTTGATTCCGGTCTGGGAAAGACATGGCTTGGTAGTTCGGACTGGACTGTTCCCATGAGGCACAGGGTCAGAGCTGATTTGCATATAGCCAGTGTCTAACCCAGGGTGGTGTGGAGTGCAAAAAAGCAATGGATTTAGGCCCAGATCCTTGTACTGGGGTGAATGTATGACCTTGTTCTACATTCTGTCCATAAATTGTGTTTTTTGCAATTTCACCCCGAGTGGGCTGGGGATGCTCAGACGTGAGTCCCAGGCTCTCCACACCACTGGAGTCAAGCTATCCAGGCTGATGAAGGCTGATAGCCAGAAACCGGTCCTTGGATGCTTGATTCCGGTCTGGGAAAGACATGGCTTGGTAGTTCGGACTGGACTGTTCCCATGAGGCACAGGGTCAGAGCTGATTTGCATATAGCCAGTGTCTAACCCAGGGTGGTGTGGAGTGCAAAAAAACGATGGATTTAGGCCCAGATCCCTGTACTGGGATGAATGTATGAAATTGTTCTACATTCTGTCCATCAACTGCGTTTTTTGCAATTTCACCACGAGTGGGCTGGGGATGCTCAGACGTGAGTCCCAGGCTCTCCACACCACTGGAGTCAAGCTATCCAGGCTGATGAAGGCTGATAGCCAGAAACCGGTCCTTGGATGCTTGATTCCGGTCTGGGAAAGACATGGCTTGGTAGTTCGGACTGGACTGTTCCCATGAGGCACAGGGTCAGAGCTGATTTGCATATAGCCAATGTCTAACCCAGGGTGGTGTGGAGTGCAAAAAAACGATGGATTTAGGCCCAGATCCTTGTACTGGGGTGAATGTATGACATTGTTCTACATTCTGTCCATCAACTGTGTTTTTTGCAATTTCACCCCAAGTGGGCTGGGGATGCTCAGACGTGAGTCCCAGGCTCTCCACACCACTGGAGTCAAGCTATCCAGGCTGATGAAGGCTGATAGCCAGAAACCAGTCCTTGGATGCCTTATTCCGGTCTGGGAAAGACATGGCTTGGTAGTTCGGACTGGACTGTTCCCATGAGGCACAGGGTCAGAGCTGATTTGCATATAGCCAGTGTCTAACCCAGGGTGGTGTGGAGTTCAAAAAAACGATGGATTTAGGCCCAGATCCTTGTACTGGGGTGAATGTATGACATTGTTCTACATTCTGTCCATCAACTGTGTTTTTTGCAATTTCACCCCGAGTGGGCTGGGGATGCTCAGACGTGAGTCCCAGGCTCTACACACCACTGGAGTCAAGCTATCCAGGCTGATGAAGGCTGATAGCCAGAAACCGGTCCTTGGATGCTTGATTCCGGTCTGGGAAAGACATGGCTTGGTAGTTCGGACTGGACTGTTCCCATGAGGCACAGGGTCAGAGCTGATTTGCATATAGCCAGTGTCTATCCCAGGGTGGTGTGGAGTGCAAAAAAACGATGGATTTAGGCCCAGATCCTTGTACTGGGGTGAATGTATGACATTGTTCTACATTCTGTCCATCAACTGTGTATTTTGCAATTTCACCCCGAGTGGGCTGGGGATGCTCAGACGTGAGTCCCAGGCTCTCCACACCACTGGAGTCAAGCTATCCAGGCTGATAAAGGCTGATAGCCAGAAACCGGTCCTTGGATGCTTGATTCCGGTCTGGGAAAGACATGGCTTGGTAGTTCGGACTGGACTGTTCCCATGAGGCACAGGGTCAGAGCTGATTTGCATATAGCCAGTGTCTAACCCAGGGTGGTGTGGATTGCAAAAAAAGAATGGATTTAGGCCCAGATCCTTGTACTGGGGTGAATGTATGACATTGTTCTACATTCTGTCCATCAACTGTGTTTTTTGCAATTTCACCCCGAGTGGGCTGGGGATGCTCAGACGTGAGTCCCAGGCTCTCCACACCACTGGAGTCAAGCTATCCAGGCTGATGAAGGCTTATAGCCAGAAACCGGTCCTTGGATGCTTGATTCTGGTCTGGGAAAGACATGGCTTGGTAGTTCGGACTGGACTGTTCCCATGAGGCACAGGGTCAGAGCTGATTTGCATATAGCCAGTGTCTAACCCAGGGTGGTGTGGAGTGCAAAAAAACGATGGATTTAGGCCCAGATCCTTGTACTGGGGTGAATGTATGACATTGTTCTACATTCTGTCCATCAACTGTGTTTTTTGCAATTTCACCCCGAGTCGGCTGGGGATGCTCAGACATGAGTCCCAGGCTCTCCACACCACTGGAGTCAAGCTATCCAGGCTGATGAAGTCTGATAGCCAGAAACCGGTCCTTGGATGCTTGTTTCCGGTCTGGGAAAGACATGGCTTGGTAGTTCGGACTGGACTGTTCCCATGAGGCACAGGGTCAGAGCTGATTTGCATATAGCCAGTGTCTAACCCAGGGTGGTGTGGAGTGCAAAAAAGCAATGGATTTAGGCCCAGATCCTTGTACTGGGGTGAATGTATGACCTTGTTCTACATTCTGTCCATAAATTGTGTTTTTTGCAATTTCACCCCGAGTGGGCTGGGGATGCTCAGACGTGAGTCCCAGGCTCTCCACACCACTGGAGTCAAGCTATCCAGGCTGATGAAGGCTGATAGCCAGAAACCGGTCCTTGGATGCTTGATTCCGGTCTGGGAAAGACATGGCTTGGTAGTTCGGACTGGACTGTTCCCATGAGGCACAGGGTCAGAGCTGATTTGCATATAGCCAGTGTCTAACCCAGGGTGGTGTGGAGTGCAAAAAAACGATGGATTTAGGCCCAGATCCTTGTACTGGGGTGAATGTATGACATTGTTCTACATTCTGTCCATCAACTGTGTTTTTTGCAATTTCACCCCGAGTCGGCTGGGGATGCTCAGACATGAGTCCCAGGCTCTCCACACCACTGGAGTCAAGCTATCCAGGCTGATGAAGTCTGATAGCCAGAAACCGGTCCTTGGATGCTTGATTCCGGTCTGGGAAAGACATGGCTTGGTAGTTCGGACTGGACTGTTCCCATGAGGCACAGGGTCAGAGCTGATTTGCATATAGCCAGTGTCTAACCCAGGGTGGTGTGGAGTGCAAAAAAGCAATGGATTTAGGCCCAGATCCTTGTACTGGGGTGAATGTATGACCTTGTTCTACATTCTGTCCATAAATTGTGTTTTTTGCAATTTCACCCCGAGTGGGCTGGGGATGCTCAGACGTGAGTCCCAGGCTCTCCACACCACTGGAGTCAAGCTATCCAGGCTGATGAAGGCTGATAGCCAGAAACCGGTCCTTGGATGCTTGATTCCGGTCTGGGAAAGACATGGCTTGGTAGTTCGGACTGGACTGTTCCCATGAGGCACAGGGTCAGAGCTGATTTGCATATAGCCAGTGTCTAACCCAGGGTGGTGTGGAGTGCAAAAAAACGATGGATTTAGGCCCAGATCCCTGTACTGGGATGAATGTATGAAATTGTTCTACATTCTGTCCATCAACTGCGTTTTTTGCAATTTCACCACGAGTGGGCTGGGGATGCTCAGACGTGAGTCCCAGGCTCTCCACACCACTGGAGTCAAGCTATCCAGGCTGATGAAGGCTGATAGCCAGAAACCGGTCCTTGGATGCTTGATTCCGGTCTGGGAAAGACATGGCTTGGTAGTTCGGACTGGACTGTTCCCATGAGGCACAGGGTCAGAGCTGATTTGCATATAGCCAATGTCTAACCCAGGGTGGTGTGGAGTGCAAAAAAACGATGGATTTAGGCCCAGATCCTTGTACTGGGGTGAATGTATGACATTGTTCTACATTCTGTCCATCAACTGTGTTTTTTGCAATTTCACCCCAAGTGGGCTGGGGATGCTCAGACGTGAGTCCCAGGCTCTCCACACCACTGGAGTCAAGCTATCCAGGCTGATGAAGGCTGATAGCCAGAAACCGGTCCTTGGATGCCTTATTCCGGTCTGGGAAAGACATGGCTTGGTAGTTCGGACTGGACTGTTCCCATGAGGCACAGGGTCAGAGCTGATTTGCATATAGCCAGTGTCTAACCCAGGGTGGTGTGGAGTACAAAAAAACGATGGATTTAGGCCCAGATCCTTGTACTGGGGTAAATGTATGACATTGTTCTACATTCTGTCCATCAACTGTGTTTTTTGCAATTTCACCCCGAGTGGGCTGGGGATGCTCAGACGTGAGTCCCAGGCTCTCCACACCACTGGAGTAAAGCTATCCAGGCTGATGAAGGCTGATAGCCAGAAACCGGTCCTTGGATGCTTGATTCCGGTCTGGGAAAGACATGGCTTGGTAGTTCGGACTGGACTGTTCCCATGAGGCACAGGGTCAGAGCTGATTTGCATATAGCCAGTGTCTAACCCAGGGTGGTGTGGAGTTCAAAAAAACGATGGATTTAGGCCCAGATCCTTGTACTGGGGTGAATGTATGACATTGTTCTACATTCTGTCCATCAACTGTGTTTTTTGCAATTTCACCCCGAGTGGGC
The DNA here is from genome assembly GCF_964261635.1 of Lissotriton helveticus. Lineage (NCBI taxonomy): Eukaryota > Metazoa > Chordata > Amphibia > Caudata > Salamandridae > Lissotriton > Lissotriton helveticus. Next base: position 609,443,732 of record NC_136063.1, read on the forward strand.
TGGGGATGCTCAGACGTGAGTCCCAGGCTCTACACACCACTGGAGTCAAGCTATCCAGGCTGATGAAGGCTGATAGCCAGAAACCGGTCCTTGGATGCTTGATTCCGGTCTGTGAAAGACATGGCTTGGTAGTTCGGACTGGACTGTTCCCATGAGGCACAGGGTCAGAGCTGATTTGCATATAGCCAGTGTCTATCCCAGGGTGGTGTGGAGTGCAAAAAAACGATGGATTTAGGCCCAGATCCTTGTACTGGGGTGAATGTATGACATTGTTCTACATTCTGTCCATCAACTGTGTATTTTGCAATTTCACCCCGAGTGGGCTGGGGATGCTCAGACGTGAGTCCCAGGCTCTCCACACCACTGGAGTCAAGCTATCCAGGCTGATAAAGGCTGATAGCCAGAAACCGGTCCTTGGATGCTTGATTCCGGTCTGGGAAAGACATGGCTTGGTAGTTCGGACTGGACTGTTCCCATGAGGCACAGGGTCAGAGCTGATTTGCATATAGCCAGTGTCTAACCCAGGGTGGTGTGGATTGCAAAAAAAGAATGGATTTAGGCCCAGATCCTTGTACTGGGGTGAATGTATGACATTGTTCTACATTCTGTCCATTAACTGTGTTTTTTGCAATTTCACCCCGAGTGGGCTGGGGATGCTCAGATGTGAGTCCCGGGCTCTTCACACCACTGGAGTCAAGCTATCCAGGCTGATGAAGGCTGATAGCCAGAAACCGGTCCTTGGATGCTTGATTCCGGTCGGGGAAAGACATGCCTTGGTAGTTCGGACTGGACTGTTCCCATGAGGCACAGGGTCAGAGCTGATTTGCATATAGCCAGTGTCTAACCCAGGGTGGTGTGGAGCGCAAAAAAACGATGGATTTAGGCCCAGATCCTTGTACTGGGGTGAATGTATGACATTGTTCTACATTCTGTCCATCAACTGTGTTTTTTGTAATTTCACCCCGAGTGGACTGGGGATGCTCAGACGTGAGTCCCAGGCTCTCCACACCACTGGAGTCAAGCTATCCAGGCTGATGAAGGCTGATAGCCAGAAACCGGTCCTTGGATGCTTGATTCCGGTCTGGGAAAGACATAGCTTGGTAGTTCGGACTGGACTGTTCCCATGAGGCACAGGGTCAGAGCTGATTTGCATATAGCCAGTGTCTAACCCAGGGTGGTGTGGAGTGCAAAAAAACGATGGATTTAGGCCCAGATCCTTGTACTGGGGTGAATGTATGACATTGTTCTACATTCTGTCCATCAACTGTGTATTTTGCAATTTCACCCCAAGTGGGCTGGGGATGCTCAGACGTGAGTACCAGGCTCTCCACATCACTGGAGTCAAGCTATCCAGGCTGATAAAGGCTGATAGCCAGAAACCGGTCCTTGGATGCTTGATTCCGGTCTGGGAAAGACATGGCTTGGTAGTTCGGACTGGACTGTTCCCATGAGGCACAGGGTCAGGGCTGATTTGCATATAGCCAGTGTCTAACCCAGGGTGGTGTGGAGTGCAAAAAAAGAATGGATTTAGGCCCAGATCCTTGTACTGGGGTGAATGTATGACATTGTTCTACATGCTGTCCATCAACTGTGTATTTTGCAATTTCACCCCGAGTGGGCTGGGGATGCTCAGACGTGAGTCCCAGGCTCTCCACACCACTGGAGTCAAGCTATCCAGGCTGATAAAGGCTGATAGCCAGAAACCGGTCCTTGGATGCTTGATTCCGGTCTGGGAAAGACATGGCTTGGTAGTTCGGACTGGACTGTTCCCATGAGGCACAGGGTCAGAGCTGATTTGCATATAGCCAGTGTCTAACCCAGGGTGGTGTGGAGTGCAAAAAAACGATGGATTTAGGCCCAGATCCTTGTACTGGGGTGAATGTATGACATTATTCTACATTCTGTCCATCAACTGTGTATTTTGCAATTTCACCCCGAGTGGGCTGGGGATGCTCAGACGTGAGTCCCAGGCTCTCCACACCACTGGAGTCAAGCTATCCAGGCTGATGAAGGCTGATAGCCAGAAACCGGTCCTTGGATGCTTGATTCCGGTCTGGGAAAGACATGGCTTGGTAGTTCGGACTGGACTGTTCCCATGAGGCACAGGGTCAGAGCTGATTTGCATATAGCCAGTGTCTAACCCAGGGTGGTGTGGAGTGCAAAAAAACGATGGATTTAGGCCCAGATCCCTGTACTGGGATGAATGTATGAAATTGTTCTACATTCTGTCCATCAACTGCGTTTTTTGCAATTTCACCACGAGTGGGCTGGGGATGCTCAGACGTGAGTCCCAGGCTCTCCACACCACTGGAGTCAAGCTATCCAGGCTGATGAAGGCTGATAGCCAGAAACCGGTCCTTGGATGCTTGATTCCGGTCTGGGAAAGACATGGCTTGGTAGTTCGGACTGGACTGGACTGTTCTGTTCCCATGAGGCACAGGGTCAGGGGCAGAGCTGATTGCATATAGCCAATGTCTAACCCAGGGTGGTGTGGAGTGCAAAAAAAACGATGGATTTAGGCCCAGATCCTTGTACTGGGGTGAATGTATGACATTGTTCTACATTCTGTCCATCAACTGTGTTTTTTGCAATTTCACCCCAAGTGGGCTGGGGATGCTCAGACGTGAGTCCCAGGCTCTCCACACCACTGGAGTCAAGCTATCCAGGCTGATGAAGGCTGATAGCCAGAAACCGGTCCTTGGATGCTTGGACGCCCAGTGCCAGGACCCCTGTCCCCCACCGACGGAAGCCGACCCGACGAACCTACAACGCAACGGAACTCCTCGCACTCAACTCCGGCCGAACCCCAGGATGCTACCGAGCCACTCCGAAGCACACCCACGGAGCCTTCAGCTGCCACGCCTGCAAGTTCTCCTGCATCCGGACCTGCCTCGCACCAGCACCAGCCAAGCAGAACACCAGCAGCACCCACCTCAAGTGCATCCTGCTCAACACCCGCTCCGTCCACAGACACGCCATCGAGCTCTGGAACCTGCTCGACACCACAGCCCCTGACGTTGCCTTCCTCACGGAGACCTGGATGAACGCCTCTTCAGCTCCCGACATCGCCATCGCCATCCCGGAGGGCTACAAGATCGTCCGGAGGGACCGAAACGCCAACCAAATGGGAGGAGGCATCGCCATCATCCACAGGAGCACCATCCGTCTCACGACCAGCACCGACAACACCCTGACCAGCGCCGAACACCTGCACTTCCAGATCCACACCAACCCGAACACCACCCTCAGAGGCACCCTGATCTACCGACCCCCTGGACCACGCACGCAATTCAGCGAGGACATCGCCGACTTCGTCAGCCCGCATGCCCTCCCCTCCGCTGACTACATCCTCTTGGGAGACCTCAACTTCCATCTGGAGAACAACAACGACCGCAACACCAGCACCCTGCTCGACAACCTCGCCAATCTTGGACTCAAGCAACTGGTGTCCACCCCCACCCACCTCGCCGGACACACACTCGACGCCGTCTTCTCATCCAGCACAGACATCGACTTCAGCCACACCACAGAGCTTCAATGGACGGACCACAGCTGCGTCCACTTCACCTTCAAGAGAACGACGACCCACCAACACCAGCAACAGGCCGCCCGCAGAAGCTGGAACAAGATCACAGCAGACCAGCTCGCCACCTCCCTGAGCCAGCACCCTCCTGCCAGCACAGCGAACCCCAGCCAGGCCGCCGACAACCTCACGAAGTGGATCAGCAACTGCGCGGACGAACTCGCCCCACTGAGGGCCCCGCCTAGCAGACCCGGCAGCAAGAAGGCACCATGGTTCACCGACGAACTCAAGAGCTCCAAGAAGAACTGCCGAGCCCTCGAGAAAGTCTGGAAAAGGGAACCGACACCGGACAACAGGACCTCCTACAAACTTGCCACCCGCAAACACCACCAGCTGATCCGCACCGCCAAGAAAACAGCATACAAGGACCGGTTGGACAACAACGCACACAACTGCAAGGAACTCTTCAACATCGTGAAAGAGCTTTCCAACCCCAGCGCAGGAAACAACGACATCACCCCTTCGCAAGACCTCTGCAACTCCCTCGCTGCATACTTCCACAACAAGATCACGGACATACACAGCAGCTTCAACAACCAACCAACGCACACCATGACCGAACAACCACCCCCCACCACCACCCTCCACGCCTGGACCCCGATCAGCACCGAAGACACCATCCGCACGATGAACTCCATCCACTCCGGATCACCGACCGACCCCTGCCCTCACCACGTCTTCAACAAGGCCGACGCTGTCATCGCACCCCACCTGCGAGACATCATCAACACATCCTTCGACACCACCATCTTCCCTGAGAGCTGGAAACACGCCGAACTCAGCGCTCTACTCAAGAAACCTACAGCGGACCCCACCGACCTCAAGAATTACCGCCCCATCTCGCTTCTCCCGTTTCCAGCCAAAGTCATCGAGAAGACCGTCAACAAGCAGATGGCCGCCTTCCTCGAGACGAACGGATCCCTCGACCCCTCACAGTCCGGCTTCCGAGCCAACCACAGCACCGAGACCGCCCTCATCGCCGCCACCGATGACATCCGAGCCCTGATGGACAATGGAGAAACAGCGGCCCTCATCCTCCTAGACCTCTCCGCGGCATTCGACACGGTCTGCCACCGCACCCTAGTACGGCGCCTCAGCAACATCGGAATCCAGGACAAGGCGCTGGAATGGATCATCTCCTTCCTCGACGGAAGAACACAGAGAGTCCGCCTACCACCGTACAAATCAGAGGCCTCCGAAGTCATCTGCGGCGTCCCCCAAGGATCATCTCTGAGCCCCACCCTCTTCAACGTCTACATGAGCCCCCTCGCGGCCATCGTACGCAAGCACAACCTTAGCATAATCTCCTACGCCGACGACACCCAGCTGATCCTCTCCCTGACCAACGACCCCGCCGCCGCCAGAGCCAACCTGCACGAAGGGATGAAAGAGGTAGCCGAGTGGATGACGACCAGCCGCCTGAAACTGAACTCGGACAAGACGGAGGTCCTCATCCTGGGCTCCTCGCCCTCCGCCTGGGACGACTCCTGGTGGCCCCCCGCCCTGGGCACCGCACCCAAACCGACAGACCATGCACGCAACCTGGGCTTCATCCTGGACTCCTCCCTCTCCATGACCAGGCAAGTCAACAACGTCTCCTCGGCGTGCTTCAACATCCTACGCATGCTACGGAAGATCTTCTGGTGGATCCCCACCGAGACCAGGAAGACCGTCACCCAGGCCCTCGTCACCAGCCGACTGGACTACGGCAACGCCCTTTACGCCGGCACCACCGCCAAGCTCCAGAAAAGACTCCAGCGGATCCAGAACGCCTCAGCCAGACTCATCCTCGACATCCCACGAACCAGCCACATCTCCGGACATCTGAGAGACCTTCACTGGCTCCCCGTCAACAAAAGAATCACCTTCCGCCTCCTCACCCACGCACACAAAGCCCTACACGACCAAGGCCCGAGCTACCTCAACAGCCGAGTCAACTTCTACGCTCCCAAACGCCACCTCCGATCAGCCAACCACGCCCTCGCCGCCGTCCCCCGCATCCGAAGAGCGACTACAGGAGGAAGGTCCTTCTCCTACCTGGCCGCCAAGACCTGGAACTCCCTCCCGACCGACCTGCGCCTGACCCAAGACCACCTCTCCTTCAGGAAGAAGCTGAAGACCTGGCTGTTCGAGCAGTAGCGCCCCCCCCCCCCCCCCCCCCCCCAGCGCCTTGAGACCCTATGGGTATGTAGCGCGCTCTATAAGTGTCACTGATTGATTGATTGATTGATTGAAGCTTGATTCCGGTCTGGGAAAGACATGGCTTGGTAGTTCGGACTGGACTGTTCCCATGAGGCACAGGGTCAGAGCTGATTGCATATAGCCAGTGTCTAACCCAGGGTGGTGTGGAGTACAAAAAAACGATGGATTTAGGCCCAGATCCTTGTACTGGGGTGAATGTATGACATTGTTCTACATTCTGTCCATCAACTGTGTTTTTTGCAATTTCACCCCGAGTGGGCTGGGGATGCTCAGACGTGAGTCCCAGGCTCTCCACACCACTGGAATAAAGCTATCCAGGCTGATGAAGGCTGATAGCCAGAAACCGGTCCATGGATGCTTGATTCCGGTCTGGGAAAGACATGGCTTGGTAGTTCGGACTGGACTGTTCCCATGAGGCACAGGGTCAGAGCTGATTTGCATATAGCCAGTGTCTAACCCAGGGTGGTGTGGAGTTCAAAAAAACGATGGATTTAGGCCCAGATCCTTGTACTGGGTTGAATGTATGACATTGTTCTACATTCTGTCCATCAACTGTGTTTTTTGCAATTTCACCCCGAGTGGGCTGGGGATGCTCAGACGTGAGTCCCAGGCTCTCCACACCACTGGAGTCAAGCTATCCAGGCTGATGAAGGCTGATAGCCAGAAACCGGTCCTTGGATGCTTGATTCCGGTCTGGGAAAGACATGCCTTGGTAGTTCGGACTGGACTGTTCCCATGAGGCACAGGGTCAGAGCTGATTTGCATATAGCCAGTGTCTAACCCAGGGTGGTGTGGAGTGCAAAAAAAGAATGGATTTAGGCCCAGATCCTTGTACTGGGGTGAATGTATGACATTGTTCTACATTCTGTCCATCAACTGTGTTTTTTGCAATTTCACCCCGAGTGGGCTGGGGATGCTCAGACGTGAGTCCCGGGCTCTCCACACCACTGGAGTCAAGCTATCCAGGCTGATGAAGGCTGATAGCCAGAAACCGGTCCTTGGATGCTTGATTCCGGTCGGGGAAAGACATGCCTTGGTAGTTCGGACTGGACTGTTCCCATGAGGCACAGGGTCAGAGCTGATTTGTATATAGCCAGTGTCTAACCCAGGGTGGTGTGGAGTGCAAAAAAAGAATGGATTTAGGCCCAGATCCTTGTACTGGGGTGAATGTATGACATTGTTCTACATTCTGTCCACTAACTGTGTTTTTTGCAATTTCAACCCGAGTGGGCTGGGGATGCTCAGACGTGAGTCCCGGGCTCTCCACACCACTGGAGTCAAGCTATCCAGGCTGATGAAGGCTGATAGCCAGAAACCGGTCCTTGGATGCTTGATTCCGGTCGGGGAAAGACATGCCTTGGTAGTTCGGACTGGACTGTTCCCATGAGGCACAGGGTCAGAGCTGATTTGCATATAGCCAGTGTCTAGCCCAGGGTGGTGTGGAGCGCAAAAAAACGATGGATTTAGGCCCAGATCCTTGCACTGGGGTGAATGTATGACATTGTTCTACATTCTGTCCATCAACTGTGTTTTTTGCAATTTCACCCCGAGTGGGCTAGGGATGCTCAGACGTGAGTCCCAGGCTCTCCACACAACTGGAGTCAAGCTATCCAGGCTGATGAAGGCTGATAGCCAGAAACCGGTCCTTGGATGCTTGATTCCGGTCTGGGAAAGACATGGCTTGGTAGTTCGGACTGGACTGTTCCCATGAGGCACAGGGTCAGAGCTCATTTGCATATAGCCAGTGCCTAACCCAGGGTGGTGTGGAGCGCAAAAAAACGATGGATTTAGGCCCAGATCCTTGTACTGGGGTGAATGTATGACATTGTTCTACATTCTGTCCATCAACTGTGTTTTTTGCAATTTCACCCCGAGTGGGCTGGGGATGCTCAGACGTGAGTCCCAGGCTCTCCACACCACTGGAGTCAAGCTATCCAGGCTGATGAAGGCTGATAGCCAGAAACCGGTCCTTGGATGCTTGATTCTGGTCTGGGAAAGACATGGCTTGGTAGTTCAGACTGGACTGTTCCCATGAGGCACAGGGTCAGAGCTGATTTGCATATAGCCAGTGTCTAACCCAGGGTGGTGTGGAGTGCAAAAAAACGATGGATTTAGGCCCAGATCCTTGTACTGGGGTGAATGTATGACATTGTTCTACATTCTGTCCATCAACTGTGTTTTTTGCAATTTCACCCCGAGTGGGCTGGGGATGCTCAGACATGAGTCCCAGGCTCTCCACACCACTGGAGTCAAGCTATCCAGGCTGATGAAGGCTGATAGCCAGAAACCGGTCCTTGGATGCTTGATTCCGGTCTGGGAAAGACATGGCTTGGTAGTTCGGACTGGACTGTTCCCATGAGGCACAGGGTCAGAGCTGATTTGCATATAGCCAATGTCTAACCCAGGGTGGTGTGGAGTGCAAAAAAACGATGGATTTAGGCCCAGATCCTTGTACTGGGGTGAATGTATGACATTGTTCTACATTCTGTCCATCAACTGTGTTTTTTGCAATTTCAACCCAAGTGGGCTGGGGATGCTCAGACGTGAGTCCCAGGCTCTCCACACCACTGGAGTCAAGCTATCCAGGCTGATGAAGGCTGATAGCCAGAAACCGGTCCTTGGATGCTTGATTCCGGTCTGGGAAAGACATGGCTTGGTAGTTCGGACTGGACTGTTCCCATGAGGCACAGGGTCTGAGCTGATTTGCATATAGCCAGTGTCTAACCCAGGGTGGTGTGGAGTACAAAAAAACGATGGATTTAGGCCCAGATCCTTGTACTGGGGTGAATGTATGACATTGTTCTACATTCTGTCAATCAACTGTGTTTTTTGCAATTTCACCCCGAGTGGGCTGGGGATGCTCAGACGTGAGTCCCAGGCTCTCCACACCACTGGAGTAAAGCTATCCAGGCTGATGAAGGCTGATAGCCAGAAACCGGTCCTTGGATGCTTGATTCCGGTCTGGGAAAGACATGGCTTGGTAGTTCGGACTGGACTGTTCCCATGAGGCACAGGGTCAGAGCTGATTTGCATATAGCCAATGTCTAACCCAGGGTGGTGTGGAGTGCAAAAAAACGATGGATTTAGGCCCAGATCCTTGTACTGGGGTGAATGTATGACATTGTTCTACATTCTGTCCATCAACTGTGTTTTTTCCAATTTCACCCCAAGTGGGCTGGGGATGCTCAGACGTGAGTCCCAGGCTCTCCACACCACTGGAGTCAAGCTATCCAGGCTGATGAAGGCTGATAGCCAGAAACCGGTCCTTGGATGCTTGATTCCGGTCTGGGAAAGACATGGCTTGGTAGTTCGGACTGGACTGTTCCCATGAGGCACAGGGTCAGAGCTGATTTGCATATAGCCAGTGTCTAACCCAGGGTGGTGTGGAGTACAAAAAAACGATGGATTTAGGCCCAGATCCTTGTACTGGGGTGAATGCATGACATTGTTCTACATTCTGTCAATCAACTGTGTTTTTTGCAATTTCACCCCGAGTGGGCTGGGGATGCTCAGACGTGAGTCCCAGGCTCTCCACACCACTGGAGTAAAGCTATCCAGGCTGATGAAGGCTGATAGCCAGAAACCGGTCCTTGGATGCTTGATTCCGGTCTGGGAAAGACATGGCTTGGTAGTTCGGACTGGACTGTTCCCATGAGGCACAGGGTCAGAGCTGATTTGCATATAGCCAGTGTCTAACCCAGGGTGATGTGGAGTTCAAAAAACGATGGATTTAGGCCCAGATCCTTGTACTGGGGTGAATGTATGACATTGTTCTACATTCTGTCCATCAACTGTGTTTTTTGCAATTTCACCCCGAGTGGGCTGGGGATGCTCAGACGTGAGTCCCAGGCTCTACACACCACTGGAGTCAAGCTATCCAGGCTGATGAAGGCTGATAGCCAGAAACCGGTCCTTGGATGCTTGATTCCGGTCTGGGAAAGACATGGCTTGGTAGTTCGGACTGGACTGTTTCCATGAGGCACAGGGTCAGAGCTGATTTGCATATAGCCAGTGTCTAACCCAGGGTGGTGTGGAGTGCAAAAAAACGATGGATTTAGGCCCAGATCCTTGTACTGGGGTGAATGTATGACATTGTTCTACATTCTGTCCATCAACTGTGTATTTTGCAATTTCACCCCGAGTGGGCTGGGGATGCTCAGACGTGAGTCCCAGGCTCTCCACACCACTGGAGTCAAGCTATCCAGGCTGATGAAGGCTGATAGCCAGAAACCGGTCCTTGGATGCTTGATTCCGGTCGGGGAAAGACATGGCTTGGTAGTTCGGACTGGACTGTTCCCATGAGGCACAGGGTCAGAGCTGATTTGCATATAGCCAGTGTTTAACCCAGGGTGGTGTGGAGTGCAAAAAAAGAATGGATTTAGGCCCAGATCCTTGTACTGGGGTGAATGTATGACATTGTTCTACATTCTGTCCATTAACTGTGTTTTTTGCAATTTCACCCCGAGTGGGCTGGGGATGCTCAGATGTGAGTCCCGGGCTCTTCACACCACTGGAGTCAAGCTATCCAGGCTGATGAAGGCTGATAGCCAGAAACCGGTCCTTGGATGCTTGATTCCGGTCGGGGAAAGACATGCCTTGGTAGTTCGGACTGGACTGTTCCCATGAGGCACAGGGTCAGAGCTGATTTGCATATAGCCAGTGTCTAACCCAGGGTGGTGTGGAGCGCAAAAAAACGATGGATTTAGGCCCAGATCCTTGTACTGGGGTGAATGTATGACATTGTTCTACATTCTGTCCATCAACTGTGTTTTTTGTAATTTCACCCCGAGTGGACTGGGGATGCTCAGACGTGAGTCCCAGGCTCTCCACACCACTGGAGTCAAGCTATCCAGGCTGATGAAGGCTGATAGCCAGAAACCGGTCCTTGGATGCTTGATTCCGGTCTGGGAAAGACATGGCTTGGTAGTTCGGACTGGACTGTTCCCATGAGGCACAGGGTCAGAGCTGATTTGCATATAGCCAGTGTCTAACCCAGGGTGGTGTGGAGTGCAAAAAAACGATGGATTTAGGCCCAGATCCTTGTACTGGGGTGAATGTATGACATTGTTCTACATTCTGTCCATCAACTGTGTATTTTGCAATTTCACCCCGAGTGGGCTGGGGATGCTCAGACGTGAGTCCCAGGCTCTCCACACCACTGGAGTCAAGCTATCCAGGCTGATAAAGGCTGATAGCCAGAAACCGGTCCTTGGATGCTTGATTCCGGTCTGGGAAAGACATGGCTTGGTAGTTCGGACTGGACTGTTCCCATGAGGCACAGGGTCAGGGCTGATTTGCATATAGCCAGTGTCTAACCCAGGGTGGTGTGGAGTGCAAAAAAAGAATGGATTTAGGCCCAGATCCTTGTACTGGGGTGAATGTATGACATTGTTCTACATTCTGTCCATCAACTGTGTTTTTTGCAATTTCACCCCGAGTGGGCTGGGGATGCTCAGACGTGAGTCCCGGGCTCTCCACACCACTGGAGTCAAGCTATCCAGGCTGATGAAGGCTGATAGCCAGAAACCGGTCCTTGGATGCTTGATTCCGGTCGGGGAAAGACATGCCTTGGTAGTTCGGACTGGACTGTTCCCATGAGGCACAGGGTCAGAGCTGATTTGCATATAGCCAGTGTCTAACCCAGGGTGGTGTGGAGCGCAAAAAAACGATGGATTTAGGCCCAGATCCTTGTACTGGGGTGAATGTATGACATTGTTCTACATTCTGTCCATCAACTGTGTTTTTTGCAATTTCACCCCGAGTGGGCTAGGGATGCTCAGACGTGAGTCCCAGGCTCTCCACACAAATGGAGTCAAGCTATCCAGGCGGATGAAGGCTGATAGCCAGAAACCGGTCCTTGGATGCTTGATTCCGGTCTGGGAAAGACATGGCTTGGTAGTTCGGACTGGACTGTTCCCATGAGGCACAGGGTCAGTGCTCATTTGCATATAGCCAGTGCCTAACCCAGGGTGGTGTGGAGCGCAAAAAAATGATGGATTTAGGCCCAGATCCTTGTACTGGGGTGAATGTATGACATTGTTCTACATTCTGTCCATCAACTGTGTTTTTTGCAATTTCACCCCGAGTGGGCTGGGGATGCTCAGACGTGAGTCCCAGGCTCTCCACACCACTGGAGTCAAGCTATCCAGGCTGATGAAGGCTGATAGCCAGAAACCGGTCCTTGGATGCTTGATTCTGGTCTGGGAAAGACATGGCTTGGTAGTTCGGACTGGACTGTTCCCATGAGGCACAGGGTCAGAGCTGATTTGCATATAGCCAGTGTCTAACCCAGGGTGGTGTGGAGTGCAAAAAAACGATGGATTTAGGCCCAGATCCTTGTACTGGGGTGAATGTATGACATTGTTCTACATTCTGTCCATCAACTGTGTTTTTTGCAATTTCACCCCGAGTCGGCTGGGGATGCTCAGACATGAGTCCCAGGCTCTCCACACCACTGGAGTCAAGCTATCCAGGCTGATGAAGTCTGATAGCCAGAAACCGGTCCTTGGATGCTTGATTCCGGTCTGGGAAAGACATGGCTTGGTAGTTCGGACTGGACTGTTCCCATGAGGCACAGGGTCAGAGCTGATTTGCATATAGCCAGTGTCTAACCCAGGGTGGTGTGGAGTGCAAAAAAGCAATGGATTTAGGCCCAGATCCTTGTACTGGGGTGAATGTATGACATTGTTCTACATTCTGTCCATAAATTGTGTTTTTTGCAATTTCACCCCGAGTGGGCTGGGGATGCTCAGACGTGAGTCCCAGGCTCTCCACACCACTGGAGTCAAGCTATCCAGGCTGATGAAGGCTGATAGCCAGAAACCGGTCCTTGGATGCTTGATTCCAGTCTGGGAAAGACATGGCTTGGTAGTTCGGACTGGACTGTTCCCATGAGGCACAGGGTCAGAGCTGATTTGCATATAGCCAGTGTCTAACCCAGGGTGGTGTGGAGTTCAAAAAAACGATGGATTTAGGCCCAGATCCTTGTACTGGGGTGAATGTATGACATTGTTCTACATTCTGTCCATCAACTGTGTTTTTTGCAATTTCACCCCGAGTGGGCTGGGGATGCTCAGACGTGAGTCCCAGGCTCTACACACCACTGGAGTCAAGCTATCCAGGCTGATGAAGGCTGATAGCCAGAAACCGGTCCTTGGATGCTTGATTCCGGTCTGGGAAAGACATGGCTTGGTAGTTCGGACTGGACTGTTCCCATGAGGCACAGGGTCAGAGCTGATTTGCATATAGCCAGTGTCTAACCCAGGGTGGTGTGGAGTGCAAAAAAACGATGGATTTAGGCCCAGATCCTTGTACTGGGGTGAATGTATGACATTGTTCTACATTCTGTCCATCAACTGTGTATTTTGCAATTTCACCCCGAGTGGGCTGGGGATGCTCAGACGTGAGTGCCAGGCTCTCCACACCACTGGAGTCAAGCTATCCAGGCTGATAAAGGCTGATAGCCAGAAACCGGTCCTTGGATGCTTGATTCCGGTCTGGGAAAGACATGGCTTGGTAGTTCGGACTGGACTGTTCCCATGAGGCACAGGGTCAGGGCTGATTTGCATATAGCCAGTGTCTAACCCAGGGTGGTGTGGAGTGCAAAAAAAGAATGGATTTAGGCCCAGATCCTTGTACTGGGGTGAATGTATGACATTGTTCTACATTCTGTCCATCAACTGTGTATTTTGCAATTTCACCCCGAGTGGGTTGGGGATGCTCAGACGTGAGTCCCAGGCTCTCCACACCACTGGAGTCAAGCTATCCAGGCTGATAAAGGCTGATAGCCAGAAACCGGTCCTTGGATGCTTGATTCCGGTCTGGGAAAGTCATGGCTTGGTAGTTCGGACTGGACTGTTCCCATGAGGCACAGGGTCAGAGCTGATTTGCATATAGCCAGTGTCTAACCCAGGGTGGTGTGGAGTGCAACAAAACGATGGATTTAGGCCCAGATCCTTGTACTGGGGTGAATGTATGACATTGTTCTACATTCTGTCCATCAACTGTGTATTTTGCAATTTCACCCCGAGTGGGCTGGGGATGCTCAGACGTGAGTCCCAGGCTCTCCACACCACTGGAGTCAAGCTATCCAGGCTGATGAAGGCTGATAGCCAGAAACCGGTCCTTGGATGCTTGATTCCGGTCTGGGAAAGACATGGCTTGGTAGTTCGGACTGGACTGTTCCCATGAGGCACAGGGTCAGAGCTGATTTGCATATAGCCAGTGTCTAACCCAGGGTGGTGTGGAGTGCAAAAAAACGATGGATTTAGGCCCAGATCCCTGTACTGGGATGAATGTATGAAATTGTTCTACATTCTGTCCATCAACTGCGTTTTTTGCAATTTCACCACGAGTGGGCTGGGGATGCTCAGACGTGAGTCCCAGGCTCTCCACACCACTGGAGTCAAGCTATCCAGGCTGATGAAGGCTGATAGCCAGAAACCGGTCCTTGGATGCTTGATTCCGGTCTGGGAAAGACATGGCTTGGTAGTTCGGACTGGACTGTTCCCATGAGGCACAGGGTCAGAGCTGATTTGCATATAGCCAGTGTCTAACCCAGGGTGGTGTGGAGTGCAAAAAAACGATGGATTTAGGCCCAGATCCCTGTACTGGGATGAATGTATGAAATTGTTCTACATTCTGTCCATCAACTGCGTTTTTTGCAATTTCACCACGAGTGGGCTGGGGATGCTCAGACGTGAGTCCCAGGCTCTCCACACCACTGGAGTCAAGCTATCCAGGCTGATGAAGGCTGATAGCCAGAAACCGGTCCTTGGATGCTTGATTCCGGTCTGGGAAAGACATGGCTTGGTAGTTCGGACTGGACTGTTCCCATGAGGCACAGGGTCAGAGCTGATTTGCATATAGCCAATGTCTAACCCAGGGTGGTGTGGAGTGCAAAAAAAACGATGGATTTAGGCCCAGATCCTTGTACTGGGGTGAATGTATGACATTGTTCTACATTCTGTCCATCAACTGTGTTTTTTGCAATTTCACCCCAAGTGGGCTGGGGATGCTCAGACGTGAGTCCCAGGCTCTCCACACCACTGGAGTCAAGCTATCCAGGCTGATGAAGGCTGATAGCCAGAAACCGGTCCTTGGATGCTTGATTCCGGTCTGGGAAAGACATGGCTTGGTAGTTCGGACTGGACTGTTCCCATGAGGCACAGGGTCAGAGCTGATTTGCATATAGCCAGTGTCTAACCCAGGGTGGTGTGGAGTGCAAAAAAACGATGGATTTAGGCCCAGATCCTTGTACTGGGGTGAATGTATGACATTGTTCTACATTCTGTCCATCAACTGTGTTTTTTGCAATTTCACCCCGAGTGGGCTGGGGATGCTCAGACGTGAGTCCCAGGCTCTCCACACCACTGGAGTCAAGCTATCCAGGCTGATGAAGGCTGATAGCCAGAAACCGGTCCTTGGATGCTTGATTCCGGTCTGGGAAAGACATGCCTTGGTAGTTCGGACTGGACTGTTCCCATGAGGCACAGGGTCAGAGCTGATTTGCATATAGCCAGTGTCTAACCCAGGGTGGTGTGGAGTGCAAAAAAAGAATGGATTTAGGCCCAGATCCTTGTACTGGGGTGAATGTATGACATTGTTCTACATTCTGTCCATCAACTGTGTTTTTTGCAATTTCACCCCGAGTGGGCTGGGGATGCTCAGACGTGAGTCCCGGGCTCTCCACACCACTGGAGTCAAGCTATCCAGGCTGATGAAGGCTGATAGCCAGAAACCGGTCCTTGGATGCTTGATTCCGGTCGGGGAAAGACATGCCTTGGTAGTTCGGACTGGACTGTTCCCATGAGGCACAGGGTCAGAGCTGATTTGCATATAGCCAGTGTCTAACCCAGGGTGGTGTGGAGTGCAAAAAAACGATGGATTTAGGCCCAGATCCTTGTACTGGGGTGAATGTATGACATTGTTCTACATTCTGTCCATCAACTGTGTTTTTTGCAATTTCACCCCGAGTGGGCTAGGGATGCTCAGACGTGAGTCCCAGGCTCTCCACACAACTGGAGTCAAGCTATCCAGGCTGATGAAGGCTGATAGCCAGAAACCGGTCCTTGGATGCTTGATTCCGGTCTGGGAAAGACATGGCTTGGTAGTTCGGACTGGACTGTTCCCATGAGGCACAGGGTCAGAGCTCATTTGCATATAGCCAGTGCCTAACCCAGGGTGGTGTGGAGCGCAAAAAAACGATGGATTTAGGCCCAGATCCTTGTACTGGGGTGAATGTATGACATTGTTCTACATTCTGTCCATCAACTGTGTTTTTTGCAATTTCACCCCGAGTGGGCTGGGGATGCTCAGACGTGAGTCCCAGGCTCTCCACACCACTGGAGTCAAGCTATCCAGGCTGATGAATGCTGATAGCCAGAAACCGGTCCTTGGATGCTTGATTCTGGTCTGGGAAAGACATGGCTTGGTAGTTCGGACTGGACTGTTCCCATGAGGCACAGGGTCAGAGCTGATTTGCATATAGCCAGTGTCTAACCCAGGGTGGTGTGGAGTGCAAAAAAACGATGGATTTAGGCCCAGATCCTTGTACTGGGGTGAATGTATGACATTGTTCTACATTCTGTCCATCAACTGTGTTTTTTGCAATTTCACCCCGAGTGGGCTGGGGATGCTCAGACATGAGTCCCAGGCTCTCCACACCACTGGAGTCAAGCTATCCAGGCTGATGAAGGCTGATAGCCAGAAACCGGTCCTTGGATGCTTGATTCCGGTCTGGGAAAGACATGGCTTGGTAGTTCGGACTGGACTGTTCCCATGAGGCACAGGGTCAGAGCTGATTTGCATATAGCCAATGTCTAACCCAGGGTGGTGTGGAGTGCAAAAAAACGATGGATTTAGGCCCAGATCCTTGTACTGGGGTGAATGTATGACATTGTTCTACATTCTGTCCATCAACTGTGTTTTTTGCAATTTCACCCCAAGTGGGCTGGGGATGCTCAGACGTGAGTCCCAGGCTCTCCACACCACTGGAGTCAAGCTATCCAGGCTGATGAAGGCTGATAGCCAGAAACCGGTCCTTGGATGCTTGATTCCGGTCTGGGAAAGACATGGCTTGGTAGTTCGGACTGCACTGTTCCCATGAGGCACAGGGTCAGAGCTGATTTGCATATAGCCAGTGTCTAACCCAGGGTGGTGTGGAGTACAAAAAAACGATGGATTTAGGCCCAGATCCTTGTACTGGGGTGAATGTATGACATTGTTCTACATTCTGTCCATCAACTGTGTTTTTTGCAATTTCACCCCGAGTGGGCTGGGGATGCTCAGACGTGAGTCCCAGGCTCTCCACACCACTGGAGTCAAGCTATCCAGGCTGATGAAGGCTGATAGCCAGAAACCGGTCCTTGGATGCTTGATTCCGGTCTGGGAAAGACATGGCTTGGTAGTTCGGACTGGACTGTTGCCATGAGGCACAGGGTCAGAGCTGATTTGCATATAGCCAGTGTCTAACCCAGGGTGGTGTGGAGTGCAAAAAAACGATGGATTTAGGCCCAGATCCTTGTACTGGGGTGAATGTATGACATTGTTCTACATTCTGTCCATCAACTGTGTATTTTGCAATTTCACCCCGAGTGGGCTGGGGATGCTCAGACGTGAGTCCCAGGCTCTCCACACCACTGGAGTCAAGCTATCCAGGCTGATAAAGGCTGATAGCCAGAAACCGGTCCTTGGATGCTTGATTCCGGTCTGGGAAAGACATGGCTTGGTAGTTCGGACTGGACTGTTCCCATGAGGCACAGGGTCAGAGCTGATTTGCATATAGCCAGTGTCTAACCCAGGGTGGTGTGGAGTGCAAAAAATAGAATGGATTTAGGCCCAGATCCTTGTACTGGGGTGAATGTATGACATTGTTCTACATTCTGTCCATTAACTGTGTTTTTTGCAATTTCACCCCGAGTGGGCTGGGGATGCTCAGATGTGAGTCCCGGGCTCTTCACACCACTGGAGTCAAGCTATCCAGGCTGATGAAGGCTGATAGCCAGAAACCGGTCCTTGGATGCTTGATTCCGGTCGGGGAAAGACATGCCTTGGTAGTTCGGACTGGACTGTTCCCATGAGGCACAGGGTCAGAGCTGATTTGCATATAGCCAGTGTCTAACCCAGGGTGGTGTGGAGCGCAAAAAAACGATGGATTTAGGCCCAGATCCTTGTACTGGGGTGAATGTATGACATTGTTCTACATTCTGTCCATCAACTGTGTTTTTTGTAATTTCACCCCGAGTGGACTGGGGATGCTCAGACGTGAGTCCCAGGCTCTCCACACCACTGGAGTCAAGCTATCCAGGCTGATGAAGGCTGATAGCCAGAAACCGGTCCTTGGATGCTTGATTCCGGTCTGGGAAAGACATGGCTTGGTAGTTCGGACTGGACTGTTCCCATGAGGCACAGGGTCAGAGCTGATTTGCATATAGCCAGTGTCTAACCCAGGGTGGTGTGGAGTGCAAAAAAACGATGGATTTAGGCCCAGATCCTTGTACTGGGGTGAATGTATGACATTGTTCTACATTCTGTCCATCAACTGTGTATTTTGCAATTTCACCCCGAGTGGGCTGGGGATGCTCAGACGTGAGTCCCAGGCTCTCCACACCACTGGAGTCAAGCTATCCAGGCTGATAAAGGCTGATAGCCAGAAACCGGTCCTTGGATGCTTGATTCCGGTCTGGGAAAGACATGGCTTGGTAGTTCGGACTGGACTGTTCCCATGAGGCAAAGGGTCAGGGCTGATTTGCATATAGCCAGTGTCTAACCCAGGGTGGTGTGGAGTGCAAAAAAAGAATGGATTTAGGCCCAGATCCTTGTACTGGGGTGAATG
Source organism: Lissotriton helveticus (assembly GCF_964261635.1). Lineage (NCBI taxonomy): Eukaryota > Metazoa > Chordata > Amphibia > Caudata > Salamandridae > Lissotriton > Lissotriton helveticus. The sequence goes on from NC_136063.1 coordinate 609,462,352, forward strand.
TATGACATTGTTCTACATTCTGTCCATCAACTGTGTTTTTTGCAATTTCACCCCGAGTGGGCTGGGGATGCTCAGACGTGAGTCCCGGGCTCTCCACACCACTGGAGTCAAGCTATCCAGGCTGATGAAGGCTGATAGCCAGAAACCGGTCCTTGGATGCTTGATTCCGGTCGGGGAAAGACATGCCTTGGTAGTTCGGACTGGACTGTTCCCATGAGGCACAGGGTCAGAGCTGATTTGCATATAGCCAGTGTCTAACCCAGGGTGGTGTGGAGCGCAAAAAAACGATGGATTTAGGCCCAGATCCTTGTACTGGGGTGAATGTATGACATTGTTCTACATTCTGTCCATCAACTGTGTTTTTTGCAATTTCACCCCGAGTGGGCTAGGGATGCTCAGACGTGAGTCCCAGGCTCTCCACACCACTGGAGTCAAGCTATCCAGGCTGATGAAGGCTGATAGCCAGAAACCGGTCCTTGGATGCTTGATTCCGGTCTGGGAAAGACATGGCTTGGTAGTTCGGACTGGACTGTTCCCATGAGGCACAGGGTCAGAGCTCATTTGCATATAGCCAGTGCCTAACCCAGGGTGGTGTGGAGCGCAAAAAAACGATGGATTTAGGCCCTGATCCTTGTACTGGGGTGAATGTATGACATTGTTCTACATTCTGTCCATCAACTGTGTTTTTTGCAATTTCACCCCGAGTGGGCTGGGGATGCTCAGACGTGAGTCCCAGGCTCTCCACACCACTGGAGTCAAGCTATCCAGGCTGATGAAGGCTGATAGCCAGAAACCGGTCCTTGGATGCTTGATTCTGGTCTGGGAAAAACATGGCTTGGTAGTTCGGACTGGACTGTTCCCATGAGGCACAGGGTCAGAGCTGATTTGCATATAGCCAGTGTCTAACCCAGGGTCGTGTGGAGTGCAAAAAAACGATGGATTTAGGCCCAGATCCTTGTACTGGGGTGAATGTATGACATTGTTCTACATTCTGTCTATCAACTGTGTTTTTTGCAATTTCACCCCGAGTGGGCTGGGGATGCTCAGACGTGAGTCCCAGGCTCTCCACACCACTGGAGTCAAGCTATCCAGGCTGACGAAGGCTGATAGCCAGAAACCGGTCCTTGGATGCTTGATTCCGGTCAGGGAAAGACATGGCTTGGTAGTTCGGACTGGACTGTTCCCATGAGGCACAGGGTCAGAGCTGATTTGCATATAGCCAGTGTCTAACCCAGGGTGGTGTGGAGTGCAAAAAAACGATGGATTTAGGCCCAGATCCTTGTACTGGGGTGAATGTATGACATTGTTGTACATTCTGTCCATCAACTGTGTTTTTTGCAATTTCACCCCGAGTGGGCTGGGGATGCTCAGACGTGAGTCCCAGGCTCTCCACACCACTGGACTCAAGCTATCCAGGCTGATGAAGGCTGATAGCCAGAAACCGGTCCTTGGATGCTTGATTCCGGTCTGGGAAAGACATGGCTTGGTAGTTCGGACTGGACTGTTCCCATGAGGCACAGGGTCAGAGCTGGTTTGCATATAGCCAGTGTCTAACCCAGGGTGGTGTGGAGTGCAAAAAAACGATGGATTTAGGCCCAGATCCCTGTACTGGGATGAATGTATGAAATTGTTCTACATTCTGTCCATCAACTGCGTTTTTTGCAATTTCACCACGAGTGGGCTGGGGATGCTCAGACGTGAGTCCCGGGCTCTCCACACCACTGGAGTCAAGCTATCCAGGCTGATGAAGGCTGATAGCCAGAAACCGGTCCTTGGATGCTTGATTCCGGTCTGGGAAAGACATGGCTTGGTAGTTCGGACTGGACTGTTCCCATGAGGCACAGGGTCAGAGCTGATTTGCATATAGCCAATGTCTAACCCAGGGTGGTGTGGAGTGCAAAAAAAACGATGGATTTAGGCCCAGATCCTTGTACTGGGGTGAATGTATGACATTGTTCTACATTCTGTCCATCAACTGTGTTTTTTGCAATTTCACCCCAAGTGGGCTGGGGATGCTCAGACGTGAGTCCCAGGCTCTCCACACCACTGGAGTCAAGCTATCCAGGCTGATGAAGGCTGATAGCCAGAAACCGGTCCTTGGATGCTTGATTCCGGTCTGGGAAAGACATGGCTTGGTAGTTCGGACTGGACTGTTCCCATGAGGCACAGGGTCAGAGCTGATTGCATATAGCCAGTGTCTAACCCAGGGTGGTGTGGAGTACAAAAAAACGATGGATTTAGGCCCAGATCCTTGTACTGGGGGGAATGTATGACATTGTTCTACATTCTGTCCATCAACTGTGTTTTTTGCAATTTCACCCCGAGTGGGCTGGGGATGCTCAGACGTGAGTCCCAGGCTCTCCACACCACTGGAGTAAAGCTATCCAGGCTGATGAAGGCTGATAGCCAGAAACCGGTCCATGGATGCTTGATTCCGGTCTGGGAAAGACATGGCTTGGTAGTTCGGACTGGACTGTTCCCATGAGGCACAGGGTCAGAGCTGATTTGCATATAGCCAGTGTCTAACCCAGGGTGGTGTGGAGTTCAAAAAAACGATGGATTTAGGCCCAGATCCTTGTACTGGGGTGAATGTATGACATTGTTCTACATTCTGTCCATCAACTGTGTTTTTTGCAATTTCACCCCAAGTGGGCTGGGGATGCTCAGACGTGAGTCCCAGGCTCTCCACACCACTGGAGTCAAGCTATCCAGGCTGATGAAGGCTGATAGCCAGAAACCGGTCCTTGGATGCTTGATTCCGGTCTGGGAAATACATGGCTTGGTAGTTCGGACTGGACTGTTCCCATGAGGCACAGGGTCAGAGCTGATTTGCATATAGCCAGTGTCTAACCCAGGGTGGTGTGGAGTGCAAAAAACCGATGGATTTAGGCCCAGATCCTTGTACTGGGGTGAATGTATGACATTGTTCTACATTCTGTCCATCAACTGTGTATTTTGCAATTTCACCCCGAGTGGGCTGGGGATGCTCAGACGTGAGTCCCAGGCTCTCCACACCACTGGAGTCAAGCTATCCAGGCTGATAAAGGCTGATAGCCAGAAACCGGTCCTTGGATGCTTGATTCCGGTCTGGGAAAGACATGCCTTGGTAGTTCGGACTGGACTGTTCCCATGAGGCACAGGGTCAGAGCTGATTTGCATATAGCCAGTGTCTAACCCAGGGTGGTGTGGAGTGCAAACAAAGAATGGATTTAGGCCCAGATCCTTGTACTGGGGTGAATGTATGACATTGTTCTACATTCTGTCCATCAACTGTGTTTTTTGCAATTTCACCCCGAGTGGGCTGGGGATGCTCAGACGTGAGTCCCGGGCTCTCCACACCACTGAAGTCAAGCTATCCAGGCTGATGAAGGCTGATAGCCAGAAACCGGTCCTTGGATGCTTGATTCCGGTCGGGGAAAGACATGCCTTGGTAGTTCGGACTGGACTGTTCCCATGAGGCACAGGGTCAGAGCTGATTTGCATATAGCCAGTGTCTAACCCAGGGTGGTGTGGAGTGCAAAAAAACGATGGATTTAGGCCCAGATCCTTGTACTGGGGTGAATGTATGACATTGTTCTACATTCTGTCCATCAACTGTGTATTTTGCAATTTCACCCCGAGTGGGCTGGGGATGCTCAGACGTGAGTCCCAGGCTCTCCACACCACTGGAGTCAAGCTATCCAGGCTGATAAAGGCTGATAGCCAGAAACCGGTCCTTGGATGCTTGATTCCGGTCTGGGAAAGACATGCCTTGGTAGTTCGGACTGGACTGTTCCCATGAGGCACAGGGTCAGAGCTGATTTGCATATAGCCAGTGTCTAACCCAGGGTGGTGTGGAGTGCAAAAAAAGAATGGATTTAGGCCCAGATCCTTGTACTGGGGTGAATGTATGACATTGTTCTACATTCTGTCCATCAACTGTGTTTTTTGCAATTTCACCCCGAGTGGGCTGGGGATGCTCAGACGTGAGTCCCGGGCTCTCCACACCACTGGAGTCAAGCTATCCAGGCTGATGAAGGCTGATAGCCAGAAACCGGTCCTTGGATGCTTGATTCCGGTCGGGGAAAGACATGCCTTGGTAGTTCGGACTGGACTGTTCCCATGAGGCACAGGGTCAGAGCTGATTTGCATATAGCCAGTGTCTAACCCAGGGTGGTGTGGAGTGCAAAAAAACGATGGATTTAGGCCCAGATCCTTGTACTGGGGTGAATGTATGACATTGTTCTACATTCTGTCCATCAACTGTGTATTTTGCAATTTCACCCCGAGTGGGCTGGGGATGCTCAGACGTGAGTCCCAGGCTCTCCACACCACTGGAGTCAAGCTATCCAGGCTGATAAAGGCTGATAGCCAGAAACCGGTCCTTGGATGCTTGATTCCGGTCTGGGAAAGACATGGCTTGGTAGTTCGGACTGGACTGTTCCCATGAGGCACAGGGTCAGAGCTGATTTGTATATAGCCAGTGTCTAACCCAGGGTGGTGTGGAGTGCAAAAAAAGAATGGATTTAGGCCCAGATCCTTGTACTGGGGTGAATGTATGACATTGTTCTACATTCTGTCCATCAACTGTGTTTTTTGCAATTTCACCCCGAGTGGGCTGGGGATGCTCAGACGTGAGTCCCGGGCTCTCCACACCACTGGAGTCAAGCTATCCAGGCTGATGAAGGCTGATAGCCAGAAACCGGTCCTTGGATGCTTGATTCCGGTCGGGGAAAGACATGCCTTGGTAGTTCGGACTGGACTGTTCCCATGAGGCACAGGGTCAGAGCTGATTTGCATATAGCCAGTGTCTAACCCAGGGTGGTGTGGAGCGCAAAAAAACGATGGATTTAGGCCCAGATCCTTGTACTGGGGTGAATGTATGACATTGTTCTACATTCTGTCCATCAACTGTGTTTTTTGCAATTTCACCCCGAGTGGGCTAGGGATGCTCAGACGTGAGTCTCAGGCTCTCCACACAACTGGAGTCAAGCTATCCAGGCTGATGAAGGCTGATAGCCAGAAACCGGTCCTTGGATGCTTGATTCCGGTCTGGGAAAGACATGGCTTGGTAGTTCGGACTGGACTGTTCCCATGAGGCACAGGGTCAGAGCTCATTTGCATATAGCCAGTGCCTAACCCAGGGTGGTGTGGAGCGCAAAAAAACGATGGATTTAGGCCCAGATCCTTGTACTGGGGTGAATGTATGACATTGTTCTACATTCTGTCCATCAACTGTGTTTTTTGCAATTTCACCCCGAGTGGGCTGGGGATGCTCAGACGTGAGTCCCGGGCTCTCCACACCACTGGAGTCAAGCTATCCAGGCTGATGAAGGCTGATAGCCAGAAACCGGTCCTTGGATGCTTGATTCCGGTCTGGGAAAGACATGGCTTGGTAGTTCGGACTGGACTGTTCCCATGAGGCACAGGGTCAGAGCTGATTTGCATATAGCCAATGTCTAACCCAGGGTGGTGTGGAGTGCAAAAAAAACGATGGATTTAGGCCCAGATCCTTGTACTGGGGTGAATGTATGACATTGTTCTACATTCTGTCCATCAACTGTGTTTTTTGCAATTTCACCCCAAGTGGGCTGGGGATGCTCAGACGTGAGTCCCAGGCTCTCCACACCACTGGAGTCAAGCTATCCAGGCTGATGAAGGCTGATAGCCAGAAACCGGTCCTTGGATGCTTGATTCCGGTCTGGGAAAGACATGGCTTGGTAGTTCGGACTGGACTGTTCCCATGAGGCACAGGGTCAGAGCTGATTGCATATAGCCAGTGTCTAACCCAGGGTGGTGTGGAGTACTAAAAAACGATGGATTTAGGCCCAGATCCTTGTACTGGGGGGAATGTATGACATTGTTCTACATTCTGTCCATCAACTGTGTTTTTTGCAATTTCACCCCGAGTGGGCTGGGGATGCTCAGACGTGAGTCCCAGGCTCTCCACACCACTGGAGTAAAGCTATCCAGGCTGATGAAGGCTGATAGTCAGAAACCGGTCCATGGATGCTTGATTCCGGTCTGGGAAAGACATGGCTTGGTAGTTCGGACTGGACTGTTCCCATGAGGCACAGGGTCAGAGCTGATTTGCATATAGCCAGTGTCTAACCCAGGGTGGTGTGGAGTTCAAAAAAACGATGGATTTAGGCCCAGATCCTTGTACTGGGGTGAATGTATGACATTGTTCTACATTCTGTCCATCAACTGTGTTTTTTGCAATTTCACCCCAAGTGGGCTGGGGATGCTCAGACGTGAGTCCCAGGCTCTCCACACCACTGGAGTCAAGCTATCCAGGCTGATGAAGGCTGATAGCCAGAAACCGGTCCTTGGATGCTTGATTCCGGTCTGGGAAATACATGGCTTGGTAGTTCGGACTGGACTGTTCCCATGAGGCACAGGGTCAGAGCTGATTTGCATATAGCCAGTGTCTAACCCAGGGTGGTGTGGAGTGCAAAAAAACGATGGATTTAGGCCCAGATCCTTGTACTGGGGTGAATGTATGACATTGTTCTACATTCTGTCCATCAACTGTGTATTTTGCAATTTCACCCCGAGTGGGCTGGGGATGCTCAGACGTGAGTCCCAGGCTCTCCACACCACTGGAGTCAAGCTATCCAGGCTGATAAAGGCTGATAGCCAGAAACCGGTCCTTGGATGCTTGATTCCGGTCTGGGAAAGACATGCCTTGGTAGTTCGGACTGGACTGTTCCCATGAGGCACAGGGTCAGAGCTGATTTGCATATAGCCAGTGTCTAACCCAGGGTGGTGTGGAGTGCAAAAAAAGAATGGATTTAGGCCCAGATCCTTGTACTGGGGTTAATGTATGACATTGTTCTACATTCTGTCCATCAACTGTGTTTTTTGCAATTTCACCCCGAGTGGGCTGGGGATGCTCAGACGTGAGTCCCGGGCTCTCCACACCACTGGAGTCAAGCTATCCAGGCTGATGAAGGCTGATAGCCAGAAACCGGTCCTTGGATGCTTGATTCCGGTCGGGGAAAGACATGCCTTGGTAGTTCGGACTGGACTGTTCCCATGAGGCACAGGGTCAGAGCTGATTTGCATATAGCCAGTGTCTAACCCAGGGTGGTGTGGAGTGCAAAAAAACGATGGATTTAGGCCCAGATCCTTGTACTGGGGTGAATGTATGACATTGTTCTACATTCTGTCCATCAACTGTGTATTTTGCAATTTCACCCCGAGTGGGCTGGGGATGCTCAGACGTGAGTCCCAGGCTCTCCACACCACTGGAGTCAAGCTATCCAGGCTGATAAAGGCTGATAGCCAGAAACCGGTCCTTGGATGCTTGATTCCGGTCTGGGAAAGACATGCCTTGGTAGTTCGGACTGGACTGTTCCCATGAGGCACAGGGTCAGAGCTGATTTGCATATAGCCAGTGTCTAACCCAGGGTGGTGTGGAGTGCAAAAAAAGAATGGATTTAGGCCCAGATCCTTGTACTGGGGTGAATGTATGACATTGTTCTACATTCTGTCCATCAACTGTGTTTTTTGCAATTTCACCCCGAGTGGGCTGGGGATGCTCAGACGTGAGTCCCGGGCTCTCCACACCACTGGAGTCAAGCTATCCAGGCTGATGAAGGCTGATAGCCAGAAACCGGTCCTTGGATGCTTGATTCCGGTCGGGGAAAGACATGCCTTGGTAGTTCGGACTGGACTGTTCCCATGAGGCACAGGGTCAGAGCTGATTTGCATATAGCCAGTGTCTAACCCAGGGTGGTGTGGAGTGCAAAAAAACGATGGATTTAGGCCCAGATCCTTGTACTGGGGTGAATGTATGACATTGTTCTACATTCTGTCCATCAACTGTGTATTTTGCAATTTCACCCCGAGTGGGCTGGGGATGCTCAGACGTGAGTCCCAGGCTCTCCACACCACTGGAGTCAAGCTATCCAGGCTGATAAAGGCTGATAGCCAGAAACCGGTCCTTGGATGCTTGATTCCGGTCTGGGAAAGACATGGCTTGGTAGTTCGGACTGGACTGTTCCCATGAGGCACAGGGTCAGAGCTGATTTGTATATAGCGAGTGTCTAACCCAGGGTGGTGTGGAGTGCAAAAAAAGAATGGATTTAGGCCCAGATCCTTGTACTGGGGTGAATGTATGACATTGTTCTACATTCTGTCCATCAACTGTGTTTTTTGCAATTTCACCCCGAGTGGGCTGGGGATGCTCAGACGTGAGTCCCGGGCTCTCCACACCACTGGAGTCAAGCTATCCAGGCTGATGAAGGCTGATAGCCAGAAACCGGTCCTTGGATGCTTGATTCCGGTCGGGGAAAGACATGCCTTGGTAGTTCGGACTGGACTGTTCCCATGAGGCACAGGGTCAGAGCTGATTTGCATATAGCCAGTGTCTAACCCAGGGTGGTGTGGAGCACAAAAAAACGATGGATTTAGGCCCAGATCCTTGTACTGGGGTGAATGTATGACATTGTTCTACATTCTGTCCATCAACTGTGTTTTTTGCAATTTCACCCCGAGTGGGCTAGGGATGCTCAGACGTGAGTCTCAGGCTCTCCACACAACTGGAGTCAAGCTATCCAGGCTGATGAAGGCTGATAGCCAGAAACCGGTCCTTGGATGCTTGATTCCGGTCTGGGAAAGACATGGCTTGGTAGTTCGGACTGGACTGTTCCCATGAGGCACAGGGTCAGAGCTCATTTGCATATAGCCAGTGCCTAACCCAGGGTGGTGTGGAGCGCAAAAAAACGATGGATTTAGGCCCAGATCCTTGTACTGGGGTGAATGTATGACATTGTTCTACATTCTGTCCATCAACTGTGTTTTTTGCAATTTCACCCCGAGTGGGCTGGGGATGCTCAGACGTGAGTCCCAGGCTCTCCACACCACTGGAGTCAAGCTATCCAGGCTGATGAAGTCTGATAGCCAGAAACCGGTCCTTGGATGCTTGATTCCGGTCTGGGAAAGACATGGCTTGGTAGTTCGGACTGGACTGTTCCCATGAGGCACAGGGTCAGAGCTGATTTGCATATAGCCAGTGTCTAACCCAGGGTGGTGTGGAGTGCAAAAAAGCAATGGATTTAGGCCCAGATCCTTGTACTGGGGTGAATGTATGACATTGTTCTACATTCTGTCCATAAATTGTGTTTTTTGCAATTTCACCCCGAGTGGGCTAGGGATGCTCAGACGTGAGTCCCAGGCTCTCCACACCACTAGAGTCAAGCTATCCAGGCTGATGAAGGCTGATAGCCAGAAACCGGTCCTTGGATGCTTGATTCCGGTCTGGGAAAGACATGGCTTGGTAGTTCGGACTGGACTGTTCCCATGAGGCACAGGGTCAGAGCTGATTTGCATATAGCCAGTGTCTAACCCAGGGTGGTGTGGAGTGCAAAAAAACGATGGATTTAGGCCCAGATCCCTGTACTTGGATGAATGTATGAAATTGTTCTACATTCTGTCCATCAACTGTGTTTTTTGCAATTTCACCACGAGTGGGCTGGGGATGCTCAGACGTGAGTCCCAGGCTCTCCACACCACTGGAGTCAAGCTATCCAGGCTGATGAAGGCTGATAGCCAGAAACCGGTCCTTGGATGCTTGATTCCGGTCTGGGAAAGACATGGCTTGGTAGTTCGGACTGGACTGTTCCCATGAGGCACAGGGTCAGAGCTGATTTGCATATAGCCAATGTCTAACCCAGGGTGGTGTGGAGTGCAAAAAAAACGATGGATTTAGGCCCAGATCCTTGTACTGGGGTGAATGTATGACATTGTTCTACATTCTGTCCATCAACTGTGTTTTTTGCAATTTCACCCCAAGTGGGCTGGGGATGCTCAGACGTGAGTCCCAGGCTCTCCACACCACTGGAGTCAAGCTATCCAGGCTGATGAAGGCTGATAGCCAGAAACCGGTCCTTGGATGCTTGATTCCGGTCTGGGAAAGACATGGCTTGGTAGTTCGGACTGGACTGTTCCCATGAGGCACAGGGTCAGAGCTGATTTGCATATAGCCAGTGTCTAACCCAGGGTGGTGTGGAGTGCAAAAAAACGATGGATTTAGGCCCAGATCCTTGTACTGGGGTGAATGTATGACATTGTTCTACATTCTGTCCATCAACTGTGTATTTTGCAATTTCACCCCGAGTGGGCTGGGGATGCTCAGACGTGAGTCCCAGGCTCTCCACACCACTGGAGTCAAGCTATCCAGGCTGATGAAGGCTGATAGCCAGAAACCGGTCCTTGGATGCTTGATTCCGGTCTGGGGAATACATGGCTTGGTAGTTCGGACTGGACTGTTCCCATGAGGCACAGGGTCAGAGCTGATTTGCATATAGCCAGTGTCTAACCCAGGGTGGTGTGGAGTGCAAAAAAACGATGGATTTAGGCCCAGATCCTTGTACTGGGGTGAATGTATGACATTGTTCTACATTCTGTCCATCAACTGTGTATTTTGCAATTTCACCCCGAGTGGGCTGGGGATGCTCAGACGTGAGTCCCAGGCTCTCCACACCACTGGAGTCAAGCTATCCAGGCTGATAAAGGCTGATAGCCAGAAACCGGTCCTTGGATGCTTGATTCCGGTCTGGGAAAGACATGCCTTGGTAGTTCGGACTGGACTGTTCCCATGAGGCACAGGGTCAGAGCTGATTTGCATATAGCCAGTGTCTAACCCAGGGTGGTGTGGAGTGCAAAAAAAGAATGGATTTAGGCCCAGATCCTTGTACTGGGGTGAATGTATGACATTGTTCTACATTCTGTCCATCAACTGTGTTTTTTGCAATTTCACCCCGAGTGGGCTGGGGATGCTCAGACGTGAGTCCCGGGCTCTCCACACCACTGGAGTCAAGCTATCCAGGCTGATGAAGGCTGATAGCCAGAAACCGGTCCTTGGATGCTTGATTCCGGTCGGGGAAAGACATGCCTTGGTAGTTCGGACTGGACTGTTCCCATGAGGCACAGGGTCAGAGCTGATTTGCATATAGCCAGTGTCTAACCCAGGGTGGTGTGGAGTGCAAAAAAAGATGGATTTAGGCCCAGATCCTTGTACTGGGGTGAATGTATGACATTGTTCTACATTCTGTCCATCAACTGTGTATTTTGCAATTTCACCCCGAGTGGGCTGGGGATGCTCAGACGTGAGTCCCAGGCTCTCCACACCACTGGAGTCAAGCTATCCAGGCTGATAAAGGCTGATAGCCAAAAACCTGTCCTTGGATGCTTGATTCCGGTCTGGGAAAGACATGGCTTGGTAGTTCGGACTGGACTGTTCCCATGAGGCACAGGGTCAGAGCTGATTTGTATATAGCCAGTGTCTAACCCAGGGTGGTGTGGAGTGCAAAAAAAGAATGGATTTAGGCCCAGATCCTTGTACTGGGGTGAATGTATGACATTGTTCTACATTCTGTCCATCAACTGTGTTTTTTGCAATTTCACCCCGAGTGGGCTGGGGATGCTCAGACGTGAGTCCCGGGCTCTCCACACCACTGGAGTCAAGCTATCCAGGCTGATGAAGGCTGATAGCCAGAAACCGGTCCTTGGATGCTTGATTCCGGTCGGGGAAAGACATGCCTTGGTAGTTCGGACTGGACTGTTCCCATGAGGCACAGGGTCAGAGCTGATTTGCATATAGCCAGTGTCTAACCCAGGGTGGTGTGGAGCGCAAAAAAACGATGGATTTAGGCCCAGATCCTTGTACTGGGGTGAATGTATGACATTGTTCTACATTCTGTCCATCAACTGTGTTTTTTGCAATTTCACCTCGAGTGGGCTAGGGATGCTCAGACGTGAGTCTCAGGCTCTCCACACAACTGGAGTCAAGCTATCCAGGCTGATGAAGGCTGATAGCCAGAAACCGGTCCTTGGATGCTTGATTCCGGTCTGGGAAAGACATGGCTTGGTAGTTCGGACTGGACTGTTCCCATGAGGCACAGGGTCAGAGCTCATTTGCATATAGCCAGTGCCTAACCCAGGGTGGTGTGGAGCGCAAAAAAACGATGGATTTAGGCCCAGATCCTTGTACTGGGGTGAATGTATGACATTGTTCTACATTCTGTCCATCAACTGTGTTTTTTGCAATTTCACCCCGAGTGGGCTGGGGATGCTCAGACGTGAGTCCCAGGCTCTCCACACCACTGGAGTCAAGCTATCCAGGCTGATGAAGGCTGATAGCCAGAAACCGGTCCTTGGATGCTTGATTCTGGTCTGGGAAAGACATGGCTTGGTAGTTCGGACTGGACTGTTCCCATGAGGCACAGGGTCAGAGCTGATTTGCATATAGCCAGTGTCTAACCCAGGGTGGTGTGGAGTGCAAAAAAACGATGGATTTAGGCCCAGATCCTTGTACTGGGGTGAATGTATGACATTGTTCTACATTCTGTCCATCAACTGTGTTTTTTGCAATTTCACCCCGAGTGGGCTGGGGATGCTCAGACATGAGTCCCAGGCTCTCCACACCACTGGAGTCAAGCTATCCAGGCTGATGAAGTCTGATAGCCAGAAACCGGTCCTTGGATGCCTGATTCCGGTCTGGGAAAGACATGGCTTGGTAGTTCGGACTGGACTGTTCCCATGAGGCACAGGGTCAGAGCTGATTTGCATATAGCCAGTGTCTAACCCAGGGTGGTGTGGAGTGCAAAAAAGCAATGGATTTAGGCCCAGATCCTTGTACTGGGGTGAATGTATGACATTGTTCTACATTCTGTCCATAAATTGTGTTTTTTGCAATTTCACCCCGAGTGGGCTGGGGATGCTCAGACGTGAGTCCCAGGCTCTCCACACCACTAGAGTCAAGCTATCCAGGCTGATGAAGGCTGATAGCCAGAAACCGGTCCTTGGATGCTTGATTCCGGTCTGGGAAAGACATGGCTTGGTAGTTCGGACTGGACTGTTCCCATGAGGCACAGGGTCAGAGCTGATTTGCATATAGCCAGTGTCTAACCCAGGGTGGTGTGGAGTACAAAAAAACGATGGATTTATGCCCAGATCCTTGTACTGGGGTGAATGTATGACATTGTTCTACATTCTGTCCATCAACTGTGTTTTTTGCAATTTCACCCCGAGTGGGCTGGGGATGCTCAGACGTGAGTCCCAGGCTCTCCACACCACTGGAGTAAAGCTATCCAGGCTGATGAAGGCTGATAGCCAGAAACCGGTCCTTGGATGCTTGATTCCGGTCTGGGAAAGACATGGCTTGGTAGTTCGGACTGGACTGTTCCCATGCGGCACAGGGTCAGAGCTGATTTGCATATAGCCAGTGTCTAACCCAGGGTGGTGTGGAGTTCAAAAAAACGATGGATTTAGGCCCAGATCCTTGTACTGGGGTGAATGTATGACATTGTTCTACATTCTGTCCATCAACTGTGTTTTTTGCAATTTCACCCCGAGTGGGCTGGGGATGCTCAGACGTGAGTCCCAGGCTCTACACACCACTGGAGTCAAGCTATCCAGGCTGATGAAGGCTGATAGCCAGAAACCGGTCCTTGGATGCTTGATTCCGGTCTGGGAAAGACATGGCTTGGTAGTTCGGACTGGACTGTTCCCATGAGGCACAGGGTCAGAGCTGATTTGCATATAGCCAGTGTCTAACCCAGGGTGGTGTGGAGTGCAAAAAAACGATGGATTTAGGCCCAGATCCTTGTACTGGGGTGAATGTATGACATTGTTCTACATTCTGTCCATCAACTGTGTATTTTGCAATTTCACCCCGAGTGGGCTGGGGATGCTCAGACGTGAGTCCCAGGCTCTCCACACCACTGGAGTCAAGCTATCCAGGCTGATAAAGGCTGATAGCCAGAAACCGGTCCTTGGATGCTTGATTCCGGTCTGGGAAAGACATGGCTTTGTAGTTCGGACTGGACTGTTCCCATGAGGCACAGGGTCAGAGCTGATTTGCATATAGCCAGTGTCTAACCCAGGGTGGTGTGGAGTGCAAAAAAAGAATGGATTTAGGCCAGATCCTTGTACTGGGGTGAATGTATGACATTGTTCTACATTCTGTCCATCAACTGTGTTTTTTGTAATTTCACCCCGAGTGGACTGGGGATGCTCAGACGTGAGTCCCAGGCTCTCCACACCACTGGAGTCAAGCTATCCAGGCTGATGAAGGCTGATAGCCAGAAACCGGTCCTTGGATGCTTGATTCCGGTCTGGGAAAGACATGGCTTGGTAGTTCGGACTGGACTGTTCCCATGAGGCACAGGGTCAGAGCTGATTTGCATATAGCCAGTGTCTAACCCAGGGTGGTGTGGAGTGCAAAAAAACGATGGATTTAGGCCCAGATCCTTGTACTGGGGTGAATGTATGACATTGTTCTACATTCTGTCCATCAACTGTGTATTTTGCAATTTCACCCCGAGTGGGCTGGGGATGCTCAGACGTGAGTCCCAGGCTCTCCACACCACTGGAGTCAAGCTATCCAGGCTGATAAAGGCTGATAGCCAGAAACCGGTCCTTGGATGCTTGATTCCGGTCTGGGAAAGACATGGCTTGGTAGTTCGGACTGGACTGTTCCCATGAGGCACAGGGTCAGGGCTGATTTGCATTTAGCCAGTGTCTAACCCAGGGTGGTGTGGAGTGCAAAAAAAGAATGGATTCAGGCCCAGATCCTTGTACTGGGGTGAATGTATGACATTGTTCTACATTCTGTCCATCAACTGTGTTTTTTGCAATTTCACCCCGAGTGGGCTGGGGATGCTCAGACGTGAGTCCCGGGCTCTCCACACCACTGGAGTCAAGCTATCCAGGCTGATGAAGGCTGATAGCCAGAAACCGGTCCTTGGATGCTTGATTCCGGTCGGGGAAAGACATGCCTTGGTAGTTCGGACTGGACTGTTCCCATGAGGCACAGGGTCAGAGCTGATTTGCATATAGCCAGTGTCTAACCCAGGGTGGTGTGGAGCGCAAAAAAACGATGGATTTAGGCCCAGATCCTTGTACTGGGGTGAATGTATGACATTGTTCTACATTCTGTCCATCAACTGTGTTTTTTGCAATTTCACCCCGAGTGGGCTAGGGATGCTCAGACGTGAGTCCCAGGCTCTCCACACCACTTTAGTCAAGCTATCCAGGCTGATGAAGGCTGATAGCCAGAAACCGGTCCTTGGATGCTTGATTCCGGTCTGGGAAAGACATGGCTTGGTAGTTCGGACTGGACTGTTCCCATGAGGCACAGGGCCAGAGCTCATTTGCATATAGCCAGTGCCTAACCCAGGGTGGTGTGGAGCGCAAAAAAACGATGGATTTAGGCCCTGATCCTTGTACTGGGGTGAATGTATGACATTGTTCTACATTCTGTCCATCAACTGTGTTTTTTGCAATTTCACCCCGAGTGGGCTGGGGATGCTCAGACGTGAGTCCCAGGCTCTCCACACCACTGGAGTCAAGCTATCCAGGCTGATGAAGGCTGATAGCCAGAAACCGGTCCTTGGATGCTTGATTCTGGTCTGGGAAAAACATTGCTTGGTAGTTCGGACTGGACTGTTCCCATGAGGCACAGGGTCAGAGCTGATTTGCATATAGCCAGTGTCTAACCCAGGGTGGTGTGGAGTGCAAAAAAACGATGGATTTAGGCCCAGATCCTTGTACTGGGGTGAATGTATGACATTGTTCTACATTCTGTCCATCAACTGTGTATTTTGCAATTTCACCCCGAGTGGGCTGGGGATGCTCAGACGTGAGTCCCAGGCTCTCCACACCACTGGAGTCAAGCTATCCAGGCTGATGAAGGCTGATAGCCAGAAACCGGTCCTTGGATGCTTGATTCCGGTCAGGGAAAGACATGGCTTGGTAGTTCGGACTGGACTGTTCCCATGAGGCACAGGGTCAGAGCTGATTTGCATATAGCCAGTGTCTAACCCAGGGTGGTGTGGAGTGCAAAAAAACGATGGATTTAGGCCCAGATCCTTGTACTGGGGTGAATGTATGACATTGTTCTACATTCTGTCCATCAACTGTGTTTTTTGCAATTTCACCCCGAGTGGGCTGGGGATGCTCAGACGTGAGTCCCAGGCTCTCCACACCACTGGAGTCAAGCTATCCAGGCTGATGAAGGCTGATAGCCAGAAACCGGTCCTTGGATGCTTGATTCCGGTCTGGGAAAGACATGGCTTGGTAGTTCGGACTGGACTGTTCCCATGAGGCACAGGGTCAGAGTTGATTTGCATATAGCCAGTGTCTAACCCAGGGTGGTGTGGAGCGCAAAAAAACAATGGATTTAGGCCCAGATCCTTGTACTGGGGTGAATGTATGACATTGTTCTACATTCTGTCCATCAACTGTGTTTTTTGCAATTTCACCCCGAGTGGGCTGGGGATGCTCAGACGTGAGTCCCAGGCTCTCCACACCACTGGAGTCAAGCTATCCAGGCTGATGAAGGCTGATAGCCAGAAACCGGTCCTTGGATGCTTGATTCCGGTCTGGGAAAGACATGGCTTGGTAGTTCGGACTGGACTGTTCCCATGAGGCACAGGGTCAGAGCTGATTTGCATATAGCCAGTGTCTAACCCAGGGTGGTGTGGAGTGCAAAAAAAGAATGGATTTAGGCCCAGATCCTTGTACTGGGGTGAATGTATGACATTGTTCTACATTCTGTCCATCAACTGTGTTTTTTGCAATTTCACCCCGAGTGGGCTGGGGATGCTCAGACGTGAGTCCCGGGCTCTCCACACCACTGGAGTCAAGCTATCCAGGCTGATGAAGGCTGATAGCCAGAAACCGGTCCTTGGATGCTTGATTCCGGTCGGGGAAAGACATGCCTTGGTAGTTCGGACTGGACTGTTCCCATGAGGCACAGGGTCAGAGCTGATTTGCATATAGCCAGTGTCTAACCCAGGGTGGTGTGGAGTGCAAAAAAACGATGGATTTAGGCCCAGATCCTTGTACTGGGGTGAATGTATGACATTGTTCTACATTCTGTCCATCAACTGTGTATTTTGCAATTTCACCCCGAGTGGGCTGGGGATGCTCAGACGTGAGTCCCAGGCTCTCCACACCACTGGAGTCAAGCTATCCAGGCTGATAAAGGCTGATAGCCAGAAACCGGTCCTTGGATGCTTGATTCCGGTCTGGGAAAGACATGGCTTGGTAGTTCGGACTGGACTGTTCCCATGAGGCACAGGGTCAGAGCTGATTTGTATATAGCCAGTGTCTAACCCAGGGTGGTGTGGAGTGCAAAAAAAGAATGGATTTAGGCCCAGATCCTTGTACTGGGGTGAATGTATGACATTGTTCTACATTCTGTCCATCAACTGTGTTTTTTGCAATTTCACCCCGAGTGGGCTGGGGATGCTCAGACGTGAGTCCCGGGCTCTCCACACCACTGGAGTCAAGCTATCCAGGCTGATGAAGGCTGATAGCCAGAAACCGGTCCTTGGATGCTTGATTCCGGTCGGGGAAAGACATGCCTTGGTAGTTCGGACTGGACTGTTCCCATGAGGCACAGGGTCAGAGCTGATTTGCATATAGCCAGTGTCTAACCCAGGGTGGTGTGGAGCGCAAAAAAACGATGGATTTAGGCCCAGATCCTTGTACTGGGGTGAATGTATGACATTGTTCTACATTCTGTCCATCAACTGTGTTTTTTGCAATTTCACCCCGAGTGGGCTAGGGATGCTCAGACGTGAGTCCCAGGCTCTCCACACAACTGGAGTCAAGCTATCCAGGCTGATGAAGGCTGATAGCCAGAAACCGGTCCTTGGATGCTTGATTCCGGTCTGGGAAAGGCATGGCTTGGTAGTTCGGACTGGACTGTTCCCATGAGGCACAGGGTCAGAGCTCATTTGCATATAGCCAGTGCCTAACCCAGGGTGGTGTGGAGCGCAAAAAAACGATGGATTTAGGCCCAGATCCTTGTACTGGGGTGAATGTATGACATTGTTCTACATTCTGTCCATCAACTGTGTTTTTTGCAATTTCACCCCGAGTGGGCTGGGGATGCTCAGACGTGAGTCCCAGGCTCTCCACACCACTGGAGTCAAGCTATCCAGGCTGATGAAGGCTGATAGCCAGAAACCGGTCCTTGGATGCTTGATTCTGGTCTGGGAAAGACATGGCTTGGTAGTTCGGACTGGACTGTTCCCATGAGGCACAGGGTCAGAGCTGATTTGCATATAGCCAGTGTCTAACCCAGGGTGGTGTGGAGTGCAAAAAAACGATGGATTTAGGCCCAGATCCTTGTACTGGGGTGAATGTATGACATTGTTCTACATTCTGTCCATCAACTGTGTTTTTTGCAATTTCACCCCGAGTGGGCTGGGGATGCTCAGACATGAGTCCCAGGCTCTCCACACCACTGGAGTCAAGCTATCCAGGCTGATGAAGGCTGATAGCCAGAAACCGGTCCTTGGATGCTTGATTCCGGTCTGGGAAAGACATGGCTTGGTAGTTCGGACTGGACTGTTCCCATGAGGCACAGGGTCAGAGCTGATTTGCATATAGCCAGTGTCTAACCCAGGGTGGTGTGGAGTGCAAAAAAACGATGGATTTAGGCCCAGATCCCTGTACTGGGATGAATGTATGAAATTGTTCTACATTCTGTCCATCAACTGTGTTTTTTGCAATTTCACCACGAGTGGGCTGGGGATGCTCAGACGTGAGTCCCAGGCTCTCCACACCACTGGAGTCAAGCTATCCAGGCTGATGAAGGCTGATAGCCAGAAACCGGTCCTTGGATGCTTGATTCCGGTCTGGGAAAGACATGGCTTGGTAGTTCGGACTGGACTGTTCCCATGAGGCACAGGGTCAGAGCTGATTTGCATATAGCCAATGTCTAACCCAGGGTGGTGTGGAGAGCAAAAAAACGATGGATTTAGGCCCAGATCCTTGTACTGGGGTGAATGTATGACATTGTTCTACATTCTGTCCATCAACTGTGTTTTCTGCAATTTCACCCCAAGTGGGCTGGGGATGCTCAGACGTGAGTCCCAGGCTCTCCACACCACTGGAGTCAAGCTATCCAGGCTGATGAAGGCTGATAGCCAGAAACCGGTCCTTGGATGCTTGATTCCGGTCTGGGAAAGACATGGCTTGGTAGTTCGGACTGGACTGTTCCCATGAGGCACAGGGTCAGAGCTGATTTGCATATAGCCAGTGTCTAACCCAGGGTGGTGTGGAGTACAAAAAAACGATGGATTTAGGCCCAGATCCTTGTACTGGGGTGAATGTATGACATTGTTCTACATTCTGTCCATCAACTGTGTTTTTTGCAATTTCACCCCGAGTGGGCTGGGGATGCTCAGACGTGAGTCCCAGGCTCTCCACACCACTGGAGTAAAGCTATCCAGGCTGATGAAGGCTGATAGCCAGAAACCGGTCCTTGGATGCTTGATTCCGGTCTGGGAAAGACATGGCTTGGTAGTTCGGACTGGACTGTTCCCATGAGGCACAGGGTCAGAGCTGATTTGCATATAGCCAGTGTCTAACCCAGGGTGGTGTGGAGTTCAAAAAAACAATGGATTTAGGCCCAGATCCTTGTACTGGGGTGAATGTATGACATTGTTCTACATTCTGTCCATCAACTGTGTTTTTTGCAATTTCACCCCGAGTGGGCTGGGGATGCTCAGACGTGAGTCCCAGGCTCTACACACCACTGGAGTCAAGCTATCCAGGCTGATGAAGGCTGATAGCCAGAAACCGGTCCTTGGATGCTTGATTCCGGTCTGGGAAAGACATGGCTTGGTAGTTCGGACTGGACTGTTCCCATGAGGCACAGGGTCAGAGCTGATTTGCATATAGCCAGTGTCTAACCCAGGGTGGTGTGGAGTGCAAAAAAACGATGGATTTAGGCCCAGATCCTTGTACTGGGGTGAATGTATGACATTGTTCTACATTCTGTCCATCAACTGTGTATTTTGCAATTTCACCCCGAGTGGGCTGGGGATGCTCAGACGTGAGTCCCAGGCTCTCCACACCACTGGAGTCAAGCTATCCAGGCTGATAAAGGCTGATAGCCAGAAACCGGTCCTTGGATGCTTGATTCCGGTCTGGGAAAGACATGGCTTGGTAGTTCGGACTGGACTGTTCCCATGAGGCACAGGGTCAGGGCTGATTTGCATATAGCCAGTGTCTAACCCAGGGTGGTGTGGAGTGCAAAAAAAGAATGGATTTAGGCCCAGATCCTTGTACTGGGGTGAATGTATGACATTGTTCTACATTCTGTCCATCAACTGTGTTTTTTGCAATTTCACCCCGAGTGGGCTGGGGATGCTCAGACGTGAGTCCCGGGCTCTCCACACCACTGGAGTCAAGCTATCCAGGCTGATGAAGGCTGATAGCCAGAAACCGGTCCTTGGATGCTTGATTCCGGTCGGGGAAAGACATGCCTTGGTAGTTCGGACTGGACTGTTCCCATGAGGCACAGGGTCAGAGCTGATTTGCATATAGCCAGTGTCTAACCCAGGGTGGTGTGGAGCGCAAAAAAACGATGGATTTAGGCCCAGATCCTTGTACTGGGGTGAATGTATGACATTGTTCTACATTCTGTCCATCAACTGTGTTTTTTGCAATTTCACCCCGAGTGGGCTAGGGATGCTCAGACGTGAGTCCCAGGCTCTCCACACCACTGGAGTCAAGCTATCCAGGCTGATGAAGGCTGATAGCCAGAAACCGGTCCTTGGATGCTTGATTCCGGTCTGGGAAAGACATGGCTTGGTAGTTCGGACTGGACTGTTCCCATGAGGCACAGGGCCAGAGCTCATTTGCATATAGCCAGTGCCTAACCCAGGGTGGTGTGGAGCGCAAAAAAACGATGGATTTAGGCCCTGATCCTTGTACTGGGGTGAATGTATGACATTGTTCTACATTCTGTCCATCAACTGTGTTTTTTGCAATTTCACCCCGAGTGGGCTGGGGATGCTCAGACGTGAGTCCCAGGCTCTCCACACCACTGGAGTCAAGCTATCCAGGCTGATGAAGGCTGATAGCCAGAAACCGGTCCTTGGATGCTTGATTCTGGTCTGGGAAAAACATTGCTTGGTAGTTCGGACTGGACTGTTCCCATGAGGCACAGGGTCAGAGCTGATTTGCATATAGCCAGTGTCTAACCCAGGGTGGTGTGGAGTGCAAAAAAACGATGGATTTAGGCCCAGATCCTTGTACTGGGGTGAATGTATGACATTGTTCTACATTCTGTCCATCAACTGTGTTTTTTGCAATTTCACCCCGAGTGGGCTGGGGATGCTCAGACGTGAGTCCCAGGCTCTCCACACCACTGGAGTCAAGCTATCCAGGCTGATGAAGGCTGATAGCCAGAAACCGGTCCTTGGATGCTTGATTCCGGTCAGGGAAAGACATGGCTTGGTAGTTCGGACTGGACTGTTCCCATGAGGCACAGGGTCAGAGCTGATTTGCATATAGCCAGTGTCTAACCCAGGGTGGTGTGGAGTGCAAAAAAACAATGGATTTAGGCCCAGATCCTTGTACCTGGGTGAATGTATGACATTGTTCTACATTCTGTCCATCAACTGTGTTTTTTGCAATTTCACCCCGAGTGGGCTGGGGATGCTCAGACGTGAGTCCCAGGCTCTCCACACCACTGGAGTCAAGCTATCCAGGCTGATGAAGGCTGATAGCCAGAAACCGGTCCTTGGATGCTTGATTCCGGTCTGGGAAAGACATGGCTTGGTAGTTCGGACTGGACTGTTCCCATGAGGCACAGGGTCAGAGTTGATTTGCATATAGCCAGTGTCTAACCCAGGGTGGTGTGGAGCGCAAAAAAACAATGGATTTAGGCCCAGATCCTTGTACTGGGGTGAATGTATGACATTGTTCTACATTCTGTCCATCAACTGTGTTTTTTGCAATTTCACCCCGAGTGGGCTGGGGATGCTCAGACGTGAGTCCCAGGCTCTCCACACCACTGGAGTCAAGCTATCCAGGCTGATGAAGGCTGATAGCCAGAAACCGGTCCTTGGATGCTTGATTCCAGTCTGGGAAAGACATGGCTTGGTAGTTCGGACTGGACTGTTCCCATGAGGCACAGGGTCAGAGCTGATTTGCATATAGCCAGTGTCTAACCCAGGGTGGTGTGGAGCGCAAAAAAATGATGGATTTAGGCCCAGGTCCTTGTACTGGGGTGAATGTATGACATTGTTCTACATTCTGTCCATCAACTGTGTTTTTTGCAATTTCACCCCGAGTGGGCTGGGGATGCTCAGACGTGAGTCCCAGGCTCTCCACACCACTGGAGTCAAGCTATCCAGGCTGATGAAGGCTGATAGCCAGAAACCGGTCCTTGGATGCTTGATTCCGGTCTGGGAAAGACATGGCTTTCCTAGTTCGGACTGGACTGTTCCCATGAGGCACAGGGTCAGAGCTGATTTGCATATAGCCAGTGTCTAACCCAGGGTGGTGTGGAGTGCAAAAAAACAATGGATTTAGGCCCAGATCCTTGTATTGGGGTGAATGTATGACATTGTTCTACATTCTGTCCATCAACTGTGTTTTTTGCAATTTCACCTCGAGTGGGCTGGGGATGCTCAGACGTGAGTCCCAGGCTCTCCACACTACTGGAGTCAAGCTATCCAGGCTGATGAAGGCTGATAGCCAGAAACCGGTCCTTGGATGCTTGATTCCGGTCTGGGAAAGACATGGCTTGGTAGTTCGGACTGGACTGTTCCCATGAGGCACAGGGTCAGAGCTGATTTGCATATAGCCAGTGTCTAACCGAGGGTGGTGTGGAGTGCAAAAAAACAATGGATTTAGGCCCAGATCCTTGTACTGGGGTGAATGTATGACATTGTTCTACATTCTGTCCATCAACTGTGTTTGTTGTAAAATGCACAGCACATAAAAAGGGAGAGGATTTCAAAACAAAAGGAAATTCATATGCTGATGAGGTTGCTAAATTCTGTGCGAAAAATAATGTGTCAATCAATCGGGAAAAAAATAATGAACATGTTTTAAACTCACTTATGCTAACATCTGTAGTTGAGACTTGGCAAGGAGTAAAACAGATGCAAGATGAGGCAGATGATGAAGAGAAAAACATATGGTTAAAAGCAGGTTGCAGACATAGAGAAGAAGATGAAGTTTGGGTTTACAAAGATGACAGAGTAGTAATGCCAGACAGCATGATTTCTGACATGGCACGCATGTATCATGGTTCAGGACATATTGGCAGAGACTCAATGATTAGATTATTTAGACAAACATGGTACAATCCAAAATTCAGAGTAATTGCAGAATCCCTTTGTCAGAGGTGTTTAACATGCCAACAGATCAATCCAAACAGAAAAACGTTTGTGAGCATGGGAACCATAGGACGGGAGAGTGGTCCTTTTACCAGATTACAGCTTGATTTCATTGGCATGCCACCTCATAACAAACTTAGATATGTCTTGGTGGTTGTTTGTTTGTTTTCAAGACGGGTGGAAGCATTTCCAACACGCCACAATGATTCAATTACTATGGCAAAATTGCTTTTGAGAGAAATCATACCAAGGTATGGATTTCCTGTGACGGTCGAGACAGATCGTGGTACACATTTTGAAAACAGATTGTTACAATTGGTTTGTGAAGCTCTAGACATAAAGCAAAAATTACACTGTGCTTACAGAGAAGAAGCATCAGGTGTTGTTGAGCAAGTGAATGGCACAGTAAAAAACAGAATAGCCAAAATGTGTTTAGCGACAGGAATGAAGTGGACTGACGCACTTCCACTTGTTTTGATGTCTTTGAGAAGCATTCCAGATAGAAAAACAGGTTAGAGCCCCCACGAGATTTTCATGGGCAGAGTTATGAGGCAAGCATTTGTTCCAGCTGATAAACTGTTGACCATTAATGATAGCATCATAATGGACTACTGTAAAAATCTATCTGATGTGGTGACTTCTGTGTTCCATCAGGTGGGAACTGAGGTAATCACAAAAGAGAAGGAACAAGCTCATGATCTGTTACCTGGAGACTGGGTGAGGACAAAAGTTCACCGAAGAAGAAACTGTCTAGTACCCAGATGGCAGAAAGCAAGACAAGTGATTCTAGTGACAACAAATGCAGTAAAGTGTAGAGGATTGAAGAGATGGATTCATGCTAGTCATACCATACGAGTCCCAACTCTTGAAATCCTGAAGAAGGCGATACAACAGCTGATTCAGATTTTGAAGAGGAAGCTGAAAGAAATCAAAATCCAGATCCTGAAGATCGACAAGAAGGTCGACATCTGGAAAATTCAATTGCGAATGAGGCATTGAATGAAGAAAATGAAGAAATTGTGATACAAAACTCTGAAAATGATGAAGATCTGTTAGATCAAGAAGTAGAAAAGGAGTCTGAGCAAGAAGTGATTCAAGATCAGAAGAGTATTGAAAAGCAGATTGGAAGCTCTGAAAGCAGGAACAGAAATTCAGAAACTGGGAAGTTGGAGGTAATTGAAGAAGAAGAAGAAGACGAAATTCCAAGTACCAGCTATAAGGATGATGTTCCTAACAGAGTGAAACTGCCGAGTAAAGAAGTACCTGAATCTAGAATTGACATCACAGAAAGCGAATCTGATGAAAGTGATGAAGAATCAAGAGTGAAAAGATCAAGGAAAAGAGCTTGGAGAGCAGAGTGTAATCAAACTGAACCGAGACAGAAACTATCAAGAGAAGGAGATAATTGGCCAAATAAAAATGGAGGCCTAAAATTCAAAATAGCAAAAGTGCAAGTCAATGAGGTTTCAAGTCAGAAGGGAGATAAGAAAAATCAAGCAGGAAAGAAAATAGAAGGGATAAGCAGTAGAGCAAAAAGAGTAGTCAAACCAAATCAAAAATACAAGTCCCCTTATCATCTCACCAGTAGTTGAGGTGGATAGCAGTAGAATAGTTTTAGATGTTACCAGTGATGATGACAATGATTGATTTTATTTCCGACACAAGGTTGAAGAAATTGTGTTAGGTGACACAAGGTCGAAGAAATTGTGTTAGCTGGAAAAACATATTGATGTAAGACATAAGGTCGAAGAAAAGCTGTTAGAGATTAAGGTACTTTGTTAGAAATAAAATAATAATAATAATAAAAGAGGGGTGTATATTTGTAATTTTTACATTTTTGTTTTTTTAAAGGCTCTTGTTTATAAGTAAAGATGCCTTCTTCTACTAATAGTAATTCGAGATGTTCTATACTTAGAAGATGTTACAAAATGTCTTCATATGTGTGATTTTATTAATCCTGGTTTGGTTAATTTCAGCTGTCATTTTTCCTTTTGGAATAGATAAAGAAGTGTATAAAACTAATATGACCAGTAAAGCAGTGGTTAATCAAGATAATCATGGCAAGACTAATAAAATCATTGAGCATAAACTAGAAATACACCAAGATAGATCTGTAGGAGATTTTTCTAGAAATACCTTCTCAAGACTTTTATCTGAATATGTTAAGGTAATGGATGTTAAAGTTTGCTACATTTGTGTAAAATTACCTACTTCTGTGTCTGAGGGTATTACCTACAATATGCTTCCTCTTACTTATGGCATTACTTGCAGTGTAATAGCTAGTTTGTTTTATCAAACAGGTCGTTTAGAGTACTATTACTCAAATTTCGATTACATTTTTGCAAATTTAAAAGTTGATAACAGTCTGAATAAACTGAAACATGCTAAACAGATGAGGAAATTTTTCATAGTAACTAATGAACTTACTTATGAATATGCTTTTAGAAATAATTTAACATGTAAATTGAGAACTGAAGAGACATTGTTTTTGAATATGGTTGAGGAGAGAAGGTCAATTTATAAATGGAATGAAATGCTGAAACAAACCAAATCTAAGTTTTGGCAAATTGAAGATGAAAAGCTCAATGGTAGAAACGAAAATGTTGCTATTCATATAGATAAACCTGTTAGTGGAAAACTCTGTATAAGAAGAGATAATACTCAGTTTGACAATTATTTTGTAGGTGCTAGTCAATGTGAAGATAGTTATCGTATCTTAGGGGGATGGGGATTTAAAGGAGGGAAAGATCCAATTTTCCCTGGGATTTATTTT
Organism: Lissotriton helveticus; assembly: GCF_964261635.1. Taxonomy (NCBI): domain Eukaryota; kingdom Metazoa; phylum Chordata; class Amphibia; order Caudata; family Salamandridae; genus Lissotriton; species Lissotriton helveticus. Next base: position 609,488,266 of record NC_136063.1, read on the forward strand.
GTTTGTGGGAACAAAGCTTATTTTAGTCTCCCAGACCACTGGTATGGGACCTGCTATGTTGGTTTAGTTTTTCCTAATTTTTTCATGTAGATAGAAATGTAAAAGGTTCATTTGAAATTAGTAATCATCTGAGTAGATTCAGAAGAGAAAGCTTTTCGGAAATAATGGGTGACATATTTGGTGCACTAATTCCTATGGTAGGAATAACCCTGAATGCAAACAATATTAGAAAAATGTCTACAATTGTTGATAGATTGTCTACTGATACTGCTAGTGGATTTCAATTAGTAAACACAGAGCTCATTGCTATGAGATCTATGGTAATGCAGAACCGTCTTGCATTAGACATTCTGCTTGCAAAAGAAGGAGGAGTCTGTGGAATTTTACATGTCCAGCATTGCTGCACATACATTCCAGATAATAGTCAGCATATAGAGATGAATATCAAGAATATAACAGAATTACATACTGAGATAGAACCTTTAGAAGGTGAAAGTTTTTCAGAACGTTTGGGCAAAAGATTTGCAGCAATTGGGAAATGGTTTCAAGAGATTGGTAGTTCAATTCTACGCAAAATACTTTATCCTTTAATAGTCATAATCATAGTGATACTTTTGTTAAAAATTAGTTGCATGTTACACAAGAGAAATAAACATATAAGGGAAAAGAAAAGAATTTACGAACTCAGAAAAGAAAAAGAAAAAGAAATAGAATTAGAAGAGTTTCGTAGAACTCAATATGAGAGTAGCAGACAAACTGCTGAATGAAGACTTTAGAAATACTAATACTAAGAAAGTTCAAAATATGTTCAAGGGTTGAAAATTGTTTCTCTTAAAATTTTGGGTGTAGTTTGGTGATTTTGGAATCACCAGATGAGGGAGTTGATGGAGCAAGGTGTTGAGCAATATTTTGTTCAAACTTGCAAAGTTAAACTTCCATAATAAGTATAATAGAATTAACAAGCATGGGATGAAAATATTAACCAACTTAGTTTTAAAATGCATTTTACAGAAAACACACGGGATTAACTTATGTGCTCTATGTTGCAAATGCGAAGAGAAATAATAAACTAACTTTGTCTATTGTCTTTGTCAGTATTAAATGCGGCTGTTTAATTAATAGCATGTGCTTATATATGTGCTTATGTTATGTCTTTTCTGTGATTTACGCAAAAAAGAGTTCCTGCAGTTCCTAAGGGAATGGTAGATATAAATTCTGCTTTGTGTGCTTCAGCTAGGTAACATAAATTAATGGGTTTTTATTTAGCAAAGGGGGTGGGTAACTGAATGGGTTTCAGTTCTTTAATTAATTGATGATTTGTGTTTGTTTAAATAATAGTTTCCAAGAGAGGCCTAAGATTTACGGAGAAATGGCTGTGGTCGTGAAAGCTTGTCCAGAGTGGAGCCTTACCTTTGAGCAGAAGTGGAAACCTTTACCACGTTGATATTTTAAACAAAAAATGCAGTCTAATAACTGTGCTGAACGTGCTCTTGGAGAGACAGGCTCAAGGACAGGAAGTCAAGCGACATTGCCAAGATTAGGAAGTAATGTTCTGAACTCGAAGAAAAGTTACAATCTCGAGGAAGCTAGAAGGATGGAGAAATTTATGAACAATAGGGCTTATGATGAAGCCTGGACTTGGTCAGAATCGGATGACCTAATAGGTGGACTGACATGGCTCAGCCAATGGTGAAACAGGATTTTCAAGAAAGTATGCAAAATGTAGTCAATTTAGCTAGTTAGAAAGGTATAAAACCTGACCTCATGGGCAGGAGGGCCCGCGTTCTTTGCTCTTGCCTTCCGATTCCAGATTGACGTGTCATGCTGATGGACTTTGGCGCACGTAAGGATAGCAGACTTTAAATTATTTTTCCTTTCTAGGTGAAGAGAGAATTAGACAGGGAAATAGGGTTTAGGGAATGGAAACCGTTATTTGCTAATAACTCATGATGCTGAATTTGCTTTTAATGTCAGTTCATTGATTTAACTTCATCATTAAAATGCTGTTTTTCTGATTGCTAATGAAATAAAGACTTTAAACCTTTGCTATTCATCTTTATGAATAAATTTAATAAAAATTAGATTTGAAATGACAAGCTGGTCTTGTTTATTCATGATCTAGTTACCATCAGTTGATTCAATCGCCATTAGTGGCTTGATTATAAATGATTAATGTATAAAAACCATGGTGAGAATAGATAAACTGCAGTTGTATATAATAGTGTAAATAGTATGAGTGTAGTTTTCTTAATCAGGCCACATGATTCAGCTGCTCAAAAATTGTCTCATTGGTGTTATGGGCCTTATTTGTGTTTCATGATTAATGGTAAGTATTGTGGTGATAGGTCGCGTTATTGAGACAGTTTTTCAATAGGAGCGCTGGATCAATGGCGTAGTGTGTTTCAAAATGATTTCAAAATTGTGTTTTTATTCTTGCTTGTATTGTTGTAGCCCTGATTAAGTCTCAGTTAAGGGATGACATGATTTGGCTACAGGATGTTTTACAAAAAAGACAAGAAGACAAAAATAAAGGAAATCCTGATGAAAAACTGAAAAGGAGTCTTTGCCATATATAACAATTCTGTTTTACTCTGTAGCCTATATAATTAATTGAATGTATGGTGGGTGCTGTTTGCCATTATGTATAGTTTCTGTGGAATTTTGTTCCCATATTGGAAGCTAGGAGGCTGGTTTCTGAGATCGTACATAACATAACATACGGTGACCCCACTCTGTACAGGGACAAAAACAGACTCCAAGCAGGGTTTGGGGGACCGCCATTCTTTTAAGGGGCCTCTGTTATGTACTGGGCAGGTCTGGGGGGTTTCTTCCATAGTTTGTTTAGAGGAGCCATGCTTTTCTTGCGAAGAGGCTATGAAAATGTAAAACCCCCATGTTAAAGCGCCGGCTTAGAACATTGCCCAGGATGTGGTGAGAACTGTGACTTCCAAGCGCATGAATAAATATGACCAAGAAGGAGCAGGGCTTGTGTACAAGCTACATGCAAGTATTAACAGGAAGCGAAGGTCTTCAAGGCATCGGGGTCCATCTGCTCCCTTTAAAAAAAGGACCCGCTCTTCAAAAAGCACTCACAAAAGAAGATCTGCAAGGCTGAAGAGAGCCTTAAAGAACAAGGGAAAGACTGCTAGCTTAAATATTTTTAAAAACGCAACAATCTGAAACATGGCCTTTGTACATTGTGCACCGGGCATATCAAAGTTAGGTCTGTTTTCTCTAAAGCCCACTCAGACCAGTATCGAAAACAGTTTTTTCATGGAAGTATCGTCTCTAGCCACTTTGACCCCCATTAGAGTTCTTTGTGTCAGGGAACACTGATATGTATTGGTATCTGAAAAAATTCTGTTGCATCTTGTTTGCAAAATCGAAAAAGCAGATGGGGCCAACATACCAGCTACTACCAAAGTGGCGATGATCGCTTACCCCATCACAACCATTTTTAATCAGGTGGACTTCACCCTTGGTGATGGACTCATCATGCAAAGTGATAACGAGTGTGCCTACAGAGCATGCATCAAGAGTGAAAGAAAAGGAAGAAAAAACATTTAAGAACATTTAAGGTGATCTCTACTACGGCTGTTCAGCTGTTTGTGTTCTTTTTTTTTTCCTTTTTCTACAAAAAGTTAACATTAAACTCAACGCGTGAAGGGAGTGACGGCTGCGGGAGTGACGGCTGTGGGGAAAAAGTACATTTTACCACTAGAGTCATCTGGATCTGGGCATTGTTTTTACATCGTGGGCACAAAAGGACCTCTAACCTGCATTTGCTGACTGGTTAGCCTCCCCAACATTAATTAGGTCTTGTAACCTATACAATTGTCGTGTGTAACTTGGGCAAGCTTTTTAGCGGACAAAGGGGACTCCAGGTAAGAAAATTCGGTACACTCCTCGGCAAGCTCAGATGAGCTGGAGGAATCACTGACAGAACGTCCTGTTCAACCCAGCCCAAGAGTTACGTTGGGGAAAATTGGAACTGGGAAACTCACTACTGGAGAGGTGCCGCCTAATCAATTTACTCATCACGATTTGAATATGGAAAATAGGGTCAAGACACCCGGCCCCCCCCCCAGCCCTCAAAATAATTCCCACTGTTTGAAATTAACTGTGTCTCCTCCCAGTAGCCTGATTCCCCTGCCTTCCAATTCAATATTAGATCAGCTTCCAGATATGCCGGCTGGCTCTGTGCCTTTAGATAATTCAAAGACAAAACTGGCACCCAAAATGGTAGAACCAGCGAGTACAGTTTGTACTTCGGTAGTACATGATGCAAAATCTGGAAATACGGCGGACCCTTTTAGCCCTACTCTAGATATGGACACTGAGACTGCGGGCGAAATGAGGATGTCCGTTAAAGACATGTTAAATTTAATTTTAGACGAGGTGAGGGAGATGAAGAGGTCCCAAAAAACGGAACTGGCCTCTATACATCAGAGACTGGATAACATGGATAAGATTGAAGAACTAGTTTCCACCCTTCCTGCTCGTCTATCAGAAGCTGAGGAGAGAATTTCTAATTTGGAAGACCAAATGACGGAGGACAAGGCTTAAACTGTATTTAAGACAACAAGGGGATTGGAGGTTAAACTTGATGACATAGAAAATTATAATCGAAGATCTAATCTTCGAATAGTGGGGGTCCCAGAAGGAATTGAGGGATCTGATATGCTTCTCTGGGTCACATCATTCCTTCAACGGGGGGCGCTAGGTGGCGCATGAACGGAATGGCCGCTGCTGACTGAGGCTCCCGTGGTCCGGTACAAATTCCTTCTCTTATCCTGGCTAACTGATCCCGCGGACGCATTATAAATGCCGGTAATGCTGGCTGAAGACCGCGAGCTGATATGAGGCTGCAGATCTGTTGACTACGCTGCGACACCGGCTGTGGATTCCCCGACTCGCTGACACTGCGGCTAGAGGACCAGGAAGAACAGAACCTGTGTGCGGCACCGGAGACCACGCAAGGGCCGAGGATTCCACAAGGCGTGTAGGCCGCATGCTCGCCGCAGACTGAGCGGCTGATGATATATCTCAGCTGGTGTGCGGAGCTCAGCGCTGGATGCGATTTCTTACACTGCTGTCCCGGCTGTACACAAAGCGGCTCCCTATCGGCAATTGAGTAAGGACTTTTTTTGATAATACTGATGGTAGGCCGTGGAGATAAAATGGCGGCGATGTCTGGGGCTAATGAATAGCGACTCTCCCGAGGGCAGAGATATCGCCCCCACATGGAGATCTCAGTACACCTCAAGTCAATAATACCTAGATCCCCTGCAGTATTGGCGATTACACTACCCAGCGAGACTGTCATAATCCTATGCTGGCAGGACACAGCACACTGTTCGGGCAAGGGGCTGTATATGATCCCACCTCCTGGTTGCTGGCGCTGTGACTCACAACACTAGTGGTGAATATCCTAGAGGGACAGTGGTGTCTATGCTGGTGTCTACTAAAGTGACACTGTACTGCTGAGCGCTTCTAACATCGAGCCCAATGCAAACTGGCGGCTGCTGCTGCGCTACCTTGAAGAAGCTGTGAGGCCCACCGCGTTGGAGGTTTGAGACGCATAAGTCACACTACAGATCATCGCGCAGACCCCTTTCACCCTGATCTGGCGATCGATATCACAGTTACTGCTAGGGGTGTGAGATCTCTGCGTGCTACCTGCTGTGGGGGTGACTTCGTTCTCACGCCACGCTGACTCACACTGTTGAAGCTACACTCGGCATCATCTGTTGGAGGCTGGAGACTGGTGTTCCCCCCCTACGTGCCAACGACTATATACTCTGCAAGCTGTTGGACGACTTACTGGGCCTCTCCTGTGCGGCCGCATCCTAACTATTGCAAGGCCCCTTTCCTGTCAACGCATCCTTTCTTGGCACTTAATCTTACAAGCTGCATTGTACGGGACAGGTGCAGGGACTACAAGCACGCTGCGCAGGTGTAGTTGCCCATTACTAGTGGCGAAATGGGGAGACCGGATCCTAGGCAGCCGCGCATCACCTTCGACGCTAAGAAAACGGCGAAAAAGCCGCTGGAGGGTGGAGAGGAACGGCCTGACGAGACGGCAGGTGCATCAACTCCAGGCCCGGATCCCGACCTACATACCATCCTCAAAGAAATGCGCCAGGGCTTCACGACAATAGCAGACAAGGTCGACACCCTACAGACCCGTATGGACAGCATTGCACACAAGCTGGATACCCATGAGCGCCGTCTCACGGAGGCGGAACAACGAATCTCTGACACCGAAGATGTTTCTGAACAATTGAAAAAGGCAGTCACACAATGGATAAACTGTTGCGTATTATCGACGCCAAGAATGAGGACATTGAAGCCCGCAGTCGTCGGAATAATGTCCGCATTTTAGGTTTTCCGGAAAGTACCAACACAGGCTGCCTAGAACAATACGTTGAAAAACTCCTAATGGCGATAACGGATGACGGTGCCCTCTCCGCTCAATTCATAGTCGAACGAGCGCACCGATCGCTGGGCCCGAAACCCAAGCCGGGAATGACTCCGAGACCCATCATAGCACACCTGCTCAACTATCGTGACCGTGATGTGGTTCTCAGAAAGGCTCAAGAGAAGAAACAACTAAATTTCGAAGGCGTTTCATTCACAATCTTTCCAGATTTTACTGCTCGTGTGCAAGAAGAACGCCGCAAATTTACTATGGTTAAACAAAAGCTACGTCAGGAGCAGATGGACTGTGCTCTCCTTTATCCAGCGCGGCTGCGCATCACCTACCAGGGGACACAAACCTTCCACACAACGCCGCAATCGGTGGATACGTTTCTGAAGTCATTGAAGAAACGCAAGACTGGTCAGGCAGCTGCAGATGAAGTTGACGAGGAATCATTGTCTGGGGTGGAGTGAACATAGACTGGTCCAACACTGTGGTCCATCTTTCCAGTGATGGATCATCGCTCCCACTGCACTGGTACCGATTGGGAGACTCATGGATACCCCAAGACTGTAATGTATACTTGCTATGTTGTTGTTTGATATCTGCCAGCGATGTTTTAATTTACTACGGACTATAAGTCCGCGGGGACACATGGCTTACGTAATATATAACTACTGGACACCCCTGTTATCATCGGAGATCGTTACGATCTGTGATTTCCTTTGTACCAACAGGGTGAACGTGTGCCATCTAGCTGACTACCCTAATGGGAGTACCCCTTAGGAATGTTGGGTTCCTTCATTCATGGGGGGGAGGGGAGGAAGAACTCGGTGCTGGCATGATTGGGATGCAGCAGTGGGAGGTGGGTGGGGTACTTCTAACAGGTGTTTCTTTTTTACAGAGGAGGTGGGGGGAGGTGTGTTTCATGTGCGGGATTGGTGGTTACATGGAAAACTGATCATTGTGTTCTACGTACAATATTCTACAGTTCTACGCAAACGCAAGCGGAATGGCAGAGACAGGGAAGGTATCTCAGTTGAGATTTATGTCCTGGAATATTAGAGGCCTTAATGACGCCCGTAAGGGCTGTAATGTTATTGCATACCTGGAACGGCACCAGGTACAGGTCGCAATGTTACAAGAGACGCACCTGGCTCCACAATCCCGCACACAGTTTGCCAGTAAGTGGGCAGCTACTCGCTCATTTTCTTCTTACTCCACATATGCCAGGGGTACCGCTATCTTGATCAAGCGGTCAGTACCGTTTGTACAGTATAGGGAGGTCCTTGACCCAACTGGACGATATGTTATTTTGTGGGGACGGCTGGGGAAAGACACGATCACCTTGGTAAACACTTACGGCCCCAATGTCGATACACCGACATTCTTCACGACAGTCTGGGGTAAGGTCGTAGACATAGGTTCCCAACACATTATATGGGGGGGAGACTTCAACGTGGCACTTAGGCCTACACAAGATAGGGCAGATGGGTTTGCACAATATAAGATAAGGTCTAGGGAAGCCCTGATGGGAATAATGGAGGAAGGTGAACTGATAGACGGATGGAGATATCTTTATCCTCACCGACAGGAAGGTACCCACTTCACCTCGCCTACAGGCAACTGGGCACGGTTGGATTATTTCTTGTTGACGAGGGGACTCACTGTGGGCTTGGAAAGAGGAGCTCACTTGCCCAGGACATACTCTGATCATAGCCCAGTCCTGGTCCATGTGCATATGCCCGGATGGGATAGCCCCAGGCCACATTGGAGGTTACAACCTACGGCCTTATTAGACGATGTCTTCAAAGCGGAGCTTGGTGAGGAAATGGCTGACTTCTTGCCTCGGAACAAGGACTCTGTCAATAATGTCAAGGTCATATGGGAGGCCTTTAAGGTGACGGTCCGCGGATATTGTATATCCAAAAGCTTTGGGGTCCTACGGGACATACAGCGGACACTACGCACCCTAGAACGCGAAATGAAAGAGCTGGAGAGGCAGATGCTGAGGGATGCAGAGACACAGACACACGCCAACTTTCGTATCAAGCTAACGCAGTATGAAGAGGAAGCTGAGAGGGAAGCCAAGTTCAGGAGTAAACACTGGATGGCCAGGAAATATTGTGAGGGTGACAGACCTGGAAAAGCACTTGCAGTCCTAACTCGTAATCCACACCTCACTAACACTGTATTGGAAATTAACACCACGGAAGGGCAGGTGGTTAGAGACACCGAGGATATACTAAATGTGTTTACTGATCACTATACTGCATAATATACCACAAGCAACACTGAAGATGTTCAATATGACCCCTTCCTTGAGGAAGTTGCCCTCTGTTGGCTCAGCGATGTCCATAGGACATTTCTTAGTGGGCCGTTTGAGTTGGACGAAATCAGGGACGCTATAATGTCCCTGAAGAATGACAAAACCCCGGGGTTGGATGAGCTCCCAGCGGAGTTCTACAAGACATATATCGACATCATGGCCCCTGTTCTTCGGGAAATATTTGAGGAAGCCCTGGAGGAGGGAGTTCTACCGCGTTCGATGCGAGAAGTCATGATCACATCCCTCCTCAAACCTGGTAAAGATCCCAAATATTGTGATGCTTATCGTCCGCTCTCCTTAATAAACTGCGATGTAAAGATTCTTGCCAAGGTCCTGGCTACTCGACTATCCCTGTTGATGACAAAAATCATATTGCCGGACCAATCTGGCTTTGTCCCCGGCCGTTCCACAACTCATAATTTACGGACTCTGTTCTCACTGATCCGAACGGTGGCCCCGGATTTTCCCGTAGCGGCGATATTCCTTGACGCCTCCAAGGCGTTCGACTCGGTTGAATGGCCATACCTCTTTGAGGTGTTACGCCGCATGGGATTCCCCGCGCTGTTCATCTCCTGGGTTCAGTTGCTATATACTCAGCCGACTGCGAGAATACTTATTAATGGTCACTTGTCTCCCCCGATTGATATTACACGCGGTACCCGGCAGGGGTGCCCACTTTCTCCCCTCCTATTCGCCATCGCTCTTGAGCCACTTGCATGTCATCTCCGGCAATTACACCATGGTGGTGCATTTTGCTGCTTTCAGCATCAACTGGCAGTGTCATTGTACGCGAATGACATGACACTATTTGTTACTGACCCACCTACCAATTTAAACCCATTGTTACGCGAATTTGTCGTCTTTGGTAGATTGTCAGGGGTACAGATTAATTGGAACAAAACCCAGTTCTACCCTCTTATGGATGCAGTATCAGAGTTTCCCTTAGACTTTCCACTGCAATGGTGCCATGCAGATCTCAGATACCTTTGCATACAAATTTCCAGAGATAGAGAAGAGACGCTTCGGCTTAACTATGGTGTAGCTATCACCACATTGACTGCTACGATTGATAGGTGGATCTCCCTCCCAATATCGATGGCGGGTAGGGCCTCCCTCATTAAAATGGTAGTGTTGCCTCGATTTTTATATCTATTTTCGAATATTCCTTATAATCCTGGTGCTTTTTTTTTCAAAACACTGCGAACTGAACTGACCTGGCTGTTCTAGGGGGGCAAACAACCGAGACTTCGCTGGTCGGTATTGACGCAATCATATGACAAAGGGGGGTTTGACCTTCCTGACTTTGAGGCCTACTATGCTAGTGCCCAGGCACACTATGCCTACTTCTGGTTGAGGCCCAAACCTTTAATGCTGCAGCTGGCAGCGGAAGATTGGGTGGCTAATCCTCTCCCCTTGAACGGCCTTATACAGGCGCCTGTTGCTGCCATCAAGACACCCTACACCACTGTCACATGCACGATTGATGCTTGGCGGCGTAAAGCCAAGCTCTTGTGCTCCCCCATAATTTACTCGGCACGGATGCCCTTGACTTACCACCCTAAATTGGCGTTGCTACAAGAGAAAGGTTTTCAATTACTGTGCCAGCGACTTACAGTGTATACCTGGGGGGATCTTATTATTGGTGGTCAATTTACTACATTGAATCAATTCTTTCAGAATTACGGCCCTAGCCCTCTTGACACCTTTTATTACATAAGGTTACGGCAGGGGATGAAAGAGATCTTACCGGAATACCCGCAGGAGCCTGTTAACTTTGTCCCGCTACATTTCATGCTAGGCTCAAAAGATGGATCGCACCTGGTTTCGGGCATATACAGTCAGATCGGGGCACAACAGCAGGAGATGGCTGGGACTGCTAGATTACATTGGGGGGAAGATCTGGAAATTGAGATCACCGATGAACAGTGGTATTATTGCTGTGACATCACTGCCAGGATATCTGCTAGCTGTAGGCTCAAAATTATTCATCATCAATTCCTATAGAGATTATACTACACACCACTGAAAAAATTCAAATTTCACTTGTCAGATAATGATAGATGTGAACGATGTCATGTGGAGAGGGCCTGTTTTTTACATCTAGCCTGGGAATGCCCTGGTGTTAGGGATTACTGCCAGCTAGTACATGAGGACCTGGAAGTCATGGTGGGGGACACCTTGGATGCTCGTGGAGTAGTGTGGCTCACTGGTTAGAGGCAGCAGACCCGGGAGCAGAAGTCGGCCCGGGACCAGGGTTCAATTCCCGACGCGGCAGGGTCATTGACTTGGGTCAGCGGACTCGATAATTCTCGCTTCGGTGCTTACTCTAATCAGGGGTTCCACTCAGCAACTCTGGGCATTAGCTTGCCTAATCTCCACAACGGCCCCATCAATTCCGTGGATGCCTGGCTCCACCTTGGGGACTCCCAGCAGGGACCATCCCACAGGGAAAGCCAGGACGGGTTCCCCAGAGTTATACAGCGCCAGGAAACCTACGGACGGGTAGCAGTGCGCTTTACAAGCTCAAATACATTTACATTTACACATTTACATTTACATGCCAACCCCCTACTAATGCTGCTTGGAGATACATTGCCCGTACCCAAGACTTATAGAAAACGCCTTGATATTGCTCTCTTACTAGCGAAGAGAAGGGCGGCATGTAGATGGGGTCGGGGAAGAGCACCGAAATTCAAGGGTTGGCTTAAGGATATAATATACTGCCAGGCACAGAATGCAATTTTTGCTGAAACTCAGCCGCTCTCCTGTAGACAGAAAGACATTTGGGGTCCTCTTACCGCCTATCTTCTCTCTCATGGAGAGGGCGATGGAGCCCCCACATGTAATGACACAGGCGGCAATGATGATGGGGGACTTAGTGAGGTAAACACGCTATTAGATTAGGATGCCTGTTATTTGCAACCATACTATTGCTCTGTTCTGGGAAATATTAGTCAAGGACTTACTCCCTGATCGTGCCACAACTCAGTACTTGTGACATGCTGTTGTTGCGGGGGCGACATGACCAGTCTCAATAGTCTTAACCTGCGACGTGATTAATTGTGCACAACATGATAAATTTCTATGCCTTTCGCCTGTGATGCCAATGTGGAAAAATCGTATCGACGTTCACTGCTATATTCTGCAATGCTATGTTTTATTCCATGTCTTTCTTTTCCTACTGCCTTGTATGAAACGGACGCCAATGTACCCTTGATTTGTGGTATTAATGTTAAAATTGACGAAAAATAAAGGTTTAAAAAAAAACATCATTCCTTCAGCAGGGAGTGATTGCTGAATTTAAAGGTGACTTAACTATCACCAGAGCCCACTCATTCCCAAACTCTACCCTTCCTCGTACTATTTTGTTAAATTTCGCGGATGTTAGGATTAAAGATCAAATCCTTTCGAAAGCTATTAAACAGAGGCAGTTTCCAGTAAATGCAACGGTGAAATGTCGAATCTTTTCCAGCATGTCCGCCGCTGCGGCTAGACGAAGGAAGGCGTTCGTTAAGATTCTCCACCTATTTAAGGCTAAGGGGGCTCAAGCTATGATTGCTCGGCAGTCGAAGCTAAGGGTTTTGATTAAGGGCAAGTTTTATATGTTGTCTGATGTTGAGGAAGCACAGGAGCTGCTGAAAGAGATTGAGGATGGTTAGACAGGTTGGAAAATTCCATCATTCTAACCTTGAATATCATCATCATGCTTTTTTCGGCCGTTGGGCTGAAGGGGTGTAATAACATGACACCTCAATATTAAGGGATAGAGCTCTGTGGCTAGCGTGGGGAAGGGGAAGCAGAGTAGGAGAAGGGCCACAAGCTGGGGGGGGGGGGGTGCTGGGGCTGGGTCGACGGGTGCTGGGGGGAAAAAAGAATAAAAAATGAAGTCCTTGATGTTATAAATTTCTTGTTGCTAGGCACAGAGGACAAAGAATTGGTTTTTCTTTTGGTAGCTACAGAGTGCGGGGGTTCTTTGATTTGTTTAATCGGTAATAAAAGTTGTTTTGTTAAAGTTAAATGTCTACTAGAACTGGTTTGAAAATTGTCTCTTTTAATGTGAAAGGCTTAAATAACAAGAAGAAAATGCGTGCAATAGAAACATGGATCATGACTGAGAATCCTGCAGTAATATTGCTACAGGAAATCCATATTCCAGAATCAAAAGTTGAAGATTTTACTATGTTTAAAGCTTGGGCCTAATAGGCGTTGCATTTTTCTTAAATAAGAATCTGCACGCTGAAATTATACAAACAGAGGAGGGCGGCCAAGGCCGTTGGTTTTGGGCCACCTGTAAATTGAAAAACAGACAAATACCCTTAACCTTTGTTAGCTTATATGCTCCTCTAAATGATAATTTCCTTATTTATGAGGACCTGTTTCAGTCTTTATTAATGGTGGGAGGGGACATTGTTATCGGAGGTGATTTCAACATTCTCATGAATCTAAAATTAGACTCCACTACTGATATAAAAAAACAGTCTAAACCTAAGTCCTTTAGATCTATTATTAATAATGTGAAGACGCTCGATCTTTGTGATCCATGGCGTGTGCAGAATCCCTCAAAAAAAGAGTTTACCTGCAGGTCGGGAAGATTTAAGTCATCCTCTCGCAATGATTTTTTTCTTGCTTCTACAAAACTTAATTTTCTGTACCAGAAGATTTCACATATTGGCTTCTCCGTCCATGCTATGTTAATCATTGAGTTTTTTTGGGGGGAGAATAAGAGAACTCCTAAACGATGAGTTTTTAATAAGATATATCTGTCCGATGAATCATGGGTAACATCACTTAATTTAGAGATAGGAGAATATATTGCACGCAATATTGGTACTGCTCCTCTTCACGTCGTTTGGGACTCCTTGAAGGCCTTTATTCGGAGGGTCGTTATAGGAAAAGATGCAATGGAATCTTCCATCACTAGGAATACGAAGAATTTGCTGCAGCAAAAAATACAGGCTTTAATAGAACAAAGATATTATAACCCTTCTGTCAATTAAATGCTGCTAAGCGGGAGCTTAGCGCGTATTATTTCGCAAGGAGTGAGGACATTTTTTTAAGGCAATCACAAAAAATCTATGAACATAGTAATTTTACTGGAAAATTTTTAGCTTGGCAGATTAGGGAACAAGCTGCGGCTAACATGATTCACTCCTTAAAATCCCCAATCACTCATACGGAAACTTCAGACTTTGGAGAGATAGGGTCAATAATGCTCTCTCATTATGAGAATATTTATAGCACGTATCATAACACAGATCAACATAGGTTAAATTACTTTTTAGATAAATACCCTCTTCCGATTCTTCCTCAAGTAGACCAACGGACAATGGCAACTCCATTTTCTAGGGAAGAATTAGAGCTGGTGGTAAAAAGTCTTCCCCATGGCAAGGCCTGTGGTCCGGATGGACTCCCTGCTGAAGAGGGGGAAGGATCCTAATTCTTATAGTTGCAGGGTGAGTGGAGGCCACATCTGCACGTGAAACCGATACCGACCATAGGGCGGTCCAAGGAATCCACTACTGGTTTAAGGGTTTTTCCTTATCAAATTCTTCTACGGGAGCCCGGTAGGCTCTATTATACAAGGCTACCTGGTACAATAAAGGGAGAAACAAGACGTGCAGGATTCACGCTGACCCAACAATACCCTGATGAAATCGCTGGTAAAGTAACTAGTGGCGATGAAACATGTCGGTTGTTTTTTATTAGAACGGGCATACAGCATAGAATAAAGTTAGAATTGCTAGTATAGCTCAGCTCTTTTTATGGTAACAGGACCTGACCTCGCACACAGGAGGTAGGGTGCACCGTTATTGGGTCTCTTACACACACTTACACATTGAGGTTTTCTTTTGCACAGCCTTTATCCCCACTTTTCTTTCCAGGTTGGCAGTCGCTAATGATGAGAACAAGAGGATCCAGGCGAGTACCAGTCTGCCATATCCTCCCCCGGGTGTTGCTCCCGTGAGGCGCTGCCAACCTTCCCTCCCCTTTTTTCAACTAGAGAAGGGTAGAGGGAGGGGTAAGTTTAACACATGGATTGTATGCACACACATACCTTGTTGTTTTTAAACCAGTAGCAATCTTTCTAAAGTGTGACTGTGATTAGCACTAACAGACAGAAGGCTGTAACACAGCCTCTGTTCAGTCTATTACATTTATTAAGTAATCAAGGGTTTTCAACCCCACACTATATAGGGACAGGCACATGATAGTTTTTGCTGTCCTAATTCTTATAGGCCAATCACATAATTAAATTCTGACTATAAAATTGTTACAAAATTACTTTCAATTTGTTTTAATAATGTTTCCGCAGAATTGATTCATCCTGACCAGAAGAACACACATTATTTGATTGAAGCTTTAGATTATTTTGAAACTCGTGAGATTCCTGCTTTAGTTTTACTTTTAGATGCGGAAAAAGCATTTGATTTGGTGGTTTGGGAGACACTTTTTTTTATTTTACAGCGTTTTGGGATTCCATCACAAATTATTAATTTAATTCAGAATTTATATAGGGGCGCAAAAGCTAATAATATTATTAATACAGCTATTGTGGGCTTGATTGTAGTTCAGCGAGGCACGAGGCAAGGTTGCCCATTGTCACCTGCTCTTTTCACCTTCTTTATCGAGCCATTAGCAGTCACAATTCAGAACTACGTACATATTTCCCCTCCCATTACCTCCATGGCCAAGATTAAATTATATGCAGACGATATAATGTTGCTGATTAAACCTGACATGCATTCCCAAACACAGGCTCTTTTAATCTTCGAAGAATTTGAGGCTTTGGGGGGATATCGAATCAATAAAAAGAAAACTGAGATATTAGTTTTTGGTGGCGTAGATCTCGAACTTCATCCCGATATACACAGCTGTATTCATAATAGATCTAAGAGATATTTGGGGATCTTTTCTTCTGCCTCAGTAAGAGATTTGTATTCAATAAATTTTGATCCCCTTATTCAAAAGGTTCGCAACATGTTTTCACGCTGGACCGTACTGCCATTATCCATCTTGGGCAGGGTGGCTTTAATTAAAATGTCAGTGCTCCCCCTATTTAATTTTTTGTTTTCCACAATTTCTTGTTCTTTGTCTGGCTCCTTCTTTTCAAAAGTTGAGTCCTTATTTTCAGCTTTTGTTTGGGCAAAGAAGACGCCTTGAATTGCAATCAATACACTTTACGTGGATACGGAACAAGGAGGTCTTGCTTTACCAAACCTTAAAGATTATTATACCGCATACTTCGCACAGTATCTGTCAAGATTTAAACAGCCAGTTTATGGCCGGACATTATTTATAAAAAAAAATGTTTGACTTAATTTGTCAAGAGATTAAAATTCCCTCCCCGCTTCATGTCCTTAAATCACCCAAATTTGTTCGCTACAAGGTCCTTTCTTAAAAAAAGTGGCACCATGCTTAAAAGATATTCACTATCACTCTTGAATTTAACAACTTTACTAAGCAGCGCTTTTTCCTTTATAGGTATCAAAATTGGGTCTGAAACTGTTGCCAACTGGGGACGAGCTGGGTTTTCAACATTGATGAATTTTGTGAAAAATGGATCATGGATAACTTTGAATGAGATGGCAAGTATAATCCAGGGGAACTTTTTGTTGATAGGCTCGTATAACTTGATCCATAAATCCCTGGGCCAACTTGATCTAGTACAGATCGGTCAATCTACTCAACAGACCAATGATCTTTTTTTGCACTCACGCTCTAAGAACCCCGGAGAGTGGAGACGCTGCTTAGCGCAAAGTAGGGAGAGAGACTTAAGTTCCAAAGCAATTAGGAAATGGCAGAAACACGAAAATTCTGAGTTGACTCCCAACACTTGGAAAACTTTAAATAAATTTAATTTTAGTATTTTGAGAGGCGTCAATTGGCGAAGAATGCTTTTCTTTAGTAAATTGCTCTTATATCGTACTCCAGCGGTCATTTCTAAAATGTATCTTAACACTCTATCTACCTGTTTTAGATGCAGACAACAGGATCTGGCTAATTGGTCCCATATAATGGTCCACTGTCCTAATATTAGGATATTCTGGCAGGGAATTTTTGCTTTGCTTCAAATTTATCTAAAGATTGTGGTTCCCTGCTATGTTAATTCAATATTATATGGTTTTGATCCAGAATTGTCTGAACCGTTAGCTAACCTTGTTTATATCGTAATTGCAGTGGCAAGATCATTGTTACTCCAGTATTGGAGGTCAGAGACGGTTCCTACTGTAGATGAGTGGCTTCAAAAAATTAAAAGACTCAGGAAAAGTGAACATGTATATGCACAAAGGATCGGGGGCTGAGAAAATTTTCAAAAATATGGGAATTATATTTTGATCAGTGGTTATGATTGTAAAGCTTTGTATCTGATGCCTGCACTATTAGTTTCGTCATATGGGTTTTGTTAAATCCTTATTATCCATTGTGTATTACTCGCTATGATGTATAATGTCAAGTACTTCAATAAAAAATAAAAAAATAAAAAAGAATCTAGATGGTAACAATCAAGGTTTTGATTATCAGTTTCGTAAAAAGAGCAAGCTTTGCTTCCAGCAGTAGACAGGTTGACGTCCTAGGGCCTATACATTCAGGCCTTTTCTTTCAGGAAAAACTGTTTATCAATAGTATCAATCTTAAGAGCAAACTTAACCACAAAAAGGACTCATTCTCTATTATCAGTGGGGATGTGAAACAGTATAAACTGGTCATACTGTCGCTAGATTGTTTGTAAAGAGAGTGAAAGTGTCACCAAACATCGGACTGGCTCGCACCAAAACTTTACAGCTATCAAACACCAAATATGTTGTTGAAAGCGTAGCTCTGAAGATATTCAGCATCCCAGCCAGTACCAGATTAACACAGCAGTAAAATGTATTTTTGGGGCAACTACCAAAACTTATTTTATTATAGGTTTTGTCGACAACACAGCTTTTAGCAGAATCTACACCTCAAACCCCTTCAATTTTAAACACTACGACATAAACTATGCTGCGCTGTTCCACGAGGAGGCTGTGATACCTACAAAACCCTACACACCCAGCTTTGGAGGCGCTAATTTTATCAGGTAATATCTGAGGGTTGTTTCGATATTAGGGAAAAATCTGAGGGAATTAGGAGAAGTTGTGTTAATGACATAGAAGAAGGTAACTGTTACAGCTGAATAAAAAAATGGAAATCTAAAAGCAGAAATACGTTTTAGTCACCCCTTGGCTGCGAATGGGAACATGGTTGTATTCTCTGTATTCGATAACATCATTCAGATCAACCACGCCCAACAGATTTAGTTTGACTATATCTGAAATATTGTAAAACGGACACAGTTCAGATTTGGGATTTCTTAAGCCACCATAAACATGCTAAGAGATACTTTTTCGGTATTGATGGTCTACTTTGTGAAATAGGGTCCAAAAGACCCAGCACACTGATCTTTAAAACACATATGCACTACAAGGAAGGAAGTCACAGGCTGGGCCTTTTTTTAGATAATGACATTATTACAGTCTTTGACTGTGCAGCAGTGTTTCCACAGCATAGCATCTATACAAAACCTATATTCAAGTATGTAAAAAAAATTACGATTTTTGAAAGAAAACTCCAGGTCTAATGCAAGCGCTGTTGAAACAGAATACCCTGTTTGTCAAAAGTGTAAGGTTATGTAAACAACTGTTATGTGTAATGATGGATATCTAAAATAAAAGGCAAAAAAAACTTGAATGCAGACTCACCCTTTTTTTCCAACGCAAGGACACATTCTTTAAAAGATGACAGAAACAAGATGAAAAAGTAAAAAGGATTATTAACAAAACAGTTTTTTTGTAGTACAAGCAGCACACTGATAAACTTACTAAAGAAATAAAAGAAGAGAATGTCAAAATGATTACTATTGCAAAACTATACACATCAAATACAGCAACAATTATACTTAGGTTCAAAAGTTAGAAGAAACATCAGGCAGTAAACCATGTGGGTGCTTTGGCCAATGTCATTTTTGTAGGTTCCATCGGCTGAGCAGTGTCGCTCCAGGAGGGTGATAGCTGGGGAACAACAGAGGTTGCTGGTGACATAGGGAGGGGGCCTTCAAACTTTCAAGCATTCAACTGTGGGCAGCATTATCCATGAGCGTTGAAGGTATGTTGAGTTTTGCAGAAGCTCACAGATACTGTTGCCAACCTCTATGTGCATTCTGGAGAGATAGAGTTTTGGGGTGCATAAGACCTTTGACTAGGGCGTACATGTGAGATCCAACAACCAGTTGAACGTTGTAGAGGAGTTTGCTACTCTCATTCCACAAGGCCCGGTCCTCAGAAGCTGACATTTTGCTTAGCAATATTTGCGCAGCCCCTCTGTACCTTTGACTTATATTTTTTAAATGGGCATCAACAAAGAAGGCTGTGGCAAGGGGACGTTCTGGAGGCATTGAGGGGGGTGCTGGATGTTGTGGAGACAGGTCCCAGGATGCTTGTTTCCAGTCCAGGGAAGACATGGCTTGGCAGTTCGGGCTGTACTGTTCCCATGAGGCACAGGGTCAGATTGATTTGCTTATAGCCATGTCTGAACTGGGGTGGCTGAGTGAACTAAAGAATGGTGATGGATTAAACCCAGATCAGTTGACTGGGGGTGAGTGTTTGATTTGTTCAAATGCTTCGTCCATCATCCCCTTTTGTATCGCTTTGTCATAAGGCTTTAAATCAGTACGGTTCAAAATGTCTTTAACCCCTTCGCTGCTGGCAAGATTCCCCTATTGTGCTGGGGGGCGGGGGAACGCACAGTGCCCCCATGCTCATGACGAGCTCAGCTCGTCATGAACCACCGCGCTCCGGTGCTTATGACGAGCTAAGCTCATCACGACCACGCCCGTTTAATGGAACGCTCAGCACAGCAGGGGAATCAGCCCAGCGTGCGAACGTTTCACGGGCCATCAAGAGCACTAGAGTGCCGTGGCTCATGATGAGCTGAGCTCGTCTTGAGCAAAAGAGGGGTTAAGATCATCATCCATCATCCAGATATTGTGTCTCATTTTTTAAGATATGCCTGGCATCAGCCGTAGATGGCCCCAGCTGTTCCAGCTGTCACCTCGGTACCAAGTACATCTTCTGGGCATACTCCATCACTTCCCAGATAGGAGGCTAGGAATTAGTGTTATAGCTATTCCCAACAAAGACCCTATAAAACCACCCAACTGTTTCACAAGTTTCTTCTTAGAAATGAGGGACAATCTTTTATTAATAAGCTATTTGTTAAGGTTGCGCTGCTTCTTCAAAACATGGAACTAGCGCTCTTATATAGCTTTTAGAGTGTTTAGGGCGATTTCTGAAATTGCAGCCACTAAATTGCCCAAAGCTGTGCACAGGATGGTCTTTCTTTGCTGGGGGTTAGCTATATCTAGCAATTTTAGCAGGGCTAGATTATGCCATAGTCACGCAGACATGGCCAATGCTGGGTATTATAAGGTCTAGAGTGTAAATATTCCTGGAGACTCTTTAACGATACTCTTTATAGGCTTTAGGCTTGATTTTAAGAGTGTAAGCAACAGAGAGATCGGGTGAGAAAATACCAGTACGCAGTCTATAGTCTTTAGAGTATTGGGTTTTAAGTCTACCAGTAAGTAACCGTGGGTTTTCTTGGTAAACTAAAGGCTTCCAAAAAAACTGGGTGTTTCCTGGGTACATCTGTTTAGATATAATGGATGTCTGTTGTTAGTCACAGGGTTTTAAATAAAACCAGGTATTAGGCATTGAGAGCTATGAAATGACTGCTCTTCATCAATTTCTGCACAATGTAACTGTTGTGAATAAATGGCGCCTCATAGTCCATGTAGGTATTAAGTAGGTTTATTCAAGATAGATGCTATTATGTAGAGCCCCACCAGGAGCAGCCTTCCTGCTGCTCAGCCCATCCTCCAACTGACTCTCTCACTCACCAACATTCCACAATCACCTCACATCACAGTCACACTGGCTGAGCAGCAGATATAACAGTAGCATATAATACACAGCTGAGAGTTTTTTTTAGCTATTCCAGAATTTCTAGGCGCACAACCAGGGTGGCCGCAAGGTAATGGTAACAAATAGGTAGTCAGTATAGGCAATGAGGCGAACGGTAATCCCTCACAACCGCTCAGGGATGGACCAGAATTGATCCACTCAAAAAAGAAACAACAAAGCCCCTGCACTATACAAAATCGATTAGTTTTCAGCAGTAATGGTATCAGTATATGATGGAAGTATTAAAGCACATCCAAATTTCAGGTTACACATCAAGAAAATACGAACAAGGTTGACATATATCAGTATAGAAAACGTTCTGTTCTTGGTGTAGTAATTCTGTTTATTGTTCCTTTACATGGGCCGGGTCCGTCTCTGACAAACGGCGCCGGGAACCACAAGAGGGAGAACGATACCAACAAGGTGTACCCGCCTTTTCTTCGGTATCAACATTATCGCCCAATTTTGGAACAATTCCTGTTTGTTTTCTCCTCCCGGTTAACACTTGACTGATTAATAATTGAGACTCATCAAGTCTCGTAGTGTTTGAAGTACTTATGATTTGGAACTCCGGATACAGGATTCCATGTCACACCCCAACCTGGTGCTCCCACCTCGTTGTTTTTTCGCCTATCACCTGTGAGGCCCTGAAGATTCGCAGTCTGTTCCCTGCGATGAAACACGTGTTGGCCCATGTAAAGGAACAATAAACAGAATTACTACACCAAGAACAGAACGTTTTCTATACTGATATATGTCAACCTTGTTCGTATTTTCTTGATGTGTAACCTGAAATTTGGATGTGCTTTAATACTTCCATCATATGCTGATACCATTACTGCTGAAAACGAATCGATTTTGTATAGTGCAGGGGCTTTGTTGTTTCTTTAACAGTAGCATATGCTTAGATTGGGATGGTGTGAATATTGAGTGAAAGAGTTCTCTAGTTCTGGGTGATCCCCCACCTTACCGCATAAGAACATCTAAATCACAATGTTTAAAAGGTCTGTAGGTAACAGGGTATCGTCATTAAGATTACTGGGTATACCTTCTATAAATGTATGTGTAGGACCCTTAGGGATAGTTCCATATAAAAATCTTGCCAGCAAGAAATAAAGCCAGACAATAGTGTTAGGGGTTTGGAATAAAACATTGGGAGCATTTTCTAAGAGTTTATTTATCAAGTAGCTTTTACCACAATTTGAGGGACCTGCTAAAATGCAGGAGAAGGGGTGTTGCATCCTAGGCTTTAATAACGATGCGGTAGTTTTTTTTTTAAAGGGGCATAGTTACAATGAAGTGGCAGAGCATGGTGTTAGCCTCCTTGGCTTAACGCCACACTTTGCCACTTCTGAAATGCAGGGCTGCACCATATTTACAACAGTATTGTGCAGCCCTGCTTTTTCCTTTGCCCTGGTGCTAAATTTAGTTTCAGTGATCCCAACTTTTATTTCTAAATATTTCTTTATTTGTATTGTCTACCACTCCCTTTTCTGTGAAGGGGTGTACTGAAGCAAGCCCAATGATGAAGCATATCACAATGTTGTGAGTAAGGGCAGTATATATTTCACAGAACAGGTGCCACCTTTTGTTTGCTATCCACTACTCCTCTGTGTGTGTCATTGATGAGCTCTACAGACACATTTTCATAAATCATATTTTGCAAAATAAAGAAAATATTATACACTTTTGAGTTGTGGGCTAACATGGTGTAACCTTTGAATTTTGTATGCATGAATGTATTAAGGAAACAATGCACACATGTAGGGATTTCAAACTCCCAATTTTCATCATAGGTTTGATGGTTTGTGTAAATATAGTTAGGCTGATACCAGCCTCTTGGGTACACACTATATCGAAAATGATGTAGTCTTCTGTTTTGGTCTGGGGCCTGCCTTTAGTCATGTAACACATGTGTTCTGCTCCAGGCTGAAAAGATACTGTACACCTAGGGCATTTCATGCCTTTACATTTGTGATCGACAGTAGTGTAGTTCCCGCACCCCACCCCACACAATCTCTCTTAGTGATGCAGTGAATGACTGCCATGCGTATGCTCAAGCAGTTTTGGGAGCGACAAAATAGATTACAATTAGGACACTGTGCCTTCTGATCAGTGGCAAAGACGCAACCGTCCCTTTGACACATTTTACAATGTATTTCTACTGTTGAACGGTCTTTGTGTTGTAGATGTGATCACAATGACCGAACACATACTTTACTCCTAGAAAACCATTCAGGTTCAAGATTTGTAAAAGAGATTTTCATGATGTAGAATGTAAACTATCTTGTTTTTCACAAGCTCTCCGGTTGTGAAGTACCTCCACAAACCTCTATGGTATCGAAATGTTACCATAACGGCAAAATAGTTCTAAAAAAGTGCTAGCTCCCTAAAGCCTACCAATCTGTTGGGAGGTATTTTAAGTGCTGTATGGCCATCAGCCTCTCTAGACAAAACAATGGCATCAGTGGTAATTCGATCCAATAGTAACCCTGCAATACTAGCCTTCAGAGCAGGATTACAGTCAGTATAGTGATGCTCGACCTGAAAAGGGACTACTGTCCATCTTAGGCACATTCACTTGTGTGTTTTTTCTCTGAGTGCCTTCGGGATTAGCCCCAATGCTGCAGTCCTGGATGGGGAGCAGGATCAGACAAGTGGATTAAGCTGTAAAGTGGATTAATCGATGACAAGTCTCTTAAGCATCCATTACTAGAGTCCTTGAGGCTTTTGGCCTGGCGGATTCAGGATTCACAGAGCCAACCTCATGTTCCGCTATTACATTGAGAAAAGGGGAAATCTCTACAAGAGAAGTGGTGGAGCGAAGGGGTGAGGTCCTACTGTCTGTGGCCTTTGTTGTTATTCTTAATGCCAGCCCAATTTGCATTGCCGGTTGAACCCTTGAGAATGAGGATCAAAAGTAGACTGGGAATGCTGGCCCTTTAGCACCTACAATGTGGGATGGTGTCACCATGATGTAGTGCCTCAGAACACGTGATGAGCATGTCACATAGATTTACCAAGATCCATGTGGCACAAAGTCAGAGTGGTTGAGGCTGTTTACCATAAGTGTCCTGGTGTTCAACCAATTATGGCTCCACAAACTGGGCCAAGTACAATTATTTCTGCTCTAGACTCTCGAAGTAGTGAGGGTGAACTGTCAGGGTATCTCAGAGAGGGAGTGTTGTAAGGGGTTTCAAAAACTCAGAACTCAACAATCAACTTCGAAGCACAACATCTTAACGTTCAGCACGGAGCTTGTCTTCTAGCACAAACAAGTACTAAAATCACTCAAAAGGTTTAAATAGTACACAATGTAATCATAGTAAGCAAATGCAACGGGGTATCACTTGGTGCGTCCTTTAACAGGTGCATATATCATCAAATTGTTCTGCACATTTCCCCACTATGAATTATGTACATGCACAGATTGTATCACTGCTGTGGAGTTTAGAAAAGCAACTCCGTCTCAAATCCTCGCACTCTTTTCCTAGGAGCATGTCTTAGACTTTTTTCTCCGGTTGTGAGTGAAGCCTTGTGAAATCTGTGTGCTTATTCTCACACATCGGGTGATGAGAGAGGCATTGCCTTCCCTCATTGTGGCAGTCTTTGATGCTGGTGTCCCTGGATGAAAGACTATTCAATTTTATTCACAATACAAATATATACCCACAGCTTCATCTACATTGAAGTTGGAGGAGAGTGATGCATTTATGAGTGACTCAAACGCACTGCAAAGTAGCCTATGTTTGATAATCAGTGTTTTAGCTGTCTCACTTTCTTTAGGAAAAATAGTCTGCTACCAAAAAGGGTGGAGTGGCAGGGAACCAGCTAGCCCAGATGTCTTTGAATCCAACTGAAATAATACTTAATATTTATGTATTTGTTTTATTTATAATTAATATAGAGCCGCTATTTGTCCTAAAATTCAAAATGACTCACTGTGATTGTTCATTTTTTAAATGGTGTATTATATGACTTCATTGTGGCAACCATATTTTGATATATGTCCTTACTAAACCCAATATAAAGGCGGGGATTCTTCTGTATCTAAATTATTGACATACAAGAGTTTGAGAGACTCAAAGTCACATGGTGTGGTCAAGGCATAGTAGAATAGGCTATGTGGTAGGAGAGTCAGACACTGCTAGGATTGAGAGCTCACACACAGTGTTGCAGTACTGAAGTATAAAACCACAAAGAACATTACTCCACTCGGTATCATTCACCTTCAACATTTTGTAGATTAATCTCAAGGTAAACCTTTTTATGGACTACTAATCGGGTCAGTAGCTTTAAAAATGCATTGTCGAGCAGTTTGAAATCAGTAAAGTCCAGATGTTTTCAGTTAATATATGGTATAAAATTCTATAAAGTATCAGTGTCTAAAAAGTATATTTTAAATTTTTACAAGGTGAAGTAGCAGAGTCTCACTCATCAGATTCAACTGTGTTGGTCATTCTGTCTTAGGAAAGAAGATCTCAAGCATTCAGTGGGATCTGTACTGCTGCCAATGAGCACCCTGACCTTCAATAGCACTGGCAGGAGACTTCTGAGCACAACCCTTTGACACTTATTCCTTTACAAATTAAGCCCTGGATGAACCACTGTGAAATAAATAAGTAAAATAGGAAATAGCTTGGGTGTGCATTTACAGAACAGATTACGTAATGCATACACTTATAAAAAGAAACATTATCACAAGCGAGTAAGTGAGATGTTTGAAGGTTTGAAGGGAGATGTCACATTGTAGATTTGAGGCCAGCCTGGCACATTAGTTTTAAGTTCCTAGCGCCCTATGCCTCTTCCTCAGGACACAAGATCTAATACTTACAGCAGAATCCTGTCCCCTTTACACACATCATTGCTCTGATAAGCCCCCTTTGGCCCTACACCACCAACAACCGTGGCCACCCCAGCTCTGACTCCTGAGACAGCCAAGGCCATATCATCTGCTGCACAGCCAGGTACACTAAACATGTGACTACTCACTCAAGGGCCTAGACCAGTTTGGAAACTACTGGGGCAGGACCTCCTGAAGGGAGGAAGGCTCAGAGTGGGTCACCAATTTCACCACAATGTGCAGAGGCCTGATGGGTGCAGTTATGTAGCCATTTCAATGGCCTCTAGGAGGGGTCCTTTACCTGCCCCAGTTGAGGACAACACTCACAAACCCACCACCAAGAGATGCTAAAACGGATGTCCTAATGTGAGCATCTGGACTATTCGTCTTATCCATCTTATGTTCACACATTTACAATTCAATTGTGGACTGGTGTCTGGAAAAGGACTCCAGGCAATTATTGACTCACTTTAATTCTTGATGCAAAATGTAAGGTAACTGATTTTCAGAGAAACTGAAAGTGGAATTTGGGTTTTATTATATATATTAAACAAAATGGAATGAAAATATTTCATGTTACACCCTTCTTCACATAAAATTAATTAACTATTGCACTGATGTGCTGTCTGCACAAAACGTAAGATATTTCCAATATTTTTAAACATTTATACATGTAGAATCAAAACACATATTTGAAATTACTGTCCTCTCAGTATGTTCAACTACATCTACAGTGGTTTCTTACATTTTCAGCTAAAAGGCAACATTTATTCATCAAAATTGCCAACAGGGAGAAGGATACGTCACCAATACATATAAACAATGTGGGAAAATCCCTCTTTCATTTCTAACAATGACATTGTGACAAAGATATTATGGTGGTGGGGGGGAGCTCTGCCAATCTCAGGCAAGCTGAATCTAACAGAGCAATCCCAGCATTTTGTAACTCTAACAGGGAACTAATATAACATCAGACAGCATTACGAGAGGATTCCAACAATAATATACGGCTCTTTATACCACAGATATGCACGTGAAAGCAAAGGCAGTCTTCTTTAGGGACCTACAGATACTTTGACTGACAAAAGTATTAGATGACATAATTGAAGGGAACATAGAAGAGAACATTGTGACAGCACTTGACAGCATAACCAATACTAGGCATCTGGGGAGTACAGCTTTTCTAGTATTTTAAGATAACCAAACCTTCAATTGTCCCTATATCACTTTAGTCTTTCAAGAACAAGAACATTTGTAACAATGAAGTTGCCAGGGCCAAGATATTTGTCATACCTAAGCCTGGTAAAGATGCCCAGAGTGCTCAAGCTTCAGACCTATCTGACTTATAAATTCAACTATCAAAATATTAGCCAAAGTTTTAGCAAAGCTATTGAAAATATGAATCTTTTTATTGATCGTCTAAGCGCAAGTAGGATTCATACCTAGTCACTCCTTCTTCAATCATCTCTGTTCCCCCCTCTCGAGTAATATAGCAAGTTAGAGAAGACATGAGAGAACAATTTTTCCCTAAACGCTGAAAAAGCACTCCATACGGTGAAGTGGGGTTATTTATTCAGAAAAGTGGATCATGTAGCGGTTGGACAGAATTGTATTACTTTTAACAAAGGGATGTACCACAATACAATGACCTTGGTCACATGGAGTGTTACCCTTCACACTCTGGTACGTACTTTACGTGTGGTCATGCCGATGTATCGCAGGCCACAGGGACATGTCAGGAGGTACACTACGTTGCGTGAGTTGCAATTCGTGTATACAAAAGATCTAACAACCTCAAGGACCAACTATTGTCCACACGTCCCAAACCCCAAACCAGAATGGTACCCAACCCCCATCCTCAACACATGGGGGTTCCCGAGAATCACTGGCCACTTTCCCTGCAATGACTGCAGCGTGGTCCACCTCACCAGACACACCAAAACTCTGGATCTGGAACCTGGAAATACCTAGACCCAGCGCAACCACACAAATTGTAACTCACGCAATGTAGTGTACCTCCTGACATGTCCCTGTGGCCTGCGATACATCGGCATGACCACACGTAAAGTACGTACCAGAGTGGTAGAACACAGAAGCACCATTAGATGCAAGAAGAACATCAGCAAACTTACTGACCACTTCTTGCATCATAACCACACCCCCAATGATCTTAGCTGGACCGTGACCGAACAGTTTCCCGATAGTGGGGATGACAATGGGAAAAGACTGCTTAATAAGGAACAGCGATGGATCTACCGCCTTTCTCTTCAAAAGGATGGTCTCAATGACTCCATTCTGTGGAACTCTCTCAGTCCTTAACCTTCACAGACGCACATACACGTCTGGAAAATATCATGACCCCCATCTGAGGCCGTTCCAAAAGCATGAGGCACTGACACACCCATAACCCATCAGCCTGATCTAAATACTACAGGCATTCTCTATACAGTCTGGGGCAGCCCCATAATATCCCCCTGCCCACTATGGGCGTTTACCAACACGTGAGGCTCTGTCACACTTATAGCCTCCATGCCTGACCTGAACTCACTGTTCTCTGCCATGCATGCTCCGAGTATACGCGGATGCATTCACTGACAAAACAGGCTTTCCAACACGTGCGCCGCTCTAGACGAACAACACATTCTGTCCACTTGCACTGTGAGCATGCGCGATAACATCGGCACAGACGTGCAAGACTCCCCGTCCACTACCGCGCGCGCGCTAACACCGGAAGAACTGTCCCAGTATCGCGCATGCGCATGGCGGCCCTACCGCGACTCTGGTAGTCTCTCTACTATTGCTCCCACATCCAGGTGCCGGCAATTTACAAACAAGATAAAAACAAGACCACCGCCCTAACTCAGGTCCCGGAGTTTGAGGACGGCACAACAGGTACCCCGCAGGCCTTGACCAAGATCCCTGTGAGTATGATGACCCTCGGACACATCTCCAGGGTAAACGCTTCTCTCCCTACAGGTCTCCTAACCACCAGTGGTCCCCCATTTTTAATTCCAGGGTCAAATCCCTTGCCGAATCACTTCAGGATAATTACAAAAAGGGGGTGGTGATGGACATAGTATCTGAGTTAATCAGAACACTCCTACCCAGTCAACAGATCAGTGCTTGATCCATCACCGTTTTTTAGCTCACTGCACCATCCCAGTTCAGAACCTGGCTATATGCAAATTAGTCTGTCCCTGGCCCAGTGCATCATGGGAACAGGGCAGACCAAACTACCAAGCCAATTCTTCACTGGAAAGGAAACAAGCTTCCGGGGACCGGTTTCTGGCATTACAGCCTTCTTCGGCCCGGCTTGCTTGAATCCTGATGGTGCAATGAGCAAGGGACTCATGTCTGAGCATACCCTTCCACACTCATGGTGGCCAAAATAATTACAAAAAGGGGGTGGTGATGGACAGAGTATCTGAGTTAATCAGAACACTCCTACCCAGTCAACAGATCAGTGCTTGATCCATCACCGTTTTTTAGCTCACTGCACCATCCCAGTTCAGAACCTGGCTATATGCAAATTAGTCTGTCCCTGGCCCAGTGCATCATGGGAACAGGGCAGACCAAACTACCAAGCCAATTCTTCACTGGAAAGGAAACAAGCTTCCGGGGACCGGTTTCTGGCATTACAGCCGTCTTCGGCCCGGCTTGCTTGAATCCTGATGGTGCAATGAGCAAGGGACTCATGTCTGAGCATACCCTTCCACACTCATGGTGGCCAAAATAATTACAAAAAGGGGGTGGTGATGGACAGAGTATCTGAGTTAATCAGAACACTCCTACCCAGTCAACAGATCAGTGCTTGATCCATCACCGTTTTTTAGCTCACTGCACCATCCCAGTTCAGAACCTGGCTATATGCAAATTAGTCTGTCCCTGGCCCAGTGCATCATGGGAACAGGGCAGACCAAACTACCAAGCCAATTCTTCACTGGAAAGGAAACAAGCTTCCTGGGACCGGTTTCTGGCATTACTTACTTCAGGAAGCATCGGCTGCAAATCACTAGCGTGAGAAAATAGCCCTTACGCTCCTATCACATAGTGTGTGTGTGCTGCTCGTGTTCTAGCCTCCCCACGCCTATGATATTACTCGATAATCACTCTTAACAGTGCCACCAGTACTGTTACACTTTCGCCGTTTTTAGTCTCCCCACGAAGCACTTAATTACCGGCAATATTGTGATTTGTGTGACCCCAAGCTACATGCTAAATGACTCTTTCTTTTATATGTTTTGTCTCCGTCATACATGTTGTATGTCCAGATATGCTTGAGGAGGGAATCCCTCTCTCACACCTAGAGCACCTTAGTGAGTGCGACACATAGTCTGAAAAACACTCACCTTAATGTTTTTAATTTGCACCAGCACTTTTTTACGGTCCAGAGTAAATCCAGCATCATTAAAGGCACTGGCTGAAACATGTCGACCAACACCGGATGTAGGAGGTCTTAATCTTGCCACCAAAACATCCACTTGCCTTGTTTTTAACCGCTGACGGAGGCCCAGTTATTAAATTTTAATTTACCCTCGGGTACTGGGACCACCGCCAAGCCGTTTTAATTTCACCTCACATTTCACCACACTGCACTCTCAGTAAAATACCAGCTCCACTGTAATCAGGCATTGTAGCACACTAGGGACACATTAGGTGTCGCTAGGTGGACCCGATGATGAAGCATGCCAACACCCAGATTGGTGGGTGAGGGCTTCATGAAAACACCTAACAGGTGCCTGCTGACCATTCAAGTCTCAGTCACACTTAGCTAGTTCTTGTTGATAACATATAAATCCTTGGGGATACGGACTAGCTATCTAGTCCTCTCTCTCTCTCCCTTGATACGCCAACCTTTTAATTACACAGCACCCTGCCCTATGGGCTGCCTATGGCCAACCTTAGGGGGTCACCTATATGCAATGTTCCCTCTAACCTTTTTCCTCTGTGTGCAGCAATGAAGGGTCTCAGTGCACTGCAGTTAAGACTTTTTGCATCAACTCACCATGCCAATGATTACTTTTCCCAAGTACATGACATTCAAAAAGGGGACGGAGCACCCTGACAGTACAATTGTAGTGAGTGAAGTACCTTGTTTCAATGTGTTGTAAACTGGGGGCAAGTCAATTATGATTTATATTAAGGAGCAAAAAAAACTATTAACAAAGAACTCTGTTGATTTTAAAATAGTTCACAATGAACAATTTAAAAACTAGTTGCCAAACAGCTCTCCATTCAGATCGATTCTGTGTGGGTATGCTGAATATTCTTAATACAGTAAAAATCTAACTATTTTATTGATCTGTTAATTAAACCACTTAAATTGCCAAATTCAGTGGTGATGAGCCAGCGGCATACCAACAACAGATACTCCAATACCATATACTCACCTGGGCCCATAAACACACTTACACAATTGAGTAAACCACTGGAGTCAAAGTTTATGATTTTCACGATTCAAGATTAGTTCTCCCTTATTCCCAACTAACCTTTCACTGATCAAAAAGTTATTTACTCTGGTCGATGGACCATTAGTTGAACTAGTTGATGGTGAAAATTAACACTGTCTCTATCTTTATAGTAAATAATCACAGACTCTGGAAGTTTTAAAAACCTTTACCTAAATTAAAATCATGTGAACCATCTCAAATACATAGTGCAGTCAACCTCATGGTTGGGAGAGAAATTTTTTAGCAATTAATCATCAAGCACATACTTTGAACTCACACAATGATCAATGCTCAGAAAAGGAGAGGACAGAGATAAAAGAACATCACCAAAATAACACGACAATATAATTACCAAGAATGGTGTGAAGACCAGCTCCCAGGCAAAAGGGATGGTAAGGGTCCCCTGGGATAGATCAGGTGACAAAGACTTTAGGACAGGATTCAAGACAGAATAGATGACCTCTCTAACACCGACGGTTTCGTCGCACTCCTCTCTGACCCTCTCTTCCTCCTCGAGATTCTTCAGCGATCTTTTTATCTAACTCAATTAAATTAGGATAGAAAGTTCTGCATTCGGCTTCTTCATCAGCATTTCACAGCATCTCACCCAGCATCACCCGCTACACCAACAGCATCCCGAGCCCAGCATATCTTCATCTCTTGCGCTAACTAACTAAATCTATCTCAATTATACCTTTCGTTCTTCATGTACCACCCACTAAAGTTTCAATATCGTAAAAATTCAATATCTAATTGGTCAGGCAAGGGGGAAAGATCACACCATGCTTACATGTCAATTTATTCAGTAAATCCATTGTTCACAAACCCATCCCCTTAATTTGTAGTCATGTTTTATTTTACCACCCACATTCACATTTAATTTGCAACATTTGGTGAAATCTAACATGTAGGTCCATTCAGTTGAACTTTTCACTCTTCTTTCTCAGGCTGTGACACTTTATGACCTTGAGTTTTTCTTTAAACTCTGTGTCATCCTTCCGGGTCCACTCTCAGTAGTCATGCGCAGCTGTCATGTGACTCAGCTTACTTCAGATATACACAAGAGGACCAAATGCGCACTAGTGATAAATTCAGAAAGACAAATGTTACTTTAAAAAATAAATGGTTTCAGTGTATACCACCCATCCCTACTCTATTCCCCTTTATTTATCAATACTTTTCCCGCATTAGCATTGATAAATAGCTGGGTATCGCTACAGCTAAGCAGGTGTCATGGATGCAAGCCTCCAAGACTCCTTTTTAGTGCCTTCTGCTCACGCACAAGAATTTCCCTCCAAGCCTTAGTTCGTCATATTGGGTAGGTGCAGTTGATGCATGCGCAGTAAAGATTTCCCCGGTAAATCGATTTTAGTCCTTCGTTCGTGTTATTAGTGTTAGCAAACATATAGGCAAGCTGCACTAACCCGCGGGTTTCATGTGATGCGTATTAGTTTTACACAAAACGTGATTAATAACATGTTAGTAGGTTAAACAAGCAGATTGCTTACTAGCAAGTCTCTTTTCTACGAGTCCTTGCTCCATCA
This sequence comes from Lissotriton helveticus, assembly GCF_964261635.1. Lineage (NCBI taxonomy): Eukaryota > Metazoa > Chordata > Amphibia > Caudata > Salamandridae > Lissotriton > Lissotriton helveticus. The sequence goes on from NC_136063.1 coordinate 609,520,837, forward strand.
ATCCCCTCTCTGATGGCATTTTTGAGCAATCACAAAATAACCCATCCCTAACCAGATGCCAACGTTCAGTATTTCTCATTCTCAGTCTCCTTTTTTTCTTTCTTAATTTCATCTTTATCTTCTGAATCTTTCATCTGTTTGTATATCCTTCCCTTCATTTCCTCCACCTGGATCTCCTCATCTTCCCTTTTTGTTTTCTTTCCTTTTCCATTCACTTCATATTGTCTTCCTTTGTTTCTACAACATTTGCACCAAATTAATATTGCTAAAACTATCATCATTATACTAACTACTGGAAGAATTATTTGACCTAAAACACTTTTCCCTAAATCAGAAAACCAAGTCCCTATTGAAGATATACTGTATGGGGCTGATTCACAGAACTAATCTGAGACAAAATCCTAAACTTACTACTTTTGGTATTCACAGAAAGCACTTACGATTTATGGTATTCACAGAAATTACTTCCGACTACTAACTTTACGACCGCACTCAGGCTGGAATTTCCGCACTCGGAGTCGAGTTATCGTACCCGGAGCGGGATCTCCACCTCCGGGCTGGAATCTCCACCTCTGGGCCGAAATCTCCACCTCCAGGCCGGAATCTCCATCTCTGGCCCGGAATCTCAGAAATTGAACTGAAACCCATTATTTCACACAGGAAATGACATACAGGAAGTGGGAGACAGGAAATACATCACAGGAAGTTGTTGGCAGCCATTTTGTGTTCATTCTGAGTCATCCTCTCTCACAGATCAGAACCTCTGCCATCCTGCTGCTCTTTTCGTCCTTATTTTTATTTCCCCTAAAATGGCTGAGGGTTATGAATAGAAAGCACCCCCTTTCAGTGAAAGGGAATTAGTCATCTTAGCTTAGGGGGTGATACTCAAATATCCTCAGCTATATGGGGGGCCAGAGGACCAGGTGAGTAATGCAGACTATGGGCCAGACTATGGGCCAACATTGGTGAGTGCTGCAGTACAGTGGGAGTTCACACAAGGAACGTGAGGGCATGCCACCAGTGATGGGAGGACCTATAACGCTGGGCCCGGCACAAACACTTCCCAGCACCATGTGCATTGTCCTCGCTTTTCGCCACTGTACAGGAGGGTCCTGCATGCAGCTCATCGGACCCTCCATGCTCAGCTGGAGGACCATGAGCAGCAGAGACCTGGTAAGTGCATTATATGCAATATGTTTCAGGAAGTATGATGTGAGTGAATACAGAGCTGTACCATTGTGTGTCTCATGCCTGCTTAGTTCTGTGAATCAGCCCCTTTTGTTAGTCTTTCCCATACACTGTCAACCTCCAGTGGTTGCAAATTTTGCTGAATTTTTGTATTATTTTGAATATATCCCCTAATATCCTTACTTTTGTCAGGAATGTAAGCGCAACAATGTTGAACTTTCAGCATTCCACAGACTCCACCCTCTTTTGCTAATAAAAAATCAAGCGCAAGTCGGTTTTGTAAAATCCTAGACTTAATTGCAACCATTTCTGTATTCATCATCAAGAAACCCCCAGCAGTATCAGTCGAGAGGCGATCAACTACTGTTGACAATTGACAAATTCTATGTGAATTGAGAATGACTCCCACTGAAGGTATCAATGCACCGAATGTGTCACCTTCTATTTCAGAAAAACTAGCTCTCTTTCTTCAGGTTAGTCCATTAGTATTTTCATTGTTTCCAGTGATTCATTTTACATGGTCAATTTTGTTTACAATCCCAATATAGCAGCTTCCGTACCACCGTGCAGGCAACTTATAGTAAGCATTATTCCCACACACATTGTATACCCCAGGAAATACTGGATCAGTTCCCCCTTTTAGTCCCCAACCTCCCAAAATTAGAAAGTTATGTTCACAATCACTGGAACCAATAAATAAGTTATGATAATCTGTCTTTAATCTATGGAGGCAGGTTTTCCCTTTCTTCACAAAGTCTAGGGACATTGCAGCATGAGCTCTGCCAGTTGCATACATTCCCTCTTTCTCTGCCCATGGTGGTATATGGGTTTTCTGTTCAGCAGCTTTCTCTAGGAAATCCTGTCTCCTTTTCTCAACTAAATTCAAAAACACTTTCTCTTCTTCACGCAATATACATGCTATATTATTCTTGTGTGCCTTAACTATATCTATTGACTTCATTGTTGAGAAAAATTCACCCATGGATTGTGCATCCTGACTACTATGGACTGGATTCATATTCTTTCAAATAGGAAGCTCTGAAAATACTACATCTAAGTTTGAGTAATAATACTGAAGTTTTCCCGTTGCATAAAACAAACTGGCTAAAACATAACATGATATACCATATGTTCATGGTAAATGGTGATATGTAACTCCTTCTGATACTGACACTGGTAATTTCATACAGACATAGCAATCACTAATCTGAAATAACAATTTTGTGAAAACATTTAGAGGCGTGTCATTATCTGAAACTGTGTGATGTAAATCTGTCTCATCTGCTGCTTCTAATTCTACTCTATCTCCTTTCATTGTAGCTGTTTTTTCCATTAGTAAGTGTATAATTTTTTTTATTTGTTATCATTAATAAAGGTACCGCTACCGTTAGAAATAACCATACTGAGATCACTAATAGAATACTACATATGCAGGCTCTACAAGTTGTTTGTGTTAAACTTCGTTTCGGTCACTCAGTGGCTTCATTTTTCGCCATTTCAATCTGAGAAGATAATTTCTTCTCTTTCTTTCTTTACTCAGAAATTTTAAGCTCTTATTTTAAGGTGGTTTCACTTGTCTTTCATCAGTCTGTACAGCATCGACTTCTTCTGATTCTTCACTTAAATCTAAATTCTCAAACTCTTCTAAATTTACATAGGTCCACTCAGGGGCCTTGTATTTATTGTTCAAGATTCTCAGTCTTGGGCTTCTTAGTGTGTTTCTTACAGTTGACTGTTTAGACTGAGTTGGACTAGTAACCTCATTCACCTGTTCTGGTCTTTCGTTATTCTCAGATAGTATCTCAATCTTTTGACTGCACTCGGCTAGTTATCACCTTTTCTGACCCGTTTAACTTTTGTTTTCCTTATGTTTAGGCACAATCTGTTCTGGTTCTGAATCACTCTCTGACCGTTCCTGTTCAGGTCTTATATTTGTTATTTCAACCGCCTGAACTTTTTCTTCTTCCTCTATCTTGACCTGTTCAAGTCTTATTTCAAGTTGTTCTTATTCTGCCTGAACTTGTTCTTCTTCTCCTAACTGGTCCTGTTCAGGGCTTACTGCAATTGGCTCTTCTGCTGCCTGAATGTGTTAGTCTTTTCCTGTCTGTCCCTGCTCAGGTCTGTGGGTAGATCTGTTTGCTTTTGCCTGAGTATGTTCTTATTTCCCTGTCTGGTCCTGCTCAGGGTCTCGAGTAGCTCTTTTCACTTCTTCCTGAGCATGTTCTTCTACAACTATCTGGTCCTCACTATTTTCCTGTTTCGCTAATCTGGTTCTGCTTCTCGTTTGGATAACAACTTCAGCTATGTCAATCACTGGTGTCCAACCCTCCTGACTTGTGCTCGGTTGTCCCTCGTCTATTGCTTCAGAATCTATCACTCTAGATTCTTCGACTTCACAACCTTCAGCTATTTCAACTGATTCACTCAGTTGTTGGTCTTCTTCATTAGGGCATGGAACTCTTTTTGTATGGCTCGTGTGGATCCAATTGGGTAAACCTGCTCACTTCACTGCTGTTGTAGTGACCTGTATGACTTGACGCAGTTTATCCCACCTGGGTGCGAGGCACGACTTTCTGGCGTGTTTCTTCACTACCACCCAGTCTCCAGGATTCATATCATGCGCCTGTGCTGGATGCCTGGCAACTGCGTCTTCTCCAACCTGGTGAGAGATAGAATGCACTAGGTCAGCCAATCCTTTGCAGTAGTCCAATACCAGATCTTCAGTTATACTCATCAATTTATGTCCAGGAATAAATGCTTGTCTCATTGCTCTTCCCATAAGTATTTCATGGGGAGTCAATCCTGTTTTTGTGTCAGAAATACTTTGGAGTCCCATCAACACAAGAGGCAATGCATCTGGCCATTTAAGTGATGTTTATGCACACACTTTTCCTAACCTTGATTTAATTGTGCCATTTAGTTGCTCAATCACTCCAGAAGCCTCTGGGCGGTATGCACACTGCAGTCACTGTTCAATTTTGAATGCTTCACAGATTAATCAAATTATTTCATTATTAAAATGAGGTCCTCTATCTGATTCCAAAGAACTGGTAAACCGAAACAAGGAATCAATTCCCTCAACAGTAAATTAGCAACTGTGAGACTGTCATTTCTCCTACTGGGATATGCCTCCACCCATCGTGAAAACAAACCCACTATGACTAGGACATACTTAATTCCTATGCTCGGAGGCAATTCCATGAAGTCAAGCTGCAGTCTCATGAATAGTCCTTCTGCCTTTTCAATTTTTCCCCAACTGACCACTGTCTTTCTGCCTGGATTTTGCTGCTGAGAAATTAGGCATCTCTGGCAAAGGCTCTCTGCGACTACCCTGAACTTTGGATTGTACTAATTCTGTCTGAATAGTCTAATCATGGCATCCCTACCTACATGTGTGTCTCCATGATACATTCTTCCCATTTGAGATAGAAAGCAGTCTGGCATGACTGGTCTGCCATCAGTGTATACCCATACATCATCGTCTGCCCTCCTTTCACAACCTGATTTTATCCAGATTTCTTTTTCACTTACTTCAACTTCATCCTGCAACTGTCTAACCTCATCCCATGTCTCAAGAGGTGAGAAAAACATAAGTTGGCAGCTGATTTCATTTATTTCAATTTTTCTGTTTAATGCCATGTTATTTCTTGCACAATATTGAGCAATTGGTCAGCACATCTGTTACCTGCCGTCACGAAGTCATTTCCTGACTGGTGAGCAGCACACTTGACCACTGCTATTTCTTTTGGCAATTGTATAGCTTCCAACAATTCTTTTACATTTTTACCATGTCTTATGGGAGATCCGGAAGAAGTCAGAAATCCCCTGTGCATCCAGAGTTGGCCGAAGTCGTGCACAACCCCGAAACCATATTGACTGTCCGTAAATATGGTTATTCTCCAATTTTTCCCAATTTTGCATGCCTTTGTTAAGGCCACCAATTCGGCAACTTGTGCATACTTGACCCCGGGTAAACAGGATGCTTCAATGACCCCCGATATCTTACATACAGCTCCTCCTCCCTCTTTTCTCATGCAGGAGCCATCTACAAATAGTTACTGATCTGGCTCTTTCAGGGGCTCTTCCTTTATGTCAGGCTGGGGCTTCGTACACATCTCAGTCACATCCAAACAATCGTGATCCAATTCATCATTCACTTTCTCACAACATGGGTCTGGTAAAATTGTGGCGGGATTCATCATTGTACATCTAATCACTGTCACATTTTCTGCTCCCAGAATAACTCTTTCATACTTAGTCATTTGACAAGGAGTAGGGTGCTGTGTTTGAGTTCTTATTAGAAGAATCTCAACTGAATGTGGGACATGTATTTTGACTGTATATCCCATCACAATTGATTCGCTTTGCTCCAGACTCATACAAGTAGCAGCTACTGCTTTAAAGCAGCCAAGTAAAGCTGAAGCCGAGGGATCCAAAGTAGCAGAAACATATGTTACTGGACGTCGGCCTAATCCATGTCTTGTGTCAACACTAAAAGTGCACAACTTTCTCTCTTACAACAGAACAGTGCAAATTCTTTTGCATAATCAGGTAGGCCTAAGGCTGGGGCCTTACAAAGACAATCTCACAGTTTCACAAATTCTCCCACACGCTCATCATTCCAGACTATTGGGTCCTTTGCTCTTTTCCGTGTTAACTGAATCAGGGGTTTTGCCAGCATGGAAAACCCAATAATCCACTGCCTACAGTACCCAACTAGTCCGTGAAAAAATCTCACCTCCCTTTGTGTCTGAGGTAGTTGCATTTCTTTGATTATTTTTATTCTTTCTGGGGTTACTTTTCTAACTCTTCTTTCTATTTTATGGCCTAAAGATTTAACTTGTTGTTGACAAAACTGTAATTTGTCTGGAGACACCTTGTGTCCTCCATTGGCCAAATAATTCAGCAATGAAATCGTGTCAGTGACACAATCTTCTCGTGATTTTGATGCCACAAGTAGGTCATCAATATACTGTACCAGGACTGAATTTCTGGGCATGACCAAGGTTTCTAGACACTTTATCAGGATTTGATTAAAAATCAAGGGGCTTTCTGTATACCCTTGAGGCACCATGCCAAGACACAGTCTTCGAACCTAAATGCAAATAGATACTGGCTGTCTGGGTGCAAAGGAATGGAGAAAAAGGCCTGGCATAAATCGATTACTGTAAACCAGCCTGCATTCCAGGGTATCTGATAAAGAATCACTGCTGGATTTGGCACTATGGGACAACAAGGCAATACAATTTTGTTGCTCTTTCTCAGATCCTGCACTATCCTGTATTTTCTGCTAGCCTTTTTAAGTCCTATTATGGGTGAATTACAAGAACTACCCATTATTTCTTTTAAAATGCCTTGTTTAATCATTCAGTCAGTTTCTGGAGCAACTCCTGCTTTTACTTCTGGACTTATTTTGTACTGTCGGGTTTTTGGATAAACTGCAACTTCTTTCACTGTTACCTTCACTGGATCAACATTTGACATTAGCCCAATATATTTTACTGTAAAATCCCACACTTCTGGGTTTACTGTTGTTCTCAACTCTTCAGGTAATTCATTTTCAGTCATCAATGAATACATTTCATTTACTTCAGTGCCTTGCTTAGCAAGCATCATCTTACAAATTACATCAACATCAGGGGTTTAGAAATCGACACCAGTAGATTGTGCAGTTCATCTTGCACAATAGATCCCTACCTAACAGATTTACTGTATTGGAATCACAGACTACAAATCGATGCATGTCTTTAAAATTTCCAATATGCACTTCCATTGGCTTTGTGAGTGGGGTTCTATTCTGTTGATTTGCCACTCCTACAACTTGGATTGTATCTCCTGAGAGGGGTAGGTTTGGGATGTCTGCTGTTCTCACAGTAGACCTGATAGCACCAATATCCAATAGAAAAGTGATATCACTACCTTTCAGTTTCCCGTCAATAAATGGACCTGACTGATCTGATGGCAAGGATGCGCCAAGTACGCACTCCTCTTCCTCCCCCCTCAGGCACTGCCATTGCAAATATTCCATCTTGTCAGCATTGTTCTGTAAAAGATATTGTGAAATCTGGTGTTCACACTGTGTCTTTGAGGGTTCACAAAGTTGGGCATTAGAGCTTGTGGCACCTGTTTACCCTGGGCATAGTTCGTGAAGTAGCGCTACGCGTAGCGACGCAAAGTGCACTGCGCAGTACATGAGCTACGCATAGCGCTAACTTGTCCGCACTGTGCAATCATTGAGAACTTCATCTTGCGCAGTGCGAGCTGTCATTTTCTGCCGCTCAAGTAGATTTTTAATCGAGCAGCAGCTTTCTCAACGCGGACTGGTAGTTTCTCATCGCGAGCGGTCACGAGCATACGTGACCTCTCTCAATGAGAAACCTGACCTCCTTGTGTTGAGAATCTTGCCTGGAGGTTTATTTTCCATGCTCGCGAACGGCAATATGATGCTGCTGATCGCGAACGAGGAAACAGTCTCGCCGGGATGTCATTTTGCTTGCTTGCGGTTGCCAACTTGACGTTGAGGACCACGAGCAAGCAAAAAATGACCGCTGTACTACGCTACACTACGCGTGTTTGCACTGTTCTACGTGCAATTCACGTAGTGCGAAGTAGCACAAATTTCTCAAATTATGCGAGCGTAGCGTAATGCTTTGCCCAGGCTTACACCTAATGCTGTGGAGTGACTACCTGCTGCATCTCATTCATAATCACCTCATTCTGCGTTTGTGGATTTAAATTTTGATTTGGCCCATTAATATTCTGAATACTCTTACACTCGTTCTTCCAATGTCCAAGCATTCAGCACACATGACAAGGAAACTACTTCTTCGCCTCCTCTCTATTCATTTGTCCTCTTAATTTACCACCATTCGCCACAATATCATTCTGATTCTGCTCTTTCACCTGACTATCAGTCTGACTGTTTAACTTATTTTCCTGCTGTTCTGCCAATTTCACTTGTTCCCACATCATTTTCTCTTTTAGCTTGCTATGCCTTGCCTCAATGTCATCTCCGAAATATTTCGCATATTTCGAAATGTCATCTATTGTCTTGCTCTGCCAGCCCAACATGTGCTACTGAATCATCTGATTAATGTCCGGTTACAGACCATACACAAACCAATACACAAAATGTCCCATGTCCTTATCACCAATATTCTCACAGCCACTATACTGCTTAAACACCTGCAACAACCGTTCATAATATGCATGCACAGACTCATTTGGCTCTTGAGTTGTTCTATCTATTTTTACCCAATCTGTCTCTTTAGGAGGAATGTTCGATTTCAGAAAAGTAAATGCTTGGTGATATTTCTTCATCACCTCCTCTGATGGTGCACCTGTTTTGGAATCTCTCAGATATTATTCGTTTGGCCAATCAACTGTGATCTTACACTATGTCCATAAGCCAGCTGGTACCACAATATCAAACAACCCATCCAGATGCTTCAACACAACCTTTTAAACTTTCACAAACCTCTCAACCTGTTTGTACCACTCAACAGGTTTCTCTCTTAACCTGGGGAAATCATTTGTAAATGACAAAATATCCTGTCTACTCCATGGAACGTGAAAATTTCCACCTCCAGGAACCTCTCTCATGGGACACAATATTTCCACCTTTTCTGATTATTTTAGTAAGAATGCAGATGATTCTTCCTTTGCTTGTGCTTCCTCCTTCTTTCTTGTCCACCTAGTTCTCCACTTGTCAATGTCTCCCCACTTTTGCAAAATATTCATGAACTCTTTCACCTGTAACTTCTTACCAGATGCATTCATATTCTCAAAATCTTTGTCAGTAAACTACACTCGATATGGTTTCTGTAACAATTTCGATCTCCCTCTATCTACTCCGATCTCTTAAGCAAGCTCTGTCAATTTCTCATGAAACAATTTTGCATTTCTCGTTAAACTCCTACATATAAACAACAACTCTTCTTCATTATATTGGTTCAACCTTTCTAGCGTCTTTGCGCTCGCTGGGCTCATCGCCTCGCCTACTTGAGGCGGACTCGTCACCAGTAGCCTGGTCAAGGTACTGGCTCTGCTGCAGGTCGCGCTGCTGCTGCGCTGGCCATTTTAAAACTGCCCGTTTTTGTATTTTGGTAATTTTATTTTCATTATCCCCTGTTTTTAGGCGCTTTGCCTTGGGAGTCTCTCTCTGTCCTCTTACCTGCATATAATCGTATTAACGCACCGCTGTTTGGCGGGTCCTGGGTCCCGGGGTTGGCTCGGTGGGCGCCATCTTGCCTTGGGCTCATTGCTTTTTTCTCGAGCGCCATCTTGGAGCGTCTTTGCGCTCGCTGGGCTCATCGCCTCGCCTACTTAAATTCGTCATCTGCCACGCAACGGGATCGCGCAGTGGGACGCCGTCGCTTAGCCGGAGTCGTGCCTGAGTCCTGCCCGTCTGCGCCCGTCCGCGCCAAGGACGCGTCGGGCGCGGCGGATCACAGGTATCTGGGATTTAGTATTGGCTATACAGGACTGCGCGATGATTGTCTATTCTGCTGCGACTTTGCGGCTCATAGGGCGGTCTACCCCGAGATGCTCACATGCACCTCTACACCCGCTTTGTGGCCCGCATCAGTGTCCCTGCGGCCAGTGGGCAGTGGACTCTCCGGCCAAGATACGCCAGGAGGCCATACCGATTGCCTCGCGCAGACACCGTCAGGCCTTCAGTTTACGTATCCTGAGCCTTAATGCGAGGTCTCTAGTTCAACATCACCAAGCTGTTAGAGACCTGATACGTGAAGAGGCCCCTGACATCGTGGCTATCACGGAAACGTGGTTAAAGGATGACGATACGGCCATCATTAATCTGGCATTTCCCTCCGATTATTCGGTCTTCACTTTGAATCGATCGACTAGGGGTGGGGGCATCGCTCTCGCAGTAAGAGCCAGTTTTTTCTTGTCGCTGGTCCGCCTCTAACATCGCAGGCTGCGAGAGTGCTGCCTTTAAAATCACGATCAATCCTCAGTTTTCCCTTTCAGGAATGGTAGTGTACTGTCCGCCGGGAAGCGAGGTGTCATTTAAGGCTGCCTTCCCGGATGCTGTAAGCTCGCTGGCGATGGGGTGTGCCAATTTTTCTATCCTGGGGGACCATAACCTGCATTTTGAGAATCAGATTATTCCTATGGTACGCTGTATCCTAGCTGATCTGGAGGCTCTTCAACTCCATCAAATAGTGCGGCACCCTACACATACAGGTGGCCATACGTTAGACCCGTTCTTCACGAACCTGACAGAGGCCACAGTTATGGCCGTTACTCCGCTCGGCTGGACGGACCACTCTCTAGTGGCCATTGATGTCCCCGTGCCGGGAATTTCGTCATCTGCCTCAGTAAGGACGGTTTCCACATGGCATTGGAGCAAATTGAGACTCGAGGACTTTCATAGAGCCCTCGCTGCAGTGCCGTTGGGACCGCTGGAGGATGTAGATGCAGGTTATGACCGGTTCTGCTCTTGGGTTACCACGGCTCTTGACTCCCTGATTCCTATCTCGACCAGGAAAATTAGTTCTCGGGAGTCTAGCCCTTGGTACAATAGTGCATTACGTGCACTCAAGGGCAGCTGTAGGCGAGCAGAGAGGGAATGGTGGAAGGTGTACGACAGTGGTAAGAAGGCCATCTACCTCGCTGCCGTTAAGATCTACCATCGTGCTATATGCCGGGCCCGGGCAGCTTTCTATGCCGCGGAATTCGGCAATAGCCCTAATCCATCTAAAATCATCTTTAAAGTGGTAAAGGACCTGGTAGTAAAGCGGGCCCCGGCAATCACCACGAGTTCCACGGCACATTGTGAGGCTCTTGCCCTGTTCTTCCTAGAAAAAGTTCAGAACATCTACTTAACATTCCCTGATACTAGGCCACCGGCAGGCACCCTATGTAACATTGCTGGTGATTCCCTGCTCTATGTGTTGCCCCCTTTGACAACCAAGGGTTTTGACATCTTGGCCCAGCAGGTGAAATCCTGGTCGCCCGCCGATCCGCTTAAGCCAGCCCTTTTTAGAGACCAGTTGTTCATGGGTCGCACTTCGGTACTCTCCCTGATGAACATCTCGCTAGCCTCGGGCATGGTTCCAGCAAGCTGGAAGCGGGCTGTGGTTTCTCCTATTTTAAAGAAACCCTCCCTGGACCCGGAAAAGCCGGAAAGCTATCGGCCTATTTCCCTGCTCCCCTGGCCGACCAAAGTTGTGGAGGCCCACGTGAACAAGGCTCTCTCTGACCACCTCTCTCGACTCAACATCTTAGATTCCACCCAGAACGGGTTCCGTGCTGGACACAGCACGGAAACCGCCCTTCTCACCATGGCAGAACACCTTCGCACAGTGATGGATGTTGGACAGACGGCGGCGCTGGTATTATTAGATCTAAGCGCCGCCTTTGATACTGTCTCTCATCCAATCCTGTTGCATCGCCTGGAGGAGATAGGAGTGAGGGGGTCTGCCCTCCAGTGGTTTCGGTCTTTCCTCGATGATCGTTTCTTCAGCGTTGCGGTGCCACCGTTCCAGTCCAAGTTCCATCCTCTGAAACAGGGAGTGCCGCAGGGATCCTCGCTGAGCCCCACGTTGTTCAATCTATACGTGAGACCGCTGGCTGAGGTTGTCAGGCAATGGGGTATGACCATGGTGTCATATGCTGATGACACCCAGCTAGCGGTTACGATCAGCGGGGACGTAGAACAGGACGCTCCCAGGTTTCAGAGTGGACTCAGGGCGGTGGCAAGCTGGATGAAGACCAACTGTCTCCAGCTCAACGCAAAAAAAAACGAGGTCATGATCGTCGGCAGACGGGCGGATCTCTGGGGGGATAGGTGGTGGCCTCCGGAGCTTGGGCCGGCCCCTCTTCCGGTGACGGAACTGAAAAACCTGGGAGTGTGGATGGATCCTACTCTCAGTTTTGAGGGGCACACAAAGAAAACGGCTGCCTGCTGTTTTGGAATTCTCCGGACCCTGCGCCCAGTCTTGAAGTTTTTTTATCCCCGCACCCGGCAGCTGGTTATACAGGCGACTGTCATATCACGCCTGGATTATGCCAGCTCCCTTCTGGTGGGCGCTAACCAGGCCGAAATCACCCGCCTTCAGCGGGTGCAGAATGCCGCTGCTAGGGCAATTGTTGGTCTTCCTCGATTTTGCCCTGTTTCCAGTACTTTGAAAGCTCTGCACTGGTTGCCAGTCAGGGCTAGAATTCAATTCAAGGTACTGTGTCTAGCCTTCAAGATTTTAAATGGTACGGCTCCTCAAATTCTTATGGACCTCCTGACCTGGTACGTCCCCACTCGGAATTTGAGATCTCTGGGCCAAGCTCTTACGATTACTCCCAGATACAAGCTGTGCCGTGTTGGTGGCCGGTCTTTCCGGGTCAAAGCAGCCGAATTGTGGAACTCCCTTCCGGTGGGGATCCGGTTGTTGGAAGACCTCCTGTCCTTTTGCAGGGCTATTAAAACTTTTCTATTTTAACTTGGTTCTTTTTCTTAGCTGTTGTGTTTCTTGTGGTTGCTGCGTGGTACCTTGCCGTGCGCCGGGGCGCCCCTTAGATGGGGCAGCTGTGCGCAGTACAAATCCACGTAACATAACATAACATTCCCACATTTCCAGCTATCAAATCTTCCAATTCTACTTTCAATTTGTAAATATCTAGAGTGACCACTGTTGTGCTTCTTGTTCCTATAGGTACCATATGCCCTTTTTCTTTTGTACTACTGGGTTTGGTTCTTTTTGAGGTTTCAAGTACGAGTTCTCTTATTGGAAGGTCCATTAATGAAATCACTGAATCACACTCACTGGCTTGGTCATCAGATATTACTAGCTCCTTTCTAGGATTACTTAAAGGAGTTGTTACAGCTTAGGTTTTGGGCAACTCATTTTATCTCCATACAATGGGATAACAGGACCTATAGTCACTGGTATTGCCAATGCTTTAGGGTTTACATTTAAATGATTTATGTTCTCTATTTCTATTTAATTCTTCTCTTTCTTTATCTTGGAGCATCCTATTAACTGATGTATCATGTAAAATGTGTGGAATTGAGGGCGTTCCCATTACTGGTGCACTTGGGGTGACTTTACTGGGTCCTTCTTGATACGGTGGAGGGTTTTCAGTTAAAATGCCCTTAATCAATTCATAATATGACTCACCATATCCTGTTACAGTCATATGTTTTGTTTTCTCCTTACACTTGCTTCCTGACTGTTCCTCCGCCATCAAGCCTGGGTATAAACCTTCTGATACCATAGCTCTGCTCCATTGCTTTATCTGACCTTCACATGACTCACTCAAATATCAGGGAAAAAATCATTTATATCTCCCACCTCTGCATTTCTCTCATTCATTGGATTCAATCTCCCATTCTTCTAAAGCTTCCTACTGGGTTAACCAGCTCATGGTTCCAAATCATTCATCCTCATCCTCAAATTCTGAAGAATTCTCCCATTAAACGTACCATTTTCAGGAAAAGCTAGAACTCCATCACCTTTTGTATATTCTATCCAATTTTCCAACCATACACAAGTATGATATCCTCTTTCCATCATCATAAATAACGCAGGCGTCTTTGGTGGTGGAAAAGGAATTCCCTCTCTAGTCAAAACAGGCTTATCTTTCTTAAAGGAATTCTTAAATTTCTTTATTAACAACATTTTTCTCTTTTCTCCGTACATTCTAGATGCTCGATATAGGAAACAATAATCCCCAAACCCTTGAGCTCTTCTATCAGGGCAACTCACACCAGCAGTCAATTCAGAGTTCAACATACACATTTTCAGCGACCAATCCTAATGCAGCTTCTATTCAATCAACCAACCAGACTCAGGCTCACGCTCATGGTCTGTCCAATGTCAGTGCGGCCTTTAATGCCGTCAGTTTTTACTCCTTACTACTGACTCCTCCTTTACAATCTGCTTCTGTCTCACGCCCGCTGTCTCAACCATTTTCAGCGCGGCTCTCTGTGACAACAGTGCTACTCCGGTGACTGACCTCCCTTCACAAGGTAATTCAAAATCTTATTTCTTTACTTTTCTTTTCTGTAAAATGAAATCTGTTAGTAACAACATGAAAACATTCGCTACTCTGCCTGTTCGGCTAAACAAAGGATAGATTTCCAACTTATTCTGGAGTCTCAGAATTGCTTCTCTTCTACTGCGAGTAAAAACCTCTGTTTACCCTTCATTCAAGCTCGAGAGAACCTGTTAATCCTTCAGTGTTACCCTTACTAGGAAATAAGACCAAAGTTTCACCAGCGAACCTTTTGCTATCACTCACTCACTACTTTTATACAAAATAGTCCCTAATTTAATACTGCCAGCCCTACGTAGCTTCTCAGTATTATTCCAGCAGACGAGTAACCTCACTGCAGTATGGCTTCTGTCACCACCCGCTATTAATTTCCCGGGAATTCTGGACAACATAAAACAAAGACGCTAACTCTTTTGTTAAACATAAATCAATAATCAATAATCAATATTCATCACCAAACTAGTCAATAATAACCATAACTCTGCTACCAGAAAACTGATCCAGCGGTGTACCAACAACAGATACGCCAATACCAAATACTCAACTGGGCCCATAAACACACATACACAATTGAATAAACCGCTGAAGTCAAAGTTTATGATTGTCACAATTCAAGATTAGTTCTTCCTTGTTAGAATTGGGGGTCTCTGGTTGGCGCAAGTATTCACTTGTGACAAGCAGGGACCCTCTCCTCTAAGTCAGGGCGAAGGATGACCCCTTAGAATTACCCTTGCTCACCCTCTAGGTGCGTGGCGTGGTATACAACCTTTACCACGCATTTTTTACCACGCCATACCATTACAACGCAGGCATTACAACGCAAACCATTACAACGCATTGTGCTGGGGGGCGCTTTAGGATAGGGAATAAGTTTAATTTTCTATCCAACACCTTCCATAGTGTCCACGGGGACTGGAGTTGGAATAGAAAATTATACTTACCACTATCCAGCACCTCTAAGCGCTATGCGTTGTAAAGGTATGTGTGGTAAAAACCGCATTGTAAAGGTATGCGTGGTAAAAGTATGCGTTGTAACGTCATACATCCGCGTGGCGTGAGCAGCCAAGGCTATTCTTCAGGCGTTTCTGAGTTAAGCATTTGTAATAACACACACAGTAAAATATACCAATCCCCCCAACAAATGGACACCAGGCTGTTGATATATTTAAAAGCTTTCTCTTTATGTAAAAATATATATGCAGGCAAGTGTTTATCACAAGACCATAAGTAACGCTTTTCTTAGCCACAAGGTTGAAAAATAGGCAAGTGTTCTCTTTGTTGCAATTCAAATGTATAGGTTCAGTTCTCTGTAGATGCCACAGTTCCCTGTAGATGCCACAGTTATCTAAATGCACTCTTTTGGGCACCTTCACGCAGTTCTCATCTATCTATGCGCTTCCTAGCGCTCCTGTATGCTTCTGGCTCGAGATACGGGCCCGACCTGCCAAAGCTCACGCTTCTCGAGTGAGGCGCGTACGGCACGGCCGGGTCTGGCAGGGAGTACGAGTCGTACCGCTGTGTGCGACTCGCACGGGAGGGAGCGCAGGCTACGGAGCTGCATGGGTCCAGGTGACAAGGAGCGGTGCGAGCCTCGTTGGAAGGGCGGCTCGTACCGCGGCTCGAGGCACACGCTGCGGGGCTCACGGGGGGCGGCAGCTGGACACAGAGCGGTGCGAGCCTTGCTGGAAGGGCGGCTCGTACGGTGGTTGGGCTTACAGTACCTCAAAGATTCTTTGTGAAGGCGGTGCGGGAAATAAGAACGTGGCGGGCCCCGAGCCCGGTGAAGATCTCCTCGGCATCGGTCTTCCGCGAAGGCAGATGCGAGGCGCCTAGCGGCTCTCGGTCAGAGCGAGGCTGGCGCCTGAGGCGTCCGGGCTTCGGCGGTCTGTCCTCTGGGTCTGTGGGGTCTGGTGAGGACGTCAGGCGGGAGCGTGAGGGGTGCACCAGCGAGCCTCCGAAGGCGGTGATGCAGCGACTTCCCTCAGCGTGGGGGAGAGCGGCTCGGCGGAGCGGGGCTCTCCCTCGGCGGGGACGGAGAAGCACAGTTCGATCACGGCCTCGAGGAGGGGCTGGGGGCACCAAGGTCACGGCAGCGAGCCTCCAAGGTGAGGTGACACGGTGATTTCCCTCAGCGGGGGGGAGCGGCTCGACGGAGCGGGGCTCTTCCTCGGCGGGGACGGGGAAACACAGTTGGTCACGGCCTCAAGGAGGGGCTGAGGGGCACCAGGGTCACGGCTCCGGCGGGGCAGAAGTCCTCGTAATTACCGGCAGACGGGCATAGAGCAGGTTGAGCCAGATGGTCCTGTGGCTCAGGTCAGGGGACAAGCTCAGTCAAGCCCTTGGAGAAAATTTCTAGCACAAATCAGCAAAGTCTTTTCAGCAAGTCTTTTCCTCTCCTTCCTCAGCAAGGCAAGCAGTAGGCCAGTCCTTCCAACGTCTTCTTCTCCTTCTAGTTGGGCAGAGGTTCTTTGTGGGAAACAGCATTCTGATTTACAAGGAGCAGGGCTCCTACTTTTATAGAGCATTTTCTTTGTTCTCACCAGGGGGGCCTTTGCATAACTTCATTCAGTCACTGAGCACTTTGCTGGGTGTACTCTGGCTTCTGCTTTCAGTGTGAGGGGCCGGCACATCAGACGCTCCACAGGAGGTGGAGCCATCATTGTGTGGACAGGGGCAGCCAGGAGTACCTTGTTGACAGTGCTTCGCCCTTCCTGGGCCAGGTGCCGGCTGAGTCATCAGTCGCTCCCCAGGGGGCGGAGCCAGCATTGTGGTGGCAGAGCACAGCCATATTCAGAGTCCAGGGGCACTCCCACCTCCCACTAAGGTGTAATCCTTGCATTCACCACCTGTCATCCCCCAGCCCTGTCACTCACATAACCCAGACAGTCAGATACACATCCTAGCAGAGGCGGGCTGAAATGGTTAGGCAAGCAAATGCTAGGTTTCTAAAAGTAGCATTTGCAAACACAGGATATTAAAATAAACTTTACTAAAAGAAGTATTTTATTATTCTGAGTTCAGGCATACTAATCTCTACATTCTACCATGTTCCCTGAGCCTGCTGGGATTATAGAGTGTAATAATTCCAGCAGCCCATCTTGGCCTAAGAGAACACGTAGCCTTACAATAGTGAAAAACGAATTTGGTTGTAATTCACTATTAGGACATGCCACACTCATCAGAGCATGTCCTACCTTACACTTACAATGCACCCTGCCCTTGGGCCTACCATAGGGGTGACTAATATGAAGTTAAGGGAATGTTTAGGGGCGGGCAAGTGTGTGCACTTGCCCAGCCAGCATGACAGTACCAACTGCACGTAGGTTCTGCAATGGCAGACCCTAGACACATTTTAAAAGGCTGCTTCTGTGGGTGGTGCAACCAGCGCTGCAGGCCCACTAGCAGCATTGGCATTTACAAGCCCTGGCACTCCTGGTGCACTTTACTGGGGACTGACAGTAAATCCAATGAACCAATCATGGAAATCAATCACATATACATTTTGCACAGGGAGAGCATATGCACTTTAGCACTGGTCAGCAGTGGTAAAGTGCCCACAGTCATTAAACCAACAAAAACAGGTCAGAGAGAGTATTGGAGGAAGGCAAAAAGTTTAGGGATGACCCTGCCAAGAGGGCCAAGTCCAAAATTCCTTATCACTAACTAGCCTTTCACTGATCATAAAGTTCTTTCCTCTGGTCGATGGACCATTATTTGAACTAGTTGATGGTGAAAATTAACACTGTCTCTATCTTATTCATTTATAGTAAGTAATCACAGACTCTGGAAGTTTTAAAAACCTTTATCTAAATTAAATTAATGTGAGCCATCTGTGCATCACACATTGCAGTCACACTCATTCTTAGTGGTGAAAATTGTAATCAATTATTCATCAAGCACGTACTTTGAATTCATGCAATGATCAATGCTCAGAAAAGGAGAGGACAGAGAAAAAAGAACATCAGCAAAATAACGCGAAAATACCAACCCCCTGGCCAAAGGGCTGGTAAGGGTCCCCCGGGAGATATCAGGGGACAAAGACTTAAGGATAGGATTCAGGACAGGATAGATGACCTCTCTAACACCAACGGTTTTGTCGCACCCCTCTCTGAAATTCTCTTCCTCCTCGAGATTCTTCTGCGATCTTCTTATCTAAACTAAATAAATTAGGATAGATGGTTCTTCCTTTGGCTTCTTCATCAGCATCTCGCAGTATCTCTCCCAACATCAGCATCACCCGCTACACCAAGAGCATCCCGAGCCCAGCATATCTTCATCTCTCGTGCTAACTAACTAAAGCTATCGCAATTATACCTTTCGTTCTTCATGTACCGCCCACTAAAGTTTCAATATCGTAAAAATTTGAAATGTTATTGGTCAGGCAAGGAGGGAAAGATCATCACACCATGCTTACATGTCAATATATTCAGTTAATTCATAGTTCACAAACCCATCCCCTTAATTTTTATTCATGTTTTATTTTCCCTCCCGCATTCACATTTCATTTGCAACATTTGGTGAAATCTAACATGTCGGTCCATTCAGTTGAACTTTTCACTGTTCTTTCTCAGGCTGGGACACTTTACGACCTTGATTTTTCATTAAACTCTGTGTCATCCTTCCGGGTCCACTCTCAGTAGTCATGCTTAGCTGTCATGTGACTCAGCTTACTTCAGATATACACAAGAGGCCCAAATGCCCACTAGTGATAAATTCTTAAAGACAAATGTTACTTTAAAAAATAAATGGTTTCACTGTATACCACCCATCTCTACTCTATTCCCCTTTATTTATTAATACTTTCACTGCATTAGCATTAGTAAATAGCTTGGTTTCGCTTCAGCTAAGCAGGTGCCATGCATGCAAGTCTGCAAGACTCCATTTTAGTGCCTTCTGCTCATGAGCAAACATTTTCCTCCAAGCCTTAGTTTGTCATATTCCATAGGTGCAATAAAGATTTCCCCGTTAAAGCAATTTTAGTCCTTTGTTTGTGTTATTAGTGTTAGCAAACACATAGGCAAGCTTCACTAACCTGCGTGTTCATGTGGTGCTTAGTAGATTTACACAAAGCGTAATTAATAACAAGTTAGTAGGTTAAACGAGCAGATTGCTTACGAGCAAGTCTCTTTTCTACGAGTCCATGCCCCATCAGTGGTCATGTTATTAAATTTGAATGGATGACGGGTCCAGTGAATCTTGGCAGGATTTGACACTGTTGTTTGAAGAATAAATAAGACTTCAGTAGAGCACACTTAGCTCACAAAGCTACCTCAATAGCTTCAAAACGTATTTTGTTTAAGGTGCCATGCTTTCACCCAGCAAATGGTTAGTTAAATATAATGAGAGAAAAAGAGTGTACTTGAACAATTCAATATAAACTGAACTTGATTGTTAGATGTTTTAACAAAATGTGACAAAGCAGTAATAGATGTCAAACATTATTACATAGGAGAGATTGTCATATATCTGGCCCTAAAGGTGATATTTTGGGTGCATCACAATTTCTCAGAAGATGAGTTAGGCCCTCTTTCATGGAACCTACTTCTGCATTCAACTGAAAGCAATGTGGTGTCAGAAAGTACATCACATCACTTCAGTGGACTGGTTTTCACTAGCCAAAGAGCTCTAAGCATGTGAGCAGATGATGCATTCTCTTGCCTTGTTAACAGAGGTCATTTTCTTGCACCACTCACAAATAGAAGAAGGAGAATAGCCTGAAAGTCTATGTTTGAATGTGATATGCTGTCATTCATAAAGTCTCTCAGTCTGTCTTTCACATTAAATGGAAATTACAATAGAGACATATTTTACTATTGCCCTGTATGCTCTAGAGAGACGACAATTATTGATTGATCATGCAGGGTGAGCATCACAACCTACTGACATGCACAGTGGGACACCACCATTGCATTCAACCACAGATCTATCAAGTTTGTCCAGTTACGAACATCCAGCCACAAGTTCAGCACACCCAGACACTTGAAAGTCCCTAATGCACAGTATGTTTCGGGGAGAGAGCATTTTTCATTGGTTTAGCAGTGATAAAGTGCACAGAGTCCTAAGGCCAACAAAAGCTAATTCAGCAAAAAATGGAGGGTAAAAGGAAATGTTTGGGGTGACCCTGCAGAAAGATCCACCTCCAAAAATCTAATTGTGAGGCTTTGCCTTTGACCTCCCCCTTCCACACTTCCACAAAGGAAGGACTTCTCTGTGATATCTACCCTTTATAAGCCTACCCCACAGTTTGAAATATAAGAGGTGTTACATCAAAAAAGGCCTTGTAGACATGATTCAAAACAACCTCTCTTCAGTCAACAGAATGAAAATAGGCATTCAGAAATTAATTGGCATGTTTAAACCTCTTAGAAAGAACATACCCCCAAGGTTCAAATGAAAGTTTCATATGATGCCTATCAAATGCAAGAAAACTTTATTAGGTGAGATTGGGAAGACGATCTTTTAATTTGGGTAGAGCGGAGAGTAACCCAGACTAAAATTAGATTGACCCCATCTTTTTCTTTCCGGTGCCCTAATCCAAATTGCCACTTTGACTCCCAGCAAGAATCTGCCTATGTAATTGGTCAATTTTCTCTTCATTATTTCAACTTTACTGTCTTAGGTTATTTTAACTTACACATGAATGATTGTAGTAACAGCAAATCAGATTAATGCAGTTTTAAAAGGTCCCACCTTAAAACAATTAGGGGCTTATATACAAAGCCCTGCACCACCTTGGCCACCATTACGTCATTTTTTTTTTGCGAACCGGCAGCACTTCATTTGTTTCATATTTACATGCATGCAGCGGAGAGATGCACCCCTGCTGCCAGTGCTGCAAAAGTGAGAAATAAAACGATAATAAAATGGATTACCATTTTATATCTCACTGCTTCCAGCCCAAGAGGTGTTTGGGGGCGGGATATTTCTGCTGACTGGCAGCAGAGGATTGGTGCTCACTTCACCAGTTTACACTGGGCAAGTCACTTAGGCGGCCTTCTTGCGATAGCCAGCCTGACTTGCGCAGTGTAATAAACCTCTCCACCTAGCTGTCTGGGTGGAGAGCAGGCACAGGGATACTGTGCCTGCGGGAGTTTCGTAGCAAACCTCTCCAGCCAATCCTGGCACTGCAATCCTGCTCCTCATCTGTAGCATGAGAGCAGCGTCGGGATTTGCAGAAGGGGATTGTCTGAGGTTCCCTGAGGTGCTTTGGGGCTGACTGCGAGAAAAAAAAGGAAAACATGGAGTGGAACGTGAGTAAGTACATTTGTTTTAATGAGCTATCTGTCCCCCACTGAGTTTGTCTGTCGGTCTTCCCGATGCCCCTCCAGTGTTCAGGGTGTTGGCTCAATGATTTCATCTAGGTTTCAGTCCCGGATCTTAAAACCAGGCCTTCACTATAATGTTGTTTTTAGCTCCCAGAAAATACCTGTTGGAACTTCTTGATTGGACTATGCCAATAGCTTGTACTTGAGACTTTCGGCCTTTTGATGCAGCTGCTCCAGATTATTCAAAATGCAACTGCCTGACTGATCCTGAGAATACCTTTTTGACAACGGATTACTCCTCATTTGAAACATTTGGTTGCCAGTGATTAGGCACATTCTATTAAAGGCGCTAACCCCAACCTATAGAGCTTTCAATCGGAAAGGCCCTATGTACTTAAGGAACAGATTAAAATCTTACCATCAAGCCAGGTACCTTAGATCCAACACCCTTGCACTTTTGCAAGTCCCCAAGGGTTGCAAAGCAAGAAGAGGGGACAGATCCTTTTCTTACCTTACATCCAAACTTTAGAAATCTCTTCACCTTACTTTAGATCTGGCCTCCTCTAAATCCATCTTTAAAAGGAAACTAAATATCTTTCTTTTTAATACGTTCTTTCTAATCTGCACCTTTCATCCTGTAGCACCCGATCATCCCTATGCTGCTAGCGCCAGGATGCTTGCTCTGATGATTTACAAATTGGATTCTTATTATTTATTATTATTAAAAGGTTAAAAGTTAGATGTTACCATAACAAAGGGATTGACTGTGTTTACCCCGCATGGAGTGTTACTGATTGGCCCACAAATGGGTATATTCTTCATGTATGCTGCCTACACACAGAGCGACCCCATTGTGGGTAAACATAGAATGAAACTGTCTAAATTTTAGAACTAAAGTGGTTGTAACACCTTAAAATGTAAGGACGCTCACAAATGACTGTGACTGCTAATCCCATCATAACTGCATCCCGTGATGCCTAGCAAAAGGCCCACAGTTATGTCGGAAGGGAATCAGACTCAATTACATTTTCTTTCAAGTCACTTACCATCAAGAAATTAGGTTTTCATTGCGTTCACACCTGAAGCCATTGCTGTCATCCTCCTCAATGATCATCATCAGGGATGAATAGTATATTTCTCTGCAGGACACTGTGTTGAGGCATACAAGTTCAAGTTCAAGTTCAAGTTCAAGTTTAGCATTTGTATAGTGCACTACTCACCCAGAGGGTCTCAAGGCGCTTGAGGGGGGGGTACCTTACTTATCGAAGATCCAAGTTTTTAGTTGTTTTCTGAAGGAGAGGTGGTTCTGTGTAAGGCGGAGGTGGGTGGGGAGAGAGTTCCAGGTTTTGGCCGCTAAGTAGGAGAAGGATCTTCCTCCCATGGTGGATCTATGGATGCGTGGAATTGCAGCGAGGGCTTGTTTGGACGATCCTAGTTGGCGGGTGGGGGTGTAGAAGGACAGGCGCGTGTTGAGGCATTCGGGTCCTAGGTCGTAGAGGGCTTTGTGTGCATGGGTGAGGAGACGGAATGTTATTCTCTTGTTGACGGGGAGCCAGTGGAGGTCTTTCAGGTGACCGGAAATGTGAGCTTGGTGGGGAATGTCTAGTATGAGTCTGGCTGAGGCGTTTTGGATGCGTTGCAGTTTTTTCTGTAGTTTGGCTGTGGTTCCGGCGTAAAGGGTGTTTCCGTAATCCAGTCGGCTTGTGACCAGTGCATGGGTGACCGTCTTTCTTGTTTCGTTGGGGATCCAACGGAAGATTTTTTTCAGCATACGTAGGATGTTGAAGCATGATGATGAGACGGCGTTGGCTTGTCTGGTCATCGAGAGGGAGGAGTACAGGATGAAGCCTAGGTTACGTGCATGGTCCGTGGGTGTGGGTGCGTTTCCCAAGGCCGGTGGCCACCAAGATTCGTCCCAGGCGGAGGGGGATGATCCTAAGATGAGGACTTCCGTTTTGTCCGAGTTCAGTTTTAAACGGCTGTTCTTCATCCATTCGGCTACTTCTTTCATCCCTTCGTGTAGGTCGGTTTTGGCGGTGTTTGGGTCTTTGGTGAGGGAGAGGATCAGCTGGGTGTCGTCTGCATAGGAGATGATGTTGAGGTTGTGTTGGCACGCGATGGATGCGAGGGGACTCATGTAAACGTTGAAGAGGGTAGGGCTGAGTGATGATCCTTGTGGTACGCCGCAGATGACTTCGGTGGACTCTGATCTAAAAGGGGGGAGGCGGACTCTCTGGGTTCTTCCGGCGAGGAACGAGATGATCCAGTCCAATGCTTTTCCTTGTATTCCGACGTTGCTGAGGCGTTGTATAAGGGTGCTATGGCAGACTGTGTCGAAGGCTGCGGAGAGGTCAAGTAGGATGAGGGCAGCTGTTTCTCCATTGTCCAGTAGTGTTCGAATGTCGTCTGTTGCTGCGATGAGGGCGGTCTGGGTGCTGTGTTTGGCTCGGAAGCCGGACTGTGAAGGGTCGAGGGATTTGTTGGATTCAAGGAAGGCGGCGAGCTGACTGTTGATGGCTTTTTCAATGACTTTGGCAGGGAATGGGAGGAGCGAGATGGGGCGGTAGTTCTTAAGTTCAGTGGGGTCTGCTGTGGGTTTCTTCAGGAGGGCGCTGAGTTCGGCGTGTTTCCAGCTTTCTGGGAAGGTAGCGGAGTTGAGGGAGCAGTTGATGACGTCTCAGAGATGGGGTGCGATAATGGAGTTTGCTTTGTTGAAAATGTGGTGGGGACATGGGTCGGTTGGCGATCCTGAGTGGATGGAGTTCATCAGGCGGATGGTGTCTTCAGTGGTGATTGGGTTCCAGGCGCAAAGGTTGTTGGAGGGGTGTTTTGGTTCGGATGTGGGCGGGGTGGATCGGTCTTCGGGCTGGTTTTCAAAGCTGTTATGTATGTCGGCGATTTTGTTGTGGAAGAATGAGGCTAGGGAGTCGCAGAGGTCTTGGGAGGGAGTGATGTCGTTGGTGCCGGCGGTGGGGTTGGTAAATTCTTTGACGATGTTGAATAGTTCCTTGCTGTTGTGGGCGTTGTTGTCTAGTCGATCCTTGAATGCTGATTTCTTGGTGGATCGGATCAGTTGGTGGTGATTGCGGGTGGCGTTTTTTAAGGTGGCCAGGTTGTCAGTGGTTGGGTTTTTTCTCCAGGCTTTCTCGAGGGTGCGACAGATCTTCTTGGATTTCTTAAGGTCATCGTTGAACCAGGGGGCTTTTTTGCTACCTTGTTTGATTTGATGTTTTTTCAAGGGTGCTAATTCGTCAGCGCTGTGGGTGATCCATTGTGTGAGGTTGGTGGCTGCAAGGTTTGGGTCCGATGAAGTAGTAGGAGGGTTTTGGTGAAGTGATGTGAAGAGCTGGTCGGTGGTGATTTTGTTCCAGTTTCTGCGGGGAATTGGTTGTGGGTGGTTGTGGGTCGTAGTCTTTTTGTAGTTGAAGTGAACGCAGCTGTGGTCCGTCCAATGGAGAGTTGTGGTGTGGTTGAAGGAGATGTGCTTGCTGGAGGTGAAGATTGGGTCGAGCGTGTGCCCGGCATAGTGGGTAGGGGTGTCTACAAGTTGTTTGAGTCAGAGATTGGCGAGGTTGTCCAGAAGGGTGGTGGTGTTGCTGTCGCTTTTCTTTTCCAGGTGGAAGTTGAGGTCTCCCAGTAGAATGTAGTCCTCGGAGGGGATGGCGTGTGGGCTGATGAAGTCAGTGATGTCTTCGCTGAATTGTGTGCGGGGTCCTGGAGGTCTGTAGATGAGGGTGCCTCTGAGTGTAGTCTTGGGGTCGGTCTGGATCTGGAAGTGGAGGTGTTCGGCGGTTGTGAGGTTGTCGTCGGAACTGGTCGTGATGCGGATGGTGTTCTTATGAACAATGGCGATGCCTCCTCCTGTTTGGTTGATGCGGTCCTTTCGGATAATCTTGTAGCCGTCATAGATGGCTATGGCGATGTCGGGCGTTGATGAGGCGTTCATCCAGGTTTCTGTAAGAAAGGCGACGTCCGGCGATGTGGTGTCGAGTAGGTTCCAAAGTTCAATGGCGTGACTGTGGACCGAGCGGGTGTTGAGCAGGATGCACTTCAGGTGGTTAGTGTCGGAGCTCTGTTTGGACTTTGTGGATTTGGTCTTGGTGCAGTCGAACTTGCAGGAGTGGCAGGTGAAGGGTCCATGGGTGTGTCCTGGGGCGGCTTGGTAGCAGTTTGGTGGTCGGCCGGGGTTAAGGGCTGAGAGTGTAGCGGCGTCGTACGTTAAGCGGGAGGAGTTGGTTTTGCGGGGGCCAGGGGGTCTGGCGCTGGGCGCGGTCCAGGCGTGGACGGGCATAGACGGGCTTACCTTTGGCGCACCTTCGGCGCGGGTCCGCAGCACGTGAACGCTGCGCGCAAGTGCATCTGACATAAGTGGATAGTGGGGGGGCGGAGCGAGGGAGGGTCAGCTGGGAGGCGGGAGCGGGGAGGAGAGACTGGCCAGGGATCACAACAACAAAATGGCAGCACAAACAGAAAGCGAAACAGGGGCACAGCCTGAATAGCGCTATGATCTGGGCAGTGGTAGCGGCACAATCAGGCACAAATAATATCGCAGGCGATGCAAGCAGTGCAACAATGACAATAACCACCAATGAGCAAATCACAAATAATAATTATCAGCGAGCGCTACGATAACAGGCTACTACACCAGGCGCTATGAAATGTTACAGGCAATGTGAGCACAGTGAATGAATAATTAATTAGCAGCAGCAAGCGCTACGATACCAGGCAGCAAGGAGGAGAGTGGCGCTGCAGAGTCAGGAAGGTCAGGGAGCGTGGGGAGCGACCGCTTCAGAGCAAACCAAGACGGTCACCTATACAACTACCAATACAACCAATACCAATACAACCTAACACAACAAACTTGCAGAACATCCCAGAAGATTAGTGTAGGACACCTACAGTCACATCCAGGCACCTGAACCGGGCCTTCAGGAGTCCAAAGGCTCACTCCAGAAGACCTCTTGTTTGCACATGGGATTCATTAAGGTGGACTTTCCATGGAATTGTTGTTTTTTGTGATAGTAAAAGCCATGTATGACTGGGATAAGCTAAATCCCCTGATCCCCTGAAAAATATGGAAGACCACTTATTTTTGACAAATTATCAGATCAGCACAATTTCTACACTTACCAGTGAGCCATGTCCTCCCTATTGCAAGCTCTACCATCCATTGCAGTGTTGAACTGTTGCACAGCATTAATGTTCCATAGACAAAATTGAAATAGAGAAATCTGCTATGCAAACCACCTGCATACTGATGGAGTAAAAATTCTTTTGGCAGCACTCACTACACTTGCTCTCAGCCATAAGGTGGTACAACTGCAGTGTGGGTTTCATCTGCGGTACCAACCACACGTGACATGCCTCCAAAACCTTAGATTTCAAATATTGCTCAGTATAGCATTATCTGTAGGGAAGTGGATATGGTCACTCATAGGTCTGAGCATAGTATACTGGGCCTGGCTAAGGACAGCTGAAAATGTTGACTTCGACATCCCATTGGAATCAACCAACTGAGTACTTGAAGTAGTCACTTGCACAGAAATATAACACTGCCATAACCTTTTACAAAAGGTGGGATGGCAAACATGCAAAGCGATGGCAGCTGTGGTTAGAGATCACATCCAAAGCCTCCAACAATTCGGTTGTCGTACCAATAATAATCCTTAAGGCTAAATAATGGTGTTCACATGATATCTTACACCCTGCTACCACTAGAGTGTATGTTGATCATAAACCAAAGGTTTTCAACCCCACAACAGGAAACAAAAACTACCAAAGCACACATAACATTCATTCCAATACATAAACAATCATAGCAAAGTCAATGTGTGAGTTCCAGGAGTTTCACTCCAAAGTCGTTTCAAACATTTACATGGGTCATGATTGTGAATTTGTGTACAACATCTGGCAGCCAATGTTTTTGTATAACACTGATTTTTTAAAGGGGCAGCACAAGTCGTCAGTAGCAATAGCATGAAGAATAACCCAATTTTCGTTAATTTACACAAAAGTGAAGTGAAAAAGGTTAGCCCATCCAAAGATTAAATATACTATGAACTGGTTGCTTGAAAAGGATTTTCAAAAATGTGTAGTTGTCTGAGTTAACAATACCATAGGTAGTGGACATCAGATAATAAATCGAGATGCAAAGTTGTACATTGACAAATACGGGCCATTATGAGCCCCAGCTGTATCTTGACATCCACCGAGTACCAGTACGCTCCTAATGTATGGCAGTATAGATTCTGATGTCTGGCAAACGTTTGGATTAAAATAACGTAATGGTGGTGTGGTTCAGCCTGTACTTCTTAATGATGTGCCTTTCCTGTGCTGTTTCCAGATTGGGATGTGGTTTGTACAATTGCTCATCACTTTTATGTACCTCAGGGTGGTTGACAGAGATATCTACAACATATAAGAGCGATGTGTCAATTTTGCATGTTTAAACCCAGTTTTTGAACTTACCACATCATTTTTTACTTTCCCCAGGCCAAATTATGAATACATATGATATTTTGATAACATGAATCAGTTGTCTCTACATTTGGTGCTATTATAGTTATTTGTTATTGAATAATACCAAATGTGTACATTATGCGAATAACAGTTTGTATTGTAAAACTATCTATCCTAACAATAAATATTTTTATTAACATATTTATTGTCACATTTTGTTTCTCCATATTTTTTGCAAATACTCTCTCAAGGTTGACACAGATAACACAGCTGATGGTGTACATTATAGTTGTTATTGATTGAAGCAATGTCATGGATGATGGATCCACAATTTGCCTCATAAAATAATATTTATATTTGATCTATGTATCATTTTTAAACTTTTTGGTTTTTCTGAGTTTTATATAACGCAAACTTGATCAGGGTGCTTTACGTGAGCACCAGTTGCGTTACACAAGGACACATTCATTTTCTTTTTAGTTAGCCACAGGCGGATTAAGTGATTTGCCCAGAATGACAGGATGTTGAGCGTTGTTGTCGAACCCACTTTCCCAGATTCAAGGTCAACTGCCCCAGCCGTTAAGCCAGATCTTCTTCCCAGAGAATTACATGTAATAAATATATATATGATATTCTCTGGTCTCTGGGCATATTCAATGAGTGTGACGTCGACAGCTAAAGGCTTGACAGACTTATCACTCTGAAAACAGGGAGGACATTCCCTAACCCACTTGTCAAACATACCATCAATTTCATGCCACCAATAAAATTCTTTAATTTTCCTTTTGGTCGTGGACATATCCATATGGTCCTCATGAGCAAAAATACAAATCGGCTGTCTAAGTTTCTGTGGTGAAACAATTTTGTCATCCCTAACAATTATACCTTGTGAAAACATGAGTTCCTCCTTCATTTTGAAAAATGAAGCAATTTCACCACTTAACTTCCTTTCTTCGGGCCAACGTTTGTGCAAAAATACCAAAACGTCCCTTAAAATACAGTCCTCCTCCATAGCTTTCTTCCACCTCTCCTCAGAAATCGCATTCGAAGAAAGGCACCTTTCCCAAATTCTTGTTCACATCATCCATAGTGTAAGCCTACATCGCAATCATCCGTGTCAACCTATTCAGTAGAATCTTCCAAAGGCAGTTGTGACATACCAAATCAAACGCTCCCCAAAGGCAGTTGTGACATACATTCAGCATGAACATTCATCCGATCAGGGACGTAGTCAACTACACAATGGTATTCTTGCAATTTGGCAGCCAGTCTGGTAAACGAGCAGTTAAGAGTTCTACCACCACCACCAGCCAACATGTTAATTAAGAGTTTATGGTCTCTTCTTTAACAGAATTTGGTGGCCCTCAAAAATTGACGGAAATGCTGTGAAGCCCAAGTACATGCCAGCAACTCCTTTTCAATGGTAGAATAATTACATTCTGAGTCACGAAGCATTCTGGACGCATATGACACTACATATTCACCACAC
Source organism: Lissotriton helveticus (assembly GCF_964261635.1). Lineage (NCBI taxonomy): Eukaryota > Metazoa > Chordata > Amphibia > Caudata > Salamandridae > Lissotriton > Lissotriton helveticus. The sequence goes on from NC_136063.1 coordinate 609,550,252, forward strand.
TTGTCCTTCTGCATGATGACTGCTCCCAGACCCACACTACTAGCATCCACAGAAACAATGCATACCTTACACACCACATAGGATCAAAAAATCGAGAGCCAATAATTTCCCTCTTAAAGGCATCAAAAGACCGTTGTTGATCTTTCCCCCAAGCAAATTTTGCATTTTTCTCTAGCAAATGGATGTACAATAGTGTAGTCGTTTTGTACGAGTTTGCCGTTAAATTCGGTGAGACCTAAAAATGACAATAAATGCTCTTTGGAAACAGGGGCAGGTGCATTAGCCATACTTTGTACATGGTTGAGTTTGGGTTTGATGCCCTCACTAGAAATTTCATGACCCAAATACTCAACCTTGCTTTGCCTAAATTTGCACTCCGAAAACTTCAAAGTTAAACCTTTTTCTTGTACTTTTCTTAACACCACATCCAACTTCCGGTCATGCTCATCACATGTACCTCCAAAAATTATCATCCTAGAAGGCAATAAACCCCTTACAACCTTCCAAAAGCTCTTCATTAACCGATGAATAACGGAAGCAGCACTAGCTATACCAAATGGCATGCGCAAAAACTGGAACATGCCTTCTGGTGTAATAAAAGCAGTGAAACATTTGGACTCACCATGAAATTCCACTTGCTAAATCAATAGTGGAAATAACAGAGGCACCTAACAATGTAGCAATTAATTAATGGATTTTGGGAAGAGGATGTTTGTCTCTCCAGATTTCCTTGTTCAAACTGCGGAGATCCACACACAAACAAAGATCTCCATTGCCCTTAAGCGATAAAACAATGTGAGACACCCAGGGAGAGGATTCTATGGGCTCAATTATGCTCTTTTGTACCAAATCATTTAGAATCTCTTTTATTTTGTCCCGATAGGCTGAAGGTACATTTCTAACTTTGTGCCTGACAGGCGTTGCATCATCATTCAATATTATTCTATGTTTGAAATTCATGTATTTGCCTAATGTGTTGCAAAAACATTTGGAAATATTTCCTTGATTCTGTTAACAAACTTCTTGTTGTCAACAGACATAACACTAACTGAAGGAGAAGCATTAGGATCTAATTTAATGCCTAATTCTTGATGATGTGAGCAACCTAAAATGGCTACCTTTGGAGGCAACAAATACCTTCCTTCTGGTTCTCCTTCCTTCAAATTCTATGTCTGCCCACATGAAGTCTTCAAGGTCAATCTTGTGGCCAAAATACCCACCAGTTTGGACATCAGGTGGAAACAATTTCTTCGCACCCCAGAGATCATTAAACAATTTCTTCCCAATACTATACCAGGCACAGGAATCAACGATCATATGGACTGGTTTGTCGTCAATCCTTGCTAAACATGTGGGAACGCTCTTGTGATTGCAATTGCTAACACAAAGTACAGAATTATTTTCACACGGAACTTCATCATCATCATATGTGATGCAATTAACCATTTGAGAGGAACAACATACTTTCGCAAAATGACTTTTTTTTTTACATTTAACTCAAACTCTGTCCCAAGTAGGAAACCCTTTGAAAATACCAACATGGTTGGTACTACCACACCTGTAACAGACTATGGTGTTTCTTTTAACATAACATTTGTTCTCAAACGTTTTCTTTTCAACCTCTTTCTTAGAAGAAATAGTCAGACTCTTTTTAGGTCCCATTTGATTTCTTACTAGAGAAACATCTGGTTCAATATTTTGCGCTTTCGTGTTTTGATTTCTTATTTCTGTGACAAATTTCTCAGACTGTTCGGATTAATTATACATTACTTATGTTATCAAGTACCTGCTGAAGTACATTATGTGCATATCTCTACGTCTAAATAGAGGACCTAGGATGGAGGCTAAATCCCTGTTAATTCTGCACTACTTAAGCTAAAGGAAGCCTGAGGTATCATTAACCCTGGCAGTGCAGAATTAGCCCTCCCTATACCAGGCATTCATAATGAGAACCATAATGACAAAGAGGTTTCAAAATATAAAACAACCTCCTTAAACTGTGCAACAGTCTAACACCTCAGCAGATCATTGAACACACTCATCCCTCACACACAATACTCCACACACCTGGAGGAAATTGCGCATCATAAACAGAGTTCATCACAATTTTCATGAAACTATCATTTTTAGATTTGGGATGCACATAGGGGTCGATTACGATGGCGGACGGACCTGCGTCCGTCCTCCACCCCCGAGGTGGAGGGACCATCCGCAGGGGCAGCGGCGGTCTCTCCGTTGGAATTAGGATGTGACCGCCACCCTGGCGGTCACATCCCGTATACTTAACATTGCGGCGGGTGCTGCTTTAAGCAGCACCCGCCGCAAAGTTAAAAATGCATGTTTTCCTTTGACATGCACAACGTGGCGGGCACCGCGTGGTGCCTGCCACCTTGTGCATGCCAAAGCAGGGGGGTACCATAGGTTCCCCCCCATGTGCACCCCCCACACCCCAACAACCTGGGGGCCCGTAAAGGGCCCCCAGAAGCAAAGGTCCACATGCTTTTCCACGGCGGAAAAGCCGCCGCGGAAAAGCATGTTTCCGCACCCATCCTAATGTGGCTGGCGGTGTCTTGCAGACACCACCACCATATTGCGGTCCACACCCCGTGGATCAGCGGCAGACGGACCTGCTGTCCTCCGCTGATCCCACCGCCATCATAATCTGGCGGTGGGTGTTTTCTATGCCGCGGCGGTGAATCCGCATCCTCCAGGCCGGTGGTGGCTTCCACCGGCACGGAGGATGCGGATTCACCGCCATCGTAATCGACCCCTTCGTTTGCACCTGATTTGAAACTCATAGCAGCACTTAAAATTAGCCTGTGTTTTCTAGAAGACAGCGTTGTAGTATTTGAAGGAAAATAACAGGCTGTGCTGAGCACCTGACCAGCATTAAAATATTTTTATGGTGTTGGCATGGTTTCTTTTTTCTTTATATATAGCGCAAACTTGACCCGAAAGTATCAGAGCGATTGAGCACTAGCTGCATTACAGACGTACACATTCATTTAAGGCATGGGTAGACTAAGTGATTTGAGCAGAGTCACGGGATGTTTGAGCGTCCCTGCTGAGACTTACACCTTCCGAGGTTTCAAGGTCAGCTTCTCTAGCCGTTAAGCCACACACTCTCCCTCTAGGACAGCTAAGTGAACTGAATGCCTGCCTTAAGGAAACATGTTACAGTGTTTAAAAAAGCTAGTGTATGCTCTTGTGTGTAAATTTTTCTGGTTTCAAGCACCATTTAATTGTTTCCTCAAATGCTTGTTGCATTGGGTGGGGTGGGGGTGGGGAGGGGTTGGGGTTTAAAGGTCCCTGACACATTCTTGCAACTCGGAGCATATATCGGGCACAAATGCTGCTTTGTTAAAACATGACTCATCCCTGCATTGCTTTACATCGCTTTGAAGTAACTCCAAAGGGACTGGAGCGAGTAGGCGCTTTGCCTGGCCTCCAGAAGCTAAAGTTGACAGGTTTGTTTATGGTCTGGAAACAAACTGAGGCTTTTAGAATCAGCCGCCGCGTAATATGGGTTTAAAGCCTCGGAAGTGGTTCTTTGCAGTGTTGCACGTCACTACGTGGAGAGCATTTGATTTAAAGACGTGAGTCTACTCCTCTATGCACTCATTTTTTAATTGGTTCGGTGCCTCTTGCGTGATATGCAGCATGCACTATGACGCATGCGGAGAACCGATCAACCAAGTTTATGTAAGGTCACACCAAGAACATGGTAATATTGTTTTTAGAGTTAATCTTCCCCATTCATGACAGGTTGAATGCTTGTTGCATTCTGGGTGTTTGAGGCCATAACAGTAAGCTCCGGATTGGAATGCATTGTAGGCAAGCTGCCAGGCATGGGCGCTGATTAGATCATATTGCTGCATCGTTCGCCAGTCACTCAGATTTCCTTTTTTTTTTTTTACCCAAATACACTATTCTTGTGTATCCCATGCATGGACAAAACAATAGAAATAGCGTAGACATTTAAAAAAACAGTCAAGAGAAATAAATGTGAGCATTAACTTAATATATGTAAGGACTTTTAAATGTAACCCAAATAAAACAAGAGTACTTTAGACGCTTGATGTCAAGCTCTTCCATTCCTGGTGCTTTGCAGCAGTTTTAAGATGATCTTAGAGTTTCTCGTTGCTTAAATGGCTGTAATTTCCGAAATTTCTATGTTTCCCTCATCTTCATTGCTTGATTTTGCTCGCGAGAAAGTGTCACTCATAGTCATTGAAATGTCACTCAGAATTGCACTGAAATTCAGAAAACGTCACACATAAGCAATTCGAAACTTTGGCCGCTATGTTGGATCCCATTATTTGTGGGCTTTTAGGAAGCTGCAGGGCATTCAATGTAGGACTACCAATTGAGGCAGGGTGTCTGAGATCCCCTCTCAACATTGACGCTTCAGGCTCAAATGAATAACATGCTCTTAATAAAAATCATGTGTGGTATCGATTGAATGTGGGAATTTGTATTGCCGTACCATCAATGGTATGTTCTTACAGTCACAACTGCTGACTTTGAAGCTGGATGCCAGGGTTCGAGTCTCAGAGTCGGATCCCCATTCTCTGATTCTAGGCTCTAGATTCTGATTCTAGGCTCATCACTTAATAGCTGGATATCAGGTTATGCTTCAGATACTTATGCAGGAAAGTTGCGATGATAGGAATATCTTTTTGGTCTTAGTCGCCTTCTAAAACCTTGCTTTGCATGACTACCCCTCTTTTTCTGCCTGCCCTGTGTGCAGTGGCATAGAGTGGGTCACTGATAAAGTGTGCTTGGATGGCCACTGTTGTCCAACATTAAAAGCCCAAATTTAACACATTTAATGTGGAGCACTCCTGGCAATATAAACCTATGAAGTAGCTCCCGATCTTTGAAATCTTCTGAACTTTTGTGAAGTGCACCAAATTTGGGAAATTTTTAAAAAACTTCACAATATTTCAGAGAAAAACTCTGTAATGCTGAACACACCTAAAAATAAATTGATTTGGTTATGACATGATGTTTGCTGCATTATATTCGCGTGAACCCCCCCTGCGTGAACCCCCCTGCGCGTACCCCCCACCCTGCACAAAGCCCCCACCCTACACGAACCCCCCCACCCTGCGTGAACCCCCCTGTGCGAACCCCCCCTGCGCGAACCCCCCCCTGCATGAACCTCCCCTGCGCGAACCCCCTCTGTGTGGCACGAACCCCCCTGCACAAACCCCCCCTGCGCAAACCCCCCTGCACGAAGTCTCCCCTGTGCGAACCCCCCCATGATCCCCCATACCCCAATGCCCCCCATGCCCCCTTCTCTCCCCACCCGCGAACCCACTTCTCTCCCCCCACGCGCCCCCCTTCTCTGCCCCCGTGCGCCCCTTCTCTCCCCCTGCGCAAACCCTTCTCTCCCCGTGTGAACCCTTCTCTCCCCCCCCTGCGTGAACCCTTCTCTCATCCCCCTGTGCGAACCCTTCTCTCCCCCCCGCGTGAACCCTTCTCTCCCCTCGCCGCGAACCCTTTTTTACCCGCGCGAACCCTTCTCTCCCCCCCGCGCGAACCCTTCTCTCCCCTCCGCGCAAACCCTTTTTTACCCGCACAAACCCTTTTTTACCCACGCGAACCCTTCTCCCCCTCCGCGTGAACCCTTCTCTCCCCCTCTGCACGAACCCTTTGCTCCCCCTCCGCGCGAACCCTTTGCCCCAACCCTGCGCGAACCCTTCTCTCCCCCTGCGTGAACCCTTCTCTCCCCCCGTGAACCCTTCTCTCCCCCCCACGCGAACCCTTCTCTCCCCCCACGCAAACCCTTCTCTCCCCCCACGCAAACCCTTCTCACCCCCACCGCATGAACCCTTTTCTCCCCCCGCGCGAACCCTTCTCTCGCACCCGCGTGAACCCTTCTCCCCCGTGCGCGAACCCTTCTCTCCCCCTTTTCCGCGCAAACCCTTCTCTCCCCCCACACGAACCCTTCTCTCCCCCCACGCGAACCCTTCTCTCCCCCGCGTGAACTCTTCTCTCCCCCCGCGCGAACACTTTTCTCCTCCCCATGCAAACCCTTCTCTCCCACCGCGCCAACCGTTCTCTCCCCCCCGCGTGAACCCTTCTCTTCCCCCGCGCAAACCCTTCTCTTCCCCCGCGAACCCTTCTCTCCCCCGCGTGAATGCTTCTCTCCCCCCGTGAACCCTTCTCTCCCCCCGCGTGTACCCTTCTCTCCCCCCCGCGTGAACCCTTCTCTCCCCCCGCGTGAACCCTTCTCTCCCCCCTGCGTGAACCCTTCTCTCCCCCCGCGCGAACCCTTCTCTCCCCCCGCGCGAACCCTTCCCTCCCCTGTGCAAACTCTTCTCTCCCCCACGCGCAAACCCTTCTCTCCCCCCGCGCGAACTCTTCTCTCCCCCCACGTGAACCCTTCTCTCCCCCCGCGTGAACCCTTCTCTCCCCCCGCGTGAACCCTTCTCTCCCCCCGCGTGAACCCTTCTCTCCCCGCGCGAACCCTTCTCTGCCCCTGCGCGAACCCTTCTCTGCCCCCGCGCGAACCCTTCTCTCCACCCCGCACAAACCCTTCTCCCCCCTTCTCCCTCCCGCCCGAAACCTTCTCTCCCCCTTCTCCCCCCGCCCGAACCCTTCTCTCCCCCCCGCCCAAACCCTTCTCTCCCCCCTGAGTGAACCCTTCTCTCCCCCTGCGCGAACCCTTCTCTCCCCTCCACGAACCCTTCTCTCCCCCCCTGCGTGAACTCTTCTCACCCACCCCTGTGAACCCTTCTTTCCCCCTCTGCACGAACCCTTTGCTCCCCCTCCGCGCGAACCCTTCTCCCCAACCCCGCGTGAACCCTTCTCTCCCCCTCTGCACGAACCCTTCGCTCCCCCTCCGCGCGAACCCTTCTCCCCAACCCCGCGCGAACCCTTCTCTCCCCCGCTTGAACCCTTCTCTGTTTGCCCCACAGACTGCACATCGTTGGCGGGGTAACTTCTGGTGTGAGGATATGGGCCATGCACCATCCACGGGTGTGACCTCGCAGTCCTTTTTTGGTGGGGCTTGGAAACAGCTTGGTAGACTCTGGCTTTCCTCTGTGTGCCCCATTTTGGATGGCATTAACTGGTTCTTCCTAGATAGGGGTAGAGGAGTGTGGGTCCATTTGGTCCGCCCAAGCTATTGAAGGTTCCTTAGTGCGCCTTCATTTTAGAATGTCTCTCATGAACATGTCGGGCTCTTGCAAGACAAGCTCACGCAGTTTCAAGGAGGTGCCCGCTTGAATGAACTGGGCTTAGAGTTCATTGTCTTCACCCGGCAGAGTGCAGGTACTGGCAAGCTCTCTTAACTGCTCAGGAAAATCATCTACTGATTCACCTGGTAGCTGTCAAGCTTGGCACAGAAGGAAACTTTCCTAGTCTTGGTTGGTGTAAGGTTAATATTTCATAGGGGACCTGCTAGAACCACTCACTTCGATATTTTATGAATGTCGGCTCCTTCTTGGTGGAAAAGCATGAGGCATCTGTGACGAGCAGGGACCTCCATAGTTTCAAACTAATTCTCCAGGAGTTCCACCCATGCTTTCCAGGGAGCGGCTTGAGAGGGGGAGGCCCCGTGTTCATGAAAGGCTCTAGTGGAGGGAGGGATGGATGTCATGTGGCTGAGGTGTGATGAGCAGCAGAGGACATCAGGGGTCCCAAGAGGTCATAGTCTGGGTTTGAGGGTCAGTGCAGTTGCGATGTGCAGTGAATAATGGACGCATTGACCTGTGGAACTTGCCAGTGGGCGATACATGGAGACACTCCTCAAGCAAGGGAGTACTGAGGTGGTGGCCTTATCTCCCTCTTGAGTATACTGTGCCTTGATCTCTTCTTCTTTTGTCAATGATGGGTCATTTTCACATTTGAGTGTTATTTTTTTTATATTGTTTTTTATTCCTACGTGCACTGAAGATACCCCGCTGCCTCTTGGGTGTTGAGCTTGCAGACTGGAGCCCTGCTGAGATAGGAAGCAGCAGGGGGCAGTCACCGCAATGCCTAGCCGGCAATGTGATCACCTGGTGAGGCAGGACATGCTGATGTGGGGATAGAGCTCTACCCCTTGGGCACAGCGGAGCCAGGAGGGGCAGGGAAGCAGCAGGCTGAGAGCTCCACAAGCCTGAGAGTCTCTGCCGGTGAAGGACCGCTGGGTCTCTGTGAGAGACTGCAGAAGGTTAAAAGGATGAGGGAGGGGGGGGCGTGGCTAGCGCCCGAGGAAGATGGCGGCACTCCCGTGACTTGCCTGAGGTGACGGAGCTGTCGAAGGGATTCTCTGACACCACCCGAGTCCTGAAGACCGGCAAGCAACATAAATGAAGGTCGGAATATGAGAGCCTTCTGACAGACGTAAATTAATTTCTTTTGCGATAAGCCTTGACCTTCTAACATGGATTTTGCTTGCTGCTGAAGTAATGGCAACAGCTGCTTAATTGTTTTCCGCGCGCGCTGAAGGAGCCCTTTTCATCGTGTGAGGCATAAATTCATGGTTGAAAGAGGAATGCCCCAGTATGAAATGGAACTAAACAAATACGTTTTGGAGTGTTTCCTCAAATCCTTTTGACGTGCACTGCCCTCTCTCTAACCCCTATCAGTTTTGACTAAACAAACCGGGATCTGTTATTTCAAGGCTGTGCTGAGGAGATTGTTTTTCATCCTGCGCAGTGTCTCTTCAAGAGGGGCAATAATTCACTTGCTGAATATTAATGTTCAACACTATTAGTTGTGCAGAACAGTGAAATGAGGCCTTTTTGTGCTTGTCATCTGTATTAATGTACTTTAAATAAGCATTTCAGCAACCTCATTTCTTTATTTTTGGTCTGTGTATGTGTAACCATATGCACTTTTCAGCTGATTTTTTTTTTCTTCTTCAGAGCCTGAAATGTTTTATGAATGTGCCACACAGTTATTTATTTCACATGGCTCTCTTAGCTGAGACATCCAGTTTAGCATATGTAATGGCTTGTTCTGTTCAGGTCACATTTTCGTGAAGAATTGTGCTGTTTTACATTTCACACACCTCCTTCTCATTAAGCATACAATTACCACTTTCAGTTTGTGTCTCATGCTTATTGGTTAAGTTATGTTATGATAACCTGTCACGCGCCTAATGCTCATAATTTCCATTACAGTATAGCTTCTCTATTATTACTATTAGATGGAATTGCACATTTAAGCTTTGTCTTATAATTTTGTACAACCTCTTCTGTATAGGTTTTAATTCTTCCCATTGCATGGGTAGTTTAAAAAAAATATATCTTCATTGCACATATCCTCACAGCGCAGATTTATTATCCATCCAAAGCCACGTTTGAACTTTTCTCTATTACATTTTCATAATGTTGTGCTGATTCTTTACAGTATCTTTTTTGTTATTATTATTGCTATGCTTACAGTGATAGGTCAGTTTGCCCTAGTGTTGGGTTCACATTATTTCTGCTTTTAGTATGGCGTTTCTTCTCCTGCACACTACTGTTCTATGTCTTTGGATTGTTTTTCTCAAGTCTATGGGCAGGACATCTAGAACTTTACAGATATCTACACCTTCTCCTCGGAAATTTTTGATTCCTCTCAGCTCACGCTATAACTGTTTATCCATGGAGGATTCAGTTGCTTCATCGTCCAAAGGTGCATTACCTTCACAGATTGCCTCAGTCTCGACTGTTTCCAAAACTTCTACAAAAAGATTGAAAAAAGATCCTCCCTCTCCACCTAAACAGACTGCTTCTGTTACAATGGATCTAATACTGGAGGAGATTAGAGCTCTACGTCCGTTCATGGAAGAGACCAAATCCACACTTCAGATGCTCTCTGACAAATGGTCAGCAATGGATCAACGAGTCAACTTGTTAGAGCAGAACTTTGGCTCTTTATCTTCTTCTACTTCTAAAGTAGACTCTCTTTGTTCACAGGTCTCCGTACTTCACAAACAAGTTGAGCAGTTGGAAAACAGAAATAGGCGGAATAACCTTCGAATTTATGGTCTTCCTGAAGGGACAGAAGGCTCGGATCCGCCAACTTTCTTTAAATACTTTCTTCCAACGCTCCTTAAGCTACCTGAAGGCACCATGTTGAATATACAGAGAGCTCACAGATTAGGCCCACCAATGCGTCAAACATCTTCTTCGTCGCCACACAAACCGAGAGGAGTGATCTTGTACTTTTTGGAATATACTGACCTCTTAAAGATTCTATCAGCAGCTAGAGCAATGAATCGTATAATTTGGTCAGGAAATTCTCTGTTCTTCTCTCAGGATTACGCCAAATCGACAGCTGATCGACGCAAAGAATTTTCAGCATTGCGGCCACAGTTACGCTCGTTGGGTGCAAGATATGGTCTTTTTCACCCTTGCTTGTTTAAAGTGACATTCAATAATAAAACTACCACATATGAGGATCCAACTAAGTTGAAGAGCTTTCTGTACTCTCATCACATTGACACAATGGAGACCACTTCATCATTTAGTTCCAGCTAGTTTGCTTTAACTCTGTTTCTGGTTGCAGTATTCACATGTTTTCTCTTTTGGTTTTTATTCCATTTGCTATTTCTTGAAACGTTTGCAGCACTTACTATGCGTTGTCATTGTTTGCAATATATCTAATCATTTTTTCTTCCTTCACAGGTTTCGGTAGCGTGTCTTCTCATACCTATGTTAGAGTATGTTCGTTATGCCCTTCCCTCCGCCTTCCCTTGTGGGTCCTGGACACGTCATTATTCCGTGTGGCCTTCCATCCCTCCACCCTTCGTATGTCTTGGACTGTTTGTAAGTTTTCTTTCTTCATTATTCTCTTCATGCTCTCTTTCTTCTTTTTCTTTTCTTTCTCCTTTTGCATATTCTCTTCTCTCATTGGTCTTCCACATTTCCTTTTTATACCCTGAAATCTTCCTTTCTCTTACAGAAGTTGCATTTTCGCTTTGCTTCCTTTCTTTCTTGTTTCTCATATCTAGTTCAGATCTCTTACTTTTTGTGCAGTTGGTTTGATAGTGCTTGTATTTTTATTCATTTCACATGTCATTCTTATTGGAATTATCACTCAACTGGTTTTTTGATATGCTTTTTTAAAATTATGTTATGCCTTTGAAAATATTATCTTGGAATGTTAGAGGTTTACATTCACCAATCAAAAGACAGAGAGTATTATCCCACCTGGCCAAGCTCAACACAGATATAGCTTGTATACAGGAATCACATTTGTCGGCTGATGAATCTGCTAAATTGAAGAGGGGTTGGGTAGGCGAAGTTTATTTTTCCCCAGGTGATGGTAAGCGTAATGGAGTCTTGATTTTGTTTCGAAAATCTCTTCCAATTAAAGTAGTAACGCATTCTGCAGACACTTCAGGTAGATGGGTGCTAGTGAATCTCACTCTAGATAACGTCCCTATTTCTATTTTAAATGTTTATGCTCCTACGAGTGGCGATGCCACTTTTTGGACCTCCCTCACACCGCTTATCACTCAATACTACGTTGATCATTTCATCCTTGTGGGTGACTGCAATGAAGTTTTTGACCCATTTTTGGATAGACACTCAGTTAGTGCATACATTCCTCATAAGTCACAAAAATCTTTTACACAACTCATTACACAATACAAACTTACTGACGCTTGGAGACTCTGCAATCCCACTTTGCGAGAATACTCCTTCTTTTCACCCCCTCATCAAACTCAATCACGCTTGGATTATTTTTTTATCTCTCATCAACTTACCCAATCCCTTATTTCTTCTGCAATTGGCTCCATCTTAATTTCTGATCATGCCCCAGTCTCCATTGTTTTAGATGTATTACAAAAACCTACTTCTATTAAAAAATGGCGTTTCAATAATGCTCTCCTTCTCGATGCACAGTTTGTTTCTTCTTTTACATCCTTTTTTCATGAATATTTTTTGTTCAATCACACGGATGAAGTTCCATTCCCTGTAGTTTGGGACGCTTTCAAAGCATCAGCTAGAGATTTCATCATTCACTATGTTTCTCGCAAACGGAAGAAAGCCCAACAAGCCACCAATGACCTCCTTTCTAAAATTAAAAAATTAGAGCACTTCCAAATCAAAAGATTGTTTAAATGATCTTATCGCCACCAAAATTCAATTTAATAAAGATTCCACGTACAATGCCTCCAATTTCCTCTTAAAATCTAGCGCCAAGTTTTATGGTGGACAGAATAAGGCTGGGAAATTGCTGGCCAACTATCTAAAGGTAAAGCAGAACAAGGTCAATATTGAATCTATCTATAGTTGTGATGGATCACTAAAACACAAAAGTGAAGATATCCTACAGGAGTTTTTGCATTTTTATGAAACATTGTATTCGTCTGAATCATCTTCTTCTGAACAAGACATTTCCCAATTTTGGTCCAAGATTTCCTCTCCTTTCGACACTCTTCCGGACCTTTCCTCTTTAGAATCAGACCTTACGCAGAAAGATCTCCTTCAAGCTCTTAACTCTCTCAAACATGGTAAAGCTCCAGGTCCCGACGGTTTCACTGTTGAATTCTTCTCCTGTTTCTCAAAACTACTTATTCCCAAATTACATACTCTTCTTTCCACTTTCCTTCAAACTGGTTCCGCTTCTGTCTCTTTCTCTGATGCCCTTATTTGCATTATCCCGAAACCAGGTAAAGATCCACAACATTGTAAAAACTATCGTCCTATTTCTTTAGTAAATATCGACTATAAAATTTTTCAAAGGCTTTAGCATTGCGTTTAGAATCTTTTTTACCTGAGCTTTTAGGGAAAGAGCAATCCGGTTTTGTTAAAGGTAGACTGCTGACGGATAATACTAGATTGTTTTTTTACATTCTCTCTAAGACCTCGCATAGCTCTCATCCCCTTGCAGCTATAGCCCTAGATGCAGAGAAAGCTTTTGATCGAGTTGAATGGCCATATCTGTTTAGTACTCTGAAGTGGTTTGGTTTTGGTCCAAAGATTTCCACCCTGATTTCGTTCCTTTATTCCCGCCCTAGAGCAGCAATTTCGGCAAACGGTACCTTATCTTCTTACTTTTCTCTTAATAGAGGGGTTAGACAGGGATGCCCACTTTCACCTTTTTTATTTAATCTTGCTTTAGAACCTTTCCTTTTGAGAATTCGTCAGAATGCTAATATACATGGTTTTAATTTCCACGACTCTGATATTAAGATGGCAGCATACGCTGACGATGTATTATTATTTCTCTCCCAACCAGACGCATCCCTCCCTGCTTTTTTGGACGAAGTTAACTCATTTGCACAAGTATCTGGCTACAAATTAAATAAGGATAAATGTGAAATGTTGCCACTTACCAAACTCACTCTCAAGGACGATTTCTCTGCTTCGGGTTTTACTTGGAGCCCTAACTCTATTAAATATTTGGGTCTCTATTTTACTTCTTCTCTTTCGGGCACAGTTACTAAGTGCATGGATGACTGTTTACAAAAATTGACTACTCTCACTAGCAAATGGCATCCTCTATATCTATCGTGGTGGGGGAGATTAGATACAATCAAGATGATGCTCTCTCCCATTGTGCTATTTACAATATCTAACATACCGTTTTCTATCCCTTTGAATTGTTTCAAGAAAATTAACTCTATTTTATCTTCCTTTTTGTGGGGACATAAAAAGTCTTGCATGTCTTTGTCCAAATTAATGCGTTCTAAAAGAGAGGGTGGGGTAAACTTTCCGAATTTTCCTTATATCATAAATCCTTTTTATTGAATCAAGTGTCCAACTGGATTACGGATTCCGCACCATCCTCTCCCCTCTGGTTGACCTTAGAAAAGTCTTTTATGTCCCCCTTTTCTTTCAAAGAATATCTTATGTTTTCTCGTAAACCTCAATCTTTATCTACTCCTATTCTTAAGTATACCTCCAAAATCCTTCCTTCCTTTCCCGTTTCATCCTTTTTTGATCAACCTATTTGGCACAATACATCTATATTAATTAACAATAAGCCGATTTTTTGGAAATCCTGGAGATCACGTGGACTTATCTGGGTGCATCAATTGTTTCACCAAAATCAGATCATCCCATTTGCATTAGCTGCTACTTCTTTCAATCTAACTCCTGCTTTTCGAGTTAAATATTCATTATTGTCACACGCATTACAACTTGCCTACGATGCTTCCCTTGCTGCACCTCCTCCATCAAACCACGTATCCTCCGATATGTCTTCACTGAGCTCTTTACTTCTTAAACAACCTAAAGGTTCAAAAATCTACGCTTTGCTTCAAACTCAGTCTTCATCTCGCACGAAAACCACAACTGAAGAAACCTGGGAAAAAGACCTAGAAGTCTCTTAGCCTATTGAGCTATAGGACAAATTATGGCTTAAGAATCGTAGATCTTCCAGAGCTGCTAATACTACTCAAACACTATTTTTTATTTATAATCGTTTATTATTTTCACCACTAGTTCTTAGTAAACAATACCCAGATGCTTCTGATAAGTGTTGGTCCTGCTCCTTACCATGTGCAGATCTTTTCCACATGCTTTTCAGTTGTCCCCATGTTCATAATTTTTGGCGGCAAGTTTGGTCTCAAATTAACAAGATTTTTTCCTCTAATCACTCCTTCTCTTTATCTCACATTTTCTTAGCGAGTGTTTCCCCATCTGGGATCATTGCACTTTCAGGGTTAGAATAATTGACTTATTGTTGGCAGTAGCTTTCCAGCAAATAACTAAAAATTGGAAGGATTTTACCAAAATATCCTATCAGGCTTGGTGGTATGCTGTTTGCTATAATCACAGGTTAGATACGACTTTTGTCTACCCCTTGGCTTTAGCTGCCAAGCGAAAAGAATTGTGGAGTCCAGTTACACTATTTTTTGATTTAAGTGCTCAGAGTTCTCTGCCTTTGTCCCCGTTACAACAAGAAGTTCCTAAACCTCCATGAATTTGTGTATTTTGTTAAACATATTAATATTATTTTAGCTTTTCTTGTAATTACAATGTATATTTAGTATATCTTTTATTACCGTATGTCATACCAGTTGCCAATTTTGCTTATATTTATCCTCAATTTTTGATGTTTCTTAATATAGCTTATATTAATACCTTTAATTATCTTGATGAATACTTTTGCTTGGTATTTTCTTTGTCTTACTTTGTAAGCTTATGTCATATTCCTTCAATAACATTTTTCTGAACTCAAAAAAGGATGAGGGAGAGCCCACATGAGTACCGTAGCCTCATTCTCACCAGTACGGTGTCGTAGACCAGGCCCAAAATAGACTCCTACAAAAGGACGGCATATACAAACTGGTCCAGTGGTGGTCTTTGACTGGAGCCATGCCCGGTGCACAAGGCTTTTGGTGTGGCCCATGACCTGGCAAAACAATAATTATTATTGTGTGTGGTAGGTATCATGGACTTCATGGTCTCTGCAAGGTAATAATCACACGGGTATGTGTGAGCGGCAGCTGGTAAATGCTAATTCGCTCAGGGCTGCCGCCACTGGTCTGGGCACAGTGATAAAAAGCCTTTTCAGGATCAGAAACATATTCTAGGGGAGACAGTCTCTATGCAAGTCACTGTCAGGTTTGGGTGGCTGGCTTGAGTGGTGCCTGCCTCCGGCAAGACAATCATAGCAGGCCTGTTTGAGGAAGAGAATGAATCCCGGAGGGGGACATTCGCTCAGTGAGAATTGTTTTACACTGCCGTCCTGTGCTTTGAATCCTTAAAGCACAAAGTCTTACCCCTACATCTGCATGCTGGTGCTGAGCTGGGGCAGGGAAGAATTAGGGGAGACTTTTTTCGTTTTGTTGAGGACCAGGTGGAAGAATTAATTTGCATACTGTCTCAGACTGCTTTTCATCTTGTTGCTTGATTTATAAATGTATAAGGCTTGAGACCCTGACAGGTGAGTAGTCACGCTATACAAGCCACTTGAGTGATTGATTGGTTGATTGATTATTTGAGTTTTCCCCTCATCATTTGATCTTTTCTGTTGTATGGGATTCCTCCATTGTATGGAAAAACATATATTTATTTTAACATGTGTATTGGTCCTTTCTTCCCCCCTGTAAATTAACAGTTTTACTTGTTCAAGGTGTATTCATTTGTTCAGTGTTTGACATCAGTAATGACTTCTCCATCTCCTTGTACTGGAAGGGTAGCCAGGAAAAGAAAGAAGCCTCAGTTGTTGCAGGGTTCATACAGGATACAAACCCACTCTCACATGGGAACTGTGTGGTGAAGTGAAGACTTTTTATGAAAGGGTACAATATATATTCATGAAGATAGAAAACAAAGCAGCTTTTGTTTTCAGTTTAAATGCTATGCTTTTATTTTGAATTCAATTGCCAAAAACCCCAGCCTCTAGTTATATACCAACATGTGATTACTATAAGGAAGAATTCATCATTTCCAATTATTTCCAATAATTCAAATATCAGTTAGTGGTCCTTCTGGCAAAATCTCGTTTGGTGCTTTTTCTACAAACTCAAGGACTTTAATCACTTTGCACACAAAAGGCGTTGATGTAGTGCATCTCTCGTCGTTCCATAATCCAGGTCCTGTGGTAGAATTAGGTTCTGTGGAAGATACAAAGGAAATACCATATTACTGTCTTTTTCCAGGATGCCATATAACTAAAGACACAATTTAAGGTTAAACATCAGAAAACATCTGCTTCAGAATTTTCAGAATCTCCTTTATCGATTTTTGTATTCGATGTTTACATTACCTACCCTGTATTTCTTCTCACATTGCTTTTACCATGAGGGTACTACTTTGTTCATGCATAGTCGACAGTGCTAAATATGTTCCTAAATAGGTGCCCTATCATTACTATATGATTCCAACCCCTGAGCTGGTCTGCTTTCCATATGGTAAAGTGGATGTCTAGAAGTGGCCTGGTGGCAGACAGGCTAGTCACCTGATTTTAGAGCCTATCAAAAAATACCTACTATACCGCTAGTTCACAAGCAAATATTGATGCTTATGTTTACAGTTTGCTCCCTCAGAATATATGCTATTTTAAAATTAATCTATGTTGCTATAACCCTGCCTGAAATATTTGACTGCTACCCACAACTTACCATTATAGCCTTTGCTTTCGCTTTGAATGCCTTCTTGTTACTTTCCATCCTCTGCATGCCTCCTCTTTTTGAGTACAGTCTACTCTAAGTCATGTGCATGTTTGTATTAATCTCTATCATTGTATTACAGTAAATTACTCTCACCTCATCTCAAATATAACCTCTGGTCCTCCTTTAAAAGACATACCCTGCAATCTAGCAGTACCTAATCCCCTCTAGCTCATCTACTAATCCCACCATCCATCAACTCACATTCCCTGCCCTAATGTTGACAGCTCACTCCAACTAATTTAATACAACACAAAAACAACAGAGTAAATCCAGCGCTGGGATGCCCAAGGGTAGCTATGCGCTCTATAAATCCTCATCCAAATCCTAAATGCATGTAATGGATTCTTTGATAGCACAAGACTAATCCCAATGCCACCAGTAACCATTAACTTGGGTTCTAGAGTGACTTTCTGGCTAGGGTAAAGCACTGCAATGCCTCCATAGGAGTAGTAAGCACTATATAAATGTAATTAAAATACAGTACATGTGCAAATTGCTCAATAGATTGATACATTTCAGAATTAGGAGAGGTATGCCTAATTGGATCAGTAGATAAAGTCTAAAAATATGATGATGCAAATTATCCTTGCTTTCCAAGTGCTTGCAGTACTTTTGCACCCAATTTACTGACGGACTGTAAAAGATGATGAACAATGCATACAATTTCGAAAGTGTTATTAATGGATGTTTGCTATTTTAAACATGTGGCTACTACAAGCTCAATATAAGTGGCATGTTCCAATGAAAATTACAAGAAATTTGAGCTTATTTCTCAATAGGCAATAGCTCTGATATGGAGGCAAACACCAGACAGATAACAAAACAGGTATAAATAAATATGGAAGTGTTAAGAAAGGGAAGGGCCTTACAAACCCATAAATACTTGTGATAGTGTAGGAATTAGTTCTTAGAAGCATTTCTGTAGAGATAGATGATGACAGATTGATAATGACAGACACCTAGAACTATGCAGATAGTACAGAATGACAAGATGAATTCAAGCAAAGCTGAAACTTGAGAGGATTCCAAATGGAAGCCTTATTTAGAGTTTGGTAGCCAGAATACTCTGTCACAAACATGGAAGATGCCCTATTTGTTATAATGCCAAAACACAGGTGCATCTCCATGACAAAGCAAGTCAACGCCGTCTCCGCGTCCTGCTTCAACACCCTCCGAATTCTCTGCAGGATCTTCAAATGGATCCTCTCTGACACGAGAAAAACCGTCACCCAGGCCCTCATCACCAGCAGACTCAACTACGGGAACGCCCTCTACTCAGGAACAACAACCAGGCTCCTGAAACGACTACAACGAGTCCAGAATGCCTCGGCACGACTGATCCTTGACATCCCCCGACACAGCCACATCACACCCCATCTGAGAGGCCTGCACTGGCTCCCCGTCAACAAGAGGATCACCTTCAAACTCCTCATCCACACACACAAAGCCCTTCACAATGCTGGACCAGCATACCTCAACGACCGACTCAGCTTCTACACCCCCACCCGCAGCCTCCGCTCTGCCAACCTCGCCCTCGCCACAGTTCCTCGTATCCGGAAAACCACCGCCGGCGTCAGATCCTTCTCCTTCCTCACCGCCAAGACATGGAACACTCTCCCTATCAACCTACGACAGACCCAGGACCTGCTGGCCTCCAGAAGACTTCTCAAGACCTGGCTCTTCAATCAGTAACAGCCTCCCCCCTCCCCCCGCCCCAGCGCCTTGAGACCCTCACGGGTAGGTAGTGCGCTTTAGAAATGCATTGATTGATTGATTGATTTGGCCTCAGGGCCAGATTTTGTTTCATGCAATGCAATGCAGAAAGGCAGCTTGCTGCACTGTATTGTGTGAAAGGGAGAGAACAGAAATGTCCCATATTTACTAAGTGATGGTGCACTTCTGCTCTCCCCTAGTGCCTGTTGATGTTATGTTATGCTATTGGATCTCATATCGTGCAGGGACTCAATCCCAAAGGAGTATCTCAGTGCTTGCTACTCTGCAACTCACTATATGACAATGGGGCTACCCAGTAACGTGCAGAACCTGGGGACTATAACAGTAAACGAGCAGTGGTTCTGCCACAACACACTTAGAATATTTGAATTTTTTGAACCCCAAACTTGGGGATTACATTTGAATGTTCTTACCAAACAAAGTTTGAAGTTTGAAGTTTATTGGTTTGTATAGCGCTGAATCACCCATGAGGGTATCTCGGCGCTTAGGACAGCAGAGAACATCAAAGTAAAGAAATTAGAAGAGGTGAGTTTTCAGCAGCTTTCTGAACTGAGGCAGATTCTGGCAATTGCGTAGATGAAAGGGTAACTTATTCCAGAATACAGGGGCAAGGTAAGAGAATGCTTTGCCTCTGCTGCATGCTTTTTTAACCCTGGGAGTGCTGAGCAGAAGTTCAGAGCTTGACCTGAGTGCTCGTGCTGGGGTGTATAAAGCTAGTTTGCTCGAAAGATACGAGGGGCCTTGGCCATTGAGGGCTTAATAGATAGTGCAGCCTATTTTGAATTTAATCCGCTTTCTCACCGGAAGCCAGTGGAGTTGGTTAAGGATGGGTACAGAGGGTGTTCTGGCGGGGACGTCGGCAGCAAGACGGGCCGCAGTATTCTGCACAACCTGGAGTTTGTTGAGGGAGGCTTTGTTACCTGAACACATACAAATAACGTTTTTTTTAACTGATCAAGTTTAGTAGAAGTTTACTTACATTTAGATCATGTAAACAAATTTGATCAAAGACATAATAGGTATGGCAGATTAAAAAAACACAAGGCAAATACACACAATGCCTTGACCATTAACATAGAAACATAAATACATACATCAATAAGCCAAATACAACACATACATTAATTACATTACAGACATTAACATATAAACAGAGCGTAACAGAATATTGTCTCAGAATGACCAGAAAAATCAATTCTTATAACATTGATTGTCAAGACAGGATGAACACTTCTCCAAAGAGCTTTGACGTTTCGACCCTTGTGCTAGTCGAAAAACCATCTATTAGGGTCTTCATCAGGAAAAAACAACCAATGGCATGTGTACAGCCTGTTTAAACGGAAATGATAACCATTTAGAATCTATGTGTTCAGATTGTGTAGAGTAATAGCCTGTGTACGTTATAACCAATGCTCACCTTCAGGGTCCCATATGGGATTCCACTGTGCAGAAAACGCTTCCTAGGGGCTCAAACCAGCTCCCAATGGAATAGAGATTAAATAAAATTCGGATAGGAGGGCACCACGTATTCCATGACCAGAAGAATGGTTACCTGATGGAACTCAAGTAAGGAGGCTGGTTTCCTCTTATTTCTGTTGGAATAACTGGATCTCTCTGAGCGCAAAGCGCCAGAGGTTAGTATTAAAATAATTTTTTGCAAAATGTATTTAATTCAGATTTAGTACTGAAGAATAGTAAAATTGTATTGATTTGGCAATCATGGCTCACATATTAAATATTAGGACTATATTTATTATTTAGGTTGTGCCTGAATACGTAGTGCCCTCCTATCTGTATTTTATTTCATCTCCATTGGGAGCTGGTTTAAGCACCTTGGAAGCATTTTCTGGACAGTCAAATCCCATATGGGACCCTAAGGTGAGCTTTGATTATTAGGTACGCAGAACATTACTTTACACAATCTGAACTCATAGATTGTAAATGGTTATCATTTCCTTTTACACAGGCTATACACAGGCCATTGGTTATTTTTTCCTGATGAAGACCCTGATAGATGTTTTTTCGACTAGCACAAGGGTCGAAACTTTGATGCTCTTTGGAGAAGCGTTCGTCCGGTCTTGACCATCAATGTTATAAGAATTGATTCTTCTGGTCATTCTGAGACAATATTCTGTTACGCTCTGTTTATATGTTAATGTCTGTAATGTAATTAATGAATGTGTTATATTTGGCTTATTGATGTAAGTATTTATGTTTCTTTGTTAATGGTCAAGTCATTGTGTATATTTGCATTGTGTTCTTTTTTTATCTGCCTTAGAAATGTCTTTGATCAAATTTGTTTATATGAACTAAATGTAAGTAAACTTCTACTAAACGTGATTAGTTAAAACAAACTTCATTTGTATGTGTCCAGGTAACTTTGTTTAGTAAGAACATTCAAATGTAATCCCCAAGTTTGGGGTTCTAAAAATTCTAATATTCTAAGGGTGATGTGGCAGAACCACTGCTCGTTAAACTGCAACTCTGCAACAGCACAGTAGAAATGAACAGCCAGGTTTTTAAAAGTTTTTAAAACTTAGGGTGGTCAGAACAGGATTGCATATGTAAATGTAAATGTAAATGTAAATGTAAATGTAAATGTAGTATACTTGTAAAGCGCACAGCTGCCCCAGCAACGGGGCGTCCCGGCGCTGTATAACTCTGGGGAACCGTCCTGGCTTTCCCTGTGGGATGGTCCCTTGCTGGGAGTCCCCAAGGTGGAGCCAGGCATCCCCGGAATTGGTGGGGCCGTTGTGGAGATTAGGCAAGCTAATGCCCAGAGTTGCCGAGTGGAACCCCTGATTAGAGTAAGCACCGAAGCGAGAATAATCGAGTCCGCTGGCCAAGGTCCACAACCCAGCCGCGTCGGGAATTGAACCCTAGTCCCAGGCTGACTTCTGCTCTCAGGCCTGCCGCCTCTAACCAGTGAGCCACACTACTCCACCAGATGCAGGCACACCAGGCACATGCAGAGAGAGTTTGTTCCAGTGGAATGGGGCAAAATAAGAAAAGGAGCGCCCCCAAATCTGGCAGTGCACGTGCGGGGGATCGTTAGGAGTGCATTGATTGTGGACCAGAGCAATCTGGTGGGCTGTTAGTGGAGGAGCCTGGAATAGACATAGGAGGGCAGTGAATTATTTAGTGCTTTGTGGGTCAGGCTGGACATCTTGAAAATGACACTTTTTCTAATGGGCAACCAATGTAAGGCTTTTTAAATGGGTGCGGAGGAAGACCATGAGGGGACATTGCAACCTAGTTATGCTGCTGTATTTTGCACCTGCAGGCTAGACAGAAGGGTGTCATTAGCTGGCACTAGTAGAGCATTTCCATAGTGGGGGTGACTAGTAATTGGTGCCTGGACCAGGGTGTTTCTAGAAGTAGAAGGAAGCCAGGGTAAACACTTTTTTTAGGAGACAGAAAGTGGCCAAGGAAGTGCCGCAGGTGTGATAACATGGTCTTACATGGAGAGGGTTGGTCAAGCTTGATACCCAGATTCTTTACAACCTGTTTTGGAGTTGGAGCAGAGCCAAATTCTACAGGCCATCAGTCCACGGATCAGAGCTCCTGAACTTTGCCAACCACTACTATATTGGTTTTCTTGTTATTCAATTAATGGCAGTTTTTGGCCATCCAGTCTGCAAATTTTCTCATACAGCTAGCAAACCGAGATGTATCTTTTTCAGGGTTTTGTCCACAGGAGATGAGAAGTTGGGTTTTGTCAACTTATTATACAGTTTCAAAGTCACATGATCTTATGATTTGCACCAGGGGTGATACGTAGACATTAAATAATGTTGGGCTCATGGAGGAACAATGTGGAACTCATTTATTAACTAGCAAAGTGCCCGATTTAAAGGAGTCAAAAAGGATGGTTTGGGTTCAATTATTGAGGAAGTCCCAAAGCCAATGTTGTGACCTGCCATATATTACTGCTTTATGCAATCTGTGGACTAAGATCGAATGGGAGACCATATTGAAGGTCGCAGATGGATCTAGTAGTACTGGTGTGCCTGCATCTAGTGACAGACTTATGAAACCCGATTGTGAGGGATCGGGGATGTTATGTTTTTACAAGAAAGCAGCCAGCTGTCTGTTTATGTAGCTTTCAATTGATTTACCTAGTACAGGAAGCAGGGTAATAGGTAGTTAGAGAGAATTTCTGAGTTTCAGAAAGGTTTCTTTAAAATAGGAGAGACGTGGGCAGACTTTATTTCTACAAGGAGTTTTGCAGTGGCCAACAAAAGGTTATAGAGAGCCACTACTGACGGCACAATTGAGAGGGCTGCACATGACATAAACCTGGGAGGACATAAGTCCACAGGAGAGGCCGCTTTTGCACAAACCAGTATCTCCTGAACCTGCTCTAGAGAGCACAGATCCCATTTTTCCAGGACATTAGCGACATTCAGGGGAGGTTGGCTAAAATTGACAACATTCTCCTGCTGATCTTGAAAGACTGAAAAGTTGCGATAAATGGCATCTATCTTTTCTTAGTTAGCCAAGGAGCTTCAGGCTTTATTTAATTATTCAGGGCTTGGTAGAGTTCTTTTGTAGAGTTTCCTGGGTCATTCATTTTTTTGTGTTAAATATAGCTTATGGGATAGTTTAACCATATTGTGATAGCTGCTTAGTGTCGTGCTGGAACGTTCTTTGTCCAGAGAAGATCTGGTGGCAGGCCACCTACATTCTAGACATTTATAGTTAGATTTCTCCAGGCGCAAGTCATTAGAGTAGCAGGGGGCTTGGCCTCTGGTGGAAAAAGATGGATTCTTTGTAAATGGTACAGTCTGAGCAAAGACCCGTGAGAGGGCATCATGGTATGTTGCTGAAGTCACATTTATATCGGTTTGCAAAAGAAGTTGTAGTAGGCGTAAAGATCTTGGTGAAGGCGTTAAGAGAAACTGCCTTTCATTGACATCTAACTGAACCAGCCGCTGAATTGGGCTTAATCATTACTTTGTTGCATGGAATGAGAAACATAATCCTATAGTGGTTTGGCCCCTTTATGGGCAGTGGGGGATCACTTCTTACTTCAATAGAGTTTTTAAAAATGTAGGTCTAAGGTGTGACCTGTTTTGTGCGAGAGTGCACTTGCGCACTGTGTGCTGCCTTGCTCCAATACAAGTGCCTGCATCATGAGCAGGATTTATTGTGTTCAAGAAGGAATATCTTCCTGCACAAAAACAATCCTTAGAAGTATATTTCCCAGGTTTACTACTCATTGTAAATCGGAGTTTGCATCAAAATGACTGAGTGGGTGCATCATAACGTCAGTGCTTCACCCATGTAACACTGACCTGATAACACAAGGCAGCATTATGCACTGTAATGCATTATGTTGTATTTACTAAATGATGCAGGCCAGGCAAATGGATTTTTGCATGGCTTAGTAAATGGCAACAACAGAATCCTTCTGTAAAAGTGGCCTAGAAGCCCTGGATCTCTGCCAACCTAAACAGGCTCCCCTCCAACCCACAGCCCATGATTTAACTCTGCTAGAACAAGCTTCATTCAATGGATCATCGCACAGCAATGTCGATCCGCCAACTTTTCAACCATTATTAAATTTAAGCCTATTTTCCCCATCTGTAGTTTACCCTTCAATCGATTCTAAATTGTGTAAGCCACAAAAGAGTCCAAAAGCCTCATTATCACAAGCAGGGGCCCAACCACAAGCATTTTTTAGTATCCCAGCTCTACGAGAAGCAGATTACTCTCTGGACAAGGAAAATCATGGGGAAGAAGCCAATCAAAAGGTCATCCGAGAAGGGTCAAAAATCAACAAAATTAATAACTCTCTGAACTTATCGTTCTTCAATACCGAATCAAAAGAGCCCAAAAGGCAGAACAGTCCTCCCTCGGCTAACCTTAATAATCTATGGGCCCAATTATTACAAACAAACAACGTCAGCGGCACTAACATATCACTCAGATAAGATGGATATGCAGGTGCACCTGCTAAACACTCTCGCGGTGTACACTGCTGGGATCGACCAAAAATTGGAGGCGCTCAACGATCTTATCAAAAAAGCTCAAGCCCAAACTCAACGGGTGCAATCAGTGTGCTGCTGCTCCCCTATAATCGATTCCCTCTCATCTTTGCCCCAATTCCTTTCAGCCGTCCTAACGGAAATAAAGAAACCCTCAGAGTCCAAGTTGCCAGTTTCCTCAACTCAGGCTTCAAGCCAAGCACATGAGTCTCCCTGCCCGAAAGTCCACTCCAGTCCAACTTCACCAACCACCACAGAATCAGCAGTAGCTAAACTACCCTCCTTCGGACCATCTAGAAACCATAATTTACATTGATTGTCGAAAAGGGAAAAGAAAAAACAACGAAAAATGCCGGAATAAATTAAAATTGGCATAACAAACTCAAATATAAGTAACTCTCCTAGGAGCGACACAGCACCTCCAGGAAACGTACCACTGGCCGCATCGGCATTATTTTTGAAAGGAGATCTGATAAACCCACAATTATTATTGAACCATTTGTCCACTCAGAAAGAACCCTCAACTGGGACCCCTCAGCTGTCAGCGCTACCTCAAGTTCTGGGAAACCCTCTCCAGCCATCCACACAAGTAAATTCTAGTTCCACACAATCATTTTCCAAGCTCCCAGTATCGAAAGCAACAACCTATGTACACAGAGCACAATTATAGAACTAGGTCGTGAGCACGATACCAACTCAGCAAGCCGTCGCAAATCGGTGTCCACTAACAAAAGTCGTCTCCAACAATCCTTAAATACCAACTATAAAGAATTGCCCCTTTTATCATTCACCATAACCACATATTCAAGAAAGCACCTCGAGGAAAAACTAAAGCAAAAACAGCCAGTAATGGTCAATGAGCCCAGTGAGTCCCAAAGCAGCAACGAGAGCACCAAACTGCTGCTTATCCCAGAATTTACTTCAAGGGGCCCCCATGACATCCTTAACCGAGGGAATATATTGAAACTCTTCAAATCCCTATCAGATCTAAATCATCTACAATCGAGAGATATAATCGCTATCAAATTTGTTGCATTCACCGGATCCAATACGGGCGAAGTTACACAAGTAACACTGGTATCACCGGCAATCCTGGATTTGGTCTTGACAAAAACCGACCAATTTAAAACCTGGGGTATAACAATATCAATACCAAGTGTCCCTCGTTACCCCTCAATATTGGAAAACAACCAGGCAGGCACTTTTAGCTCCTCCTTAACCCCATATTCAGTATTGAGGTCCGCAAGAGGCAGTTCTCCAACTGGAACCACTGGCCAACCAACTGGCTATGGCTGCCTGGGATTCTATCCAGT
This sequence comes from Lissotriton helveticus, assembly GCF_964261635.1. Classification (NCBI taxonomy): domain Eukaryota; kingdom Metazoa; phylum Chordata; class Amphibia; order Caudata; family Salamandridae; genus Lissotriton; species Lissotriton helveticus. The sequence continues at coordinate 609,576,348 of NC_136063.1, forward strand.
AACCAGACCGATTGAGCCTCCATTAACCATAGTCTGACGATATGCTCCTGGAACATCAACGGATTTGGCCTGGAAAAACAATCTCCCGCCATCCTGGATTTTTTTAAAAGAACACGGCATCCTCCTTCTACAGGAGACATGGGCAGGAGAAAGCATCCCAATAGTGGGCTATCTGGAGTTTATGACTCCTGCTACCAGGCAGTCCAAATTCGGTAGACCAAGTGGCGGTCTCTCGATCTATGTATCGACAAAATCATCCAATTGTATTGAACAGATTACATTTGAGGAGGATTGGCTCTCGGAAATAATCTTGGGAACTTCACTCAAGGACCCCCAGCTGCTCATTCTCAATGTTTATATTTCCCCCTGCACTACTTAGAAAAAAATCCAAAATGGACAGCCTGATCAATTCCATCTGCGATCTAATAGGCAAGTATGGCAGTACACCAAGTATAGTTTCAGGTGATTTCAACACTAATTTTTTCTGCAATCTTTCCGACGATCCAGGACCCGACCTCCCTAGAACTCCCCCACATTTTGCATCCCAGTCAATTCCTGTTGGAAACAAATCATCAACATTGGGGGAATATGTGGTAATGCAATTCTACAGCTTAGGATTTACCTTACTGAAGGGCGCTTTTCTTCTGACATCCCTCCCGCATGGACCCGTCAGATGGTAGATCCCTTTCGTTTTTGGACTTTACCCTAGGGAGCAGAGAAATACTGCCCTGGATCAAGAACTACCAAATTGCTCCACAAGTAGATAGCGGCCACCGGGTACAAATAATAACACTTTCCACCAGCAACCCATATCACCAAGAACTGGCCCACTCCCATTCAGGCAGCCACACAGAGGACTTAAAGCGGATAAAGTGGTCAGATTCCTCGGCCCCATCCCTGACGGCAAGAAGCAGAGCCTTATTACTAAATTCTTTAGAGCTAAATACTCATGTTGTCAGTGGCTGGACCTCTCTTACAAAACTCCTTCTCAATGAACTTCCAATAAGGAGGGGCCAGAGAAACCAAATTTCTCAATTCTACATCTCAAAAGCCACAAGGAAATTAAGAACCGAGAGGAATTGAGCACTCCGACAATTAAGAAAGATCCCCAGCAATAAAACCTATTTCAATAATTACAAGCAAGCTCAAGCTGCCTTCAGAATCGCCACACAAAAGGAGAAATTAGCGGCCTCGGATCAATTCTGGCTGAAGCTGATTCACAAAAGTAAAAATCCTAACCCGAAGCAATTCCGGTCTCTTGTAAATAGGAGTAAACAAAGTGCAAGTGGATATGGTAACGCAAACATCAGCGAAGCAGTTTGGTGTAAGTTGTTATCTCTTCACTTCAGAGACACCAACACAAACAGCACTGACTCTGCCAGCCCTGTCAACCCCATTAAATTTCTCCCGGGACTGGATAGTTCGAGGCAGGCGTGGCCTGTAGTCATTCCATCTGAAGATCAGATACACAAGGAACCAATGAAACGGAGTGATACTTCACTAGAGCCCACGGTGTTGCCGGATGCCTTAAAAAAAAGATCTCAAGCTGCATAAGGAAAGCCAGAGCGGACGGAGCCCCCGGCCCGAATGGCCTCCCTCAAGCCATGTTTAAATCTGATATTAGCCTATGGTCAGAATACTTGACTCCTTTATTTCTCTACTGCAGTCTAAACAACACGGTCCCAGAATCCTGGCGAGATGCAGTCATTCACCCAATCTTCAAAGGCGGGAAGAGAAATGAGCCAAAAAATTACCGAATGGTAGCGCTTCTTGATGTGGAGTCGAAGCACTTTGCTAATATTCTATTGGAGGAGCTACAGGCTTGGACCGAATCAACCGAACGCCTTCCCTTCAACCAGACGGGCTTCGTGGCTAACACCGGTACCTCAACCAATTTGCTAAAACTAACCGTCTTGATGTAAAAAGCAACCTGCCAACATATCCAATTGCACTGCCGCTTTGTAGACTTCAAAGCAGCTTTCGACCGTGTGCCCAGGGGCCTGTTATGGCAGAAACTAAAATCATGGGGCATTCCACATCCTCTTCTTCAGGCAATAATTCAACTCCACACGGAAATGTGGATAAGAATCAAGCTAGGCGAAGGCAGTCATGTCTCCAGGAAGATCCAAACTGAATCAGGAGTCAAACAAGGGTGTTTATTGGCCCCACTTCTTTTCAACTTGTTTATATCCGACCTCTCTCCAGTTCTCGACAGTGTAAACTGCCACCCTCCCCAACTCGACGGGACACGCATCACCAACTTGCTTTACGTCGATGATCTGGTGCCTTTAAGCCACACAAAAGTGGGTCTCCTGAGACTACTGGATGAATTGCTACCCTATATGACAAGAAACCATCTAGAGCTTAACTTGTCAAAAACTAAAACCATCTCTTTTGGGAAGCAAAAAAGGTCAACAGAAAGGTGCTACTTCAACAAAACAAAGCTAGATTCAACCCCCAGCTACAAATACCTGGGCATCTTTCTGGATAGAAGAGGCTCCTTCATCAAGCACCAAGAAGCATCAAAAATCAAAGCTCTGTCATTAGACGTGCTGCTGCAAAGTTGGCAAAACAGTTACTAGGTCCCAGTTTAACACCCATGCTGAAAGTAATGAAAGCCAAAGTAATCAACTCTTTGACGTATGGCCATGAGATCACCAAAGGCACAACCAGTATATTAATAAACAAGTTAACAACAAACATTTTTAAAAGAGCCTTTGGATTGCCAAAATCTGCCTCGCCAGCCCAAGTGAGACTTGAATTGGGTCTCCAAGATCAGCATGGAGTGGAGGCAGGTGCATTCATTAAACTTTGTCATAGACTGTGCCTTGCCCAGGAGGGTTCCTTGGAGGCACGACTTTGGCAGGAAATGCAGCAAAAACAGACAAGTCACAAGTATCGCCAACTCCTGGGTTACAGCCTACAGTTACTAGGCGCAAAAGACCTCTGGGACATTAATCCATCTCTTCCGGTGCTAATGTCCGCAATAAAAAAATTCATTAGATTGTGGTCCTTTCACTCGGACAGGGTGATACTCTCAAAGCGGAGGCACACCTGGGCTGTAATTGGCAATTTTAAAGTGGGTGTTCAGCCGCTCTACTTGCCAAGCACATATGCACTTTATTGGAAACGCACGTTTCTAGCCCTGAGGATGGGAGAAGGGCCCTTTCTGATGAACCTCCCGGAATGGCGGCGGCCGTGTACTAGCACGGAATGCAGATTGTGTGGCTACCATTCAGAATCTATGGAACATATTGTCTGTGCATGCACTGCACTGCTCATAGAAAAACCAAAGGAAATGATGGACGGAGCGTTGACAATACAAGCACTCACCCCCAGTCAACTGATCTGGGTTTAATCCATCACCGTTCTTTAGCCCACTCTGCCACCGCAGTTCAGACATGGCCGAATGCAAATCAGTCTGGCCCCGTGCCTCATGGGAACAGTCCAGCCCGAACTGCCAAGCCATGCCTTCCCTGGACCGGAAACAAGCTACCGAGGACCGGTTTCTGGCATTCCAGCCTTCTTCAGCCCGGCTTGCTTGAATCCAGTGGCAAAGTGAGCAAGGGACTCACGTCTGAGCATACCCTGCCAACTTATGGCGAACAAAGAAAAACCAAAGGAAATGATGGACGGAGCGTTGACAATACAAGCACTCACCCCCCAGTCAACTGATCTGGGTTTAATCCATCACCGTTCTTTAGCCCACTCTGCCACCCCAGTTCAGACATGGCCAAATGCAAATCAGTCTGACCCTGTGCCTCATGGGAACAGTCCAGCCCAAACTTTTGCCAGGACTCCTGCAGCTGCTCATCTGGTACCATTAGTATCAACATGGTGGCACCTCACCAGTAGGCAGAGCAGAATAACTCTCAGCCATACCCATGGCCTTTAATAGACTTGACAAGTATGTACAGACTACAGCACAGAGAATGCCCTCACGCCAGAGAACAAGGCAATCCGTGGACCTTTGAGTAATTATAGAGCAGGATAAACACATGGATACACAAGCATTGGAAATGCAATAGGTCTCGCAATTACGCGAGTCTGAACTATTAGCATTGTAAATGATAATGCCCTTTATTTTTGGTTTTTAGAACATAAATAAAAGGCTTTGTCGTTTACAAGGCCTATAGCTTAAATTTGCGTTAAAACGAGACCTATTGCATTGGAAATGCAATAGGTCTCGCAATAGATAAGTTTGAGTTTTGGATATGTAAAATGTCAAAGGTATTTTGTTTTGTGTGAGTGGCGTTGCGTGGGTGAGTGGCGTTGCGTGGGTGAGTGGCGTTGCGTGGGTGAATGGCGTTGCGTATGTGAGTTGATTTTGTATTGTGTGAGTGGCGTTGCGTGGGTGAGTTACGTTGCGTGGGTGAGTGGCGTTGCGTGGGTGACTGGCCTTGCGTGGGTGACTGGCCTTGCGTGTCTGCAAGAGGTGCTGTGTGGGTGAAAGTGGCACTGCGTGGGTGAGTGGCGTTGCATGTGTGAGTGGCGTTGCATGTGTGAGTGGGGTTGCATGTGTGATTGGGGTTGCATGTGTGAGTGGGGTTGCATGTGTGAGTTGCGTTGCGTGTGTGAGTGTCATTGCGCGGGTGAGTGTGGCGTTTCGTGGGTGATAGTGGGCTTGCGTGGGTGTGAGTGGCATTGCATGTCTGAAAGTGGTGCTGTGTGGGTGAAAGTGGCACTGCGTGGGTGTGAGTGGCTTTGCGTGAGTGAGTGGCGTTGCATGGGTGAGTGGTGTTGCATGTGTGAGTGTTGTTGCGTGGTGAGTGGCGTTGCGTGGGTGAGTGGCGTTGCGTGGGTGAGTGGTGTTGCGTGGGTGAGTGGCGTTGCGTGGGTGAGTGGCGTTGCGTGGGTGAGTGGCATTGCGTGGGTGAGTGTGGCGTTGCGTGTGTGAGAGTGGGCTTGCGTGGGTGTGAGTGGCGTTGTGTGTCTGAAAGTGGTGCTGTGTGGGTGAAAGTGGCACTGCGTGGGTGTTAGTGGCTTTGCATGAGTGAGTGGAACATGTTTTGTATTTACGTGACTTAGATCTATTGATATTACAAATAACAATGCTTTTATTTTTTTTTAAATAATTAATACTTAAATAATTTATTTAATTTGTAATGTCAATATCTTACATTTTTGTAAATAACTTTTGTCCTATCAAAGAAAAATAAATCACAATGAAATGAAGCAGGCCAAAATGGTAATTTTAAACCTGGGTTTGCGTGAACATTTCTTTTTACTACAAACCTCAGTAAAAATGAAGAATATAAAATTCCAAGACAGAGCTAGAGCATCATTGGCCGGATATGACAAATTGTTTATTTAATACGGTCATGGCTCTACGACCAGCTAAAGACATCGGTGGAAAAGAAGCTGGCACCTCACACCCAGCAGCTACACTGCGCAGTAAAAGTCTCGAGTGTCATTTAAAATTTAATAGTGCGTCTGCTGAGCGTGGGGTCAGCGAGAGATGAGAATCAATACAGCTGGGCACGCTGCAAACACCAAAGACGATTCTGCAGCATGGCAGCCTCTCTCTGACTTCCCTTCCCAAATACATCATATTACCCGATAAAAAGGAACAACGGATTCCATTCCCTCATCATGAAGTCCGCGAGACCTTGCTCACAACTCCTAGAGGTGTGCCGAAGTCACCAGGTTCAACGATATGAAGAGCAAATAGGGACAAATAAGGATGTTTCGCGGACAAAATTACCCCCAACTACTAGTGTCGAGCTTTTTGGAACCCCTCGAAAAAACACTGCAGGGGGCAGGGAGAAGTTAGGATGTGTTAGGAATGTTTCTTCACAACTAATTAAACGGCGCGAACAAAAGATCCAATCATCAGGAGATAAAACATGCACAAACGTGCCAGTCACAAATAAAAATGTTTAAAACGGTCACACAGAACAGCCTTGCTAAAAAAATAAGTTAATGTCCTGTAAGTCTGAAGGTTGTGTTCATTTGTTAAAAAAAAGTAAAAAATAACCCATCACAAAATCAAATAAAACAAGTTACAATGAGCGTGCACCTCTCGGGCCGAGGAGAAAGACTTCACCTGCCAGTGAAACAAGATTACACGGATCCAACCGCCCGAAGCCCGCCAGGCATTTAAATTAGTGAAAGAGCGGCCGGAGATCAAAGGAAGGGTGAAAAAACAAGCAATTAGAGGGGAGGAGATGGGAGGCCAGCGCAGCCACTGCCAAACGAGTCACGGCCTGCGGCCGTGAATAGGTGACGGCGGGGGGTGGGGGGCGGGGAGCAGAGCTGTGTGAGGATCAGATGGGAAGGCTCGTGCATGAGAGACAGTCACGTGATTGGGATTTACGTGCACTGTCCAAAATCCGCCGCTGCCTTTGAGGTGGGGGGAGGAAGCGACAGGAGCCGAAAACGTGCTCGAGGGAGAGGTGGGGGGAGGAAGCGACAGGAGCTGGGGGAGAGTGTACACTGAACAGGAGGAAGGGAAGGCTAAGAAAGCAAGCTGGGTCAAGGAAGGGGGAGAAAAGGAGCGCTGGGACGTGGAATACATGTACGTAGAAAGGCTGTGTTTGCGGGGAGAGAGAGGGGAGGTGCTGGTGTGGGAGGGGGGAGGTGCTGGTGTAGGAGGAGGAGTGCTGCTAGGGCAAGGCTGTGTTTGCGGGGAGAGATGGGAGGTGCTGGTGTGGGAGGGGGAGGTGCTGGTGTGGGAGGAGTGCTGATACGGCAAGGCTGTGTTTGCGGGGAGAGAGGGGAGGTGCTGGTGTGGGAGGGGGGAGTTGCTGGTGTGGGAGGAGTGCTGCTAGGGGAGGAGAAGCCCTGGGCGTGAATGCTCGTGCATGTTTGCTCACGTGATTCACGTGAACTGCAAGAAAACCGCGGGGCTGAAAGCCCTTGGTTTGAACAGGATTTTGCCGACATGAATTCTCGCTCCGCTCATAGGTCGCGAGACCTAAAAAACATTAGTGTGTACGGAGGTATGTCACATATAGGAAGGGAGGCACAGAATGCAGTGCTGCTGGCGTCTCTGAACTTCAAAAGAAATCCTTTTTGTAAATGAACGTTAATCGCACCAACAATTACAGATGAGCAGCCTATCACAATGGTGGAGACAATCACTTTTAAGAATAATATCTCAATACATTTTTAGCTCAATTACACCATCTACTGGCAACATGTAATGTAGAATGGCTCTTATTTCACACAGTCAATATTTAACAAGCAAGGCATCCACTCAGTTCAATCTCCCTGGTATAAACGTTTTAATAATAGGTGGAATTCCAGGAAATCTGATGGAGTTTTCATGTAATTCTGCTGAATTTCACTATTTGAAACTCCACGAGTTCCGTCCTGCTGTACTAGAAATCAGAAACATAATGTGCGTTGCCTCTCTGTCCTATTGTACAGCAGGGCAGGGTGCACTGTCTTTAAAAAGTAAGACAGGTGTTTTTAGGTTATACAGGTCCTGGTAGTGAAAAACTCCTGAATTAATTCATCACTACTGTAAGGCCTACCTCTTTGATAGGATAACATTGAGTTACATTATTACATCTAATAAGTGTTTATTTCTTATCTTATTGGGAACAGGTAGAATTATCATATTTCATTATCATATGTGGTCTCAAATGAATTGTAATTTAAAATCCTTTCAAATGGCAAAGTTATGTTTTAGATTGCAATTTTGAAAATGTCACTTTTAGAAAATTATTCAGAAAAGGGGGTGGTGATGAACAGAGTGCCTGAATTAAGCAGACCACTCTTACCCAGTCCAAAGATCAGGGCTTGATCCATCACCGTTTTTTAGCTCACTGCACCATCCCAGCTCAGAACTTGGCTATATGCAAATTAGTCTGTTCCTGTCCCAGTGCATGATGGGAACAGGGCAAACCAAACTACCAAGCCAATTCTTATACTGGGAAGGAAACAAGCTTCCGGGGACCGGTTTCTGCCATTTCAGGCGTCGTCGGCCCGGCTTGCTTGAATCCTGATGGTGCAATGAGCAAGGGACTCACATCTGAGTATACCCTTCCACGCATATGGTGGACAAAATGATTCAGAAAAGGGGGTGGTGATGAACAGAGTGCCTGAATTAAGCAGACCACTCTTACCCAGTCCAAAGATCAGGGCTTGATCCATCACCGTTTTTTAGCTCACTGCACCATCCCAGCTCAGAACTTGGCTATATGCAAATTAGTCTGTTCCTGTCCCAGTGCATGATGGGAACAGGGCAAACCAAACTACCAAGCCAATTCTTATACTGGGAAGGAAACAAGCTTCCGGGGACTGGTTTCTGCCATTTCAGGCGTCGTCGGCCCGGCTTGCTTGAATCCTGATGGTGCAATGAGCAAGGGACTCACATCTGAGTATACCCTTCCACGCATATGGTGGAATCTGAATCGTTTTTGGCAACTATAGGTGGGGCAGGGTATACTCAGACATGAGTCCCTTGCTCACTGCTCCATCAGGATTCAAGCAAGCCGGGCCGACGAGGCTGAAATGCCAGAAACCGGTCCCCGGTAGCTTGTATCCTTTCTGGTGAAGAATTGGCTTGGTAGTTTGGTCTGCCCTGTTCCCATGATGCACTGGGCCAGGGACAGACTAATTTGCATATAGCCAGGTTCTGAGCTGGGATGGGGCAGTGAGCTAAATAACGGTGATGGATCAAGCCCTGATCTTTGGACTGGGTAAGAGTGGTCTGCTTAATTCAGACACTCTGTTCATCACCACCCCCTTTTCTGAATCACTTTTAGAAAATTGGCATTTTCCTACCCAACACATTCTGAGGAATTTGCAGCTGCCTGATCCTGCCTGATCCTGTTATTGCTTCCCAATCAGGAATGCAAATTAGGTCCAGGCAATGAACAATGAACAATAACATCTGGGTGTAGGTGGTAGTTGGCCATCCTGCCAGGATGCCTGGGGCAGAGATGTTCCCTGCCCTACTTACATTTCAAAGCCCTTGCCACCAGAACAAACAAAGGAACCTGGCAGTAGTCTTTGGTCCCCACTTACTTCTTGGAGCCTTGGCAAGGTAAGGGCTTTACAGAACCATATATTGGGAGTTGCCTAAAAGATTCCCCCACTTCAAAGGCTAGCACCAGGTATAAATATTGATCCTTCATTGCAGCTCTTCAGTGCACCCCTGGACCGGCAGACATTACTGAAAGACACTCTTGTTGCCCAGAGGAATGTCCTGCTGACTTAAGCCCGACTTGTTGCCCAAAAGACTGCCTTGCTGCCTGAGGCATGCCTTGCTCCTCAGAGGTCTGCCCTGATTTTACCAGAGGACTACCCTGCTGCTTAGTCTTGCTCTGTTCCCTAGAGGACTGCCCTTCTGCTTGAGGTCTGGCCTGCTCCCTGTGAATGAAGGCTGGACCTGCTTCCTTCTTCCCTGGCTATCTGTATGACTCCAGGGGTCAGTTAACTGACATGCTGTAACACAAAAGCTCCAGAGGCTCCCTTGCAACTGCCCAGCTGACGTTCTGTGACTGGACCTGCCTAGACCTTCCTGAGCCATGCTGGTCTCTGCTAATGTGAGCCCCTGATCTCCAAGAAGTGTTTCCCAGGTCCTAGGCCCTTGGCTGGTGTAATCCTGAATTTCTGGACTTTTTGGTGCAGGACTTTGAAACAGTAACTTTTACAGCTGGACTAACCTGGTCCTGGGCTCCATAGCATTCAGCCCGAACTTGGGACTTTTCTCTGGTGTAGCAAGACCATATGACTGCGAGTGGCACTTTGTGCTTTTAGATATTATACCTACTTTGAATTTTGTCATTTTGGTTTCACTTTCTTTATTGAAATGTACTCTGTTTTTCTAAATTAGTTTGGGATTTTTCATGTGTTGTGTTTTCTGACTGCTTTTGTGCCAAGCTACCGGAGTGTTAAGCACAGCTTAAATGTGTGACATTTTGTGGTTCACCCTGACAAGGATTGTTCTTGTTGCTGGAGTAGGGTTTTCATCCCCTCAATCAATAACCCAATTCTAACACCTGTGATATTCCAGAAGATCTAAGACCATATTTTGGAAACTATCTGTAATATTGTGTATGTGTATTTATGCTTATTCCATGTTGCTTTGGCCTCAGCTGCTCAGCCAGTGTGAATGTACTGTGTGGAATGTTGGAGTGGTGATGATGAATTGAATGTCCGGGTGCCGGTGAGGTGTGAGAGTTTGATTATGGTCTGACCGCAGACAGGCTGTTCTTGGTGGAGCTGCTCTCTATGGATTTACCAACCTGCAACTAGGACTAAATAAATCATCATAAACTACACTCTGGTACCGGACTTTCAGTGTTACACTATTCCTTTAACCCAATAGGCTGGTTCTGGTTCTGGTGTTACTAGTCAGGTGGCTATGTTTTCCGAGTGCTGTTTACCAGGCATCCGAGGTTGGGGGCTGGTGAATGGAGTTGCGTGTAAACTGGACTAAACAATGTAGCAGTTGTTGAACCTTAGTTCTTCATTTTGCTCTCCAAACCTGAACTTCAACTCTCAGAACTTCCTCCAGAGGTGGGCCCCCTGACCTGCCTGCAACCACTGCAGATTCCAATAATCCTACTGACTTTGTTCATCATGCCTTGGCTCTGCTCAGTTGTGCTCTGCTTCAGTCTTGCCAGGTGGCCAGTGGTGCTCCATAAAGTGCCAAATGAGTGTTAATGGCAAACATGAAGGTGCACATGTGGATGCATGTAAGCATTATATACTCTGGGCGAGTAGGAGCTGTGTAGTGAATGCCGCTTAGTGATAAGGGGACCAAGGGAGAATTGGCAATACTGAGGAGGGCCAATTTTGCTAGTATTTTTGTTGACATCCAACATCTTTCCAAAGCCTATCAAGCGCTCCAATAAGTGCCCAACAGACAGACACCTTATGGTTAGGTGTCTGGGCATGCTAATCACACCCCTATTTCTGTACATTTCTTCACCCTTGCAACTACAGTACTAGAATGAAGATTAGCACTTTCTGGATTTTGTGAGGTAGATGTGAGTAAATACCCAATGAAACAAATGTCATAGGGCATGCTGCAAAATCCAGAAGGAAGGAAAAATGGCCGGGCAAGGGAGCCTGAGCTAGGATTTTTGGAAATAACAAATGCAACAAGCAACAAAGTGCATGTTGACAGCTTGGGAGGCTTAACAGAACGGACGCTACAAATTAAGCTAAGTTAGAGACTGAGGCCTAGACGTATCATACTTTCACGCAGCACAACACAGAAAAGTACTTTGCTGCTCTGCGTGAAAGGGCAGGAATGCACAGTATTTAACATTATACGGCACATTCCTCTTGTTTCCTTGCTCTGGAGCACAATGTGTTGCCCTGCGCCAAGGCAGGTACCCTTGCATCATGGTGCAAGGGTACCTGCGTTGTAGACAGGATGTTTTTTGGGCAGGAAGGGACACCTTCCAACAAAAAAACAATCCTCAGAGGCATTTTAATTTTTTTTAGGATGCAGCCCTCATAGTAACAAATAAAGATATTTTTCCTTGTTATGCCTCCTCTGGGAAGGAATATCATTTTGACACATTCCCAGGTCTATGACTATTGGAAATTCTGGGGTTGCGCCAAAATCCATGGTTTAATGCTTGGGAACACCCAAGCTCCACCCAAGAAATGCCTCTCTGGGGCAGAGTAATGCAAAGCAGCAATTTGCGTTGCCTTGCATTACTCCAGATTTATCAAGCCATGCAGGGCCACGCATTTATCAAGCCATGAAGGGCCACGTAAGGTGGGCTTGCGTAGCTTGAGAAATCTGACTTAAGTGTTGCATCACACTTGTGCCTCCTTGAGTAGTGCAAGGGTGACACAACAGTATGATAAGTATGGGCCTGAATACTAGATAAACAATATACAGTCCAATAATCAAGGCACTAACTAAGTGGTAATATATTGGAGATAAAAGAAAATCTCCCAGATTTGAATTAGTAAGTTCTCACTTACTGACAAAGTTGAATTGCAGGCATGGCTCTCGTCCACCAAAGTTCCTGGGTTGTCCCTCATGCCATGCCTCAAAGTCCCACGGAGAACCATCCGTCCACATGAATGTCCTATCCTGCAGACAAAGGAGATTGAAAATACACAGTGACTGGAATCAGATATAAATGTGTACTTGTTTTAAAATTTCCCTAAAGCAGACCTGTGTACAGTTACATTGTCAAAAGTGAATGAAGCAACCTGAGCCTAATGTGTCCCCAAAGTTCATAGTTCAAGGCTCAACAGTTTCATCAAATGTAGGGAATCTGGTTCTACTTATCAGTAAAGTCAGAACCTGCTTCCAACCTCACAAAACCGATGCTGTGCTTTGACAGAGAGGTAAATGTTTATATGTTACAGATAAAAGGCTTGTCCTTCTGACAATGCTGCTACATAAGTGAGTATTTTGAAGTGAAATGGAAGATGGATACGGGATTTGGGGAGAAGGCACTGGAAATAAAGTAGCGAAAAGGGTTGGAAGTACTGAAGTCACCAAAAAGGTAGGATGTTCTACTATTAAGTGCAAATGACTGGGAAAAATGCCAAGACACGACAGCCAGCAAGGCCTACTTGCAATATGTTTCTCAGAATTCCCTGCCCATAATGGAAAACACTTCAACACCATGCATCTGCAGAGAGGCTGACCTGTATAAAAGGTAATAATTCAGGTTCACTTTTTAAAATTTAGAGATGGAAACGTGTGGAATGTTCTGGTAAAGAAAGCCTGTTTGAAATAATAATGTTTTCAATGAGGTGGAGCTGATGAACATCAAAGAACTAGAACTGGGTGTCCGTGGTCCAGAATATGAGTTAGGCATAGTGGTAAATTACATGTATGAAAGCAGGTTGTAAAAATTCCTGAAAGTATAGAGAATGAAAGGAAATCTACATAACAATACAAAAAGATCAAGACCAACCGAACAATACAAAACAATAAACATAGTACATGTATGGAGCTAAAAAACGTAAAATCTCACACAAGCAGGCACGCAGGGCCAGACCACATAAACAGTCATGGACAGCTGAGGCTCCCAAAGTTGATTGCAGCAGCTCTGACTTCCATTCCACAGTCTACCACTACAATTCAGGAACAACACAGCAGACAGTAGGATTGGTGTGTGGTATTTCTCAGTCAACCTTTAGCAAAATACTCTGCTAAGTGATGGATGCTTTGCAGTGAGTGATTGCACACCATATGTAGTTCTCCTTGGACACCACCATATCTAATGCCAGCAAAGCAAGCATTTGAACTACAGCAGGATTATCTCAATCCCTGACAATTGACTGCACTCAAGTACACCTGCTGACCTCCATTAGACAGGAAAGGGTGCTGAAACAGTATAATGGAGCACACTATTTATGTGCAAATTATGCATGATCTGGATCTGGGTTATCTGAGCTGGTGTGTTAGGTGCTCTGGGTGCAACCACATTGTGATGATCCTGACAAGAAGTAACAATAGTCATACTATGATAACACTTCACTTTCAAGGTACTGGGTACACAAACCAATTCTTCATTTTCAAGACTGCAATGCCTTATGATTTTTGTAGTCCAACCTCAATACAGTTGGAGAGTTGTTAGCCCCTATGAAATGACATTCTTGGATCAATATGAATATGTGAAATCAATTAACAATGATAATGATTCGCAGCCAAGCAAACTTTTTAATAACCTCGTGCACTTCCATTAGAACTCTCATGTTTCTTACCTTGGATTCCTCCGAATGTGAAACCTGCTTTCCTGTCTTCCACTTCAGAAATGCTTAGCATGGCCATAATTGTTTTTTCCCACAGCTACAGGTAGAGCTGAGGTGGAGAACTGCCACCAGTTGCCATGGTGTGTGTGAGTGCTTGTCAACTCACTTAAGTTCCTAGAATTTCAAGGTTTAGAACCTGTTTTTAATGTTCTCAACAGCATGTGGATAGGTTGACTGAGGTTTGATTTTTCCATGATCTCCTTCCACAAGCATATTTGCGTTTACTTTTGGTGACATCTTCAGCATTCAATAGCACATTAGCTTGCCATGATGACTTAACAACTCCTTGGCCAGGACCTTCAGCTCAGGATTCTAAAACTCTTACATCCTTACCCTTCCTGGGTTTATGATAGAAAAGTCTGTCAGGTTTCTACTTGTGATGATTAAGTGATATCGGAGGATGGCAGTGGATTCTGTTTGTTTCAAGGCACTTTGTCCACACAAAATCAATGTCTGCACACTCCCACACAGGAAGGAGTTGGTGTACCATTGGAGTAACCTAAGGAACTTTTCTATTTTTCTCTGTTTGTTTCTATTCTATGGTGATTTATTTCCACACTCTAGGAATTTCCAGTGCCTTAAATTGGGCACTTAATGATGTTTTTTTGCATTTGCTATTTATCGGTTGCATTATTTGACACATGCTCTAAGTGACACACATCCAGTATTTAACACCTGAGCTAAATATTGATTCTGTTAAAAATGTATAATCAATGTTATAGAACAGATGTGTTAATTAACGAACACCGGGGTATTGGTTTTTACCCAATGTTATTGTTTGGGTGCGTTTTACCACCAAACTTGTGATCAAGCCCCGTGTGGATTAGTAACAAATTAAAGGGGATATTTACAAGACAATGCCGGAGCGTGTTGTTGCACCAAATTTGGAAATGTCTCACTCTAACATTTTCAAAACGCAGGGATGTGCCGAATTCACAAAAAATATGGCACGCCCCTGCAATTCCCCTAGTGCTGACAGATAAAAAAGCTGCTTAGCGCAGGCACCTTTGCACCATGTTGCAACGATGCTTGCACTTCAGGGGCAATTGTTTATGTGCAGGAAGGGCCTTCCTCCACATAAACAATCAATTATGGCAATTTGCTCTCTATCAGTGCTGCAGAATGCCATTTCTGTCATTCTAAGACAAGGTATTACCTTGTTATTATTGGTGCTGCCCCACCCTAGTAAATCAGGGGCAGCGTCTAAAAGCAATTGATGTTGCGGTGGAACACCCACTGCAACACCCATTGTCTGTCCCTTTGCCACAGCAGACTGCGGCAGAAAGAGGGATATTATTTACAAGGTGCCATTAAGATGCCTGCGTTTGTCTTAATTTGCTATAGTTTGTGCCATCGCAGTGGGAAATGCAAGGCTGCACCACATTCTTGTAAATAAGGTGCAGCTTTGCGTTTCAGAAGTGGCTAAGCACTGCATTATGCTAAGGAGGCCGAAACCACGCTCTGCCACTTCCTTGTACATATTCCCCAATGAGTTCTCAAAAAGCCCCCTAAATAATTCTCAAAGGAATAAGGGTTACTAGTCCAAGTCCGGTCCTAATAAGAAGTGTTTCCATGATCATAAGACAAGGATGTTTGCACCCCAATGTACTGAGTGCTACACATATGGGCACTACAAGGACAACTCCAAATGGCCCAAGAGGGCACTGCCTCCCTCTGGATGGTGAATTTAGCGCTCAGGGTGAGAATAGTCACAGTCAGCTTTGAGGGAAAGTCAGAGGTGAGCCTAGGTTCCCTTAGCGTAAAGAGGTTTCTAAAGTCTACATGCCTGCAAATACTTAAAAGTACAGGTGGTAGGTCACCATTAATGGAAAACGGGTAGAGGCTCTGCGAGACACTGGAGCAAACATGACTATGTTCCCCGGTAGCTTGTTTCCTTTCCAGTGTAAGAATTGGCTTTGTAGTTTGGTTTGCCCTGTTCCCATCATGCACTGGGACAGGAACAGACTAATTTGCATACAGCCAGGTTCTGAAACTGGGATGATGCAGTGAGCTAAAAAACGGTGTTGGATCTAGCCCTGATCTCTTGACTGGGTGAGAGTTTTCTGCTTAATTCAGAGACTCTGTCCATCACCACCCCTTGTTGTTAATTATTTTGTCCACCCTAAGCGTGGAAGGGTATGCTCAGACATGAGTCCCTTGCTCACTGCACCATCAGGATTCAAGCAAGCCGGGCCGAAGAGGCTGAAATGCCAGAAACCGGTCCCCGGTAGCTTGTTTCCTTTCCAGTGTAAGAATTGGCTTTGTAGTTTGGTTTGCCCTGTTCCCATCATGCACTGGGACAGGAACAGACTAATTTGCATACAGCCAGGTTCTGAAACTGGGATGATGCAGTGAGCTAAAAAACGGTGTTGGATCTAGCCCTGATCTCTTGACTGGGTGAGAGTTTTCTGCTTAATTCAGAGACTCTGTCCATCACCACCCCTTGTTGTTAATTATTTTGTCCACCCTAAGCGTGGAAGGGTATGCTCAGACATGAGTCCCTTGCTCACTGCACCATCAGGATTCAAGCAAGCCGGGCCGAAGAGGCTGAAATGCCAGAAACCGGTCCCCGGTAGCTTGTTTCCTTTCCAGTGTAAGAATTGGCTTTGTAGTTTGGTTTGCCCTGTTCCCATCATGCACTGGGACAGGAACAGACTAATTTGCATACAGCCAGGTTCTGAAACTGGGATGATGCAGTGAGCTAAAAAACGGTGTTGGATCTAGCCCTGATCTCTTGACTGGGTGAGAGTTTTCTGCTTAATTCAGAGACTCTGTCCATCACCACCCCTTGTTGTTAATTATTTTGTCCACCCTAAGCGTGGAAGGGTATGCTCAGACATGAGTCCCTTGCTCACTGCACCATCAGGATTCAAGCAAGCCGGGCCGAAGAGGCTGAAATGCCAGAAACCGGTCCCCGGTAGCTTGTTTCCTTTCCAGTGTAAGAATTGGCTTTGTAGTTTGGTTTGCCCTGTTCCCATCATGCACTGGGACAGGAACAGACTAATTTGCATACAGCCAGGTTCTGAAACTGGGATGATGCAGTGAGCTAAAAAACGGTGTTGGATCTAGCCCTGATCTCTTGACTGGGTGAGAGTTTTCTGCTTAATTCAGAGACTCTGTCCATCACCACCCCTTGTTGTTAATTATTTTGTCCACCCTAAGCGTGGAAGGGTATGCTCAGACATGAGTCCCTTGCTCACTGCACCATCAGGATTCAAGCAAGCCGGGCCGAAGAGGCTGAAATGCCAGAAACCGGTCCCCGGTAGCTTGTTTCCTTTCCAGTGTAAGAATTGGCTTTGTAGTTTGGTTTGCCCTGTTCCCATCATGCACTGGGACAGGAACAGACTAATTTGCATACAGCCAGGTTCTGAAACTGGGATGATGCAGTGAGCTAAAAAACGGTGTTGGATCTAGCCCTGATCTCTTGACTGGGTGAGAGTTTTCTGCTTAATTCAGAGACTCTGTCCATCACCACCCCTTGTTGTTAATTATTTTGTCCACCCTAAGCGTGGAAGGGTATGCTCAGACATGAGTCCCTTGCTCACTGCACCATCAGGATTCAAGCAAGCCGGGCCGAAGAGGCTGAAATGCCAGAAACCGGTCCCCGGTAGCTTGTTTCCTTTCCAGTGTAAGAATTGGCTTTGTAGTTTGGTTTGCCCTGTTCCCATCATGCACTGGGACAGGAACAGACTAATTTGCATACAGCCAGGTTCTGAAACTGGGATGATGCAGTGAGCTAAAAAACGGTGTTGGATCTAGCCCTGATCTCTTGACTGGGTGAGAGTTTTCTGCTTAATTCAGAGACTCTGTCCATCACCACCCCTTGTTGTTAATTATTTTGTCCACCCTAAGCGTGGAAGGGTATGCTCAGACATGAGTCCCTTGCTCACTGCACCATCAGGATTCAAGCAAGCCGGGCCGAAGAGGCTGAAATGCCAGAAACCGGTCCCCGGTAGCTTGTTTCCTTTCCAGTGTAAGAATTGGCTTTGTAGTTTGGTTTGCCCTGTTCCCATCATGCACTGGGACAGGAACAGACTAATTTGCATACAGCCAGGTTCTGAAACTGGGATGATGCAGTGAGCTAAAAAACGGTGTTGGATCTAGCCCTGATCTCTTGACTGGGTGAGAGTTTTCTGCTTAATTCAGAGACTCTGTCCATCACCACCCCTTGTTGTTAATTATTTTGTCCACCCTAAGCGTGGAAGGGTATGCTCAGACATGAGTCCCTTGCTCACTGCACCATCAGGATTCAAGCAAGCCGGGCCGAAGAGGCTGAAATGCCAGAAACCGGTCCCCGGTAGCTTGTTTCCTTTCCAGTGTAAGAATTGGCTTTGTAGTTTGGTTTGCCCTGTTCCCATCATGCACTGGGACAGGAACAGACTAATTTGCATACAGCCAGGTTCTGAAACTGGGATGATGCAGTGAGCTAAAAAACGGTGTTGGATCTAGCCCTGATCTCTTGACTGGGTGAGAGTTTTCTGCTTAATTCAGAGACTCTGTCCATCACCACCCCTTGTTGTTAATTATTTTGTCCACCCTAAGCGTGGAAGGGTATGCTCAGACATGAGTCCCTTGCTCACTGCACCATCAGGATTCAAGCAAGCCGGGCCGAAGAGGCTGAAATGCCAGAAACCGGTCCCCGGTAGCTTGTTTCCTTTCCAGTGTAAGAATTGGCTTTGTAGTTTGGTTTGCCCTGTTCCCATCATGCACTGGGACAGGAACAGACTAATTTGCATACAGCCAGGTTCTGAAACTGGGATGATGCAGTGAGCTAAAAAACGGTGTTGGATCTAGCCCTGATCTCTTGACTGGGTGAGAGTTTTCTGCTTAATTCAGAGACTCTGTCCATCACCACCCCTTGTTGTTAATTATGTTCAAGTGTGAGCTGGTGTCTGCAGAGCAGGTACCACAGAAACGTTCCTCCAAGTTGTAATTTCAGACAATCGAGAAAGCCATCTACCAGTGGCCCTTGTTCCCTTTGAATAGGGTGGTGTCTTAGGATCTCTGAAAGTTGTTGTGAGCCCTGCCCTGCCAGTTGATCATTTTCTCAGCAATGACCTGGATCACACTACCTGGAGGGAGATAGGGATCATGTCACACTTGAAAATTATGGGATTACCTGAGTGGGACTTTACGACCCCGCGGTCCATGGCTGCCCGTGAAAGGAGTTAAGGGCCTCTGGAGCAATGGCCCAAACATCTGCCAAGGAAAGGGGCAAAAGGCATAGGAAACCAGCTGCTAAAGTTCCCATGGTGGAGGTTGACAGAGTCCCTGAGGAGAAAGCCCCTGAGCCAATTGTGGAGAAAATTGCCATCCTAGGTGACCTATCTGACCTCACTAGCTGGCAAGTTGTGAGTGGGCCCACCAGGGAGGAGTTCTGCAGAGATCAGAAACAGTGTCCTACTCTTGAGGGTTTGAGATGACAGGTCTCAGCCCATGCAGCAGTTGAAGCCTCTGGGGTTCACCTAACCTACTGAGAGAATGATCTGCTTTATAGCGAGCCTATGGTTCCTCCTGCTGGGGAAGCCCATGTGCTGGTGGTCCCCCAGTGTTATAGGACCTTCCTACTGGGTTTGGCTCACAACATCCCCCTGGCAGGACTAGACTTTCACCAAACTTGTCTCCCACTTTTAGGTCCCAAAATGAGGACAGCCACAGATGCATTCTGCAGGTCCAGTCCCACCTGCCAAGTCACTGGGAAATCAGGGAAAAGGCAAACAGGTCTCCTGAAACGATTATCAATTGTTGGCACCCCCTTTGAAAGGGTGGGCATCGACATCCTTAGGCCTTTAGATCCCAAGACAGCCTTAGGTACCAGGTTTGTCCTGGTCTTGGTGGACCATGCCATTTGGAACCCAGGCCTTCCCTCTGAGGTCAGTGAATGCGCCTGTGGTGGCTAGAGCTCTGATGGGGATCTTTACCAATTTTAGGTTACCCTAGAAGGTAGTTTCATACAGAGGCACCTACTGCATGTCTGCATACATGAAGTCCATGTGGGATGAGTGTAGTGTAACATGCAAGTTCATCACACCCTATCACCCCTAATCCAATGTTCTTTTTCCAAAGAATAACAAAACACTAAAGGGCATTATTACAGGACTGCCTAAGCCCATGAGGAATTAGAGAGACATCCTCTTGAATCTTTGCTTGTAGGGAGGCCCCTTTGAAAGCGGTAGTGTTCAGTCCCTTTGAATTCCTCTTTGGCCACCCTGTTAGGGGACCTCAAAGCCTTGTCAAGGAGGGGTGGTAGCAAGCTCTCAGGAACAAGCCCCCCAACTGGTTGTGGTCTGCTACATGTTGGCTCTCCACGAAAAGATGCATCACTTCAGAAGGAGGGCAAAAAAAATTTTTGGAGGCCAGTCAGTAAGTCATGAAGCTCTGCTATGACGGGAAGGCCACACTGGAGGAGATTAGGCCTGGCAAGAAAGTGTGGGTAATGGAGCCAGTAGGGCTCAGGGCTTTCCAAGACTGCTGGACTGGCTGGTACTAAAGGAATGAGTACTGGTGAGCCTCCAGACTCCTAGGTACCCCCATGTAAACCAACTCAAGCCTCACTTTGAGAGGCGCAAATTGAGCAAGCACCTTGCGACAGATGAGGGGGGATAAGAGGAGAGTAAACTTCTCCCTGAGCTCTCTGCATAGGAATACGATGGGGTGTGTCAACCTCTCTTCCACCCTGACCCTAGAATAGCAAGGTGGCTGTTTCCAGTTGCTGGGACTGTTTGCCTTCCTGTTCTGACTCACCCCTGTACTTATACATCTGTGCATCCACGTTGTTAACACCAGAGACAGTCCGCCTGTAAAGAAAATATGTTACCCTTTGTTAGACAGATTGAGAGCCAGTATCAAGGAGAAATCTCTAATATGTTGGCATTAGGGGTGATTGAGCCCTCTAGTAGTCCCTGGTCCAGCCCTGTGGTGGTGGTCCAAAAGTCTGCCCTACTGGGTACCACATCAGAACTCCTTTCTGGGTGAGCTATCGAGGATTCAACTCAGTCACCTGGAATGATGCACACCGCATTCCCCAAGTTGATGAGCGCATAGACAGACTGTGCATTGCCAAATTCCTCAGTACCTTTGATTTGACATCAGGGTACTGGCAGATCCTTTTCACTAAGGGTCCAACAAGAGCTCGACATTTTCAACCCTAGAAGGCCACTTCGGCTTTGGATGATGCCCTTTGGCTTGAAAAATGTTCCTGCTACCTTAAAAAGGTTGGTTAACAGGGTCCTGGATGGTAAGGAGGCCTTTTGTGCGCACTACTTAGACAACATTGCTGTCTACTCCTCGACCAGGAAGCAAGACCTGCATCACCTCTGCAATATGCTTTAGGCCCTGAAACAGGCAGGCCTGACCATCAAGGCCAACAAGTGCCATATTTGTCAGGGTTCCGTGGTGCACCTGGAATACCTGGTAGTTGGGGGCAAGGTGCAGATTGAGACTATCTTGGCCCGGCAACCCCTAAAACCCAAACAGACCTTTGATACTGGCAAAATACATATTGTGCATGGATATGACTGTATCCACCTTAATGCCTCCCTAATAGAATAAATCCTTCTGCTGAACTGCTGAGAGAACATAGGCCTATATCAGCATCTTGAAATATTTCAAGGCAAGTGTTTTGCTATCATACAAGTAATTTCTCACATGACTATTTTTGGGATTCTGCAATGTTACTTCTTGTCCTTGTCATCTTGTCAGGTTAAAAATAAATTGAGTTGGATGGAGATGACAATCCGACCATTAGAGGTGATGCTATTCACAGAAAATGAACTACACACAAGAACTGAAGAGTATAAGGTTTTGCTCGACCTATGGTATGACTGGCAGCAGTAATGCAGTAGATCTTTCGACCTGCTAAATTTTGAGGGAAAGTTTTTTGACAGTGGCTTGTTCTGCATCTTAAATGTTTTCATAATATATAAAGGGGAGGAGATCTTTTTTGCACCATCCAAAAGGGTAATGAAAATCCCAAAAGAGGTTTCTACATGTCTTACCGCAGTTACTGTACAAGGTTAGTTCCTGATTGGTACAGTTTGGGCTGCATGAGGAAGGGAGTTTTCATATACCCCTAGATGTCTTGGAAGGTGTAACTGTGGTGTTTCCTATTGATTGCAGGACATAGTATACTCTAGGTTGACATCTGAGAAGATCACATAAGGCATGAATAAATCACGCATTCCATGTTTTTAAAAGAAATCTGGCTCTGAAGGCAATTTTATGGCTGCTACCAGCCAACCTGTAAATGCAGGTTTATGACCGGTTTACCAGCAGCATTTTTGATTATTTAACCTCATGCAGTGATCTGAAGTAGACAAAGTATTAGAATAACTTCAAAGCAAAGACCACCAGATGCAGAACAGGTAAACATATTATGTTCATAATTTGCATTCAGTCTGAGGAAAATTAAGGATTTTTTATGGAGGAGGGATCTGGCCTAGATTGATGCTAGTTCATTGACAGTAAACCACATTTGCAAATGCACGATCCCCAGAGGACCAAATGCACCAGCACAGGCCTGCATGAACCTGCATGGGTGTACCAGATGACATTAAGGTACAACAAATTAATATATTTTATTGACACCTCTTACAGTCTGCATCAGGTCATTACAATATATAATACGAGCAATACTAACACAGCCTTCCATCCTTGCAAGATCCACAAAATGAGTCAAATTATACTGAAAACAATATCACTTGTTATTTACTGAGAGAAACAACAGAAGTGCATTTTGAATACTATATAAAAACATGATGATATCATTATCATAACTGTTGAGAACCAAAAAGTTAAGTCTGGAGATGTGCATCACTGCATGCGCATATATGTAGCCGAGTAACAGACATTCTAAGGTCAAAAAGGACTCTATCAAGATTGCACTGTAGAGTCTAAAAAGATTAAATATAATGGGCTTGAATATTCTGTGCAATTAAACGATCTGCAACAATAAAGTGCCATGGGTCAGGGTATGGTTGTGTGTATCAATGGAATTCTAATACACTGTGGCTCACATTAATCAAGGTTTCACGTCACCCCTGCGCCCCGCAAAGGGCTGCAATGGCAATGCAAAACCTAAAGGAGCTTTATCAAGCCATAGAAGGCCACCTTGCCTGACCCTGCATGGCTTGATAAATCTACAATAGCGGAAGGTGTCGCAAATCACTGCCTTGTATTACCTGCATCAGAGAAAAAACAAAGGGGATGATGGACGGAGTGTTGAACAATGCAAGCACTCACCCCCAGTCAACTGATCTGGGGTTAATCCATCATCATTCTTTAGCTCACTCCGCCACCCCAGTTCAGACATGGCCATATGCAAATCAGTCTGACCCTGTGCCTCATTGGAACAGTCCAGCCCGAACTGCCAAGCCATGTCTTCCCTGGACCGGAAACAAGCATCATGGGACCGGTTTCTGGCTAATCAGCCGTCATCAACCAGGCTAGCTTGAATCCAGTGGCAAAGTGAGCAAGGGACCCACGTCTGGGCAGGCCCCGCCAACTTAGGGCGAACAAAGCAAAACCAAAGGGGATGACGGATGGAGTGTTGAAAAATGCAAGCACTCACCCCCAGTCAACTGATCTGGCACAGGGTCAGACTGATTTGCATATGGCCATGTCTGAATTGGGGTGGTGCAGTTAACTAAAGAATGATGATGGATTAAACCCAGATCAGTTGACTGGGGGTGAGTGTTTGATTTGCTCTGGAATAAGGAAGCTTACTAAGAGGTGGTTTAGAAATTAAGGTGAGAAAATGTGGTGTATTGGCCCGAGCTGCCACCTATGGAGCAGGAGCACCAGGTTTTAGTCTCAGCATCGGCTCACCATCCTCCCCGTGCCTTAAAGAAATCAACAAAAATGAATGCGTTCTTCTGCAATGTAACTGGTGCCATCCATGGGGTCAAGATCTTGTTGTATATTGTTTTTTAAAAGCAGAGCCAAAAGGCAAATGATACACGCCGCGGGAGGCCTGCTTTAAAAAAGAGGGGAGAATCAACTACTAAAAGGATTGGCGATACCAAGCCTTATATACTATTGATTCACACATATATGGAGATTTGTTCACAATGTGTTGTAACCTTGGTTCAATATTCAAATGTAGTTGCAGGTGGCCTCCACTCCTGTATTTGGATATAGTGGAAGCACCAATACATTTTAAGTTTTGCCATTTGACTTCAAGTTTCTATTTATTAGAGGGGCGTGGCTACCACACTGAAAAAGATGGCAGCTTTCACCTGCGCTCCGCTGCCCTCACGGATCATCTAAAGAGGATTCCTACCACTTCCTGACCCTGCAGTCACCAGGCAGTGTACTCCTGCCGCTATATGGCGGTTCGCGTTTGTTGCAATTTGTAAGAGCGCATCTTGCATTTTTGGCCGCGTTTGCTGCAACTTTGTTTTCCCGATGCGGGTGGCTGCCATTTTGTATGCGTGGAATCCATGTCTCCTGAGGAGAGACCACCATGCTGAGACTAATCACTGCTGCAAACATGATAATTTGGCCATTATGTTACAATTACCATATTCATCTCTGCTGCTGCACAGTATTTGAGGAATGGGAAACAGGAAAGTCATCTTTAAGCAAGTCCAGCCCTTGCACTCTTCATACCTTTACTTCAACATTGTAACACATATTGTTTGCTCATGGGAATCTTCACTGGCACCTTCACTTTTGCTTCAGAGCCTTTTGGCTTCTGTGCCAATTGAACCTGCTTTTCGTTCTCCTGCTAATGTGACTCAGTGATCAACTTCGAGTGTGAGGATTCTCTTGTATAGGTCATTGTTCGGCTGGCATGGTGTGAAGGAACAAACAATATCTTCAATCCATCTCTCCTTGACGTAACAGGTATTTGGTGCTATGGCAATTCCTCATGGTTGAGTGTTGTTAATCTTATCCGCATGTTTCCTTCTCTTCTACTGTCTGGTTTTTGCTGAAGCTGACTGATCTGAAATTTCCTCACATGTGAACTTCCTCTAGGAGGTTGTTGATGCTTATTTACTAATTGTGAGCTTGCTGCACTCAACAGCCTCCATATTTGGTTTTCCCTGTTTCCTACATCAATACTGTGGTTGAATCAGCTTCAAACCTTCCTTATGTCCAACAATATTGAGAATCTTACTTACTTATGGAAAGGATCTCTACTTTTAAAAATCATCCTCATCCTCTTCGTCAAGTTATCTCGTCAAGATGGCCAATGACTCCATTTCTCTCAAAAAGTCATCTTCGTCTGGTGCCAAACCGAATAGATCCCAAAATGATCCCCCATCTCCAATTCAGTCTATTTCCAATCCGGTCTTAGATTCAATCTTGGATGAACTACAAGCTTTAAAACCGTTCCTGAATGCAACCAATGAAAAATTACAACTGATTAAGACCGATGGATCAATATGGTAGGTAAAATGTCCGAAATGGAACAACGTATAAGTAATCTTCAAGATGTGGGTGCATAAGTACCATTGCTGGAACAAGAAATACATAAACTTAAACTCCACACTGAGGACATAGAAAAACGTAACAGAAGGAACAATCTTCGTCTGTGTTCACTGCCTGAAATGATCAAGGGTCTGGATTGCCTTTCTTTTTTGAAGAAATTCTTGGCTGACCTTATGAAGCCACTCTTGATTTACATGATCCTTGGCGCTCGAATTTCCCAACCAAAGCAGAATTTACATGCTGGTCAGGCAGATTTAAGTCCTCATCACGTAATGATTTTTTTCTAGTCTCCAGAAATCTTTGTTTTAGTTACCAGAGATTTCTTTATAATGGATTTTCGGATCACGCTATGTTAGTTTTAGAGATCCACCTTGAAAACTCTGTAAAAATACCCAAACGTTGGGTGTTTAATAGACTTTACTTGAGTGATGAAGCTTGGGTCCAATCCATGAGGTAGAGATTACAGAATTTCTCACCCGAAACAGTGGGTCTGCTCCATTAAATATAGTCCGGGACTCGCTTATGGCTTTCATTTGTGGTATAATTATTGGAAAGGATGCGGCCAGTGTGGGTGCTTCAGAGTGGATGGAGCCTATGATGGCTACTGTGTTCTGTGTGGTGAGCTATTTTCAGACAGTGAGAGGCTGATCGTGGGAGGCTTTCATTGGAGCAAGGAGGATGTGGGGGTCTCATTGGGTGCTGAATACCAAGGCAGTGTAGTCATGATCCCAGCTCGTGATAACTCTTTCATCTGCCTATTTATTACTCTCTTTCAGATTCATCTGCATCCCTCCTTTCTTTCTTGGTCACTGTTTTTCTGGATTTTTGTTCCATCTTTTTCTCCTTCTTTGTTTTTCTCTCTCTTTCTCAGCATAAGTCTGATGAGGAAAAATAAGTGCCTGTTTTCCCCACTTGCCACCACCAACTTAAATAAGTGTTGTGTGTGTCACATTTGTTCAAAGCTAATAACATGACCTATGTATAATCAGAGTATTCTCGAAAGTCATTTTTCAGTATAGTAAATATTTTATTTTTAACAGCAGAACCACATGGACCATAAACTTTGATGCACTTCCGACTGCACTTACCTTATACCAATCACTGGCTCCAATCCATATTAGAGGGTTGCTTTTTGTACTGTTGAATACCAGCTGCTGAATAAAACTATTTTCTTTTTGAGAGTGCACAGAAGCAAGATGGGCACCGAGAGTCAGGTTTTGGCAATAGATCTGAGGAAACAGATATTACTTACATCATGTGGAAGAAATGCAAAGTGCAATACCACAGGAGACACAGACTACATGCATTACAAGCATTACAGTCAAAGAGGGTCACAGATTGTAGACCTGCCAGGTGAAACCTATTGTGTTATGGGTGTACTCAGTGAATTAGAGAATGCAAAGCAGCAGTCTCAATTAATTTGAGAAGTGCAGAGTTAAAAGAATACAAAGTAACTCTAATTGACAGAAGCGGACTGATTAGAACAATAAAGTACCACTCTCAGGGCCCACTTACCAAAATCACAGGGCACCAGAAAGGGCATACCAGTAGCATCCTTGCAGCAGTTTGGCTGATAAAACTCTCAAATTCCACAGGATACTCCAATTTTGTTAAGCAAACTATGATGATCTCCAAAATATGTCTTGTCTGCAGCCCCAAAAATCCTAAAGATTACATTGTTTCTTATCTCTCATACATCACAAAGCATGTGACAAAGGTAGGAGAAAAATCAAAAGCAAATACCCTGCCTGGTTGGTAGGCCACTTAAACCCATCTCCAAGTAGC
This sequence comes from Lissotriton helveticus, assembly GCF_964261635.1. Lineage (NCBI taxonomy): Eukaryota > Metazoa > Chordata > Amphibia > Caudata > Salamandridae > Lissotriton > Lissotriton helveticus. The sequence goes on from NC_136063.1 coordinate 609,603,258, forward strand.
ATTACTGCCTTATATTAGCTTGAGGCATCTTGGAGGTGGTTTTAGCTGTTAGCCAAGGGGCAGGAACGTCAACCAGAGCAGACGCATGAGGAAGGATAAGGGCTCTTGGCTGTCGACCTGCAATAGGAGGATGAAGAAAGAAATATCCAAAAAGAAACTCAAAACCTTTCAGCTCAACAGATCAATTTATGATACCATGCTTGAGAGGGCTAAACGTATACTGCTTGTAAGTCTGCAGGCTGACTTCATGAACACAGGCTTCTGCTGTGCCTGAACTCTGACTCCTGCACTTGTTAATCTTTTTAATTATACACATTGTATTGTATTGTATTGTAATTGTATTTATATAGCGCTTACTACCCCATACGAGGCGTCAAAGCGCTTTTTCGGTGAGTAGCACGCTACTCTGGGACCCAGAGAGGATTAGTGTTGAATTAGTTTAGTGAAACATGCAAGTACATTTTAAGTGGTGGATAGGTTAGTCAGTTAATTGGATTTGGAATGACAGCAGAAGGATAGAGGAGGACAAAGGTTTCTATTTATGTAGCGCTTGTTGACGCATGCTATTCAGGAAGCCTACAAAGGATTAGTGGTGAATTAATATGGTGAAATATGAAGTAATTACAGTGGTGGATATTAGTCAGTTACTTGGAGTGAGAAGGTTAGCGGAGGGATAAAAGGGGAAGAAATATTTGCATTCATATAGAACTTGTTAACCCTGATGGGTGTTGAAGCGCTTTTTGGGCGAGTAGCACGCCACTCCGGAACCCATAAAGGTTTACTGTTGAAAATTAGTATAGTAAAAAAATATGAAATAATTTGAGTAGTGGATATGTTATTCAGTTATTTGGGTATTATATTAGTATAGTTTAATATGGAATTTGAGAAGTGAACATGTTAGTCTGTTAATTTCGATTGAAAAGGATAATAGAGGGAAAAAGAGTGAAGTTTTTTTTATTCTTTTTCTTTTTAGGTCTTTGCAGTAGGAGGAGGCTTGTGAGTGATTAAAAAGGAGTTTTGGAGGGGAGGACTCAGAGGGAAGAGTTTAGAAAGGTTTGTTTTAGAGGATCGGTATAGTAAAAGAGGTGTGAGATGATGCAAGGATGGGTAGCATAGGAGAGCGTCTAGAAAGGGTTATTTTGGCAATCATAGTAGTGGTATGGGGTTTGGGATAAATGAGAGAGTGGATGTAGAGGATATATTGATAGATGCATAGGATGAGAGATAGGGTAGTGCATTGAAAGGAGTAGTAGAAGAAGTTTGAGATGAGTCAGAAGGTTGGGTTAGAAGATATATCGAGCGAAGTATAGGCTGAGAAATAGGGTAGTGCATTGGAAATGCTAAATTAGAAGAAAGTGATGAATATATAGATCCATAATTACATTGAAAGTATATAGATACATATAGGAGGTAAGTATATGTAGATTAAAGATATTGATAGAGGCACGGGATGAGAAATAGGGTAGTGCATTGGATATGCTTTTTCAGGAGAAAAGTAACAGACACACAGATCCAAGTACATGGAAGGTACAGAGATGCACAATGGAAGTATGTACACGTAGACCAAAGAAGATTTTTATTTATGTATTATTATTTTTTTTCTCTCAACAACATAATTATTATACATGATTATACAAAGTAATACACAAAGATAGGTACATATCTATAGTGGAAAAAAAGGCCTATATACAGAGGGATATGCTGAAAAATTCTGTTTGTGTATGCAGCTTATGTTTTCTGAAGATAAGGTGGTTGTCGGTGGACCTTATGTTGGGGGGTAAAGAGTTCCATAGTTTGGCTGCTTGAACAGAGAAGGATGCGCCAACCATTGTTTTTTTCTTGTATGGTGGGATTTGAGGCGAGATGCTCCTTTAGAGCGGAGGTTCCTTTGTTAAATGTGTTTGGTTATTTTATTCCTAATGAAGAGTGGTCCCATTCCATGTATTGCTTTGTGGGTGATACAAAGCAGCTTGAACATGGATCTTCTGGCAACCGGTAACCAATGAAGGGCTTTCAAGGAAGGGGAGATGTGGTCTTGCGGTTTGATATACAAGAGTAGTGTGGCAGCCGAGTTCTGAATCCGTTGTAGTCTTTTCATGGTCGTTAAAGGTGATCCGTGGTAGAGGCTATTGGCGTAATCGAGTTTGGACAGAACAAGGGAGATGGTAGCTTGGACCTTGGGTGGAAATCCCAAATGAGGGAAAATTAGTCGCAGCGTTTTTATAGTAGCAAAGCTTGATCGTGCTAGTTTATCCACTTGGGCTTTCATCAACAGCTTGGAGTCCATGGTCATTCCGAGGTTTCTTACTTTCTTCGATACTTTAGGCAGTGATCCCAGTTCATCAGGTCATGCGGCAAGCGGGTTGTAATGTTTCCAATTGCCGCACGTGAGTATTTCAGCTTTTGAAGCATTCAATTTGAGATGGCTCCAGGTCAACCACTGATCCACGGCCCTGAGACAGCTGAAAATTGGTGATTTTCCAATGTCTTTGGGGCACTCCAGTTGAAGGAGCATTTGCATGTCATCTGCATAGTTATAGCACGTAAGGTGAAATTTATTGATCAGTACTGGTAATGACTTCATGTAAATGTTGAAAAGCATGGGCAAGATGATAGAACCTTGCTTTTGTGGAGTACGGTTTGGACGAGAAAGGTGGGGTAGGGATGACATTAGTTCTGTTTTGAAGGTAGGACGCGATCCAGTCTAGAGCAGTTCCCTCTATGCCAGCTTCATAGAGTCTTTGTTTCAGACTGTCATGGTTAACCATGTCAAAGGCAGCTGAGAGGTCCAACAGGAGTAGCGCAGATACCCCTTTGCGGTCAACTGTATTCTTTAGGTCATCCCAGATGGCAAGGAGGGCAGATTCAATGCCTCTTCCTGGACAGAATCCTGTTTGGAAGTCTGAAAGTATGTCATTCTCTTCAATGAATTGTGACATCTGGGCGAACGCTGCTCTTTCTATCAGTTTGCCCTGGAACAGTCCATTTATAATGGGTCAGTAGTAGTCAGGGTTCAGCGGGTCCAAGTTTGTTTTCTTCAGTAAATGGCCTATGTATGACTTTTTGAGTTCTTATGGAAATATTCCAGTAGTTAAGGAATCGTTGATTATTCTTCTTACTGGAGTGGCAGCAGAGGTTGTTAAAAGAATTGTCTTGAAAGTTTGTGGCGGACAGGGGTCATAAGGGCTGCCGGCAGGCCTGCTTGCTTTGACCAGGTCCACAAATTCATCGTGTGAGATGTGTTGGAAGGAACGGAGAGGCTTGATTAGAGCATTCTTGGATTGTTGTTTTGTACAAGGGCTAGTGCTGGTGCTTTATTTCTGTTTAAAGTACGATTCCTACGCGTTTGCTTTGTCCGTGTAATGATTTGCCAGTTTGTCGGTGAAATCTTGAGTAACAGGATGAGTTCTTTCTAGGCAATTTGGTTTGCGAAATTCATTGAGTATTTTATAGAATTCTTTATTTGCACATTTAGCGTTTTGAATTCTGTCTTAATGGTACCTTTTCTTAGCTTTTTTGATAGAAGATTTGTATAATCTGTTAATTTTCTGTAGGTGAAGTTTGTCTTGATTGGCATTTGTTTTGAGCCAGGTACGGTGCAGCATTCTAATTTATTGTTTAATGTATTTTATTTCTATGTTTGTCCAAGGCGCTTTTTTTTCTTTTGTTCTGTTGTGTGGTTTTGAGTGGTATCAGGATGTCAAAAGCTTCCTGTAGCCACTCATATAGATTTTGAACAGAATTTATGGTTTCCAGATTTGTACTGGACGTTAGTTGTGTTTCCAAGTGTTCCAAATTGAGTTTGTTCCACGGTCGATTGGTGGATGGATGTAATGTAGTTTTAGGTGAGTCGCTTAGCGTTGTTTTATGTTGGAAGGCAAGCAAGTGGTGGTCTGACCATGTCACTGGAGTTTGAAAGGTAACTAGTTCAGTATTAGCAAAAATGACATCTAGGATATGTCCAGCGGTGTGTGTCGGATTGTGGATAATCTGATGCAGGTTCAGTGCGTCTAGGCCGGTGATTATAGATTTTGGATGGATCATATTGGGTTTATCAAACCAAATGTTAAGGTCACCCAGAACGCATAGGTTGGAGTGTATTGTTATCAGGTTTGAAACTGTGTCTAGAAGTGCGTCTGGGAATGTTGCCTTGCTAGGTGGAGGCCTGTAAAGGAGCAGGAAGTTACAGGAGGAAGACAGTGTAGGATTGCATCTTGTTATAAGAGCCTCACAATTCTTTATGGAGATGTTGGCAATTTTAGTGATATATATTGTTTGCCTGAATACAACAGCTAGACCACCTCCTTTTTTGGCTATACGATTTTGGGTGATTATTTGATAGCCTAGAGGAATGGCTTCATGCAGGACTGGAGCCATATCTTCTCCCAACCATGATTGGGTTATGAATAGTATGTCTGGTTTTGCATCGGTGAGAAGGTCGTAGATGTGATGCTTGTTTTAAGAGAGGGATCGAGCATTTATTAGTAGACAGTTTAGTGAGTGGCCTTTGATGATAGTGGGACTTTGTTTGGTAGAAGAGTGATCAGTATTGTATGGGTTTGTAGAAGGTGTGTTTTAGTACTGGTATTAGCTGTATTAGGATAGCAATCGTGTAGCTGTTCTGTATCGTGTTCCTCATGCAGCATGCTAAGAAGGCATTTTGATGGGTCTGCATGTGTATGTGTTGGAGATGGTGTTTGAGAGTGAGTTGGAGTGCTGTGTTGCTTTTGTGGTGTAACATTGTTGTGAAGTAGACATGGGGAAGCAAAATTTTGAGGTGTGGCATGTTGCTTATATTTTTTGCGTCTGTTTAAGGCGGATGTGTATGAGTCAGGGGATTGAACTAGAGGTGAGAGTGTTTATCTTAGACTGGTTTGCTGCAAGAGTTATAAAGTGTGGTAGTGTGCAGTGTGTGTGTTGTGCGTACGTGTTATTATGGTAGAAGGGAGAGGAGGGTGTTTGTTGGACAAATGGTGGAAGGATAATTAGATGTTGGTTACTGATAAAACGTGGTCTGTTAGGTGTAATTACAGCAGGGAGAGTGTGTCTGAATGGGATGTAGTTATGTATGGTGTTGATTGGCGTTGTGGTTGTGATGAGTGTATTGGTTAGTGGTATAGGATAGAGTTGTATACTGTTTGTAGGTGATTGTGGATATGTGGTAGTTGGGATAGTAGGGTGTGTAGATGTGGTTTGGTTGGGGTTGTTGTGCATGCTGGTACATTAGTCTGTGCATAGAGCTGTGCGTGGTGTGCATTTGGTGTGAGTGTGTTACTCTGTTTGTGGATGTGGATGGTGTGGCTGGGTATTGCTAAATGAGAAAAAGGGCGGCATTTCTGGCCCTAGTCCCGACCAGTCTTGAACAGGCTCAAACAGGAAGCAGCCCTTGTCCTCTCTGCCCTTTGCCTCTACTCCCGGGCTGAGACGCCCTAACCCTGGCCTTTTTTATAGCTCTAGTAATCAGGTGACCCCTTCAGCCAATGGGAACCCTAGCCTAACACAATCCAATTACAACACTAGCCCTAAAAATCTAGAACCATTAGGAGACCAGGACCTTACAGCCAATCTTAGACCTAGTCCAAGCACCCAATCAGTTAAAAAACCCTGATCTCTACATCCAATAAAGGCACTAGCCCTACCAGTAGTCTCAAAACAAGTCCATGCAACCAATGGCAGAAGTAGCCCTAGTCCCTACTTCCAACAGAAAGCCTAACCCTACTCTAAGTCCCACATCTAATCCAACAACCAACCACACCAGAAGCCCTAATCGCTACTTCCAATTAAAGGTCTAACCCTAGCCCTAGTCCCACCCTACTCCCAACAACCAATAACATAGGAAGCCCTAGTCCCTACTTCCAATAGAAATCCTAACCCTAGACCTAGTCCTGACCCTACAATGATTGAATCACAGACCCAGAAACCAATCAGAACCCTCAAATACCCAACCAATGAGGACATTAACCTTAATCCAATAGAAACACCAAATACAACCACCAATCAGTGTAGACATGTACCAGCCACTAGCAGACCATATTACGGTCCCAGCGACCTCAGACAAGGTTTGCTGGTCAGGGAGTTGGAAGCTGCTTCTCCTGTTCAGAATCTCCTAGGAGACAGACAGGCTCAATCCACACTTTGGACTGCAGCAGGTAAGGGCCTCACTAACTTCAAATCTAACAATACTGTTTGAATAAAACTTTACTCCCTCTGCTGGCCAAAAAACAAAGTGCACAGGGCCTAGTAAACACAGTTTAAACAGCTCACAGAAGAACCCTCTGATGTAGTTTAACCCTGTTCCTCGTTGGTCAAACGTGCCCTGAATTACTTTTGTTTAAGTACTGTAGAATATGTTTTCTGCCACAAAACTGAAAGACAAGCCACTCAATGCATCTCAATGCTTCAGCAAACACTTACAAATCTTGTTTTCTCTGGCAACGTAGTTCATGTCTGATGGAAGTCAGCCTGTTACTATGCTAACTGTTGTTTCCAAGAGCAGGAGACTTAACAATGGTGTGCCACTAGGCTGCAAGCTTTTTCCTTCTTTGTGTAATCTACTGATGAGGTCTTTGGCTTTCTTACTTTGTCAGCTTGAGATATGTTTCTGTGTGTACGCTGATGATTCTTTTACTTACTGGTAATCTTCATTACTCCGAGTCATAGTCTTCCTCGTCTTAATCCTTGTCAGAGAGCACTTTGTGTCTTGTCCACGGAATTCACCAGTAGCAAAAATAAAGAAACTGTGCACCAAACAATCTGTCATTCTACTAAGTGGATGATCCATGACCTATAAAGAAACGCCTAAAATGACTGACATATCAAGCAATGAAATATATCACAATTTTTTCTTTACTGTTTCTCACAGGGAGGTTGGGAGGAAAGCTAGGACTGCAAAGAGGAAGACCATGACTCATAGTAATGAAGATCATTAGTTAGTAGTCGAGCCATTACCTACCTCTTCCATCTTTCTCGTCCCAGTCATTTACAGTGAGCGGTTACCAAACTTTAAAAAAAAGAAATGGCACCATGCCACTGGGAGTAATGAAACACCTAAGTGATTTATTAAATCAACAGATTCAAAAGTCTTAATGAGCTGAGGACAGAACAGCTGTTTAAGGTTGAAGTAGTTGAGTGGTGGCCCCTGTTGGATAATTCAAAAGTAACAAAGAGAAAGTTCAGCTTCCCAAAACAGGAAGTTATTTCAATGTATTCATTCATTAAAATTCTTTATTCGGTTATTAATACTCAATAACCATAAAAGTTCAGGTAAAATCACATTCAATTAATAAATTCATCATGAGCACCATTGTCAAATTGTCATAAATACATAAGCATTTTGTCATAATACCAAAGAAATTTCTACATAGTTCCAGAGACAGTTCAGCGTAATTTCATAGACAGTACATTATAATTCAGAATACCATTGTTTTTCGTAATTTAAAAGAATTTTTTAAAAACGAGGAAATAAATACGACAGTTAAAATATTGTCCAGTTTCTGTACAGCTAAAAAGGCAGGGCGACAGCGGTTTACATCCATAATCTTCAATAGGGGAATAACCAATCTTCGTCTAGGCTTAATGTAAAATTTACAAAAGAAAAGAATGTGCATGTCTAATTCCTCTGACAGGTTATCACATGGACATTTGATCAGGTGTTTTGACCAGTCCTTCATATCCGGGAAACTAAATAACCGAAACAGTAAATTAAACCTAAAGCGAGTTAATAAAAACCTCTCGTAATCGCTCATCTGGAGTTTGACATATGGCTGCATTTTATTAGAAATAACAGTTTGTGCATGTGCCACTACAGTTTGCTTTTTCATTTCTGTTTGTACTGTGCGTTCATGTAGGAATGCCATACACTTTTCTTTCAGAGCTTTCCTTGAGATATTACTTAAAGAGATTGGGTCGTTAAAATAATATATGTTCCCAGATCCTCGAAAAATGTCTTCACGTATGACAACCAACAAATTTTGTTCTTCTTTTCTAGGCCTAACACATTATTCAAAATCAGACGATTTAGACCACATTCATCAGTTGTCCAGACTCTGTGCCATAACAATATCGGGCGGTTCTTAAAATTTCTACCAGATATGGATCCCCAAGTTCTATGTGGCAAGCATATGTGGAGACACTTCTCGGGACAGCCAGAAGGTACTTCATAAAAATATTTTCTACCACCTGTAGACATGTCACATTGGCATACCCCCACAAACCCGCGCCATAAGTCACTATTGTTAAACAAGTGGCCTTGTATACAGTTAGCATTTCCCCTATAGGCTTCCTGCCTATTTTATGGCTAAAAAAATTTAACGCCATTATGGCTTTACAATACAACAGTTTTCTTGTCTTGATTGCAATATTCCAATTACGAGTGTGATCGAACAAAACTCCTAAATAGGAAAAAGTTGGAGTAAAATCAACTGGGGTTGTGCCAATAAAAACTGCTTTCCTCTTTTTATTTGTGCCACTACCGCAGTTCATGGTAAAAGTTTTAGACCAATTTATCTTTAAATTTAGTCCGTTCATAAAATTTGCAAAGGAGGAAACTAGGGCTTGCAAGGCCAGTGGGGTTCGGGCCATCAGGACAGCATCATTGGCGTACAACAATGCGGGCACTGGCCTATCTCCTGCCATAGGCAAATCCCTACATTCCTTCAAAAGGGTTTTCTCCACGTCGTTAATATAAAGTGTGAAGAGGAGTGGGGCCAGCACGCAGCCTTGTAGTATGCCCCTAGCTATACCAAAAGAGTCGGTGCATTCAACGTTTTTTCCAAATCGATTCTCGCCGATGCGCCCTGATACAATTCCCTTAAAAAGTTTATGATTGATATGTCTATCCCCATGTTGGTCAAAACCATCCAAAGTTTGCTGTGTGACACACAGTCAAATGCAGAGGTTAAAAATATAAAAGTTAAAAATAATCAACCCTCTTTGGCCTTTGTATATTTCTCTATTAAAATGTATAGGTTCAAACACTGGTCAATTGTACTAAGCCCTTTCCAGAACTCGTATTGTAAATTGCTGATTATCTTGTTTTCGTCCGCCCATATTTGGAGCCTGTTTAAAATGACCCCTCCAAAAACTTTGATAGTGCTGTCCAAGAGTGAAATAGGATGATAACATTGACAGCTAAGTCTGTCCCCTTTTTTAAATATTGGAACTATCAATGATTCGCGCCATGATGGCAGAGGACCATTCTGAAAAGTAAAGTTAAAAACTCTAGCCAGATCGGGGCCCATAAATCGATATCATTATTGTATAGGTCTACCGGGACCCCCTCAGGGCCTGGTGCTTTGCCCCCCAAACTTGCCTTGATGCTAGCACTGACTTTTTCTATAGAGAAATCATCATGTACCAGAGTATTCTTTAAGTGGGAATCTTCTATATTAGGAGTTACCAAAAATGAACAATCTCCTAACGGACTATCAACAGAATATAATTCTCCGAAATGCTTCACCCACTCCGGTGAAGATATTGCTAACTTTATTGTGGGAGTACTATTGCAATTAGAGAAAGGGGAGTTTACAACTTTCCAGAATGCTACAGAATCTCGACTTAATGAGGCCTCACATACAGCATCCCAAGTTGCCTGTTTCTAGTGTCTTTCCTCTTTCTTAACGCCTGTTTATAGATATATCTGCATTCCTTAATTAACGTCCTGTCTTTGTCTGGCGCATGTAGTGCATATTTTAGATTTGAGTATGCTTTAGTGCACGCTGAATCAAACCAGCTTACTCTGGGATTTATAGGGCCTTTAGTATTAACCCAGAGAAGATTTCTAACTTGTGTGACAATTAATAAAAAATTATTTACAACAACGCCATCATCGATGTTTGCGTCGGTGCATGCCTCAAACTGTGGCAGGGTGCTCTTCACTAGTTTTTTGAGAAAATCCTCAGGGACTATGTTTGACCATTTTAAAGAATAGCCATTTTTCCTGGTCAAGGTAATGTTATCCATTTGTACGTTAGGAGTTCCTAACAGACGTAAAGTACTATAAGTACTTTGCAGTACTATTCTAAGAGGATAATGGTCGCACAGTGAATTATCAAGAGTACTAAAAGACTGAATCATCCCCCCATGTCTCACAGTCATGATTATATACTCAATTGTTGTTGTAGCATCTCTACCACAAAAAATGGGGACGAATGGACATTCTGGGGTGGCCAGTCTGTTTACAAACCCCATATCGGACCCGAACATGATTTCATTTATATGATCTCCACACTTGGTTTGTTCAAAGTGGGACAAGAAGGTATCCTTGTCGAGCACAACACCACAAGTGCCTCTTTCGGCTCTTGCACATAGGGAACAGTGGAAACCTCCTGCCCAAATTACGCAGACATCTCTAGGTCTTCGGGTAAGCATGGCTTTTATATGCCTTCCTAAACGTTTAAAAATGTTATCCATTTCCTCCAACTGGACATTATTATAAAAATTCACTAAGACCAAAGAGAACTCAGAATCAATGGAAATATGGGGAATATGGTAATACCTGTCACTGAAAACAACATCAATTTTAGTATATGACAACATGTTTGATACGTATGTGCATAATCCCCCTTTTGCCCTTCCATGGGGTGAACTAATTGCTGGGGGAAAATAGGTCCTAAAGCCATTAACATGATCTGGATCTGTAGTCCAGGTTTCTTGTAAACACATAACATCCTGAGCGTTCACAAGATGAATCCAGTTTTCGTTTCCCAGCTTTGACCTTAGACCAGCTATATTCCAGCTCACCAGTGCCAATGTGTCCTTCTTCTTTAAACTGGCCAGCGTGCCCGGGGTGCCCTCAGAATCCAATATAATCTCTTGAGATAGATCTTTATCTGAAATTCTAAATATGCTAGACATACTAGGGGGTTGCTCCTTTCTTATGGCATCTGTAGATCCTTCTTTATCCTTGCTCTCTATCGCAATTGGATCTCTCAGATCAGAAACGAAACCTATATCGATTGGGGTCATGGATGTTCCAGGTTTTTGAATGGTTGTAATATCAGGGAGTCAGTCAATGTCCTCCATCCCCTGTAAAGCAGCGAAATGGTTGAATGTTGGGACATTAAACATGACAGCCTGTCTATCCCAGTCCTCTCCTTGCCGATAGGGGTTTGATCTAAATACCTTACAGCTCAATAATGGACAAAAGTAAGACAGATCCCGGGTTTGAATCCCAGCAGTCCCTCCAAGTGGATTCCACCCACAAATGTGTCTAACAGTGCGTCTATCTCTGAAATGTACAATTATGCAGTCCCCAGGTAAATCTTTATATATATGTCCAATCCAGCCCACTCTTCGGACATTTATGATTTCTGCGTGTACATGTCCTGGGAGGGGTCTGTATGTATTTAGCCAATGTACCACCCTGTTTTTTAAAATTGCATAGGATTCCTCTCTATTATTCTGTAGTTCCGGGGCGCCCGTCAGTACCACATTGTAAGGCATTGACTCAAGTGGTAAGTCTATGCATGGGTGTCTGACCTTCTGAATATCAATACTCTTTTTTGCTGAGCCTCTTACAGGGTTTACCCCTGTTTTGTGTATTAGAACCTCTCTTTCCACCGTTTTATTGGCAACTTTATTAGATGCCTGGGCTCTGTTATCTGGGACTAAAGGTTGCTGTCTTGGTCACTTTCCACCTTCTATTACTGAGGTAGGTGTTTTTTGGGGAGGTTTAGAGACGCTACTAACCATAGTAAGAATTTCAACAGGGGCTTCTGCATCCCCATCAAAATCCTTCATATTGAGCTGTTCAGTATGTCCGCATTGCCCCGTGCCAATTTTTCTAGAGACTCTATTTTATTTGTCAAAACTTTTGTTCTTTCCAGCAGTGGTAAGATTAAGGATCTCAGCATCTGCTCTAAGTGAATCATAAAACCTAAGGGGTTGGGTGGTAATGTTTCCAGATCAACCGTAGCACTGTCAGTGCTATTATTGATCTCAGAAATAGTTGGATGGCCCTTGCTTACTTCCCCATATTGTCCCTGAATGGTAGAGGCTGATTTTTGCTGTTTAAGTCTACCTTTACCCTTTCCCCTGATTGGCTTTTTAATAATGTTAATTTTTTTCTGAATATTTTTCTGACCCCTTTTTCTTTGAGGGGGGCTCTCATTGCGCAGTCCAACAGATATGTTGGAATTCGTCAATAAAGAAGCTCCCGAGCCCTCTAGATTAATAACAATCTGGCAGATGCATCAAGCAAAATACCTCCCGGTAAAATAGCGAATCGGTAAAACAGGCCGATAACGAACGCAAAACCAGAAAATGCAATGCATCAACCCCAAATCGGTAAAAAATAAAGAACCGCTAAAAAATCCCCTCGGTAAATTACCGAATCGCAATTCAGACAATCAGAAATAACGAACACCAAAGCTGACCTCGGAAATACCGAATCGCTAATAAAGAATCGCAATGGAATGCATGAAAAATCGCTAATACCGAAAATTGTCAAAATCGCTATTTTGCATGAGCAAAATAAGAGGAATCTCAAACTGGAGGTAAAGTTATTTGAAGGAATGAAAAAAATAATTATTATTTTCCAGGTGCTGACAATCAGTAACCCTTCAAAAATGCAAAGCACATTATCACGCTTCTTCCACCGGTTCCTAGAGGCCATGCTGACATTCATACATCGCCACATCACCTTCCTCACAACCCCCCAGCAGCTGACCCGCACCAAACGGGAGTTCTACCAGGTGGCACAATTCCCCCATGTGATAGGGTGTGTTGACTGCACGCATGTCCCCATCTGTCCTCCCTCAGCCATCGAATACATCTTCCGCAACCGGAAGTCATATCATTCCATAAATGTACAGGTCCTGTGCAATGCTAAGCACATCATTACGGACCTTGTAGCCCAATTCCCAGGGAGCACACACGACGCATACATCTTCCATCACAGTGGCATCCACAGGCGCCTGATAAACGGTGAATTTGGAGAGGGACACCTACTAGGTACATATTGATGCATCATCGTTTACTCCATCCCCACATGTATCATTGCATTCATGCTGCTGACCAGTTTTGCCCCATCCTGCAGGTGACAGCACTTACGCCTTGCATGAGTATCTACTCACTCCCTACCTCAACCCAGAAACACCTCAAGAGCAGCGCTACAACAGAGCACACATCAGCACAAGGAATGTGGTGGAGCGTACATTCGGCATTCTCAAGAGTCGCTTCCGAATACTGCACAAGACAGGAGGTGCCTTGCAGTACGACCAAGTGACCTGCTGCCAGATCATAGCTGTCTGTTCCATCCTGCACAACATCGCCACCTGTAGCGGGATACCCATAGAGGTGGACGGAGAGGATGAACTACGTGCACAGCAACCCCCCCCCAACACCAACAGGCACATGTGCCCAAGACAGCAGAAGGGCAACGGAGGCGGACATATATCACACGGCATCATTTCTGAGACAGGTAAGAGAGAGCATTGACAACATGATCTGGTTTGGAAGGGTTTAATGGACATGAACACCTGACTGGTGCAGATAAATGTAACACAAACATGATGCAGCTGAAGTTAAAGCTAAACTTAAATTGTCCGTTGTCAACACGGGTGCTGCATGTGGCACTATAGTTGGCCCATGGTTACGTCACCATGGATAGGGAGACATTGCCACATGTCTACTTGCGTTTGCCACGTACCCCCAGTCTCCTGTCCCGTGACTCCTCTGCATCTTCACGATGAGTTTCAGTGGCTGTTGTGCCGCGCACACTGCGCCTCCTCCCGCTGGTCTCTGGCAAGGAGACGCTGCTCACACTTGAGGCTGCCTCATTCCCCTCATCCACTCCCACACTGCTGACACTGGCAGTTCCAGACTGCAGATGCTCCACTGCAGTGGCCACTCTCTCGAGGGCCCTTGCCACATCCCCACAATAATGCCCTAAGTCCACCTGCAGGGACACGGACCTGCGGGAGAGCACAGCTGTGCTGTAGCACAGCTTAGTGATGGCCCTAATGGTGGAATTTGCAGTGAGCATGTTCTGCCTGTGCCTCCGGTGCTCACTTCGTTGGCCTGTGACAACAGCACGTTCCAGTTCCTGCAGGCATAGCTTAATGTCATTGTTGCCCACAGCTACGGCGTGGTGAGCTCACGCACAGCGTCAGTCATGGTGCCAATTCTGTTAGACAGTTTAGTCATGGTGAGATTAATTGCACCCATGTGTCTCCCCTGCAGGCGCTGGACACGCAGCATCCGGGTTTCAACGACTCCGTACCCTTCGGCCGGATCCACTGGTCTCGCTGCTGCCCTACCCAGGGGCACGGCCCTCTGTCTGACACGCTGACGCGCTGCTGTTTGGGTGGTTGGAGTGACAACAGCCTGGCATGGGACATTTGGGGCTGCTGTACTCTGCTCCGTCTCCATCTCGTGCAGGGAGGGGACATCTGCCCTGCGGCTCTGTGGAGTTGTCCGCACTGGTAGTGGTGTTGGAGGTGTTGTTCTTGTCCGCACTGTTGGTGGTGGTGGTGTTTTTGTCCGCACGGATGGCAGTGCTAAAGGTGGTGTTTTTGTCCGCACGGATGGCGGTGGTGGAGGTGGTGTCCGCGGTGGTGGTGAAGGGGAGGACATGGCTTCATGTCCCTGTGAGCACTCCGCATCGGTCACCACTGGTGTCTCAGAGATGACGAGGCGGCCGCTGTCATCTGATTCCATGGGGGATGCATCTGTGTGTGAAACAGTGCATTGTTAATATTTTGTTATTATATGTGGATATTGCATTCTTTTGTCTTTATAAAGTACATATTTGGACTGACATTTGGCCCTTTGCTGCTGTTTTCATATCATTCACCTCTGGGGTCAGACATGCACTCATTCATGTATTGACTACAACTCCCATGATGCAACACTATGGTGAGGGTATGTGTTTTAGGCACGGCTACATGTGCACTGTGTCTGGCATGGGGGAGTGGGCAGGGATTGACAACATGCTGCATATCTACGCTGCCATGCATCTTACCTTGTCCTCCTTCCGCAGCACCAGAGGCGTCCAGTTGGGTGACCCCTACAACAGCTTCATGTTCTATTGTTGACTCCACTAGGTCCTCCAGGGCTGTGTTCGGTGTCACATTGGACCCCCTCACCTGTGCCTGCTGCATCCTTGACCCTCTGAGCAATCCTCTCCTTTGCCCTTTTACGTAGGTCATGCCAGCGTTTCTTTAAGTCGTCAATGGTGACTCCGCAAGCATTGACCCTGTCCTTGATGCGCAGCCACATCTTTCTTTTTTCTGCCTCAGGCACCTTCAGGGACAGCTTCCCAAACAGCTTCTCATTATTGCTGCTGACACCCTCAATCAGTATTTCAAGTTCCTTATCAGAGAACTTGCGCTTTCTCTTCCTGGGTGTGTCCTTTCCCTGCTGGGGTGCCTCCTTCTCCATCATCAACTGCTTGGCTGGTCCTGGTTGCTGCTGGTTCTGTGTAGCTTCTCAGCTCCTGTGCTCTGCCTCCTCCTCTGAGCTCCTCGGGCACTAAATGGAGCATGGGCTGTCCAACTTCCTGGTTGTGATGTCATCAGCCTGCTTCCGATGCATCGCGTCTTTTTACCGATTTTGCAATTACCGAATTCGCAAATACCAATTCGGTATTTGCTAATTCGGTATTTGCTAATGGTGTCTCACTATCGTACTTTCGCTGTGGAATACCGATTTTTACCGATTCAGTAATTAATACCGAATCTCTTGATGCATCGCGGTTTGCATGTCCTTATTAGCGATTCCTTATTTTTCGCTAATAAGGACATGGAATACCGAATTTTGATGCATATGCCCCATTGTTATTTAAAGTAGAGGACTCCACCGATATAAGGGGCGGTTGTAATGAGGGTGTTAATCACAACCTAGTAGCCGAGGGAGACGATACTGGAGGTGTACATGATATTAGTGGGGTACAGTGGAAATCTGCGGGCCTAGGAAACGCTGCAAAGGAATCCATAAACATAGAATCTGAGATATTTGCCAGTGTTACAGAGGTGTTAGTAGTTAGTGAAGGTAAACATATATTAGGGGTCAGCGAGAGCCGTATCTCAGTTCAATCAATAGCAGTGACGACCACCCCTATAGTCTTCTGTAACATCCTGTCTATTGCAGTCAGGGTTGGCAAAGGGGTGGTAGTAAATTTTTTCCGCCTTGAGCTGGATCGCGTAGTCATAGGAGTGTTCCTACCCATAGTTCACGAGATAATGCACAATAAGCAAAAGTACCTTGAGTTCACAGCGCAAATCCGAGTAAGTCCTGCGTCTGTATACTGAAGCCAAGGGACGTGGCCCAGCCACGGTCTGCCACAGATGGCCACAGACAGCCCGCCCTTGTCCCGGGCTTCGCCCGGTGCTACCCGCGTGCTCCCGCGACGTGGGGAATGGTGCAAGAATTTAGGCGCCTCCTGGCGCGATAGCCCGGTATGCGACTTGCCGTGGCAGGGGCTGCAGGGTATTGTAGTTTCAGCCCATCTCGCTCTCCCCCACTCAATGGCGGCAGTAGAGATGTGGAAAGTGCGGCGGTGGAGGGAGAGCAGAGACAGCAGCGTAGGGCAGCAGTTCGAGCCTGGTAGCGGCCCCTAAAAGATGCAGGTACGGTTATTACCGTTTCGCCAGTTCTCTAAAAGGGTCCCGCTCCGCCGGGAATGGTGCAAGAATTTAAGCGCCTCCTGGCGCGATAGCCCGGTATGCGACTTCCGGTCGCAGGGGCTGCAGGGCATTGTAGTTTCAGCCCCTCTCACTCTCCCCCACTCAGCGGCGGCAGTAGAGATGTGGAAAGTGCGGCAGCGGGGGGAGAGCAGAGACAGCAGTGTAGGGCAGCAGTTCGAGCCTGGTAGCGGCCCCTAAAAGATGCAGGTACGGTTATTACCGTTTCGCCAGTTCTCTAAAAGGGTCCCCGCTGCACCGGAATGGTGCAAGAATTTAAGCGCCTCCTGGCGCGATAGCCCGGTATGCGACTTCCAGTAGCAGGGGCTGCAGGGTATTGTAGTTTCAGCCCCTCTTGCTCTCCCCCACTCAGCGGCGGCAGTAGAGATGTGGAAAGTGCGGCGGCGGAGGGAGAGCAGAGACAGCAGCGTAGGGCAGCAGTTCGAGCCTGGTAGCGGCCCCTAAAAGATGCATGTACAGTTATTACCGTTTCGCCAGTTCTCTAAAAGGGTCCCAATGTAGAGAAAGGGTTCTATGAATCTCTATAGTATGCAAAAGTGTCTCTTGCTCTATATACAGACATGGAAAAGGGATGGTAGCACAAACTGCTGAGACAAATGAAAGTAGAGGATACTGAAGGATGCGAGGGTTGTGCTTAGGATGTCTTGCACAGTGGCAGTTCTGATCATTCTGTGATACATTGCAGGTCTGTGTGATGGCTTCAATCCATGCAGCAGTGTGTTACTGCTGCTGGATTCATAAGTTGGCAGAGCACCTTAAGCCCACTTCCATGGGTCCAGGACTGGGGTGGCACCACTCGACATGGTAGACTCACAAGGGGCAGAGTCCAGGTGCAGGTGGAAGGTTGTAACTTGCCTGTTATGTTCCTGAGGCTTCAGATCAGAAGGCCAATCAACTAGCCCTTGGAGTTACTCTGGGCTCAAGAGATGGAGGTCTAGTCCTTATCACCCAAGCAAGAGAGCAACAGACAGCCGGTCAGCACAGCAGGACAGTAGTTCCTGTAGAGCAGCAGCCCAGCAGAGTGGCAGACTTTGTAGCAGCACAGCAGTCCTTCTTCCTGGATAAGTATCCACAAGTTGATAGACTGTTTACTGAATTGGTGGTGTCTGAGGGCCTGTATTTATACACAGTTTTGCCTTATAAGTGGGGAGAGGCTTCTAGAAGCCTGCCTGTGAAATAAATTCACAGGTACCCTGCCTTTCTGGCCAAGGTTCCAAACTAAATGCAAGCAATATACTTCATTCATTCAAATTAGCTGTATTTGATTTTGGAATATAAAAATCATAAAAGCAACAATACATATATATTACATTTCATTTCACAGTAAATAACATTATATTAAAATGAAATTAAATCATTGGAACAAATCAGCTAATCATTGAAGAACGATTTCTTTAAAAAAAAATTAAAAATCCAGTCATTACCATAGTGCATGTTGCGTTACCCAGTTGCTGCAAACTAAGGTACGCTGGTCTACATTGCCGCCAGGCACCTTGCCTCAAGTACTGTCGAATCCACCTTTTTTGATCTTTCGCGTACAGTTTGCAAAACATTACTTCATGAAAGGTGGATTGCGACGACATATTATCACATGGGCAATAAGCAAGCGTTCTAGACCAGTCATTTTTAATCGGGAATGTGACCACCCGATGGAATAGATTAAACCTGAATCTGGTCAAAATAAACCGGTCAAAGGCCAGGTTACACAAAGTTAAATATGGCTGTATTTTATAAGTGCATAGTGACAATTGATGTTCAATTACCGTTTTCTTAGTAATTTCCCCTGCACATCTAAGTAAGTTGAAGTGGGCCATACATAGACTCTTCAGTTCTTTTTTCGAGACATTCCTGATTAAGTCCGGGTTGGTAAAGAGCTCCGGCCTTTGGAGGTAATTTAGGGTATTCTTAATGTATTCTAGCCAGACAATGCGCTTCGCATTGTCTAGACCCATGACATCCTTTATAATTTCCTGATTTAGGCCGAGAGCTTCCGAAGCACATACTCTTCGCCAAAGCAAAATGGGTTGCAATTTAATCAGGTCTGTAATGTGGTCCATCGCTAATTCCTCGTGGCAATTAAAGACTGAAGTACCCTTTGGAAGAGCTAGAAGGTATCTAAAAAAGTTATTTTCTTCAACTTGTAATGCGGTTGTATCCTGATATCCCCAGATCCCTGCCCCGTACAATGCGATACTTTGGCATTTGGCTACATAAATCTTGAGCATGATTTCCGGGGGTCGTTTGCCCAGCTTGGAGGAA
Organism: Lissotriton helveticus; assembly: GCF_964261635.1. Taxonomy (NCBI): domain Eukaryota; kingdom Metazoa; phylum Chordata; class Amphibia; order Caudata; family Salamandridae; genus Lissotriton; species Lissotriton helveticus. The sequence continues at coordinate 609,622,160 of NC_136063.1, forward strand.
AAGTTTTTCAGCGCTCATATTGAGCGTTTGAAGGATAAGGTCCTATTCTTAACTTCACGTCCCCAAGAGCCTGAACCATCAATTAGGACCCCCAAATATGGGAAAGTTTTAGTATGTTCAATTTCTAGCCCAGGGTCTTTAAGATTTTTACAGGTTCCACGACCTTTGCCACACTGCATCACATATGATTTCTTGGCATTGATGTTAAGGCCCCTGACTTTCATAAAATCAAGATATTTAGTTAGAGCCTTCTTTGCTCCCACCTTCGTTCTTGCCATCAGCACCGCGTCATCCGCGTACAAGAGTGAAACAATTTGCTTGTTGCCATACCTCGGGGAGTCAATTTTACTAGCCCCCAGTTCTGCCTCAAGGTTGTTTGTATAAAGGGAGAAAAGAAAGGGGGCCAGCACACAGCCTTGTCTCACGCCTTTTTCTATACTAAAGGATCCAGTACACTCCCCCCTCAGCCCATATCTTACTTTGGCCGCAGCCCCAGTGTAGAGCTGCCCTAAAAATAAAACACTGGCAGGCTCGACTTTCATTTCCTCTAGTATATGCCACAGTTTGGAGTGTGTCACGGAATCGAAGGCAGCTGATAAATCGACAAAGATTGCATATAAACAGCCCTCTTTGGCCCGGGTATATTTTGCTGAAAGTAGTACAAAATTGAGGACCTGCTCAACAGTGCCCATCTCTTCCCAGAAGCCATACTGGACGGGACTTAAAATGCCATGTTCCTCCGCCCATAGTTGCATTTTGTTTAAGAACACTCTCCCTACCGTTTTCATGAGAGAGTCTAGTAGGGATATTGGTCTGTAGTTGGACGGACTCTCCCTGTCCCCCTTTTTATATATCTGTATGATAACCGACTCTGCCCACGTACCAATAAAACCTTTTGCACAACAGGCCCGAAGGACCAGTGTGCAGAGTGGTGCCCATAGGTCTGTATTTAATTTATAGATGTCATTGGGGATCCCATCCGGCCCCGGGGCTTTGTTATTTTTGCTGGCCTGCAAAGCTAAATGTACTTCTTCCAGGGTAATGTCTATTGTTATTGGCTGATGGCCACCCCCTCTATGTAAAAGGCCAGTTTCGCCTTCCTCAAACGTGGGTGCCCCCTGTGAGTTACTGTATACCTTTGAGAAGAAATCGACCCAAGTTTGATCATCTATGGCTATTTCTAGCCTTGCAGCTTCCTTTTTGGTGAAGAAGGGTGCATTGACTGCCTGCCAAAAAGACCTGGAGTCTCTACACTGGGATGCGCTCAACAGATTCTGCCATGCTACTTCCTTGATATCCTTTTTTCGTTGGTGCCTGGCCAGGGTATACTCTTTCCTGCACTTTTTTATTACATCATGATCCCTAGGCTTGTTACCTAAGGCAGCCTTAAGGGCGGTGTATGCCTTTGTGCACCGGGAATCAAACCACCCCACCCCTTTGTTTGACTTATTACTCTGCACCCTACATAGTTTATCTTGAATAATACCAGTGATGTTGCTATATGCCTCCATAATTTGATAATCAGAGGAGTTCTCGCCCAGACATACCATAATATGTATAAGAGCAGTTGTTATGATTTCTTTTGACTTTTTTATGCGGGTCAACTATGCTCCATTTTAAAGCCAATCCATTTTGGCGTGCTATGGCTATATTTTGTGTCCAGGTCAAGCACTCAATAGTGGAAGCACTAGTAAACTCACTGGTACTTATATTCAAACTAAGAGGGAGATGATCACTTAGACCAATGTTGGGAATCTCAAAATCTTCAATACAATTGGAGAATCTATTCGGTACAATAACAAAATCTATAACAGAATGAAGCCCCCTAGCTAAAAAAAGTGGCACTGAATTCAACCTTCGGTGTACAGAGCAAGTTTGCAAAACCAAGGTCGAGATTGGCCATTATGCTATTTATTATATCTCCTCTTTCAGAGTGCATGAAATGACACCTATCCGCGTTCTCCCCCTTCCGTATTCCTCAGATTATACGGGACCTGATCAAATCAGGGGGGGTTGAGGAAACAGTATTGAATCTATGCAATAGCCCCATTCTTCCTATTCTTAAAAAGGCACCTTTAGATTCCCCTGACAAACGTCCTGATGCTTATCGTTTTGTGATTGATCTTCGGTAAGTTAAAAGATTGTTGTTCCTCAGTTCCCAGTGGTACCAGATATCACTGTACTTTTGACAATGATTCCTTCTACTGCTAAATTCTTTTCTGTGATTGATTTGAAAAATGCTCTGTTTAGTATTCCTATTCATCCAGATAGTAGATATTTGTTTGGCTTCGCTCTGGCTGGTAGAAGTTTCCAATTCTGTCGAGCTCCTCAGGGGTATACAGAAAGTCCCAGTATTTATATTCAAGGTTTGAAAAGTCAATTGGACTCTCTCTCTCTTCCGGAAGGTAATGTATTACTGCAGTATGTGGATGATATTTTGATAGCCTCTGATACCAAAGAGGGTTGTCTGAATGCGACGGTATGATTGTTAAACCATTTGGTGAACAAAGGGCATAAAAGGAAAACATCCTTCACAACGCGGGCGTTGCATCACAATGACTTTACATCGCGGGCATAATAATGCAAGTCGTTACAACGACTTGTGCTGGATGGAGCTCTAACCTAACGAATAGTACGATTTACTATTCAAACACCTTCCCTACTGTAGGTAGACTAGAGTTGTAATAGTTAATCGTACTATTCGTAAGTCCAGTGCCCTCCAGCCCAAGTTGTTGTAACGACTTGCGTTGTAACAAACGTGATGTAAAGTACTGCGTTGTAAATGTATGCATGGTAACGTCATACACTCGACATAAAGTGTTCCTTTCCAAATTCCAATATGGCCTATAGCAGATCACCTATTTAGGTCACCTTCTGTCGAAGGAGGGACGGAGGCTAACACCTTAACGCATTGATGCCATTGTTAAGATGCCTGTCCCTGTGACCCAGAGGATGTGCATGCCTTCATAGGCATCACCTCATATTGTCGGCACTGGATTCCCACTTGTTCTCTATTAATACAGCCCTTACTTCGCATAACAATTAAAGATGTGCATGAATCCCTGCCCTGGACGCATGAATGTCAGCATGCTTTTGAGCGGTTAAAAGTTGCGCTTTGCTTTGCACCTGTGCTTGTTACGCCTCATTATAAGAAGCCCTTTTTGCTGTACGTACACGAAGCGGCTGGGTGTGCACTTTTGGTGTTAACACAAGCCTTTGGAGGTAAGCAGAAGCTGTTTGCATATTTTTCTGCTACGCTTGACCCTGTCGCCAGAGCTCTTCCAAGTTGTTTAAGAGCCACTGCGGCTGCAGCGGTCTCTATTCGACAATCGGCATGGCTCAATCTCAATGATGATCTCACAGTAATGGTACCTCATGCCGTGGATGTACTTTTAAGCAATACAAAGATGCAGCACCACATTAGTGCTTATCTGACTGGCTATGAATTAACATTATTTTCACCTCATATTACCATTAAAAGATGTGCCACTCTGAACCCAGCTACGTTACTACCCCTCCCCTTGGAAGAAGAGGATACAGATGTCCATGATTGTCTTTTCCGGACAGAAGAAGAGATGAAAGCATGGGTAGACCTGACTGATGTTCCCTTATCTGACCCACAAGGGGAACTATATGTCGATGGTTCTTGTTTCAAATTGTCAGATGGGACCACTACAGCGGTGTATGCTTTCACCACGCTGCGCACTATAGTTGAGACATTATGTGTTCCCTACCAATCTGAGCCGGCTGTGGAGCTGATAGCCCTTTGCGAGCAGGCAAATTGAGTGATGGCCTGACTGTCAATATTTATACTGACAGCCAGAATGCCTTTCGGGTGGCCTATATTTGTGGACGCATCTGGGCAGAGAGAGGATTCATCACCTCACATGGGAACAAAATCCAAAACGGTCCATTGATAGAAAGACTCTAGACAGCTTTGACCCTTCCCAAACGATTGGTAAAAGTGAAGTGTAGTGCTCATAAAGCAATTACTGATGACCTTGGGAGGGGAAACGCTTTTGCAGACCAGACAGCGACAGAGGCAGCCAGGTCCAAAACAACAAGGACATTTGTGGCAGGACCTGCTAGATGGGTAGACGTTACCATGTTCGAAAATTCACTGGAAAGTGTTTGTGAAATACAGAGTGAAGCAACAATTGGAGAGTGGCTGCAAATTACAGGGTGCCTAGAAGATGAAGGGTGTTGGACTGATAGGTCCGTGAAGCAGAGACGTATGTTGCCTAATGCAACTGTATTTCCTGTTTTTACCATGGAACATGGTCCAGCTCATATTAGTGCTAAGGGGATATGTAAATTATGGGATCCTATGTGGCAAAATGATAATATCCCCAAGGTCACTATGCATTTAGTGAAATATTGTATGATATGCATGAAAGAAAACCTGGAAAGGGTACCCCTACACCTTCTGGTAATTTTGCGCCACCTTCTCTCCCTTTTCTCCAGATGGATTACATCAAGATGCATCGAGTTAATAACGGGAAATATGTGTTAATGTTGGTTTATGCATTTTAAAAATGGATTGAAGCTTACCCAATGAAGGAAAATACTGCCATGGCTACGGCGAAAGCTATTGTTAAAAAGTTCTTCCCACGCAATGGTTTGCCCTGTTTACTTTGGAGTGACAATGGAAGTCACTTCAACGCAAAAGCTATCCAGTTGGTGTGCGATGGTTTGCACATCAAGCAGAAATTTCATGCAGCAAATTATTCTCAGTCAGCAGGTTTAGTTGAGATGTATAATGGTACTCTCCAGCTAAAATTGGCAAAGATTAAAGAAAGTATTGCCTTACAATGGCCAGATGCACTACCCTTGCGCTATTGTCCACCAGAATGACAGCCCATCCTAGAACTGTATTATCACCATATGAAGTGGTCTTTGGCCATCCAGCGAATGTGTGGGGCGTCCCTAGACCAAATAAAGTTCTGATATTGATTATCCTCTCTTAGTCGATTATTTATATGATCTTACTAAAAGTTTGCGTTTCTATTCACCAACAGATTCATGAGGCTTTACCTTCAGCACCAGAAGGACCCAGGCATGCAATACAGCCCAATAATTATGTCCTCGTACAAAACTACCAGAGACAAGACAGCTTGGAGCTTAGGTGGAAGGGTCCGTCATGACAAGGACGGCAGTAAGAGTGGATGGTCAGAAATACTGGATTCACACCTCCCACTGCCAGTGCATGCTATTTTCCCTCCCCTATGATCAGTTGATGAAAGAGGGGATAGGGGAGAGCGACAAAAGAGAAAATTCCTTGTTTTGGTTCCTTATCCGATGCCCAGTTGTTTGGGGAACAGCCTGAGGAAGAGTGCGAGGAGGACCTGACAACTGCAGTTCCCCCAGAAAGTAGGACTACACATGCTTCTTCTTCATCTGATTAGCAGGAGCCTAAGTCTCCATCACCCCCTGAATTGCAGATACTTCTTTGTAATTATACAGTACCTAGAGTAAAAAGGTACAATTTGCATCCTCGATGGAAGGATAGTGCACCGAAAGAGAAGTGAGTGTAGCAGGGATGGACTTTGTGAATAAGATTAATAAAATGCCCCTTTTTTCTGATTTTCATTATTAGATTAGAGATCAGAAGATTGGTGCATTATCTGAGAAGCAGGACACGATGAGTTGAGGGTATATTCCAAGGAGGGAGAGCGCCCTATCCTGAGAACAGTGAAAATTTGCTGATGGGCTGCAACAGTGTGGCTCCAACGTGTAAGTGCTCAATAGCACCACAGAGGATTGAACAATAGAAGCCTGCCACGGAGGCATGTAACGGATGCTGGACTTTTCCATTTTTTGTGTGTCTTTTCCACCGTTGGTTCCATTATATAACATCTCTTTCTCTGGCATTTTCATTTGTAATTCTATAATGAACATTGATCTATTTGGTCGTCCTCGTGTAGAAGATGCACAGTTTTTTGTTTCCCTGGGACCGGGGCAGATCAGTTTTGAATGGTTGCTCAGGAAGAAAATGTTTTGGGGTGTGTTTAGGTTGCTGTTCTTCCTAGTGGGAGGGGGGTTGCTCTGGACACTGGAGTGTTTTTCTGGGGCTACCTCGTCATGTGTTTTATATCAGTCTCCTCAAATCGTAGTAAAAGAACAACATATAGCAATGTTTTCTTAGAAGTAGTGTATAATTACATACTGCGTTTAGGTAGAAAGGACGATACCAGTATGAAGGGAATGAGTACTAGCTATGCCCCATTAGACTACCAAGGTCCACTCTATGCACACCCAGGTTTTTATTTTTTATCAAATGATAAGTATACAAATGTGTATAATGGTATAGACGACGTGGCCTTGGGCATGTTTTTGCCTCTTGGGGTGCCTTGCAAGTTCAGTAAAACCAAATATAAGATGGGTAAAAGGAACATTGACCAAGGAATTTTGTGAAGGCATTACCTATTTGAAAATTAATAATTATAGTAATGGTATTACTTTTGGATATATCCTTTCCTCTATTAGTACATTTGATGGTGCCAACATGGCCAGGGATGAATGAGCTAGAGAGTATTTTGGGCGTAAGTTGCATATTTTATGCAATTCTACAGTGGCAGCTTTACGGGACCACAAAACACTACAGAACAAGGGGTCCCAGGGGAAGATTAACGACCTAAACTGCTGTAACCCCCAATAAACTAATCACACCAACAGCAAATAACAGTAGGTCAAAAAGAGAAAATATCTCTCAGGGATGTATCCGTGTGAACACCTGCGTGAAAGAAAGCCAGTGGAACTTCAACCAAAAGGTGCGAGTTCCCATCAGTCAACTCACAAGACCGCCCTTCATCATTTGGGGACCGTCACGTTTGGTAGATGGTATGTCCACAGTAGATAGGCAGATGTTACAAGCCTAATCTATATTAAATGTGTCAGCAAGACAGCGTGTCTTGTGGAGAACTGAATGGCAGTGCATGGAAAGCAAAAAGTGAGTGAATCAGTGAAAAAAGAGAAATGTAAAGGTTAAGATTGGGTAGTGATAGGGGAAAACCATTTTATTCTGTACCCCTTCATTCCCAAAGCATAAAAAACAGTGCAATAGTAGTATAAACTAATAACTACTAAGAAGTATCTCAGGTCGACATGTTTCTGCAGACTACAGGAGCCAAGTTGTCTCCTGCTGCTTCTTCAGGACCATTATGTGCTACTGCTAATAAAAAAAGAGTAGATATCACCTTATACGTGATCAACTTCCATCTTCCTGGCTTAAGAATGGACGCAAAGGGGGATCAACGTATGGCACCTCAAGCTCAGAAGAAGGGTCTTCTGACTCTGACTCGTCAAGCCATGTTATTGCTCCCAATGGAAATAAAGGCAGAGGTAATCGTAGGGGACAATGGAGAGGTGGGAACCAATATGGCGGGTATCCGCAGTTCCCCCCGTGGTGGCAACCTGCACCATGGGGCCCCCCACCTCCCCCCTTTTCAGGCAACAGTGGTCCCTTTAATCAACAGTTCTATCATGATTACAATCAACAGCCTTTTTTAGGCCAGGGCCAAGGCCGGTCGAGGGGTCGCCGGAGAGCACAACAACAAGGCCAAGTACGCTGGAACCTCCCACCCCGGACAATGGATCTGCGGAATGGGAAAAAGATACCTCAGGATCAGCCAGGGACGTCGGGGGCTCCAGCATTGTAATTAATTTGAGTTCGTACATACTGACGGATATAGAAGAACAGATCCTGAATAAAGGTTTGGGGTTTGTTACCACTACCAGAGGGGATCCTTTCCTGGCCCAAATCGAAATGGGGACATTTTTCCGCAAAATAAGATTGCATTACCTCTTTGCTAACAAACCTGAGCACAGTAGTATGACCTTACCAATAGAAGAAAACACAGGTCTTAGAAAACCCTCGACGTTCAATCCCACAATACTGGGTCTTCCTCCAAAGGTAGCCGCCTTCGAGGAAGCAGTAGATCATGACCTGAGAGAACTTTATCGACACCAACAGAGCCCATTCATTAATATGTCCAAGAGAGAACAAGAGGCAGTAAGATCATTGGCCAACAATGAAGCAGTGACAGTGAAGCCAGCCGACAAAGGCGGGGCTATAGTCCTGTTGGACACTTGTGTCTACCGCCAGGAGTGTCTACGACAATTGAATAACACCCAAGCATATTTGAAACTCACATGTGATCCCACTGAAAGACTAACGTAATTGGGCACATAGTGGAAGAGGCATCGGCCGAGGGGTGGATTACCCCAAAACAATCGCAATATCTATGCACAGTGAATCCCAAGATGCCTTATTTCTACACCTTGCCAAAGGTTCACAAGATGCAAAGGCCCCCCCCGGCCGGCCGATTATATCGGGCATAGGTTCACTACTTGAACCTTTATCTACCTTCGTAGACTTCTTTTTGCAACCCCTAGTTAGGGAAATGCCCACATTCCTTAAAGACACTAAGGATGTCCTTAGAATTCTCCCCGACATTGAGTACGATGAAGATCTTGACATACTTGTATCTTTCGATGTCGAAAGCCTATATACGTCAATCCCTCAGACAGAGAGGGGATTGAAGGGCTGTTGTCAGAGAGAGATCTGAATTCCATCACTCTGGTGAGACTGATTATGACCTTGGCCACTCTGGCCATGACTGAAAACCTTTTTTCAGTTTGAGGACTCTATCTATCTGCAGGTTAGCGGGACTAGTATGAGCAGCTTTTTTGCTCCTAGTCTCGCTAACCTGTATGTGCATAAGTTTGAGCAGACCCACATTTTCGCGGACACTAACCCATACCTTGGTCGTCTGCGAGTGTGGAAAAGATACATAGACGACGTCTTGGTGGTGTGGCGTGGATCGGTTGAGGACCTCCTGCTATTTCACAGTTGGCTAAATGAGAGAAATAGGTTTCTCAAATTTACTATTGAACATGATAGACATCGTTTAGCCTTTTTAGACCTTCTAATCATATCTACACCAACTGGTCTTCAATCTGAGCTGTATCGCAAGCCAATGTCAAGGAATTCCCTTTTGGACTATCGAAGCTGTCACCCGAATGCTCTGAGGGATAATTTGCCCTGTGGGCAATTCCTTTGGATACAAAGGAATTGCTCTACGAAGTCCGCATTTGAGGATCACTCTAAGACATTGGCGGGAAATCTAGTTGAAAAAAACTACCCTAAACATCTCATTCGTGTCTCTAGAAGAGAGCATCGAATAATAATAGGGAAAGTCTCTTAGAAATTCTGCCTCCGAAACCAAAACAAGATCGGATTACCTGTGTAAATACTTTCAGCACACAGTCTAATCAAATCAAGAAAATTGTAAAGAAACATTGGAAAATCTTGAGTACAGGTACAGATACATTACCACCTCCATTGTTTGCTTTTAAGAGGGGACAGAGCCTGCGAGACCAAATAGTACATACCAGACCTAAGAATAACATCCCTCGAGCGGTAGGGACATTGTGGGATATGCCAGCGGTTACTGGACATTATCCATGCGGTAATTGTGCCGCTTGCCCACAAACAACCAAAACACTGAACATTGACATAGGCACAGATCGTTCTTGGCAGTTAAGAAGATTCACCAACTGCAACAGCTCAAACCTGATTTACGTGTCCCTGCAACAAGAAATATGTAGGGATGACAACGAGAAAAATCAAGGTGAGGATCTCAGAGCATAAGAGCTCGGTGAGGTGTTCTAAACAAGCTACCAAACTTACGAATCATTTCCTTGAAGTAGGACATCTACCTACCGACCTCCATTGGACAGTATTGGATCAACCGCTGATCCCCCCAGGGGCGGATGCCACTACCTTCCTGTTCAAGTGTGAACAAAAATGGGTGTACAGGCTGGGGACAGACAAAGTGGGGCTCAACGAGGACATCCCTTGGATGTCGCTCTAATTGACTCTTCTAGAAACTCTTGTAAGTTACTATGAGGACTTGTTCCAGCCACTTTATTAACCCCTCTATCAACCCCTCTGAATATTAACCCCTCTGAAAATAAACCTCGGCAGTTTCTCCAGCATACATAGTACATACGGTTTGTGACAACACTAAAGGGCATCCAACTAGATTATCATGGGTCCCCTATCATCTGGTAAAGTTTTCTAGCTACTTGAGTAATGACCCTGATAGGAAACATGAGCAGTCACCTAGCGAAATACGAAATTCGGCAGACTTGCCATGTCTTTGTTTAACAACTGTATTGTGGGTACTATCCAATCTATGGCAAGAAATAGAAAGGATTGATGAAATACTGGCGAGTAATGAACAATTCAAAATCATTAAGATGATTTCCTCGCTTCTAATAGAGCTGGGGTCAAAGGATATTGGTGAGAAAAGATTTCCTTGCCTCTGATCGATATGGAGCCATAATTTAAGAGATTAGATATCCAGCATCATTGCCACTGAACCTCCTACGATGACTGTAGCATACGTTTGTATCACCTGTTTTTAGAGTTTTTTCAGTATGACTTTTTCATGCTTACTGTGCCTCGAACAAAAGAGCGGAGAAACTACATCTCCCATGGTTCAGAGCGCGGCACGCCCTGATGACGTCACACGCCAGGGCGACGCCGATGCCGGAACTTATATTATCGAGTGGTTGCCGCAGCGCCGATACCTCCCCAAGAGACAACCCAGAGGGACGCCTGGGGTACCGACGGAGAGGTCAGTGCGCAGTATCTAGTGTTGTTGTGTAATGTTGTGTGCACAACGGAGTCAGTGTAGGTGTTGGGACCACTTCGGAGTGGTGTAATCGGGTACTGCGTTTTGTTTAAAAGTCCAGTGGCAGTATCGCAGATACGATCCTCTAATACGCTAGTCCCAGTGTACACATGACTTAGTGATTTGGCCCTTCAAATGCTAGTGCGGAGGCTTGGATGTTGGCAATACTATAAAGATGAGGTTGCTGTTTGCTGTGTACATCGGGTGGAGCGGCATAATACTGACCGATGCATGGTATCTGACTAGAAAGATGAGGTTGCTGGTTTCTATGTGCATCGGTTAGAGCGGCACAATACTGACCGATGCATGACATCTGATACGCTATTCCTATGGCGTTGGTGCTGGTATGATTCAGTAATTTGGCACCCCTAGTGCTAGTGTGGAGGCTTGGATGTTGGCAATTTTCAACTAAGAGATCGCTATTTGTTGTGTACATCTGTCAAAGCAGCACACTAGTGCATCTTGTGCTATTGAGCATAAGGGTTTCCTTCTACATGATAATAATAGTGTTGTCTGAAACAGTTTTGTCACAAGTGACTTGGCCAATCATAAGATACTTGGGGAAATTGTTGGGGAGACTATCAGTTTACTACTGGTGGGTCCTAGCAGTTTATTGAGCACTACTGTTACATAGTTTGGTGTTTTAAGATTGTAAATACTTGTTTATTCCCTCCGCTAGAGCGGTGCTCCCTGTACCTGAGTTGAAGGCAGGTGAGCTGGAGCTATTCCTTCCTGCCACATAGGTGAATGAGCAGGTATTGCGTTGATAAGTGGTTACTGTCTTTAACGTTGGCCATTAGTATATAAGTCATCTAATGGTTCTGCATCTACTGTTGAGATTCAAGCACAATCTAACATTGCCCTGTTTGTGCCTCTCTTTTCTCGTATATGTATCTGATGCTTCACGCTGTGTGATTATCCTACAAAGCCAGGAAGATGGAAGTTGATCACGTATAAGGTGATATCTACTCTTTTTTTATTAGCAGTAGCACATAATGGCCCTGAAGAAGCAGCAGGAGACCACTTGGCTCCAGTAGTCTGCAGAAACATGTCGACCTGAGATACTTCTTAGTAGTTATTAGTTTATATTACTATTGCACTGTTTTTTATGCTTTGGGAATAAAGGGGTACAGAATAAAATGGTTTTCCCCTATCACTACCCAATCTTAACCTTTACATTTCTCTTTTTTCACTGATTCACTCACTTTTTGCTTTCCATGCACTGCTATTCAGTTCTCCACAAGACACGCTGTCTTGCTGACACGTTTAATATAGATTAGGCTTGTAACATCTGCCTATCTACTGTGGACATACAATCTACTCAACGTGACGGTCCCCAAATGATGAAGGGCGGTCTCGTGAGTTGACTGATGGGAACTCGCACCTTTTGATTGAAGTTCCACTGGCTTTCTTTCACGCAGGTGTTCACACGGATACATCCCTGAGAGATATTTTCTCTTTTTGACCTACTGTTATTTGCTGTTGGTGTGATTAGCTTTACGGGACATCACAACTCAGTTGGAAAGTATGCGCATATACTCTGAACAAACAAGATATGCGGTTGACTTTATTTTAGCTAAGAATGGTGGTGCATGCATGATCATAGGAGAGCAGTGTGTGGTCAGTATCACCAATATGGAAATGAATATCCCTCTGCATATTCTAGATATTTTGGAAAATGTAAAAGGGAGGGAGAGCAGTAATTGGAGCTGGTCCTTATTTGGTGGTTGGGGTTGGATTATAGAAAAAGTGATATATTTCATTGTACTTTCGATTTGTTGCTCTGTTTTGATTCAGTGCCTTCCCTTATGCTGTTCATACTGTGCTACTTATCTCACTCCCTAAAGGATTGCAGTTCATGAAACAAATGCTACTATAATGCTCCAAAAGGAGGTTGATAGCATAATGCAGATTGACAAGGGGGTCTTTGGTTCTACTACTTCTCTTGCAGGTGCAACTCATGATGTCACCCTTACTACTGATGTTTTGTGTCGTTTTCTTGTTTACGTTGGTTATACACATATATTGTATGTGACATATTACTGTTTGAATAACTGTATTCCTCTTATATTGTTAGAATTGTAAAGACCCTTACCTGATAGCAAGAAAAAGGTGTCCGTATTTAGCATCTAATGCTAAATACGAACACCATGCTAAAAGGATCGTCTGTATTACTCGTATTTTATCCAATTTTTATGTTAAATCATTATATATGCATAATGTATGTATACGCAATTCGTAAATGCAGCTGAAATGCCTGTTATATTAATAGCTGTGCCACCATTTTATATATCGAAGACGCCATTTTGTATCTGAATCAAAACTGTTCCCTGCTCATTTACGAGAAAAGGCCCTTGGTGAGTTTTGTTTTTCAAAAGTTGAATCTTGCTCATTCATGCATGCCTTTCCTGTTACATGGAGGCCTTCTCCAACCTGTTTAGAGGGGAGGACAGGCCAGACGACCTTGAGTAGTAGATAACTTGTACCAGGCTGCAGAACTGAAACCTCTAATCTGTACACTCATTATATTACGACATCTCCCAGTGTTTTTTCATGATAGGCTGGTCTTCTTGGGCTCTGCAACAAACATAAAGTAGCTATATGCTTGTTAGAGTCAGTACCTCGTCAGCCATTATTGGAGGCTAGTCAGATTGGACTCCACGGTAGTGTGTTTTTGTGAATAAACTAGTTTACTTGTATTCTCTACTACATCATCGACTCTTCATTAGAAGAAGCAGGAGGAGGTCAAGAGCGACCCGGGTGGCCCTTATCTGGTAACTTGCTTCATGCAGGCCTTGCAACCAAAATGGAAACAGGCAACACGGTCCGGCTTACTCATTGGAATATGAGCAGAATGCAATGGTACCTGCTAATCTCTCTGCAGAGGAGGCAGAATGCCAGAAAGTAAGCAAGATGGCGGTGGCGTAGATCGCCGTGGCAGAGCTCCTCTCCTTGAGCTCCCGAAGCACCCTTAGGCTAACGCGGTTAACGGCAGACATCTCACAGCTTACCTGCAGACCGCGGAGTGGGATTCATGGCCGTTGGATCGAGGGCAGCGGATGGGCTGCTCGCCCAGGCGGTCTCAGAGTCCAGTTTGACTGCAGGACGTGCGAGGAGGCACAGGGCTCAGCTTCCAGCCAAAGGAAGCCAGGGACAGGCGGCGGCTCAGCTGGTGCAGGATGGAGGAAGAGAGACGTGCTGACTGCCAAACTCGCTCTGTCACTATGCTCTACCTTGAGGCTGTGGGTAGGCTTTGCATCTGCTCTCAGCCACAAATTGGCTCTGAGGGCTATCACAGCAGCAATTGGCTTCGGATTAGCAGCAGAGATTGAAAGTATGCTTCCTAAAACATCGAGACAAGCAAAAGAAGTGGTGGGGCGAAAGTCAGTGCAACTACATTGATCTAAGCAGCAGTCTCCACCAGGTCTTATAGGTAAGCCAAATGAGCTGCGCAATTTGAAGAAGCAGGTGGACAGCAGAGGGGTAGGGAAACTGAGGATCCCGGCTGAAAGTGTACAAATTGAAGGGCAGAAACTGACAACTTTAAAGATAGTGGAAAAATGGGGGCAACCCCGGAAGGGGCTGATCTACTCTCAATCTCTGTGCCGACCCAACCGTCTTTTACCGTTTTTTTTTTTAACGAAGGATGGAACTCTGAGTCTATGCATTTCTGAACTTTTGCAAGAATCTAGCCTGGAGACATCGGATCAGGTTCCAAGTGAATATTTGGGGGAAGCTTTGGGGGAGACCCCTACGGCGCAGTTGGAAGCTTTGGAGGAGAAGGGGGTTTTGCATAAACATGTTTTAAGCACCCCAAATTAGCTAGCTCAAGATGTCATAGTGAGCTGCTCTTGAATCATATCTGATCCCCCATCAGATACTCTATTAACTTTACCAGAAGGTGCTTCTGTGGGGCTGGTATATTACCAACATTTTGGCAATAGGGTTTTAAGACCATAATATCCCATACGACCCATCTTCTTTCATTTTAATATCCCTGTCAGATCCAAGAATAAAGGGAAACTGGGATCAGGCAGTAGACTTTCAATCTTTATCCCCCTGGCAAAAAACATCTCTATAAGAGCTCCCTGAAACACGGTCGAGCCCACCTTGACTTCTTGGCGTCAGGGTGTCCCGTTGATGAATCATGACACCACTAGGCTGTGTGAGGGAGTATAAAACAAAAGGACATGCCTCCATCCCCACCTCCTGGTGGCGCGCTATCCATAGCTTCACATAGGGGCAGTCCACCATCTATTCTAAACAGTTGACCGGTTTCAACGGTTAAGTAATCAGGGGAGTACTTTCTGTGAAACAGATGGGGATGGTAGACCATGTCAGAAGGGTAATTTCACTTTTTGACACCACGGAGGTCCTCACAAAGCCTATGGGGGTTGCCTTCTTGGATGCGGAGAAGGCTTTCCATAGGGTGTCATGGAGCTATTTATGGAAGATCTTGGAGGCTAATGGCCTGGGGGATTCATTTGTGAACGCAATACAGGTCTTGTATGCCAAACCCACAGCACGAGGAGGAAACAGAGACATTTTCAATCGGCAGGGGAGAAGGCAGGGCTGCCCGTCCTCCCCCCTGCTATTCGCACTATACATAGACCCCTTTCTTAGACGGTTGGAGACCTCTGCAGATATCACTCATGTTAGCTTGCATGGATGGGATACTTAGCTTCTGGCATATGCCAATGATGTGGCTATAATCACATCCAACCCCGATAGAGCAATGTGTGTTGTGGTAAGCATTGCGGAAGATTTTGGGACCCATTCGGGCTTCTTGTTGAATAAAGTCAAAACACAGATTTTGATAAATAGATTTGTTACACCCTCGGATACTAGGATTGTGGAGAAAGCGGTCTATCTAGGAATATACTTTACTGCAAAGGTGGAGGATATAATAGCGCTTAACATGGCTCCTCTAATGAAGAATATTAAGAATGACCTCCAGCTGTGGGACAATTTGAAAATGTCAATATTGGGGAGGTGTAATCTCATTAAAATGATGATTCTGCCAAAACTACTGTATATTTTCTGTACAATCCCATTGGAAATACATAATTTTTGGTTTCAGCAAATTGAGAGGGAGGTAGCGAGATTTATCTGGTCCTATGGTAGAACAAGGAGAGCCAACGCATTCCTATCCCTCCCTAGGGAGAGAGGGGGATGGGGACTCCCTCATTTCAAGCTATATTATTTAGACACAGTTTTGCAATTTTATGGGTCTCTCCTTGGTGTCAAGGCTAGGGATGGAAATGACCCTAGCTATGTGCTAGGACTCATTTCAGGCAGTGTCCTGGTGTGGGTTCAAGATGGTGGGAACCTGTTATGTCCCTGTGCTTCTGAACAGGAGGCCAGCATACTAGCTTTTGGAGTCACTCTGGGGATTCTGGGTTTAGGTGAAGAAGCAGGGCTCAAACAGCAAGGCAGGCCTTTGGGAGTTCAAGGCAAGCTCTAGGCAGCGTATCAGTACTTCTAGGTGCAGCAAAACAGTCTTGAGGAGTACATAGCAGGCCACAGCAGCAGACAGTCCCTTGAGAATCCTTCTGCAGGCCCAGAAAAAGCACTGAAAGGTGGGCTTGAGGGTCCTATTTTATACCTGGGGCCTTCTTTGAAGTAGGAGAAGTTTCAAGAGGTTTCTCTTTAAAGTGCTTAGATTGTCCTGTCCCCCCTGCCCTGACTTCAGCCTGGATTCAGGGACAATGCAGTGTTGACAAGCCCTTTGTGTGAAGACATAGTACAGGCTATTGAAATTGCAATCCGCCCCCCCAGAATATTTCAAATGGCCCTACCTGGTCTAGAAAGACAAATTATTACCATGCTAAACCACTCTCTGGAGACCGGGTATCTGCCATCGAACCTAAAGGAAGCGAGAGTCATACCACTCCTGAAGAAGCCAGGGGCAGGCGTGGCCAACCCCAAACACTAAGGGCCTATCTCCCAGCTACACTGCTTGGCTAATATCCTAGAACAACATGTTCTTAAAACACTCTCACCCTTCCTGGAAGACCACCACCTTCTTCAGGGGTGCCAAGCTGGGTTCAGGGCACACCATAGCACCGAGCTGGTCATGCTATCAGTACTTGATGAGCTTAGAGCCATGGCTCACAGTACAAGACCCTGTGCCCTGATTCAATTAGATTTATCAGCGTCATTTGATAATGTCAGCCATGCTCAACTACTGGATAGACTCGCCACCTTGGGTATCGGTGGTCTGGCATACCTGTGGCTTGAATCGTTTCTATCTGGCCGGTCACAAAGGATTCAATGGTGGGAGTTGGTGTCAGATAAAGGCCTGCCCCAGCTCAGCCCTGTCCCCACTCCTCTTTAATGTCTATCTGCAACCCTTGGTAGCAGCCTTAGCCAACATGGGCTGTAAAATCTTCAACTACGCAGATGACACCCAACTTCTCCTAAGCATTGATAACACCCCACTTGCTCAGGCACAAAACGTCCTTAGATTTGCTGTGAGTTGGATGACAGCTAGCTCATTAAAAATCAACCCTGACAAGACAGAGATCCTGGTCATACCCACAACAGATTCCCCTTGGGGTGACCATTTCTGGCCCCAAGAGCTAGGCCCCACCCCCAACCCATGCCGGTCGTGAAGAGCCTAGGTATAAAAATGTATTCCGAGCTCTCCATGGCCAACCAAATCTCTTCTGTGGTCAGTACCTGCACCGG
The DNA here is from genome assembly GCF_964261635.1 of Lissotriton helveticus. Classification (NCBI taxonomy): domain Eukaryota; kingdom Metazoa; phylum Chordata; class Amphibia; order Caudata; family Salamandridae; genus Lissotriton; species Lissotriton helveticus. Next base: position 609,639,550 of record NC_136063.1, read on the forward strand.
CCTGATTAGGCAATTGCGGAAACTGGTCCCCCTTCTCGCCACATCCTCACTCCAGATGATAGTGTCGGCCACCATCGTCTCGAGGTTAGACTACGGCAACGCCTTATACATTGGTCTTCCTCAGAAACTGGTAAACAGATTACAGGTGGTCCTGAATTTTGCGGCCAGATTGATCTTCAGGCTCCCTAGAAGGTCCCATGCCACCCCACTACTGCACAAACTGCACTGGCTCCCTATAAGGCTAATATCTAAATTTAAGGGCCCCTGCATCACCCACAAAGCGATCTACGGCCAAGCCCCCTAACGACATAAAAGAACGCCTTGAGGCTTATACTCCGGGATGCTCACTGCGATCCTCTGAGGTCTGTCATCTGTCCTGTCCACGGCACAAGCTCACCTCTAAAGGGGGCAGAGTTTTCTCTGTCCTAGTCCCCCAGCTCTGGAACCAGTTACCTGAGCAACTCAGAAAGGAATCCAATCTTCTCCATTTCGGAAACGGCTCAAAACAATCCTGTTTAGGGAAGCCCTGAGCACTGCTTAACTCTGTTCCACTCTTGATTTCGGTTGTCGTCTATGCAGCTACGCCCACTCCCCCGAAAAGCACTAAAAAACCTGGCGGTGATTTAGCGCTATATAAATACCAATTGACATAACATAACAATTATGCATCCAGCATGATCCAGCATGTTCCAACTGCGCAAAATTTGCAAAATTGCCCACTTACTTTCGCACGCGGCGCTGGTACAGGTCGTGATCTCTTTGGTACTTTCTCGCCTCGATTTCTCAAATTCCCTATACCTTGGACTACCACAGTCACTGCTCCGCCGTCTCCAAATTGTGCAAAACCAAGCTGCCAGACTTATCCATAAAACCCCGAAGTGGCAATCTGCTAAACCCCTGCTACGCAAATTGCACTGGCTACCAGTCGAACAAAGGGCAGCCTTCAAGATCGGCTGTCTGACCTTCAAAGCTCTTCACTGTAACAGCCCTTACTTTCTTAAAACTTTGATCTCACAGCACCGCCCGGTGCGCAATCTCCGGTCGGCTCACCTTCACCTGCTGGTCACCCCTACCATAAAACTCAAAAGGTCCGGCGGCCGCAGGTTTATCCATTTGGCCCCTAAACTGTGGAATCCACTCCCCTTGTCAGTCAAGTCAAGCTGCTTCTTACTGAACTTCAGGAAACTCCTGAAAACCTGGCTTTTCACCCAAGCCGGTTAGCCTGCCTCTTGGTCAATCTCTGCACCTCTCAGCGCCTGGAAACTTACGGTGTCAGTGCGCTATATAAATTCCGCCTAACATAACATAACATAACAATTGGGGCTATCCCTAGATCTGTCTTCCCATCCTGTAGGAAAGTGGGTTTCTGTTGTAGTAATCCCCCATGTTTTGCCAGATTTCTGATGAGCTTTGACTTGATGTGCCCTGGGTCCCTGCCAATCAGTTTCCCAGAACCTTTGTTATTTTCCAAAACTGTACTTTTATACCACCAATATGCACCTCTCTGGCCAAATGTAAGCCCCTGGTAAAAGGTACCATGGGTACCAAGGCCACTGTGACCAGAGAAGGCCTCTAAGGGCTGCAGCACATATTGTGGCACCCTTAGAGGTCCTGTACCTTAACACACACACACTGCCATTGCAGGATGCATACTTTGGTGCACAGAAAAGTGAAGAGTGGACATGGCACACATACGTGTGTGCCATCCCTGCAACCCACTGCCTATGGTATAGGCAAGACACCCCTTTAGCTTTGTGCACTATACTACTGGTGAGGGTACAGTTGTATGAGCACAGTAACCCTACAGTCCATTCTTAGACATTGTAATGCAGTAAAACCATAAGGAGTTATTGGTCTTGGAGTTTGTCATTACGAACTCCACAGCACCATAATGGCTTGACTGAATTCTGGAAAGTTTGGTAGAAAACCTCTCAGCATAAACTCACACTGATGCCAGTGTGAGACTTTTTTACAATGCACCCAGAGGGCATCTTTGAGATGCCTCCTGAAAACTGACCAGCCTCTGGTCGGTTCCTTGACTGGTAAACACCAGCCTGCCACCACAAAACATGTTTCCGTACCCCTGGGGTGGGAGTCTTTGCTCATTGGGCCCACAAACTAAGCCTTTCCTGGGCAGAGGTGGTCACACTTTCCCTAGGTCAGGAAGAGCCATCTGTGGCAGGGAAGCTTCAAAGGCCTTGCCACCTTTGTAACCCGCCCCCAGCCTCTCATGCTATCAGGACCAGGCCCCCTTCCTGTCTCACCCCCTTTTTAATGGGAAGACAGGCCCTCTCCAATCAGTGTTAGGGATTGTGCCCACTTCACCACGTGGGGTGAGCACACCAAGGGTGTATTCACCGCATGGTCAGTAGCCCATTAGCTACTGGCCTAGAGACCCCTAAAATGCCCCCTAATTTCAGTATTTAGGGGCCATCCCTGAACCCAGAAGGAGAATCCTGCACCCTATGAAGAAGAAGGAGGACAAAAGTAGATGCACAGCAGAGGAGACAGCAGAGAACTGACTTGACCCCAGTCCTAACGACCCGTCTGCAGTTTCCACAGATTCTGCGCCAAACATCACCTTTTCCGGCAGCCAGCAACCTCCAGAACCCCTAGGAGAACTGACTGCCTTCAACAAAAATCGGATCTCCTGTGAACAGCAGATCTGTTCAAAAGAATCTCCAAAGAAAGACTCCGAGACTGCTGAAGACAAAGAATCCAGATGCCTGGAACCACCAGTGCGCTTGTCGGCTACGGCCCGAATGGCTCACCTGTGCCAGCGATGTCCCCCAGCACTCCAGAGTTCTAATCCACTGTGGGTTGACCCCTCCAGGACTCCCCGACATCACCTGCAGCCTCTGCACGGAGACCTCCCCAACCACGAGTGTCCCGGTAAGGTGAAATCTGTCATCAAAAGGCACCTCTGCATCCAGCCGCCCTGTGCCCTGGAGAAGAAGACCTGAGGTGCCCCTAAGTCCCTGAGCCCACCAAATTACCTGCTCAGCTCTTGGTTCCTCCCGGAACACTTCCTGGCCTGAGCCTGCAGCCAAAACCCCAAACCGGCAACTCCCTTTGAAAACAACTGGGGACCCAATGCCAAATCAACTTACTGCACCCGGCCGCCCCTGTGCCACTGTGGGTGCACTTTGTGTGCTAAATAGGATGTCCCTTTGCACTGAAATTACCTCTAGGAGCATTGCTCCCACATTCAAATGGTGTGCCTGTGAGCGGCCACCAACGGGAGGCACCTTATCCCCCATTGGATGACATTGGCCCCAGCACACGGCAGCCGGCCGCCCTAGTGCCGCTGAGGGTGCTGTTTGAGTGCATCCTTGACTCTGGTTGTAACACCAGAAAATCTACTCCAAAGACCGATTGCTCACCTTAAAAACGATAACCTGATGTTCTACCACAGGACTGCATGGCTTGCTTTTCTGTGAAAAAAGTGTGGAGTTGAAAAGTGTATGTAAATCTAATAAATAGTTTTAAGAAAAACGATTTACTTACTTTTTACCCGGTATAGGTCCCAGTGTGATATCTAGGCAGATCACACTGAGTAGAAAAAGCTATTCTGTAAAGTAATCAAAAGAAATTACAAATGCATTTGCACATTTGTACACACCTGTAAGAAATGTCTCTATTCATCCAGCTTCCTTTTTAACAATCAATCTTGAAAAGTACAATGATATATATCTGTACCAAGTCCTGCTTGGTTCTAAAATAAAATACACCTAAAAAAATGTTATACAAAACAATTGGTCAGAGTTCAGTCTTTGAGTGTGTGAAAACATTTGTTGCAGAGGTGTGTACAATAAATGCTTAACACAACCCTCTGATAAAGCCTTACTGCTCGCCCACACTACCACAAATATAGAGTAAGGTATTATCTACTTTTACCACTGTAAGCCTTTGGGGATCCAATGGACTCTGTGAACATCATACCTTACTTCCATATAGTATGTACAGATCCAGCTTCCTACACATCCTACAAGCAGATGGCCCATTCTTACCACCTAATCTCTCTATTGTGTGACTGGGTGGAATTCACAAAGTCTAACTGTCAACTACACCCAGTCATGTGACTGCAGGCATCAAATAGGAAAGGTCATTTGAAAAATTTGATTTTAAAATCAGGCAGGCTGAAAAAGGTTCCACCTCATTAAATAGCAAAGGGATGAGGTCGCAGTGAAGCAGTTGACTGTTGTTGGGAAAGCTCCAAGAGGGTAATATGTGAATCGTGCCCATAGAAGGTCCCTTGTCATGAGCATAATTTTTTCACCTTCAAATATTTCACCTTGGAATATTTTGATTATCCCAGAGGCCAAAGAGGGCTCCACAAGGCCTGATATGTCTCTGCAAGGTCCCTCTAAATAGAATTTGCTGCTGCAGAAAAGCTCTAAGTGAGAGCAAACTGAATCTTTGGCCCAGTGGCAAAGCACCTTTGCCAGATTGGCTTGGCAGTTTGGTCCCGGTCCTCTAGAGGTCTTTGGAGCCAAAAAGATTCCAAGTCCCAGGATTGGGGAAAATCTTTGGAGGAGTACACTTTAATACTATGCAGGAGTCCAGAAACTTGGGGGCAGCTCTTGGTGCACATGTGTCCTGTTAGTTTAAACTGGAATTTAACCTTATGACCCTTGGCGTCTAGTGCTTTGTCCTGGGTAAAAAAGGGAGAACAGGTTCAATATTCTAGGCTCTTCTCAGGTGACAGACAGTTGGTCCAGTCCTTGTGTGATCTTCCACAGATCCAGAAATAGTTCTATGGAGAGTTCTATGCATGGAACATTTATGCCTGGCCCCTGCCTGTGGATGGGAAACTCTTTGACACTCCCAAAACAATGGGACAAAAGTGACCATACTCACTTTTGCAGCGTCTCTTATTTGCCCCAATTACAAGCAATCCACAGCAAGATGAAAGAAACATTCTTCCTCTATGCCTACCCTAGAGCTGTATCCAGAAAAATGAGCAGCCCCTCATTTGTGCTCATTCAAAACAGGTTCTGGAGAAGCTTCTCTCCCACTGAGAGTGATACCTGGCTAACAAGAGGGACAAAGGAGGGGAAGGCCCATGTATTAGCTACAGTTGATTGTGAAAGAGTAGGCCTCATCTAAGTTAATTAGGTTTCTCTCCACCAAAGTCCTTTGTCTCAGTTCTGGGAAAACGTTTTCACCTTATAAAGGAGGCTATTCAACTCCTGGTTGATAGCTGTACAGCATGCAAATGGGCCTCCAGGTGCTTTAGTGAGGGAAAAGGTAACTTTCTAAAAGCACCTTTTCTATAATATTTATTACAAATCAAACTTCATCAATAAATTGGACTTTTAATGAATATTTCAAAAAGTCCAAAATTTATTATGTAAATGGGTTTTAGCCGGAGATATATTATTTTTAATTTGGATCCCAATGCTTTCCCATTCAAAAAACCAAATTTGCTGCTGTGAAACTAGCTTTTAGGGCCTTTTCGCAGTAAGGACATGTCTAACATTAAATGTTTACATGGATTACTGTTAAATACCATGCACCCTGCCATTTGGGCATAAAGTCTAGTGTGAGGGTGACTTATTTATTTGTGAAAGGAAGGTTTGTCTGGTGAAAAGTGGTTGATTGATCGTATTTGCTGTTTAAACCTATACAGGCAGGTTACAAACAGCAGGCCTGCAGTCATGTGCACACTGTCACTGAACAATGGATGGCGCAGTGGGCGCTCCAGTCCACTAGTGACATTTAACGTACAGGCCCTGGGTACATTTCTATACCACATACTGGAGACTTAAAAGTAATTTAACTATGCAAATCTTGAGTATGCTGTTTGTTAGTGGGGTAGAGTACACAGAGTTGCACAGTTATTAAAAACAGTCAAGCCAAAAATCTGGAAATACACCACGTTTAAGATGGCCATTTCCAATTATGCAAATTCAATTCTCAGAGGGAGTCAGCGGGAGTTAAAGTATGAGAGGTAGTTTCAGTTCAGTTGACATAAAATCTTTCTAAATTATGATAAGATTATTTTGTCAAATACAGCTAATAAAGTTTTACATTAATATTATTATGCATAGTATCATAATATTTAGTGAAGTAGCAAGTATTTGGAATCTTAATTTTATTTCCACTGTGTTTTTTCTCATTTAGTGCAAAAATAACAAGGTTTCACTTTTTAGAACATTACGAAATCTGGCCTTCCCACCACCAGGCATTTCATTTGGAGTGCGTTCGACCAACCAGTAAAGAGTAAAATAGTACTGTAGTTCAGATTAACCTACAAAAGCAATATATCTCACAAATGTTCATTGTGGATATTCAGAAAAATATACAAATTCAAAAAACTTTCCTCATATTTTTTTGTACGTGTATTATGGACACACACTGATGATTAAGGCCAACAGCTGTTTCCTCAGCTCTCATATACATCAGTTTAAATGCATATACTACTGTTTAAGTGGGCAAACCCATCCCCCACAATGGAACCACAGTGCAATGAGAGTGAAGTTCAATGTTAGATGGTAGATGATAGAATTGTTTACACCTTGCAAAGAAATATTAGAGCAGCGAAACACACAACTATGCACTCCCACACAGGTGATCCCAATATATCCTGTGGTATCCTTCCAACCTAAACAATCTAGGCTTGTTGTGCAATTTTGTTCTTTGCTGACATAGATGGTGCACTGTGAGCGAAAATGAATTGTAAGGTTTGAAACGAGAGCTACCACAGGTGGTGGTTATTAACTTCAAAGAGGGGGGCTTTGATCTGAATTTTTCCTCAGTTGGGGGTAGATGATTGCCCCACAGAATTTGCAGGATAACAATTAGAAACAGCATTGTGCACCTGTATAATATTTGGACGTAAAACAGCAGTTAATCTACCTATTAAGTCTAGGGAGCCACAGAACTATGTTGTAGTTTAGGGTCAATAATAAAATCATGATGCATGCAGTAAGAACAAGAGATATGTCTATTAATAATGTTCTATTTAGCACTGTTCATATCCAAGAGATCTGAAGGATTAGGCATGCAGACACAGCGTATAGGTCTGAGCAGCTTGTTTTCATCCACGCACAGCGCTTAGTTAATTATCGGATTAAACCCAGATCTTTTGACTGGGTGTGAGTGTTTGATTGATTCAGATGCTCCGTCGATCACCACCCCCTTTTGTACCTCTTTTGGCCGCCATAAGTGTGGCAGGGTATGCTCAGACGTGAGTCCCTTGCTCACTTTGCCACTGGATTCAAGCAAGCCGGGCTGAAGGCTGCTGGAATGCCAGAAACCGGTCCTCGGAAGCTTGTTTCCGGTCCAGGGAAGACATGGCTTGGCAGTTCGGGCTGGACTGTTCCCATGAGGCACAGGGTCAGACTAATTTGCATATAGCCATGTCTGAACTGGGGTGGCAGAGTGGGATAAAGAACGGTGATGGATTAAACCCAAATCTTTTGACTGGGTGTGAGTGTTTGATTGATTCAGATGCTCCGTCCATCACCACCCCTTTATGTACCGCTTTTGGCCGCCATAAGTGTTGCAGGGTATGTTCAGTCGTGAGTCCCTTGCTCACTTTGTCTTTGAATTCAAGCAAGCCGGGCTGAAGACGGCTGGTATGCCAGAAACCGGTCCTCGGAAGCTTGTTTCCGGTCCAGGGAAGACATGGCTTGGCAGTTCGGGCTGGACTGTTCCCATGAGGCACAGGGTCAGTCTGATTTGCATATAGCCATGTCTGAACTGCGGTGGCAGAGTGGGCTAAAGAACGGTGATGGAATAAACCCAGATCTTTTGACTGGGTGTGAGTGTTTGATTGATTCAGATTCTCCGTCCATCACCACCCCCTTTTGTACCGCTTTTGGCCGCCATAAGTGTGGCAGGGTATGCTCAGACGTGAGTCCCTTGCTCACTTTGCCACTGGATTCAAGCAAGCCGGGCTGAAGACGGCTGGAATGCCAGAAACCGGTCCTCGGAAGCTTGTTTCCGGTCCAAGGAAGACATGGCTTGGCAGTTCGGGCTGGACTGTTCCCATGAGGCACAGGGTCAGACTGATCTGCATATAGCCATGTCTAAACTGGGGTGGCAGAGTGGGCTAAAGAACGGTGATGGATTAAACCCAGATCTTTTGACTGGGTGTGAGTGTTTGATTGATTCAGATGCTCCGTCCATCACCACCCCCTTTTGTACCGCTTTTGGCCACCATAAGTTTGGCAGGGTATGCTCAGACGTGAGTCCCTTGCTCACTTTGCCACTGGATTCAAGCAAGCCGGGCTGAAGACGGCTGGAATACCAGAAACCGGTCCTCGGATGCTTGTATTCCGGTCCAGGGAAGACATGGCTTTGCAGTTCAGGCTGGACTGTTCCCATGAGGTACAGGGTCAGACTGATTTGCATATAGCCATGTCTGAACTGGGGTGGCAGAGTGGGCTAAAGAACTGTGATGGATTAAACCCAGATCTTTTGACTGGGTGTGAGTGTTTGATTGATTCAGATGCTCCGTCCATCACCACCCCCTTTGTACCGCTTTTGGCCGCCATAAGTGTGGCAGGGTATGCTCAGACGTGAGTCCCTTGCTCACTTTGCCACTGGATTCAAGCAAGCCGGGCTGAAGACGGCTGTAATGCCAGAAAACGGTCCTTGGAAGCTTGTTTCCGGTCCAGGGAAGACATGGCTTTGCAGTTCGGGCTGGACTGTTCCCATGAGGCACAGGGTCAGACTGATTTGCATATAGCCATGTCTGAACTGGGGTGGCAGAGTGGGCTAAAGAACGGTGATGGATTAAACCCAGATCTTTTGACTGGGTGCGAGTGTTTGATTGATTCAGATGCTCCGTCCATAACCACCCCCTTTTGTACCGCTTTTGGCCGCCATAAGTGTGGCAGGGTATGCTCAGACGTGAGTCCCTTGCTCACTTTGCCACTGGATTCAAGCAAGCCGGGCTGAAGACAGCTGGAATGCCAGAAACCGTTCCTTGGAAGCTTGTTTCCGGTCCAGGGAAGACATGGCTTGGCAGTTCGGGCTGGACTGTTCCCATGAGGTACAGGGTCAGACTAATTTGCATATAGCCATGTCTGAACTGGGGTGGCAGAGTGGGCTAAAGAACGGTGATGGATTAAACCCAGATCTTTTGACTGGGTGTGAGTGTTTGATTGATTCAGATGCTCCGTCCATCACCACCCCTTTTGTACCGCTTTCGGCCGCCATAAGTGTGGCAGGGTATGCTCAGACGTGAGTCCCTTGCTCACTTTGCCACTGCATTCAAGCAAGCCGGGCTGAAGACGGCTGGAATGCCAGAAACCGGTCCTCGGAAGCTTGTTTCCGGTCCAGGGAAGACATGGCTTGGCAGTTCGGGCTGGACTGTTCCCATGAGTCACATGGTCAGACTGATTTGCATATAGCCATGTCTGAACAGGGGTGGCAGAGTGGGCTAAAGAACGGTGATGGATTAAAACCAGATCTTTTGACTGGGTGTGAGTGTTTGATTGATTCAGATGCTCCGTCCATCACCACCCCCTTTTGTACCGCTTTTGGCCGCCATAAGTGTGGCAGGGTATGCTCAGACGTGAGTCCCTTGCTCACTTTGCCACTGGATTCAAGCAAGCCGGGCTGAAGACGGCTGGAATGCCAGAAACCGGTCCTCGGAAGCTTGTTTCCGGTCCAGGGAAGACATGGCTTGGCAGTTCGGGCTGGACTGTTCCCATGAGGCACAGGGTCAGACTGATTTGCATATAGCCATGTCTGAACTGGGGTGGCAGAGTGGGTTAAAGAACGGTGATGGATTAAACCCAGATATTTTGACTGGGTGTGAGTGTTTGATTGATTCAGATGCTCCGTCCATCACGACCCCCTTTTGTACCGCTTAGTTAATTATCGGCGGCGCCGCATCTGTGAACCTGCGGCGTCCGCCATATTGTCTGAGCGCGTTTCTCCTCACGGAGCTGTGTACTCCTTCAAAGCATCTCGTTTTGGAACAATGGCTTCCCAGTGGCTATTCTAACTCTTGTTTTACATCTACAACACCTGCCACATAATTGGGGATATTTCAATGCTTCTGCATCATTCTTTACTATTTTGGTGCTTTACCATGCCTGTTTCTTTATATTACGTCACAGAGGAATGGTTTTCCTGAAGCCTAATTGTTTACTGACCAAAGTCATTCTCTATGGCTTAATGTGGTAAGAAAGAAAAACAACAATGACAAAAAAAAGAGAATAAATCACACCCAGGGTGCCTGCTTACCTCATAACATGATGTTTAATCTTCTCCAGCTGGACACGTGCATCTCTAAATGACTGTCTGGAACATTAAATGATGGGGTTTTTTTTTCAAAAGAAAATTTCTGAATACTTTTTCAACTGGCTATGTCATGTCTTTATTACTTCATGCTTCTATTTATAGTGCACTAGAATACCAAGCAGAATTTCCTGAATAGTTTATTTAATTCGAGGTTTCCTGAGGTATATGTAACGCTTTCTTAAATTTCCTAGAATTTGCTCTCAGGTTTCCTGTTTACATCTCAATTGGTAGTAGTTCTTTCTATGGGCAAATTGCGCAAACCAAAGTTAGTTTTTGTACCTTCTAAGAGTGTTCAAGTGTCGGCCTCTTTAGCTTCCCATATCTCTACTGGTGTGGTTCAAATGGCTGGAGTTACTCCCAATCGTTCCTCTTCAATGCAGTCCATAACAACCAAGTCTTCTACTCCTATTACCTCGACCCAACGCTTGAAACATGACCCTCCATCTCCAGACAAATCGCCCTCTCCTATCTCTATGGAATTAATCTTAGAGGAGATTCGCGCTCTGCGTCCCTTCGTTGAGGAAACTAAGAATGAAATGCAATTTCTGAAGGAAAAATGGTCGACTATGAACAGTAGAATTACATCTGTGGAACAACAGGTTTCAGAGATACAAACTAACTCTCAACGCATCTCTTCTCTGGAAAAGTCGGTCCTTGCTCTCCAGCAACATACTTTAGATTTGGAAAACAGGAATAGGAGGAATAATCTTCGTTTTTACAGTTTACCAGAATCCTTAGAGGGTGATGATCTGTGACATTTTTCACCTCTTTTCTTCTGAAACTTCTGGACATGCCACCCAGTACTTCTCTCAGTATCCTTAGAGCCCATAGGCATGGTCCACGTTCATCTGCTTCAATGAAACCACAAGCAGTCATCATTATTTTCTTGAAATTCACCGCTCTTCTCTCAGTCCTTTCTGCAACTAGATCCAAGCGTCCAGTTTCCTGGCTGGGTCAGAGAGTGTTCCTCTCTCAAGATGTTTCCAATGCCACTGCTTCAAGAAGAAAAGAGTTTCTCAACCTTTGTGCTCCTTTGCGTTCTCTTGGAGCTAGATAGGGCTTGTTTCACCCATGTATTTTCAAGGTCACTCTCAAAATCGAACATGGACTTTTCAAGATTCTGGGGAGCTTAAGAACTTTATCCATCTTCAATCCAATAGTCGCATGGATACCTCTATTTCTCCTAGTGCATGATTGAACTAACATTTACATTTGTTGTTTTGTCCTCTTACAGCACTTCTGATGCGCTCCTGAAGGTGTTCTACATTCAAGTTTACCTTTAGATAATTTTGAATATGTTATTATGTTGATTCATTTGTTGTATACATTATAATATACATCCCTAACGTTGCTTCCCTATTGTCATTTGTCTTTTTATCTACTTACATAGGTTCAGATGTTTGTTGCCTCAACCCATGTGGCTCCTTTCCTTCGATTTTTATGTCCTGGTGCGGTTTGGATTCCCACTCTTCGAGCGGTCCGTCTTGTTGAGTGTTGCCATTGCCCCATTTCCCTCTTGTATGTCCGCCTCAGGTATGTTTTTCTCAGTCATCCTTTTGGATATGTACTGTCTCTTCTTTTATTTCATCTCTCGCATTTTTGCAGATTTCTTTTTCTTTCCCTTCCTTCACCCCTGCCCTCTTTTTGATGTTGTTTGTTATATTCCTTTCTTTCTACTCATTCTTTCTCTTTTCAGCTATATGTTACATATACACTTTTTTGCACTTTTTCTTTTTATTGATTTTATGCTATTTGTAAATTTAGAGTTATTTCCTGGAATGTAAAAGGTTTTATTAATCCAATTAAACGGCAGAGAGTACTTTCCCATTTAGCCTCTTATAACCCTGATATAGTCCTTTTGCAAGAAACCCACCTTATTGAAACTGAATCCCTTAAATTAAAAATGAATGGGGTTGGTACAGTCTTATTTTCCCATTCCAACAACAAAAAGAATGGAGTTGCCATTTTATGTCATAAAAAATTGAAATGTAAAGTTTTGTCACAAGAAAATGATGCTAATTGTAGGTGGATATTGACTAAATTGCTTATTAATTCCATACCTTTAACTGTCTTTAATGTCTATGGTCCTACTCAACCTGACTTCTCTATTTGTCCTCTAATTACGAACAAATGTATTCAACATAAAGATGGATTATTTATCTTAGGTGGAGATTATAACCAGATTGTTGATCCATTACTTGATCGTAAATCCACAGTTCGCTTCATTCCTCACAAAACACATAAACAATTTCTTGCAACTATCTTACAATCAAGTTTTACTGACTCTTGGAGACTCATGTATGTCACCAGATCTTTTGCGAGCAAAACTAGACTTTAATAAATTTACCACTGATAATGCATCTTCAATTCTCCTTCGTAGTAGTGCTCGTTATTATTGTGGTCGTAATAAATCAGGGAAACTCTTAGCTAATTATCTAAAATCTCGTAAAGAACGTACTCTTAAAAAATCCATTTACTCTTCTGACAATACTCTCCTACATAAAGATAAGGAAATACTTGACCAATTTAAATTTTTTTATCAACAACTATATACCCCAGAATCTCCTCCTACTCCTTCTTTTATTCAGAATTATTTTGAGAAACTTCCTAAATCTTCTAATTCTCATCTCAATTTTCCAGACCTTGAACTTGACTTCTCATTACATGAACTTTCCACGGCTTTGACATCCCTTACTAAAGGTAAAACACCTGGTCATGATGGTTTCCTAGTTGAAATTTATTTACATTTCTGATCTTCTATTGCCCAAACTTTTAACGCTCTTTCAATCTTTCTATTCATCCGGTAAGGCGGACGGCACTTTTCAAGACGCCACCATTTGTCTTATTCCGAAAGAATGCTGTGACCCCAAATTTTGTAAAAATGATCGTCCGATTTCTTTAGTTAATGTGGACTACAAATTATTTGCTAAATTAATTGCACTACGCTTAGATCCCTTTATGCCTCATCTCATTGGTAAGGAGCAATGTGGATTTGTTAAAGGTAGACTCACCTCTGATAACTCTCGGCTTTTTCTTAATGTTTTGAATAAAGCCCCATCTCTTTCAATTCCTCTAGCTGCTATTTCTGTTGACGAAGAAAAAGCTTTCGACAGGGTCGATTGGTCTTTTTTGTTTGCTTCATTATGATGGCATGGCTTTGGTGCAAAATTCATATCTCTCATATCTCTGTTATATACTGCGCCCAAAGCATCAGTGCTAGTAAACGGTCAGCTTTCCTCATCCTTTACTTTTCAGTGGGGATTTGTCAAGGCTGTTCCTTATCCCCACTTCTTTTTGTCCTAGCTCTTGAACCATTTCTGTCCTCCATTCGTAACAATGACTCCATTTCTGGTTTTCCCTATGGTAGCAATCAATTGAAACTTTCTGCATATGTAGATTATATTCTTTTGTTTATCTCCAATCCAGAAGTGTCTGTTCCCCCTTTACTATCTGAATTCAACTAATTCTCTCTAGTCTTAGGATATAAGATTAACTCAGACAAGAATGAAATTCTTCCTTTAACCAAAACATGTCTTCCTCATCTTTTTTCCTCGACTGGCTTTGCCTGGAATAGCTCAACGATTAAATTTCTCGGTATTTGGTTTTCCAGCTCCATTTCTTCTTCAATTAAATTAAATATGTCCGCAGTTTTGTCCCGAATTGATCAATTGTTCTCCTCCTGGAACCCTCTTTCTTTTCTGGTTGGGTGGATTGGATTACAATAAAATGATGATAGCTCCTATTATAATTTATATATTTTCCATGTTACCTGTTCATGTTCATGCCCTCTATTACAAATGTATTGATTCCTCCCTCTTGAAATTTCTTTGGAAGAATAAAACACCTAGAATCTCTCTTGTAGCCCTTCGCAAATCTAAACCTAATGGTGGAGTTAAATTTCCAGATTTCTGTCTCCACCATAAATCATTTTCTCTACACCAGGTATCGCATTGGCTTTCATCAGAGCCTTCCCCCTTTACCCCTCTTTGGCTTCTCATTGAACAAACTGTATTATTACCCTTTTCTTTCGGTGAAGTGGTACGCTTTTCTACCAAATCTCCTTATACTTCATTCCCTTTATTGAAATACACTTCTTCTCTTTTAAGACCCTTGTTTCTCCCAACTACCATCACGCGTGAATCATTTTTAAACACCCCCATTTGGTATAATTCACTTATCCTTTTAAATAATAGAACCATCTTCTTGACACCTTGGAGATTAAAAGGTGTCATATGGGTTAACCATCTCTTTGATGGCTTATTACCTTGCTCTTTTCCCCAATTTCAACTTTTGTTCCACTGTACACGTTCTTTTTTGCAGAAATGTACTACTCTTAAGTCACTAATTCTTGACCGTTATTCTCTTCCTTCTTCAACTTCATTCATGCCTCAATCTCCTCTTCTTACAGTCCTTTCTACTCTCCCTAAAGCATATCGTATTTATAAATTATTCTCCTCTCCTGATCCAGATCGTGCCAAAAGTAAATTGGAGCTTGCTTGAGAAGCGGATTTAGACTGTACTTGGTCTGTTGCTCTCGGGGATAAACTCTGGATCAGATCTTTAAAAATCTCTTGTTCTGCTTCTCTCACTCAATCTTTATTTTATCTATATCATAGTCTTTACCTTTCTCCTCTTTCTCTGTCCCGTTTCATACCCTCTTCTGATTCTAAATGCTGGACTTGTGGTACTTTACATGCTGATCTTCTGCATCTGTTCTTTTTCTGTCCTGCTGTTTCTGCTTTTTGGGAAAAAGTTTGCTCATACCTTTCTCTCATTTTCATACTTTCTGTTCCATACTCAACCACTCTTCTATTTCTGGGTAGTCTTTCAGATTCCTTAGAACTTCCTGCGCACTCACGTGGTCTTTTCGATCTCATTCTTGCTCTCGCATTCCATCACATTTCTTCCAATTGGAAATCCCTTACAAACATTTCCATACAGGGTTGGTGGAACACTTTATGTAATTTTCACAGGCTTGATGTGGCCTTTGCCTCTTCCTGCAAACCAATATGTAACACAGATCTTTACTGGTTGCCTCTCACCACATACCTGGATTGATTAGCTCTGAAGAAATCTGCTCATGTACACTCAGAAAATTTGAAACCTCCTTGAAGGACTTTTACTCTCTCCTTTCTGTGAATGTGTTATCTTTTGCAGGTTTCATATGTTATATCACCTTTTTATACTGTATATTTTGTATTGATAATTTGTACCATTTGTTTATCTGCCATATTTAGCCCTAGTATTAATATTTTGCAATACTATTGTTTCTCCCCCTCCCCCTTCCTTCGCTTTTCCCTGTATCTTTAAAATCCCCATACAATGCTTTTGCTTCCCAATCATCAACATTAGCACTGTTAATATTCCATGCTTATATTTAAGCATCTTTACTGTTTCTGCTGATGTTTTTGCTTACCAACAATTTTCTTCGATAAAGCTTTTCAAACATAAAAAAAGAAAGATGGATAGAAAGACAGAAAGAGGCAAAGTGAAAAAGGAGAAGGCTGAGTGAGGGAAAGGAAGGCAAGTAAACGATTACAACTGTTGCAGAAAGGCTGATGTTCATTCTCTCCCAAGCCCAGAAATTCTTGTCTTACCTCTGCTTCCACCCATGTTTTGGGAGTGGGGATATATTTGTAGTAGCTAGCAAATCTGGTTGCCCATTCATCTGGGAAGGAGGCAAATCCTGTTAGAAGAATTGAGAACATCAGTTTTCACAGGCGCTCTTAGTTTTCTGTAGAACCAGAGTATGCTCAGAACCTTGTTACATCTTTAATTGTGAATGTTCATAGCACAATTTTGTATTGATATGATTAAAAGCATGTTTTTCTGCCACAAACTGGCTTTGAATTCATTCTAAAAACTGTATTTGCATTAATGTAAAAAATGTGGATAAGAGTCTAACTTGGATTGAAGTAGGTATTTCCACACAATCAAACAACATTTTGGAGGGGGCAATATGTATAGTATACAAGCATCATTCACTGATTATCTTAGCACTTGTGGGTTTCTCAGTATGCATACAGACATCTGCTCATTGCATGCTCCATAAGGAAATGGGTTGTGTCACTTTTTCACCAGGCCCATGTGAGTGAGTTCCATAGGGTTTGCATTTTAATTATAGTCTGTGGTGTGTGTGTATGGGTGTGTGAGTGTGTGTGTGTGTGTGTGTGTGTCAGTGTCTCCCTCTCTCAGTTAGCAAGTCGAGTGTTCATTCTTTTCATAGTACCACTTCATTCTTTATCCTAGTGATTATGGGTCAGACGTACGAACCCATTTTGCAATGGCAAACTCTGCAGTTGACAAAGTCTCAATGTTTGTCACTAAACTAATTTTGCAAGTCGGAAAATTATTTTCGACTAATAAAACTGTTATACTGACGGATACTGAAACACAATTACGAAGTGGCATTGAAGGGGAAAGTTCCCTCCTAAATGCGATTTGGCATGATATGTGATATGTGTCAGTGATTTGCTATTGCAATTGCAGTTGTAAACTACTGACGACAAACAATGTGTCAATTAATTCGCACACTGGAGGGTGTCCCTTGAGGGAGCTTAGCCTTTGTGAATAATGTTGCCAGCATTTGAGGGATATGTAATGGTCTAGAGTACCACTGTTTACTGCCCCTCAATAATTTCCCATACCAGGAAGCTATTTTTATTTTTTTTAAAGGCAGCAGTGGTTCCTTTCAGGAACAGAGGCTGCATTAAAACAAGCATTTGCAATGCAATATGTTTTGCATTTGCGAGAGTTTAAGCTATTGGCATTGTAAATGACAATACCTTTTAATTATCTATTTAGATAATTAACACATAAATAAAAGGCATTGTCGTTTACAATGACAATAGCTCAAATTCTTGTAAATGTGAGCCCTGCTTAATTTGAAAGAAGCGGCTTCCATTGTCCCGGACTGCTACAAAAGTGAAAGTAAAAAGAACAATTGATGTACAGAATGCAGAACAATGTCATACATTCACCCCAGTACAGATATCTGGGCCTAAATCCATCATTTTTTTGCTCACCATGCCATTCCAGTTAGGACCCAGCCATATGCAAATCAGTCTTGACTCTACGCCCAATGAGAACAGTCCAACCCGAACTGCCAGGCCAGGTCCTCCCTGGAATGGAAACAAGCATCCTAGGACCGGCCTCGGACTTTCAGCCCTCATCAGCCAGGATAGCTTGACTCCAGGGGTATGGAGAGCACGGGACCCACGTCTGGGCATACCCGTCCCACTCGGGGGTGACAAATGCAAACAGGTCAATTGATGGACAGGATGCAGAAGAATGTCATGCATTCACCCCAGTACAGAGATCTGGGCCTAAATCCATCGTTTTTTTTCTCACCATGCCATTCCAGTTTGGACCCAGCCATATGCAACTCAGTCTTGACCCTGTGCCTAATGGGAACAGTCCAACCCGAACTGCCAGGGTCAAGACTGACTTGCATATGGCTGGGTTCTGCATTCTGTCCATCAATTGTTCTTTTTGCATTTGTCACCGTGTGGGATGGGGATGCTCAGATGTTACAGCACTGCTGGTGCAGTGCTACAGTTGCACTTCTGCAGATCCATGGCCATTGTTGATTGCTGGAGTATTTTAATTAGTGTACAACTGTGAGTATCAGTGTTGTTATGTAACTGTAGTGGTATTTTTGTAGCATTATTGTTTCATTGCTGTAAATTCAGTGTTTGGGCTTGTAGTAAAATGGTGAGATATTGATTTAGTTTTGCAGGCGTAGTTATGTAGTAAGCCTTTAAGCTGTAGTGTTTAAAGAAGCAGATTTGCAGTAGTAATAGTGTCATAATAGTGTTATTGATGCAGATGTAATGCATATTTTAGCTGTGGTCATGTTGCAATAGCTGTGCTGCCATAGCAGCACTGCAGTGGTGGTGTTACCGTGGTTGTTGGACCCGTCTGCTTCTGAGAGTCCCCTCACCACTATAATTTCTTTTGTTCCCCTGTACCTCCCAAAATTTGTCGCTTTTCATTTGTCTACCAGGACCTTTTTGTGTGTTGTTTCATGGGGCTAGGTGTTCCTTGACACCCAGTTGCTCACAAGGTTTCTGGCACCTATGTGCAAGGCGCCTGGAGAAACCTGGGCCATTAAAACTGAGGTTGGCAACCTATGTGTGTTTAACCTTAAAATGGTGGACACATATTTTCCTCATGAGAGTTACTCCCATTGGAGCCTCCTTGAACCCTGACCTTCTGAGGTTTTGGCGCCCTTTGTGGTTGGCGCGCTTTCCTGACAGGAATTCTTAAGGTTTCTTCAGGTACACAAAATGGCCGCTCCAGAGCCTCAGTACGGTGGCTGTGAGTGACCATAAGACACCTCAGAATGTGTCAACCCATTGACACAGCCAGGGAAGGTTCTAGAACCTTCTGGCTGGTGCCAGTACCTCAGGGCTCTGGCTATATAAAGCCCAGACCCTGGCGGCCATTTTATTGAAGAGAGAGGGGAGTTGATTAGACTACTACACCTAGATGCTGATAGCTGCTGAAGAGGTGTGACCCCTATTCCTGACTTGACACCAGAGAAGACACCTGCCCTGCTTACCCTTGAGGTGGCTGAGAGAACAGGCAGTAGTGTGGCAAGGGTTAATATTGTGGATACTGACTGGCGTTCCAGTCAGGCGTAATTTTGAACCCTTGCGCCTACAGCGCCTGCCCAGCTAGCACCTCTGTGCCCCAGAAGACTGTGGCCGAGTTTGTGTGCCTCCCCGCCCCCCCCCCCGGTGGCGTCAGACTGAGGAAGAAGTCGGGTCGCGAGGCGTGTGCCCGATCGCCGTGACCGTGACCTTATCCTGTGCCCCTTCACGTGTAGCGCAAGCGCGGGAGACTCGGACGTCTCCGAGCCCCACCGGCGTCGCGCGCTTCCTGGTTGGTGCCCAAAGTGAGAAGGTGAGGTGGTGCGCCAGGGCGGGGAGAGGCCGGCCTTTACTGGGCGGGATCTGCGTCCCTGCCCTTTCCGAGACCCAGGAAACTGTTGCTGTGGGCGGGACCAGCCCCCGTGTGAGGAAGTTGGAGGGAGGTCCCGGGAGCCCGTGAATTCCCTGATGCTGGCGTAGGAGAATACTGTGCCCGACTGAATCGCTAATCGATCCAGCCGTTGTGAGGAAATCTGATTCCCCTGTTGGTGCGCCGTGGTAAAATAGAACTGTGCCCGACATTGAGTTAAGTGAGCGCTGAAGGCAAGAACCCCTGTGTGCGGCCGTTCGTCCGTCCAGCGACGTCGAACTGAGCCGCCTAGGAGCCCGCAGTAGCACTGCAGGCTCGAGTCAACCCCTACCGGCAGCGGACATCCTTCCCCGGTGGCCGCGTAGGGCCGAATGAAGGACTTACTGGGTTTCCTTGTTTTTCCAGTCATACGCGCATAGTTCCCGAGTGAACTAAAAGGAGTCCCTGCTCACCGTGTGACCGCAGGCAGTCCTCAGAACTCCACAAGTACTGTAAACAACCATTTACTAAAAGTGTGTTACTTACCAGAGTCAACTGCATGACTTTCTCTAATTGGTGGCAGCGTTATTAAAATGGAAATGTGGCTTTGAAGACTAAATGAACTAGAAAGTAATGCGCTATGTACAAGTGGTATTTAATTCATGTAATGGTGACAGTTGAGCCTGCTATTTAATCTATTTATTGAACAGAGCTAATCTCAATATTTATACAATACCAGTATTCCTGAATTCCTATGTATTGTATTTATTCCCTGTATTTATTCTTAACCTGAATCCCAGAGTTTTGTGAAAAGTGAAATGTAACTGTGCTTTCCAATTGATCCCTATTCACAAGCAGAGAACTTTTACATAAATGAATCGTATTTTTCTACAGCAGTGGTGCGGTGTCCTTCTTTTTAGTGTGACTGTGCAGGGGGATCTTATTGGGTCAGAGCCGGCTTAGCACTACAGCCTTCACTGCCTTGACACTTGAGCCAAGCTACCCCCCTTTGTGCTGGGCTTGCCCATCGCAGGTCCAACATAAAATTGGTGCTCAGCGGGTGGGATTGCGAGCCGTGCTTGTTCTGTACCCCATAATAATTCAGTGTGCGTCACAGGTACACACCCGGAGTTTTCTCCCAGCGGCCCTCTGATTTAACATTTAGTTTTTTTCAAATTCTCTTCTGGAGGTGGGTGGAGGTGACCCTCAGAGTCTCATATCCTTATAACCTACTTCGGGGTGGTTGTCCACACTTTTCACTGACAAGATGGAATTCGAAATGTCAGAGCTGGAGACCTATACTGTGGCACAGCTCAAGGATTTCTGTCAGGAAAGGGGAGTGTTCGTTAGGCGAGGGGCCAAAAGAGTGGAGCTCCGTACTAGTCTGCGAGCCTGGGTGGAAGCACATCCGGAGGGAACGGTAGAGGAGGAGGAGTCAGACAGAGGTACTGTCATTGAGGTAACTGCAGAATGTCCCCTGGGGGTGGGTGAGATGTCAATCAGCCCCAAGGTAGCCTCACGGGAGGGCAGCAGTGTATCCTCAAGAGGGTTGTCAGAGACCGAGTTAGCCGACAGGAGAGAGGAGAGACAGGTCAGATGGGAGTTGGCCAAGCTGGAGATGGAGGATAGGAGAGAGAGAGAAGGGAGGAGGATGGAACATGAGCTCAAGCTACGAGAGCTCAATCTCCAAGCCCGTAACATCACTCCGCGGGGTGTCGAGTCAAAGGAATTTGTCAGGGAGCCCAGGCCTCATTTACCCAAGGACGTGGTCGCCAGTTATACCGCTGGAGACGACATAGCGAAGTGGCTGACAGCCTATGAGGTCTCCTTAAGAGCCCATGGGATCCATGAGAAGCATTGGGGTGGTGGATTGTACCGCTACATGCCTCCTACAGGTAGGGATGCCCTATTGGCCCTAGACCGGGAGGAGCAGGTAGATTACCCCGCCATGAAGGTGGCGCTCATCAGAAAGTTTGGGTTGACCCCAGAGAAATACCGGCAGAGGTTTAGGGGCAGCCACAAACTGAGCTCACAGAATTGGGTTGACTTCCTGGATTATGCCAAGAAAGCCCTAGATGGGTGGGTCCAAGGTAGTGAGGTGGAAGACTATCGAGGGTTGTACGACCTAATACTCAAGGAACATCTACTCGAGAAATGTCTTCCCGAGCTGAGGCAACACCTGGTAGACAGCAAACTTACTTGCCCCCGTAAGCTTGCTGAGGAGGCGGACATTTGGACAAGTACCCGAGTGTCCACCAGGGGGACGGGAGGAGATTCTCAGAAGTCCGGACAGGGCGCTCCCCAGAAGAATGAGGGGGGAGAAACGAGTTCTCCAAAGGCCCCCAAAATAACTTTAAGGGGAAAAGTTCCTTCTCCAACTTTAAGGCTAACCCGCAGAAGCACCCTAATCCTGGCCAGAGTCAGCAGCCAAGGGTTGTCCATTGCTTTGAGTGCGGTGGTGTTGGACATTATAAGGGAGACGTGAAATGCCCAAAGAGACCACCCCCTCCCACTGGAGGAAAGGCCCCGGGAGTTGCTAGTGTAGTGCTCGGGGAGGAGATGCCCTTAGTTAAGGGGAGGGAGTGGGCGGGAGTCACCTTAGTGTCCCTGGGTGATCGGGAGATGGTTCCAAAGATCCAGGTGCCCTGAAATACTACCAAGTATGGGCAGTGGGTCACCATCAATGGCCATAGAGGGGAAGCTCTGAGAGATACAGGAGCCAGTATGACTATGGTAAGGAGTCATCTGGTGTCCTCAGAGCAGGTAATTCCAGGCGTACTTCATCCAGCCGCGATGGCTGACGGCAGAATGGGCCACTATCCTGTGGCCGAGGTTCCCTTTGAGTGGGGAGGGGTTGCAGGTTCACTTCGAGTTGCCGTAAGCCCCGCCGTGCCAGTTGATTGTCTGCTGGGCAATGATATGGAGCACAATGCTTGGAAGGAGGTGGAATACTGGACTCATTCTGAGATGCTGGGTACACCTGATTGGTCCTGTGTGAGTACCAGGTCTGCGGCTGCTCGGGAGGAGAAGTCGCATGGGTTGGAGCCTGGAACAATGGCCCGCCCAGCTGCTGATGAGGGAGCATCTCGAGGACAGGAGGAGCCTGCCTCAATGTCCGTGCCCCGTGAGACGGATAGGCCACCTGTGGAGGTGGACCCGGAGTCCGCGGAGGAGGACATGGTTCTGATGGAGGACCTACCTATCCCCGCTGAGTGGCGAGTGGAGGGAGGACCGTCCAGGGAGGAACTAAGCAAGGGACAGAGGGAATGTCCCACCCTCGAGGGTCTAAGGCAACAGGCTGAAGCCCAGGCAGCAGGTAACGAGTCTGGGAACTATCGTGTTTACTGGGAGGAAGGTCTCCTCTACAGTGAACCCAGGGCGCCAGTGCACGGACTGTCACGGGCCCTAGTAGTCCCACAGTGTTACCGAGCCTTCCTATTAGAGTTGGCTCATGAGATTCCCTTGGCAGGACACTTGGGTCAGGACAAGACCTTTGCCCGGATTGTCCCCCACTTTTATTGGCCTCGAATGAGGGTGGCGTCCGACACATACTGTTGGTCGTGCGTGTCATGCCAAGCCAGTGGGAAAACAGGGATGAAGCTGAAGGCTTCCCTGGAACCACTTCCCGTCGTTGGCACCCCCTTTGAAAGGGTGGGCATCGACATTGCTGGGCCCCTAGATCCACCGACATCATCCGGTCACAGGTTTATCCTGGTACTGGTGGATCACGCCACAAGGTATCCAGAGGCAGTTCCTCTGAGAACCATTACTGCACCGGTAGTGGCGAAGGCCCTGATGGGGATCTTTACCCGAGTGGGATTCCCCAAAGAAGTTGTGTCTGACAGGGGGACCAACTTCATGTCAGCGTATATGCGGGCAATGTGGAAGGAGTGTGGAGTGACCTACCGGTTCACCACTCCTTATCACCCACAAGCCAATGGCCTCGTGGAGAGGTTCAACCAAACCTTAAAGGGTATGATCAGAAGTCTACCCGAAAGCCTGCGGAGGAAATGGGACGTCCTCCTACCCTGTTTGCTCTTTTCCTACAGGGAAGTGCCACAGAAGGGAGTGGGCTTCAGCCTCTTCGAGCTTTTGTACGGGCACCCTGTACATGGACCTCTCAGCCTGGTGAGGGACTCCTGGGAAAAGTCTCCCCGGAAAGTTCCCCAGGATGTGGTGAGCTACATGCTGGCCTTCCGGAGCCAAATGGCTAAGTTGTGGAAGCAAGTTTCTGACAACTTGGAAGCCAGTCAAGCAGTCATGAAAGTGTGGTATGACCACAATGCTCACCCAGTGGAGTTGGAGCCTGGACAGAAGGTGTGGGTGATGGAGCCGGGGGAGCTGAGTGCTCTCCAGGACCGTTGGACAGGCCCCTATGAGGTATTGGAGAAGATGGGCAAGTCTACCTATCTGGTGGACGTAAGAACCCCTCGGCATCCGCATCGGGTGTTACATGCCAATCGCCTCAAGCCCCACTATGAGAGGCCCGAAGTCATGCTGATGATGGTGACTGACGGATCAGAGGAAGAGGACACTGAGCCTCTCCCCGACCTCTTTGCGGCTCAAGAAAAGGATGGGTCAGTGGAGGGAGTAAAACTCTCACCATCCCTGATTCCTGAGCAGCAGGGGGAATGTCGCCAGGTCCTGGGAACATTCGCTCCGCTGTTCTCCCTTGTCCCGGGTAAGACCCATCTGTGTACCCACGACGTGGACACAGGAGACAGCCCACCTGTGAAGTCAAATCGGCTGTCTGACAAGGTGAAGGCCAGTATCCGAAGCGAGGTAGCTAAGATGCTGGAGCTAGGAGTCATTGAACCTTCAAGCAGCCCTTGGTCCAGCCCGGTGGTTTTGGTACCAAAAGCTGCCCCACCTGGCACCACACCAGAATTACGATTCTGTGTGGATTACCGAGGACTCAATTCGGTAACGAAAAACCGATGCTCATCCGATCCCTCGGGCGGATGAATTGATTGACCGGTTGGGAGCTGCCCTATATCTCAGTACCATTGACCTCACTGCAGGGTACTGGCAGATTCCCATGACTGATGGAGCCAAGGAAAGGTCAGCCTTCTCCACACCTGATGGACACTTCCAGTTCTGCGTTATGCCTTTCGGGCTCAAGAACGCTCCTGCCACTTTCCAGCGGCTGGTGAACACGATCCTCACCGGGATGGAGTCATTCTCTGCTGCTTACTTGGATGACATAGCTGTCTTCAGTAGCAGTTGGGAGGATCACTTGCAAGCCGTTCTCCAGGCCCTGGAACGGGCTGGCTTGACGATCAAGGCCAGCAAATGTCAGATTGGACAGGGGTCGGTAGTGTACTTAGGTCACTTGGTGGGCCGGGGAACGGTGCAGCCCCTTCAGGCGAAGATTGAGGCAATCATGGCCTGGAAACCCCCCAAGACCCAGACTGAGGTCCGAGCCTTCCTGGGCCTCACAGGTTACTACAGACGGTTCGTGAAGGGGTATGGCACTATCGTGGCACCCCTTACAGAACTCACGGCCAAAAAGCAACCCAGGAGAGTCATCTGGAGGGAGGCTTGCCAGCGAGCCTTCGACACTCTGAAACAAGCATTGTGTAAAGCTCCAGTCCAGAAGGCTCCAGATTTTTCGAAAGAGTTCATTGTCCAGACAGATGCATCCGATATTGGCATTGGGGCGGTGCTATCGCAACTCAATGAAGAGGGTCTGGATCAACCCGTGGTCTTTCTGTCACGGAGACTGCTTCCCCGGGAACAGAGGTGGAGTACCATTGAGCGGGAAGCCTTTGCGGTGGTCTGGGCACTGAAGAAGCTGCGACCATACCTGTTTGGTTCGCACTTCCTTGTTCAGACGGACCACCGACCCCTTCGCTGGCTCATGCAGATGAAGGGGGAAAACCCCAAACTGTTGAGGTGGTCTATCTCCCTACAGGGAATGGACTTTCGGGTGGAACATCGGCCCGGAGTTGACCACGCCAATGCAGACGGTCTCTCGAGGTATTTCCGCCTTAGTGTTGAGAACTCCCAAGGGGTTGGGTAGCTCTCCCCACTTTCAGCTGGGGGGGACGCGTGTTGGACCCGTCTGCTTCTGAGAGTCCCCTCACCACTATAATTTCTTTTGTTCCCCTGTACCTCCCAAATTTGTCGCTTTTCATTTGTCTACCAGGACTTTTTTGTGTGTTGTTTCATGGGGCTAGGTGTTCCTTGACACCCAGTTGCTCACAAGGTTTCTGGCACCTATGTACAAGGCGCCTGGAGAAACCTGTGGCCATTAAAACTGAGGTTGGCAACCTGTGTGTGTTTAACCTTAAAATGGTGGACACATATTTTCCTCATGAGAGAGACTCCCATTGGAGCCTCCTTGAACCCTGACCTTCTGAGGTTTTGGCGCCCTTTGTGGTTGGCGCGCTTTCCTGACAGGAATTCTTAAGGTTTCTTCAGGTACACAAAATGGCCGCTCCAGAGCCCCAGTACGGTGGCTGTGAGTGACCATAAGACACCTCAGAATGTGTCAACCCATTGACACAGCCAGGGAAGGTTCTAGAACCTTCTGGCTGGTGCCAGTACCTCAGGGCTCTGGCTATATAAAGCCCAGACCCTGGTGGCCATTTTATTGAAGAGAGAGGGGAGTTGATTAGACTACTACACCTAGATGCTGATAGCTGCTGAAGAGGTGTGACCCCTATTCCTGACTTGACACCAGAGAAGACACCTGCCCTGCTTACCCTTGAGGTGGCTGAGAGAACAGGCAGTAGTGTGGCAAGGGTTAATATTGTGGATACTGACTGGCGTTCCAGTCAGGCGTAATTTTGAACCCTTGCGCCTACAGCGCCTGCCCAGCTAGCACCTCTGTGCCCCAGAAGACTGTGGCCGAGTTTGTGTGCCTCCCCGCCCCCCCGGTGGCGTCAGACTGAGGAAGAAGTCGGGTCGCGAGGCGTGTGCCCGATCGCCGTGACCGTGACCTTATCCTGTGCCCCCTTCACGTGTAGCGCCAAGCGCGGGGGACTCCGACATCTCCGAGCCCCACCGGCGTTGCGCGCTTCCTGGTTGGTGCCCAAAGTGAGAAGGTGAGGTGGTGCGCCGGGGCGGGGAGAGGCCGGCCTTTACTGGGCGGGATCTGCGTCCCTGCCCTTTCCGAGACCCAGGAAACTGTTGCCGTGGGCGGGATCAGCCCCCGTGTGAGGAAGTTGGAGGGAGGTCCCGGGAGCCCGTGAATTCCCTGATGCTGACGTAGGAGAATACTGTGCCCGACTGAATCGCTAATCGATCCAGCCGTTGTGAGGAAGTCTGATTACCCTGTTGGTGCGCCGTGGTAAAATGGAACTGTGCCCGACATTGAGTTAAGTGAGCGCTGAAGGCAAGAACCCCTGTGTGCGGCCGTTCGTCCGTCCAGCGACGTCGAACTGAGCCACCTAGCAGCCCGCAGTAGCACTGCAGGCTCGAGTCAACCCCTACCGGCAGCGGACATCCTTCCCCGGTGGCCGCTTGGGCCGAATGAAGGACTTACTGGGTTTCCTTGTTTTTCTAGTCATACGCGCATAGTTCCCGAGTGAACTAAAAGGAGTCCCCGCTCACCGTGTGACCGCAGGCAGTCCTCAGAACTCCACAAGTACTGTAAAGAACCATTTACTAAAAGTGTGTTACTTACCAGAGTCAACTGCATGACTTTCTCTAATTGGTGGCAGCGTTATTAAAATGGAAATGTGGCTTTGAAGACTAAATGAACTAGAAAGTAATGCGCCATGTACAAGTGGTATTTAATTCATGTAATGGTGACAGTTGAGCATGCTATTTAATCTATTTATTGAACAGAGCTAATCTCAATATTTATGCAATACCAGTATTCCTGAATTCCTATGTATTGTATTTATTCCTTGTATTTATTCTTAACCTGAATCCCAGAGTTTTGTGAAAAGTCTAATGTAACTGTGCTTTCCAATTGATCCCTATTCACAAGCAGAGAACTTTTACATAAATGAATCGTATTTTTCTACAGCAGTGGTGTGGTGTCCTTCTTTTTAGTGTGACTGTGCAGGGGGTTATTATTGGGTCAGAGCTGGCTTAGCACTACAGCCTTCACTGCCTTGACACTTGAGCCAAGCTACCCCCCTTTGTGCTGGGCTTGCCCATCGCAGGTCCAACAGTGGTGCATTAGCTCATAATGGGCACATCATTAATAGGTTTGAAGAGATATCTGTGGCATTGGCATTCAGGTGTTTAGAGGTCCCTAAACTTTTCATCAACTCTTAAATTAGAGGCCCTGCCAAGGTGGCAGCCATAGTGAAATTAGAACTGGCATCAGCATGTGAATGACCAATAACTTTAACCCTATTTTCTCAGGGGTGTGTTTGGTACTTTCTTGGTTGATTCCATTTGTGTGGGAGCCCGACTGAGAGACAAAGATTGTGAACCATAGAATATATGTGAATAAGCTTAAGGAAAATTTGTAGGCATTGGGTGCAGTAAGCTTCTCTTCCGTGAGATTACAGATCTGTTTTGTGAGTCTGGCTGTATTTAATAGCTTGTAGTGTGATGAATTGTGTTCCTCTTCATTAGTATGAACTAGTGCATTAACTGAAAGTACCCCGAATGTGCCTTGTCCCTTTGAATTAAATGAGAGTGCCATGATATGGCTTGGGGATATTGGGTAATCATATTCACCTAAAAACCTAAGTGATATAATGAGAGAGTTCTTTGGAAACATATAGAAAATAGTTTAACATGCAGAAGAGACCATATAGTTGTGGAGAAAGTGCACAGTTTTAATCAGTAATTCAAGCACACATTAAATGTTACTAGAAAATAGGACTCAAAATATCAAACAAGTTTCATGATTAAATTTATGCATCATGGGGTAACAGTGCAAACTGTTCTACATATTCAACAAGTAATGCAGGGATCCAGTTTGCAGGTGAGTACAATGTTTAATTCCACATATGTTATCATGGCAGTGAGCTGATCATCGGCACATTCAATCATATCCAATACATTTTATATGTGTGGAAGAGAACTGGTACCAAACTTCACCAAAGATTGTTTCTGAACTTGGTTACCAATATGCTGCCAATGTGGGTCTGATCTGATTTATGTATCAAAGATTAAAATGAAAAGTCACATTTAATTCTACATAGCAGTGCTACTAAATGAGCTCCTAGGACCTTATGCAGTCTAAACTACATACATACTGTTATAATTACGTTATGTCTTTATTTGCATCAGCATGTGTCTCGCGCTGAGCTCGTGACATGTCCTTCTGTTCACGAGTTGAGCGTTCGGTCCAACGGCAGTTAGATGCCCGTTTGGTCCCGGTCTTGCTGGTTGGGTTTTCTACGTCTCCTCTCAATAAAACACCAAACCCAAGAAACCTCGGTGTGCAGCCTGCTTGGTATTTACAACATTTATGGCGACATCGGAGTGAAGGCGAAGGCAGAGACAGACGAGCGACGCGTCAAGAGTTGGCGAAAGACAGAAAGAAAACCCGACCACAGCAAAAGCGGCCTGCGATCTCACGAGAAGGGGTCGTTTTACTTACGAAAATTAACATAAGGCTTGCTGGAAGGTACGTGTTGGAAATTACTCACCGGGAGAATACTAACTGTCCTTGAAGCGTGACGGAGCTTTGCCTATAAATCTCCAGCTCGTCAACGCGGACAACAGCGCCCCTAAGGGAGAATATTTAAAAGAGAAACACTCTTAAAAGGGAAACGTGCTGTCAGCGGGCCCACTATTGGGAAAACGTGCTTAAAAAAAAAATGAAATGTACTTTGAGCAGTCTTGCAGTTGAAGGAATGCAGTAAAAAACTATACTGCAAACCTAAATTATAACGTCAATTGAAATGTAATGTAATGTAATGTAATGTAAGAGACATTTCTACCGCGCAGCTTTCACTCCAAGGAGTATCTTGGCGCACAGACAACTCAGATGGAGGAGTTGTGAAGAAGGGAGAAAGATGTCACTAAGTTCTACACACACATTACACTAGAGTTCTACTGGTGGCATCAGGCAGGGAGAAGATCCAGGTTTTCAGTGCTTTTCTGAATGGGGCTTCCTGGGAGATTAATCGCAGCTGAGGAGGAAGTTTATTCCAGGCCTTTGTTCCTAGAACAAAAAGGGATTTACCACCTTTTGTCATCAACTTAAAGTGAGGG
The DNA here is from genome assembly GCF_964261635.1 of Lissotriton helveticus. Taxonomy (NCBI): domain Eukaryota; kingdom Metazoa; phylum Chordata; class Amphibia; order Caudata; family Salamandridae; genus Lissotriton; species Lissotriton helveticus. The sequence goes on from NC_136063.1 coordinate 609,668,887, forward strand.
GGGGTGAGTAAGTTCTGATGAGCAGATCTCAAACAGCGAGTTGGTTGATAACTTTTAAACCCATTATATAAATATGTTGGGCCACGTTGGTAAAATGCCCTAAAGGTAATTAGGAGAATCTTAAACAAAATTCTTTTCCCTATTGGCAGCCAGTGAAGAGTATTTAAGGCTGCCGAGGCAGATGACCTACGCGGCAGATGCAGTACCAAGCGGGCTGTCGCATTTTGGACCATTTGCAGTTTGTGGAGAACAGATTTATTTGCTCCAGCATATAGTCCATTGCAATAGTCTAGCCTAGAACTAATTAAGGCCACTGCGACTGTTTTCCTCGCTGGTAGTGGAAGGAGATCAAAAAACTTCCTTAGTGCTTTGATGATCTGAAAGCACATACCTGCTACTGCCACGGCCTGGGGTTTAAAAGACAACTGATGGTCAAATTTAATGCCCAAATTACGAGCAGATGTAATTGTATTGGGGGGCACTTCAGCCTCTGCTGGCCAGCATGCAATTGGGGAAAAAAGGTTATTCTTGCCTACAGGAAAGATTTCAGTTTTTCCGGTGTTGCACTTTAAATGGTTATTAGTCATCCACTTAAAGATTGCTGTAAGACAGTCCTTGAGATCTTCCTCGGCACCAGGCCGCTCCCTATCCAACACCAATATCAATTGGGTATCGTCAGCGTATGAAATAGAGCTGATCTTGAATGACGCGATCAGCTTCATCAGGGGCACCATATAAAGATTGAAAAGAACCGGGCTCAAGCTAGAGCCCTGAGGAACCCCTGACCTGACTTCTTTTACCTCCGATTGATATGGGCCTAGCACTGTTGTTTGGCGTCTGTTGGTAAGGAAGTTCCTACACCATGCCAAAACCTGTCCTCCTATCCCTGCGGCAGCCAGACGGTCCACTAAGATGGTATGTGAGACCGTATCAAAGGCTGCTGACAGGTCTAATAGGATAAGGACAGCCTTGTTTCCCTGATCCATTGCTGCCCTTAATGTTTCTGCAGTAAAAAGTAGGGCAGATTCGGTGGAGTGTTCTGACCGAAATCCTGACTGATTAGGATGGAGAACGTTATTCTTCTCCAAAAAGTTGGTAAGCTGGCTATTAACCAACTTTTCAGTCAGTTTGGATAAGATGGGTAACAGGGAGATCGGGCGAAGGTTGGCAAGAGTAGTAGGATCGGCAATGGCCTTTTTTTGGAGTGGCTTAACAGCGGCAAGTTTCCAATCGTTAGGGATAGTTGCCGTCTCTAAGGAGGAGTTGATGATCTGATTGATCATTGGGTTCACCATCTCAATTAAAAGATGCAACACCGGAGGGGGACAGGGATCAAAGGGGGATCCCGATTTGCTGGCTGAAATCACTTTAGCAGTTTCCTCCAGGGATACTGGAACAAAATCATCAAAACGAGAAGAAGATGTCGTCTTCGCTATCACTTCAACCACCGTCGTTGTGGTAGCTACTGGTGGGAAGGTGTTTGTGATGTCAAGGATTTTGTTCACAAAATAGTCAGATATCGCATTACATAGCTCTTGTGAGGGAGGAATCTCCTGCGATAGAGCTGAAGGGTTCATGAAATCCTTGACAATCTTAAAAATTGTTTTTTGTTCCTGTCCTGCTAAAGATATGGCCTGAAGATAGTAGGTTTTTTTCGCCAGCTTAATTCCTATATGGTACTTCCGCCTTGCTGTTATGTAGATATTGCGGGCGTCAATGTCATAATTTCGACGCCACCTACGTTCGAGAGTTTTAATTTCACCTAGTTCAAGTTTTAAGGCTGTTGAGAACCCTGGGGCGTTCTTTTTTGTAATTCTAGGAGTTAAGTTCTGATTTCTTGCTGTTTTTAGCAGAGAACCCGCTCCAGCAATCCAGTTACAGAAGTTTTGATTGTCTGTTGACGTATAACCCGTCATGACTGGCATACTGTCCTTAAGTTTCTCAATAACATCAGACCTGCTGGCTAGTGCTTTCCAGTCTGTGGTGATGTTAATATTACGACAATTATTACCTTTTGTAGATATTATACTAGGTTTCAAAACTCCAAGTATGTTGAAGGGGATGAAGTAATGATCTGTCCATAATTGAGGGCGAGGAGATTTAACCATCAAATTATGATAATTTGAACAGACACAGTCTAAGAGGTGCCCTGCCTGGTGGGTGGGTTCACGATTCCTAAGGGTAAGGCCCAACACTTCCATTGTGTCCATAAGGCAACTCACCCCAGGGGCACTGGGGGACTCAAGGTGCATGTTGAGATCACCCAACACCGAAAAATTAGAAAACCTAAGTGTTAGGTCACTCAGCACATCCCCTACTGTGTCCAAGAAATTAGCGGGGGGCCCGGTGGGCGATATATCAAAGCCCCAGAGAAAACAAAAGTGTCATGAATTTTCAAAGAAAAGACTACTGCTTCTGCCTCTTTTATATCCTTTATTTCTTGGATGGAGCATTTGAAAGTATTTCGATAAATGATAGCAAGACCTCCTCCTCGTTGGTCATGTCTATCCTGCCGCAGGATATGAAAATTAGGAGGGAGGGCTATCGCTACGGCCGGATTACACCACGGCTTAAGCCATGTTTCTGTAATCAGTAGCCAGTCTAGGTGTGATTTGGTGATGAGATCACATATATTTTGGGCATTCTTCACTAAAGAGCGAGCATTAATTAAACCACCCCGTGCTAATATGGTTTCTGTAGATGTTTCCACCGAAGGTTCAGGAAATAAAGTCATGTGACACTGAGCACAGCAGACAGGGCCCTGCCAGCTGTGAGGAGATATGACACAGTTACAAGATACTTGAGACTCTTGGAATGATAATAAAAAGTCACGTGACATACCTGAAACCATCAAATCCAGGTGAACAACAACCTAGAATTGCTCAGAGTCTCCCGCCTCTCACGCCTCCTTAGCGCTGACGGGCGATTTTAATTGAAATAAAACTTTGGCTACAGTGACACACACACTTTAAAATACCTTATGTACGCAGTGTGTCACATAATTACAACTACAGTATGACAACAGTGACACACACACTTAAATATTTGGTATATCAAGAATATTATAGATCTACAACAGTGATACACTCACTTTTGGGAAGAATGTCTTTTACATACATTGCTTAAACTGATCACATTACTGTAAAAGTTTAGATATTGTTTTAGGTTTCATAATGAACGTAAATAATACCATACAAGCCCCTGTTCCTTTCCTAAGTGTCCCGGGTGAACCATCAATGGAATGGGATGATTGGTGTGAAGCGTTTGAAAACAATATTGTAGCATTGGATGGCACAAAGTTCTCTGCTGTCAGAAAGAAGGCTTTGCTACTAGGTGCTTTAGGTAAGGAGGGACAGAGAATCTTCTACCAAGTCCGCCTTTGGACATTGACGATGTTTATAAAGACGCTTTGTTTAAGTTATATACTAGATTTGCTAAGCAAGAAAATGTGGTAATGCGCAGACATAAATTTTACACTGCTCCTCAAAGGGAAAATGAAACGATTGATGATTTTGTCTCTAGGTTGAGAGAACTTTCAGTAAAATGCCAGTTTGGAAACATTCAGGATGAAATGATTCGCGATCAATTGATCGTGCAAGTCTTAGCAAAAAGACACAGGAAAAATTATGGGCAGCTAAAAACCCTACTCTAACGGAGGCTATCACCATTGCTAAAGTTGCTGAAGAGAGTGATAGATGTATGAAAGAACTTAAAAGAATCCAACAGGGGCATACAAGTAGTCAGGAAATTGCAACTTTGCAAGGTGATGTTTCAGAAAATATTGGTTTAGTACAAGGGAGGCAAGCGAATAGAGGGGGGAAAGCCACAACCTCACATAATAAAAATGGAGCAACAAACAAGTTCAGACAGACTACACGTTCTTGCAACAGATGTGGTAGTCCTTTTCACCTAGCCGATTCTAAAAATTGTACAGCTTTGTCTAGGGATTGCTTGAAGTGTGGAAAAAAGGGCATTTTGCACGTATGTGTAGAACCATTAGTTCAAAAAAAAATTGCAATAGTTGAAAATGAAACCACAGATGTTGAGGCGGAGGTAATGATGATTACATGTGCTGGGAGTCAAAAGTTAACAGAAGGAGTTATTCTGTCTCGGCCTAAGGCAGATTTTGAAGTGAATGGGGGTATTTTGAACCTAATGGTGGATACCGGATCACTATATACAATTATTCCCAAGAAATTGTATGATTGCTCATGTACAAATTCAAATTTAATCAAATCTGACATTATACTGAGAGGTTATCAAGGGGTGCGTATAGGTGCCCTCGGGTTCTTTGAAGCTAGTATTAAGTTTAAGGGGAGAATTACTCAAGGAAAGGTCTATGTATCCCCACATGGTCCTGCAATAATGGGGTGGTTACACCAGTACGAATTAAACATTAGAGTGAATCCGAGGGCAGATCCACCAGTGATGTGTGTAGATGATGAAAATGAATGCAATAACGTCCAAGGGGATTTGGAAACTATCCTTAAGAGGCATGAGAACATCTTTAGTGAGAAATTGGGAGAGGCCATTGATTACCAACATATTATAAAAACCAAGAAAAGCGTTGCACCTGTAAAGCACACTGCGAGGAAAATACCTTTATCTGCTAGGAATGAGGTGAGAAAGATAATTAAACAGTTATTGGATGATAACATAATTGAACCTGTAGAGGCCACGCAGTGGTTGAGTCCTGTAGTGATCACTCAGAAACCGGACAAATCTTTGCGCTTCTGTGTGGACATGCGAAGTCTGAATAAGGCTGTGATAATGGATAACTTTCCGCTTCCTAATATAAACGAAATCGTCTTAAGTTTGGGCGGAGGAAAGGTTTTTTCTAAGTTGGACCTTCGAAGCGCATATCACCAGATAAAACTTCATCCGGACTCCAAACAATACACATCGTTCATCACCCCGGAGGGAACTTATCAATTCAAGAGACTTCCTTTTGGTCTGTGTTCAGCAGCAAGTGCATTTCAGAGAATCATTAGTGATGTTCTCAAAGACATTGAAAGGGTTGTCTTCTTCCAAGACGACATTTTGATTTATGGTTTGGACACAAATGATCATAATGTGATTTTGGATAAAGTCCTAACCACTCTCTCAAGGGCTGGTTTGACATTGCGAAGAGAGAAATGTGTATTTGCTGTGGAGGAAGTAGATTATTTGGGATACCATGTATCTGGGCGTGGGATACAACCAAAACAAGATCTTGTTAGTGCAATATGTAATGTGTCTGAACCTGATGACAAAGATAAGTTGAGATCTTTTATGGGCATGGTGGAGTACTGTGCAAAATTCGTAAAACAAATTGCAGAAAAAGTAGAACCTTTGAGGAACATCTTGAGAAAAGGGAAATGTTTTACTTGGGGGATTGAACAGAGAAATGCATTCTTGTTAATCAAACAGAACATTTTGGATGCCAATATACTTTCCAGTTTTATACAGTCACTGCATACCATTCTCACTGTAGATGCAAGCTCTGTTGGGATCGGAGCGGTTTTAACACAAAAGGGTCCTGGTAAACAGAACACGGTTGCGTTTGCTTCACGTTCTCTGACTGAGACCAAGAGAAATTACTCGGTCATAGAGCGAGAAGCATTAGCAGCTGCGTGGGCAACACGCTATTTTCGAGTTTATTTATGGGGAATTTCATTTACACTAAGAACTGACCACAAGCCTCTGTTAAAAGTTTTAGCTCCCGGGGGAATTAGAAATTGCTCAGGAAGGTTGGCAAGACTTGCAGTTAGTGTGCAGGAGTTCACATGCAACGTGGAGTACTTACCTGGATGGTGCAATAGTGTTGCGGACTGTTTATCAAGGTTGCCAGACACTAAGATAGAGCCAAAGGAAATGGTGACTGAGAGTGTTGTCGCATTTTTAGATTACTTGGAGAGTGATTTACCCAGTTCTATATCTAAGCAGGAGTGGGTGGAAGAAATGAAAAAGGATCTTGTCATGGAAAGTTTAATTAAGATGTGTAGGGAAGGTGTCTCCAGGCAAAGTACTATCTCACCTAGTCTTAGGCCATATGTACAATTACTAGATGAAATTTCTTTGCAGGGTGAGTTCATTCTAGTGAGGGGTGAAAAGTATATACCACCTGCATCTCTTAGACCCCGTATTATTGCCTTGGCGCATGAGGGCCATCTGGGCCAAACCCTCACTGGTAAACGCATTAAAGCTGATTTTTGGTGGCCAGGTATAGATGCACAGGTCAAGAGTTGGGTTGAGCAATGTCAACCTTGCAAAGAATCTTAGAAGAGGCTACAAGTTCGTACAAGTAAAGATTCTATGGGACAAATAGTTTCTGAGGAAGGTGCGTGGCAGAAAATTTGCATCGACTTCATAGGTCCTTTTCATGATTTGTTGGATACTGAGAAATTTGCTTTGGTGTTAGTGGATTCGGCTTCTAGGTGGGTGGAGGTTGCCTTTATGAAAAGTATCACTGCTGAATCCACCGTTAAAGTTCTTGATGAGATCTTTAGACGTGAAGGAATTCCTTCTATGATTCTGACGGATAATGGCACACAGCTTACTTCTGGTGTTATGGAAGATTATTTTGGTTTTTTGGGTTTAAAGCATTTACGTACTTCACTTTACAACCCACAAGGTAACGGACTATGCGAGAGAGTGAACAGGCTTGTTAAGGGCACTATGCAGCTTGCTTTAGCTTCAAATCGTTCAGTATAGAAAGAAATAAAAGAAATGCTGTGGGCATACCGCACAACAATACATAGCAATATGTCCATGACACCTTTTGAACTCATGAGGGGGAGATCAGCGGGTACGAAACTGATTCCCACTTGGCTACATGGGAAAATGGTGGAGGTAGATTACAATATGTCAAAAAAAAGACACAATGCTTCAACTAATATAGCAGAAGGTGATTTGGTTAAAGTGAAACCTGGCGTAAATCAGAAAATGTTTAACAAATTTAGAGGACCTTACCAAGTTAAATCGGTTGTTGGTAACTACATAAAGTTACAGAATGGACAAACTTGGAATCTCCGCAGGGTAGCACTTTACCAAAAGAAAGACAAGCCAACAATTTCAGTGCCAGCCACTAAGAAGGTGGTTGGAGAAAAGGTTTGCAGACCACTTCGTAAAAGTGTTGCACCTGCTTATTTAAAGGATTTTGTGTAATTTGGTTTGTTTAAGGAAGGGTGTGGGGTTACATGGTTCAATGTAATCTCAAGGAAAAGTAACTGAAAGTTAAATTTAGAGTTGTAACCTATATGCATCATTTAACTTTTACGGTGTGTATGAGTAAGTTCTTTTACTTCTTGTCTAACTCAATTTTGATTAGTTTCTTATTGTTTATTGTTTAAGGAAAGGAGATGTGTTATAATTACGTTATGTCTTTATTTGCATCAGCATGTGTCTCGCGCTGAGCTCATGACATGTCCTTCTGTTCACGAGTTGAGCATTCGGTCCAACGGCAGTTAGATGCCCGGTGGGTCCCGGTCTTGCTGGTTGGGTTTTCTACGTCTCCTCTCAATAAAACACCAAACCCAAGAAACCTCGGTGTGCAGCCTGCTTTGTATTTACAACACATACATAATATTTATTCTGGCCAATTGTACAAGGATTTACAAAATAGCGACAGTTATGGCGATGTAAACAATATGTACAAAAACAAGGGGGAGTGAGAAGCTAAATTGAGGCTAACCCTCAGCCTCCCTTAAACTTTGTAATCCGTACATAAAAGAGGAAAAAGCCTCACAACTGATGAACTCCTTACATTAGTTCATCAGTTGTGAAACTGATACCACCATCAAACTAGGCTTTGGCAGTGAACTACACTCCGTTCGCGGAGTTTGCAGAGTTTTCTGCACTCCGTGCTCTGCGGAGCTCACTGAGTGCAGAAAGCACCGCTACGCGTAGTGCAGCAAAGTTTCTTCTCCACTCGTGCTCGCCAGCAGAAAGTTGGCAAATGCGAGCTGCCACTCAGGTAGAATTTCTACTTAAGCGGCAGGAAGATCAGCACTAATGGCAGTTTGCACTGCACTCCCCCACCTGAAGAACTCAGAAGAGTTTTTTTGTCACTTTGCGGAGTTCCACGTAGCAGAATTCTGTGAACTCCACCCAGGCCTGCATTAAACCCACTGATAAAGGCAGAGGGATTGTCTTACAGTTGATCACAACCTAAAGAACAGACTGACTTAGACTTTTGACAGATGAACACAACTACAAGATACTTGTTGTTGATCCCACGCCCACAATGAAATGAGAGATTCACTCTCTGGTAGAGGAGGCAGAGTATGAGGGGTGGATCACAAAGCACTAAGGAGATTTTTTGAGACACAGCAATTCAGCAATACCATATTTTTATATTATGTCAAAGGTCCACATAAATTGTGACCCTACCCACCTTCGGGAATGCCAATTGTATCATAGATAGGTTGCCTTTTGTAACCCTTGTCACAATTTTGCGACTTTTTCCTAAGGCCAATACTACAGAAGAAGGAGACCTACATAAAAGATACATAAGGCCTATTGGTCCAAATCAAAAACATTGACTTTGATGACTAACAAGACCTCCGAATGAGTTTAGATGTGGAGAGTCTGTACACCATCCTCCCTCAAGAAGAAACTCTAGAGGTCATTAATGGAGTACTTGAATGTGCAGAATTGACCTATTCCAACGCCTAGAAATTTGGTGATGGACTGCTCATGACTTACTCTGACAAGAAACTGCTTTGAGTTTGAAGGCACCCTCTTTCTACAAACCCACAGTACGTCAATGAGGCGTACCTTTGTCCCTAGTGTGGCAGAGTTACATGTAGACAACATAGAAAGAGAAACATCAAACATAAGACAAACCCATATTGGAGTACATCTGTATATGGAAACAATATATAAATGACAATCTGGTGATATGGAGAGGGGACATACAGACTTCCCTCGACTTCATTACTTGGCTCAACAACCAGGATAGGAACCTTAAATTCACACATACTATCAGTAGAGAATAATTTAGATTCCTGAATGTGGATATGTTCCCAAAGGGACCCTACAGACAGATACCCATGTGAAACCCACCGCTAAGAACAGTTTCTTATGCTTTGACAGTGTTTTACCAGCGACCATTGCAGGAAAATCTTGTTTATGGTCAATTCCCGTAGAAACGACTTTAAACAATAAACAGACCATCTGTCAGCCAAACTGAGGGTACGTAACTTACCTGTGAAAATTATTCAGAAATCAAAAAACGTGCGAGAAAGCCGAATTGAGTTCCATTACTTGAAACACAAGCAAAAGAAAAAACAGAACACTCTCTGGTATGTGTCACCACATACAACATCTCCTCAGACTGTAACAAAAAGATCATTAAACACAATTGGGGCATTCTAAACAAAGGACCTAGACAGTTGGACTATCCCCTCTTTTCTAACAAAGGAACAAAAAACTTGCAGGACACACTTGTCCACACTATGCCCAGAGCCAAATTAAAACCAGAGAATACGATTCACAGTGCACTAGGCCTTCCAAGAGTAATAGGTCACTTACCCGTGTGTCCAATGCAGCATCTGCCAACTGACCGCACCAACAAAATAAATTAACCTAGGCTTACACACTCCTTGGCAATTACGAAGACATACAAACTGCAACACTAAATAGGTCATATACCTGATAACCTGTCCAAGCAAACGCAGATATGTAGCCATACTGACTTGAAAAATAAGCACAAGAATCTGCAAATACAGGAGTAACATCAGGTGTAGACTCAATACCACCAAAATGGCAGAAAATTACATCACTGTTGGACACTCAGTAAAAAACCTTAAATGGGTCATTCTGGAACATGTCATAACAGAGACGAGGAAACTGGGAAGAATTTAATTTGAGAAGGAATAGCATTGGATTCACAAGTTATCCACACAGAAAAAAGGACTGAATGATGAAATCCGCTGGTGCAATGTGCTCCAATAATATTTATTGCAGCTCACTATCCAGTAGCTTACACTGTTGAATACTGACTGATGTCTGACACTGTGTGTGTACATAGGTGTATGTTTTCACAATATTATTCACACTATTACTTCATATTTTTTTTAAACTTTCCTCTTAGAACGGGCGTTTTCCTTTTCTCCTCCTGCCTTTTGTTGTTGTCTTGCACTGCTCTCCATAGATCAACAAGACCACATATATGGTGAGATGGGTCTACATTTCCCATCCATCCCCCCATGTGACCCCTTCTCCACCAATAGCTAAGAGTGGGAGTCCTTCGCCAGACTCTTTCCTTTAAAAGACAGCCCAATTCAGGCCAGCTTTCATCAGAGGAGTACGGGGAATAGAATAGGTGGAAGGGAGGATGATTTCCCTTGGTGTAATAAGTGCTGGGTGAAATAGGATAATTGAGCCCTTTCTTTAGGATCCCTCTCCCTTTTTATGAAGCAAAGGGTAAACACTGTGTTTTCTATTCTCTTAGAGTGTGATGGCATGGATTGCCCCACCCCAGTACTTGATGGAGACTGAATTCTTCGAAATCATGTAGGTGTCATGGAGATATATATATATATACATATATAGTATGGCTTTATTGTTCATGCATTTTTGCACAAAGAGATGCCATTTCCTGTCATTATCACTCTAAAAGCCGCCCTCATTGGTTGTTACATGTCATGTGATCAAGCTTCATTTGGGAAGAGAAACGCGTCATGGCGGATTTTGCTGGGCAAAAGGAAAGAAGCACTTTAAATTGGCACCAGAAACTTAGATTGGTACTTACTGTGATGGCGCATTATGAGACTGAGATGCCAGTGATTCCTCTATGATTAAGACAAAGAAGCTGAAACGCTGCAGAGATGATTAATCATGTGTTTCCGCCCAAAGGCATAATAAATGCTCCATGCAAATCTACCGGTGCCTTGGCTATTCTGTCAATATGCTGGTTGCTTATTCACGGGCTGCTTCGTTCCTGTGTTCTGCGAGGCTGCCCTGCAGGGTCATGGGCTCCCACTTATTGTTTGTATATATATATATACAAACACATATATACATATATATATATATATATATATATATATATATATATATATATATATATATATATATATATATATATATATATATATATATATATATATACATATATATTATATATATATATCCATAGAATATCCACAACATTCTATTTGGAATAACAATGGCGCGGGTTGACGAATCTATGCAAAATATTCAAACCTGGTGGGGCGCTCCAGTCCGCTCCTATCCTGAAAGTCTTGGGGTGATTCGTGAAGCGGGGGCCGAGAAAAAAGGGGGTCCCTAAACGTGTTTTCCCCATGCAATTTTCCATAGGAAATATTCATCGCGGCTACAGCCCGAACTGCTGAACAGAACTACACCATATTTGGCAGAAAGGTAGACCTTGGTTCAGACTCATGCCTTTTGCGTAAATGGTGTACATCTGTTCAGTAGTTCCTGAGAAAACCCAAAGTAAAATCACACATATGTCTATGGGCGCGGAGGATCCGCGCACCCTAAGCGCACCCTGCCGTGCACAAGCTGTATTCTAATTGGCTGTCAATCTGGAAGTGTTGACAGCCATCTTGCGCCTCGGTAGAACCGAGGCACAAAAAACATGACTTAAAAAAGGCGCCAAATTCAAAAAGGGGGCAGGGTAGAAACACCCTCACCCCTTAGGCCTGCTCAGAGGATTCCACAAGGACCCCGAAAGCCCCAAAACATATGTATATTTTTTTAAATCGGAAACATCGGATCCTGCAGATAAAAAAAAACAAAGCGCAGGCTCCCGCGCTTCAATGCTAATTAGCCCCCGGGGAGGCCAAATCCCCGGGGCATTATCAGAAAAAGTGGAGGGTGGGCCCAATCCCCCCACACTGCCCCGGGGACCGCCACCCCCCGGGGCTTCTTAAAATAAGGTGTGGGGGCTCTCAGGCTCCTCCAGCCCTGGGGACGCCATCCCGGGGCTTCTTAAAATTAGGTGGAGGGCTCGCAGGCCCCCCCAGCCCTGGGGATACCACCCCCGGGGCTTTACAAAATGAATGGCTGGGGGGCTCATGGCCCCCACGCGACCCCGGAGACCACCAACCCTGGGGCATTATTTTTTTTAAAATACCCTGTGTGGGAGGACTCAAGCCCCCCCACACGCCCTGGGGATCGCCACCTCCCCGGGGCACGAAAGATTCAATTGGTGGTCCGTGACAAACCTCCCAGCCACCACCCCCTGGGGCTTTGTAAAATATATGAGGGGGGCCGCATGGCCCCCCTCCTGGAGCCTTGTTAAGGCCCTGGGGACAGCCACCCCACCCCCGGAACATTGTAGTTTGCAAAGAAAGGCGGGAGTATCGCGGCTCCCACCCTGTCATTACAAACTGCTTTGCTATTTGGAAGAGAAAGCAGGAAACTTGCTATCTCTTCCAAACAGCAAAGCAGATTGCTTTTCCACAGGGGGAGCAGCATGTTAGCTGCTCCCCATGTGGAAAAGCAATGCCGGCTCCCGCAGAACTTGGAGAGCTGACTGGGACCGTGGGGGGAATGGGGAACCCCCCATGGCCCCCAAAGGAGAGAGCCAGCTCCGGGGGATGGGTTCCCCGGGGCTATTAGTGGCCCGGGAGGGGGGCCACGCAGCCCCCCCCCCAATCAAAAAAAATATATTTTTTTTTTAAAAACAAAGGCTGGCCTTTTAAGTTGAGGAATTAATTCCTCTTCAATATTGAGGGTCCCTGGGTGCCAACTAGCCCACTAGGTACCTCCAGTATGCGCCAGGGAGCTGCGTTGCAGAGAGGTGTTCAGAGGCCATGCCCCTTTTTACACCTCTCTGCAATGCAGCTCTGTAGCGCTTACTGGAGGTACCTATTGGGCTAGTTGGACCCTAGGGACCCTCAGCATTCAAGGGGACTTAGGGGCATATTACCAAGGGCCTTATCGCTGCTTTAGCGGGAATTTTCCCGCTAAAGCGGCGATAATTTTGTCGCCCTATTACCTAGCTGTCGCTAACGCCAGTTAGCGACAGCTATTAGGATATAGCGTTCATCTTGGGGCCCGCTTTGCATGTCAGCAATAATTATCGCTAATGACATGCAAAGTGGGCGTGCCAAGATGTTAGCGACTGGAAACAGTTGCTAACATCGCTATCTCCTATTACCTACTTTTGGAAATAATCGCGCTAAGCGCGATTATGTCCAAAAGCTAACGCCTGCCCAGAGCAGTTCTTAACCATGTTATCCAATGGTAGGTGGATAACATGGCTAAGAGCTTTTGCGCGGTAATGCATGAATATCGCGGACTTTTCAGTGATATTCATGCATTTCGGCCGATTTTTATCGCTTAGGAGATAAACCTTGATAATAGCAAGGCACCTAAGCGATAAAAATAGGCGAAGCTCGGCGATATAATTATGGCCGCTAACCAAGCTTAGCGATATTTTTCGCTTATGCTTGGTAATATGCCCCTTAATCTCCCAACTTAAAGCGGACACAGGGCGCATTTGCACAGGGGCGAAGGGAGGGGATGGGGCCTGAAGTGACTTGAGCAAACACCTCTCTGAAACGCAGCTCTGTGGCGCTTACTGGAGGTACCTAGTGGGCTGCTTGGACCCCAGGGATCCTCAGGATTCAGGGGGACTTAATGTTCCAAATTAAAACAGACACGGGGCGTGTTTACACCGTGGTGAAGGGAGGGGATGGTATAGGAAAGTGGCTCTATATATAGAGGACCAAAGTAATATCAGCAGAACTATGAATCCTGATTTACTCACCTGTTATCAGGAGAGACCTCAGTGCTGCATCTTTGAGCCCAGTAGTGATCCTGGAAAGTAATTCTAACCGTACTTACCAGTAACTTGAATTTCCTTCCATAAGCTAACATTGACTGGTTTCACTTTGAAATTCTCCTACCTGTGGAGTTTTGGAACTTACAAATATTCCTCTAAAATAAGCCGAACTATGAATTCCGATTTACTCAGCTGTTATCAGGTGAGACCTCAGTGCTGCATCTTTGAGCCCAGTACTAATCCTGAAAAGTAATTCTAACCGTACTTACCAGTAACTTGAATTTCCTTCCATAGGCTAACATTGACTGGTTTTCTTGGAAAGTCTTCTGTGTGGAGTTTTGGAAGTTTAAAATATTCACCTAAAATCATCCAAACAACGAATTCCGATTTACTCGCCTGTTATCAGGAGAGAACCCAGTGCTGCATCTTTTAGCCCAGCACTGATCCTGAAAAGTAATTCAAACCATACTTACCAGTAACTTGATTTTCCTTCCATAGGCTAACATTGACTGTTTTCACTTGGAAATTCTTCCGAGTGTGGAGTTTTGGAACTTTAAAATATTCACCTAAAGTCATCTGAACAACGAATTCTGATATATTCACCTGTTATCAGGAGAGAACCCAGTGCTGCATCTCTTAGCCCAGCACTGACCAGGAAAAGTAATTCTAACCCAGTAACTTGTATTTCCTTCCATAGGAATCCATTGTCTGGTATTCAATAGAAAATTTTCTAAGCGTCGATTTTCACAAACTACAAATATTCCCTAAAAATCGCCTGTATGACTTAAACGCATTCTTTCAACTGTTTACAGGAGATGCACCAGTGCAGGATCCAGGATCCACCACTGATTAAGAAAAAGTAAAGATAACACTACTTACCCGCTAAGTGAATTTCCTCCCATAGGATAACATTGGTGAGTCTACGTGAAAAAGTTTGTGTCAACTTTTAAAATAAAATAATATTCCTTAAAAACCACTACTGTAACCAAAACACTTTTACTCAACTGTTTACAGAAGATGTCCCAGGGCTGAATCTATGATCCAGTCCTGTGGTTAGAAAAGTAATCCATAAAGTAACTAATTGCATTTAACTAGAAATCCCAATTGAGCTCAATGTTGCATTGTGTTTGAAATTGTTTTGCCCATTGCAACAACTGTAACTAATGTACTTAAAAGTCTATTACCTATTTGTAAAGTATGTAAACTAAAGTAATTCATTCTGAGAAAGTATATTTTGTAATGTAATGTATAATGTAATTATAATGTAATTAACAAAATATCTAAAAATAAATAGTTTTGAAAAATTTAGTAAATCAGTATCAAAAAATAAATAATACAAATAATACATTTAAAAATTGTCATTTACAAAACCTTTGAAATTCAATGAAAAAACAATAGGTTTCAGACATGTTATAGATAGGAAATAGCATTTAAAAAAACCTTCGAAATTCACTAAAAAAACCATAGGTTTCAGACATGTTATAGTTAGGAATTATCATTTAAAAAACCTTCGAAATTCACTGATAAAAACATAGGTTTTAGAGGGTGATATAGTTAGCTGGACATTCCACTCGTACAAAACCATTGAAATTCCTCCGTTATAGTTAGTTCTGCTAACTATAACTTGCTCGTCCGCAATCCACTGCTGATGATGTCACATATTACATCATTCATGACATGATCAGTGACATCACTGATGACATCACTGATGCATGCACATGTGTTGATGAAGCACATACCCCCTCTTGCACCTTGACAGAAATGTATACACACCTGGATAAAGCTCACAGTCTTACCTCCACCCCAGTCAGCTGTTTTTTTCAGTCCAGACAACTTACATGTGATCCAGTACTAAATGAACTACATGATAAAATTCTTTGTATGCCGAGAAAACACAGAAATGTTGAGATTTATTAGTATGATTTGAAAATCTCTGATAAAGCGAAACATTTCAGCTTTAAGTAATCTGTGCTTTTGTACAGAAATTCTTTGTAGGCATGTGAACCCTTCACAGAGTGCTTACAGTAACTCTTTCAGCTTGCTAGCCCCTACAGCTACTTTGATGGTAGATCGATTTTTATCAAAACCAAGTCTGTCTTTATCTTTTCCCACATCCATTTCATGAAGTCCTTAGAACTCTCTTAATAAACATTTTGTAGTGTCAATGTACCTTAAGTTTGATCCTCCTCATCCCTTGACACATACGTTTGTATTGTAATTGTAATTGCTTTTATATAGCGCTTACTTCCCTTGATGAGGCATCACAGCACTTTTCGGTGAGTAGCACACTACTCCAGACTCCAAAAAGGATTTGTAGTGAATTATATAAGGAAAGATGAATGAATTCGAGCAGTGGATATGTAAGTCTGTTAGCTAGATTAGGAAGGACGATGGAGGGATAGAAGAGGGAAGGGTCTTAAAAAGTGTTTATTTGGAAATCAAAGCAGTGGGAGGAGGTTTAGAATGAGTAAAGGAAATATGGAGGGTGGATTAAATGATGAGGTATCGAATAAGTCTAAGAGGGATACATGAAGGAAGGGTTTAGAAGGGTTTTTTTGGTAGATCTGAATAGTAAAACGTTGCTGGAGATGACGCAAGGAAGGATAGAGGAGGGAAGAGCCTAGCAAAGGTTATTTTGGGGATCATAGTAGTAGAATGACATTTGACTTGGAGAGTGTAGTGAAAGGTTATATTTAGAGAGGTATAGAATGGGATATAGGGAGGTACATTGGAGATTCTAAATGTTATTTATTTATTTATTTTAACAGTAGGAGTAAGGTTTTAAATATACAGAAACAAAAGCACAGGGAAGGTATATATGTATGAGGAAAGTAATATATCAATATTTAAGTTGTATTTAATAAACTCAGAATTTCAAGTGTTGTTGTACTTTAATCTAATTTATTTGTGTTTAATATTTTATTTTTATTTTTTCTGTTAATAGTTTAATAGTGAAGCAATTGTACATAAACAGTTATGATAAAATGTACATATTTTGAAAGATAAATAAATGGGGTGTCATAAGCATCTAATTGAATAACATATGAAAACCGTGCAGTGACCTTTATAAATGTTAAAGCGATGAGAACAGTCCAGCCCGAACTGCCAAGCCATGTTTTCCCTGGACCGGAAACTAGCATCCTGTTACCGGTTTTGGATTCATAATCCTCATCAGCCAGACTATCATGAATCCAGTGGTAGAGTGAGCAAGGGACCCACGTCTGGGCATACCCTGCCAATTTAGGGCGAACAAAGCGAAAACAAAGGGGATGATGGACGGAGCGTTTGAGCAAATCAAACACTCACCCCCAGTCAACTGATCTAGGTTTAATCCATCACCATTCTTTAGCTCACTCCACCACCATAGTTCAGACATGGCCATATGCAAATCAGTCTAACCCTGTGCCTTATGGGAACAGTCCAGCCCGAACTGCAAGCCATGTCTTCCCTGGACCGGAAAAAAGCATCCTGGGACCGGTTTCGGATTCCTAATCCTCATCAGCCAGGCTATCTTGAATCCAGTGGTAGAGTGAGCACGGGACCCAAGTCTGGGCATACCCTGCCAACTTAGGGCAAACAAATCGATAGCAAAGGGGATGATGGACGGAACGTTTGAGCAAATCAAACACTCACCCCCAGTCAAGTGATCTAGGTTTAATCCATCAGCATTCTTTAGCTCACTCCACCACCCCTGTTCAGACATGGCCATATGCAAATCAGTCTGGCCCTGTGCCTCATGGGAACAGTCCAGCCCGTACTGCCAAGCTATGTCTGCCCTGGACCGGAAGCAAGCATCCTGGGACCGGTTTCGGATTCATAATCCTCATCAGCCAGGCTATCTTGAATTCAGTGGTAGAGTGAGCAAGGGACCCACGTCTGGGCATACCCTGCCAACTGAGGGCGAACAAAGAAATACCAAAGGGGATGATGGACGGAGCGTTTGAACAAATCAAACACTCACCCCCAGTCAACTGATCTGGGTTTAATCCATCACCATTCTTTAGCTCACTCCACCACGCGAGTTCAGACATGGCCATATGTAAATCAGTCTGACCCTGTGCCTCATGGGAACAGTCCAGCCCGAACTGCCAAGCCATGTCTTCCCTGGACCGGAAACAAGCATCCTGGGACCGGTTTCTGATTCATAATCCTCATCAGCCAGGCTATCTTGAATCCAGTCGTAGAGTGAGCAAGGGTCCCACGTCTGGGCATACCCTGCCAACTTAGGGCAAACAAAGCGATGCCAAAGGGGATGATGGACGGAGCATTTGAGCAAATCAAACACTCACCCCCAGTCAACTGATCTAGGTTTAATCCATCAGCATTCTTTAGCTCACTCCACCACCCCTGTTCAGACATGGCCATATGCAAATCAGTCTGGCCCTGTGCCTCATGGGAACAGTCCAGCCCGTACTGCCAAGCTATGTCTGCCCTGGACCGGAAGCAAGCATCCTGGGACCGGTTTCGGATTCATAATCCTCATCAGCCAGGCTATCTTGAATTCAGTGGTAGAGTGAGCAAGGGACCCACGTCTGGGCATACCCTGCCAACTGAGGGCGAACAAAGAAATACCAAAGGGGATGATGGACGGAGCGTTTGAGCAAATCAAACACTCACCCCCAGTCAACTGATCTGGGTTTAATCCATCACCATTCTTTAGCTCACTCCACCACCCCAGTTTAGACATGGCCATATGCAAATCAGTCTGACCCTGTGCCTCATGGGAACAGTCCAGCCCGAATTGCCAAGCCATGTCTTCCAAGGACCGGAAAAAAGCATCCTGGGACCGGTTGCGGATTCATAATCCTTATCAGCCAGGCTATCTTGAATCCAGTGGTAGAGTGAGCAAGGGACCCATGTTTGGGCATACCCTGCCAACTTAGGGCGAACAAATCGATACTAAAGGGGATGATGGACGGAGCATTTGATCAAATCAAACACTCACCCCCAGTCAACTGATCTGCCTTTAAGCCATCACCATTCTTTAGCTCACTTCACCACCACAGTTCAGCTATGGCTATATGCAAATCAGTTTGACCCTGTGCCTCATGGAAACAGTCCAGCCCGAACTGCAAGCCATGTCTTCCCTGGACCGGAAACAAGCATCCTTGGACCGGTTTCGGATTCATAATCCTCATCAGCCAGGCTATCTTGAATCCAGTGGTAGAATGAGCAAGGGACCCACGTCTGGGCATACCCTGCCAACTTAAGGCGAACAAAGCAATACCAAAGGGGATGATGGACGGAGCGTTTGAGCAAATCAAACAATCACCCCCAGTCAACTGATCTGGGTTTAATCCATCACCTTTCTTTAGCTCACTCCACCGCCCCAGTTCAGACATGGCCATATGCAAATCAGTCTGATCCTGTGCCTCATGGGAACAGTCCAGCCCGAACTGCCAAGCCATGTCTTCCCTGGACCGGAAACAAGCATCCTGGGACCCATGAGGCACAGGGTCAGACTGATTTGCATATGGCCATGTCTGAACTGGGGTGGCAGAGTGGGCTAAAGAACGGTGATGGATTAAACCCAGATCTGTTGACTGGGTGTGAGTGTTTGATTGGTTCAGATGCTCCGTCCATCTCCACCCCCTTTTGTACCGCTTTTTTCGCCATAAGTTGGCAGGGTATGCTCAGACGTGAGTCCCTTGCTCACTTTGCCACTGGATTCATTCAAGCAAGTCTGGCTGAAGACAGCTGAAATGCCAGAAACCGGTCCAAGAAGCTTGTTTCCAGTCCAGGGAAGGCATGGCTTGGCAGTTCGGGCTAGACTGTTCCCATGAGGCACAGGGTCAGACTGATGTGCATATGGCCATGTCTGAACTGGGGTGGCAGAGTGGGCTAAAGAACAGGTGATGGATTAAACCCAGATCTGTTGACTTGGTGTGAGTGTTTGATTGGTTCAGATGCTCCGTCCATCACCACCCCCTTTTATACTGTAATATAAATGTTAAGCATAGAATAATATAGGCATAACTAATATGTACATTTGTTAAGCAGACCTAACAAATATCTATGTATTTATAAACATAATTAATATACACATCTATGCAAAGAAATACACATATCTAGATACATTCGTGTAATCCAATTATATGCTTATATACAGAGGGGTATGCTGTACATGTATGTTTGAGTATGGTGGCTATGTAAGGAAAAGCCAACTCTTGAGTTGTCATCTGAAGACAAGGTATTTATCTGTGGATCTTAGGTTTAGGGGTAATGAGTTCCATAGTTAGGTTGTTTGAAAAGAGACAGATGTACCATCTCTGTTTTATTTCTTGTGTGGTGGGATTTTGAGTTGACAAGCTAATCTAGTGTGGAGGTTCCTTTGTTGAATGTATTTGGTGATTTTATTCCTAATGAAGAGCGGCCCTGTTCCATGTATTGCTTTGTAGGTAATACAATGCATTTTGAATGTGGATCTTCTGGCAACTGGTACCGGATGTATGACTTTACAACGAATACTATTGCAACGCAAGATAGTGTTATTAATAGTAATGTGCTATTACAACGAAATCATTTACAACGCATACCTTTACAACGCCAAATAACATTTTTTTTTTTTTGTAAAATAAAACCTGCCACGGGATGCAGGGAAACTAGGGGTTTTGGGTGGGGAAGTGTCTTAAAATGTAGAGAAAAACTGAACGTTAATTTAAAAAAATCCAACGATTTTATTAAAATGATTACTCGACTATTAAAATTAATACCCGAGTATTAAAAATGAATACTTATGTAATCGTAACTGTTCAAAATTTTACAAAATCTACGAAATTAACAATAATATAAAGTAAAAATATATTAGTATGAAATAAAATAATTATTCGTAAACAGAAAAATTATACATACACATAGTCGCAATTTTAAACTGTGTAGTTCCTAAATATGTCCTACAACCCTTTCCATGAAAATAATACCACAACACTACTTCCAAAATGGATGCCAAAACGGAACGAATAAGCAAAAACAACAACTCTTTATACGAAGTTTTAAAATATAACTTTCCACAGAAGTAATCCGTACTTAAAAAAAGAATGCCAATGCTGTGTTTCTTAAAAAAAACAATGACACTGTCAAAAACTTATAAATACAAGCCAGACACCATTTTTACAACAGTTGATTCTCAACTCCCAGAGTGACCAGATGCCAAAAGCTGACCCTCTGACCTGTTTATGAAGATAATACCCGAATATATATCAGGAGCATTATTTCTCGTAAAACAAGTGAGTTACTAAAACAAAAATTCTGCAATGTTTTCTAGAAACAATTAAAAGGCTGCCCCTATTAAGTTTGTTTTTCCTATATAAAAATAATAATATAGCACCAAGATATTACTATAATTATGGATACATATATCAATAAATAAAATACCCTACATATATAAAGCATACTAAAATCTAAATAAAAGTGTGTATTATTTAAAATTATTTTCAATGAAATAAACATATATTATTTTTCACACATCACAAAATGTTACATTTTTTTTATTAGTCGAACTACTATAAACTGCACCGAAAAAGGCCAGTTTACAAAAATTGGATTTTGCTACAGAAGCAACACTCCTCTTCAAGATTAATTTGAAGGTACTTTTCGATTTGTTAAAAAATCACAATTTCTAAATAAATGAAACGGAAATACATTTTTAAATCCATATATATTTAATTTGATTTTCACAGAGAAATTCTATTTCGATAAAATAAAAAGCTACTCTCTACTTGGAAAATTGAAACGTCAACTTTTAAAGAAGGTAAATATTTTATTATTTACATTACTGATTTTTTTAAATTTAGTCGTTAATAAAGAAGAGATTCATAAAGAATAAAAAGTGTAGACATAACAATAATTTAGAGAAGTCAATAAAAGTGCAACAGAAAGGAAAGTGTGAAATGGTGTAGGGGTAAGAATAATTATTCTAACTCCAGGAAGGTGTAGCAGTAGAGATAGTGTGGAATAGTGTCATGGTAACAAATACTATTCTTACTTTAAAAAGTAGTAGTAGTGTGGGATGTTGTAGGAGTAAGAATGACTAATCTAACTCCTGAGAGATGCAGCAGTAGGCAAAGTGTGGGATGTTATAGGGGTTAGATTTACTATTATAACTCCCGGAAGGTGCAGCATTATGAAAAGGGTAAGATGGTGTAGGGGTATCAAATACTATTCTAACTCCAGGTAGGTGCAGCAGTGGGTAAAGTGTTAGATGGTGTAGGGGTATTATTTACTATTCTAACTCCAGGTAAGTGCAGCAGTAGGGAAAGTATGGGATGGTGTAGAGGTATCAATTATTACTCTAACTCCAGGTAGGTGCAGCAGTAGGGAAAGTGTAGGATGGTGTAGTGGTATCAATTACTATTCTAACTCCAGGTAGGTGCAACAGTAGAGAAAGTGTGGGATGGTGTAGGGGTATCAATTTCTATTCTAACTCCAGGTAGGTGCAACAGTAGGGAAAGTGTGCGATGGTGTAGGGGAATAAAATACTATTCCAACATCTAAAAAATGCTATAACAGGGAAAGGTTAGTATAGTATAAAAGGCACAGTAAAGACAAATGTAAATTATACACAATATTGTTGTCATTTTTAACTGCATCAGAAACAATTTACATTTAAATAACATTTCCTTTTCCTTATTCATTTTTTTAGAAATTCACATTAATCTTCTAATCAGCAAATATCAATCCGAATCCCAAAAGGGGCAACAACTCAAAAGCCAACCAAGAAAACAAAAAGCAGGAAAATAAAACAGCACCTCCCAAACAAGAACTGAAGAAGGCATACTGGTCCTGGGTGGATAGTGAGAGACTAGCTAAATCAAACCATCCAAAATCTGTTGTAAATTTCTTAATGGTTAAAGACATCCCCTCCAGAGAACCATACTTGGATTTGATTCACAGCTCACATGACAGGGCATTATATTTTAAATTCAGGGTTGGGGTCTTACCTCTATGTCAGTTTACCTCTACCTGGAAACCACCAATGCAAACTGTACCGCATTGTCCATTCTGTGAGTTAAAAACTGAATCTGTTGCACACTTTTTATTTGAGTGCCAAGTTTATTTGGCCCCTAGACGGAGGTGGTTGAAGCCTCTTTGTAGGAGCCTGGGAACTCGCTCACATCTGGAAGCTATAAGAATATTGCTCTCAGATACAAGACCCTTTTTTGCTATCTGTCTGGCTAAATTTCTAGGTTGGGCGTGGAGCCTAAGATCTGCCAAACAACTGATGTTACAGTAGAGCGTCCCTTTTTTCGTTCTGTATAAATTTTATGTTCTTTTGTGTAATTATGAATGTTTTAACGGTACTATGAATTGTAAAATTGCTTTGTTTCGATTATTGTTTTTATGCTGTAATGTTTTGCTTTTATGATATGTTCCTATTTTGAAATAAAGCTTTACTACAAAAAGCAGAGAATAAACAAGACCACAAAGAAAGAAACCAAACCAAACGGTAATTTTTCTATAGTATAGGGTATCAATTACTATTCTAACTCCAGGTACGTGCAGAAAAAGGGAAAGTGTAGGATGGTAAAGGGGTATTATTTCCTATTCAACCTCCAGGTAGGTGCAGCAGTAGGGAAAGTGTGGGATGGTGTAGGAGTATCAATTACTATTCTAACTCCAGGTAGGTGCAGCAGTAGGGAAAGTGTGGGATAGTGTAGGGGTATCAATTACTATTCTGACTCCAGGTAAGTGCAGCAGTAGGGAAAGTATGGGATGGTGTAGGGGTATCAATTATTACTCTAACTCCAGGTAAGTGCAGTAGTAGGGAAAGTGTGGGATGGTGTAGGGGTATCAATTACTATTCAAACTCCAGGTAGGTGCAACAGTAGGGAAAGTGTGGGATGGTGTAGGGGTATCAATTATTACTCTAACTCCAGGTAGGTGCAGCAGTAGGGAAATTGTGGGATGGTGTAGGGAAATAAAATACTATTCCAACATCTGAAAAATGCTATATCATGGAAAGGTTAGCATAGTATAAAAGGCACTGTAGAGACAAATATAAATTATACCCAATATTGTTGTCATTTTTAACTGCATCAGAAACATTTTACATTTAAATAACATTTCCTTTTCCATAATCATTTTTTTAGAAACTCACAAAAATCTTCTGATCACCAAATAACAATCCGTATCTCAAAAGGGCAACAGCTCAAAAGGCCACCAAGAAAATAAAATAAAAGCAGAAACCAGACCACAAAGAAAGAAACCAAACCAAAAGGTATATAAAACACATAATGCAAGGGAAAGTGTACTATGGTGTAGGGGTATCAATTACTATTCTAACTCCAGGTAGGTGCAACAGTAGGGAAAGTGTGGGATGGTGTAGGGGTATCAATTACTATTCTAACTCCAGGTAGGTGCAGCAGTAGGGAAAGTGTGGGATGCTGTAAGGGTATCAGTTACTATTTTAAATCCAGGTAGGTGCAACAGTAGGGAAAGTGTGGGATGGTGTAGGGGTATCAATTACTATTCTAACTCCAGGTAGGTGCAACAGTAGGGAAAGTGTGGGATGGTGTAGGGGTATCAATTACTATTCTAACTCCAGGTAGGTGCAGCAGTAGGGAAAGTCTTGGATATAATAGAGATATTATGTACTAATGTAACTCCAGGTAAGTGCAGCAGTAGAGAAAGTATAGGATAGTGTAGGGGTATTATTTACTAATCTAACTCCAGGTTACTGCAGCAGCAGTAGTGAAAGTGTGGGATGGTGTAGGGGTATCAATTACTGTTATAACTCCAGGTAGGTGCAACAGAAGTGTAAGTATTGGATGGTGTAGGGGTATCAAATAATAATCTTACTCCAATATGTTACAGCAGTTGTTAAAATGTAGCATGGTATGGTCGAAACAGATAGTATTTCAACTCATTAAAAAAATCAGCAGGAGAAAAAGTGTGCTAAACTCTAAACCAAAATTGACTATTTACACTGCAAAGAGGAGAAACATTAAGAAATGACAAGAATAAAGTGACTGGAGATTAACAATTGAAATGGCAGAAAAATTCTGATGTAAAGAAACTGTTAAATTTAGTTGTATAATTCTTTGTTTAATTAAACACATTATTAAAAAAAATGTTCCCCCCAACAGATAATGTCTACTCAGGAAAGAGCTTCCTACATCAAATCCAGAAAAGGAAACAAACTACTTAACCATGCAGGATACATATATTGTAAGGAAAGGATTAGTTTTCCTAGAAATCATTGGAGGTGTGTGCAATACTACACATCCCATTGCAGCGGCAGAGCGGTCACCCATGATGATATTATTATCAAAACTACTGATCACAACCACTCTGCCTCTGCAATGGAGATTGATGTAAGGGAAACCATTAACGAGATGAAAGAACTAGCAAGCACCTCCAATGATTCAACAGGATCCATTTTAAGAGAGGTTGCACAACATGTCCCCTCTCATGTTGCTAGTAATATGCCTATAATTCCTAATTTGAGACGAATTATTCAAAGACAAAAGCAGGCAAGTAACACTCAAACCACAACACCTCATACTTTTTCTGACATTGTTATTCCACATGAACTTACTATTTCTTTTGCTGATGAACCCTTCCTTCTCCATGACAATGAAAACCCTCAAAAACGTATTCTAATTTTTAGTACTCCCCGCAACCTTGTAAAGTTAGAAAATAGTGAAATTTGGATGATGGATGGGACGTTTAAAAGTACACCCCATCCATTCTACCAAATTTACACAATTCACGCTAAAATTAACCATAATGTGATCACCTTAGTATATAGTTTGCTGCCTGATAAGACTTCTGCAACCTACACTGAACTTTTATCAGTTATTAAAAATACAACAACAAAAAGTCCTAGGAAAATAATAGTAGATTTTGAATTGAGCATGATCAATGTGATCAGTAAAATGTACACGGATACCCGAATTCAGGGGTGTTTTTTCCATTTTTCCCAGGCATTCTGGCGTAAATTACAGAAAACATCCCTGGTTACAGATTACTCCACAGACAGCAAACTCCAAGTTGAATTAAAAAAATTAACAGCACTTTGTTTTGTTCCTCCCGATAGTGTACATGAGTACTACACTGCCATTACTGAATCTGAATATTACAATCAAAATGAAGACAAATTGGCACCCATCCTAAATTATTTTGAAGACACATGGATTGGGCACCTAAGCAGATCAGGTCGCAGGAGGAAGCCACGTTTCCAAGTGGAGTGGTGGAACTGTTACACGAGCTGTTTAGAGGGAGAAGCTAAAACAAATAATGCCATTGAGGGATGGCATAACTCCTTCAATCATACAATTGGAAAACCTCACCCTAATTTCTACTCATTTTTGGAAACTTTGAAGAAGGAGCAAAGTTTCCAAGAAATGAGACTTTCCCAAGCATTAAGTGGTAGTCTAAACCCACGAGTTACAAAAAAAACGAAGGAGATGTCTGAAAGACTATTGGGTATAATGCAACAGTTTTCCTTGTGTGTGGCTCTGGACTACCTCGAAAATGTGGCTAACATTCTAAGTTTCTAATAAAAATATTTGACATTACTTTCCTGCTTTGCCCTAAATTTAATAAAACACTAATTACAATTGGCTATATTATATATTTTTTTAAATTAACCAAAAAATGTAATCGGGTCAGCCTACTTTATTTTTTTATGTTTTTCTCATTTTTCCAGTCATACGTAATCCTTTTATTTACAACACCGAATAACCCCAAGTATTCCAAATTGAAAAGGAAAAATAAATAGTATAATTTTTTCCAAATTTTACAAAACTATTCCAAGTTAGCAAACAACTTATGTACGAATCTTTCAACTATAAAAACTTTTTTAAATGCTTCTTAAAATTTAGATATTATTTTCTAATTTAATTTGGTTAGAAATACCAAATAATTTATTTTTAAATCCAAAAATATCTAATCTGATGTGTTTGAAATACCCCTTTTCATTGATTATTCGAAATCGAAGCATAGTTTGCATAAAATAGTACCATAATTATCTGTATTGAAAAATTAAATCATTTCAATCTCCAGAATGAAAAATATAAACCTTTTTTAAAATATATCACACTCAATTGCATTATGATTGATTGAAAAAGCTTTATTCGAGTTGTACACTCATAAAAGCACACACATATAAATTCATACATTTTTTTTTAAAACTTCAAACATTCAGTAACAATAGATTTATAATTAAAAATACATAATACATAAGCATAAAAGTTGTTACCAATTAGAATTAAAATAAGCTTTTTCATAATATGCGGAAACTAGATGCATGTTGAGATATAGAAACCTCCGCGTTACGGACCATTCCCAAGTATATACAATGAAAACTCATACCATACATATTAGCCGCATTTTGTAGTTAAAATTCATATATATCTCCCAGTAAATGTTTGCAAGGATAAATCAAACAATAGAAGATGTAAAATTCAAAACACATTAGAGGATAAAGCCCTCCTCCTTATGGACCATGCCCACCCCAGATATTTTGCCGTTCCAACTACGATTGACATTTCAGTGGAGGAACAAATAATTCTCAACCCCTCAACACCGCTTAGGACACCAAGGTTCCTACAGACTGGAGCCAACCAAGATTTTCTTGGATTTACATAAGCCTCGCATAAAAAAAGAAAATGTGCAATACTTTCGTTGGGGGCCCCACATGACGGGCAGCACGAGCTACTACTAGTGTTCCAACGGGTCGTCAAACACCTCAAGGGGAGAGAACCTGCCCTTAACTGGAAAAATAATTTCCTGTCTAGTGGAACAGTTATACTGTCCCAATACTTTTCTAGGGATGGTCTTTGTTTAATTTCCATAAATCTACCCCCCATGGATTCAGAGGTTACGCTCCTCCAAAGTTTCTGATCGATGTGGTCCCAATATATTTCTTTGATACTGGTTTTACTGGGGAATACTTCCCCAAGGGGGTTTTCCCATAGTTTGGAGAGCCCAAGCTCAGCAAGGACGTCCCTTAGCATTTTTAGCCATTTAATTTTACGAAAAGCATCTGATTTGGCTAATGCTAAGAACCCCTCAGCGTAGTGTCTTATTTCCACGGTTGTCCATAGCCGTCTCCAATAGAGGATAGGCCTCAGTCGGGCACGGTCACTAAGCGATCTTCTGCCTAGATCAAAGCCAAGCGGTATTAATGGGGTACTTTGGGGGAGACTAGTTATCCCTCTCACAAACCTGTTCTCAGATCTTTGGAGGGTGGTAAGACTCTCAAAGCCCCAGACTTCAGCCCCATAAAGGGTTGCGCCCAAGGCTTTTGCGTCATAAACCATAAGAACAGGTTTTATAGGCCTGGTTTTGGATTTTGCTTGCTCGACCCTGAGGGCTCCTGAAATCTGCTGGTGTTTCAACACCGCCTTCTCTATGTGTCTTGACCAACCAAGTTTACTTGATATCTCCACCCCAAGGTATGTAAAAACATTTACTAACTCTAATTTGATATTATTCAAGAATACCTTGGGTTGAGATTGGCGCTTTTGCCCAAAGGCCATCAACTTGGTTTTATTTACATTAACCTCAAGACCCCGTTCTTTGCAGAATGAGTCAAATATGTTCAGGGCTCGCTGGAGACCCGACGGGGTCTTGGACACGATCAAGGTGTCGTCGGCGAACATCAGAATTGGAACTCTGATGCCCGCTAACGAAGGTGCGTCAACCATTGCATCCAACATCCTATCTACAATGCCATTAATGAACAGGGAGAACAGCAGGGGTGCCATTGCACATCCCTGCCGTACCCCCCGCTCGACTGGGAAGTTGGAGGTGGATTCCCCATTCCTCCCCCACTGAACCTTGCATAGTTGCTTTCATGGAGACGCATTATCAGCGTGAGCAAATCAAGTGGGACCCCTATCTTAGACAGAACCTCCCACAACGTGCACCTGGGCACCAGATCAAAGGCAGCCCTTAGATCTACAAATGCTACATAGAGGCTGCCTTTACCCAGGAGTACAGTCCCCCACCGTAGCATGGTGAAGCGAAAAATTTGATCGACCGTACTGGTTGCACGTCTGAATCCTGCCTGGAAGGGGGATAAGGCATTGTTGTCATCTACCCAGGCCATAAGTTTGTTGACCAGCATCTTCCCCACTACTTTTTGCATGGTGGCCAGCAAACTTATTGGTCTATAATTTGCCGGGAGTGACCGATCGCCTTTCTTAAAGATCGGTATTATTGTTGCCCCCTTCCATATATTGGGGATTTTTGCCCCTTTGGCTAGGCTGTTTCCCAACAAGGTCGCATATTTTGCCCACTGGACCTTGTCGTATTTAAAAATATCTGAAGGGACTCCATCTAGCCCAGGGGCTTTCCCCTCCTGCAAAGTTGAAATTACGAGTTCCGCGTCCTTAGTTAGAAATAGATCACCCTTGCAAAATACCATAGGGATTGATTCTTTGGCCACTATATCCCTACTCTCAGCATACTGGGGTTTAAAATACTCGACCCACAATGCCTCACCGACATTGTTGTCGGGATTATTGGGGGCGCCCCCTCTTCCCCATTTCACAGTTTTCCAGAAAAGTCTGGAATCCTTTTGCCCTGAAGCCTCGAGTAGCTCCTCCCAATACTCCTCATCCCACAGCTTCTTAGCCTTGCGAATACTATCATTATAATATTTCCTGGTGGCGCTAATCGAGGCCTTGTCCCTGCTTTTGAGTGCTCTGCCCAACTCCAGTCTGGCAATTGCATTATTAAATCATGGAAAAAATATATTTTTGCAAAATATAACAGTTCTATAAGAACATCCTAATTTGTTTTGTACCTCCTACAAAAACATTTTCTCTCTATACAACCCTAGCTATTTTGAAATTTAACAAAAAATAACTGGCTATTTTTTTTAGTATTCAAAAGGAATTTACCAATGAAACAAAACATATTCACCAAACCAAACCAGCTGCTATATTATTTTTAAAAGCTGAAAGAATATTAGTTAACCAACTGACCAACCAATTGAAAATAAACAAATAATCCCTCCAACCTTAACAGATTTGAAAACATGTCATTCATAACAATTTTATAGTAACAATGCATACAAACAAAATTATTTCTGGATAGTGTTCCTAACCAAAATAACAGTAATAATTTTAAGAAGCATTTTCCATTATTTTACTACCAACATTTATCACATTTATAGTTGAAAGGAAATCGATTCAATTTTAAAGAAAATGCATTTACAATTTCGTTATATCATAAATGAAAATAGTAATGTAAAACAAATCAATTTTCATTTCTTTCAATCAAAACATATACTTTTTGCGACCCGACATAGGCATACACTAATAACACGATCGTCGACATGTTGTTTTACAAGCTTAACATTAAAATCTAAAACAGCAACCTCTCCTTATCCTTTCTTTACAATATATGTATTCTTTTTTAAGTTAAACATGTATCTTTTAGGTTAGAAATGTTTCCTACCTGGACGTAGATCAGCTTCCAGCTGCTTCCTGCAGCGATGCTCTTCAAAATGTCCGCTTACGTTTACGTTTACGTGAATACGTCATAGAAAGCGGCAAAGATAGAAAAAGGACTATTTAATACTGTAATTTATTGATTGTATTCATTTTTGTTTATAATCGTATATGACATAAAAAAATAACAAATATATGAAAAAATCAATAAAAATGAATGCAAATGTTCTATATTTTTTTAATTAAAAAAACCAAAGAAGAAACTTTGTTATATTTATGTTATTAATGTATTTATGTTAGCGTTACATCTTTTTAATATTTATTTACTATAAAATTAATGATATTTCATCCTTACCTTCATCCTTATTCCTTTTCTTTTCTACTCATCCCTTTTCTTCTTCTTTGACACCTTCCTTTTCATTTCCGCGGGATGAACAGCTTCAACTATGGAAATAAATGAAGGACAATTGCTTCCATTAGAATCAATGCAAAATCGTGGGAAAATGTGTTCAAAAATTATTATTAAATTATGTAACAACTTAAAAAAATTATAAAAATTATACTTATCTATTTCGTCACCTTAGAAAATGTATATTAAATTATTTTATTAAACATTTAATTATTCAAAATTTTAACTAATAATAATAATACATAAAAAAATATTTTTATTCCTCAAAATAAAAAAATAAATATATAAATTATAAATTTCATATACAATAATAATATTTAAAAATATTTTAATTTTAAAAAACTTTAGTAAAATTTCTAAATTAAAGATTTTTTTATTTGTTAAAAATTTATGAAATAGTTCTTAAAATATTTATAATCTTTAATAATTTAATATAACATTAACAGTATATTGTTTTAAAAAATACTAGAGTATTAATTACCATTTTTATACTAAATATATAAAAATATAAATAGAAATAATTTACATTGACATTAACAGTATATTTAAAAAAAATACTAGAGTATTAATTGCCATTTTTATAGTAAATATATAAAATAATAATTAGAAATATTTATTACTTATATAAATAAATTTAACAAAAGTATATTTTTTTAACTCACATTAATAAATTAACACCAAAAAATAAAAATATTTTTATTTTAAATTTTCAACTTAATCTATAAATATTAAATTAAATACAGTTTTATAATTATTAAAATAAATACTTTTTTAAATATTAATACTACAGTATTATTTCTAAATACTCAAATTAAGATATTTAATATAAAAAATAATAATCTTATTACATTAAATAAAAAACTACTACAATATAAAATAATAAATTTAATAAATGTTATTAAAAATATTAAAAATGTATATATAAACATAATACTTACGATGTAAAGGTACTTGCGTTGCAAAGGTACTTGCGTTGTAAAAACATGCGTTGTAATAACATGCATTGTAAATACATTGGCGTTGTAAAAGTTTCGTTGTAATGGTAGTGTGTTGTAAAAGTTGTGTTGTAAAGGTTGTTCACCCTGGTACCCAATGGGCCTCAAGGCAGGGGTGATGTGGGCTTATGACTTTACATGTAGGAGTAGTCTGCCAGCAAAGTCCTGAATCTGTTGTAGTATTTTAATAGATGATAAAGATGATTCGTTGTAGAGGTCATTGGCGTAATCAAGTTTAGATAGCACAAAACAATACAAGAGATATAATAGGTTTGACCATGTGTAATGAAGCTTTATCTTGCTAATTTTCCAACTGGGGATTCATTAATAGCTTGGAGTCCATGGTAATTCCTAGCTTTCTTACTTCCTTAGATACTTTAGGTGGTGTCCCGAGATTGTTAGGCAGGCGGTGAGTGGGTCAATGATGCATTTGTAATGTGACACCCAGCAGAGCTGGTTAACAGCACTGAAGTGAGTAATGCAGAATTTAGTAAATTGGTAGAAAATGTGAGTGCGCTCAACAGTTTGCGACTGGAGACAATATTGTCTCTGAGGAATTCCAAATCTCATTTTACCCAAAGCAGCAAAAATATTTGTGCCTACTCTGCTTTGGCAGGAACTCAGGAATTTGAGAAATCAAAGTGACATCTTGAGAATACTGTGTGCTTTGTAATAAGCGATGTTTACACCTTTTCTAGGAATGCATGAGATTTCCTTTATCACTCTAAAGATTTATGGTTCTTTCAATAATGTCCCCAGATACTGCTCTATTTCCCCCCAATCTTAAAACATATTCCTAAATACTTCTGGAATATGGCAAACTGGCTTCCTTCTCATTGTGTTTTATTACATGCATTTCTTGTTGGGGCATCTGCCTGGGCCTCCAGTTGAAAGAAATGATAAGGATGATAGTGGGTTAGACCATGCCCCCTTCCTGCACAACTGTGCAAACACACCCCGTGGCACATTTTAAGTTGGGGGATTAATTCCCCTTTAATCCTGATGTTCCTTGGGGGCTAACTAGCCCACCAGGAACCTCCAGAAAGCACCACAGGGCTGCATTGCAGAGAGGTGGTCTGAGGCCACACCCCTTTTTACACCTCTTTGTAAAGCAGCTCTTTGGCACCTACTGCAGGTACCTGGTGGGCTAGTTTGACCCCAGGGACTCTCAGGGTTCAAGGGGACTTAATCCCCCAACTTAAAATGCGCCACGGGGTGCGTTTGCACAGTGGTGAAGGGAGGGGTAGTGGCGTAATGTGACAAGTGTGCAAACGCACCCTGTGGGACGTTTTAAGTTGGGGATTAAGTCCCCTTGAATCATGAGGGGCCCTGGAGGCCAACTAGCCCACCAGGTACCTCCAGTAAATGCCAGGGAGCTGCGTTGCAGAGAGGTGGTCCTAGGCCATACCCACTTTTAACACTACTCAGCAACGCAGCACTGTGGCGCTCACTGGAGGCAGCTCGAGGGCAGTTGGCCCATAGCGACCCTCAGGACACAAGGGGATTTAATCCCCCAATATACAATGCTTCATGGGGCGCATTTGCACAGTAGTGCAGGGAGGGGGCGTCGCCTGATGTGACAAATGTGCAAACGCACCCTATGGTGCATTTTAAGTTTGGGGATTAAGTCCCCTTAAATCCTGAGGGTCCCTGGGGGCCAACTAGCCCACCAGGTACTGCCAGTAAGCTCCAGGGAGCTGCGTTGCAGAGAGATGGTCTAAGCCCACCCCCATTTTTACACCACTCTGCAACGCAGCTCTGTGGTGCTTACTGGATGTAGCTGGTGGGCTAGTTGGCCGCCAGGGACCCTCAGGCCTCAAGGGGACTTAATACCCCAATTTACAACACACCGGGGGGTGTGTTTGCCCAGTGGAGCAAGGAGGGGTCGTGGCGTGATGTTACAAGTGTGCAAACGCACCCTGTGGTGCGTTTTAAGTTGGGAAATTAGGTCCCCTTAAATCCTGAGGGTCCTTGGTGGCCGACTAGCCCACCAGGTACGACCAGTAAGTGCCACAGAGTTGCGTTGCAGAGAAGTGTAAAAAGGGGTGTGGCCTCGGACCACCTCTCAGCAAGCAGCTCTATGGCGCTTACTGGAGGTACATGGTGGGCTAGTTGTGCCCCCAGGGACCCTCAGGATTCAAGGGGAATTAATCCCCTAACTTAAAACCTGCCAGGGGGCGCGTTTGCACAGTGGTGAAGGCAGGGGGCGGGACCTAATGTGACATGTGTGCACTTATGCAATCACTCCGCCGAAACCCATTCACTTGGTGGCTCCAGAGAGTAAAGATGGGTCAGTGAAGGCCTGAATAGACCTGGGCTGCATTTAGAATAGGAAGAGGAAGAGATTTCCTTTCACCTGAATGGGCCTGGTCTGCCTCTGACAAAGCTTTCTCCACCTCCTGCCAGGAAGCTGCCCCAGAGAGGACAGAACTGGTTCTGGCTGGGCACAGACACTCTCTGCCTGAGAAGACAAAGGATTTTGGGCTATAAAAAGTGGGTCCCAAACCCCTAAACTTTCGAACTTGCTGGAATCAAGGAACCTGCCAAGAAGAAGAGCTGGAAGAGCGGCCAGTGGGAGTACTGCCCCTTTGCTGTAAATTGCTTTGTTGGACTGGCCTGCAGTTGCTGCTTCTGCCTTGGGCAGTGAAAGGACTGGACTGAACTTTCTTTACTTGTGCTGAGTATCTCCAAGTGCCTAAAATCGAGCTGGCCTCCTGTTCTGAAGTCTCAGGGTCTGCAAAGACTTCATCAACCTCAGAGTAAAGCTTCTGACACCGCTATTTCAGTTGCCACAGAGAAGGGAACTGCAATCGACTCAGTCACCGACTCCGTCGCTGGCTCTGTGTCCTGACGGCACCACAGACTGCACCGTCCGCATCTCTCACCCCAACCCAGGTCTCACCGACGACTACGACCGAGGACGTCCCCCATCGAGCCGCTGCTTGCACCGTGATCTGTGGGCACCTCACTTCACTTCACCATCCTGGTCTCCCCAACTATGTTGCTGCTGCTGACTCGACACCCGTAAGCGCATTGTGGTTGGGGGCACCACTCGTAAAGTTTCACGATGCACCGCCTCATCCCGCACAGCCATCTGGGCCGACCGACACCAGCTCCTGCAAACCGGCTCTGTCGCCTGCACCGCAAACTGCAAGCACCGTATCGCCCTGCACTATAAGCCTTGGTCTCACCGACGGTGTCTGGATGATCGTCACAAAGCAACTGCCTGCACTGCATCGAGAGGACACTGCTTTCTGCACTGCTTCCATTTTGCAATGACGTCGAGACGGTTGCCATGACTGGCTCACACCCCTGTGAAAGCCGCAACGGGAAAGGTACTGTTACCGAGTCAGTTGACATTTTTGCTGGCCCATATCAATGCGGTCAACTGGAGCTGTTAGACTCTGTTGTTTTCAGCATCGCGGTAGCCCCCAACAGAGTTACCGACTTGTACGAACTGAGTTTTTTAGGTATTTCTGCTGTTTAGAAGACATCCCGCAAATTATCTACTTTTCAAGTACCGTATGGTGGATTTTTTTATCGTTTTAGGTCTTGTCTTCATAAAATATTGGATCTTTTTCTAAACTGGTGTGATGTCCTTTTGTAGTGCTTACACTGCATTACTATTTTTGTGCAAATGCTTTTCACACTGCCTCTAAAATAATCCTGATTGCTTGTGCTAATCTACTAAGGGGGTGAGCAGGGGTTATTTTAAGAGTGTATCTCCCTTATCCTGACTAGAAGGAAGGGTCCCTACTTGGACCAATGTGCAAACCCTGCCAACTAGAGACCCCCATTTCTGACAATTGTCTATTGTTTTAATGACAATCTACTCAGAACTGGAAAATCATAAACAGATATCCTAATTCCAATTAGTGTCCATTGTTTGCTGTTGCTAGGAGAGAACAGCTTCAACAATATCTTCCTTCTACAGACAGAACGGATTTTTAAACTCTAAGGGTGTCTTTTCCCCAAATTCTACATGTATACTACGTAATAAAAAATGGATAACTAATTTCTACTCCAGACAGCCAAACAGTGCAGTTCAGTATTTCCTTTACTATGCTGAATAAACATTTCCCTTTTTGAACAAACTACCTTTTGAAGTTAAGTATTCTACAATTAATATTTAATGTAAATAATAAAAAACAGGTACCCTGATATGATCCTACATGACCAAGTGGAGCGTGTGGTAACATTTACACACGTCTCTTCCTTTGGCCGAGTGGCTTATGGCGTCATCTGAAACCCTCAACAACAATATTGGACTATATCACACTGCTACATGTCAGGTTTCCCTTGTCTATGTACCTTTTTTCTTTCTCTAGCTCTGTATATCCACATATTTTTGGCAGACAACACAACTGGCTATGTTTTAGCATGTAAGGTTTTTGTCACAAGGTTTGCAGGCGAAGGTTTAGGACCGGTTTAGCATTTTTAAAACGTTTTGTATTGAATGAAAAATGTTTTAAAAAGAAAAATGAATATTTTAAAAATACAAATCCATATTTTTAATGTGCACAAAACTAGTGCAGTGAGCATGGTGGACGTGGAGCCTGAAGCAGGACTGGGGCATATATGAGGACTTCTGTCAAAAACCTGCTAGCATAGCTAAGGGCCTAAGGATGTGCACAACTGGTTCAGTGTGATGCCAGCGGTGCAGTACCGAATGCAGGCTCACCCCTTTGCCTATAGCATGCTGCAAATAGGGCATCCCACTTCCTTTACCTCCCAAGGATACCTTGCACTAAATGCAGTTTTTATTACATTTTTTAAAAACGTAATGAAAATGTTGCTGTGTTAATAATAGAAAACCTTACCTGTGCTGAATGAGAACATCGCACCGAGCAGAATTATGTTGCCAGCAACTTCCCACATGTTTGGGTTTCTTCTGAAAATAGGAGCAACAAAGAGTCAAAATACATATTATACTTACTGTCCGTATCGTATAGACAAAATAGTACTAATTGATGTAGACGCTAAAACTGTGGAAAATTTAAATTGGCCCACAATTCCATATTGAACAGGCTTTAATGTTGATATCTCTCAGTATGGTAACACAAAAAAGTGTCCAGGGTGAGCAGGGGAGCTTTTGGGTGGAGTCACAGACTTGGTAGCAGGCGGGGAGGAGAACACCGAGTACATTTTGAAGGTGGGGTAATAGGGTAAGTGGGAAGGGGGGTAGTAAGGAGACTGAAGGAAAATACAAAACAGGCAGGATAAAGACAGGTTTCCGGTAGGGCCATCCTTGAGGATGCTGAATATCTTGTGACAGGGGAAATGGGGAATATAATACTTGCACCAAAATGACAGGAAAGTTCAGGAAATATTAAAGGCAAGAGGAAAGTTGCCTTGAAGGTGACTCAAATATATCAATTTGCATTCAATATGAGGGAGCTCTTTGCCCACCCACAGCCTTTCCCTCAAGATACAATGTAAACATATAACAATGCATTGCCTAGGCAGTACAGATTACAGAGGAAGGCTACCACATTAGTCTGGAGAGAAACATTACAAATTCATCAAGTAAAACGTTTATATGATCTCTAAATTAACTGTATACTATTAAAAAGTTTCCAAACAAATGATATGTAAGCAAACAAAGATACTAACACTCCATATACACTTTCCCAAATTCTTAATGTGATTTTTTTCTTCTACATCTTCTCCAGATGAGGTGTGATATCTGGACAGACCCAAAGTAGGAGATTATGTTGGTCTTAGATTGATTTGAACAAGAGGGTCCCTTAATGCGTATCTCATGGGTTTAGGGAAAGAGGCCTGCAGTTGTGTATCAAAAATCAGGGGCGACACAAACTGCAAAGTTGACAAATGGCAGGATGGCACAGCTGTATGCACAGCGAGTGAACATTCTTCCCAACATTAGGTCAATCTGTAAATCAGCACTCCTCTTAGCAGAAGACCAAATATGAAACAATAATGGACTAAAATGATTGCAATCATTTTCAAACATTTTACCTATGTTGGCCACAGGAATTCCGTGAAATGGTCCATGAGAGGGGAGAGGTTCAGAAAACGGTACCTAGGTTAGTGGCCTCATTTAGAGTTGTGGTTGTGTCACTCCATCACAGAAGTGTGCCTTACTACAAATGCCATAGGATATAAATCAGTTGTAATAAGGTGGCAGGATATCCATCACGTTTGTGATAGAAGAACCCTTGTGCCACCCTCTAACTTAGGCCCTTAGTCTTATAACCATTCTTTTTCTCTCCACAACCATTGCAGCTTCTGTAACACAACACTCACAGGTCACCGTCAAGCATTCTAGTGTTTTAGTTCCCCTCTTTTCTACAATGCTCCAGTTACTGTCAATGAACATGCATACTTTCCATTCCCAATGTCTCACCCTCTCAGTGCTATGTTTTCTCTAATGTAGTGAACCCTTAGAACCGCCTCACTCATCCTCAGATCTCAGTACAGATCCTGCCAAGGCCCCTGTCCTCTCACTGAGCTCCATGAGGCTCACTTGGACTCTGCAGCTAGGGTAGTCTTAGGTAGGGGTGGGCGTAGTTTGCAAAGTAGCGCTATGCGTAGCTACGTAAAGTGCACTTTGCACTACGCGAGCTACGCATAGCACTACGCGAACTGCGTAGTAGCATGTTCGCACTGTGCAAGATGTTGTTTCAATGATTGCACAGTGCGGACAAGCATCCGGCACTGTGCAATCATTGAAAACGGCATCTTGCACAGTGCGAGCTGTACTTTTCTGCCGCTCGAGTAGATTTTTACTCGAGCTGCAGCTTTTTCAACGCAGACTGGTAGTTTCTCATCGCGAGCGATGGAAGGCATGCGCGACCACTCGCAATGAGAAACCTGTCCTCCCCTCGTTGAGAATCTCGCTGGGAGGTTTATTTTCCATGCTCGCGATCGGCAACTTGATGTTGCTGATCGCGAACAAGGAAAAGTCTTGCGAGGATGTGATTTTGCTTGCTCGCGGTCGCCACCTTGACATTGAGGACCGCGAACAAGCAAAAAATGACCGCTGCACTATAGTACTCATGTTTGCACTGTGCTACGTGTAGTTTGCGTAGTGCAAAGTTGTGCAAACTTTGCAAACTACGCGAGCGTAGCTTAGTGCTTTGCCCAGGGTTACTCTTAGGGCCTGATTCAGTTAATTCCGACCTGTGCACAAACCCCCGTTTGTGCTTGGGTCAAAATTTCAAGTTCGTCTGTATGTAATGCATCCAATAATTATTGGATAAGTTGAATACCTCAACCGTTGTTAAATTTTGGCTGGTCAAACCTCCGAAATTTTATGTGGGGAAAATTATGAGGTATTTACAGTGCCCTGTGGGTTTTGTTGTGTAAAGCACCAAAACCCACATGTTATTCCCCACAAACTCGTATTAGGTGTTATTTATTGCACCCATTGAATAATGTACCCCGTGCTGTTTTTATATATCAGGTGCCATAAATAATACCTAAACTCGTAATCAGACCCTTAGCTTAAGTCGTTTATCCTTCTCTCTGTAGCTACGATGGGACTTATTTCTCATGTTCCTTTCCTTCCTGGTCAGGGCCACTGTACCCAGGCTCTGTCACTCATTCTCACAGTTAGGTATTGCTACACTGCAAGATCCATCTGTACACTTAACCAAGATATTGGACTTAGCTACACCAAGAGCCCCAGAGTTGCCACCGATACACAAAGCACGGGTCTAAAACAAAAAGGCACTTTTGGGAACGTCATTTGCCTTTATGTGTGCTTGTGGGTATTCTTTCTACACACTGGTTAAAAATGGAGTCTTAAAGGGCCGGAATGTAAGTAATGAGGAATGGCATCGGAACATGCATTGTAGCATATTTTTTACAATCAGTAATGCGGTACTTTGTTTAAGTTTACGAGCACACCATTCATTACCCTACTCCCCCTTTTACCTCTCTAAGGGCCATATGTATCATAGTTCCGTTTTGCGAATTCCAAATAGCGAATTTTAAGGAATCGCTATTTGGAATTCGCAAAACGGTATGTATGTACAAAATAGCGATTCCTTAGCATTCCTAATTTGCGATTAGCAAATTGCTAATCGCAAATTACCCATTCATTTCCATGGGCCCGGAGGCCCATAGGAATGAAAGTGCAAATTGCGATTAGCAATTTGCTATTCGCAAATTAGGAATTTTTTCAAGGGTGCAGGGGTGTCTCAAGAACACCCTGCTGCACCCCTGAAAAAGACATTTGGGGGCATATGGCGCACATACATGCATGTATGGGCGTCATATGGCACCTTTGTTTTTTTGTAAAAAAGCGTTTTGAAAAGAATTCGCAACTTACCACCAACTAGAAGTTGGTGGTAATTTGCGAATCCTTAATGGCAATTTTTGAATATTTTTTGTTTGATACATTGCATTTAAGGAATCGCAAAATTTGCGATTCCTTAAGTGCAATCGCTAAATGAGGAATAGCAAATTTTGCAATTCCTTATTTTGCATCAAACATGTTTGATACATACCATTTATCTAATTAGCATTCGCAAAGGCCGAAATTCGCAGAATTTCGGCCTTTGCGAATGCTAATTAGCTTGATACATATGGCCTCATAATCTTTGGTCTCTTGCGGCCTCTGATTATAACCTATTTGTTGCTGGTATGCAGCGAAATATGTTTGTAAAACGCACGTTTTATTAACATATTCACTACAGTTCGACACACATCATTTTCAGATCTAGCTTCGTGATTTAGAAAGGGTGGCACCGATCGCCAGAAGCGCAATAAATAAACAGCCACTCTGGTACTGAATGGCAGCCCCATGGAACACAGAAGGAAAGAGGACTGAAGGCTCGTCTTCCTTTCAGGTCATTGACAACTGGGGTTTGCTTTGGGTGTTGCTTTTCACGCTGTCTGCTGGTTGTGACTGCCAGCATTGTAAAGTCGCACCCGAATAATTATGGACTAAGGACAAGTGCTGAGGGCCCTCCCTTTTTTAACAGACAAAGAGTGATGTGACAGCGGGGCTGTAAAAAACAAAGTAGATAAGAGTGTTGTACAAGGAGCACAGGTTTCTTTATGTTACATCCCTATAATAAATACAGGTGAATTCAGGCGAGGGAACGAGCAAATCAACTGTAAATAGAGCAGATAAAACAACCCCTTGCCTCTCTTACATACTTGTGTTACTTCGGCCCCGTGGTCTTACCTTGTACCTTGGAGCAAGAAAGCGATTGGAAGAGAAGATCCCGTCTGTTCAGAGATTCATGGCCGAAGGGCTCTTATAAGGTGAAATCAGCCACACCTCTCATTCACCAGCCAATCACTGAAACAATGCTACTGAGCAATAAACTTGTCACCAGAAGGGACACGAAGAGCATGCTTTTGGCTCTGTGTCATCAAATATTTCTAGACGTCTCCCTGCATATATTCTCGTCTTTCGATTAATTTACTTTGACCTACTGAATGACGCACGAGATATTCCATTTTGGAACAAAACCTCAGACTCTTGGATTCGCTTTTCCTCATTTCTCTACCTGTAGCGCCATCGTTTTTCCACCTCTCCTGCATGGAGCAACACTCTCACTAGATGGTGTCAAAAGTGATATCATTGATCACATCATTGGTGGTTATATATAGCAGTTCAGTTGAAAAACTTTATTCGGATAGGACCATATCCATCAAAGCACAACACATACAACACATTAAAAACACTAATTCATATTCACAGTAAAACAATTCCAACGACATTGTCAGAAATGCATTACATTTAAAATGCACGTGCAGCAGGTTACCAAAAAAAAAGCCTGTGTATTTAAGACATTCTTCATGGGTTGCACATTGTTATACGAGCCCATACATCAATTCTCAGAAAAGTGCCAACGCGAAAGACTAATTCATCATCTTTCAATTTAAGTGTACTCCTGAGCGCATCTACTAAACGGATAAGTGAGTATTTTTTTAAAAACGGTATGAAAAGTCATTGAGCTTTTTTTTAAAATAAGACTTGCAGAAAAATAGGAAATTTAAAATTGTTTGACCACTCTGTCCATTACACGGGCAAGGCAGAGAATCAAGATTTGCATTGTACCCAAGAGGGAATGGAGCAAGAACTTTGCAGTGCCAGCCCTTAAGCGGAAGATAAGTACCCTCTCCCAGTGGCATATGAGCAGAGTTAGGTAACTAAGCAAGCAGTATGCAGTGTGCTCAATGGACATATCATTTACAACAGTTAATTTCTTGTATTCCCTCCAGTCTTTCCGTCTTCTAAAGTGTATATAATGCTGTCCTAAAAGCTTTTTTATGTGCAGTTTCAGTTGTGTTAGGACTTAAAAGGAGCCCACCATAATTAACACTACTGAGGCTCTGATTCACCCCGGCAAGCCATGGAATATCCATCCCTTTCTCACAACTAATGCAGTCACATATTTTCTCTCTTGTGAGGGACGCTGCTGGATTTTTTCCATATGGTGAACCAGAATAAAGCAGGACGGGCTCTTATGAAGTCCTCAATATAACTGAATTTCAATTCACTGTGGCAAACATACTGAGAGGTGGAGATTGGTGCACCCAGTAGTTACCGACAGAATCTATTTTTCTCTAGCTGGATGCTAATGCTTTTAATGATGCCCCAAACCTCTGCGACATAGGTAGCTGTGGGTATACACTGGGATTTAAAAATCTTTTAAATCACTAAAATAACCCTTGTTCTTTTTGGGCGAGGGAGGCTAAGAATAGAATTGGTGGCCTTGGAGAACTTATTCTTACAAAACACCAGGTGTTCAGGCCAGGAACCATTCGCAGCAAAAACCAACCCAAGATATGGAAAAGTGCTAGTGCATTTCCATTTTTGGTCGCCCACAGATATGAAATTTAATGAGTGTTTTCTTAACCCACAAAGATTTCTTAAAATTAGTGCATATATCTAAGCTGGCCATAAAATCAACAAATCCCTTAAGTGCGTAGTGCATTAGATGTGCTTTCCATTAAAATGGCGTCATCGGCACAGAATAACACATGAAGTATTTTGCCATTTACTCTGGGAACATCATTGGTGACTGTAATCAATGAGTTGTGCACATTTTTGCTATAAATAATAAAAAAGGAAGAGGGGCTAAGACGCACCCTTGCCTAATCCCTCTGCCTACTTAAATTTAATATCATTAGAAATCTCACCCCCACAGCCAATCCTAACATGGGCCTTTAAGTCTATGTAAGTATCACAAAGTTTTGATGGACCGGTTGTCGGAAGTTGGGATACAAGGTACTGCCTGCAACCTCCTGCAATCCTTCCTGTCTGACAGAACCCAAACGGTAGATCTAGACAATAATATGTCCAGCTCATTTTAACTCCCATGTGAGGTGCCACAGGGCTCGTATCCCAGCCCAACGCTTTTTAACCACTTATCCGTGGGGGTAATTCCCCTCCTGTGCGGGGTGGAGGGGGGCCGCGGTGCTCATGACGAGCCCAGCTCGTCATGAGGCACAGTGCAGCTGTGCTCATGCTGAGCTGGGCTCTTCGTGACGCCGCACACTCCCATAGAACGTCCGCACAGGTGTGGAATTCGCCGCGCGGGGGAGTGGCGCGGCCGTTTTGACGAGCCCAGCTCGTCGTGAGCACAGATCCACTGTGCCTCATGACGAGCTGGGCTCATCATCAGCAGGTAAGGGGTAAGGTTCATTTGGATCAAACTTACCTCCAATGTGGATGAAACGCAAATAGTGTTGTACAGGAATAAGATTTCATGACTGCATGAAAGCTATCTCGCGATGGATATCCTCTAATTGCCCGAAACTAAATTCGAGCAAAACAGAGATCATCCTGTTCAAAAGCAACACCTTAACAGGCTTCAAATTGTGCAGAATGCAGTAGCCAAACTGCTGACAGGGATATTGAAATTTGTCTTGGTTAAGAAAGAATTAAAACACCTTCACTTGCTCCCCGTAAAACAAAGGGAGCATTTTAAAGCCCTCTGCATGGTCTTTAAGGCTCTTAAGGGAGTAGGCCCAGACTACTTTAGACAAAAATTCCAGTGACATATCCCCAGAAGGACCCTTCATTCCACAGGTGCAAAATAAGTGATAGTTCCTCCGGTCCAAAAAGCCAGATGGGGAGGTGGGAGCTTTATCGCATGCGCCTCCAACGCTTGGAACGACCTGCCATTCCACCTGAGAAACTCAATAGACCTCCTTTTCTTCAGGAAGGGGCTAAAAACATGGGGGCCATTAGGATGGTGGTCGGAAAACCACCCCGCCCACCATGGTAGCGGAAATCAACCGCCCGACTGTACCACGGGAAAACAGGCGGTACAATTTCGATCAACCGCCAAAAGAATCGGACCACGACGGTACGAGGCAATGAAAAAATGCCCGTAGTGGGCGTAGAA
Source organism: Lissotriton helveticus (assembly GCF_964261635.1). Taxonomy (NCBI): domain Eukaryota; kingdom Metazoa; phylum Chordata; class Amphibia; order Caudata; family Salamandridae; genus Lissotriton; species Lissotriton helveticus. The sequence continues at coordinate 609,712,770 of NC_136063.1, forward strand.
GGCTAAAATCTGTCGGTTTTGCGGCAGAAAATTACAAAACCGCCGGCATGCCAGCGGAAACACCACACGGAAAAGTAGGATATCCCAGATGTGACCACGGTATGTTCTGCTGTTTCCGACCGCCGCGGCTGAAAACAGTGATGAATGGAAGAGCCGGGGGAAGAACTGGTGCATAGCCACCGCTGTGGACGCTCCGTGACAAATATGGCGGCCTAAAGAAAAAGCTCACAACAAGGCCACAAAGTGCACACAGCAAACTAGCCATGCCCCCAAAAACACAGAAAACACCCCAATGACACAACCACATGGCAACTACAAAAACACAAATCGAAGGACAACCCACACAGCACACCTGACAGCAATACCCTATTTGGACACACCCACATAGTTGAGCATAAAACCTGCCCCTTCCCTGACCACAATCCATTGCTAAACTCCAGCACTGAAGGGGCCAACACAAGAGCACAAAGGAGAGGCTAATCAACACACAATCACTATTCACACCACAAACAGCACCACCACCTCAACACCTGCACCTCTAACCCCTCAGCTCCTTACACACCATACACATCACCCCCCTTACACACCTGCACCTCTAACCCCTTTGCACATCACACACCATGGCACCACATATAATGCACAAATTCACAGAGTGAGTTGAAAGTTATGGTAGATTAGATAATCAGAGTAGAACCACAACTGTTTGGTAACCTGGTTCAACAGACACCATTAGCCGCAAGAAATCAAATGTGGGTAAGGATAGTCGACGAGGTCAATGCAGTAGGGACCACCCCGCGCAACAGACATGAAATCATGAAGCGGTGGCATGACCTGAAGAGTGTTGTCAAAAAGAAGAGGAGCAAGAACCGTGAGCTGCCTCAGGAGACTGACAGTGGCCCTCCTATTCCACCAAGAACATTCACTGCATGGGAGGAGAAGCTTGCCATACTGCATCCAGAGAGTCTCACATGAATAGCCGGGGGAGTGGAGGCTGGTAAGTACAAACAATTGTAGACCATTACACTGCTATTTACTGTCTTGCACAACTACAAAGCTACATCTCAGAGGCAAAAGTATATCCATACGCACCACTAAATCCAACACATGTCCCTTAGATGTAACATACACTACATCTGAATTACCCCAAAAGTAGCCAACAGTTACAGGGTTGTATGTCTTCCAGCAAACAGCACTACAACTCCCTCCATGCCCCCTGTCCCACCCCTGAGCAGGTTGGAGCTCACCCCCCACCCAGAAGCATGTGGCAGCCATTGTAGCACAACAACCAAACTCACAGGTAGGTACCCATCTTCACAGGTTGTGCTGTTTGGGCATGGGAGGCCTGCAATACTACTCCCAGCATGCTCCCTTGTTACACAGCAGAGCAGGATGGAGCACTCCCCCTCCCAGGAGCAGTTGGAAGCCATTGAATCACCACAAACAAGCTTACAGGTAGGTAGCTATCTTCCCTCGGAGGGCTGTTTCGGGGTAGGAGGCCTGCACAACCACTTCTACCATGCCCCCTGTCCCAAACCTGAGCAGGATGGAGCACTCCACACCAACCTAGAAGCAGTTGTAAGCCATTATATCTCTACAAACAAACTTACAGGTAGGTAGCCATATTCCCTGGAAGGGCTGTTTGGGTGTGGGAGGCCTGCACAACCACTCGCACCATGCCCCCTGTCCCACACTTGAACAGGATGGAACACTCCCCCACCCAGGAGCAGTTGGAAGCCATTGTATCACCACAAACACACTTTTAGGTAGGTAGCCATCTTTCCTGGGAGGGCTGTTTGGGGGTGGGAAGCCTACACAACCACTCCCACCATGCCCCCTGTCCCACACCTGAGCAGGATGTTGCACCCCACACCAACCCAGAAGCAGTTGTAAGCCATTGTATCACCACAAACAAACTTACTGGTAGGTAGCCTTCTTCCCTGGGAGGGCTGTTTAGGGTGGGAGGCCTGTACTACAACTCCCATGATGCCCCCTGTCTCACACCTGGGCAGGATGGAGCACTACACACCAACCCAGAAGCAGTTTGCAGCCATTGTATTGTTCCCCCTTACCTAACAGATAGGTAGCCATCTTACCTGGGAGGGCTGTTTGTGGGTGGGAGGCCTGCACTACAACTCCCACCAGGCACCCCTGTCCCACCCCTGAGCAGGATAGAGATCACCCCCACCCAGAAGCACATGGCAGTCATTGCAGTACAACAACCAAACTCACAGGTAGGCAGCCATCTTAGCAGGTTGCGCTGTTTGGGGTGAGAGGCCTGCAATACTACTCCCAGCATGCTCCTTTGTTCCCCAGTTGAGCAGAATGGAGCACTCCCCCACCCAGGAGCAGTTGGAAGCCATTGTATCACCACAAACACACTTTCAGGTAGGTAGCCATCTTTCCTGGGAGGGCTGTTTGGGGGTGGGAAGCCTGCACAACCACTCCCACCATGCCCTCTCTCCCACACCTGAGCAGGATGTCCCAGCCCACACCAACCCAGAAGCAGTTGTAAGCCATTGTATTGTTCACCCTCACCTAACAAGTAGGTAGCCATATTCCCTGGGAGTGCTGTTTGGGGTTGGGAACCCTGTACTACAACTCTCACTATGCCCCCTGTCTCACCCCTGAGCAGGATGGAGCTCACTACCTCACCCAGAAGCATGTGCCAGCCATTGTAGTACAACAATCAAACTTACAGGTAGGTAGCCATCCTCACAGGGAGGAGGGGTTTGGGGGTGGGAGGCCAGCAATACTACTCCCAGCATGCTCCCTTGTTCACCAGCTGAGCAAGATGGAGCACTCTGCACCCACCCAGAAGCATGTGCCAGCAGTTATAGTACAACAACCAAACTCACAGGTATGTAGCCATCTTCACAGGGAGTGGGGTTTGTGGGTATGAGGCCTGCACTACTTCTACCACCATGCCCCCTTGTACCACAAATCATCCAGATGGAGCACTCCCTCCAAACCAGATACAAATGTCAGACATCCCATTGTCCACTTCAAAATTACAGGTAGCTAGACATATTATGCTCTCTTGTCCCACCCCTGAGCAGGATGGAAGCCCCCAGCACACACAGACACAGATGTGTCACAAATCCAACACAAATGTGGAAACAGAACAGGTAAGTAGTCAGTACATGCACCCAGCCATTGCTCTAAAAAAGCATGGCGCCATATGACAACACCAGCCCTCTCATCTCACACGACTACACACAGATCCTACAGCCACCCACAGTGTGCAGATAGCTACGTGAATGTAACTGTCACAGCAACCAAAGTGTGACACACCAATTCACATGTAGAAGAAAGTCTGTGCACAATAATTCACAGCAATGAATGCCATGTGAAAGTGCCATAGGGCCAGAGCAGCAAGGAACACTTGATGACAAAGAAAGCATTGTTGCTGATACAAATTCAGATATGCACATGACATGACAAAGGTATGCATGAAATGACAATGGACAATGCTCAGATGTTACGTCTGCCAGGGCAGAGTAATCAACAAAGAGGATTTACCAAAATGCTCTGTTGCACTAGTCGTTAGATGACAACATGTCCCTGTAATCAAAAAATATGCATATGGCGTATGGTATGTATTGATACTTCACACCATGGACAAGTAATGAATGTTCCTCAACATCATGTCGATAGGCACTGTAGTGCGCAGACAAACAATGTGATGATTAGTCAACTGTGTGGTGTATAAACTGTGAATAATACGCAGCTAACACAAAGCTTGCGGGGCGGCACTACAATGACCATATCCCATCTGACCCACAGGTGACCAAGAACTGACTGCAGAGGACAATACCAGCAACCTGCAGAGCCAGTCTCCTCCCCGGAACATCGACTCTCCGATGTTGACTCCTAGGATTCTTCGAACAAGGAGCTCGAAGCCGGCCCATCTGGTGTTCCAGGGTGCAACAGGTCCCAGGACCCCATCGTCCCCCCACTACATCTGCTGCCACAACAACCTCTCTCTAGAACCCCGCTGTTATGGCCTGGGCGTCCTCCCCTCCATCACCACCAGCACCAATGCTGCCTGCACCACTCTCCCTGTCACAGAGTATGACCACCCTACACAACCAACTGAGGAGGGCAGGGAGAGGATGCGGAGGCAGACAGCGGTGAGGCAACAGGTCCGTGGCAGCAGGGCAGCTAGGAGGGGCAAGGTCAGTCAGAGACAACCAGAGCCTGGAACTGAAGCCCTGGACAACATAAACAGAGTCCTTGGAGCATGTGAACGGGCCCAGGGACAAACGGGCCGGTCAGAAGAAGATTATAGCGAGCTCTTCCTGAATGGGCCAAATCGTGGACCTCTTGGGCCAGCTAGTGGAGGTTCTGAGGGACAGGCTTGCGCCACAACCAAACCCTCCCCCTCCTACTGGTGGTCCACAGGATGACAGTTCAACATCCTCCCCTTCTGCCACAGAGAGGGGTGAGTCTTCAAACCCCACTGGCCCCACAGCAGATGACTCCCCTGCCAAGCCACGAAGGGGCCGTCCCAAGAAATCCTTGGGAGTAACCCGTGGCAAAGCACCTGCCAAACATCAGTCACGGAACCAGCCATAATGACAAAATATTCCCTGCTGCATTGACTCTTTTGGACTCTCCTTACCCACACTGCCTTGTGAATGGCATCTGTCTGTTGGACTTGGTCATCACATCACTGTGGTGACTACTCAATTCTCTCATTTACCAACACTATCAACTCACTGCTTCAAGAATCACCTCAATGTTAATGTTCAACCCCTCACATGTCACCATTGTAAATAAATAATCCTTACAAACAACATGCCGTTGTTTCTGATCCGTGTTTATTCCAGGATGTGCAGTCTCCACTATGATTGCAATGTACCAGGAGTATTGGATGTATGTAGGCAAGGTGAGGCTGCAGGCACCTAGGGAAACACAACAGAACAATACTCACTAGTCTGGGTTTGGCATCGCCAACATCACACAACACTAACCATCAATCCAATCCATCATGCACACATCACAATGAGCAACAGTGTTAACATACACAACCTGTAGATGTACAAAACTACCCTGTCCAATAAACATTGTCAGCCACCACTGGGTCAACACCCAGCTGCAGTCACAAAGCTCACATACACCTTGACAACAACAGCAACATCATCATACAATGAGTCCATTGTACATTGTCACTCAACTGCAAGTAAAGTAGCGGGTGATTAGCTGTTGATGCAAGTCGACACCTTCCTCCTCTCCACTATCCTCATCACTGGACATGGGGTGGTTTGTAGGCAGGAGCCTTGGCTGCTCATCAGCATCCAGGATCAGGGGGATCTCCTTGCGAATGGCCAGGTTGTGGAGCATGCAGCATGCTACCACAATCGGCCACACCTTCTTGGGCGTGTACATCAGTGCACCTCAGGTCTTGTCTAGGCAGCAAAATCGTGACTTCAGGAGACCAAAAATACGCTCCATCAAACAATGTGTGCTCCCATGGGCATCATTGTAGCGTACATCAGCTGGTGTCCTGGGATTCCACAGTGGGCTCAGCACCCAGGGACGGTTGGGATATGCAGAGTCACCTAGGTGTGAGAAACATTGAGAAACCTTGTAATGTTACTGTGGCAGAGGACAGCATGTCACACACAGCACACTTTTTTACTATGCATACTCACCTACAATCCAGGCACGCTCAGGAAGCCGATTAGCCATCAGCTGTTGTACAATGCTGTTACACATGATGTATGAGTCATGGGCTGGGCCTAGAAATTATGCACACATGTGCGAGATGATCATACCCGCCTGCCATACCACTACACATTTATGGAGTGGAAATGTTTATGATTTCTGTAGATGTGCTCCTGGGCCTGTGGTGGAACAAGAACAACATGTGTGCAATCAATGGCACCAACAACATGGGGGATGTGTCCAAGGGCATAAAAATCTCCCTTCACAGCCGCCAATTCAACCTCTCTGGGGAAATCGATATATCTGTCTTTATAGATCATCATAGCGGATAGGACGTCACGCAGCACCATGCTGAACATAGATCGCGACATCCCACCTGTGCTGGACACCGTATGCTGGAATGATCTAGTGGCAAAATAATGCAGGGCATCCATCAACTTAGACGTGGGGGTGAAAGCAATTGGATATGTCCTTCAAGGCTGCAGGTGGGACTCCAACATAGCACATAGGTTTTATAGGGTGGCTCTAACCAGAAAGAATTTACAGATGACCTTCTATTCCTCCATGTCTGCCAGCACTGTGAAGGGGCGATGCAGAATTGGTCTCCTCCTAGTTGAGATCAAAGTGGACACATATCAATGCAATACACCATGAGATGTGTACAACATCTTACGTTTTGACTGACATAACACCAACAGTGACTGTTATCACATTTGAGTGACAGACCAGCTTATATGTCGGGACACCTTCAGCTACACAACTTGCACACTTGTTTTCTTTAACACAGAAAGTACCTCAGAAACAACATCTGACTATCAGAATGCACAAAGGGACATGGCCACATCTAGAATGAGCAGGCCTGGGAGTATATCATTCAGCATATGTGTGAAACTGCTACACCACTGTCTCATACCTAGCTGCTGTACATGCCACACATTCATGCATAAGTTGAACATGGCATACATCAACAACACAATGACAACAGGCTGTGCGTAAACAACAAGTGTGTGCATTAGCCAAGAAAGGTAGACTGTCAAATTCACACTTTGAGACATACAGCACTCCAAACACTTTCACACATTGACATGTGTACCCATTGGAGAGTCTGTCACAACACTGTTCTGTGTACATGCCCATCAATATCACAAGTAACATGTGAGGGAGTGCATGCAAAAGTCCCAAATCACATACACAAACATGGCATGTGTAGTCAGCAGTGGGATAAATGTTACATAGGCAATGTGTGCGAAATGATGTGACATTAATCATGTGGCCACTGTGCACTGTTGACAACTGCCCATTGACCATTGACACAACATGATGTATCCATAGGTGCTGTCAGAGTGCTCCGCCGCTCAAATCCCTATTACTCTTGTGAATGTATGCCACACAAATTGCGGTAGCTACCGCCTGGCACCAGCGGTGTATTACCACCAATCTCCAAACACAGGTGCGGTGGTGATAGCCATATAGACATGCCCAAATGGCAGTTGGCATGCTCTGCCAGCACAAGTCGCGGTAGCTACCGCCTGGCACCAGCGGTGTGTCACCACCAATCCCCAAAACACATGTGCAATAGTGATAGCCATGTAAACATGCCCAAATGGCGGTTGGCATGCTCCGCCAGCACAAATCACGGAAGCTACCGCCTGGCAACAGCGGTTTGTCACCACCAATCCCCAAAACACAAGTGTGGTAGTGATAGCCATATAGACATGCATAAATGGCGGTTGGCATGCTCCCCCAGCACAAATCGTGGTAGCTACCGCCTGGCACCAGCTGTGTGTCACCACCAATCCACAAAACACAAGTGCAGTAGTGATAGCCTTATAGAAATGCCCAAATGGCGGTTGGCATGCTCTGCCACCCAAATTGCAGTGACTCGTGTGAATTTATGGCACACAAATCGTGGTAGCTACCGTCTGGCACCAGCAGTGTGTCACCACCAATCCCTAAAACACAATCATGGTAGTGATAGCCATATAGACATGCCCAAATGGTGGCTGGCATGCTCCGCCACCCAAATCGTGGTGACTCATGTGAATGTATGGCACACAAATCACAGTAGCTACCGCCTGGCACCAACGGTGTGTCACCACCATGGAGCATGACCTCACAGACAATGGGATCTGCAATTGCAGTAGACAGTCTCTGGATGCATTTGAAAGATGCACCACTGTGGTAGCCACTGCCTGGCTCCTGTGGTGTGTCACCGCCATGGAGCATGCCCTTACAGCCAATGGGAACCGCAATCGTGGTAGACTAATGTAATTTTGATAATCACGGTAGGCGTGCTCTGCCACCGAGGAGCCGGTCATTGGATGCATTTGAAAGATGCACCACCACGGTAGTTAAGTGTTGTCATATCTGGTAGTTTGGATTTTTGGATCCACTCTAGGCACAGTTTTCCTGCACTGTATGTTGTTACTATCCCTGGATGTTTTCTCTGGACATATCTTGGATCTGGCCTAGCTAATGTAAACCCTTGTGTCTTGTTCAGGGGAACATCCTCTACGACGCGGATGTTACCCCGCGCTACCATTACGACGCGTCTCTTACAACGCAAGTCTTAACTACGACTTGCGCTGGAGGGCGCTCAAGGACAAGGAATAGTTAATTTACTATTCCAACACCTTCCCTACTATCCACGGGGACTGGTGTTGGAATTGTAAATTAAATTATTCCTAAGTCCGCATCTTACAGCGCAAGTCGTGGTAACGGCTTGCGTTGTAAAACACGCATTGTAACGGTACGCGTGGTAATAGCCCGCATCGTACCGTCATACATCCCTTGTTCAGGAATCTATCTTGACAGATATTCGTGTCTGTGGGCCAGATTAACCATTTTTTCCAATCAGGATCAGTTCTGTTCTGTTGTAAAATATATTTCACGTCTACCTCCTCATCTGTAGTATCATCACTATCAGGTGTGAATTTAGGTATGGACGGTTTGTTTAAATCTTTTATCTTAGCTAAGCCAAGACAAGATGTCTGTTGAGCAGTGTCATTCAAAACATTATTTATTCTGGGATGATGCAGTCTCTGAATAAAGCTTCTAACCCCTGCACATGCAAGTCTTTTGTGCCCCAGACACTTTTTGTCCCAATGTTGTCTTTCCAAAAGTCGAAACCCAATGTGGACAATCGAGCATAAAAGGCCGCAGAATAAATTTGCTTAGTATTAGTCAACATACTTTTCATTTCTGTCTTATTAACATTTTTAAAGTAAAATGTTTCTGGATTCGAGACATTAAAACCTGAGAAGTATGGAAATTTTTCATAGAATTTTTTGAGCTACCCTTTGGTGGCGTTGGACAATGTTCGCATTGATTATAAGTATAAACATTTCTAGGGTTTGCCGAGTTGTGCAAATAATGATGACCATAGTGATTACAACAATACATTTGTTCATAATCTGATGAACCTTCTAAATATTCATGTTTGGAAATGTTGCTGACATTTCTAAGTCTGCCATCATATTATTAACAGTCTCAAAGTCCCAATCATCAGAAAATGTGCTGGGTGAAACAAAGTCACTCAAGGAAACCTTAAATTGATGTGGAATCTTCAACAGCTCTGCAGGACCATATATGTCATAATCAGTTTTGTCCCATGCTATACCACCAGGTATAGGAACGGCTGTGATGTTTACTGATAACAAGTCTCTCTGTTCACAATGGGAGGATTTGTGTGACTTCAGCGCAAGTTGATGATCTTACTTGCTGTGTCCATTTTACTATATTTTCCACTTATCAGCATTCCGAAACTTAATACAAGAATGAGCCAAAGTAGGAGAAAAAGTACGCCTAACACAATCCAAAGTTCAACTCATGGTGATACCAAATATGAATTTTCAAGCTGATGAAAAAGTTCTGTTACTTGTTCCTTGAAAGTTTTATTTGCTGGCATTGTTTTCGGGCTCACTGGGATTCTCAGAAAACATATCAAAGTTGATGAAATAGCCAGAGGCAGTTCTGTCAACTGTAGGTATTGCATTAGGATTTCTTGAAATCACTGGAGCTACTTGATCCCTTGTTATATTAGTATAGTCAGATGCTATATCATTGTAGACAGGAGTGTCTTGACGAACTGTTATTTGGGTTTCAAGAGGCGCAAGTTCCATGGCTTTGTTGCATAGTCCTTCTTTTCGCACTGCAGATTCTTCAAAGGTAATGCGTCTCTCAGTTTGAACCTCTTGGATAGTAGCAAGATTTGGTCGTCTGCTACATCTATGGAGTCCACTGGGTCTACTACTTATTATCGGCCACATGATGTGGTTTTAGCAGGTCGATAGATACAAACCGGTTCTCCTTTCTTTCAGCAAGGGGCGGTAGTAACACTGTTCTTGATCCTTGGATTTCTAGCACAGGTACTGTTTTTCTGTATGAAGGCCCAAATTCCTTCTTGTCCGTGATCTTTTCTCTGACTAGATCCCCAATCTTTGGAATCCAGACAGGCCTTGCTGGGAAAGGTGGTTTTCCTTCAGTGGTCGTTGGCTTCTGCAATGTGTTGCCAAGACTTCTTCTTGTTTCATTTAAGTCCTGTAAAACAGCCAAACGGTCTTTGATATCATAGGGTTTTTCTTCTACCACTGAAGTGTGACGATCTAGATCCTGGACAAGCATTCTGGTACCAAAAAGGATTTCATATGGAGTGATTCCACCCAGAGAATTTCTTGGCAGATTATTTAAACAACGTTGGACACTTATTAGGTGTTTGACCCACCCGTCACCCAAGCCTAATACCGTAGCTGTTATAGATTGCTTTATGTCTCGTTTTTTTCTTTCCACTACAGAATTTCCCTCAGGATGGAATGGACTTGAGTACTGCAATGCAACTCCCAGACTGGTCATGGCCTCCTTGTAAGCTTGAGAGCTAAAAGCAGGACCCTGGTCAGAGTGTAGCGTGCCGATTGTGTATGTGCAGATATAGACTTGCAAATCTTTTATAACAGTTTGGGCCACATCCAAATGAATCTGTCCTAATAGTTGTGGGACCGCATTCGTCCATAGTGTCATCTGCGTGTAGAAATCTAATGCTGTCTAACAATGGTGTCTGTACCGGGCTGGCTACACTGTAGTCAGGTATGTGGCGGCATTCTCTGCTGCGATCTCTGTTGCAGTCATGGCAATTAATTGCAAATTTGTGAATGTGGGCATACATCCCTGGCCACCACTACGTCTCTTTTAATTCTAGTATAGATTTAGAGATCCCTTTATGTATCATACCCTCTCCCAATTGTTCTTAGTGTATCAAAGCTACTCTATGTCTCCTGTTTGGAATTACTCTATCCCCCACTCCAGGGATTCGAGCAAAAGGATCTTGACAGAGTTGGCGTCAATTATGTATGAATATTCGAGTGGATATTTTAGAGGTAACGGTGTACAGCTGCCTTTGCTTGTGTTGTATATAAAGGGGGGTAACCCATATATACTACCTGACCTGGGTTAGACAAATACAGTATTAAACAATGTGGTCGCGGCAGTTTGAGCAACTATGCATGTATTTACAAAAATACACAACACAAGTAGAAATGTGGTCATTAGATCCACATCTGAATCCTTTGTAATGTTCAAAAGTGCCAGATGCAGGACAAATCAAAGCATCTAACAATATGAGTCTTACATATGCTCAATAGAACAAGAATGCAAAAGATCTTTTTTTTATATACAGTGCTCAAGGTGACATGGAAGGAAAGGAAGATGGGGATAAAGTGTTCATGTGTGGGTAGGGGACAAGGAAAAGTAGTGGTGACATATATACATCAGTATGATTCGCTGTATACGTTTCCATACATGATCAAAATGTTCCCTTTATAATACATAACTCTACAGGACCCTGAATTTATCTTGTTTGGTGTCACTACAGTTTGTATTCAGATTGTAGTCGACGCTTCGACCCCTTATTACAGGAAAAGTGATGGTCCTTGTGGTGGGGTCTTCATCAGGACTAAGGGAGCACCTGTGGGAGACAAACGGTGTGTGAGGGGATATATTTACAATTGTGTGTGTGTTTTAATAACTCAATAGGGTATGAATACCTATGTGTGGTAAAAACGGGGGACCGAATCTGCTGTATTCAGTATTGATGTAGGGCTGTGCCAAGATGCTCCTAACGGGAGACAGGGAAAAAAATGGGCCTTGAGTAGGATATGAAAAGAATCATCATTGGTTCGGTAACTATATGATTAGACAAACTTCAATACTTACTTCAATCAAATTGAAGTGGCTAGTAAATAGACATCAGGATAGAAATATCCTGGAAACGAAATGGAGGCATATCAGTAGTCCACCTGTGGCGTGGTTCGCTCACAGGTTCTGAGAACAATCCCTGATTCGCTGGAAGGAAAAACAAAGTCTAAATCTACAGAGAACTGTTGTGGAAAGTAGTTTCCCACAGTGTTGAAGAGGTAAATATCTACAAGTCTACGGTGGAAATCAACAGAATACATCTGGGCAAAGTTGTCAAAGACGGGCTCATGATATGAGGCCGTGTGGTGATGGACATTTAACCGCAAGATCCCATCGACGATCACATGATGGCTGGTGTAGGGCGTGCGTGTGCTTCTTGAAACAATATCGCCACCCTCTGGAGGCCATAGTAATCAGCCAGTGTGTGCAATGTGGTACAATAACTAAAAGAGTGTCAGGTAGTCATGAGGGTGCTGGAGGCCATATTAGTCAGGTAATGTAGGCAGGCATGTTAATCTTCAAAGAGCCGTGCCTAGCGGTGCTGCGAGTGACTGGCAGTCCTAAGGTCCGTGAGGGCCGTGACAGAAGCCGGTGGGTTACTAGGCAGAGTGTGCTCACATTGTGGCATAACTACATATATATATAGATACAACACATAATCAAATCGACATCATGCCGGGCGTGAGTCAAAAAAGCTAGTAAGCCAGACCACAGTATTAATAACGGTAGATAGGACTGAAAAAACGGCCTGTGTGTACTACCATTAAAATAATAAAAAAATGCATTCCCATCTCTGTTCTCTTACCTCTCCCGGCGGCTTCACTGCACATGGGGTGAAACGGAACAGAGCGGGCAAGCCTCTTTTAATGCACAGAGACGGAGCGCGCGAGGACGTTGAAGCGTGCTAAGTCATGTTCGCATTCCGACGTGGCAGCCTCCAAAAGAGGTCGGGGCTTTCTAATAGTGGTGTCTGTACCGGGCTGGCAACACTGTAGTCAGGTATGTGGAGGCATTCTCTGCTGCGCTCTCTGTCATGGCAATTAATTGCAAATTCGTGAATGTGGGCATTCATCCCTGGCCACCAGTACGTCTCTTTTAATTCTAGTATAGATTTAGAGATCCCTTTATGTATCAGACCCTCTCCCAAATGTGCTTTGTGTATCAAAGCTACTCTACGTATCCTGTTTGGAATTCCTCTATCCCCCACTCCAGGGATTTGAGCAAAAGGAACGGAGTTGGCGATATTTATGTATGAATATTCAAGTGGATATTTTAGAGGTAACGCTGTACCGCTGCCTTTGCTTGTGGCATTGACAGCTAGCATTATTTCACCGTCTATTTTCGTTTTGGAACAAGTGATTGCAGCTACGGAAGCTGTTTGCACAGCTGCCTTCCCGGCTTCATCAGACAATGAATTCCCTGCAACGTGAACGCCATCACGCTGATGACTCAGTGAATAGATCACGTGAGTCTTCTGTAGTACTTTCTGTAATTGAACTACTTGTTCCCAAAGCAACTTATGCTTGATTTTGCCACCTTTTTCATCTTTGAAACCGTTTTGAACCCAGTTCTGCAAGTATTCATTGTAAGATTGAACGCAGTAATATGAATCGCACACTACGGGTCCTGTCCGCCATAGTCGCGGCAAAAATACTCCCGACCGCATCGCGGATAAACCACCGGTGCGATTAGGATATTTTTGTCAACAATCACCGACCGCGGCGGACTGATCACACCAAAGACCGCAGCAAGCGGACGGACCCACAAAAACACCGTCCGCCGCAGACGCAAAGGCTGCGGAAACAGGCTCAACCGCCGCCATACCTTCGGAGGTTCCGGACGCACGATTAGGATAACCCCGCCATCCCAACGGAACTCACCAACTTCCACGACCGCCACGGAAAAAAAGCATTGACAAACGGAGCATGGCTGCGGAAGGACCTAACAAACATCACCCCTGCAGTCAAACCGAAGCAACAATGGGGGACGTTAGTAATAGCAAACAAATAATTAACATAAGACACACCCACCTAGAACACCCACCTCCAACAACTACACGCTCCAATGACACCCCCCAGCACAAACAAGAGCACCCAAGTCAACACACCCACAAAACACCTGACCGCCATAAACCATTGGGACACAACCACCACACAGAGTATAAAAGGAATCCCTCCCATTACCACAATCCTTTGCATCACAGCACAGCTGGAACAAAGAGGCAGAACAACAGAAACAATAGAGACACACAAACACACATACAACCTGCACACCAACACACCCACCACACCAACCCTCACAGCACCATCCCTACATACTACACACCTACACACCCCACACCACCAACACCTTGCACATCACACACCATGGCACCCAAGAAAACCCCCAAATTCACAGAGAGTGAGTTGAAGGTCATGGTGGATGAAATCATCCGTGTTGAACCACATTTGTTTGGTACCCTAGTCCAGCAGACCACCTTGGCAACCAAAATCACCATGTGGGGCAGTATAGTGAGCAGAGTCAATGCTTCAGGACAAAATCCAGAGGCGGTGGCACGACCTCAAGACAAGGGTGAAGGGCATCAGGGCCAAGAACTACCTGCGGGCACATCACACTGGTGGCGGCACTCCCCCGGATCCCATACCATTTACCGAATGGAAGGAGAAGGTGCTTGGCATACTGCACCCTGAGAGCCTGGAAGGAATAAAAGCGGGACTTGAGGCTCGTAAGTACATACCAATGACCACTATCACACTGTCATGTTCTGCCTTGCACAACTGCTAAGACATATCTCCCAGGCTCCAATCCATGCATGTAAATCACACAGTCACCCAAATGTGAAGGCCAGGGCTCAAATGCACCCACCATGATCAACCACAAATGTTGCCTCCTACCTTCCCATGCTCGCATGTGGTCAAGCAGTGAACACGGGGTCCAGCACTACAACTCCCAACAGGCCCACATGTCTCCTGGGAGGGTGGTGGGGTTTGGGGGGGTCCAGCACTACAACTCCCAACAGGCCCACATGTCTCCTGGGAGGGTGGAGGTGGGGGGGTCCAGCACTACAACTCCCAACAGGCCCACATGTCTCCTGGGAGGGTGGGGGGGTTTGGAGGGGGTCCAGCACTACAACTCCCAACAGGCCCACATGTCTCCTGGGAGGGTGGGGGGGGGGGTCCAGCACTACAACTCCCAACAGGCCCACATGTCCCATCCCAGAGCAAGATGTAGTCCGCCCACCATTTGGTGATCAGTGCATCACCCCCAAGCAGCTGGTGACCACCCCCACCCACTACGCCGGACACACTCTCGACCCCGTCTTCTCATCCAGCAAGGACATCACCTTCAGCCACGCCACCGGACTCCACTGGACGGACCACAGCTGCGTCTACTTCAGCTTCAGAAGGACCACGATCCACCACCACCAGCAACAGGCTGCACGCAGAAGCTGGAACAAGATCACAGCCGACCAGCTTGCAAATTCCCAGAGCAAGAACCCACCCACCAGTGCAACGAACCCCAGCCAAGCGGCCACCAACCTCACGAAGTGGATCAGCGACTGCACAGACGACCTCGCCCCCCTGAGGACCCCACCTAGCAGACCTGGCAGCAAGAAAGCACCATGGTTCACCGACGAACTCAAGAGCTCCAAGAAGAACTGCCGAGCCCTCGAGAGAGCCTGGCGCAGAGACCCAACACCAGACAACATGACTGCCCTCAAGCTCGCCACTCGAAAACACCACCAACTGATCCACGCCACCAAGAAAACTGCATTCAAGGAACGTCTGGACAACAACGCACACAACAGCAAGGAACTCTTCATCATCGTTAAAGAGCTCTCCAACCCCATCGCCGGAAACAACGACATCACCCCTTCGCAAGACCTCTGCAACTCCCTCGCCTCCTACTTCCACAACAAGATCGCGGACATACACAACAGCTTCAGCACTCAACCGACGCACGCCACGACCGAACCACCGCCCCCCACCACCACCCTCCGCGCCTGGACCCCGATCAGCACCGAAGACACCGTCCGCACGATGAACTCCATCCACTCCGGATCGCCGACCGACCCCTGCCCTCACCACATCTTCAACAAGGCCGACGCGGTCATCGCACCCCACCTGCGGGACATCATCAACACCTCCTTCGGCACCGCCACCTTCCCGGAGAGCTGGAAGCACGCCGAACTCAGCGCTCTACTCAAGAAGCCATCAGCCGACCCCACCGACCTCAAGAACTACCGCCCCATCTCGCTGCTCCCGTTCCCTGCAAAAGTCATCGAGAAGACCGTCAACAAACAGCTGGCCGCCCTCCTCGAGACGAACGGATCCCTCGACCTCTCGCAGTCTGGCTTCCAGGCCAACCACAGCACCGAGACCGCCCTGATCGCAGCCACCGATGACATCCGAGCCCTGCTTGACAACGGAGAAACAGCAGCCCTCATCCTCCTAGACCTCTCCGCGGCCTTCGACACTGTCTGTCACCGCACCCTAGTGCAGCGCCTCAGCAACGTCGGAATCCAGGAGAAGGCACGGGAGTGGATCATCTCCTTCCTCGCCGGAAGGACACAGAGAGTCCGCCTCCCCCCGTTCAGATCAGAAGCCACCGAAGTCATCTGCGGCGTCCCTCAAGGCTCCTCGCTCAGCCCAACCCTCTTCAACGTCTACATGAGCCCCCTCTCAGACATCGCACACCAGCACAACCTCAACATCATCTCCTACGCCGACGACACCCAGCTGATCCTCTCCCTCACCAACGACCCCGCCACCGCCAGAGCCAACCTACACGAGGGGATGAAAGAGGTAGCCGAATGGATGAAGAACAGCCGCCTGAAACTGAACTCGGACAAGACGGAAGTCCTCATCCTGGGACCTTCACCCTCCGCCTGGGACGACTCCTGGTGGCCCCCCACCCTAGGCAGCGCACCCAAACCAACAGACCACGCACGCAACCTGGGCTTCATCCTGGACTCCTCCCTCTCCATGACCAGACAAGTCAACGCCGTCTCCTCGTCATGCTTCAACATCCTGCGCATGCTACGTAAGATCTTCCGATGGATCCCCACCGAGACCAGGAAGACGGTCACCCAGGCCCTCGTCACCAGCCGGTTGGACTACGGCAACTCCCTCTACGCCGGAACCACCAACAAACTCCAGAAGAGACTCTAGCGGATCCAGAACGCCTCAGCACGACTCATCCTGGACATCCCCCGTCGCAGCCACATCTCCGGACACCTGAGAGACCTGCACTGGCTCCCGGTCAACAAGAGAATCACCTTCCGTCTCCTCACCCACACACACAAAGCCCTACACAACCAAGGCCCAGGATACCTCAACAGCCACCTCAACTTCTACGCACCCAAACGCCAGCTTCGATCGACCGGCCACGCCCTCGCCGCCGTCCCCCGCATCCGAAGAGCCACCACAGGGGGACGGTCCTTCTCCTACCTCGCCGCCAAGACTTGGAACTCCCTCCCGACCCACCTCCGCCTGACCCAGGACCACCTCGCCTTCAGGAAGCAACTCAAGACCTGGCTGTTCGAGCAGTAGCGGACCCCCCTCCCCAAGCGCCTTGAGACCCTCTGGGTGAGTAGTGTGCTTTATAAATACTTTGATTGATTGATTGATTAAAACTTACAGGTAGGTAGCCAACTGCATAGGGGCACCATCCAATAGCAGGACAGGAACACACATAGCCAAGTATTGTCTCCCCACCTCCACACCATCAACATTTCCACTACTGTGTGCAACACCAATATGGTGACACCAACAACCATGTCCTGATTCCATAGAGATATGAAATTTAACTACAACAAACCTGTCATGTCCACAACATTTATTCTTACATTCTTGTCCCTCAGGTGATCACGACTTGACACGCCAAGACACCAACCTCCAGCACCAGGCGTCCCCCTCACAGCCAGGTCTCTCCGGAGAGGATTCCCAGGACACCTCGGGTGCAGAGGACGATGCTGGGCCAAGCACACATCCAGGGCCATCAGGCTCCCAGGACATCCCTGCCTTCACCACCTTGGCCAGTGGTACTACACAAACAACTGCCACTGTGAGCTGTGCAGCTACCACCACCACCACCACCACCACCCCTGCCAGTGCCACCCTGCCTGACCCATCGGACGATGATGGGCCATCAACGTCTCAGGAAAGCAGAGAGAGTGGACGTGGGAGGACACAGGTGAGGCCACCGCTCACCAACAGGAGTGGAGGTGTAAAGGGAGGTCGGGGAAAGACCCATCCCATCCTGGGAATGAGACCCCGGAAGCCATTGCCAGAGTGCAAGCCTCCTACGAGCGGTCGCAGGCACAGGCGGATCGGGCACATCAAGATTCGCAACAGACCTGCCAGCTGTTGAGGTCCATGGACACTCGCATGGGCCAAATTGTGGACCTCATGGGGCAGCAAACTGCACTTTGGAGGGAGTGGTTATCCCGTGCCACACCACCTCCCCCTCCCCCAAGTGCCCAGCGGGACAGGGCACCAACACCACCGCCACCATCACCTGAGGCCACTGACAGGGAGGTGGTCCCTAAACAACCTGCCCCCACAGCTGGCTCTGCTCTGGCTCTAAGATGGAAGGGCCGTCCAAGGCAGGACCCAGCACAGAGCAGTGGCAATGCCCCATCCACCCGCCCGAAGAGGGACCAAAAATGACTTCACCCTTCCTTGAGCCTGGCATTGACCCTGCTAACTATCTTGTCCCACATTGCCAAGCATTGTCACACGTCTGTTGGACTAGGTGTCCATCACACAATGTGGTGTCCACATCAGTGTTTTCATCTGACATGACTTTCAACTCACTCTTCCCCACCACCACCTTTTTGTAAATATGCACAAACACTTATCCACACCCTGTAAATAAAATTCACTGTAACGCTCAATGCTGTGTGATCTCCATGTTTATATACAGGTATGTCTCAGTTGTTGTCATCAGCAGGTGCAGGGATCAATGTTGGTTTAGAATCCTGGCTCGGTGTGAGTGACCTAGGGACAAACAGAGAACAACAAGCACAGGTCAGGAAACTGAATCACAACCATCACAAAATAACGTACTGCAACATCCCACAAACCACAATCATCACAAAGTAAGCGGATCACAGAACACACATCAGGGAGCATTGCTTGTACACCATGACTCACACCCATGTGCAAATATAACATAACAGGCAGCATTCACACACCACATCCAACCATCTCCAGCAGACATACGTCACACATTGAACAGCAACACAAGAGGTAGTTACTCACATTCAAGGAAAGTAGCGAGCAATGAGCTGACGCCTCTGGTCCACGCCTTCTTCCTCCCCACTATCCTCATCACTGGACACGGGTGTGATGGGAGGCGGAGCAACCTGTTGGTCTGCAGGGTCCATGATCAGTTCAATATTGTTGCATATGGCCAGGTTGTGGAGCATGCAGCAGGCAATCACTATTCTGCATACTTTGCCGGGTGAGTATGGCAGGGCCCTATCCGGTTTTATCAAGGCAGCGAAACCTAGACTTCAGCAGTCCAAATGTACGTTCCACCACCCGACGTGTCTTCCCATGGGCCTCATTATAGCGTATTTCACCTGGGGTAGTAGGATTCCGTAGGGGGCTTAGCAGCCACGGCCGGTTGGGGTACGCAGAGTTGCCTAGGTGGGGGGATGACAGACACATGCATCATTACCAGGATTGGTGGGAACTGCATGGCACACATACAACACAGTAGTCATCACAGCATACTCACCTACAAGCCAGGCACGTTCTTGATGCAGATTGGCCATCAGTTGGGGGACAATGCTGCTCCGCAGGATGTGGGAGTCATGTGCGGACCCTGGAAATCTGGCACACACATGGGAGATGATGTTGTCAGCCAGGCACACCACTTGCAGGTTGATCGAATGGTAGTGCTTCCGATTACGATATACGGGTTCACGTGCCTGGGGTGGAATGAGACCAATATGTGTGCCATCAATGGAACCCACTACGTGTGGGATCTGGCCCAGGGCATAGAAGTCACCTTTCACTGCAGCCAGCTCTGCCAGATGTGGGAAATGGATGTAATCATCCTTGTAATGCATCATGGCATTCAGAACATCCCGCAGTACCATGCTGAACATGGATTGTGACATACCCCTGGCATGACCAACTGTGTACTGGAAAGTGCCTGTTGCGAATAAGTGAAGTGCCGCCATCACCTTTGCTGTGGGTGTAATAGCTCCTGGATATGTCCTGCGTGGCTGCAGATGAGGTGCCAATTGGGCTACAAGCTCCTGCAATCTACATCGGTCAAGCCGGAATTTGCAGATCACCTCCTCGTTAACCATGTCCTCCAGCACAGTGTATGGTCGATGCACATTTGGAGCCCTCCTGTGTGGGAGTAGATGAGAGCAGATGTCAATTGACCTACACCGCATAGCTGTGCCACACTATCACATCTTGACCAACACAATACAAATAATACATGTTGCAGACACTGATTGTATGTGTGACGTGACCGAAATATGAGGCACTACAGCTAAATACACACACAATGTTGACACACAAACAACATCCTGTGTGCAAACATGTCCAATGTAATGTGCACACATGTTGAAAGAACAGCCAACATCACAGGGCGCAAGTGTGGACAAGCGTCCCCACAGACACACATGGACGTGCACACACAACACGAACATGGAACAAACCCTCCTTGTCTTCATGCACCCATGACCCCACCTACAATGCTGGGCATCCTGACATGACATGCATGGGCACACAGCAGGCGACACACATACGCATACACAGATGGCATGTATACCCCCATCATTGCTACTTGCACACACAAACAAGACACTCACAACAGCTTCTGTATGTGGGTACGCAGCCTTGATGTACTGTGTAGATGTATACAAATAGAAACGTGTGTCCGCAAAACCAAGACGTCAACACATCGCCATGCACATCTGACGCAACTTGGATGCACATCACTGGCCTTTGTTAACCACTGGCAAGGTCAATAGTATGACCACACATGCAACAAATGGACATGAATGACACACGTGGACACGGCCCATTGACTTGACATGATGATTCTTGATGCATTCCGGACATGTCCTGACACACATTTACAACTATGAACATTACATGTGTGCGGACACATGCAGTGTGTGTACACACGCCATCCGTGTACGCCTTCCCCCAACACAGAAAGATGATCCTTGATACTGCAATTGTGCATAACATATGCTGCATGGTCAAGGACCATCACGGTCACACCCCGCCAAACGCTTGTGCGCACTACCGCGACGGTGCATGTTTTGAAAATCATTACTCACTGGCATCGCAATGGCGGAGCACGCATTCCGCGGGGGTGGGGGGCCTAACACATACATTTGAATATGCCAGTGGAAATACAGTCACATTGCAGCACCCACTGCAGACCGCTGGCCCTGGCTGGTCACCCACTGCCGGGTGCTGGCGGTGTGTGAGCGCCCTGTGCATTGAGGTCACCCTGGCATGGATGGCCCTGGCCGGTCACCCAGCGCTGGCCCTGGCCGGTCACCCAGCGCTGGCCCTGGCCGGTCACCCACCGCTGGCCCTGGCCGGTCACCCACCACCAGCACCCGGCGGTGGGTGACCGGCCAGCACCCGGTGGTGGGTGACCGGCCATGGCCAGCGGTGGGTGACTGGCCAGGGCCGGCGGTCTGCGGTGGGTGCTGCAATGTGACTGTAAGGGGGGGTACCAACTGCCATTTCCACTTGCATATTCAAATGTATGTGTTAGCCTGCCCTACCCCCGCGGAATGCGTGCTCCGCCATAGCGACGCCAGTGAGTGATTATTTTCAAATGATGCACCATCGTGGTAGCGCGCACATGCGGTTGCCGGTGTGTGACCGTGACGGTCTGTGCACATGTAGCCAATGGAAATATGTAACGCGGGGCGCGTAAGCGCATTCGAAAATAGCGGAAGCCGTGCACCGCCACACCAGGGCCAGTCATTGGCTCATTTTGAATGAGGCATCCCGGGAAAACCAATTGCTGAAGACGTGTGCCACTGATGTGAGCTCAGGGCCCTACAAATGTGTGAATGTCAGCAGCACACATTCACTGCTTCCAGCCACTGCTGCCTGCACCCATCACCTCGACCTGCTGCTGCTGAGCTATCCAACAACTGCTGCCTGCAACCATCACCTCGAGCTGCTGCTGCTGAGCTATCCAACAACTGCTGCTGTAGTGCCACAGTCCTGGACCTTGCCATGCCGAGAGTTGGAGAGGTCCGGTCTCGTCCCTTCACCGCAGCGGAGCTGGAAGTCCTTGTGGACGGTGTGCTCCGCCACTATGAACGGCTCTACGGTGCCCCCGGACAGGTGGTAAGTGCAGTGGGGGACATGTTGGTGTGCAAGAGGTGGTCACTGACTCCTGGCTTCTGCTATCTAGGTGGTGTGCTGAGGGACCTTCACATGTGTTGTACTATGCATGGCTGCTAAAAGATACGTGTTGCTCCTATCTGTGTAAATGTCCAACAGTCCACTGACGTTCCCTTCTTGTCTCCATCATGGTAGGTCAAGCTGCACCTTCGCAAGGCCGTGTGGAGGACCATAGCACGTGATGTACGGGCAGTGGGGGTGTGCAATAGATGACACACACACTGCCACAAGCGCTGGGATGACATATCCAGGCTCAGGAAAAATGTGGCGGAGATGAGACTGGGGCTGATTCCAAGATCAACCCGGCTTGCACGACGCACCATGACCCCTCTAATGCACTGTATCATAGCTGTGACGCATCCTGACCTGTCCGCCCGGCTGAGAGGGGATCAACAGCAAACTAGCGGTAAGCAGACTGTATGTGTCTGTGACGTGTGAGTGCATGCATGTATTGTTGCTCAGACACAGTAGTGACATCCGGGGTGCGTATGTTTTGATGCTAAAGCATGTTGGTGCCATTAGAGGAGTGAGCGTTAGCATCCACGTCCGCCAGGTGGACATACCAGTTGCATTGTAGTGCAGGGTCCCAGGACATGCCGTTGAGGTCTGTGGTCCCCTGGCATCAAATGTGTGGTGGTCTGCATGCACTTGCCCTGTTTGTTAGATGTACATGTTTCACAGGCACCCCCGGTTCTTTGACATGAGGATGTGTGGTAGGGGTGGTTTGTGTGCAGGATGGGTGCTACATGTTAGTCGACTGTGAGGAAAGTTGTGATTTTGTAACCTTCAGTATGTGAGTGTGGCACTTAGGTAAACCTCTTTTCTCTCTCTTTCAGATTTGGCCGAGGGCACTGACCCACAGACGACGGAGATGAGTGGTGGCAATGCATCCGGATCCGAGATCACACACACGCAGACTAAGACTGAAGAGAGCAGCCCCGGAGAAGGGGACAGAACTGTCCCTGAGGACTCACATGTGGAGACACCATCTTCCTCATCTTCAGACAGTGTTGGTGAGTCAGCACTGTTGGTAGACACAGGGAGTGGGCAATCAACACCTTCAGTCGGTACACAGCACACAGGGCCCACACTGCCACCAACTGCAACAAGTACTGCTCGTGCTCGCCAGAGTAGGGGGAGCAGAGTGGCCTTCGGTGCAGGCACCGCTGCCCCTGTGACACAAAGTGCACTTTGTGCTGAGGCTGTTGATCTGCTGCGACAGCTGTGTGTAGGGCAGACCAACATGATCAATGCATTCGAAGACCATGATAGGAAGTTGGGGCAGGTGGTAGCATTCATGGAGGGGATGCATGGCGATGTTGCTGGTCTCCACAGAACAGTTCAGTCATTAGCAAACACAGTGTCTGCAGCCATTCTACAGTCGCATGGACAAGGTTCTACTTCAGTTCCCCCATCCACACCACTTGATGTCTCAGGGGAGACTGACATTTGAGACCAGGCATCATTTTCTGGGTTTTGCACTAGAAGCAGCCCAGCAGCAAGGCAGGGCACGGAGGGCACAGACACCATCCCCTAGGACAAGGAAATCTTTCACCGAACATGACATCAGCTACCCTGGAGTTGACATACAGGATCCTCAAGGGGTGTTGGGGGACAGGGATTCACATGTAACACAGGCATCCCCCTCAAAAGGTACTCCCAAGGCCAGGGACACTCTCAAGGACAAGGACACTACAAAGGAAAGGGCACCTCCCAAGGCCAGGGACACTCCCAAGGACAAGGACACTACAAAGGAAAGGGCACCTCCCAGGGCCAGGGACACTCCCAAGGACAAGGACACCTCAAAGGAAAAGGCACCTCCCAAGGCCAGGGACACTCCCAAGGACAATGACACCACAAAGGAAAGGGCACCTCCCAAGGCCAGGAACATTCCCAAGGACAAGGACACTACAAAGGAAAGGGCACCTCCCAAGGCCAGGGACACTCCCAAGGACAAGGACACTACAAAGGAAAGGGCACCTCCCAAGGCCAGGGACACTCCCACGGACAACGACACCTCAAGGGAAAGGGCACCTCCCAAGGCCAGGGACTCTCCCAAGGACAAGGAGGCCTCAAAGGAATGGGCACCTCCCAAGGCCAGGGACACTCCCAAGGACAAGGACACCACAAAGGAAAGGGCACCTCCCAAGGCCAGGGACACTCCCAAGGACAAGGACACCACAAAGGAAAGGGCACCTCCCAAGGCCAGAGACACTCCCAGGGACAAGGACACTTCAAAGGACAGGTACACTACAATGAACAGGGACACTACAAAGGACAAGCCAACTCCCAGGGACAGGGCTCCGCCCACGGATCAGGCACATTCCAGAGACAGGACACCTCCTACGGCCAAGGCACCTCCCAGGGCCAAGGGTTCTCCCATGGACACGAGCTCCATCAAAGACAGGCATACATCACCCCTGCCTGCCCTGAGGCTGATATTGGTGAAGGAACATAATGCACATGTGTCACCGGTGGAGTCCCCCATACCTCTACTCCCATCCACACCCCACAGAAGCAGAGGAATGTGTACACTGTTGTTGCATCCCCCATTACACATGATGCAGAGGGCAGAAGGCAGGGCCACAGCAAACGTCAAGCAGGGTCCAGCACGTCCCCAGAGAGCAGACCCCAACCAGCACATGATCCACCTTTGATGGGTGATGTTTCTGATGAGGCCACACCACTTACCAGTCCAGTCATGTCCAGGGTGCCCCTACATATCCCAAAGAAACGGAGACACACACCAGTGACACCTGACCACCCCAATGTCGCTCCAGTACAACTGTACCCAGCTGCCAGAGCCACCCTGCCTCCTGGCTGATACAGCCCTGAGGCTCATCATTTCAGTGGTCCTAGTGGGTCCGCTGCAGTTCACTCTCATGTGTCAGATAGTGGCATTGTGTCTGTTGTTCGCTGTCTTTCCTCATGTAGTAGCACTGTGTCAGTTGTGCCCTCTCCTGTTTCAGGTACTGACACTGTGTGTGTCCGCTACTCTCATGTCTCAGATGCTGGCATGGTATTTGTTGGTCACTGTACAGGGACATGTCCTGGCAGTGTGTCTGGGTCTATGGCTCATGTGTCAGTCACTAGAGCTGTGGCTGTGTCTTACACTCCTGTATCTGGGTCTATGGCTCATGTGTCAGTCACTAGAGCTGTGGATGTGTCTCACACTCCTGTATCTGGGTCTATGGCTCATGTGTCAGTCACTACATCTGTGGCTGTGTCTCACACTCCTGTATCTGGTGCTGGCAGTGTGTCTGGGTCTATGGCTCATGTGTCAGTCACTAGAGCTGTGGCTGTGTCTCACACTCCTGTTTCTGGTGCTGGCAGTGTGTCTGGGTCTATGGCTCATGTGTCGTCACTAGAGCTGTGGCTGTGTCTCACACTCCTGTTTCTGGTGCTGGCAGTGTGTCTGGGTCTATGGCTCATGTGTCAGTCACTAGAGCTGTGGCTGAGTCTCACACTCCTGTTTCTGGTGCTGGCAGTGTGTCCGAGGCAACTAGGTCAAGCAGTCTACCAGATTCTGTGCTGTGAGGTGTAGCTCCCATCACTCACATGTCATTTGTCTTGTTGTCTAGATTGTCCATGGTAACCACCCTTGCATTATTGATGTCCATGGGACGGGGCGCTTGACCCACATACTTGTGTTGCCTCTGATGTACCTGCTCTGTTATGGACACTGCCCTGTTGCTGTTCTGATACTGCATTGTGCCCTCTCATGTGCTGCCTCTGATGTACCTGCTCTGTTATGGACACTGCCCTGTTGCTGTTCTGATACTGCATTGTGCCCTCTCATGTGCTGCCTCTGATGTACCTGCTTTGTTATGGACACTGCCCTGCTGCTGCTCTGATACTGCAATGTGCCCTCTCATGTGCTGCCTCTAATGTAGCTGCTCTGTTATGGACACTGCCCTGTTGCTGTTCTGATACTGCATTGTGCCCTCTCATGTGCTGCCTCTGATGTACCTGCACTGTTCTCTGCCATGGACTGTTGATGCACTTAGCCCCTCTCATGTGCTGCCTCTGATGTACCTGTGCCTTGCCATGGGCTGTTGATGCACGTAGCCCCTCTCATTTGCTGCCTCTGATGTACCTGCTCTGTTCTCTGCCATGGACTGTTGATGCACTTACCCCCTTTCATGTGCTGCCTCTGATGTACCTGTGCCTTGCCATGGACTGTTGCTGCTCTGTGCCCCTCTCATGTGCTGCCTCTGATGTACCTGCTCTGTTATGGACACTGCCCTGTTGCTGTTCTGATACTGCATGGTGCCCTCTCATGTGCTGCCTCCGATGTACCTGCTCTGTTATGGACACTGCCCTGTTGCTGTTCTGATACTGCATTGTGCCCTCTCATGTGCTGCCTCTGATGTACCTGCTCTGTTATGGACACTGCCCTGTTGCTGTTCTGATAGAGCATTGTGCCCTCTCATGTGCTGCCTCTGATGTACCTGCACTGTTTCCTGCCATGGACTGTTGATGTACTTAGCCCCTCTCATGTGCTGCCTGTGATGTACCTGTGCCTTGCCAAGGACTATTGATGCACTTAGCCCCTCTCATGTGCTGCTTCTGATGTACCTGCTCTGTTATGGACACTGCCCTGTTGCTGTTCTGATACAACATTGTGCCCTCTCATGTGCTGCCTCTGATGTAGCTGCTCTGTTATGGACACTGCCCTGTTGCTGTTCTGATACTGCATTGTGCCCTCTCATGTGCTGCCTCTGATGTACCTGTACTGTTCTCTGCCATGGACTGTTGATGCTCTGTGCCCCTCTCATGTGCTGCCTCTGATGTACCTGCACTGTTCTCAGCCATGGACTGTTGATGCACTTAGCCCCTCTCATGTGCTGCCTCTGATGTACCTGCACTGTTCTCTGCCATGGACTGTTGATGCACTTAGCCCCTCTCATGTGCTGACCTTGATGTACCTGTGCCTTGCCAAGGACTGTTGATGCACTTAGCCCCTCTCATGTGCTGCCCCTGATGTAGCTGCTCTGTTATGGACACTGCCCTGTTGCTGTTCTGATACTGCATTGTGCCCTCTCATGTGCTGCCTCTGATGTACCTGCACTGTTCTCTGCCATGGACTGTTGATGCACTTAGCCCCTCTCATGTGCTGCCTCTGATGTACCTGTGCCTTGCCATGGACTGTTGCTGCTCTGTGCCCCTCTCATGTACTGCCTCTGATGTACCTGCTCTGTTATGGAAACTGCCCTGTTGCTGTTCTGATACTACATTATGCCCTCTCATGTGCTGCCTCTGATGTACCTGCACTGTTCTCTGCCATGGACTGTTGATGCTCCATGCCCCTTTCATGTGCTGCTTCAGATGTACCTGCTCTGTTCTACCCAAGGCCCATGTTCTTGGCTACTCTATGAATATACCCCTATTATGTGCAATAAAACAAGTCAATCGTGTGTAGTGGTTTGTCTTTGTCATTTCTGGTTGTCTCCTTGCATTGTTGATATATTGGGGCTATCGTAAATGCTGTTTCCCCAACATGACCCTCCCCCTCCCCACGTCACGGCCCCGAAAGGTACTCTCCTTCCGACAGCAATTGGTGTGTTGGCGTACCTGTTTTGTCGTCGGCGACGGTCCATGACTTGCTGGTGGTGAAGCACGAAGAGTATAGGGAATGCGTGTAGCGCTGGGTCCATGACGGCGTTCTGTCTGTGGAGATACCCACCACAGGCAGATCGCCGTCATGGACCCAGCGCTACACGCATTCCCTATACTCTTCGTGCTTCAATGCTATGTTTTCTCTGCTATGTTTTGCCTCTCCGCTGTGGTGAATCCGCGGTGTTCAGGCAGGTTGTTTTTCCGCAGCGATTTGATGTGTGTTTTTACGCCATCGTGATTTAGAGGACGGTCGGAGACGTCATTCCGGAAGGCAGAGTCTCTGGATTGGTTACGTCCACCGAGGGGTCGGGTGTAGTTCCGCGGGGGTGCGTGCTCTTCTTCGGCGTATGGACATTTGACAGTGCTTCCCATCCTAATATGGCACACGGACGGACCACGGCTGGCGGACTGTAAAAAGGCATTTTCCGCCTACTCCAGGTCGGCGGTTGTCCTTCCGTCTGCCATCGTAATCGACCCCTAAGAGTGTGGGGAATTCGCGATCGTTATTTTCAAGCGCCATCCTGAACGCCTGTAGTTCAGCTCACTGAGCTGTACAATCTCCTAGAGATAGAGTTTTTGTGACCATTGGTCGAATTTACCATTGCACCAGCGACCTTTAACAATCGCGCACTCAGCACTATAAGCCTGTTTACCTCCAATTGTGGGCTGTGCTGATCCGTCTATATAAATTATACATTTGTACTGTTCTAGAGGAAGAATCCCAGCGGGCAGAGAACATTCTTGTTCGTATTGTAGAAATTCTTGAGTTTTCAAGTAGGGGTCAAAAACGTATTCAACGTCTGTTGCAGCAAGAGAATTAACCCATTGAATCCACCTTGGATGTAAGCCTTTGCATTCGGAATGCTTGCTTTTGTCACTGCCTCTAAGGCAGGTACAGGAGTAACGACCATTATGCGTTTTCCCTGTGAGAGGGCGCTCTCTTTTGCTACTGCAGTTTGAACCGCTGTCATAATTTTTTCTGTAGAAGTGAATTTCATTTCAGCTTGTGTGTACAAGTGTGATTTATAAGCTATTGGTACTTTTTCTCCCTCATTAAAGGTTAAGTACGTGAATCTGCATGTTCCTGGGATGATTCGGATTACAAGGTTGCGTATGTTTACGCGTGTTTGTAAATGTGTTGTTGCTAACATGTCTGTTTGCACTGAACGCAAAATTTCTGTGAGTTTTGAGTCCAATTAGTTGCTTTGAAATCAGGTTTGATTAATTTGTAGAGAGGTTTAACCCTTTCTGCGTAATTTAGAATGTAAGTTCTTCCGAAATCCGGGAAGCCTAGAATTGACTGTAAGTTTTTCAGTGTTTTTGGAGGTTGGAGCAACGCACATTTCTCTAAACAGTACGCTGCCAGGCTTTTGCCTTCACAAGTTCGTATCCTAAGAATAGGACGTTGAGGCGGGCAATTCGTGATTTCTTAAAATTGAATTTGTACCCTTCAGATGCGAAACCAATTATTATGGTGTTCACTCTGTTCAAGTGCCTGTCCAAGTCATCGTCTGTTAGATAGATGTCATCGACATAAGAAAATACCTCATCATCATACGTTTGTAGTAACTCTGTTACTCTGGCTGAAAATAACCCCGGACTATTCTTGAATCCCTGGGGAGACGACAGAAGTGACGCTGTGTCCCCATAATTGAGAAAGCGGTCAAATACCTGCTTTCCGGTGTAATGTTTTGAAACCGTTAGAAATATCTAATGTGGTTTTATATTTTTGGCGCACTATGTTATTCATCAGTGCTGCACTGTGTGCATTTTGTACTGCAAAGATTTTGCAAAAAGAGTTTAAATGTCTGTAGTCCAAAACTAGACGATATGTATTGTCTGGTTTGGAGACAGGAAACAAAGGATTGTTCATGGACGAGGTGCATGTTTCAATCACCCCTTGGTATTCAAGTTGACCTAAGATCTCCCTGACCTGTTTTTTAGCTTCTTGCTTAACTGGGTACTGCCTCTGAGCAGTTGGCTGATTTTTTAACTGGATCTTATGGTGAGGAGAATCCTCATCCCATCTCACATGATTTTTTTATAATGCTGGAGCTTGGGCTACAGCCCATTTTCTGGCATAGGTGTATTTTGTATGAATAGGAATATGATTTGAGAAAGCTGGCATAATGATGTCTTCTAATGGGTAGAGGGACTCGCACAGCCCAAACTATAATCCACAGGGTTATCAAGTTCAAGTTCTGTTGTGTGCTCAGAGAGAGACGCTGCCCGGCCTGACAGCGGAAAATCCACAAGAACTAATGCAATGCCCACCCCTATCTAGGGGGAAGCACCTCCGAGCACTACGTGGGGTGACCTAGTAGGTCTTATTCCATAAGTGAGTTTAATCCAGACGTTGTGGTTGTCTTTAGAACTTATTTATTCATTAAACGCATTCAACCTTCATGGTTTAATAAATCAACATTGCGTCGTTGTTAAGAAGAGTGATGGCATAGTTAAAACCAATCCCGATGCATTTCGGGCTCCGCCCTTCTTCAGGGGATGGCTCTACAAACGGAAAAATGAAAGAATCGTGGTGTCGGTACATATTCAAAATTACAATGTTAGTTAACAGGTGCACGAAGATCTACATGGTGCATGGAAAAATAGGTGCGCGCTAAAGTCGTGCGTTATAACAATGTGGTCGAAGACCACCAAGGTAGATAGGTGTACATCAGTTGCTCATTACAAAGATAACAAAAATAAAACGTCAGTGAGGGAACCAGGGGTATTCACAGGTATCCATGTGAACTCGAATGGGGACGGGTGATCAAATTGAAAGTGCACGCGAACAGTGACCGACAGGTCCTGCCAATAAAACATAAAACCGAAATATGTGCCCATCACCGTAAAATGGTCTGAGAGACTACAGGGTGCTCATAAAGTACTCACGTTCAGGACAACTATGCAGGGACTCCGGGGAGTTCAGACGGGTAGTGGTGAAACAAACACCGAGTGTGATCGCGGTGATATTAAGTAGAGTGAAACTAAACATAGAAGAGGGTGCGTTTACTGACCAGGTCGTGAGGCTACAGCGAGTGAATATGGGCGCCATCTTAGAGTGGGTTGCAAGACTATGGGTGAAATACAAAATAGGAGCAAGTGCTATAATGAAAAGGGTAATCTGAGATCAATGAGGTGATGAAGTGAAGTGGTAGTGTAATATCATGCACATGCACAATTTATAATCACAAATAACATTGAAATTCCATCCTGTCGTTAAGACCATGCGGTATCATGGTGGACATGAAGCGGATCCAGAAATTTTCACGTTTCAACAGAGTGTTCTTGTTGTTCGTGGTCACCTGTACTTGCTCAAGTATTTGGAACTTTAGTTGAGCCACATTATGTCGGTTTTCTTGAAAGTGTGTAGCAACACTAGATTTCAAGTTGTTAGTCCTGATGTTGCTTTTGTGCTCAAGGATGCGAACAAGTATATTCCTTTCAGTGTGGCCGATATAACATTTGCCACACGGGCATTTGAGTAGATAAATGACATTGCTGCTGTTACACGTTGCATTCACACGTAATTTTATGGGGTGACCTTTGAGTGGGTGGTTGGTGGTATTCCCAGTGATGCAGTTGTTGCAGTTACTGCAATTGTAACAAGGCCGTAGGCCAGTGTAGGTAGTTTGGGTGGTTGATGATTTGTCTCTGGTAAGAATCTCTTTCAGGTTGCGGCCTCTGGTAAAGGCAAACATGGGTGGTAGGTTGAATAATCCTTGGAAGTCAGGTTCCATAGTTAAGATTGGCCAGTGCTTGCGTATAATGTGTCTACTCAAATGCCCGTGTGGCAAATGTTATATCGGCCACACTGAAAGGAAGATACGTGTTCGCATCCTTGAGCACAAAAGCAACATCAGGACTAACAACTTGAAATCTAGTGTTGCTACACACTTTCAAGAAAACCGACATAATGTGGCTCAACTAAAGTTCCAAATACTTGAGCAAGTACAGGTGACCACGAACAACAAGAACACTCTGTTGAAACGTGAAAATTTCTGGATCCGCTTCATGTCCACCATGATACCGCATGGTCTTAACGACAGGATGGAATTTCAATGTTATTTGTGATTATAAATTGTGCATGTGCATGATATTACACTACCACTTCACTTCATCACCTCATTGATCTCAGATTACCCTTTTCATTATAGCACTTGCTCCTATTTTGTATTTCACCCATAGTCTTGCAACCCACTCTAAGATGGCGCCCATATTCACTCGCTGTAGCCTCACGACCTGGTCAGTAAACGCACCCTCTTCTATGTTTAGTTTCACTCTACTTAATATCACCGCGATCACACTCGGTGTTTGTTTCACCACTACCCGTCGGAACTCCCCGGAGTCCCTGCATAGTTGTCCTGAACGTGAGTACTTTATGAGCACCCTGTAGCCTCTCAGACCATTTTACGGTGATGGGCACATATTTCGGTTTTATGTTTTATTGGCAGGACCTGTTGGTCACTGTTCGCGTGCACTTTCAATTTGATCACCCGTCCCCATTCGAGTTCACATGGATACCTGTGAATACCCCTGGTTCCCTCACTGACGTTTTATTTTTGTTATCTTTGTAATGAGCAACTGATGTACACCTATCTACCTTGGTGGTCTTCGACCACATTGTTATAACGCACGACTTTAGCGCGCACCTATTTTTCCATGCACCATGTAGATCTTCGTGCACCTGTTAACTAACATTGTAATTTTGAATATGTACCGACACCACGATTCTTTCATTTTTCCGTTTGTAGAGCCATCCCCTGAAGAAGGGCGGAGCCCGAAATGCATCGGGATTGGTTTTAACTATGCCATCACTCTTCTTAACAACGACGCAATGTTGATTTATTAAACCATGAAGGTTGAATGCGTTTAATGAATAAATAAGTTCTAAAGACAACCACAACGTCTGGATTAAACTCACTTATGGAATAAGACCTACTAGGTCACCCCACGTAGTGCTCGGAGGTGCTTCCCCCTAGATAGGGGTGGGCATTGCATTAGTTCATAATGATGTCTTCACCATGTGGGCACTCCCTGACAAATTTTGGTGGCCAGTCTTTTTCAGCTAGAAGAATGTCATAACCCTTAAAGAGCTTCTCCCAAAAGAGTGCTCTTAATTTCCTAGTTATGTCCCCCTCCATGCGGAGCGTTATTTCATATATCTTATGGGGTACACTAACCCTGGTATCGGCAGTTTCAACTTGAATGTACTCATTCAAGTCCACTGTCTCCAGATGATCCTTCAGGATCTTGCGATCTATGGTAACTTCTGTTGTGCTGTCCAGCACTGTCTGAGTCCACTCCCCGTTCTTGAGTTGTGACCTCAAAATCCTCGGCATGTCTGATTTTTAGACCTGCTACCTTCTTCTTGGTGAATTAGTTTTTTTTTATTTTTTGGAAAGTGTTGATCGTCTTTGGACTTCACTCGTTCTTCCTTGCGTTCTGACTGTCCTCTTCTTTCTGTAATTTTGTTTGTGTTCCCCTGGTGAGGGGTGTGTTGTGGAATCCTTATAGGAGGTTGGACTGTTAAAGTCCGCATGACATACTGAACCAATTGTCTATGTATTTTGATTAGTTGTTTTAGTTGAACTAATAGTTCTGGACCTGTCATTCCTTCAATGGCAGGATGTGGTGTGTAGCTGGCTAGTACCGGCCATGTTGCTCCTGGTCTAACTAGTGGACCGAGCCTTGTTATATGATTTTGATGTTGTAGGGCACCTTTAAACCAGAGCACATGCTCTTGGTATGTTAATGGAATTTCAATATCCTCGAAAGGAGTGTATTTCTCTGGAGGTTCCTCTATCTTGTAGAAGTGGAACACGTGTGTTAATGGATTTGCTTCTGGTAAGATAATCCATGAATAGAATACCTTTGTCTGCCGATATTCATGTGGCTCTATGACAAATATCACCCTACCACCTCTCGATGATAGGCCATTTGTTATAAGCTTTATAGTGATGGTTTTCCTTAAATTTTCTGGGATGAATATAGCATCCGCGTCGTCTTCATTAAAACCTGTAACGTCAAAACCTGGTCGAGCTGCAGTTTCTGCAGCTCCACCGGTTGCGTTGTTGTTTCTTGTAGGTCTACCAGTCTCAGTATCACTATCTGACATTCTGTTGCCTGAAAGTTTGCAGAGCAAGCTTCAAGGAAACAAAGATAAGGTACACAATATTTTGGAACACTGTATCCTTCAACGTTGAACTAACCAAAAACTAATACATAGGATTTTTGTCCTACTCAATTATGGCGGATATTATCCTTTTACCCACTCCAGACGTCTATTGGAGTATTTTACGGGAAAAAGGGGTCCCTGTGAAAAGCATGACTGAGTTACTCTAGTATCTAGCGTTAAATTAGTGCCTTACCAAACGTTGGGCGCATGTAGTGTAGTTCCTATATTCCCAATAGGCTCTGCGCATTTGGATAATATATCCGATAGAATTGACGTAGGACTTAGGTCGACTAGGTCTGTATCGAATATATTAAGCTTAATTGTGAGTGCAAGCTAGCTCAGAGGTCACTAGAAACATTCTCGAATAAACAAGAAGGGATTATTTTCTGACAACCACTTAAACATGACAACTTTGTTTCCCAAGAATAAAACGTATCTTCAGAGTTGTGGAAACAATAGATAGATATCTTACTCAGTCAATTGTGCATGCTTCGTTTCATCAGAGGTGCAGAAAAAATAGAGAGACAGGCGTTTTCAATAAAAGTATTTATTGAACAGTCTTCTTTCTCATGCAGAA
Source organism: Lissotriton helveticus (assembly GCF_964261635.1). Taxonomy (NCBI): domain Eukaryota; kingdom Metazoa; phylum Chordata; class Amphibia; order Caudata; family Salamandridae; genus Lissotriton; species Lissotriton helveticus. The sequence continues at coordinate 609,747,409 of NC_136063.1, forward strand.
GAAATGAACTTCTACAATCGTAATACTGGCTGCAAAGTATAATACGTACAGCAAGAAGAGTATTATAAAATAATACTGTAAAAGCATGGTATGGTTTCTAAGCCATGAACTACATACATAAATAACAAAGACTAAAAGTTCTCAACTGGTGCTTCTAAAAAACGCCTACCCCAATGTACCTCACCTAGGTCTAGTACGAGGGAAGAAGTAAGTGTGGTGTAGCATAGATTTAGTATTCTTTGCCAAGAATCTATCCAAGATTTCTCTTAGGGTCTAATCAGCTCCGTACCTTGGTTTTAGAATGAAGGAGGTCTGGTATCTCTCTCTCTCAGGACTCGATTTTCCAACACCCCTCAAGGGGAGCTTGGAAACACTGGAGCTGGATTTCTCAGTGAGAGAAAGACAGAGTCTCTCTCAGTGCATCAGCTGGAGGGTCGGATTCCTTCGGCACTTGCTGTGGCGAGCTGCGTCAGGCAAGTAGATAGTCGAACTGCTCCAAACCACTGTGGGTTTGCCAGAGCAAGTGAAGGCATATTTATACCTTGAAGGTGCCTGGTTTGACGTAAAGTTGGACATAATAACGTCACCAAAGAACTCCAAGGTAATGGCAGTTCTTTGAAAACTCCATAAGTTCTTGGACAAATCCATATTCAAGCAAGGGGAAGTCCCTGACTGCTGAAGCCGAGTTTTCCAAGAAATTGTTGTGGCTTTTCGGAACTAGTGGAAGTATCCATGCCTGTATTTGGACTGCATGGGTTATGTCTAAATTTGGTTATGATTTCTATGCCTATATAAGGGCAAGGTGATTTTTACCTATATAAGGGCATGAATCGGGTCCTAAAATACTATACGACATCATTTAGAATGTACAAGAGAATAAGAACACAACAAATCTCCCTTCTGTCAAAATAATAATTAAAAAAAAGATGAAAATAAATATAACACAATTGTATATATATCTTGTTTCTATAATGTATGTTATGACGTAATCATTTGTTGCTAACAATATAATCCTTCAACCATGAAGGAGCCATCCTCTTCCTCAACGAAAGATGATGAAAATCAGGTTTGTCACTCAAAGAAGACATAGGATTTTGAGAAGAATCAAAGTTGTTTGGAATGTCACATGTTAAAGTAGCATTAGTGTCAGATACAATATTATGAAAAATAGTAGGTTCACCATTCACCTGAGAATCTGAAAAAACATCAGAAATTCCAATACCTAGATCATCCGGCATCCAATTATGGTCAACTAAGGAATATGAAAAAATGGGTTTACATTTTGCAATTCTAGACAAATGCCAAATTTTACCATCACTAACCTTTGCAGCATTAAATAGCACTTCAACTACCTGAGTAGGTTCAGAAAATGTTGATTCACCTTTACAAATCCATCCTGTTTTTTTAATTCGTACCCAATCATCAATATTTATTATGACATCCTTTGTACTATGTTTGGCATCATAGTAAGCTTTGCTTTTATTATGCATGAATTCCATACGTGAGCAAACCTCATCTTTGGACCAAGGTTAAACATTGCCAGAAAATAACCATGTAGGAATAGCTTGATGCCGGGATTCCTAACTTTCATGAGTACAAAAGGTGAGATTCCTGTGGACTCATTGACAGTAACACGGTAATTCCACACTGTTTTCCCAATTTGAGTAGGCCAATCAAGATCACTGTTGAGAGATAACTGAAAAGTGTTTATTAAAACTCTATTATCCACCATTCCATTTCCACTTGGATTATAAAGAGAGGTGGTTTTATGTGTGATCCCTAATTACTTGAACTAACATTTGACTTTAGACGAAATAAATTGTACTCCATTGTCAGAGAGTAAACATGAAGGAATACATTCAGTCATAAATGTTTCGTCCAAAAATTGTAAAACAGAGTAAGTATCAGCATTCTCAACAATTTTGAAAACTGGCCATCTCAAAAATAAATCAATTATAACAATAAGATAGCAATGAGATCCATCAGAACCACTAATAGATCCCATATTATCAACAGCAATGGTTTTCGATGGATTTTTAGGTAATAACCCCTTAGACATACATGGACGTAGTGTCTGCAAGGATTTATCCGAAGAGGAACACGGAATACAATCTCTCACAATTTTTTCAATTTGAGAATCACATCCCGGCCACCAAAATAACCTCTTCACAATGGCCTTAATGCTGATAATTCCAGGATGACCTTCATGAAAAAGATCAATGATACATTTACGCAAACTTTCAGGAGGAATTATTCTTTCACCTCTTAAAAGAGTATTGTGAGAAAGAGACAACTCTGACCTAATCTCCCAAAAAGGTCTGTTGGAAGTATTCAAAAGTTCTTTATTTTTAGGCCAACCATTAATAACAAAAGAAGAAACAGATTTGAGAAGAATATCATTATCATATTCCATGTCCCATTCTTCTCTGTCAATAGCAGGAAACCATCATCATGACAAACGCTATTTGCAACTCATTCCATTCATTATTCTCACATTCCTCAAGCATCACTGGCATTCTTGATAAAAAATTGGCAACCACATTGTTCTTTCCTGGAACGTAAATTACATTATAAATAAAATTTTGCATTCTCATAGATATCCTGGCTACTCTTTCTGAAGCAGTAGTGGCACCCTCCGTAGTTAAAATCTTCACTAAGGGCTTATGGTCACAACGGAGAGGGATGTATGACGTTACAACGCATACTTTTACAACGCCTACCTTTACAACGCATTTTTTACACCGCAACATCCATTACAACGCACACCATTACAACGCATGCCATTACAATGAATTCTTTTAAACTACCTTTACAACGCATTCCACTACAACGCATACTACATTTACAACGCATACCATTACAACGCATTACATTGCATTGCATGTAAGGTAAGTGTTGGATAGTGTAGGGGTAAAAATTACTATTCTAACTCCAGGGGGTGCAACATTAGGGTAAGTGTTGGATAGTGTAGGGGTAAAAAATTACTATTCTAACTCCAGGGGGTGCAACAGTAGGGTAAGTGTTGGATAGTGTAAGGGTATAATGTGTTGTAATGCTATGCGTTGTAATGGTATGCGTTGTAATGACTGCGTTGTAATGGTATGCGTTGTAGTGGTGTGCGTTGTAGTGTCATGCGTTGTAATGACTGCGTTGTAAATGCATGTGTTGTAATGGATGTTGCGTTGTAAAAGTTTTGTTGTAATGGTAGTGCGTTGTAAAAGTTGCGTTGTAAAGGTTGTATACCACGGAGAGTACATGCCTTGCCCCAGATAAAGGATTTAAAATGTTCTAATGCCCATGCGCATGCTAGCGCTTCTTTCTCTATAATTGGATACTTCTCTTTACAAAGAGAGAAAGATCTTGACGAATAGGCAATGATATGTTCTTGACACTGATTGTCTATTTGTGATAAAATGGCACCAACGCCTTTGTTGCTAGCATCAGTTGTAGTTATACTCTTCAGCAAGGGATGGAAGCTGTGAAGAGCAGAATCTTGTGCAATAGCTTGTTTGATGACTCTAAAATCATTGTCACACACTGGTGACCAATTAAATGCACAATTTTTTTAAAAAGCTGGCGAATATTGAAAGTTTTTACTGCAAAATTTGGTACATATTCAGAACAAAATTCAGCCATACCTAAAAAAGAACGAACCTTGTCCTTACAAGTAGGTACAGGAGCGTAGGAAATAGAAGACGCTAGTGTAGGTTTAGGTTTGGCACCATTCTCATCTATAATATGGGCCAAGTAGTTGACACTTTTTTGAGCAAGCTTGCACTTTGAGTGTTCTACTGTGAGACCTTTCTCTTCTAAAATACTTAAAACTTTTTTAACCTTAATAAATGTTACTTCTCATCCCACCCAAAGACAAGGATGTCGACTTGAAAAAAACACAACACCTTGTTCTTTCCTAAAAAGATGAAACATCAAACGCTGACAAACAGCTGCAGCAGAAGCTAACCCGACTGGCACACGCTTATACTAAAAACACCTAAATGGGGTGATGAAGGTTGTTAATTTCATAGATCCAGGTGATAAGGAAATCTGATGATAGGCCGACAACAGGTCAATGGTGGAAAACCACTGAGCATTGTTCAAAATGGAAACCATCACATTGATTTTTGGTAATAGAAATTTATCTACAACAATGTTGTTATTTAAATGTCTTAAATGTCTTAAATCTAGTTTACCATTACTATGTCTTGCTACGACGATTGGAGAGATCCAATCGGAGGCTTCAATTAGCTAAATAATATTTGCAGAGACTTATTTATCTAGTTCCTTACAAACTTCATCTCTCACTAAGATAGGGATATTGCGAAATTCATGTACCTTTGGAGAAGAATCTTTTTTTAAATAGGGGCGCAGAAACTGTGTTGTATTCCTAGTGTAGCTTTTTAATCAATATATCGTTAAAAGGCAAGTTCGAGCTGCTTAGAAAGGCTTATATATTCAAACAATGTATATAAAATGCCCTACATCAGAGGCCAGTAGTGATCAGCTTATTGTACTGTTAGATGCAGATGACAAGTTATTTACCAACCATTCTATGCCTGTTCATACGCTTGGGCCAAGGAAGGCAAACATCTTCTGGTTAATCAAATTGCTCCACTATTGACAATACATGCATTTTAACCACTTTAAATAATTTGACACTGGAATTAAAAGAACACATTTATTTGTCTGTTTTGCAGATTTTTCTACAGCTTTCAATAAGGTTTTAAAACATATTCTATGACCAAAGTTGTCCCAATGGGGAACTGATTAGGCTCTTTTGCAGTCATTAATTGGATTCTATATAGATACCTGGATACAGGTGAAGTTAAGCGGAGCCCAAGGGTTAACACCAAAGATGCAAAACTATAACGGCCTCAAACAAGGTTATATATTGACACCCTTGCTATTAGCACTTTATATTGCCGACCTTACCCCAGTACTCAAAAAGAATGGGGGTAACCTTCGAAATTTGGCAACAAGATAATTTCACACATAATGTATGCTGATGATCTGCTCTAATCACAACAACCCCGATGGGTCTCGAAAAGCAGTTACCGCACCTGGGAAAATATAGCGCGGATTACAGATTAATTACTCTAGAACAAAATAATGTCCTTTGATAAAACAAAGTCAAGATCCTTCTAGAAATTGGATAAGGTAATCAAACAGGTCACAGAGTATGGATTCATGAGTGACCTACGATATAAAACGCACATGATCGTTACATCTGGAATGGATCAAGAACAAATTAAAATATACCGTCAGAGCAATGGCACGTTTTGCACATTTATCTGAGGGATCTGCTTTGGGCTCAGTGAAAATGTATCCAAATATTTGTTATGGGGAAAATGTATTTAATAAAAACATTATGAACACATTATGAAGGTCTTAAATATAGCTTTCATTAAAATTATATGACCAATATTTAACTTACGGTCTTCGGCTCCACATGCTATGATCAGGCCAGAATTTGATCATACTTAGCTTACTGCTTTAAATAATGTAAACTTGGATAATTATTCATATGACTGTCGAAATCGATCTTTGCATAATCTAAAGGGTGTAATCAGACAAGATCTGGAAACGTAACCATATGATCAAGTGATCGTAATGGATATGGACCTAAAACTTCTAACAGGAATTCACCAACATCCAACAATAAAAACCTTAGCAGCAACCTCTAAGATGACAGGTAAACTGCTTATCAAAAAAAAAGATGAGACTCGTATCATGTGAAAGGGATTTACATCTTCATTAACATGTGCAACTTTATAAATTAGAGACAATCGTATTTATATTTCAAATTATATACGTGGTTATAAAAGCCTTTTTATGTTTTAGCCCGTTTTATATCTCATTGCTGCGGGTCAGGGGTTTTGGAATAAAACTGCGGATAACAAAAGACAATGCCACTTGTGCAATTTATTTCCTCAAGCAGTAGAATTTATCATTTCCTAATTTCAACTTATACAGAATTTGAAAAATCCATTCTTGAAACCCCTTTTTCCAACAAGCAGGCACAAGGACACTTAGAGGCCCTATACATTTATGTGATGTTGGGGGCTCTGATAAATGCATTAGGTGTTTTACTACATTTATTTCATTGGTAGAGTTGTGACTGAAGGCCTAGATTAACAGAACTAAATATAATCTGTAAGCGTTGCAAATGTTTGATTATGGTTTTTAAATGATTGGTCGCAATTGTGAAGTTGTTTTGTCATTATATAAGTTATTGTATTGAATTGATTTTTAACATAATTGACACTATTTTTTATCTACCTACCATTGGCCTAAAATTAATATTAAATAGTCCATTTGTTCCTCTGTATAAAAAATACCCTAAATCCCTTTCTGGCACTTCTCTATCATTCAAGGCAAAGGAAAGGGTTTCTGCGTTAGTGTTAAACAGAAGGCGCTCTGTTTTACCTCGTTGATTTTGTAGCCCCCCCAGGCTCATGAAAGCTTTTATAGTTTATTTTATAGTTTGCATAGTGTTCAACCCCACACTTTCTGCATGGTCATTCCTAGACTTTTTTAAGCCTGATTCACAAAGGGCCTCCGCAGTCGTGCCGGGGGCAACGCAGTCGTGGGGGAATCTCTGCACTCGGGGCAGATTCTCCACCATGAGAATTATTATTGAGGAGATTCTGCCTGAGTGTGGAGATTCCCTCATGACTGCGCGGCCTATATCACCAGTGCGGAGGCCCTTTCTGGAAAGGGCCCAAAAAGTATGAATCAGGTCCTATGACTTCCTCTTATTTTTTGCTTAATTCTTTTTTGTTGGCTTTAGGACTCTGTACTTTACCACTGTTAACCAGAGCTGATGTGTTTGTGCTCTCTACTTAAAACATAGTAGAATTGTCTTTTACCCAATTGGCATATTTAATTTTAAAATGTCCTATTAAAGTTGTCCTGCATGTGCCCAAGGCCTGTAACTTAAATGCTACTACGGGGCCTACAATACGTATTGTGCCACCCACTTAAACAGTTGAAAACATGTCTCGGACCTGTCATTGCAGAGCCTGTGTGTACAATTTGAACAGCCATTTCGACCTGGCAAAATAAGTATTTTGCTGGACCAAACCTTCCTTTTTAACACATATGTCAACCCTAAGCTAAGCCCTGGACAGCTTAGAGGGCAGGGTACAATATATTTAAAAGATTGGATGAGTACTTTTAAGTTTTACATGTCCTGGTAGTGTCAAACTCTTACATTTGACTTCTACTAGTGCAAGGCCTATCTCTCCCACAGAATAACATGGGAGTTGCCTTATTACATTTTAAAAGCATAGTAGGCAGGATACCTGGGTACTTCAAAAGGAAACCTCTAGAAGCGTGTGCCCCACTTCAAAAGCACAACTGGATATGAATACTGGACCTCAGACACCAACTCTCAGTACACTTCTGGACCTGTGAATACTCTGCCAGGAAGAAGGACTGATGTGCAGCAACAAGGACTGCCACTTTGCTGGACTAAAGCTTTGAAGAAACTGCTGCCTGTTGTGCTGACCTGCTACCCTCTTGCCTGAATGAGAATGATTAGACCTGTAGCTCATGAACCCAGAAAACAGAGTGACTCCAAGGGCTAGTTGGCTGGCCTCCTGATCTGAAGCCTCAGGGAAATAACATGCTTCAAACAACCTTTCATCTGCACCTGAACCCTGCCCACCATGAATCTACATTGCCAAGTGATACCACCCCAGTACTGGACCCTTGGAAGTGGGATTAATATCCTTAGCAGCTTCTGTAAATCCAGCTGAGATGATACATCTCTGAGCAGAACCTTACTCACATCCACCGATGCATGCATTGGACCCATCACAAAAACTTGCATTGCTGCTGCAGCCCGCATCACCTTCGTAACCACTGCTGTGCAATGCACACTCGGTGCAGACTCCTGCATCTATTGACGATGGTGGCCTCAACAAAAATGAGAGATTTTGCACCGCAGTCTTGCAGCTTTTTGGATCTGATGCATCGCCCCGACTGCGTGCCGCATTCTCGAAGCTGGAATTTGCATCATAAGCCCTGTCAAACACATCCTAGATTATTGATGCAGGCCCTCACACCGCAGGCTGGAACCCACATATCACTTTGACTGCGCGAAGTAGCTTCGCTACTGATCCACATAAAGCTCTGTGTGAGTAATTGGCCTGGTATATGTTGTCCACTAACTAAAGTGGGCACCCTGCACTAGTCCAAACAACCCTTATGGTGATTTAAGATGTCAAAGATAACCTCAGAAATCTATCCAAGTGTTAACTGTGGAGAGCAGCCTTCAGGCTTAGTCTTAAAGGAAAGTTAAGAAGAGTGTGTTACCAGAATGCACCCTTATAGTATTCGTTAAATGAGAGGAGAAAAGTAGTTACAAAAATATGTATTTATTAATAGAACACTCTCTAGTACAACAGAGTATCTCCTACACAGAGATAATCACAAAGCACACAATACTGTAGCACAGTAACAATAGTAAACAGCACTAATACACAGTGTGCTCCAGGGGGAGACCAAACCATAGACAAAAATAGTGGTATAAGAACAATGACTTGAGTCACGACAGTGTCTGGAGGATGTAGAATCACTGGAACCCCAAGGAACCACCTAAGGTGAGTAAGCAGGGACCCCACGGAGGACGGGTGCAGTGTGGGAACACGATTGTGTGCTCCGTACAATTCTATAGGTAAGTCGTGGTTAAAGTTTTAAAGTTTAAGGACCCTTCCAAGTGGACTTTGAAGAAACCTTGCGGAAGTTAGGAGGTTGGAGAGCTACCCCAGCCGTGGATACCATGGTATCAGAGTTACCTATCCCAGGGAAGCCGGGTGCATAGGTCTGAAGTGGTGTCAGAAACCGCTGTCGAACCCATTGGAGGACTTCGAAGGAAGGAAGAAAAGTGTCAGTTGGAATCCAAAGGTGGAGTCTTGCCGAAGAGTACCTGAAAGTAGAGGGGACAGAGTCTGTGTCACTCAGGAATGACCAGGGGCTTGTGATGGAGCGGGATAGAAAACAAAAATTTGTTTAAACCCATGAAGTCACACTTCCATAAATAAATTAATAATGCTAACAACTTGTGCTGTGTGTATAATAATTCAACCTAGTTTAAAGTTGCATACACAAAAGACATGTGGGAAACTAACATGTGTGCTCATAAATGTGCATTATGTTGCATTCTTATGTATGTGGAAAATAATAAATTAATCTTGTTTATTGTCATGTCATAACTAATAGCAGCTGTTTTTGAAATAATGGCATGTGCTTATTTTGCTTCCCTTGTCTATGTGATGTCATTTCTACTATTCTAGGTGCACATAAGGTTTTATGGATTAATGAAGATAGGTAGATATAAAATGCTGCTTTATTTGTGCTTTACTGCTAGGTAATTTAGACTAATGGGTTAATTATTAGCAAAGATGGGAGGCAACAGAACAAACTGTATTTCTTTCATTAATTATTCTTTGTGTTTGTTTATATAATAGTTTTACAAGTGAAGCTTAGAGATGGCTGCAGGAAAATAGTTCCCTTTTAAAAGTGACGCAGGGACGGTGGCGCAGAAAATTGACGCTTTCTGAAAGAGGCCTAATGATGAAAATGGCTCAAGTGAAAATAATTCTGAAAGGATGGAAAAGGCCTCTGAGCTTTTATTTTGAAAGGTTTTGGAATGAACTGCTAAAAAGATGACTTTTTGGAGAAATCTGCTAACGTTTGCTAACGTGCCACGGGAGTTCAGAGCTGACTAAGCTCAAGGTTAAAAAGGAAGCTGTCGCTACAAAATGTAGCAGTCTAAGGAGAACTGCCAAGACTTCTAAATGAACAATGGACTAGTGAATTTGCCCGGGCATGTAAAAAGGAGGTGTCACAGTTTACTGTGGTACGAGGTGGCTCAGCCAATGGAGAACTAGAATTCGTCTGCTGGAATGTGAAAAATAGTTAGCTCAGCTAAAATTAGGGTATAAGAATAGGTTCAGAGAACACATAGTTGGCTTACGCTCGAGAATTCTGGAGGACGATGTTATGCTGATGGACTTTACACGTGAGGACAGGAGTTTTTATTAATTACTTTATTACTAGGTGATGAGGGTAGAGACAGAGATATAGTTAGGATTTTGGAAAATGCTTAAAATTTACTTATTCCTGCTAATGAATAATAATTCTTGATTTATGCTCTTTTTATTAATACTGAATAAATCTTTCTTTATGACTTTTTCTAATGCTTGTTTAATAAAATACCAAAACCTAAGTTTTTATAGATGTGTTAAAATAAACTTTCTAAAATGACAAGCTGGTCTTGATTATTGCAGATGGTTTAAACAACTATATTTAGATCATATCGCCTCATGATTCAAGCGCTCTATTGTTGTTATGGGCCTAGTGTTATAGTGTAAGTTTTGTGGTAGTAGATAGTGTCATTTGTGCAATATTTTGGTGAGAGCGCTGGATCAATTTCTGGTAGCAGAGGACGGTTTATATATGTTGTTTTTGACATACATGTTACATGCATGATATATATATGTTGGTAAATTCATAGGATTAAGTTTTAACACATGTTGAGTTTGTTTATTTTGTGCTATGTGTGTACCGGTACAAAAACTGTGTGATGAGAATGTAGTCATGCAGAATATCTGATCTGTTTCTGTGATATCGCCGAGTATCACTGTTGGTATCGCCGTGTACCAGAAGTATTGTCGCCGTGCAATACAGTGTTGTCGCCGTGCAACACAGTTTTAGGGCTAGGTGTGAATCTTGTAATAGTGAGGGTTTTCTAAGAAATTAGAGCAGCATGAGAATAGGGACAAAGCGCCTTCCATAAAACTCACTGTGATAAGAGTATTAGTTATATTCGAGCTTGAGTGAAGGGCAGGGTAATGTCGGTGCATGATTATCTATAAACAGGTTAGAGTCCTGTACGGGTACATGTTTTATATCTATAAACAGGTGAGAGCCCTGTACGGATAACGGTGTTATTTTGCTAACGGTGCATGATTTCTATAAACAGGTGAGAGTCCTGTACGGATTTCATGTGTGACTGAAGTTAGGGAATTTTCAGTGTGAAAGTGCGTGATTGTTTTGTAAGGTATGTTCAAGTGGAACTCTTAGAACTTTCACTTCGCGGTGGGTTCAGAGCAAAATGAGTTCATATTCTTACGTGTTAGAAGGGTAGGGTAAGAGTTGCTCTACTGGCAAATGTAAATTATCCTTAGTGTGAATAGCGCCGACTATTCCGAAGTGTGGATACTTGAATGTATGTAAACTATCCTAATTAGAGAAGCAGACAGATGTGTTTCGTTTTATATATTCACTAAAATGTACCAAAAGTAATTCTAAGGTACTTAGGAAAGTTCAGGATAAAGTCTGTACCATTCTAAGACTTTTTTATGATATTGTGCAGTGTTTAAATACATTTAAAAACTCTGCACGCTAATAAAATTCAATTGAAAAGTGTTCAGCATAGTTGAAAAATATAATAAGGTGAACTGTGCTAATTTAAAACATTCAGGAGCATTTTAGAATGTTCTGTGTTAATTAGGCTATAATTAAGGTATTCAACGTTGTTAAACAAATTTAAGTAAGTAAAAAGTGATCAGAATTAAATTTATAAACATTCCTCGCTTTAATTGTAATAATAAATCGTTCTCCGTAGTTTAAATCCATTAAAATGTGCCCCGATCGAAAATTGTAAGGGAGGGGCTGGTTTTGTGAGTGAGAACGTGTGAGGAGAGAGCCTGCAGCTGCAGCAGCTGCCTACGTCAGAATTGCCGCGCTCGGATTGGCTAGAGCGTCAGCATTGTATATGAAAAACTGCCCCCTGATTGGCTGAGGTGTCGTTATGCTGTAACAAGCTAAACGTCTACTTTTGTTCCCTTTATTTCAATAATACTGCTGAAATAAACATAGATGCGTGTAGTATACACGTTCCTTAAAGAATAAGAAAAACTGCTGTCAAGCAATCAAACGTGTCACAACACTCCGATTAATTGAAGTGACTGGAGTGTCTTATAATGAGAAATTTGGTCTTAACAAGCGTCCACTAAATAAATGCCCGTTTTATTTTAAAAAATAATTTTCCCAAACGTTGATATCAAAAGAAGAACTTAGAGCGCTCCATAGTAAATACATTTTGTGAGGGAGGGGCTGTTTGCCGAGCGAGAGGCGAAGGGGAGAGCTGCCAGCTGCAGCGGCTGCTTGCGTCAGCCGCCGCGCTGCCATTGGTTGGAACACCGACGCGTCATGCACGGAGCCGCGCTCTGATTGGGCAGAGCTCCGTGTGTTGTCTGGAGACTGTTGCAAGGGGGAGCCGCGCTCTCGTCGAGCGGGGTTCTGAAAAGGCCTTTGCGTATTAATACGCTGTATTCTTTTAGCCTGCTAGCCTCCCTCGATACTGTAATAATTACGAGGAGGGCCGCGCTGTAATTAAATGAGGTCCGTCGCGTCAGCACAAAAACAGTACACTGATTGGTTATTGACGCGCAGCGTCACTGAAAGCCTGTGCACTCATTGGCTAGCGACGCGCAGCATCAGAACTGAGCTGCATTGTAATTTGTTAATAGCAGTTCTTTATTTAGAATAGTGGCGTTAGGGTAAACTAATGTGCATAATTATTGCCTGTAAATTTTGCAAAAGTCCTCGAGTAAAATAAAGTGTCCGCTTTGGTTTCCATTGATGTAAAGGTACTGCTGTTTTCAGTAGAGAGGGGTGTTATGACTGAAGTGGGCGAGTGAATGCATGATAAATAAAATAAAACGATTGCGCGTAACACCTTTTCTGTAACTTTGCCAGGCTTTGAAATACTTGTGCAGACTTTGAAATATTCACGAAGGGACAGCGCTGTGATTTGTGGAAGTTCCGGCGCGTCATAGAAAGGCCGCGCACCCATTGGCTGTTGACGCGCAGCGTCATACAGGGGCCGCGACCTTATTGGTTGAGGAGGCTCGTGAGCTATTGGGCGAGGCTTCGCTTTTAGTCCTAGTCAGGGGAGCTGCGCTCTGATTGGGCGAAGCTCCGTGTGTGGTTCCAAGTCTGGGCGAGGTCTAGAATTATTCCTAATTGCCCTGAGCTTCGTGTTTTGTTGTGCGCTGGCTATTGTGATGGGCGCTGGCCCTAAAGTGATAGTAAGATTGTGCTATACTTCCTAAATCTTAATTTCTCCATTAGGAGGCTTGGTTGAGGGAGGTCTGTTTGCTGTTGCTAGAAAAGAACATTATTGTGATTGGCTCAGACGACGTAGTGTCATAGAGAGACCGCGACTGGATTGGTCAAGACTTGGTGGGCATTCTGGTTGGCTGAGCGCTGTACAGTCACATGCTGATTAGTCAAAACACTCGTGATGATTGATATTGTTTACTTTTTGCCAAAGATTTAGTTTTTCCACATTATTAATGCCCAAAGCTTCATTTTATTAATTGTTTTTTGAAATTTAAAACAACACATTTTGTTAATTAGTGAATAAATATAGTAGATATATTAGGATAATAGCATCAAAGGTGATTAAAGTGAGGACATTAATTATTAATTAATACAAAATTAAGTAGTAGTGCAACATAATTAAATAAATAAATATTTCCAAGCATTTTGCTAGTTACTGTAATTACTGGTGTAATTAAGAAATTTGCACTGTGTTCAAGGTGGCAGCAAGAAATTATATGTAAATTAAGGCAAAACAGATTAGGTTTTCTTTTTTTACAGGTATATGTTGCAGAAGGTGTGTAAGTGAAAAATAAGTACATTTAAAACACGTGATTATATGTTGATATTTACTGTTATAAAATAAAATTTTGCATTGCTATTGTTTTTGCAAATTGATATTTTTCTTTACAGGTTAATTATAATTAGTGATACAGGTAAATTAGAGAAATATTAAATTGACCAAATTATTAAGTTTTATACACCTGATAGTGTTGAATTAATTAATTAATTGATCAGCAAACACTGCAAGGCAAATTAAAAGAGTACTTTTACCAAATTAATTAAAGAAAATGTCTTCCTTATATAAGAAAATGAAAAGGGTTGTTGCCAAATGTGAGAGTAAATTAAAGATTCCCAAATTAGCGAAAATAAATAATAAAAGTGTCAGAGTAGAAAATATAGATCAGTGTACAATTGATGTTGTAAATATGGATCAGAACAGGAATACAAGAAGACCCCCAGAGCAGATTAATGTAACGTCAAAAGTATCAGATCAGATTGATAAAGTGCCAGCTCAGACTTTTTCTAAAATTGATGCGATAGAAAAGCATGATGAAATGCTTGGTACATCTGGAATTAATATTCCTGATTATGTAAATTCATCAAATGATTTAAAGGAGTCCATGAAATATATGGAAACAGAGATAGTGCCTACACTGGGAAAATATGAAATTAATTCCGCAAATTTAAAGGTCCCATTAACTGAAAAGGTTTATTCTATTGTACTTGAGATTGAATTAGTAGGGACTACAACTCAGCAAGAAACAGAGATGACTTCAGTTCTGGTAAGTGAGAAGTCTGATACTGATCTGATTGATTTGATACAGCCTGATGAGTCAAAATTATGTTCAAAGGAAAGGGAGATTGAGATAAATGAGCTGAATGAACAGCTAAAAATACAGCGACAGGTAATGGTTCAGCAGATTGACATGGCTTCATTGCCATTACAAATTTTTGTAAATGAACAAACAGAGAAAACAGATACAGGATTAAATAAAGAACAGGAAAACAGTCCAAAAGGATTAAATGTACTTCCAGAATGTTGGAATAAAAATAATGTTCTTTTGAGTGAAGACATCAAAGTAAAGGATGCAATTGATCAACAGATTGAAACATTAACTTCTGCAGGTTCACTTTTCAGAAATGCAAATTTAATTAAAAGATTGATTGATGATATACAATTGGCAGAAAGGTTTGCTGTCGTGATATGTGCAGCATACAAAATGAATGATGAACATGCTTTGAGTTCACTAATACTAACATCTGTAGTTGAAACATGGCAGGTAATCAAAGACTTACGAGATGATGCAACTCATGAGGAGAAAAACACATGGTTGAGAAACACATGGTTAAGAGCAGATTTTAGACAGCGAGATGAGGATGAGATTTGGATACACAGAGATGACAGAGTAGTTTTACCAAATAGCATGATTACTGATATGGACAGAATGTACCATAAAATTGCAGAATTTCTTTACCAGAGGTGTCTGACTTATCAACAAGTGAACACAATTAAGAGAATAGTTGTGAGATTGGGAACAGAATTACAGGAGAGTGATTCATTGACCAGATTACAAATAGATTACTGTGAAATGTCACTACATGATAAACTGTGCTACATTTTTGTGATTTACTGTTTGATTACAAAATGGGTTGAAACATTTCAGATGCGACGTAATGATGAAATTACTGTTGCAAAGTTATCAGATGGCAGAAAGCATATCGAAAACAGATTGCTCCAATGTACAGATAGAACAGAAATTTCAGATGTTGAGGAGCAAGAGAACGGTACTATAAAAGACAGAAATGCAAAAATGTGCCTAGCTGCAGGTACAAAGTGGACAGATATCCTTCCACTTGTTTTGATGTTTCTGAGAAACACTACTGATAAAAAGACAGATTTAAGTCCACGTGAGATTATGATGGACAAGGTCATGAGACAGACATTCATACCAGAGAAAAGAATGATGACTATCAATGATAACATCAAATTGGAGTACTGCAGGAATTTATCAGATGAAATGATTTCTGTGTTTGATGAAGATGAAACTGAAGTGCAAACAAGAGAAAAAGAGCAAGTATTTGATCTGTTACCAGGTAAAAGGATCAGGAAAAAGGTTCGTCTAAAAAGAAATTCTCTAGTGCCAAGGTGGCAGAAAAGGAGGCTAGTCAGTCTTGTCACAACAAATGCAGAGAAGTGCAAAAGACTGAAGAAGTGGATTGACACTGGCCATACTTTTCGTGTAACTACACCTGAAAATCCTGATGAGAATAGTGTCACAATTGAAGATTCAGATTCTGAAGAAGAGCCTGAAGAGAATCCAGATCTTGAAGGTCGACAAGTTGGTCGATATCTGGAGAACACGAAAAGAAAACAAGCCTTGATTGAAGAAGACTTGAACGTTGTGACTGAAGACTCAGAAAATGATGGAAATCTGCCAGAAAAAGAAGCAGAAGAAGAATGTGATCAGATTGTGATTCAAGACCAGGAGAGTATTGAAAAGCAGGAAAGTAGCTCTGAAAGCAGGAACAAGAATTCTGAAACTGGGAAGTTGAAGGTAATTGAAGAAGAAAATGAATTGCCAAGTACCAGCTACAAAGATGACGTTCCTAATGGAGTGAAGCTGCTGAGTAAAGAAGTACCTGAGTCCAGAATGAAAATATCTGACACTGAAACTGATGAAAGTGATGAAGATTCTGAAATAAGAAAATTCAGAAAAGGAGCTTGGAGAACAGAATGTAATGTGACCAAGCAAAAGAAGAAATTACCAAGAAAAAGTGATAACTGGCCAGAAGAAAATGAAGGCCTAAAATTCAAATTGAGACACAGATCAAAGGAACAGATTGATGAGATATCAAGTGAAAAAGATTCTAAAAAGAAAAGTGAGGCAGGAAAGAAAATAGAAGTGATACCTGTAATGGAGGTAAATAGTCACAGTCAGGAAAAGATTGAAAACAAAAGTGACAATGATTGAAGTACATGCCTGTTAAAATTTTTGGTTTCTATTTTTGGCATAAGGCTGAAGAAATCTTGTTAGATGACACAAGGTCGAAGAAATACTGTTAGCTGAAAAATTAATTTGTGACATTAGGTCGAAGAAAAACTGTTAGAAGGTTTAAAAAAAAAAAAAAAAAAAAAATTTGAAAAAGGGGGGTGTTAGAAATTTTTAGAAAATTTAGGTAACATTTTTTAAAATTTTTGTTTTATTTTTCTTTACAAACTTAATGAAAATATAATTCTGCTTTGGTTAATTTAGGTTATTGTTCTTTTAGAGATTAACTAGGAGAAGTTTTAGGTTAATATGACAAGCAAGATACTGACATTATATTAGTTATAGTTTTTGCAACACATTTATTGAAGCTCAGTTGTATGTTACACAAGAGAATGAAATAGAACTAGAGGGGTTTCTTAAAACTCAATATGAGAATTGTAGATAAACTGATAAGATAAGTCTTTAGAAATACTAACACAGGTGAAATTGAATCATGTTCATCTTAGATAAAATCTTTGCTAAATTTTTGGGTGCTGGTGTGGTGATTTGTTAATCACCAGATGAGGGAGTTGATGGAGCGGGATAGAAAACAAAAATTTGTTTAAACCCATGAAGTCACACTTCCATAAATAAATTAATAATGCTAACAACTTGTGCTGTGTGTATAATAATTCAACCTAGTTTAAAGTTGCATACACAAAAGACATGTGGGAAACTAACATGTGTGCTCATAAATGTGCATTATGTTGCATTCTTATGTATGTGGAAAATAATAAATTAATCTTGTTTATTGTCATGTCATAACTAATAGCAGCTGTTTTTGAAATAATGGCATGTGCTTATTTTGCTTCCCTTGTCTATGTGATGTCATTTCTACTATTCTAGGTGCACATAAGGTTTTATGGATTAATGAAGATAGGTAGATATAAAATGCTGCTTTATTTGTGCTTTACTGCTAGGTAATTTAGACTAATGGGTTAATTATTAGCAAAGATGGGAGGCAACAGAACAAACTGTATTTCTTTCATTAATTATTCTTTGTGTTTGTTTATATAATAGTTTTACAAGTGAAGCTTAGAGATGGCTGCAGGAAAATAGTTCCCTTTTAAAAGTGACGCAGGGACGGTGGCGCAGAAAATTGACGCTTTCTGAAAGAGGCCTAATGATGAAAATGGCTCAAGTGAAAATAATTCTGAAAGGATGGAAAAGGCCTCTGAGCTTTTATTTTGAAAGGTTTTGGAATGAACTGCTAAAAAGATGACTTTTTGGAGAAATCTGCTAACGTTTGCTAACGTGCCACGGGAGTTCAGAGCTGACTAAGCTCAAGGTTAAAAAGGAAGCTGTCGCTACAAAATGTAGCAGTCTAAGGAGAACTGCCAAGACTTCTAAATGAACAATGGACTAGTGAATTTGCCCGGGCATGTAAAAAGGAGGTGTCACAGTTTACTGTGGTACGAGGTGGCTCAGCCAATGGAGAACTAGAATTCGTCTGCTGGAATGTGAAAAATAGTTAGCTCAGCTAAAATTAGGGTATAAGAATAGGTTCAGAGAACACATAGTTGGCTTACGCTCGAGAATTCTGGAGGACGATGTTATGCTGATGGACTTTACACGTGAGGACAGGAGTTTTTATTAATTACTTTATTACTAGGTGATGAGGGTAGAGACAGAGATATAGTTAGGATTTTGGAAAATGCTTAAAATTTACTTATTCCTGCTAATGAATAATAATTCTTGATTTATGCTCTTTTTATTAATACTGAATAAATCTTTCTTTATGACTTTTTCTAATGCTTGTTTAATAAAATACCAAAACCTAAGTTTTTATAGATGTGTTAAAATAAACTTTCTAAAATGACAAGCTGGTCTTGATTATTGCAGATGGTTTAAACAACTATATTTAGATCATATCGCCTCATGATTCAAGCGCTCTATTGTTGTTATGGGCCTAGTGTTATAGTGTAAGTTTTGTGGTAGTAGATAGTGTCATTTGTGCAATATTTTGGTGAGAGCGCTGGATCACTTGGTAGATGAATGCCCACCAATGTCAGGTGCTTCAGGTGCGTTGAGGGAGTTCTTGACTCTGCCAGGAGATGTCGAAGATGGCCAGAAAGCTGTCCCACAAAGGATGTCGAGTGCTGAGGGGTCGATGTTCAGCGGGTGCACCAACAAGCCTTGTGTGGTATCCTCTACTGTAGCTATCCTCCTTGCTTGCCTCTTACCCTGTGTTCCAGCATGGAATGGTGTGGGTCAGAATCCTGTATCTTGGTTACCAACCATTTGCTAGCTGGACTCTGGAGGATGAGGTCCTATGATTACAACCTGTATTAAACTACTATCAATTACAACCTCAACTTGACTCTTCTTCATTTCCAAGAGGATACTACATTTTGGCGACAATTGGACTTACCCACATCTAAGGACCTCAACTCAACTCGGCTCTACAACCACTTCCAAGATTTAATTCCTACAACTTTATCATCATGGAGTCCCTAGCAACTTCTAACATCTACATACCACCACTGCAAGGAGCGACAACTTTATGTTAACACTCAGGTGAGAAAAGCGACCACTGTGAATACTTTAGAATTGACTTCCTGCTCCCCTCGCAGTGGTTGAGGCAGTTTGACTGTGTGACTGGTGTACTGCCGTCTACCACTCTGTCGGAGGACTTGTGACGCCTCGCTCACCTTTCAAAACCGAGGGTAGTTTGGACTAAAAGTTTGAATGGTGAATAACTTTGTCAATTTAAAAAAAATAATAATAAAATAATGTCACCCTTCAACGAGACTGCCAGCGCGCTCTGTTGACATTCAAACCGCGCCTAGCAACGTGACTCACCCGCGGTTTGCTCCGTCACCGCATTCCTGCTCCTTTGACACGGAACCGACCACCGTTTCCTCACGGAAGGAGAGCGACGTCTTTTCAATGCAACGCACGCTCCGCATCGCGCACTGACGTCATTGTGCAGTCTGCCATATTTAAAAAAAAAAAAGTGAAGAACTTTATTGTTCGCGCCGGCACAGGACACCCGCTGAACTTTCCCCTGCTACTACCGCCAGGCAAGTGAACTTCTCTTCTCTTTGTCCTCATTCTTCAAGGCCGACTCACTAACTACCTCCTCGCTGGTCGGCACAGCCTCTCAAATCATCACGCTGATCGGCACAGCTCAAGCCGATCATATTTACTTTCAATAACGGTGCACTGTACTCTTGACACAGTACTATTCAGTTATTGCTTTCTACCACATACAAACGAAGTAACAATCCTCAAATTTACAGTACTTACAATATTTACATAACGTGTAAGTCTCATATTTACAGTTTTCACATAACGTGACACAGTATTGCTCAGTTATTGCTTACTAGCACTTAAAAAAAAAGAAGGAGTAAAAATCGTCATATTTATAGAATTTAAAGAATTTTGATAGGGTGTAATTCTCATATTTACAGAGTTTACATAAAGTGTTTAACCTACAGGAAAATTAACTTGTGATATTGTTAACATCCCACATAGGTACTCTATACACCCATACAAGCTTCTTCACTTTATTTATTTACCTACCTGCTTCCCACCATGCAAAATGTCACTGCTCCTCCTTTCTTCCTCGCAGAGCCGGGTGATCCCCCCATTCCTTGGCTCAAGTGGAAAAAAGTCTTCACTCATTATGCGAGAGTGTGTGGTACCTCACTCAGCGCTGAGAGGAAATCTTCTCTTTTCATGCACTGTCTAGGCTCAGAAGGGCAAGATGTTTTCGAAAATTTGCCAGACTTGACTGATACCAGTTCTCTTAATGAGTATGATGTGTGCATAAAGAAGATGGATTTACACTATCTTCCTAAACTGAGCATGGTGTTAGAACGCTTTCACTTTGGGAAAAGGATGCAGAGGCAAGACGAGACAGTTGAGCAATATGTCACAGCTCTTCGTAAACTTGCCTCTACCTGCTCTTTTGCTGGAACTTTGGATGAACGCCTCAGAGATCAACTAATGCTTGGCTCTTCTCTGGAAAAAGCTAAAGACAGTTTGTGGCAAAAAGACGATCCCACTCTTCAAGAGGTGATCGTGGCACTTAAGTTACATGAACATTCAAATACCTGCTCTGAAGTAATTCGGAAAAACACTTCGGAAGAAAACAAGGGTTCTTCTGAAGTCAAAGAAATAAAGACTTCCCCGAGTTCTAGCTCACAAAAGTCATCCTCCCACGATGCAGGAAGTTCAACGGATAATAAGGGTAGTTCAAATTCAAAATTATCTAATGTGAAATGTTATCGCTGTGGCAACATGGGCCATCTGGCCAATGCCAGAGATTGTCCAGGGTTAAAAATGATATGTTCATTGTGCAAGAGGAAAGGCCATTCTTCAAAGTGTTGTAGGTCGGGGAAGGGGCAAAAGAAAGTGAGAGAAATTGATATCTTTGATCAAACTCAAGATGAATATGTTGTCTCACAAATCAACATAGTAGATTTGGATGGTCCCATGGAAAAGGTATTAATTGATGAGTGCCCAGTAGAAATGTTTTTTGATTCCGGGGCAAAGATCACCTTGATACCAAAACTATTCTTTGAGAAATACCTACTTGGTAAAGTGAAGTTACTTAAGCCTGACATTATTCCTAAAGGTTATGGGGGTCAAATCATAAACCTCTTAGGATACTTTATGGGGACCATTGACTTCAAAGGGAGAGTTACTGCAGGGAAGATTTACATTTCCATGAAGGGTGATTCTCTCATTAGTTGGGCTCATCAAAAAGATCTTGGAGTCTATCTTGACCCCAATCAAAACCCCTCCGTGTGTCTAAGAGACATTTCTCCCAAGGTAGAGGTAGTTTCTGACAACAGTCATTGGGCCCAAAGATTCCCTGGCGTGTTCAGTAAACAACTAGGATGCTTAAGAAAGTATCTCCACCTCATCAAGCTAAAAAAGGACTCTGTCCCTGTTGTTGCAAAGGTCAGGAATGTTCCGCTCTTGGTACGAGACAAGATGAAAGCTGAATTAGACAAACTGATAAACAATGGTGTGATTGAAGAAGTAGAGGGTACTGAATGGGTTTCGCCAGTGGTTATGGCTCAGAAGGCCAATGGCGAGGCAAGATTGTGCATTGACATGAAAGAATTGAACAAAGCAGTCATAGTTGACCACTACCCTCTACCCAACATAACTGAAATGATGTCTTCCTTGGGTGGGGCCACCTTTTTCTCCACCTTAGATCTCTTCTCCGCTTACCACCAGGTTAAGTTGCACCCTTCTTGTCAGGAGTTTACCACGTTTATCACTCCCTTTGGCACCTTTAAATTTCTCAGGATGCCCTTCGGCTTGATATCAGCAGCCTCTGTATTTCAAAGGGTGATGGAGGGCATCCTACATGGCGTTGAAGGTGTTAAAGTCTACCAAGATGACATTTTAGTACATGGTATAGATCGTGATGAACATGATGTGAGAGTGTCAAGGGTCTTGGAGAAACTAGAAATCGCCGGCCTCACTCTTAGGCTTGACAAATGCAAGCTAGGTGTGGAAACCATCGAATATTTGGGACACTTAGTTACTGGTTCAGGCATCAAACCCAAACCCTCATTAGTAGAAGCCATTTCCAATCTTAAGTACCCCTGCTGCAAAGATGAATTAGTAAAGTTTCTAGGCATGTCTGAATTTTATAACAAGTTTGTTCCTGGGTTTGCTCAAAAAACAGAGAGAATGAGAAACTTGTTGAAGAAAGGTCAGGAATTTCTCTGGGACGATGATTGTTCATCTGAATATGATCACATCAAAAGCTGTCTAAACAATGCCCAAGACTTGGCTAGCTTTGAACCCTCTAAAGAGTCCTTCATCATGACCGATGCGAGTTGCAAAGGTATAGGTGCAGTCCTTCTGCAAAAAGGTGAAAAAACTGATAACACCATTCTTTTCATTTCGAGGCCTTTAAGAGGGGCCGAGTGCAACTACTCGGTCATAGAAAAAGAAGCCTTGGCTGTGTATTGGGCTGTTCATAAACTTAAGAAGTTTGTTTGGGGTAAACATTTCTCTGTAATTTCTGATCATAAACCCCTTAAAGAGGTCTTTGGGAAAAAGGGACTGGATTGCATCTCTCACAGAATAAGGAAATGGGTAGTGGCCCTACAAGATTTTGATTTTGTTGTTAATTATTTGCCTGGGGCCAATAATATTCTTGCTGACTGCCTATCGAGACTTACTGGGGAGTGTGCGACTGATCACCTGGTTAATGCCTCTGAGAGTAGTGAAGATGCTTTTGATAATCTCAAAGTGTGTGTTGTCACCGAAGGTGTAATTACGGAGGGTGAGTGGACGTCTGAAATGCAATCAGATACTACTCTTCAACTTGTTGTCGGGTTTCTAAGTAATGGTTGGAGCCAGAAGAAAGACTGTTGTGATGAAATTAAAGGGTTCTGGGGTGTAAAGGACCAACTTTCCATGCTAAATGGCTTGTTAGTTAGAGGTACCAGACTAATACCCCCAGTAAAACTTAGACCTAAGATAATTGAGTCTTCTCACTCTAGTCACATGGGTATAGCCAAGACCAAGGCGAGGGTTAGAGACACTTATTGGTGGCCAGCCATGGACACAGAAATTGAAAGATCAGTTCGTGATTGCGTACAGTGTTCTTCTAGTGATAAGATTTCGAATTGCAGAACACAACCCATGACTGTCAGGAAACAATCTGAGGGTCCGTGGGTTGATATCTCCTTAGACATTCTAGGTCCTGTCAAAGTAAATAGTCAGGATAAGTATGTCCTTGTGTGTGTAGACATGTTTTCCAGATGGCCCTTCATAAAAATTGTTTCTAGAGTTGACTCTAACTCAGTCATCTCGTTTCTAGATAACTTATTTGCTCAAGAAGGTCTACCAAGCTCAGTTCTCACTGACAATGGGGTACAGTTCACCTCTGCTCTTGTAGAAAAGTTCTTAAGTGAAAGGAGCATTGTACACAAGCGCGCCGCCGTTTATCATCCAGAAAGCAACGGCGTAGTCGAGAGATTCATTAAAGTTCTTAAGGAAGCGATGCAGTTGGCTCTTGTTTCTAAAAGTTGTTGGGAGGAAGCTTTAGAAAAGAAAGTTTGCGAATACAGATTCACTGCTCACTCTTCCACTGGGGTAACTCCATTCATCCTGTTCAAAGGTAGACCTGCCTGCACCCCTCTCAAACCTTCTTGGGTTTTAGGCAAACTTGGTCAAGCTGGTGACACATCTGATTCTGTCTCTTGGAAAGAGAGAGAGTTGGACAAGATGATCAAAAGGAAATGTCAGTATGATGAGAGAAAAGCTGTAAAGAAGACTGTTGTGTGTGTAGGGGATATAGTGAGAATCAAACTACCTGAGAGGAAATTTGGGGTCTCAAAATTTAGCAAACCTATAAAAGTAATAAAGGTTTTAGGTAATGCCATCAGAACTCAAGACCATAAAGTATGGAATCTCGGCAGAGTTGTTGTCTGTCGCTCTGTTCATCCCATTCAAGAAGCAAATCCTTCTTCCTCATTACCCTCCTCCAGAGGTGCTGTGAGGAAGTCCACGAGGAAGAGACTTAGCTCTTCACGCTTAGAAGGATTTGTAACTTCCTGATTTGGCTGGCTTATCTCATCCCTTACACCCTCTTTTCCCCTACCCCTCCCTGCCTATCCTATATTTATATGTCTTAGTAACTTTGTTAATAGGAGGGAGGTGCTGTGGTATCCTCTACTGTAGCTATCCTCCTTGCTTGCCTCTTACCCTGTGTTCCAGCATGGAATGGTGTGGGTCAGAATCCTGTATCTTGGTTACCAACCATTTGCTAGCTGGACTCTGGAGGATGAGGTCCTATGATTACAACCTGTATTAAACTACTATCAATTACAACCTCAACTTGACTCTTCTTCATTTCCAAGAGGATACTACACCTTGGCAACGGCAACCCATGCAGAAGGTCAAAGAAAGTTATGGTTCGGACCAGCACGGTCAACAAAACTCACCAAACATAGGGGAGTCAGGGCAAGCCTGGAGCAACAGGGGAGCCCAAGAAAAGCAAAGTTGACCCTGAAGTGGACTCACAAGCCAGAGGCACAGGAGTCACAAGAGTCCTTCGAGCTCATTCACCACACAGCAGCCCATGGAGCACCCGGTGTGAGGAGGCCGGAGTTTTTGGTAGGAAATTGTGCCAGAGGTTGGGGCTACTCAGAGCACAATGATCTTGCTCGGGAACTTCCAATAAGCATATGCACTTGCAAATGGAGGTGGTGCACAGGGGTACAAGTATTGCAGACCCCAGAAGGGATTCTGGCATAAATCTTCATAAGAGGGCAGCTCAGACCTCGAGGGACGTAGAAACCCACCCCCTGTATTGCTGGAGCAGCAGACCGGTCAGTAGTGGTGTGGTGCCTGGGGTAGCAGGGGATGCTCCACAGGTCCTGCACAGAGCCTGTATGGTGCACAGGCACAAACAAGGATTCAGACTGAGAGGGAGAAGAAGTCGGGCCCAAACAAAGTCTAGCAAAGTCCAGAGTGTCCAGACGGTTGAAGTTCAGTGGTTTCTTGTTCCGAATCTTGTCCACGTTGAATCTAGGGTCCTACATCCAAGTAAGCACTTTTGTACCCACAGGGGAGGGTTGGACAGATTCAAGGGACCTTCCCTGGGGAGGTTCTGGTCAGTGGGGAGGTTACTCACATCTCCTTTGTCCAGTTTCACACCAGAGCAGGAGCCAACGTCTCCCAGGACTGGAATGAACTGGATTATGCACAAGGACACCGAATGTGCCCCTCATGCAGGCTTTCGGTTGCTGGCAAGTGCACCTACCCAGCCCAAAAACACTAAATCCTCCCTGTGACAGAATGCCTATTGTTCTACCTTCCCCTGCTCAAGCTTGGCTCAGCAGCAGGAGGGCAGGAATTTGTCTCTGGTTGGTAGCAACTATTTTGTGCTGTCCAGGACTAGAAGGCTGGTACCAGGAACACCAGGGACCCAACGAAGCTTGCATCTCAGGGGTGGAATCATACCTCCCACACTGGTTACTGGTATGGGGGTATGATTCCACAATGTTTGACACCAAACACGATAAGGTTACTTTAACTCGTTTTAGAGTTGGTCATCACTCGGTCGCATAATGCCAGTCTATATGTCCTAAATGGCTGCTACACCAGGAGAATGGACTCCATAGGCTGCTGTGGCACCCTATCACTTATAACCAAGCACCCTGCCTTCAGGATTGTTAAGGCCTGCTATAGGGGTGACTTATAGGTTTTAAGTGTAGTGACCCTTAGATATCGTAAACCTATATCTTAAGTAAGTGATGCATGCACCAACTTACAGAGGCTGCAATGGTAGGCCTGTAGTTCCATTTTGCATGGCTTCTCATGGGTTGCATAATACATGCTTCAGTCCATGGGAGGCCTCTGGGGTACCTATGCCCTAGTACATGGGGACCATATACTAGGAACTGGCAAGGGTACCCCTGTATCCAATCCGGAGTGCACTGAATTACATGACATAACAGTTTAGGGAGAAAGCAGATAGACTGGGGTCCTGATTAGCAGGATCCCAGTCAGGCTGGTCAAAAACAGTATCACACTTCGCAAAAAGTGGGGGTAACAGTAAGAAATAGATCCTACTTTCCTACACTCCGCTAACCAGGATTGAAGGTACTTTTGATCAGCGGGTCTAACTGGTTCCTTGTAGCTCGCCCCAGTTCCATCACGGTTGGCCTGAACTTGTGATTTTGTTCCGGTCTGACGTGGCCAGATATCCACAGTTTCCGCGTTACACCTCAGTTCTACTAATTGGAGTTTTGTCACTTTGGTCTTGTTTTATTTATTAAATTAATCTCCATTGGTCTTACTTTGTGAGGTACACTTTTTGTGTATTGTTTTCACAGTTTTGCTGTTTGAAGTGTTTTACACATTGTCTTCAAGTTAAGCCTGACTTCTCTGTGCTAAGCTATCAAGGGGGTGAGCGTGGAATAATTTGGTGTTTGCTTGTGACTTACCCTGACAAGGATAGTGGTTGCTGCTTGACCAGGGTTCACACACCAGTCATCCAACAACCCAATATCTTCAACAAAGAAACCTTATGGTGTCTCACGTCTACTTCTCCGTTATTGACTTTCATGAAATAGAGACAGCTTTGTCCATCAGAGCAGGCAACTCTATGCCCTTAAGAAAATCAGCAAATGCTGCTCCATCGCGAAGCTCACAGCTTGTTCTTTCTTGTACAGTTTCAAATAATAATCCAAAAAAACAACATTTCCTCTCCTCTAACTTTTCTGTATTTTGGCTAGTCTGGCGTATTGCCCAATATCCTTCACTGTCTACAATTGGCAAGTAGTATTTCCTTAATGTGCCCCTTTTTATCATAATAACCACCCTCCTTTAAGTACATGTAGCTGAGGGGAAAAGGCCCTCCCAGGAATGCAAGTTCTTTATTGTATTCACCTCTTTCCCCTTGCTCCAATGAGTTTCTTGTTGCATAATTATGCTTGAGCTGAACTGTCTACACCAGGTGTATACAGACATTCTTTTTATCCTATTGTTCAGCTCATTCCCATTGAGGCGTATCGTTGACAAACCTCTTACTGCTAAATGTATCATTTACCAAATAATGGCCACTCCATGCTGACTCTTCAAAATGTTTTACCTCATCATTCTTCAAACACCTTAGATATCTAATCAGGCTTTCTTTTCTAGCAACAATAGCCCACATCCTTCCATGCCTGTCCCTTCCCCCTCTCTAGCCTCCCCAATATCCACACCTCCCCCTCTACTCTCCCACCACGTTGTGACTCACGGTAACCACCCTCACCAGCACCATAAACCTCCCATACCCCCCAAGGAGCACCTTGCCCCCAATTACAAGGTCTTCCCACATGTTATGCATGCGTTGATTAGGCACCCATGGCAGATTCTTCTGTTAGGCCTCCCCAAAAGAACATTTCCAATCTTCTTCAAAGTCAAGCCTTATCTACTTCGATAAGAAATTCCCTGGCTTCATGCATCAAACCTGAGATCTACACTCCTTTGCCATTTTTAACATTGCAGGTTGAATAAGTTGGGATTGCGCCTCCTTTTTTGATATCGCTTATCATCTGTTTGACTCCCACCAGCAACAGATAGTCTCATAGGAGGCATCTGGATAGATTTGAATGGAAAAATCTAACTCAACATATATATACTTCAGCTGTAGAGCCTATTGCAGGACCCTCTCATGTATCATGTAATCCTGAAATTGGACCAATATAGTCCAAGGCTATTTCCCATTCATAGGCAGTGTACCAGGGAGTACCATATGCACTCTGAAAATTGACAGGTCTAATGCAGGTTCATTGAATATATAATTTGCTTTTTAGGTAGACTGCCTTCGTCATTTCTGAGTCCACATTCCACTTCCCAGGAATTCCAAATAAGCGTCTAATTTACACTTTTTGCTTCTTTCTGTATTGTTTGAATCAACTTAGTCTGATCAGATATTGTATCCAACAGAGTTGACAGCCTTTGCTTTACTTCTAATTGACGGTTAATCAGATATGCGATTCTGGTTTCCAAAAAATTTCGATTCAAGTTTGCTTATGAGATTCGCTTGGGCTATTTTGATCTGTTGAACTTCTTTCAGTATAAGCTGAATCAGGGCAATAATGTTCTCCTGCTTCTCTCAATTCTTTCGGATCTACCGTCTGGTGAAAGTTTGAGGATGGTAGTATCATCTGTGCCAGGTCCTCTGACATGTTTACTATGTATGTTCCAGCTAGCTCCTGGTGGATGGCTAGGAGTGTGCATCAGAGCTCCATAACAACTGGTTGATGGTTGGCCAGCTGTAATTAGGGGACCATTCCCTCTTTCTCTTGATCCGATATAGGCATCTGCTGGGTGAGCTGTGACTCTTTCCACCCCCCACACATTTCCAGCTGTTTGAAAAAATCGGGTATTGACCCTCCCACTCCGGGTGACTTTCTGTGCTGCCTTGGGGCTGACCGCTGGGGGAGGATGCTTGTGAGCTTATGTGGGCGACGTACTTTGCTGGGCTCCCCTTCCCTACCAGGTCTTGATCTTTACCACACTGTCTGGAATTTTTTAGACTTGTCTTTGCATCTTTGAAGCCTAATGCCTAAGGCAGCGATATCTTCAATGTCATCTGCTCCTTGTTCACAGTGGTGGGCTGCCCTATTGTGATCACTATTTCACCCTCTTTCCCATTGACTGAGCTATTACGGCTGACTACCATGGTCTTCAAATCCTTAGGGTGGTTTAGCTTCAGATTTCAATGGAGAAGAGAGACTAATTTGCCTCTCTGATTTAGCACCTGCAAATGCGCCTTTTCTCTTTAGATAGAGAGCTGGCTTGATAAGCTTCATTTTCCTCATTGAGGGCTTCCTCTTTAACACATTTCTGGCCTGTCTGCTCCAAATATAAAATAATTTGACCAATACACTTGGTTTGGTTAGCACCTAATCTAGTGTCTGATCCCAATATCACCAGCTGTTGCCACCCGTCAACTCCAGGTCATCCCATAGCACATGGCACCCAAAATATAATTTTTTGAGGAAGAATAATTGCACATATTAGCCTATATTAGCGAGTTGTAGAATGCGCACTGAGATAAGGACCCGGGAATCAAATCCACCAGGGAGCCCCAGTGAGAGAGATCCACTTGAAATCTTATCCCAATGATTTCTTTTTAGGGGGGAAGCAGGTGCATGAGCAAAGCAAAATTGTATGCACAACAACAGTCTCAGCAGCTCCGCTAAAAAAGTTTGGTCCTCCTAACTTTGTGCCTGCACTTATAAGAATATTAAGAAATGAAGCTTTATGAAGCAGTTGTGAAAGAATAGAATAAGAGCTTCTTACTTTTGGTTGGTGAGCATAAGTGAGCACAAATTTACAGAGTACCTAGGGAGAAGCAGGGAACAATTCTCCATCAGCGGATCTCTTTTCCTCGTACACCCCATTGCCATTTCTCTCTCCGCCCACAAGGTGTCAACTCTGTCAACTACAGTTGACGGTGGCCATGCTCTGGCTCCCCCACTCATTCCTTCTTCCAGACCTACTCAAGGGGAAGTTAGGAGTGGCCTGCTCACTCATAAGCACTGTCTCTTGTATTTCACTTCCCTTCTTTCCTACATATCAATCCAACATACCAGTTTTAGGCTAAACTACAGACACATATCCCCTTGCAGCCTGTTGCAGTCACACCATGGGAGAGTGGTTGAACATCGAAGTTGTTATTACAGGATCCTTCTCAGGTGCACAGCGTGCCACAACTCCTTCTCTAGCCATTTCATGTTGTGCTAATTTCAGTTTTAAATACCTCACCTTCAGTGTTATTCTCAGTTTTGAATCTGGAATATAGAGTTTTGTGTCTTCTTAAATGTTACAGTCACTTGGAGTTTTGACTTCCTTTCTAGCATTGTGTCCAGTTCTGAGACCTTACTTCAAGTATTGTTTCTATTTCTGAAGGTGTCTTATGACATAAGGGGCTCCATTAGGATGACGGGCGGACATTGTCCGCCCGCCACCCTATCGCAGAACGGGACCGCCCGCCATAAGGGCGGGGGTCCCGTGGGGGGAATTAGGATGTGCCCGCCACAGTGGCGGGAACATCCTGTAGTTTTAGCATTGTGGCGGGCAGTGCTCTCTGCACCTCCGGCCACAATGTGAAAAATGCTTTTTTGCATTTGCATATGCAAAGCGGCAGGCACCACGCGGTGCCTGCCGCTTTGCATATGCAAATGTGGGGGGGTACCATAGGTACCCCCATGTGCCCCCCGACAGTGGTGGCAACCTGGGGGCCCTGCAGGGGGCCCCCGCACCAATCTCCGCCTGCCTTTCCGTGGCGGCATTGCCGCCGCGGAAAGGCCTCTACATATTGCCATTGTAATATGGCTGGCGGTGTCCATTGGACACCACCACCATATTAATCTATTACCGCCGCGGTCGCAGGGCGACCGCGGCAGTAAAGCGGCGGACGGTCTTTCCGTCCGCCATTGTCCCCTCCACCATCCTAATCAGGCGGAGGGGAAAACGAGAGTGGTTGTCGGGTGGATTGCCTCCGCCAGGGTGGCGGTGGCCACCGCCACCCTGGCGGAGGCAATCCGCCCGATATCGTAATGGAGCCCAAAGTGTCTACTTCTTATGACATTATCTGAAGAACAGTGTCCCACAATGAAGGCCATATCTAAAGTGTCTAGTTCAAGATACCTTGTATGACGCAATGTGTCCATGTCTGAGCCCTCATCTAGAGCATTGCGTCAATCCTAAAGACCTTGCTTCTAGAATTGTGTATTATTTCTGAAGCCTACATTGTATATTGTGCCTCTTTCTATGGCATCATCTTCTATGGGCTACATATAGCACTTAGGGGCCAATTAGGATGGCGGACGGACTTGCGTCCGTCCGCCACCCCTGAGTTGGAGGGACCGTCCGCATGGGCAGCGGCGGTCCCTCCATAGCAATTAGGATGTGACCGCCACCCTGGCGGTCACATCCTGTATGTTTTACATTGCGGCGGATGCTGCTTGAAGCAGCATCTGCCGCAATGCAAAAAACGAAAGGTGTGCATTTGCATGCACAAAGCGGCAGGCACCGCGCGGTGCCTGCCGCTTCGTGCACGCAAGGGCAGGGGGGTACCATAGGTACCCCCCATGTGCACCCCCCACGCAACCTTCACCCAGGGGGCCCGCAACGGGCCCCCAAAGTGACTGTCCGTATGCTTTTCCACGGCGGAAAAGCCGCCGCGGAAAAGCATGACTCACCCTGCATCCTAATATGGCTGGCGGTGTCTGATAGACACCGCCAGCCATGTTATTGCTTTTCCGCCGTGGTCGCCTTCCGACCGCGGCGGAAAAGCGGCGGACGGATTGTGAGACCCACCAGCCATCCTGATTTGGCGGTGGGTCTTTCAGGCCTCCTCGGCGGATTTCCCGCATACTCCGGGCCGGCGGTGGCTTCCGCCGGCCCGGAGTATGCGGGAAATCCGCCATCCTAATGACCCCCTTAGTGCCAAATAATGAGGGGTGTCTGGAAGTATGGTATTTATTTCCTTTCTAAATATTTCTTAGCATTTCTTTACATATATAGGATATATGCACATTAATGCAATAGGTTATATTGTGAGAAGATCAAATAAAGATTTCTAAAAGAAGTGAGTAATAGAATCAAAGTAAACAGAGCTGCAGCGCTCATTATGCCACCCAATAAAGTAGTACTGTAAAGACAGCCTAAGGCTTGCAAACATGACAATATTAAACTTTTGCCATGCCTAATCCTTCACTTTTAATACCTACAAGTAATCCCCAAGGTATTCCCTAAAGGCCAATAGGACAGTTTGCATGGCATTTTAAAAGTAGGACTTGTGTACTTAAGTTTTACATGTCCTCACAGTGAAAAACTCCAGAAGTTGATTTTCACTGTAGCAATGCTATCTCTCCCACTGGGTTACCTTATTACATTTAATGAGTGATAACCTCAGTTTGGGAACAGATATATAAATGCTTCCTCCACTCATTTGAATTGTAATTTACATTCCTCTTTAATGGTAAAGTTGGATTTTAGATTACTGTTCTGCAAATGCCACTTTTAGAAAGTTGGCATTTTCCTGCCTAGACTAAATGTACTTTTGTACCAGTGTCCAGGGTCACATGACTATTAATAGACCTTCTGTGGCGTATTGTATATTCCTTACAGATATATGGATAAAAAGGCCTTGGATGTGGGGCAGGGTGTTCCTCTCCTGAGCAGGATGGGTAGCCTAAGGAATGTGCCCAAACCATCTTGATTTCTGAGATTGCCTGCTGTCACTGGCAGATGCAGCTGACAACTGGGACTGCCTGCCTTTTGGTAACCTACACAGTTTGGAGTCAAACTGACCATAAACAGTCTGGGTTAGAGATGGTGAAGGACCCCCACACACAGGCTTCTTTTAAAGTGGCACCCTCAGAAACTCTCATCAGAACATTCCTGGACTTGTGAAAGATTCAAAAGAAGGACTAGCCTGCTATCTGAAGAAGGAAGACTGCAACCTGCTTGCCTTGAACTCAGGATCCCCAAAAGTGACTCCAAGGGTGAGTTGGATGACCTCCTGTTTGAGCTACAGGGACACAACAAGCTTCTAGGGACATTCACTGCAACTACCCAACTGACCAGCACCAGTTGAACCTACCTGAACCCTGCTGCTGGATTCTGCTTGAGTAAGTCCTTATACCCAAAATGTGCTCCCCGGGTCCTGGATCCTTGGCTGGCATCAGTTTGCACTCCTCCTGCTTCACAACTGTTTCCCAGGTGAAAATCCAGATCTTTTGGGCTCTTCGTGACTGCATCAGCATCTATTGCTGCATATCACATCAATGCAAAGTTTTTATGGCGCACAGATCTTCATGCCAAACACTGCCCACCCGCGTTTCCTGGCAATGCTAAGTTTCAACAAAAACCTACACCTCGCGCCGACAATGATCTCCTTGTGGTCCCTATCAATGAAAAGCTCCAGCGGAAGCTCCTCATGTGGACCTGGACTTTGAGAAAGTAATCTCTTTATCAGCACTAAGATATTCTCCACCGTTTGAAGTGACTGAGTCTCCTCAAAGTACCATACTCCCGCTCCGTAAGTAGCTGCAGAGACGCAGTTCGCTTTATAAATCTGTAGGAGTTCCCGTGGTGGTCTTCTCCCTAATTTCCTGGCAAAATTTACTAGGGACGACGCAGTTCTATCCATTAAAAGTTTTTTTGATGTAATGGCTTGTGTGCAAGAATCAGTGTGCTCAAACAATATTCCTAGGTAGGCAAAGGTGGTAGTGTGCTCTATTTTCTTGCCCTCCAGGAACATGTCCCTGCATATGTGACTCCCAGGCCCACAGTTTTAGAAGTATTCACCTTCAGATCCAAGTGTCCCATAAACTTAACAAAACTGTTAACAAAACTGTTTAAAACTGTTTAAAACTTGTTGCAGACTTATTTGGTTGCGGGACATTAAAACTGCATTGTCTGCATAGAGAAGGGCAGGAATGGGTCGCCCAGCTATTTGTGGAAAGTCATATTTATCCTTAGTTAATGCTTTACTCAAACCGTTGTTATAAACGTTAAAAAGGAAATGAGCCAGGACACATCCGTGCCTGACTCCTTTCCTGATGGGAAAGGGGGTTGTACATTCTCCACCTGGGCCAAAACGAAGTCGCGCCTTTGCATTGCAATATAGGCGTCTGAGGATGTGGATTATGTGAATGCTAACCCCTAGCTGTTCAAGGATAGTCCATAAGTCCTCATGTCTCACATAGTCAAAGGCAGCAGTAAGATCGACAAAACGCCAAGAACAGTCTGCCTTTATTCGCTCTCATGTACTTTCCCATTAAAATAGATAAGTTTAGACTCTGCTCCACTGTTCCCATACCTGCCCGGAAACCATTTTGTATATCAGCCAGTATAGTGTTTTCCTCAGCCCAGTCACCTAATCGTTCCAGTATTATGCGTCCAGCTACTTTGGTCAGAACATCCAATAAAGAAATGGGTCTATAGCACTTTGGGTCTTGGCGGTCACCCTTCTTAAACATCGGGACGATGGAGGATTCCACCCATGTGGAAGGAAAGGGGGCAAGGTAGCTGGCGTTCAAGACCTGGGTAATGATTGGGTCCTATTGTTCGTTGTTGGATTTAAAAAGATCTATGGGGACCCCATCCGGAACCGGGGCCTTCCCCCCTTGACTTGCGCCAAGTGCACATGTTACCTCCTCTAATGTGAACCTAAGCTCGTGGTACATATGTTCAGGGTTATTAGACATTCTATCGAGGGTGGAGATAGTGTTTCCATCAGTATTGTACACCCTCGAGAAGTAGTCAATCCACTGGTGCTTGGCTATATCGGCCTCTATGCTTTGCCACTTAATATGATGCAGTCAGGAATCGGGGAGTAGAATAATCACATGAAGAAGACTGATGGCTGAATACTGTCTTAAACATGGTATTGATTAGAGGCATACACACCAAACCAGTATCAAGGTTGACCATAATGTCTGTGGATCTAGGATTGTACTGTGCATGCAGTATCGATGCCCACAAGGTAAGGGGAACTGGGTCCTAATGTCCCAGAAATGGTAGGTCAGTCTGTGAGACTTTCAGGCAGCTTGAATTCATCCAGCACTGTATGGCCAACCTTAACTAATGCTATCCCATGCAAGTCTGAATGTGATGCATTCCCTTTGCTTATTAGTACAACAAACCAGGTATAACAAGCATTGGCAAAGAAAATAGGTTTACCTGCAAGCAAAATGTAACCCAGGTCTATTGACCTTTCTAATGTGTGTGTTGGGTTTACCCCTTCCTGTTTGCTAGAGCTTACATAAAAAAATAGGATGCATTGATGGAGGGATTTCCATATTCATAGAGTTTCAACAGGTTCTAATCACAGTTCTAGAATCACTCACAAGTGAAAAAAAGTATTCTTTCAAAAATTATTTAAACCAATCTCCCTGCTCCCCTTCCTAGCGAAGGTCATCGAGAAGGCCATCAATGCCCAACTCTCTGAGTTCATCGAACCAAACCATGTCCTGGACATCTCCTATTCTGATTTCAGAAGGAACCACGGCACCGAGACTGCACTTCTTGCCACCTTCCCTGGCTCCCTCTACACACAAGCAGTAGCATAAACAACCACAAACCTTTTATTTTAAGGTTGAGGACCTTTGGAATACCTCCAGCCAAAATGGAGAAAAGCGTGGATCAGAATTGCAGTATGCAGTGTTTACAAGTCAACTGTTACAGGTAAATAAGGGTGGAGGGAGGGATAACTTCACACATTAAGCAAAAGTGATAGCTGTCCCACCCCCAGAACTGACATCACCATTGACCTGGGCTTCCTGTCCCCTGAGGGTCCCTCCCCGGAACTGAAGTGATTGTGATGTATGATTATTTTTTATCAACAGTCTGTGATGCTGTTCATGAATCATTGTTTTAAGAATGGTATTCTGTTTGATAATTTTTGTTTTGCTGAGGGACATGTTTCTAACTGAACAAATGAATTTGTAAAAACAAAAAACAGTTATCAGTTTCAGGAAATATAAGTTCATAAGAATTATTGATGTTTTATTGCTGCTTTGTGTGCACCCATTTTATTTTCTCCTCCCCTCTCCATGTGCCTGTGATGGACTGTAGCCCTTCTCTCCAGCTTGGGCACAACTGGAATGGTCACATCAAGTTCACTTTTCAGTCAATGCCGGCCTATTTTTTTACTTTGCTCCAGTCTCCCATGTTTGGGTAAAAGACTGCTCCACATAGAACAGCCTTTATCAAAGTTTAAGACAGTTTAATCAAGGGTAGAGTTACAACTTGTAAACACACACTGCACCCTAGACTGAAAGCACAGGTGGTTTATTTGCTGGACTAAAACAGAAAATGTTCCATTAAAGTGAATGGTAGCTGTCAGTGTCTTTCATTATTACAGTTTCAGAGGCAGTCACTCTGAACAAGCAAGCACGAGATGAGCTGACAAACTGTGGCCAAACAGGATGGAAAATCACTTCAACAGCACGCACTGTAGCACAGGGCACATCGATTGCAAAACAAATGCAAACACCACAGGAATGATGCTTTCTTTGGAAGGCATTGATAGGCAAGAAACACCTATAAACCAGAGAAAGACATTTTGTTCTTGAAGGCTGTAAACCCAGAAATGACAGGGGCGTGGGGTGGGAAGATAATCATATAGACACGCAAAAATACTGCTGCATCCAGTGGGTGTCCTGCGGTATCCTTTGTCCACCTAGACTTTTCTCTGATTAATTGAATGTTCTAGTAGTTGCTAATACATTTGCTACTGAGTTCTATTACGAAAAAACATGTGGCTAGGACGTTGTCCTTCATTTCTACCCAAGGTCATCTTAGTTGCTCTGAGGATAGTCTTGTGATGTTTTCCAAATAGCTAATAGTGACATGATTATATATAGATGCTTCCAAAAGTTATTCATTGCCCATTGGGCCTACAGAAAATGGCCATGGTAACGGATATCCACCTCCAGTGATGTCATCTTGTGGCAATGGCCTGACTTGCTTCTTCAACCCTCTTCATAAGATTGTCTGCTCTCTGATCAAATCTTGTTAGTAGAAGGGACGGAGACTTTTGACATCAAGCAAAAGTAACAGTTGTCCCGCCCCCGGAAGTGACGCCATCATTGATTATGACTTCCAGTCCTCTGGGGCTCCCTTCCCGGGACTGATATCAGTATAAGTGTGATGTCATGTGACCATGTGGAATCAAGTGTGTTGTGACATCACCCTGGATGCAAGTTAGTCATGTACCTGGGCCGTGGGAGGGATACTTTTACACATCAAGCAAAAATGACAGTTGTCCTACCTCCCCGTAAGTGAGGTCATCATTGACCAGCCCTTCCAGCCCCCCGGGGGTCTCTGCCCTGAACTGATGTCGGTGTGGGTGTAGGATCACATGCCCATGTGGGGTCAAGTGTGTTGTGACATCACCCTGGTCAAGCATTAGTCACGTGTCTGGGCCATTGCCCCAGTGTCTAGGGGTTTGGGATATGCAAAACCTGCAGCACTAGAGGTGGGCACTGTGTTTCCGAGTGTAACAAGGCAAGCCTGGCAGATGTTTAGACATCCCCTGTGACTGCCTAACCCAAAGGGGCTGGTTAAATGTGGCTTTTTATAACAATATAAAAATCTTCATGCAATCCATGTACAGACTGGATCAACGAGGGTGTATCCTGCCTTAGAGCAAGACAGCTAAAAACCCCAAGTCATAGATGTCTTGATGAGGGGAACTCTGTGTGAAGAGCAGATAAGAGAGCCCAACACTGCAAATAATGAACTTTCAACCTCTGTTCTATTTGTAATGCTTTTCTAATTAGCAACCAGGTGATGTGAAGTGAAACCCAAAACTCTAAAACTACTTCTGTGACACCCCTCACCAAAGTGATGCCAATGCATAATTTGAAAACGTCCCCTACCGTGCATAAAAATGCCTCTCCAAGCAACCTCTACACAAGTAGAGGAAATAGAGAAAAGCGTGGATCTGAATGGCAGTGCTCAAAGTGTTGCTGCAAGTCAAATAGGGGAAGGATACCTTCATACATCAAGCAAAAGTGACAGTCTTACCACCCCTGGAAGTGACTTCATCATTGACTGGAACTTCCAGTCCCCTGGGGTTCCTCACTGGAACTGATGTCAGGGTAGGTGTGGTGTCATGTGAGTTTGTAGGGTCACGTGGGTTGTGAGATAACCCTGGCCACGTGTTAGTTAGGTGTTCATGGTCCTACAGTTGGGGTTGGGGCTATGCAGCAGCCCTCAGTAAACGAGAGCCCTTGGAGATCAAGTAACCATGCTGTGATGTAGAGGTGTACTCTTCTTTTGGGGTATTTAGAATACATAAATAAGAAGCCACTAAGCGGTCTGTTGGAAGTGGAGGTCCATGTCGCTTACTGCCGCCACCAAATGCTGGAGCCGTGCGTCCCCGACCCCTCGCTTCAATGTTAGGCAAAGTAAGGACACCTTCTGAGATAGCCCTGCTCACCCCTTAGTAGCTTGGCACGAGCAGCCAGGCTTATCTCGAAGGCAAGAGTGCTCAGTATGTGCAACCAGGCTCACAGTAACCCCACGATGTCACCACAAATAGACTCCACACGAGTATTGATAAAATTAGTATAATCTTTATACAAGCAATTATACAATACAACCACACAATACAAAACCAACATATAAGAATGGGTAGTATTCTTGCCGGTGGGCTGTTAGGTTCTTATCTCAACAGTTAAGCTCACTTCTAACCCTTTCCCAAAAGGTTAGGCACGTCGTATTGCTAGAATCACTCATGTTGCAAAAGGAAACAATACTGCAATGCTTAACGATATTCTCTGATACTGTGCAACTGAGAAGCAACGCCATACATAGCGCCACAGTCATGTACTTTGCAATTGAAGGAATAAACCAATGCGTATCACCACCAGCATACCCTGCACCAGGAAGAAACAAAGCAATGTGTCACACTATAATCCTGTACAGTACAATGCAGAAATGATACACTGTGCCACGTTATACTCCGATACTGTGCACTGAAGAAATAATGCAATGCGCCACATTACAATCAGGTAATATGCAAGGGAGAAATAACGCAGTGCGTAACGCATCAAGCATAAAGTTTTTCAGGCACAAATGAGGTCAGGCGTCATACGACAGTTCGATTGTTCGTTAGCAGCAGTAATGCAAAGTGTAATACAACAGTTTTATGTGCTCCGTTAACAGTGCCCCCGTTATGGATCAAATCATGACACAAAAAGTACTGCTTCCCACTCCGGCCCCAGTACTGCCCCATCTTGGGTCAGCACGGGCTGTGATCTGAGCCGAAAGCAACGGCTCGTGCAGCTGACTGAAGTGGAAGGTCGAGAGAGTGTCCCTCCGGGCCCGCACCCTACCCCAGGAGATCCACGTTACCTGGGGGGCGTGATCCCACTCTCCTCCCTGATGTCAGCAACTTGGGCCTTGATCCAGAACTCCGTTACGGACTGTGGCGGACTTGGGCCGGCGACTCATTTCTTCCGTGGCTGCCGGCCACTGCAGATTGACTCCGAGGGCATCATTGACTTAGCCTTCACTCCGGCGGTCTCAGTACACACCAAGCCCCGCCCTGGGCACTGTGGAGACTTTACTTCACTTCGGTGCACTCCCTAACCAGGCACTCCTAACCAGCACCTCAGGTTGAAATTTGACACGCACACCACTTGACCGAGACTCACCTCTTCTCTGGTGCTCACGATGATCTGGCGCTCTTCACCAACGCTCCGCTTGCACCTCAACATGCACCCTTCACGTTCAAGCCTCTCCTCGTCTCCCTGTGCACACGATGTCCAGGCACTATTCGTCAATGACCTGGCTGCACCACAACACACACTTTTGCATGTCCGAGTCTCACCTCTTCTCCCGGTGCACACAATGTCCAGGAGCCCTTCCCTAATGCCCTGGCTGCACCATGACACGCACCCAGGGTGTCCGAGACTCACTTCCCTCCGTTGGTGCACACGATGTCCAAGCGCTCCTCACCAATGCCCTGGCTGCACCACGACACGCACACTGGGCATCCAAGTCTCGCTTCTTCCTTTGGTGCACACGAGGCCCAGGCACTCTTCACCAACACCCGGGCTGCACCACAACACGCACCCAGCGCATCCGAGCTTCGCCTCATCTACCTGTGCACATAACGACCAGACGCTCCTAACCAATCCCTTGGCATGCACCCCGACATGCACTCTGAGCGTCCGAGACTTAGCTTACTCCTGCATGCTCACGATCACAAGGCGCAACTTCTGAGGGTCACAAGCGGCAAAAAGCATGCGCACACCGCGTTGCTTGGGACTTCTCCAGAAACTTTTATGATCCTGTATTTCCAAACAGGGAGCCAGCTCATCTCGGGCCCTTGGGGTTACAAGACAAAGCACAAAGCACAGTCTTCTTCAAGCAGGGGGACCCAGCGCCTCCAAACACAGTCCCAACAGCCTCTTCCTTAGTTAGAGCAGAAAACTGCAGGCCAGCCCCAGATCACAAAGCAAAGATTGGTCTATCCACAGCAGTCTCTTCAGTTGTTCCTTCTTTAACAGAGGTTCTTCTTCACCACAATCCATATCTGTTTCATTTCAACGTTCAGGGGTTTCAGCCCTCATAGTTATACCCCTTAATGTCTTTGAAGTTTGTATGTACTCTGGGGTCCCTGACCCTCCCTAAATAAGTGCTGGGTGTCTCCCTCACAGTGTTACCCTCTCCCCGTGATATTGGAGGTCTGTATCCTTAATCACTTAGTAGGAGATGGGTCAATTGGTTTATAGCACCAGCCCAGGCCCTTTAACCTCCCGGGCTTCTCCTCCCCCTACTCTCCAGATGTAGGGGAGCCTGGAGCCATTTCAACCCCTCCCTTGGTCAAGACCTCTCCCAGCTCCTCTCATCTTTTAGTTCCAGACAAACAATCCACATTTCAGAAACACACAGAAATGCTCAGAGCACAGAACTCAGCGACTTTCTAAAAGAGTGGTTTATAAACACACAGTGACAAAACGACCTTCACAGAAAGATGGATTATGAAACTGTGAGTCCATACATACTAAACTTCACCCCTCCATTATAAACTGACAGGAAACTGGGGTAACAAACACAACACCCAGCCTCCCCCATTCTGTCCTATGGGCAGAATGGCCTTCCAGCAGTGAAAAACGAAATGGAGAGTTTTTCACTGTCAGAACACAACACACACATCAGTTTATGCTCTGCCTTTTACCTACACTGCACCCTGCCAGGGTTACCGGGTACCTACCACAGGGGTGCCCCATGTGTATGTAAAAGGGAAAGTCAGGCCTGACAAGTGGTTGCACTTGTCAGGACTACATGCTAACTTAGCATTCCGCACGCAGGCCCTACACTGAAGGCCTGAGTTCCCTTCTCTACGCCCCTTGCATTACTAGCCCTTGCACACACAGTGCACATCACTAGGGAGTTTTACTAATAAGGCACACATAACAATCATGGCCAACCAATCACCATTACATTTTACATAGGGAACTCCTCCACATTGATCAGCAGTGGCAAAGTACCCAAAGCATCTAAATTGGCATCTCTAGGTCATGAAAATGGTCTAGGGGGGAAGCAAAAAGTTTAGGGAACTTTAACCAAAAAGGATAAGTCCTAAACGGTCTATGTACCAACCAAGAGCTGTCCCAAAGTAAGAGATCACCTTGTCAGTATGAAGAGACTCTGGGCAATAGCTCGTTAATCTTCCCGACGGCCCCCAGAGCCGGGACACCTCTACGGAGGTAGCTGTGCGCTTTACAAATGATGGTATTTCATTTCATTTTCAATTCATACAGACCCCTCATCAAAAGGACACCCTCGGCTGGCGGTTGGGGAACTATCAATAGATAATATCATAGCCTGACACCAGAAGTAATGGAGCTGTATGCTCAGCAGAGCATAGTTAAAGAGGCTGGTCATGAAGTCACAGGATTTAATGAGGAGCCATGCCACCAGCTGGAAATGCGCAACCTCAACAACGCCAATCACACAGCACCCCAAAAGATCCTGCTCAGCTGGACTCCGCTCACCAGAGACAACATTCTCAAGTCCACGAAAAGCATTCCACTCTGGAGCCCACTCAGACCC
The DNA here is from genome assembly GCF_964261635.1 of Lissotriton helveticus. NCBI lineage: Eukaryota > Metazoa > Chordata > Amphibia > Caudata > Salamandridae > Lissotriton > Lissotriton helveticus. Next base: position 609,789,180 of record NC_136063.1, read on the forward strand.
ATGTCCACACCACATCTTCCATATAGCAGCCACCACCAGTGCCGCCAAACTCCGGCACACCATCAACTGCTCCATCAAAACCGCCATCTTCCCCGATGACTGGAAACACGCCAAGATCAACCCTCTGCTAAAGAAACCACTTACCAAACCAACAGACCTTAAGAACTTTAATCCATCTCCCTGCTCCCCTTCACAGCCAAGGTCATCAAGAAAGCCATCAACACTCATCTCTCTGAGTTCATCCAAGCACACCGTGCCCTGGACATCTCCCAATTCAGTTTAAGAAGCAACCACAGCACCGAGACCACAGTTCTCGCTACCAATGAAAACATCTGCTCCCTCCTTGACCAAGGTGAAACCACAGCCCTCATCCTTCTGGATCTCTTGGATGCATTCTACAGCGCCTCTCGAAGCATCCTAATCATGAGACTCCAAAATGCTGGCATCCGCAACAAGGCCCTGGACTGGATCTACTCTGTCCTCACCAGTCGAACACAGCAAGTCAGACTACTTCCATTTCTGCCGAACCCACCAAGCTCAGCTCCATAGTCCCCAGGGCTCCTCCCTGAGTCCCACCCTATTCAACATCTGCATGGTCCCTCTCCCGACAATCGTCAGGAACTACGGACTCAACATTGTCTCAAACACCAATGACACCCAACTGATCCTCTCCCTCACAAACAATCCCACAACTTCCACAGCGGGAGGAAGGCCGTTGCCACCTGGATGAAAAACAGTTGCCTTAAACTCAACTCAGACAAGACAGAGATCTTAATCCTGGGACCCACCCCCTCAGCATGGGACAACTCCTGGTGGCCCTACAAATTGGAAACCATGCCCACCCTCCCAGACTAAGCACGAAACCTCAGCATTATACTGCACTCCTCTCTCATAATGAACTATCAGAACAATGTCATATCCTCATCTTGCTTCAACACACTTTGCCTGCTTTGAAAGACATTCAAATGGATCCCTACTGAATTTTAAAAAACGGCACTCACGCAGTCAGCAGCAGACTCGACTACGGCAAGCACTCTACACCTGCGTCAACCAGAAACTCCACAGGAAACTACAGAACTTTCAAAATGCTGCAGCCTGACTGGTCTTCGACATCACTCGTTGCAGCCATATAACCGAACACCTCTGAGAACTCCACTGGCTCCCAGTCAACAAAAGAATCACTTTAAAGCTCCTCACACATACCTACAAAGCCCTCCACAACACAGGCCCAGCATTCCTGAACCACCGCCTCTCATTCAACGTTCCCACCAGACACCGCCGCTCCACCCAGCTGACACTGGCCACAATCCTTTTAATCCACAAGACTAGAACCAAAGGAATATCCTTTTCCTACCTTGCCACCAAGACCTGGAACACCCTGCCTCTCCACCTCAGGCAATCCCTGTCACTAATCCAATTCAGGAAGGATCTCAAGACCTGGCTCTCTGACTGAACCCCAGTGCTCAGACGGTCCAGCAGCCCCCCCATTACCTCCCCAACACCTCAAGACTCTCACGGGTGAGTAGCCGCACTTTACAAACCCTGATAGATTGATTGACTTTTGAGCAGGTCTAAACTTTTTAGCATGTTTAATACTTTTCAGTATTCACAAAGCCCCTTTTGTAGTAATTTACACTTTTGTAGGAAGTCCAATACTACCTATGGCCAACCACTGGTAATGCAACACCTTCCCACAGAAAATATAGGAGGTAGTGGTAGTGAGTTGTAAGTTGCACCAAAAGGGAAGTTTGTGAGTACTAACAAGTAGTAAACATATTCAAAAGTGTAAATTAATACAAAAGTGCAGTTTGTGAATGGCATGTTGTACTAAGGTTTATAGTACTACTGTAGGACTACACAACATACTACAAAGTGCAATTTGTGAATCAGGTCCTCCAGGTCTTGGGCACATCTTTATACAAACAGCACCCAAGATTGCCGCCTAAACCATGTTACAGCAGTTTGGCCCATGAAGTCTTGTTAAAGCTTCTTCAAGAACACCAAGTCATTCTTAATGTTCCTGGTACATGGAGGGAGACATGGACATGACTCTTAGGACAGAGCAGGTTGCAAAATCAGCATCCATGACAATAAATCTAGAGGGGCAGGGCTGGCAAAGGCAGGGGTATGACACAAAAGATAATAGGTGGTCTTCTACACACCTGAATCCACTAAAAGTGGATCATTCCAAAATAAGCACATTTAAAACAAACCCATATGTGAGAGTTACTATCACCCAAAATCGTCGCTAAACAAAATCAATTATACTTTCACAACAAGTCCAGAAGATGGTTGAGACCACACAATGACAACAGTGGTTCAATCTAGGAAGCCAGTGTATGTCCCAAAATAATAAGTATTGAGATAGCATTATTTTTCATTAGCATACCCTCACATTTATTATTCACATTCTATTTAAGCACATTGAAATTACGGAATGAAATCTTTTCTATACTTCTCCAAAAACGTCTCCCTATTAGAGCATCAAAAGTTCACCTACAATTTAATTTCCCATTGCTTGCCTAGGTAATTAGTGTGCCTAGACTGGTGAAAAATATATATTAGTTGACAGGTGTGAATGCTAGGAGTTTATATCCTTAGACATGAGTTTTACTTTAATGACATTTAATTCAGCAACTCACATCTATGTCTGGGAGACATTATCATCTTTCTATAATTCCGTACATGCCAATGTTTTCGTTTTTGCCAAGACAGTCCGGGCCAGTTGGAGACTGTCCGGGTAAGTCATTATCCTGGGACAGTCCCGGCAATTGCACTTCCTGCCCTACCAAGAATGGCACATCTCGTGTGAGAAGTGTATTTAAGTCACTTTACTGTATTACCGCAAGTAAAAGGATTGTGGGGGCATGGCTTAGCCGCCTGCAAGATGGCCGCACTCTAAATGGCTCTGCTAGCCAAGCCGTTCATCAACCACGATCCTGCAGACTTTGACGGAGCTCTCACCTCCAGGGGCGTAACAAAGGCCCCCGCAGCCCCCGCGTTGCGGGGGGGCCCTCATGCTCTAGGGGCCCCTCATGCTCCAGGGGCCCCCTCACTCTCAGAGGAGCCAGCAAGACTAAATGGTGTGCGCACGGCATGCACCGGCATCATCTTCATTGATTAAGGGTTGCACGCCCGGGCCCTGGCCTCTTAATTAGTCATTATTGCGCAGGCCTGGCCAGGGCCTCGCAGCCTCGGCCAGCAGGGCGTCTGGGCTCTTCATTTAATTAAAAGTTGGGTATGTGCGTGGCGCGCAGTTGTTTGCGCAGTCTTCAGGGTGGGGCTGGGTAATGCCATTGTCATACGCAATGCAATTAAATATGCGCATGACCAGTGAGGCATCCCAGGACCCAGCCACGCCAGACTGTTGAGAACGACCGTATTTTACATTGCAGCCTCCGAGCATAATTTACCGTTTTGCCGTGCTTCAAGTAATGGTGACGTAGCACTAGGGGCCCTGTTCAAGGGTGCCATATAGTGATGATGCAGAGGCTGGGGCATGACTTGTTGAGCTGAGTCTGCGGGGCGGGCGCAGTGTCTTAGCTAGTCCCTCTTCCGGCTGATTGCGTTGGCCTTGAACACCTAAATGCTGCCGAGAGTACTGGCCCGCAAAGCTATTGACTGCATGAAGAGCAAGGACTTCAGGGCCTATCTTATGAGGTATGTGTCTGCCTGGGTGTCCAGGAAGATCCGGGTTGTGTGCCAAAATGAAAGGCCAGTATACAGCCGAGTACTGCAGCTGACAGGGTGAAGGTCAAAGGACGGCCATGCAAGCCCTTCCCCTTCCCCAAATGACATATATGTGATGTAACTGTGGATAAGGCCTTGGGAGGGGGTGACTGTGTGCCTACACATGACAGGGGTATTTATTCAGTGAGTAAACTCCATCTCCAAACTCCAGTTGAAGTCCTTTCTTAATGCCGTTCCCAATCTGTCATAGTTGTGATTATGATGACCCTCTGAAAATAAAACACATTGTACTTACTTGTATAGCTGGAAACTGGTTATTTTTTTTAATTATTTTTTATTTTTTAGTCCTCATATTGCGAAAATTCTATGTGCATGGAATTTCAGGTCTCTGCCTCGGAACTCTTGTACCATCACTGCCCCTTGGTCTCTCTTAGTTGGGGAGTTTCCCTTATTTCATTGTATCAGAGGAGTCCCTTTAAGCCATTACATATTGACATTTCTGTTGTTAGGAGGAGGGGAGCTAGCCACCTTGGCTACTCTTTGAGTATTGTACTCATCAACCAGATGATGATTTCGCTTTAATCAAAGGACCGTATGTTCTGCCCTTGCATTGGAGGTCAGGTGGTTTTCCATGATTTCCCAGTATTTATATCTCTTGCTAGCTTTCCCTCTTCTATCTAGTCTGTTTTTTTTGAGAGCTGAGTTCATCCACTCTCCATGTGTTGGAGGCACTGGCCCAATCCACTTAATACAAATCCCCCTTCTTGCTATCACCATTAATACAAAGAGTAAATTTGCCTCACTTACTGTTAATGTATGCCCTGCTGCTGTGTTACCAATCCCAAAGAGAATAAGACTTGTATTTACGTTTAGTTGTCTTTGGAAAATCGAGCTTAGAGTCTTACCAACTTCTTCCCAAAACTTTTCCAGGGATGGGTAATTCCAGAACATGTGGACATCGTCTGCCCTCTCTTCTCCACATTTAGGGCATTTTTTTCACTCCTGCATTTTTAAATTTGGATAGTCTTTTCGGTGTCCAGTATGCCCTGTGTAGTGTGTACAGATGAGTTCTTTTCAAGGCTGCTGATTTTAGTGTTGACCAACATTTCTTTAGAGACTCTTCCCATATTCTGTCTAGGTCTACCATAGGCAGGTCTTTTCCCCAGATTTGATCTTCAGTCTGAATACTTTCGTCTCCTGCCATTATAAAGGTCCAGTACCACTTTGCAATTTCCTTATTTATGGGTAAAATTTTTATCATTTCTTTTTCAAGAGTTTTACTGTCTTTGTCATATGCCGGAATTGTTTTTGCCCAACTGTTTAGTTGATCAAACTTAAATTTGGAGACTGTCCCGTTGGAAATCGTGTGCAGTTCTTCCCAGGAGATTAGTGTTGATCCGTTTAGAAGTTGGCCCCAGTGTTTAATGTCAGCTTGTTTCAAAGGTTTAGCCATGGCGTCTTTTAAGCAGTCCGGGGGGAAGATGGCGGCCGGGTAGGACGCCCGGTCGGAGAGCTCCGTGACTCCGGCTTGAGGACCTCGCGAAAAAACTGCGCCAGACTGCACCGCCACCGTCAAAGGAAATGAACGAGTACAATAGACGGTAGGGCGGTAGAAATATAGACTTATCAGAGTACAGACCGAGTAAAACATGTATACCGGCATATTTTCCGAGGAGTACGGAACTGTGATTTAAAAGAAATGGTTGTTTACCTGGTACCTGGCGGACTCCTGCCACGGAGGAAGTTTGAGATCCCCTGTGCGCGGAGCGAGAGGAGCGGCACTGGTGATCGCACGGGAGTCTGGGCAGCAGCAGGGAGAGCTAGAGCTACCTGCAGGAAGGCTTCCGGGAGGCTCGGCTTTCAGTTCCGGGGCATAAGCGGCAGAGACAAGCCGGAGTCGGTTTCACTTTTGCGCAAGGGATACGGGAAGGGGAGTACAAGCTGGGAGGCTCCAGCTTCAGGTTTGGGCAGCGCGGCTAATGCAAGGAAGCGTATTGCTGACCCCCTTGTCAGTTACTCTTTAAAACAAAGCAAGGAGGATCACATTTTGCCACAGCACATGAGCGAAATACTGGGAGAGAGAGTGGAGGGGGGTGAAGAAGGGGAAAGCAGAGAAAGCAGAGAAGGAGTGCAGGATAAGGATACAACTACTGGGCACAAGAGCTTGGGGGCTCCAATTTCATGGAATCAAAGAGGCGCAGAAGGAAAAAGGGGATCGCTGAGTGTAGTATCAAGTTATAGCCTCAGAAACAGAAGCTTTCTCAAACAGGAGCAGTATCCAAAGAACATTACCCCAAGGGAAGTAACTAAAAGAAAAACTAAAAAAAACGCCCCAGGAAATCGCCAAAAACAACACTGACAGTGGGAAACAAACTGCTGGAGATAAAACTGACTCAGCCTTGAAAAATAAGCTCAAGATTACCCCCTCTCTGAGAACTTTTTTTAAAGTTCAAAAGCAACAGCATTTACACATGGTAAGGGACAAGGCGAATCAGCTTGAACCATTATCAGAAAGCCCCGAGCTTGCACTAACTCAGTTACAAAATAACTAATTCCCCACAAAAGCAACTGTTGTTACATTTCAAAAAGAGAGCCCTAAAATACTTCAGAAGGCACCAAACACTAACAGAGCAGCGCCTAAGAAAACGGAAGATAAAAGTCATACTCATACGCAGCTCATAGAGAAATCAGAAACTATCCCTATATCTCAAGACATGTCAGAGGCAGAGGCAGCCGCAGCAGAAAGTACTCGGGACAAAAACAACGAAGATTTGGCGATGAACGAGGAAACCGAAACTGTGGTCATACGGAAGACACGGGAGACTGAAAAAGCAAGTCCTAAAAATCAGCCGAACGAGTTTCTGGAGAGAATATGGACTGAGATGAGGGACAAGTTCACCATATCAGAGGCCAAACAAGACAAAATTCAAGAAGTATGCGAGAAGTTGGACTGTAAACTAAACGCACTAGGAGAGAGAGTAACAGCTGTGGAAGAAGAAGTAAGTGTCTTGAACAAAAGGGTGGAAAGCAACCGGAAAAAGTTAAGCACATTAAAACAGGAGGGGAAACATATGAGCGAGAAGCTGGAATCGCTTGAGAATCAAGCCAGGAAAAACAACTAGGGAATCCTAAATCTGCCAGAAAATGAAGAGGAGACCGACATCAAGAAATTCATTGTAGAACTCCTGGTGGAACATTTTCCCTGGATTAATGCAGAGCAGTTAGAGGAAGACATGCAAAGAGTCCACAGAGATCCATTTGGAAAAAATAAAGAAAGAAAAACACCTAGGAAAATACTCATTAACTTTAAAACTTACACATTAAAAGAGAAAATTCTCGGTGAGGCCCTGAAAAAAGGTAACTTCAGTAAAGGCTCATGGTCCTTCAGGATCAGGTCCGACATGTCAAAAGCATCACAAGACAGGCAATGGGAGTTGGGGAAACTCATGCCAGAACTACAATCATTGGGTGCCACAGTACAAATGAAGTTCCCACCCGCGTTAAGAATCATGTGGCGCAATAAAATGAGGAACATTAAAGATCCTGAAGAGGTGAAAAATCTTCTCGGGCTAATGCGAGATAATATTCGGTCGGAAAATCCCACAAGCTAAAATGATTTCAAGATGAAACTAAATGTAAAAAAATAAAATAAAAAAACGCATACAAGAATACATAGAATAGGTCGGTGTAGGGCGCTATAAGCAAAAACACCACACACAAGTCAAGTCAAGAGTCAAGGAGCTAAAAAGGGGTCAAAATGAATAACCCCAAGAAAAGAAGAAGGAGGCTTCCCCAGGGAGGGTAACGACAAAGAGCAAGAACGAAAAAACAAAAAAAACTCAGAAAATAAAAAATGGGTGGGGAGCAAAATGGGGAAAAAAAACAAAAAAATAATCCTCAATTATCGGAAAAAATGGAAAGAACGGAAAATCGAAACCTCTGCCAAAATATCTAGAATCTGCAATCAAAATGCTCTAACAACAAACATGACAGATGGGAGAAATCAGTAAAAGAATTAAAAGAATTAAAATACTTTGCTGGAACGTAAATGGCATGAGAACAAAAGCAGAAGGAATACAATTCTAGAATACCTCAAGACGACTGAAAGCGAGATCATTATCTTACAAGAGACGCATCTCCTAAAGGAGGAATGGGATCAGGCAATGAAAAACCTAAGATGGGTCGATACGTACGTCTGTACAAATCAAGGGTGTAACATCAAAGGAGTAGCCATTATTATCAAAAAATCACTAAAAGCAACTATGGAATCCTCGGAAGTCGATAGTAAGGGTAGGTGGGCACTAGCTAGAATAACAACAGGAAACACCTCATATACAATAGTAGGCTACTACGGACCCAATCTTGATGATCCCGAGCCCCTTCAAAATCTATACACGCACCTATTGTTAGCCACTACCCCGGTAATCCAGGGAGGAGACTTCAACCTTATATTAGATCCCAGAGTAGACAGGTCCCCCCAGGAAGGCAACCAAATTTACCGAAAATGAGGGAGTGGATTGGAATATATAGAAGGGACTTAGAGCTGATAGATGTATGGAGGGAAAAAGGAGACAAGAGTCAGCCTTACACACTACATAACAAAAAGCTAGGACATAGGTCAAGAATAGACTACTTCTTGATAGATAGAAGCCTACTGGAAAGCGTAACAAACTTAATCCACATACCAGCCCACCTATCAGACCATTCTGCTATACAGTTAACTGTTCAATTAAACACAGTCCCAACGCAAAAAAGATTCACAGTAGAAAGGGCTATGTTATTAGACCAACAAATCATACAGGAACTCAGAGCAGAGACAGAAAACCTTTTTGAAAACAACAAAATAGGTACAACAAAACAGGTTACCTGGGATACATATAAGGCCCTGATAAGGGGCAAGTTACTTAGCCTAGGAATATATAAATCTAGGAAAATGAGGCAAGAGATAACAGACCTGGAAAAAAGTATAAACACCCTAGATACCCAAATATTAGCGGAAAGAGAACTAGACAAGAAAGAAAATTTACAAAAGAACAGACAAAAACAGAAAGACTCCCTAAGCAATATTCTCGAGGATAGAGTACGAGTAAAATGGGAAGCAAGCACGCTGGCAAATCACGAATACGGAGAAGGCTGCGGAAAATGGCTTGCATGGAAGTTAAAGACTGACATGGCAAGAAATAAAGTAAGGGCCCTAAAGCAACACGGTCAACCAAGTTTGACCACAGAGGAAGAGGCAATCAGAAGAGACTTTGAGACTTTTTTCTCCGAATTATACACCGAAGACATCAGCCGATCTGAGGAACAGATAGAGGACTACTTAGGAGACATGTCTTTTTTAGCCTTATCTGAAGATGAGAAATGTGAGTTAAATAAAGAAATCACAATCACTGAGGTAAAGGACGTAATAAGAACCCTGAAGAAAGGTAAAGCTGCAGGTCCAGATGGTTTGCCAAATGAGCTTTACATGACTTTAATAGAGACTCTATCCCCATATATAACGGAGCTGGTAAATCTGTCTTTCAAACAACATGACAAGATACCTGATTCCTGGAACGACGCGGTAATAACTATCATCCTAAAACCAGGGAAAGACCCTACAAAATGCGAATCCTATCGCCCGATATCTCTGCTCAACGCAGATTATAAAATATTTACAAAAATAATGGCAGCTAGACTGGGAAGACTCATCCCTCAGCTTATACACTCAGACCAGAAAGGCTTCACAAAAGGGAGACAACTACACGAACTCACACACGAACTTCTGAGTGCTATAGATATTGCCATATTAACCACTTGGCTGCTAAGGTACATCCCCCTCTTCCCATTGACTTTCCATTGAAATCAATGGAAACTCCATGACGAGTTACCCTTGTCATTAGCACTGAAGGGGTTAAAGAAGATCCCTCTTACGATACTGACTGTCGATGCCGCTAAGGCATTTGACAGAGTAAACTGGGCATTTCTGAATAAAATAATGATCAAAAATAATCTAGGTAACTCTTTTTTACATGCCGTAGGAGAAATTTATAAAACTCCAAGATCCAAAATTCTGGTTAATGGCAATCTTACAAATGATATCAGAATAGAAAGAGGCACCAGACAGGGATGTCCCCTTTCTCCCCTGCTTTTTAATCTATACATCAAGCCATTAGCAAACAAACTTAGAAACAGCAAGGAAATAACCCCCTTTAAACATCAGGGATGGGAAAAAAAGATTGCACTTTACGCAGATGATCTGATGCTATTCACAGATAACTATGCCAGCTCCAATCTAGCCAAAGAAAATATTTTAGGCAACTTTGGAGAGGTCTCTGGATATTTAGTTAACCACACCAAACCAGATATCATGACATGGAACACACACTTTAACAGCCCAAATGTCAGACAAGAGATAAAATACCTGGGTATTTTAGTGCGTCAGGACCTAGACAAAATTCCACAGAATAATCTAAACAGAGTGGCACCCGAGGTAAGGAAACTACTCAAAGTGTGGTCCAGCCTACCCTTAAGTTTTATAGGGAGATGTAACATCATAAAAATGACTGTGCTACCCAAATATACATACCTCTTTAACACCATTCCGCTAGAATTTTAAAAAGCTGCTCTAAAAAAATTGCAGGGGGAAATCACTAGTTTCATATGGGCCTCCAAAGGAACAAGAATATCATGGAGAAAGCTCAGGAGGAAAAAAGAGAACGGAGGGATAGCAAGCCCAGACCTGGCAGAATATCACAGGGCATTTCACTTTAAAAACATGCGAACCCTTTTAAAAATTCATCAGTATTACCCGGAACATTTACAGGCAATGACAGAAGCTGAGGATCACTTTCTTTTCAAGTTTGGTCACCAAAAGTACTTTAAAAAAATCTAACTAAAGATACTAAAGGAGGCAGCCAAATTATGGCTTCACATTAGAACAATCCTAAATATTCCCTATTACAGCTCAATGGCACCGGTATGAAACTGGTTATTTTTTAGTAAAATGCGTGGCCGCATACCTCACTCATGTGACAGCTCCTCGAACTGCAGCACGTTAATAATAACTACCTTTTTTTGTTTCATTTATAGAGTCAATTTGGGGTGGTTCAGATGGGAGCTCCGTACACTGCTATTTTTTATAGTTTATATGTTGACGACGCAAATGTTCATGAATTACGGAACAGCAGTGAGATGATGAAATATAATACAGGAGAGTGAGGGAGGGAAATGGAGGGAGACAGACGGAGAGGGCGGGAGGGAAATGGAGGGAGAGAGGGCGGAGGGAAAGGGAGACAGAGGGAGAGGGAGGGAAGGAAAGGGTTGGAGAGAGAGGGGGAGGGAGGGAGCGAAAGGTAGACAGAGGGAGGGAAAGGGAGGGAGGGAAAGGGAGGGAGAGAGAGGAGGGAGGGAGGGAAAGGGAGGCAGAGGGAGGGAAAGGGAGACAGTGGGGGAGGGAGGGAAAGGAAGGCAGAGTGGGGGAGGGAAAGGGAAACAGATGGAGAGGGAGGGAGAGGGAGGGAGAGTGAGGGAGGGAAAGGGAGACAGTGGGAGAGTGAGGGAGGGAAAGGGAGACAGAGGGAGAGTGAGGGAGGGAAAGGGAGACAGATGGAGAGGGAGGAAGGGAAAGGGGGGGGAGAGAGGGAGGGAAATGGAGACAGATTGAGAGTGAGGGAGGGAAAGGGAGACAGAGGGAGAGGGAGGGAAAGGGAGACAGGGGGAGGGAGGGAGGGAGGGAGAGGGAGGGAGAGGGAGGGAAAGGGAGACAGAGGGAGAGTGAGCGAGGGAAAGAGACAGATGGAGGGGGAGGGAGGGAAAGGGAGAGGGAGGGAGAGGGAGCGGGGGAAAGGGAGACAGAGGAAGAGGGAGGGAAAGGGAGACAGAGGGTGAGGGAGGGAAAGGGAGACAGATGGGGAGGGCGGGAATGGAAAAGGGAGGGAGAGTGAGGGAGGAAAAGGGAGACAGAGGGAGGGAAAGGGAGACAGAGGGAGAGTGAGGGAGGGAGACAGATGAAGAGTGAGGGAGGGAAAGGGAAAGGGAGACAGAGAGAGAGTGAGGGAGGGAAAGGGAGACAGAGGGAGAGTGAGGGAGGGAAAGGGAGATAGAGGGAGAGGGAGGGGGAGGGAGCTAGAGGGAGAGGGAGGGAAAGGGAGACAGGGAGAATGAGGGAGGGAAAGGGAGACAGATGGAGAGGGAGGTAGGGAAAGGGAGAGTGAGGGAGGGAAAGGGAGACAGAGTGAGGGAGACAGAGTGAGGGAGACAGAGGGAGGGAGGAAAAGGGAGACAGAGTGAGGGAGGCAGAGGGAGAGGGAGAGAGAAATTGAGAGGGAGGGAGAGGGAGAGAGGGAGAGAGAGAGAGAGAGAGAGAGAGAGAGAGAGAGAGAGAGAGAGAGAGGAGAGAAAGAAAGAGAGCAAGAGAGAGATGTGTGTATGCCGGGTCTGGTGGCCCAGTGGACGAAGGCGTCCGCTGCAGGGACCAGTGATCAACCTCATGGTCAGTTTTTTTGTTGTTGCTCTAGCCCCCACTGACCCTGCCCCCACTGGTGCGGCCCTCTGACACAAACCACACTGTACATTTGGCCCCGAGAGAAAGTTTGTGAGTACCCATGCTCTAAGATTTTAATTTACTCTACAATCCTTTCACCCTTCCTCAGATTTTCATTTACTCTGCCGTCCATCCATCGTCTGAAATTTCCGTTAACTCTGTCATCCACCTATGTATCTATCCTCTCACTTACTTATCCTCTCACATAACATAGCATTTGTATTTGTACAGCACACGTATCTTGGCGTTGAATAACAGATGTTTATTGTTACCCAACTCAATGGTATTCATGTTATCGTCCCCAGAAGGATGAAAGGCTGAGTGTAACACTGGGATTTGAATATGTGACTATGAGGTCAAACACAAGCCCCTACAGTTGACTCATTAGTCCAATGAGCCACCAGACCCACTCGTCCACCTACCCTCTCACTAGTGACATAAAAATAGCCTCCGCACACCTAGCGGTGCGGGGGGGAGGCAAGCTCCAAAGGGCTTCCTCCAGCACTGTGCAGGAGTGGCTGGCTGCGCCCTGAGAGCTCCTGAATGTATCCAGAGCATGGGGGCCCCCTCCTTGTACTTTGCAGGGGGGCCCCCTCAAGTTTCGTTACGCCACTGCTCACCTCGCTCCATGGAATCATGTCTCTCCTCATCCCGGGGCATCCATCGAGCTCTCTCCAGGGTCTCGGGACCGCCGCTGCACCGACTTCTCATCGATGGGAGCTGTATGCGTCTGTTGGGCCTAGCTGCAGGTGCGCTGTCACTGCTTGCGCGGCATTGCTTTGGAGCTGTCGCCTTCGCCTCCCACCTTGGGCCATCCTGCCTGAACCAGGCAGCCTCCCTGAAGCCTTCCAGCCGCCCGGCCCCTCCTGAATCCGGTGAGTCGCAATGCTGCAGGGCGTCCGTGGCAGGGCTGGGGGTGCACGCGCCGAATAGCGGGGCCTGGGCTTACTTCGATGTCTCCTACTCCCTGGCTTACCCTGCTAAATTGTGAGTCTACAAGGGGTCCAAGGTGCATGTCTTTCTGGAGCCAAAATTTGCGTTGGCCTATGCAAAGAAGCTGGATCAGGCTCCGCGCTCTCCTCCTGCTGGCTCCCAGTTCCCTGATGTTGGCAACCTGAGTGACAATGACTGAATCCTCTTGGTATTTCTGTATTGTTCTAAATTGTGTTCCCAGGTATTCAGTTATCTATCATGGACATCTCCAACTTTGTTTCATTAGTTATATACAGGCCTTCTCTCCCCAAATGTGTGCCTGCCCGTTGCTCTCCGCTATCTGGGGCCTGCAATGGCCGCGAGACCATTCATCTCTCCGATATGGTTAATTCTCACTCTCCCTCCAGCTCCTTGTGATCCCCGGACATCACCTCGCCAGATAGATCAGACCCTCTGGTGCCCCGTTGCTCTCTTTAAAGTGAACTCATGTCTGCGACAACTCCTGGTTTGGCCACCCTGTCCTGCCGGGCAGGGGTGTTCACTGAGCGGAGCCATGTCTCCATGGGATAATTCCCTCCATCTCAGACTCCTCTCTTCCCCTTCCCAGTTGGGGTCTTCTTGGGTGGGTGGGTTTGGCCAACTCTAAAGTCTGAACAGGCGCATTTTGTGACCAAAAGACAAAGGTTGCTTCCCCCCATCGAAACGCGTGTATTTTAAAACTTCCCATTGAAAGTGGCTGTGGAGAGAAAATGTACGCAAAAATAACAGTGTTTGATGTTTGCCAGAAGAGGGAACTTCGCGGAGTTCCATTGCCTAGGGACGGGTAAAGCTCCCGTGGCATCCAGCTTTGAGAGGTGCAGTTCCACCATGGGTTCACTGACTTTCGAGTCCGGCTTGTTAACCGGTAGAAAGAGTTACTGTCAAAAGAGCCCCCTCCCCGTTCTCCAACTTGATGCCCATTGGGACAAGTCTAACGTGTCCAGTGGGAATGGTGGCAAACACCCCAACTTCTCCTCCACACCCAATGGAGGTACTGAGGATGCAGGCAACAGCAACTTTAACTGTACATTACTGGAAGTCTTCGATAGCGGCAGTTGGTTTAAGTGGTGCGGTTTGACAGTTTATTTTCTTTCGAATCGGATGCCTATGTATATGTGACATGTGACTCCTACAACTTGTAATCCTCATTCTTTTAATGAACATTTCCAAGACTGATTTACACACGTATGATTCATTGTCTCTGTGTAATGTGTCCATGATGTAAAGTGCTTTGACACCCTGCACTGGTATAAGCAGTGGTATAAAACAAATTAAATATTTATGACTGAGGGCCCGTGGAGACATGAGGAGCACTGTTGGGTTGAGGTTGTGAGGGGAGCTGTGGAGAATGAGGTCATGGGCCATCAAAATGATGGTTAACTGGGCGCTATCTGCCAGCCCTAGGAGAGTGAGAAAGTAATTTCTGCCTCAGTGCTGTTTGAGATTGATGGCTTTGTCCAGTTGCGAGGGTGTTGTTATCAGTCTTGACCGTATGTATGTATAAACTTTAATAGCAGATTGCTTATTTTATCTTGCAAGTGACAATCCATGAGAGTATTTTAAGTTGGCGGAGTTAAATTATTCTAATTGTGTGGTTGGGTGGAGTGGGCAGGGCTTTGGGGCAGTGGGTGGGGTACATTTTAAAGTAAGTAATTGATAGCTGTGCTGCAAAGTGTCCCTGGAATTCTTTTTCAAATGTTGGCAACTATGTAATTCATTTTCACAGGAATTAACAGCAGGAGGTTTTTTTTAATATAATAAGCTAGGTTTGAAGTACATACATACCTAAAAGTCCCTTATCTACATTTTTAAGATCTTTCAATTTCACTTTCCTGTGTTTTGCTCCTTTCAAAATGAAAACCAAAAGCACAATGATACAATAAGGACTTAGCACTTGACACATCCTTACAAACTTAGGATAATGGATTCTATGTTAAGACCCGTAGGCTAACATTATGCAATACCTCTGTTTTTCCTATCACTCACAGAAGCTCCTTTAAAGAACATAAAACTTCGCATTCCAGAGTTTTTAATGCTGCTGTTCCCTAAAATAAATGCCAGACCTTTTCCTGTTTGAAAGCACTTTATGTCTGATTATCTATTGGTGACCCTCTGTGATGTCCTTCATGAATCGTTGTTTAAGAATATTCTGTTTCGTTCATTTTTTTGCAGAGGGACATGTTTTTAACTGAGCATATCAATTTGTAAAAAAACAACAGTTCGTTTCATGAAATATGGGTTTGTAGGAATTGTTGATATTTTATTGCTGCATTACATGTACCCATTTTATTTCCTCCTCCCCTGTCCATATGCCTGTGATAGATTGTAGCCCTTCTCTCCAGCATGGGCATAACTGGAATGGTCACAGCAACTTCACTCTTCAGTCAATGCTGGGCCTATTTTTTTACTTTGGTCTAAAAAAACAGTCTTTCATATTTGGGTAAATTACAGTTTTCACTGCTGCACGTAGAACAGCCTTTATCAAAGTTTAAAACAAGGGTAGAGTTACACCTCATAGACACATATCACACCCTAGACTAAAAGCACAGGTGGTTTATTTGCTGAACTAAAACAGACATTGTTCCATTAAAGTAAATGCTAGCTGTCAGCGTCTTTCATTATTACGTTTTCAGAGGCAGACACTCTGAACAAGCAAGCACGCGATGGCCTGACAAATTACTGCCAAACAGGACAAAAAAATCACTTCCAAAGCAAACACTGCTGTACAGGGCACATCAATTGCAAAACAAAAACAAACACATTGTTGCTTTCTTTGGAAGGCATTGAGAGGCAAGAAGCACCTATAAACACGAGAAAGGCATTATGTTCCTGGAGGCTGCATTACCTGAAAACGGAAGAGTGTGGGGGTGAGAAGAAAATCATGTGGACACACAAAAAATACTGCTCTACACACTGGATATCCTATGATATCCTTTGTCCACCTATATGTTTCTCTGATTAATTGAATGTTCTAGTATTGCCAATAAATTTGCCCCAAGTTATATTACAAAAACAAGTAGCGAAGTCATTGTCTTTTGGTTCTCACCAAGGTCATCTTAGTTGCTCTGCGGATGGTCTAATGATGTTTTTTCCAAGTAGCTGATAGTGACATGATTACATGTAGATACTTTCAAAAGTTATTCATTATCCATTGGGCCTACAGAAATTGGCAGTGGTAACGGTTTTCCACTCCTCATAAGACTGTCCGCTCTCCAATCAAATCTTGTTAGTAGATGGGAGGGATACCTTCACATCAAGCAAAAGTTACAGTTGTCCCACCCCCCGAAGTGACGCATTCAGTGAAGCTGCCTGTGAAGCAGGGAAGCGTGGGGATTCCCCCCAGGATGCCGTCCCGAGCGGGTGCGCACCCCGCAATTGCGTGCCCCTGAGCGGGAGCCCACCCCGCTTTATGTTTTCTTAAAATGGCAGGTGCCCACCCTGCAATTGCCGTAACCTGAAGCGGGAGCCCACCCCCGTTTTGTTGTAGGAAATCACCGCCGCGCTCGGGGAGCACCAAAAGGGGAAGTCAAGCACATCTGCCTGGCCTGAGTCGGGGCCTAAAGCCGGAAGTGAAGCGCCGGCCGGAAGACCTAGGCGGGAGCCCACCCCGTGCTGGGACGTGCACAGAAGAAGTCCCGAGTCCCAGGAGGGGGTCCGGGTGAAGTGAGGAGAGTGCGGCGGGTCAACGGGGCTCCAGTGAGTATGAGGGAGCCCAGCGTGCTTCAACATTGTGGCCGGAATCCAGGCGGGGCTATCATGAACAAAGAGAGCCCTGAATGTTGCTGCCATGGAGAAGTGAGGGCGGGAGCCTACCACGCCTCCACGTGCATTCTGGTGAAGGGAGAAGAGGTGCCTGAGTGGCGGGTCAGAGAAGGGCTCCCATGAGCAGTTGGGTGCCCCGGCGGTGAATAGGAGAGCCTCCCCAGCATAGCCCAGTGAGTTGTGAGAGGCTTCATAGTCCCTGAGGCTGCGGGAGACACTGCGCTGGGCGGACTCGCCAGAGACTTCGCTCGGGGTCCTACTGCAGCAGTCCTTCACTTGCCAGTAGAGAGCAGCGGAGAAATTCCGGCAAGCGCGGGCCGCTAAGGCACATTGTCGGTGCCTGGGACCTGCGCAGCAGAGAGCCG
This sequence comes from Lissotriton helveticus, assembly GCF_964261635.1. Classification (NCBI taxonomy): domain Eukaryota; kingdom Metazoa; phylum Chordata; class Amphibia; order Caudata; family Salamandridae; genus Lissotriton; species Lissotriton helveticus. Next base: position 609,806,493 of record NC_136063.1, read on the forward strand.
GTGAGTGGGGTTCTCTCAATTTTTGTGGGTGCCAGAACTGCTCCAGAAGTGCCCCAGTGAAAGGAGCACTTGGATTGTGAGAGTCCCGATGCAGGGGACTAGTGGGGTACTGAAGTGCAAAGGCTACAATCCTTTTTGGGGACAATTGATGTATAGGAGCCCCGGAGTGAGGCCCCAAAGGCATTGCAGGTGCCAGTGCCTATTGGGGCACATTGTCGGTGCTCATTCTTTGTCACAGCTGCCCCGCCTGACAGTGGGCAGCTGCAAGGTTGAGGGCAATTGTTTCTAAGAGTCCCATAATGGGGCTCCCCCAGGCACAGAGGTGCCATTGCCCATTTCTACCTCAGCTGCACCGTGAGAGCGAGGGCAGCTGCAATGTTTGGGGGCCAGTTCTTTGGGAGTGAGGAAGGGGTGAGTTGAACCCCATGCCCCAATGCATTGCACACTTTTTGGTTTGCTGCAGTGGCAGCACGCTCTGACTTTTTGGACAAAGGGCATTAGGCCCCCCTAGAGAAGGACAGTTGGCATGGGAGTCATTTGGGTACCTGTATATACCAGAAGGGGGCAAGGCACTAGGGGAATGTGATGTTTGCCCCTGATGCGTGTTCTACTGATGTTTATGCATGATGTGTTTTATACCTACAGTAATGATACGCAATCTGTTTTATGCCCCTTGTGATTGCATAATGTGATTTATGTGATGTGATTTATGCACCCTGGTTTATGCCTCTAATGATGTTTATGCTCATGAGGTTATTGCATAATGTGTTTATGCTGGTAAGGCCTATTGCGTAATGTGTCTATGCTAAGGAGGTTTGGGGCCTAACGTGTTACTGTCTAATGTCATGTTATGATGTTTGAGGGAGTACCTATTTGCCAAAGGTGTTTATACTCATGAGGTTATTACATAAGGTGTTTATGCTGGTGAGGCCCATTGAGTAATGTGTTTATGCTGATGAGGTTTGAGCCAAATGTGGTTTCATATCTAAGGCTAATAGGATAATGCTTAGGTCATTATGGTACAAGTAGTTACTGGCTGAGTTTTATATTTGCATTTACTTACCTGTTCTGAAGGTTCTCACTGTGGCCCGATTGGCCTGGTCGTGTATATAATCGCCTGTGAATAATGGCCGTGCCAGTTGGCACAGTGTAAATGTGTGATTATGTTTCTAATGTGTTTATGACAATACAAAGGCTATTTTTTTATATAACCTTGTGTGGAGTTCCTTTTGTGGCGTGCCTAGTGTGTTGCTGCTATGTGAGTGTATTGCACAAACGCTTTACACATTGCCTCCAGGATAAGCCTGACTGCTCGTGCCAAACTACCAAGGGGGTGAGCAGGGGTTATCTTTGGCGTGTAACTCCCTTGCCCTGACTAGAGTGGTGGCTTCTGCCTGGCTTTGGCGCACACCTTAGCCAACCAGAAATCCCATTTCTAACATTCAATGTATGGCATATTTGATTTACTGGTAAGACCCTTGTTAAGTGCACTGGGTGTCCCAGGGCCTGCAAGTGAAATGGTACTAGGGGGCCTGCAGCATTGATTGTGCCACCCATATAAGTAGCCCGGAAAACATGTCTCAGGCCTGCCACAGCTGTGTCTGTGAGTGTAGATTTACACTGCCATGTCAACCTGGCGAGTATACCCACATGGCAGACCCAACCCGTACCTTTTTCTACATGTAAGGCACCTCTAAGGTAGGCCCAAGGTAGCCCCGGAGGCCGGGTGCAGAGTATATGAAAGGTAGGACATGTACTGGTGCGTTGTGCATGTCCTGATATTGAAATAGAGCCAATTAAATTTTTTACTATTGCTAGGACTATATCCCCAATAGGTAATCACTGGATCTGCCTCGTAACATCTTACATGTGTAACTTTAAATTGGGTAGAGATGCAGATTTGTAGTTTGGGTTCCCTGAACTCAGAATTTAAAAATACGGGCCAGATGTATGACCATTCCAAATTGCTAGTCGCAATTTACGCTCAATTGCATGTCGCAAATTGCGAGTCGCAATTTGTAATGTACAACAGTGTCAGAGACAATGATTGCTATTCCCAATGGGGTAGCTAAATGTGAGGCTCATGAATATTAATGAGCCACTCGCACTTTGCGACTCCATTGGGAATGGCTGGCCCTCCCAGTGATGGTAGCCTTCTGGGCTCAGTAGACAAAGCAAAACCAGAGGGGATGAGATACGGGAGTGTTGATCAATGCAAACACTCACCCCCAGTCAACTGATCTAGGTTTAATCCATCATCATTCTTTAGCTCACTCCGCCACCCCAGTTCAGACATGGCCATATGCAAATCAGTCTGACCCTGTGCCTCATGGGAACAGTCCAGCTCGAACTGCCAAGCCACGTCTAAACTGGACTGGAAACAAGCATCCTGGGACCGGTTTCTGGCTAATCAGCCGTCATCATCCAGGCTAGCTTGAATCCAGTGGCAAAGTGAGCAAGGGACCCACGTCTGGGCATACCTTGCCACTTTAGGACAAACAAAGCAAAACCAAAGGGGATGATGGACGGAGTGTTGAACAATGCAAGCACTCACCCCTGGTCAACTGATCTGGGTTTAATCCATCATCATTCTTTAGCCCACTCCGCCACCCCAGTTCAGACATGGCCATTTGCAAATCAGTCTGACCCTGCGCCTAATGGGAACAGTCCAGCCCTCCATGTCTGGGACTGCTTTTCAATAGAGCAGTTTTTTTTTCTTTTCAATGCAGCCTGTTTTCAAAAGAAAAAAATGAAACGTCTTCATTTTATTTTTTAAGGGCATGTCCCTGGGACCACTGCTTGCCCTTAATATTTCTGAGTCAGGGGACCCCTTCCCATTTGCGACTGCATTACCATCCTCCTGAAGAGCGTGGTAATGTGCAAGTGTTTTGCGACCGCAATTGCATTCGCAAAACATTGGTACATGACTTTGCAGTCACTATTAGGAAGGGAACGCCCTTCCTAATAGCGAGTCGCTAAACACTATTTTGCAAGTTGCAATTTATTTGCGACTCGCATCATAGTGTTTGTACATTAGCCATAGGTTTTAGCACTCGCAACAAGTCGCAAACCCGTTTGCGCATGCTAAGTACTGTCGTACATGTTATGTTATGTTACATACATTTGTATTGCGCATAGCTGCCCCAGCTAAGGGGCGTCCTAGCGCATGGCAGGTAATATGCAACACCTACAGGGAAACACAACAGATAAAAAGACAAAGAGCTGGTTTATTAAAACAAAAAGGTTTTTAAAGCTTTACGAAAAGCTAAAAGGTCATCTAGTAACCGCAACTCTACCGGAAGAGAGTTCCAGAGCTCGGCTGCTCTGACCCGGAAGGATCGACCACCAACCCGACACAACCTGTATCGAGGGATCACAGTAAGCGCTTGGCCCAAAGATCTCAAGGACCGGGTAGGCACATACCAGGACAGAAGGTCCGCAAGAATTTGAGGACCCCCTCCCCTCAAAATCTTGAACGCCAGGCACAGCACTTTAAACTGGATTCTTGCCCTGATAGGCAGCCAATGCAGTGATCTCAATGTGCCGGAGACGGAACTTGTTCGGGGTAAGCCAACAATGGCTCTCCCCGCGGCGTTCTGAACGCGTTGGAGGCGGGTAACCTCAGCCAGATTGGAACCTACCAGGAGAGAGCTTGCATAGTTGGCCCTACATCTTTTAGTGAAGTTAATTTTTATATTGTGTGTTTTGAAATTAGCACTTTTATAAAGTGAACATCTTCTTGCTTTACCATTCTGTGTCCCTGCCTGCCTGTACAATCAATGTCTCGTTTAGATTGTCATTGGGCTGTTTGTGCAGACAAAGGGCGCTGAGGTGTGCCCTGCATATCCTGATGGCACATCACCAGGAGGATGGACCTTCCTGAGCAAGAGTGGTGGGAGGAGTTATCACTGACACCTGAATAGGTTCATGCCTTTTCTCGCACAAAGCTGTCTCCAACCCTCTGTAGTGTGTCTGGAGCTGGGTCAGAGCAATTAATTGTGTTATTGATAATTTTATTTTGTATGCCAATTATTGTGTTTTTTATCATAGGTCAAGTGTATGATTTGGTTATGTATTTGAATTTAAATGTTTTTATTCTGAGTATACATACTTAATAAAAAAGCACAATTTTGTACCTTTTAATTGATTGTTGCGCCTTTCATATGTCGTTTTCTCCCTGGTGATATTAATTTTGATGCCTTTTTTCATACTGCTGGGTCAGAGCAAGGCAGGATCCTGTGCACTACAAAAACTATCCTTTGAAGTATGCCTACTTCAAAGGCAAAAACGGGTATAAGTATTGGACCGAAGACCCCACAATTTTAAACACATCTGGATCACGAGGAGCTGGAGTTTTTGTAGGAAAGGAACTGCCACTCTGCTTGTTGCTGTGTAGGGCTTGCCTGCTGCTTGCACTTCAGTCTTGAACAGTGAAAGGACTGGGATTTGCTTTCTTATCATGCTTGTCAAGGTTCTCCACGGGCTAGTGTGTGCTTGCCTACTGTAAAAAAGTCTCAGGGGCATCAAAGACTTAATCTGCTGCCCCTGAACTCCTCTGCTGGGAGTTCTGACCTGACAAGTGGTGCCAATTCCAGTTCTGGGCCCTTGGAGGGGGCTTCTGCTGCAAGATAAGAAGAAAATCTATGCACAGGTCTTCAGCTCCTGTTTTTTCCACATCAAGCTTGCCGCATGTTTGAAAAACCAAGGCATTACCGTGGATCTGCCGAGGAAACGACATCCGAGGCACCCGCTCACCTCCCCTGAGAATAAGGAATGGATGCTTGTTTTGATTTTGGCGCATCATCTCCCCGGTGCCTGTTTTCATCTTTGATTTTTAGTCATTTCAGTTACTTTGCACTAAAAAGTGACCCATGAGCCTTTTAAAAGTGAAATTTGCTTATGTATGTTGGACTTTTGTCGTTTTGTTCTTGCTTCATTCAGATAAAGATTGGTTATTTTTCTAAACTGGTGTGGTGTCCATTTGTAGTGTTCTTATGTACAAATGCTTTGCATATTACCTCGGAGATAAACCTGACTGCTTGTGCCAAGCCGGGGTGAGCAGGGTCATCTTGGGTGTGTAACTTCCTCACCCTGATTAGAATAAGGGTCTTTACTTGGACAGGGTGTAAGCCACTGCCAAATAGAGACCAGCATTTCTAACAGTAACCAATACCAAAACCCATGCATACTATGTAATCTTTCAGGTATACCTTAATAAAGTCACAAATGTGCACAACATTTTAGTTACCAAAGCAATATAAGAGAGTCTAATAAGGGTTAGCATAGTGCACATCTTCTAACCCCACGGCTTGTTCGGGTGGGTCACCAGCACCAAAATCCTTACCTAGCCAAGCTAATCTGTGGGAATCATTATTAACAAAATACCTGCCTACAGGATTTAGCACAAGGTAATAACAATCCACCCATAAAAGCCTAATGGCTTTAACACATGATGAAAGTCAGGCCTGCAGGCTTTGTCATAATGTTTCATAATAAATTGATCAACGCTGTTGAATCTGACATAACTTCTCCCAATGAACCGATACATCCCATAGCTTTTACAATTTGCTTCACAATATAAGCAATACAGGACTTCTGAAGTGCACATAAACACATCCTGCAACAAGCTATGTAATTGAAAAATTACAAATTTCCAACTGTCAAAAAAAAATACAAACCCTCTCAATAGAGTCGAACAAGAATCATCACAGCCTGACAGTTTGTCAGAATCATTACAGTTTGTCAGAGTGTGTGGTCAACACCAAAAGCCTTGCCTACTATGATAATCTGTGAGATTACATGTCACAAAATAGCTATCTATAGCCTTTAAATCAATGTAACAATAACCCACTGTTAAGGGCCTGATGACTTTAATAACTGCTTTTCTAAGTAAACAAGTAAGGTCTAATACACTTGTCATGCCTTTTCATAATGATCAGATCAGACTTATAGCATCGTACATATCTTTTCCCAATGCACCAACTATGCCTATAGCCTTTCTCTTTGGCCTGTCAACATGACCAACTCAGCCTTACTGTTTTGAGTGTAAACGTTCCCGAAAAACAACCACCAGGCCCAGTCATAAATTACAAAGGTCAACTAAATTAACAGTTGGCTCAGCAAAATGTGAATTAGGCTCTGATAATTTCAGGAATTTTGTCTTGACCCCTTCACTGCCTGACCATTCCCCCCTCCCTGTGCCATGCCTTTTTTTCGCCATTTCAGGTACTTCACGCTTAGGCCCCCGTAACATTTTGTCCACATAAGGTCCACGCCAAATATGTGTCCTTTTCTTCCAATATCTTGAGGATTATAAAGGTACCTTGGATTTGTGGATTCTCATGGAGGGCACCAGGAAATTAGGCAAAATACAGCTATATATTGTTTTTGGGGCACACATGGGAAAAAATGTGCTGGAGATGACAGCGTCTGTTTTTTCCCCTGCAAATGGTATCAACAAAGGGTTTGTGGTGCTAAAATCACCATCTTCCCAGCTTTCAGGAACAGCAAACATTTTGTAAAAAAAACACAATTTTCTGCACAGTTTTGTTATTTTACTAAAACAGCCTATTTTTCCTTTTTTGTGCTTTCAACTGCCTTCCTGTTAGTGGTAGTAATGGCTGTGAAGCCAAAAATGGATCCCAGAAAGCTATACATTTCTGAAATGTAGACAACATTCTAAATTCAGCAAGGGGTCATTTGTGTAGATACTTCAAGGTTTTTTATAGATACTAACAGCTGAAAAAAATTTGAAACTGAGTTGAAAAAAACTGCCATTTGTGCTGACGTTTTCACCTGTAACTTCTAAGTATGACAGATTTTTTAAAGCAATATACAATTACATCCGCTGGACCCTTCTGGTTGTGGGGATATATAGGGCTTGTAGGTTCACCAAGAACCCGAGGAGCCCAGAGCCAATAACTGAGCTGCATCTTGCGAAGGTTTTTCATCGTGTACCGGGTATATAGCAATTCATTTGGTAAAATATTAAGGGTGAAAAATAGGTACTTAGGAAAACTATATATTTCTCAAATAGAAACGCAATATAGAGTTTAGAAGTAATGGTTATTTGCGCACCTCCAAAATTGTGAGTACCCATGTAAGCATGTGAATTCGAGGACATTTTTCAAAATGACTTCTTTTTTTTACAAATGTTCTTACATTTGGAAGGCAGAAGTGCAAAGAAAGTAAATTGGTAATAACATGTGTTCTACTATTCTGTGTTCCCCTAAGTCTCCCAATAAAAATGCTATCTCACTTGTGTGGGTAGGCCTAGTGCCTGGTACCTGCCACAGGAAACGGCCCAACAAGCAGTGTGGCCAAACTTTGTCAAAACATTGACAATTACCTCACATTTCTGTGATGGAAAGTTCTGGAATCTGCAGGAGCCACAAATGTCCACCCACCTAGCACTCTCCAAAGTCTCCTTATAAAAATGGTACCTCACTTATCGGTAGGCCTAGTGCCTGCGACAGGAAAAGGATGAAAACGCAATGTGGAAACATCACATTTTTCCAGTGAAAACATAACCATTTTTTGCAATGTGCCTAGCTGTGGATTTAGGGCCCTAGCTCAGACAGCACCTAGCAAAACCCAGCAAACCTATACATTTCTGAAAACTAGACATTGAGGGAAATCCAGAATGGTGTGACTTGTGTGGCTCTCACCAGGTCCTGGTGCCCATAATGCTTTCCAAACCCTAAACTTAGTCAACAAAACTACATTTCCTCACATTTCTGTGAAAGAAAGTTCTGGAATCTGCGAAGAGCTACAAACGTCCACCCACCCAGCACTCTCAAAAGTCTCCCAATAAAAATGGTACCTCACTTGTGTGGTTAGGCCTAGTGCTTGCGAAAGGAAATAGCCCAAAACGCAACGTGGACACATTACATTTATTCAGTGAAAATTTACCTTTTTTTTGCTATGTGCAAGCTGTGGACTTTGAACCCTAGCTCAGCCGGCACCTAGCGAAACCTAGCAAATCTATACATTTTTTAAAACTAGACATCGAGGGAAATCCAGTGTGGCTCTCACCTGGTCCTGGTATTCAGAAACCTGTTCAAACCTCTAACTTAGTCAACACACCGACATTGTCATCATTTGTGTGATGGAAAGTGCTGGAATCTGTGAGGAGCCACAAACTTCCACCCACCCAACACTCTGAAAAGTCTCCCAATAAAAATGGTACCTCACTTGTGTGGTTAGGCCTAGTCCTCATGACCGGAAAAACACAACGTGGGCACATCACATTTTTCCAGTGAATAGTGACCCTTTTTTGCTATGTGCAAGCTGTGGCTTTTGAACCCTTGCTCAGCCGGCACCTACGGAAACCTAGCAAACCCATACATTTTTTAAAACAGGACACCCAAGGGAATCCAGGATGGGCTCACTTGTGTGGCTCTCACCAGGTTCTGTTCCCCTGCATCCCTTGCAAATCTCTTTTTTTTTTAAAAGAAACACATTTTCCTCACATTTCTGTGATGGAAAGTTCTGGAATCCGTGGGGAGTCTCAAGCTTTCACCCACCTGGTATTTCCAAAAGTCACCAGTCTACGTAGTGCCACTCCATACAATGTCACTCATGTAGTACCACTCGACTCTATACAACGCCACTCAAAGCAATGGCACTCCAAGCAATGCAGCTGTACACAGTGCCACTCAGGGCAACACCACTCTACACAGCTCCACTTCATGCAATGCCACTCCACACACCGCTTCATGCAATGCCACTCCACGCAACACCACTTTACAAAGTGCCACACCACTACACATACCACCACTCCATGCTGCTGCACTCCACATAAATGCATGCCACACCCCACTTCTCGCAACACCACTCTACGTAGCACCACTCTGCCCCACTCAACGCCACTCCACGCAACCCCACTCCAAGTAATAACATTCAAGGCAATGCCCCTCAATACAATGTCACTCCTTACACCGCCACACCACCCCACTCTATGCAGAGCAGCTCTATTTTACGAAACTTCATGCAATGCAAATTCACTCTATGCAACTGTACTCCATACAACAACACTTCACTCTACCCAACCAACTCCAAGAGGTGACACTCGAGGAAACGCAACTCTACACAGCGCAACTCCATGCGACCCGCTCCATGCAACATCACTCAGCTCCATGCACACACAGTGCCATCCTGCGCAGCGCCACCCTGCGTAGCGCCCTCCGCTCCATGCAATGCCACTTTGCTACACTCCACACAACTGCACGCCACTCCACACAATGCCATTTGGCGCAGCACCTCTCCATACAATGCCACTCCAAGCACTGGCACTCATGGCAGTGCCACTCTACACAGTGACACTCTACGCAGTGACACCCTACGCAGAGACCCTCTATGCAGGACACTCCATGCAGTGACACTCAAGCAAGGTCACTCAGTACAATATCACTCCAGACAATGCCACACCACACCGCTCTACACAAGGCCACCCTGCTCAATGCAACACCACTACATTTTACGCAGCGCCACTCCATGCAAACCTAATTCACTCGTTGTAACGGCACTCCATAAAAGTGCACTTCACTCTACCCAACACACTCTATGCAGCTCCACTCCAAGCAGCGACACTCAAGCATTTGGCATTTCAGCACGAGCAGTGAACTTTGTTTTATTCATTTATTTATTTACATTACTCCGGTCGGCCGTGAGCCGGAGTTTACTACCCACCACCTTGCCCCTCCCCATCCCCACCCCACTGCCACGCAGCACTCCCTCCACTAGCCGCTACTGCACTCAAGGTAACGCTACTCTATGCAATGCCACTCAGCTCCATGCCACGCCACCCCACACAACCCCACTCCTCACACTGCCACTCCACGCAATGCCACTTTATGTGACACTCTGTTGTACGCAATGCTACACCACGCATCACAAGTGTACTCGATACAATGCCACTCCATGCAACCCCACTCTACTCAACATCTTGCCAATGCACTCCACACAACTGCATGCCGCATGACACTCCATACACAATGCCACTCTACACAGAGCCACTCCATGCAGCGCCACTCCAAGCAGCGGCACTTACGGCTATGCTACTCTATACAGTACCAGTCTATGCAACGCCACTCCGCCTCCTCAATGCCACTCTCTGCAGCGTAACTCCGCTCTACACTATGCCACTCCACCCAATGCCATTCCACACTGCAGCACTTCATACAACTGCACACTGCACCCAACTACAAGCAACACCACTCTACACAGCACCACCCTACACAGTGCCACTCAACGCAACCCCACTCAAGGTAACCAAGCAGTGCCACTCCATGCAGAACCTCACCATGCAGCACAACGCCACCCAATGCCGCTCCATGCAAAACCACTCCACGCAACACAACGCAACACCACTCCACGCAGTTGCTCTCATGGCAACACCACTCTACACAGCACTTCTCCGAGCAATGCAACGCCACTCCACAAGCAGCCACTCTAAACAGCGCCATTCAACTTCACACAATGCCACTTCACACAATGCCGCTCTATGCCGCTGCACTCCACAAAACTGCATATCGCACCCCACTCCATGCAATGTCACTCTACACAGCACCACTCGACACAACCCCACTCCAAGCACTGATATTCCATGCAATGCCACTCCACCTAATGCCACTCCATGAAGCAACACTCCGGTCCATGCAATGACACTCTATGTAGCGCCACATCGTTTCACATAACACCACGCAATGCAACACCACTGCACTCCAGGCCGCTGAACACCACTCCATGTTACACCACTCTTCCACAAACTTGATAGATCTAGCAACACATTCCTCAAGTTCACTCTCACTTTACTTTAGACACTTGGGAGCACTCCCTCCCCTCCCCAGTGCTGCGCACGACCGTTGGCCGTCGCAGCCCCGCACGCCCTTTAGAACGCCGCGGTTAAGGCGTTAAGGCATTAAGGCCATAAATGTAAGAAAACAATAAAATACAATACATGCATAAAAGGTTTAAATACATTCATCCATTGCTCACTTGGTCAAATCGATATACATCTAGTATGTTACAGTTCATTCTGAGTCTAGATTAGTTCCACCAGTTAGTTTTATAATCCAGGGGTTACCCTATTGTCTTGTTCACTTGCAAAGTGCCTGTGCAATAGCAGTAAAATACTATTTGTTCTGTCCTAATTTCCAATTCTTGGAAAGTGCATGTGCAATAAATCCATTATGGTACAAAATCTTATAGTATAACATTATTCAAGAACATTGACATGAATTAATTTCTATCCAAACTGATAGGAAAACCGATAAAATGTAAGTATTCATGAAAAGTTCAGAAAAGTGCTTATATTAAACTAAAACTATCAACAAATTGTTACTAAAACATGGAAACTAATAGAGTGCACAACAGTCTAAAAGTACTTCAAATTTAACTCAGAAGCATAAAAATTTCAATTTCATTTGATCTTAGCCAGGGCATATAATGCCCTTTAGTTTTTGTCATAATTGTTCTTGCCAAATTGTACGGTATTACCTCTAGGTGGGTGCCTCAAGTTCAAGTTTATTTTATTTGATTTGGAACTCCGAAGAGATCCACAAAATGAAAGTACATAGTCACAAAATTACAGGTTATATAATAGAAGGACACAATTACAAAGTACCATTTATCTGTGCAGAAAAACCAATACGGATTTCATAATCATAATACCTTAGTTCATACATTGCAAAGAAAGACCCGTCAATAAATATCTAAAAAACATTTAAAAAAGTTAAAAACATTAAAACAGAACATCTCGTTAGGAGGGTTATTAAGAGCAAGTACAAAAGCATTGACGGTTAGAATACTCAATTTCAAACAGATGTGACGCAACCATTTGCGTCGGGAAGGAAGCAGAGAGGGACATACAAATAATACATGTGTCAAATCTTGCATAGGGAAGTTGCAAAAATTACAGGCTGCGGAAGTACCGTACCATTTGGCCAAAAGTATGTTTAAAGGTAGAAGATCCTGTCTTAGCAGGAACCAGAACCGCCGGACACCATGAGATAGGTTCCAGGATATATAGGGTTGCCTGTATTTGATTGCACAAGATGAAATGAATGGAGTGACTCCTTTCCCTGTCACGATATATCCCTATCTAAACAGAAACTAAGTTCCCACGAGGCCCGTTTCAGGACTGATTTCAATTGGCCCTGGGATAGTGAAAAAAGGGAGGTCTCATCTAATTTTAAAAACGACACCGCCTTTCTAAAGTTTTTTACGAGAAGGGAGAATTCATTAAAAGACCCCAATAATTTGTTTTTCATAAGACATCGTAGGGTCCCCACTTCCCCCTTGGCCAGACAGACAACCCATCGCACCAATCCCACCAGGCCATGGGCCCAACTACTACGTACTCCAAACTCAAGTCTGAAGGCCGCTGCTGTACATGCGTTATTAGTAGTAGTTAGATACCGGAAAATCTTCCCCTTGGCCTGCTGCAAAAAACCCCCTTGCCCCAAATCCACTGTTTCCAGTCCATAGAGTAGGGAGGACGGGATTTTTGCACGAAATACCTCCAGCAGGTAGTTTTTAGGAATTCCAGATACACTGGGCGCACGCCTTGGTAACCGCTAAATGGTGGAAAACAAGAGTAAAAAGGTGTAGGCAATAGGGCGAGTGGTAAAACCTCACAACCACTCGGAAAGGCCAGAAACCTGGTCTACAATGAATATGAACAGCTGTGCCCCTGCACTAACACAAATGTGTACAGCTTCAAAATTTGTATACGATTGTTTACATGTAATAGTGACATATAGTACATCAATCTAAACAGTTGGTGGAGATACGTAATTCAGTGACAAATCGTCTATTGAGACGGGTAAGTCAATCAATAGTCTGTAATTAGAGTGTCCATTTTCTGTTTATTGTTCCGTTTCAAAAAGCCAACACGTGTTTCATCGCAAGGAACAAATGCGAATCTTCAGGGCTAAACAAAAAATACAGAGTCTGTTTTTACTATACATGTTTTGTTTGTAATATTTTTGCAAAAACGGGTGACTCATGGTGTCACCCTGGTGAACAAGGCATGCTGAAAAGGTGGTGATGTGACTTGGTGTCTATGTGAAGAACAGTCATGGCTAAAGTGACATATGTGACATGGTGGTATGTGTGGTGCCAAACGATGATTTTTTTAGAACAAAGTGACTAGTGTAATTCGTTAATCCACACTTGAAAAAGGCTGGCCGGTTTGAAAAGTGAAGTGATGAGACAGAGGGTGTGTGGTATAGAAAGGACGGTGTCCCAAGTTACTCATGAGTGACATATGTGAACATAATGGAATCGCATTTAAAAGTGATGACAGTGTTACATAATTGTGGTTGTCCATTAACTGGTGCGTAGAGAGTATGGTATCTTAAATTATTTCAATTCAAAAGTGCACAATCTTTTTAGATCAAATCTGTTCTGTCAAGGTAGAATACAGATTTCTCATGCCAGACATACCTGGAAAACGTGGCTTTCAAGATAGGATGTACTGGTTCGGATTGGACACAAGAAAGGGCGCAAGAGGACCGGTCAGGGCGTGGACTATGTTGATTGTTAAAGAAAGGATTTCAAAACGGAAGATAGAAGAGAGACGGAGGAAAAATTGTATATGTGAGATTAATGAGAGCTTATGAATTAAAACAAAGTAAAAAGGCACGCTGGGCGTTAAGTTTAAACTTAGGAAAACACGGGGATTGTGTATCTTACAACAATTTAAGAAAAAAATGAGGGATGTGGATTTCTACAATACTAGTCTGAGACAAGAAACATAAACCAAAAAAACGGGGGGGGGGAAATACACGGAGCTGCATACGATTTAAGGCCACTGGCTGACATTAATTATGGTATGGTTACTCACCAGGAAAATCCAAAATTGAGTTTTCTTGGATTTTATGCTCTAGGGGTATCTGCCACGGTAGGGGCGAAAACCCAAATATCGTGTTACTTGGACAAAAGTGTCTAAAGTGTAGATAAACAAATCTGCAAGAGAAGCAAGATATAAAGCGCAATATCAGAAACTAAAACTAAAATGCTTCGTCGAAAAACATCCAGGCAGAGAGGGCGCATGAGGGCGAAACACCACCTACCTTAGTATTTAGCAGGTTGAGTAGAGACCGGGAAGAGAGAGGTCTTCGTGGTTTACGGCGGGTGCGCTCGTGACCAACAAAGTGCCTTGTCCTTTGGAGAAAGTAAAAGGGCGGGTATAATACTCCATGTGCTACAGAGGATACAGATCGTTTTCCAATGTAGATGCCAAACTATATGGGGTCGCAATTGTTCTGGGGTCAAAAAGCGCTTACCTGACGGACGAAATTCTCCCTCTTGGAGTTTCCCGGCGCCGTGTTTCGGAAACGGACACGTGACCGGAAGTGGAGTTCATTTAAATACCGATTACGTGTTGGTAAGTTCGAGAGACTAGAACGAGGTCCTCGAGCTCTTTGGAGATGAGAGAGGCCGAAAAAAGAAGAGATACTTCCCCGAGTTGTAGGGTAGAAGAAATATTAAACATTGCTCGAAGAATAATATATTCACACACGGCTAGCGTGCGCACGGCCGAGGTATTTCTTTGGGACGTGCCCGAAGCCGGTGTAGACTGCTGCCTTATCGTTTGTGAATAAAGTGTTGATAAACACTTGGTTATAACACGAAAATATATAATTTCTATTTTTCGTTTCTTGTTTAGTGTTGTAAACACTAAAATACATGGCGTATTTCTTACAAAATATTTTGAAAATGTGGATAACATAAAGGAGGTGATGGGTTTTCACTAATGCGAGGCCCAAACAGGGCCTTAGTCATAAACCGTCAGGAGTCCGATGGGACAATAATATACGTAATTAAACACCCAGCTAGGTGAATATAGGCATTATCATGTAGGTGTGTCTACATATAAAGATGAGATAATATTATTTTCGAAAGTCTCAGTGTAGAGACGTGAGCGAAATGCGTTACATGTTATTACCCGGGTGGGGGTAAAGTAGGGGTCATTCATACTGATAGGTTGCAATTTTTGAATGTTATGGTCACACGATGGGTCAGGAATTAGTCCTGACTAAGTGCTTGTGTTTAGATGGAGCAACTGTTAACTCATATGGACAAGTAAGTGCACATGCTGGTTCAGAACGCAAAATGAGAACAACAACAAAGTATATATAAAATACGGTAGGTTATATCAATACATATTCAATTTAGAGTTCTTTAAGGGGGAAAGAGAAAGACAGCAACATAAATACAGTTAGGAACAGGTTGTTACTTCAGTCACCCAGAAAAAATTCTGGGTCATAATTTAAACCGCACTCTATGCTACGAAGGCGCATAATCCAAGTCGCTTCCTTGCGTCTTAGAAGTAGTTCACGGTTTCCACCCCTCACATGGATGGGCACAGTTTCTATTCCATAGAAGGAAACCTGAAAGTCATCTATATTAGGTTGACACTTGGCTACATGAAGTGCCACGGGGTATTTGGGATCTTGCTTCAAGATTGCTCTCATATGTTCAGAGATTCTTTCTTTCAAAGCTCGTATTGTACTACCAACATACTTCTTACCACAATGACATTCGATGATGTAAATTACATATTTGGTGGTACAATTTATGTTGGTTCTGATCTCGTATGAATCTTCTGAGGGGCCTGTGAAGTGTTTGGTCTTGTGTTTGGCCCATTTGCACATTGGGCATAGTCCACATTTAAAGAAACCATTACCCCGTTGGGTTAGCCATGTCGGATTTCTATCTACCCGTGGCACTGTGGGACTGAGCCTGTTTCTCAGGGTCCTCCCTTTGCGAAATGTGATTTGAGGGGTGGCCGGGATCATTTCCTTTAATGTAGAATCATCTCTTAGCAGCTTCCAGTGCTTGGTCAGGCTGGTTCTGATCAGGTTGTGTAGAGCATTATATTCTGTGATCATTCTTACTGTACTCTCTTTCTTAGTCTGGGGGTCTTTAGTTTTCAGAGTTTCCTCTCTTTTGATTTTGTTTAGTTTGGATTTCGCTTTTGACAAAATTGCTTTTGGGTAACCTCGTTTGTTGAATCTCAGATTCATGTCATTGATTGTTTTATCCAATTCCTCATCATCGCTACAGTTTTGTCTTGCACGAAGAAATTCGCCAAAGGGTATAGACTTGATCTGATGGAAGGGATGAAAACTATCTGCTCTTAGAATTGCATTACAGGATGTGGGTTTCCTGTACAGTTTGCTCTGTAGGGAGTTGTTGATTACATAGAATTCTAAGTCTAGAAATTCAATGTGCGATTTACTATGTTTCATAGTGAAACTGAGTTCCCAAATGTTCTTGTTGAGAAAGTCAAAAAAACCTTGTAGTAGAGCATCAGTTCCGGTCCATAGTAAGATGCAGTCGTCTATGTAACGACCCCAGAACAGAATGGAATCTGTGAATTGACTCCCGGATGTACCCCAAAGATGGTCTGCTTCGAATGCTCCCATAAAAAGATTAGCGAAGGAGGGTGAGAATTTTGAACCCATGGCTACTCCGCGTTTCTGTTGGTACCATTTCTTATTAAACAAGAAAAAGTTGTTGTCCAAGATCAAACGACGAATATCGCAGAAAGCTAAGATCAGGGAGAACACAAAACTAGACAATATCAACACGGAGGTACAGGTTATCAACCTATCCTCCTTCCCCCTTACCTCAGATATGACCAATTTACTCTCAAAAGGTTTGAGTTTTAACCCTTACTCCACCGGGGACATCTGTCAAACGAAAATAGATCTCTTCAAATTTGTCCGTAACCTAAAAATCAAAAAATATTTTGCAGGTAAAGTTCCGACTAAGACGACTAAGAAAAATATCAAAAACATTCCTGATGTATTGAGTGATAATGTTGTACATACAATAAAAGATATACAAGCAGTCCATCTATTATTGTCAATCACTGAACGGGAAGATAGCCCTATGGAAATGGGGCAACTTTTAGAAGAACTTAACATAGATATGGACTTTGGAGTAGCCAGTGGTCTCAAATCTAAGTCCACATGGACTCCTACTCTACCAGGCGGTAACAGCATTGACAATTTTCACAGACACGTGTTAGAAGACCTCAATAAGATCAACACCAAAAAACTACAAGAAACATTCATATTTAAAGACAACTTAACCAAAGGAGAGCGTAACGCCTTATCTGCACTGACGCTGAATCCCTCCATCATTATTCGTGAGGCAGATAAAGGAGGAAACATTGTGGTAATGAACGCAGAAGACTACAACAATGAGATATTGACCCAATTAGCAGACCTCTCCTGCTATGAACCCATTGCATCCAACCCCATGGGTGTGCTCACAAAGACTGTCAATGACTATCTACTCAAATGGAAAGAGGATGGTCTCCTTAATGAAGAAGAATATATGTACCTGAAAGTACTGAAGCCAACGTATCCATGGCTTTACACACTTCCTAAGATTCACAAGGATCTCCCATTTCCCCCTGGCAGACCAATAGTATCAGGGATTGGAGGTCCAACTGAGAGATTAGCAGAATATGTTGATTTATTTCTGGGCCCACTCGTCAAAAATCTCCCTTCATACATTCAAGACTCCAAACATATTCTCAGCCTTTTAGGAGATTTAGAATGGCAACCAGGTACCACACTAGTTACTATGGATGTGGTTGCTCTCTATACCAGCATCAATCCAAAACTGGGTATTGAAGCAATCACTAAAGTGTTGTCCAAACGGCCGGCTTCTCTTTGGTCACACACACAAATGCTTATTTCCATGATGAGTTTGATCTTGGACAACAACTTTTTCTTGTTTAATAAGAAATGGTACCAACAGAAACGCGGAGTAGCCATGGGTTCAAAATTCTCACCCTCCTTCGCTAATCTTTTTATGGGAGCATTCGAAGCAGACCATCTTTGGGGTACATCCGGGAGTCAATTCACAGATTCCATTCTGTTCTGGGGTCGTTACATAGACGACTGCATCTTACTATGGACCGGAACTGATGCTCTACTACAAGGTTTTTTTGACTTTCTCAACAATAACTTTTGGGAACTCAGTTTCACTATGAAACATAGTAAATCGCACATTGAATTTCTAGACTTAGAATTCTATGTAATCAACAACACCCTACAGAGCAAACTGTACAGGAAACCCACATCCTGTAATGCAATTCTAAGAGCAGATAGTTTTCATCCCTTCCATCAGATCAAGTCTATACCCTTTGGCGAATTTCTTCGTGCAAGACGAAACTGTAGCGATGATGAGGAATTGGATAAAACAATCAATGACATGAATCTGAGATTCAACAAACGAGGTTACCCAAAAGCAATTTTGTCAAAAGCGAAATCCAAACTAAAGAAAATCAAAAGAGAGGAAACTCTGAAAACTAAAGACCCCCAGACTAAGAAAGAGAGTACAGTAAGAATGATCACAGAATATAATGCTCTACACAACCCGATCAGAACCAGCCTGACCAAGCACTGGAAGCTGCTAAGAGATGATTCTACATTAAAGGAAATGATCCCGGCCACCCCTCAAATCACATTTCGCAAAGGGAGGACCCTGAGAAACAGGCTCAGTCCCACAGTGCCACGGGTAGATAGAAATCCGACATGGCTAACCCACCGGGGTAATGGTTTCTTTAAATGTGGACTATGCCCAATGTGCAAATGGGCCAAACACAAGACCAAACACTTCACAGGCCCCTCAGAAGATTCATACGAGATCAGAACCAACATAAATTGTACCACCAAATATGTAATTTACATCATCGAATGTCATTGTGGTAAGAAGTATGTTGGTAGTACAATACGAGCTTTGAAAGAAAGAATCTCTGAACATATGAGAGCAATCTTGAAGCAAGATCCCAAATACCCCGTGGCACTTCATGTAGCCAAGTGTCAACCTAATATAGACGACTTTCAGGTTTCCTTCTATGGAATAGAAACTGTGCCCATCCATGTGAGGGGTGGAAACCGTGAACTACTTCTAAGACGCAAGGAAGCGACTTGGATTATGCGCCTTCGTAGCATAGAGTGCGGTTTAAATTATGACCCAGAATTGCAATTTTTTCTGGGTGACTGAAGTAACAACCTGTTCCTAACTGTATTTATGTTGCTGTCTTTCTCTTTCCCCCTTAAAGAACTCTAAATTGAATATGTATTGATATAACCTACCGTATTTTATATATACTTTGTTGTTGTTCTCATTTTGCGTTCTGAACCAGCATGTGCACTTACTTGTCCATATGAGTTAACAGTTGCTCCATCTAAACACAAGCACTTAGTCAGGACTAATTCCTGACCCATCGTGTGACCATAACATTCAAAAATTGCAACCTATCAGTATGAATGACCCCTACTTTACCCCCACCCGGGTAATAACATGTAACGCATTTCGCTCACGTCTCTACACTGAGACTTTCGAAAATAATATTATCTCATCTTTATATGTAGACACACCTACATGATAATGCCTATATTCACCTAGCTGGGTGTTTAATTACGTATATTATTGTCCCATCGGACTCCTGACGGTTTATGACTAAGGCCCTGTTTGGGCCTCGCATTAGTGAAAACCCATCACCTCCTTTATGTTATCCACATTTTCAAAATATTTTGTAAGAAATACGCCATGTATTTTAGTGTTTACAACACTAAACAAGAAACGAAAAATAGAAATTATATATTTTCGTGTTATAACCAAGTGTTTATCAACACTTTATTCACAAACGATAAGGCAGCAGTCTACACCGGCTTCGGGCACGTCCCAAAGAAATACCTCGGCCGTGCGCACGCTAGCCGTGTGTGAATATATTATTCTTCGAGCAATGTTTAATATTTCTTCTACCCTACAACTCGGGGAAGTATCTCTTCTTTTTTCGGCCACTCTCATCTCCAAAGAGCTCGAGGACCTCGTTCTAGTCTCTCGAACTTACCAACACGTAATCGGTATTTAAATGAACTCCACTTCCGGTCACGTGTCCGTTTCCGAAACACGGCGCCGGGAAACTCCAAGAGGGAGAATTTCGTCCGCCAGGTAAGCGCTTTTTGACCCCAGAACAATTGCGACCCCATATAGTTTGGCATCTACATTGGAAAACGATCTGTATCCTCTGTAGCACATGGAGTATTATACCCGCCCTTTTACTTTCTCCAAAGGACAAGGCACTTTGTTGGTCACGAGCGCACCCGCCGTAAACCACGAAGACCTCTCTCCTCCCGGTCTCTACTCAACCTGCTAAATACTAAGGTAGGTGGTGTTTCGCCCTCATGCGCCCTCTCTGCCTGGATGTTTTTCGACGAAGCATTTTAGTTTTAGTTTCTGATATTGCGCTTTATATCTTGCTTCTCTTGCAGATTTGTTTATCTACACTTTAGACACTTTTGTCCAAGTAACACGATATTTGGGTTTTCGCCCCTACCGTGGCAGATACCCCTAGAGCATAAAATCCAAGAAAACTCAATTTTGGATTTTCCTGGTGAGTAACCATACCATAATTAATGTCAGCCAGTGGCCTTAAATCGTATGCAGCTCCGTGTATTTCCCCCCCCCCGTTTTTTTGGTTTATGTTTCTTGTCTCAGACTAGTATTGTAGAAATCCACATCCCTCATTTTTTTCTTAAATTGTTGTAAGATACACAATCCCCGTGTTTTCCTAAGTTTAAACTTAACGCCCAGCGTGCCTTTTTACTTTGTTTTAATTCATAAGCTCTCATTAATCTCACATATACAATTTTTCCTCCGTCTCTCTTCTATCTTCCGTTTTGAAATCCTTTCTTTAACAATCAACATAGTCCACGCCCTGACCGGTCCTCTTGCGCCCTTTCTTGTGTCCAATCCGAACCAGTACATCCTATCTTGAAAGCCACGTTTTCCAGGTATGTCTGGCATGACAAATCTGTATTCTACCTTGACAGAACAGATTTGATCTAAAAAGATTGTGCACTTTTGAATTGAAATAATTTAAGATACCATACTCTCTACGCACCAGTTAATGGACAACCACAATTATGTAACACTGTCATCACTTTTAAATGCGATTCCATTATGTTCACATATGTCACTCATGAGTAACTTGGGACACCGTCCTTTCTATCCCACACACCCTCTGTCTCATCACTTCACTTTTCAAACCGGCCAGCCTTTTTCAAGTGTGGATTACCGAATTACACTAGTCACTTTGTTCTAAAAAAATCATCGTTTGGCACCACACATACCACCATGTCACATATGTCACTTTAGCCATGACTGTTCTTCACATAGACACCAAGTCACATCACCACCTTTTCAGCATGCCTTGTTCACCAGGGTGACACCATGAGTCACCCGTTTTTGCAAAAATATTACAAACAAAACATGTATAGTAAAAACAGACTCTGTATTTTTTGTTTAGCCCTGAAGATTCGCATTTGTTCCTTGCGATGAAACACGTGTTGGCTTTTTGAAACGGAACAATAAACAGAAAATGGACACTCTAATTACAGACTATTGATTGACTTACCCGTCTCAATAGACGATTTGTCACTGAATTACGTATCTCCACCAACTGTTTAGATTGATGTACTATATGTCACTATTACATGTAAACAATCGTATACAAATTTTGAAGCTGTACACATTTGTGTTAGTGCAGGGGCACAGCTGTTCACCTCCAGCAGGTAGGAAAAATGTCGCCTCCCAGTGGCAGTGTAAAGGGATAGTAAACTTTTGCCTTGGGCCACCGCCTTCCGCATATTATTATCAATATGGGGTTTCTCACTAGAATTACTAGTTATTATTTTCCCCAAAAATACATAACTATGTACAATATCCAACATTTGTCCCCCAACAGTCCATCCAATTTTTTTTTTTTTTTCTTGCCAGCAATTCACATTATTTTACTCTTAGAAATGTTTATTTTAAGGAAATGAGATTCAGCAAATAAATGGAGGGCATGTAAGCGGTTATTTAAGCCCTTAGGGGTTAAATCCAATATTAAGATATCATCGGCGTAAAGTAAACTAGAAATCGCAGAGCCCCCTAACATAGGAGCTATTCCTTCACAGGAGGCAAGTGTCAAAGGAAGATTAGAAATATATATAGAGAAGAGAATGGGGGCCAACAGACAACCCTGCTTAAGACCATTAACAGAGTGAATGTCCCTGGATAGCCCTCTTTCTCCTCCTAAAAGAACTTTACACCATGTATCTGTGTGAAGAGCACACACCAGCTCCAACAAGCTGGCAGGCATACCCAGCGCTGATAGCTTTCTCCAAAGCAGCGGACGATCCACTTTATCGAACGCTGTGGAGAAGTCTATAAACGCTGCGTACACCATACCACCGCGAACCCTCACATATTTGTCAGTGATTATTTGTAAGGCCGTAAGATTATCAAGGGTACCATGACCCCTGCGGAAGCCTGTCTGTTCAAGGGGCAATATGTTGTTATTGGACACCCACTCATCTATCAGGAACAGCAGGCATTTAGCAAAGACCTTACCGATTGCATCAAGAAGGGCGATAAGGCGATAGTTTTTGGGGGCATTCCTATCGCCCTTCTTTAACAGCGGCACCAGTATACTTCCCTTCCATGACGGCAGGACAGTTTTATTCCTAAAGCAGAAACCAAATAATGGAAATAAAATCTTGCTCCAAGAAACCGGATCCTGCTTCAAGACCAAAATTGGAATCTCATCAGGGCCCATTGCGCCAGAGGAGCGTAATTCTTTTATGGCCCGTTCGATAACCTTCTCAGAAGGTGGATCTAAAGGAGGGCTATCTTCTTTACCATCCCTGAAGACATTCATACCACCATTACTCGCATAAAGACTAGAGATGTAATTAATCCAAGTTGCCTCAGCAATGGGGATTGGAGCAGGGGAGGACCTTGTCCCACAACCCTCACTAATAAAGAACCAAAACAACCTTGCCTGCCCGCATACTGCAGCCTCACGCAGGTTGATCCATATTCTGTCCTCTTTATCCTTCTTTATTTTAATTTTTGCCCTATGCCTCCTTCTTTTCAGAAGGGTTATTTTATTATTTCTGTCAAGGGATCTGCATAAATATTGCTCCCTGACTAGTTTATTAATTTCCCTGTTGAGACACAAGATGGAACTAGGAATTATTTTCCTCATTCTATGGCGAGTAGATTTTCTAGCAACAGATGTTACCTCCTTCATAAAGTCCTCAAAAAGGGATAGGGACAAGCTATTCCAATTTTGTAGATTTTTTAATTTACTATCTATAATAGGCGCTAGGCCCATAATAGCCGTAGAGTTCCAAAAACATCTTCCGGACTTGTTGGAAAAATTGACCAGGTGGGTGCCTCAGATTGACAGCCAGTTTTAAAAAGTTGTAATTTTTGCCCTTCCTTTTTCCTCGTAAGGTTAACAGCCAATAAAAATCGGCTGAGGGCAAAAACTTTTAGGCGGGAGTTGTCAGTTTTCAATATTCTCAACATATCGTTCATTCTCCTAATGCTAAAGCACCTGGCTATCGGTTTTATCCACTTCCTTCTTACTGACCTATATGCCGGGCAAAAAACCAAAACATTTGGAATATCTTCATCAACCCCCATTCGACATAAGGTGCAATGGGACTCCCTCTCCTTAAGTTGTGGCATTGACCATTTGGCAACAAAGTTGTTTAATTGTAATATACCTTATCTAAATTTCAGGTATAAACACTTTGCCAATAACGGTTCTATCTCATCTAAGAATGGCTCGAAATGAGTTGTTATTTTGAACTGGAGGAATTGCATGGTTGGTCTTCTATGCGAACTGCTTGAAATGACTTAGGGCCCGATGTAGGTAAATCCCATTTACCGATTTTGAAATACCGAATCCTACCGATTCGGTATTCAAAAATCGGTAAATGGGATGTAGCTCCCAACATCTGGATTCGTTACCGAATCCTTAACAATTCTTAAATTACCGATTTGGTAAATACCGAATCGGTAATGCCCATTCATTCCTATGGGCTTTGAAGCCCATAGGAATGATTCGGCATTACCGATTCGGTATATACCAAATCGGTAATTAAAGAATTCACAAGGGTGCAGGGGGTGTCACTTTGACACCCTCTAGCACCCCCAAAACGGCCATGTGTGCAATGTGGAATGGGACTCCCTCTCCTTAAGTTGTGGCATTGACCATTTGGCAACAAAGTTGTTTAATTGTAATATACCTTATCTAAATTTCAGGTATAAACACTTTGCCAATAACGGTTCTATCTCATCTAAGAATGGCTCGAAATGAGTTGTTATTTTGAACTGGAGGAATTGCATGGTTGGTCTTCTATGCGAACTGCTTGAAATGACTTAGGGCCCGATGTAGGTAAATCCCATTTACCGATTTTGAAATACCGAATCCTACCGATTCGGTATTCAAAAATCGGTAAATGGGATGTAGCTCCCAACATCTGGATTCGTTACCGAATCCTTAACAATTCTTAAATTACCGATTTGGTAAATACCGAATCGGTAATGCCCATTCATTCCTATGGGCTTTGAAGCCCATAGGAATGATTCGGCATTACCGATTCGGTATATACCAAATCGGTAATTAAAGAATTCACAAGGGTGCAGGGGGTGTCACTTTGACACCCTCTAGCACCCCCAAAACGGCCATGTGTGCAATGTGGCACACAAACATGCCCTAAGGGCACGTCTGTCTGTCACATGGCAGGAATCGGTTTTTTACCATGGATTTGTATTCCATGGTAAAATACCGATTCTGTAAGCCATGTGCTGCCGGAACATAGGCTACCTACATTGCATTTTCGGTAATTTTACCGAATCGTTATCATTACCGAATCGGTAAATATTACCGACTCGGTAAATTTACCGATTCGGTAATGATAACGATTCGGTAAAATTACCGAAAATGTGCCCCTACATCTCCATAGCCCTTTACCGATCGGAAACGGCCGAAAATCGGTATTTTCGGCCGATTCCGATCGGTAAAGGGCTACCTACATCGGGCCCCTTGTCTCTAACAAATTCCCAAAATAGGAATTTGATTTCGCATTTTGACTCAGGAGTCAACAGACTTAGATTCAACCAATATCTGGTCAGTCCTAGGTCCAAAAGCCATATTTTAATGTGAGTGAGCCAGGGGAAAGCAGCTTGGGTGTCGAGTGCCAGGAGTTTGACGGGTGATTCTCTATACACTGTTAGATCTGGTGTTATCCAAGTTCTAATCCAGAACGGCAGTGTTCTCCAGATTGCTAGATACTCTAAACATTTAATACCCAAGTCGTAGGTCATTGGGTTCAATGGAGTATGTTGGGGAGGGCAACAAACATTCTAAACATTTTATTTTCAGCAATAGTAAAAGATTTAAGGGTGCCACTTCCCCTACCATTATGCATTTGGCTGCCCAGAAGATCTGTGATAATCTCACTCCCCTTATTAATAAAGTTCTGGGATCAGGTTGCTATCCAGAAACTTGGAAAAAAGTATCTATTAGACCTCTCCTAAAAAAATCAAAGCTGGACCCAACCAAACCATAAAACTATCGTCCCATTGCCGGACTACCAATACTGGCTAAGATTTTAGAAAAATCAATAAACACTGCGCTGACTGACTATTTAGACGCCAACAACCTATTGGATACTTCACAGCATGGTTTCCGTTCAAGCCATTCCACTGATTCAGCCCTGATCATCGCAACCGAAGAGACCGGCAGGGTGGTGGATGGGGGGGGAGGGCGGTCCTTGTGCTCCTAGATTTGTCGGCCTCGTTTGACACCATGGACTACACGGTGTTGGTGCAGCAGTTGAGGGATATGAGGCTGGAGGCCACTGCCCTAGCCCTCCTATCCTCCTTCTTGGAGGCAAGAAAGCAGAGGTTGTTCTGGGAGGGCCTGCAATCAGATAGCTTCCAACTCCCATGCGACATCCCACATGGATCCGCCCTTTCCCCGACAATGTTTAACATCTCTGTCACCCGTCGGCTAAACTTGTCAGGAGGCATGGTTTTGCCCTGGTTTCTTCTGCTGATGATTCTCAACTTGTCATCTCTATTACCAACCACCCTGAGAACACAGCTGCCAGGTTACATGTCTGTCTCACTGAGATTATGTAAATAAAAATCAAAGAGGCCCCCTTCTGTTTAAGGTCTGGGACCAGGGGAAAAGGTCAAGGGTGCTTTTTCTTCACTGAGATTATGACCTGGATGAAACATAGCTTCCTGAAAATTAACACAGACGAAACGGAGGTGATGGAGTTTGGTCCGGGCCAGCCAACTGAGGCTGGAGAATGCCCACACCCTGTCACCAAGTTTAAGAACCTTGGAGTCATATTCGACGATCAATTGAACTTCCTTGCCCAGGTAAACAGTCTTACCTCCGCCTTCTTTTTCCACTAAAAACCCAGAGGAAAATCTTTCCATTCATCTCACAAGAGCTGCAAAAGACGGTGATGGTAGCACTCTTCATGTCCAGGTTAGACTACTGCAATGCCCTATTTTTGGGCATTGACAAGTCCCAAATGAGAACATTGAAATCCCTACAGAACGCCCCAGCGAGACTACTTCTGGGTATACCCAGAGGACAGTCAACTTCAGCAGGAATCAAATCGCTTCACTGGCTTCCTGTTAAACAGCGGGTGGAATTTAAGTCTCGATGCCTTGTGCACAAGGCAATATACGGTGGCAGTGCTGAGGACATTCAAAGACTGTTCCCACCCTATATTCCGTCACGAGCTCTTAGATCTGCTCGCCTGGGTCTTATTAGGATCATATAGACCAGACGGGCAAGATGGGGGTGCAGGGCGATATCACAATGTGCGGCAAAGCTTTGGAACAAAATGCCTCTGGTCATGAGACTTCAACCCAATTTGCACATTTTCAGGAAGGGTCTGAAAAGATGGTTGTTTACTTCCGATCCCCGGTAAATACAGTGCGTTGTTTTTGTTCACACACCACAGCGCCAAGACGCCACGGCAATCGAGCGCTATATAAACATATCTCTGCACCGTATAGGGCAGCAGTTTGGGCTCTGGCCTTATATACTTCCAGAGTGGGGTGATAGCTTTAGAGGATGTTACAGATTGTTTTATTACAATGGGGCTAGAGTATTGTGTTAGTATAGACTTCGACTTCTCTATCTGTGTGGCCCAGGAAAGTCTAGAATCTAAAGTGACCCCCAGATATACGAAATTTAATATGTGTTCCAGTTCTGTGCCATTCAAATATAATTTGTTCTTAAAACTTCCATGTGGCCATATAGTCAGATATGTTGTTTTTGTTGGGTTCACCTCAAGACGTTTTACTTTACAATACTCATTAAGGCTGTGAAGCAAATTCTGCAAGCCACTAATTGTTTGGGACAACAAAATAGTGTTGTCTGCAAAAGTTAGGACAGAGATGTCATCTCCTCCCATTTTGGTGAATAATGCACACAGTTTTGGAGATGCTTAACCAAATCATTTAGATACAAGAGAAAGAGAGTCAGTGCCAGGACGCAGCCTTGGACAACTCCCCTCTTGACTGGAATCTCATCAGTAAGCTCACCTCCTTTACCCCATCGCACTTTGGCTTAGTTGTCTTGCTGTAACTTGATAATTCGGATCAAAATTTCATCAGGCACTACCTGTTGGTGTAAGGATTCCCACAGCTGAGCCCTTGGAGTGGAATTGAATGCCACCTTTAGATCAATAAAGGCGACATATAGGTGGCTGGACTTTAATCTTGTATATTTCCAACTTATGATCATCAATCTAAATACTTGATCTATTGTACTAGTTTTTTGCCTGAAACCAGCCTGACATGGTGATAGTACATTTTGTTCTGTCATCCAATTAGTAAGCCTAGTTATAATGTATTTAGCATAAACCTTCTGTAGGACATCTATCAGGCTTATAGGTCTATAATTTGCAGGATCTTCCCTGCTTCCCTTTTTATGGATGGGGACTATCTCTATGCAATGCCACTTCACACAACCCCACTCTACTCAACATCTCGCCAATGCACTCCACACAATTGCATGCCGCATGCCACTCCATACAATGCCACTCTACACAGAGCCACTCCATGCAGCGCCACTCCAAGCAGTGGCACTTATGGCAATGCCACTCTATGCGGTACTAATCCATGCAACGTCACTCCACCTCACGCAATGCCACTCTCTGCAGCGTAACTCCGCTCTACACTATGCCACTCCACGCAATGCCATTCCACACTGCTGCACTTCATACAACTGCACACTGCACCCAAATACACGCAACACCACTCTACACCGCACCACCCCACTCAAGGTAACCCTATTCCAAGCAGTGCTACTCCATGCAGCACCACACCATGCAGCGCAACTCCACGCAACACAATGCAACCCCACTCCACGCAGTTGCTCTCATGGCAACACCACTCTACGCAGCACCTCTCCGCGCAAAGCAATGCCACTCCAGAAACAGCCACTCTACACAGCAGCACTCAACTTCACACAATGCCACTTTGTGCAATGCCACTCTATGCCGCTGCACTCCACAAAACTGCGTACCGCACCCCACTCCAAGCACTGACACTCTACGCAATGCCACTCCACGCAATGCCACTCCACACAATGCCACTCCTTGAGGCAACACTCCTCTCCATGCAACGTCACTCTATGTAGCACCACTCAGCTCCAGACAACACCATGCAACGCAACGCCGCTGCACTCCACGCCGCTGCACGCCACTCTCCAGGTAAAACCACTCTTCCACAAACTTATTAGATCTAGCAACACATTCCTCAAATTCACTCTCACTTTACTTTAGACAATCATACTTTCTTTAACAACTACTATATCTTAATACCAGAATCCGTTACCAATGAAGTCCTACCATATAAATATATTACACCACTACAGTCCACACCACACACAAATACACTAACAAATAAAAAAAAACATATATGTCCACTACACAACATATATGGACACTACACTAAAAAGCGAAACACATGTGTATAAGACATTACCATTTACAACATTAACAGCTCTAACTCTAAAAAATGTAAGTCCTATTGCATTGAAAATCATTGTTGTTTATACTGAGTGAAAGGCCTAGGAAGTGCAGGGCTTTGCTGCTGAAAGGGGCACCGTAATCAAGGCTGTCTAAGGCTTACTGTGTACCCCCTGCCCTCACTTTATTGCTCCTGATGAGCAAACTGTGGGAGAGCCTTATGACTCTTAAGAGCAGTCGAAGCCTGGCCTTCAGACCCCCAGTGACCTACTGTGTTCTGGCCAGCATTGTTATACTGGAACTGCAGCAGCTTGGACGCCAGACAGGTGTGTGTGTGTGAGGGCAGGTGGGAAATTCCAAGTTCACCTTGTAATGCAAATAGGTGGCCTAATGCAGCTCAACTCTCTGTTGACAAAACCCCACAATAATTACTTCAGGAGCATATAGTAAGGTTCTAAATGGCATTTTCAATTGCTGGCTGCCTATCTCTCTGGTCAGTGTTAGATGTTACAAGAGTAACTAATCACAGAAATGTAAACTGTCCTCATGGCACTTGCAGTATTTTATCTTTCGCAGGTAGCTTGGCCATTAAAATCTGTGGGGCATTTTATCAAGGGGGTTTATCTCCGCTTTTTTGGCTTTAAAAGCCAAGAAAGCGGAGATAAAATTATCTCCCTATTACCTAGCTGTCGCTAACACCAGTTAGCGACAGCTAGTAGGAGATAGCGACCATCTTGGGCTCCACTTTGCATGTCAGAGAAATTTATCACTAATGACATGCAAAGTGGGCGTGCCAAGATGTTAGCGACTGGAAACAGTCGCTAACATCGCTATCTCCTATTACCAACTTTTGGAGGTATTCACGCTAAGCGCGAATATCTCCAAAAGCTAACACCTGCCCTGAGCAGTTCTTAGCCATGTTATCCAATGGGAGGTGGATAACATGGCTAAGAGCATTAGCTCGGTAATGCCTGAATATCGCTGACTTTTCAGTGATATTCATGCATTGCGGCCGATTTTTATCGCATTTGCGATAAACCTTGGTAATACCAAGGTTTATCTGCGATAAAAATCGCCGCAGGTCGGGGATAAATTTTTGTCTCTAACCAAGCAATAGCGATAATTATCGCTATTGCTTGGTAATATGCCCCTGTGTGTCTGGGTTTGGTATTTAAATATTGTTATATGGCTGGTGATGAATAAAGAGCTCTGTACTGAGCCACAAAGAGGATGGTATCTTGCAAACCAAACTACTCATTGATATGCCAGTAATATGTTTTGGCATGGTTCTAATGACATTTCTTGAATCTTGATACAATTTGAGCTCCCTTTTTTCAAAATGTTTTGCATCACGTTTTCATGAAATGAATGCTGTATCGTAACGCACCATTTGAACCTATCGTTTTTTTTTCCTTTTAGTTAAAAGCTTGCTGAGGGTGACAACCCCAGAACATTCCTCTTTCACTTTGGTAAGCTTACTGTACTCACTTGCTCCTTCACCTTAGATGTCAGCTTCTCGCCCCACTACTTTTAGGCACCACCATCCTCTACTGCAATGAGGCCTTGTAAATCCACCCGGCATGCCTTTTCATGGACTCATAGATATGGTGTGAGGCAACGCAGCACAGGTTGCTGGTTACCTCACACTTCGAAGAGGAGGCATGCCATGTGCCTTATGATGGATGTTCCCATGGCATTTGACACAATCCCAGATTTACAACATGCTGTAAACCTGGAAATGTGGCAAAAGCCTACACCTCCCCAGGGGTGGACTAAGGGTGTTTTTGTGAAGGAAGGTGTCCCATCCCCCACAAAACAACCCTATTTCAATGCAGGCACCCTTGTACTATGGTTCTGTGTTGGCACATGGCACCCATGTGAGCGCCAGCGCAGTAAAGAAGAACAGGAATTCACCACATCTTATAGATACAGCGCATTCCTCCCTTTTTATTTTGATGTAGGGCAGTGCAGCAGGAAGGCTTGTGATGCTGCCCTACACCAAAACTTTGCAAATGAGGTGCCTAGTTTTTACTAATGCCTATTGAATGCAGCACACTTAGCCTTGCTAGCTTTGAACCTGATATTGCTTTAAGATGAAATAAAATTTGAATGCAGTCATCCTGAGTGTCTTTTCACCATGGACTGCAAAAACAAATTTAAGAGACCTTTTCCCCCATGGATTGTGCTGTAGCAGGCAAGAAACCACCTTTATACCACAGCTCCAACCAAGCCAAGGATGCCTCTTTATAATGTATTTCTTTATCACTCAAGTCATTAGAACGAACTGTTGTGCAGACTGGAGTTGGGATAGTAAATTATACTATTCCAACTCCAGCGCTTTTACTAAGGTAAGTCGTAATGACTTGCTGGTAACAAAATACATTGTAAGGATGCATTAGTTGTTCGGAAGGCAATCTTGATTAACAGCTACGTGGTTCCGAGATACAAACAAATAACCACATTTTGAAAGAAAATGAGCACACATCAAATGTTGCCCAGTCTCCTTCTTGTGGTAATATGTAGTACTGCATTCTGCTACCGATTTTACAATGAATCACAGAGTCGACCAGAAAAAACAAGCATTTGCAATGCAATAGGTCTCGCATTTGCGAGAGTTAGAGCTATTGGTGTTGTAAATGACAATGTCTTTTACCTATGTGTTTTGGTATGGAGGGTAATGGGTGCATGTAAGGTTGTGACTGAGTCAATTACCTTTCAAATAGTTTCCTTATGAATAATCAGTTAGAGTAAAGCAGCCAGTGTTAAAGGCCATACGTCACTGTGTCTGCAAGAATGGTTAACCATGTGTTAGATGTTAATGGTAGACTGATGGATGATAGCCTTGGTTAAGGGAGATAACGATACCTGTGACTCCACCCTAAGAATCTTTATTGTGTTAGTATACCTTGTGACAAACCGATGGTGAGATCAACAGAAATGACTTAAATTCACGTATGTGCACTGGGATTACCTGACTGCAATTTGATTAATGATAAATCCAATTAACAAGTATTGTATAATACAAATACAAAACATATGAAAAAAATAGAGCTGCTATTGGCTGAGCACGTTTTTAGTAAATTAAAGTAAATACAATTTACGTGGTCGTTTTAGGTAAACAGTAAAGAAATAGCTTTTGAAAATCAGATTTTGGGGTGGAATCTACAATGTAAAAAAATTGTGTTTTAAAAGACTCTTAGGGTTGGGACAACCATTGTGTGCTGCCTAGGAGGTTTGCACATAAAAGTACAAATACTATAAATATTTCTATAAATCTTCTAAATGAAGACAATTACAATACCAAATTTAAAAGAAAGCTTCAGTTGTCTGTGCCTATTTTAATGTGAAAGGGTTGGGGCTGTGTAAGTTACTCATGAAATAGTTCATTGGTTATGGAGTTTTAGTGGAGAAGTGTGGCTCAGGGGTTAGAGGCGGCAGACCTGGAGCCTGAGTTCGGCCCTGGACCAGGGCTCAATTCCCCACCTCGGCGGGTCTTGGGCTCAATAATTCCACGGACTCGATAATTCTCGCTCCGGTGCCTTCTCGACTCATGGGTTCACACTCTGCAACTCTGGGCAATAGCTTGCTTAATCTCCACATCGGCCCCTCGCGGTGGGATGCCTGGCTTTCACCTTGTGGATACCCTGCCAGGGTTATCTCACAGGGGAATACCAGGACGGGTTCCCTAAGCAAGCGCGGAGATGCCCCAGGGTAAGTCATGCGCTATATAAGCTTCATACATTTACATTTAGTGAAGCAGCCAGTGTTAGAGGCCGTACGATACTGTCTTTGAAAAGATAGTTAAGTATTTGGTAAATGTTAATGGAAGACTAGTGGCTGATAGTTTTAGCAGAGGGAAGATGAGCATACATGCGACTGCAGCATAAGTTGGTTATTTGTGTGTACTTAGTGAAAAGCCTGTGATTGTATGAAATCACCTGTGCACAGTGGTGTTACAGGAGAGTGCTTTAATCACTGTCGATTACAAAACATAAAGTTTTGTAATTACGCCCAAACAAAAATCTAAAACACACGAAAGCTGCAAAGCTTTCAACATGCTGACTCGAAAATGAAGGTAAATTAAGGTAAATACAATTCTGTTTTTTAAAAAAAAATCCTGTCAGCTGAGGGCATTTCATGCAGAAAGGGCTGCTAAGCCTGTACTTGATTCAGTTACTAATAAAATAGTCTGACTGTTATAAAAAAAATAGTATGTAAATGTATGAAGCTTATATAGCGCATGACTTACCCTGGGGCATCTCCGCGCTTGCTTAGGGAACCCATCCTGGTATTCCCCTGTGAGATAACCCTGGCAGGGTATCCACAAGGTGAAAGCCAGGCATCCCACCGCAAGGGGCCGATGTGGAGATTAAGCAAGCTATTGCCCAGAGTCGCAGAGTGTGAAGCCATGAGTCGAGAAGGCACCGGAGCGAGAATTATCGAGTCCGTGGAATTATTGAGCCCAAGACCCGCCGAGGCAGGGAATTGAACCCTGGTCCAGGGCCGAACTCAGGCTCCAGGTCTGCCGCCTCTAACCCCTGAGCCACACTTCTCCACTGGGTGAAGCAGCCAGTGTTGAAAGCCATACGTTACCTTTTTTGCAAGGATAGCTAAACATGTTCGATGTTAATAACAAAGTGGTGGCTGAAAGGTTGGGGAAAAGACAATCTTGACTGCAATGGCAGCATAGCGATGCAGGGAACATGCTGCAAGTACTGCATCATATTGAACTTCAGGGGAAAATGCAGGAGGAAGCGAGTGTCTGAACCTGGGCCGGGTAGGCGAAGCCAGACCCAATGGAGGCCAGAGTAAAATGCCATCTGGGGTGGGAAGCCCTACCTTGCCCTTCCCCTGCATTTGCATACCGGCTAGGCAGGTGGGGGCCAGGATAGGCCCGCGGCAGGCTAGGTGAGCCCCCCCCAATCAAGGTACGAGCTTGGTAGGGCGATGCAGTGCACACAATGAAATTTGTTTTATTTATTTGTTTACTTACCTGTATTTGGCCATATTCCGTAGTTTACTACCTCCCACTCTGCCCCTCTCCACTCCACATCACTCTCCGGAAGCACTCCCACCACCGGCCGCTACTGTCGCGAACATGTGATTCGGACGCGCCATCAGACTTCCCGCGAAGGTTTTGTGAAGATTGAGATGCCGAACAAGCAGAATTTGCAATCTGGAGATGAATATCTCTCGAGCAGCATAAAATCCTGTCAAAAATTATGATTTTCAATGAAAAAAACTCCTCAGATTGACATTTGACTGCACTTTTTTGGAAAGGAGTTATTTTTCTTTTTTCACTTATTCTTTGAAGAGTAAGGAAGTGCCCCGGTGTCTCCAACTTTCTGATCCTGTCCAGCAGGTTCCTCTCAGTGCTTTGTCAATCTCCTGTTCACTTTTCATTTGTATTTGGAGCTGGAAGGATCCTTTTTTGTCTGCTGCATCATATATCATTGGATTTGAGGACTTTTGGATTTGAGTTTTCACAAGTAAATTGGGAAATTGGTGTTGTTCATTCATTTATTTATAAAGTTTTATACAGCTCGAACTTGATCCAGAAGGATATCAGAGCGTTTGATTGGGGCATTGCACCTACATTTGTTTGTACTTTTCATTGTTTTTTTTCAATGTATTGTGGTGGGTGGCCTGTAGTTACAGTAGGGGCCTAGTTGTTTCTTTGTATGTAATTTTTCTTCTAGCTTCTTTTATACAGGAAACAGGTTGCAAAGTTCACTTCATTTTCTCCAACTTATGCAATCAATTTGCAACCTTTATTTATTTCACTAGCCCATTTGTCTGCCAATAGACCTTTTTCAGCCAGTAGGCCAGAAGCTACTCATGTGTGCATGAAACAACTGTTTGTGTGGTGCCTGTTGAATTTAAAACATCATTTAGGGCATGGATGGCATTGGATTGAATTGCAAAATGTGTTTTTTGGGGGTAGTTCACTTTTTTCGTGCGTGTTAAATAAATGCATACATTGTCTGTCTTCCCCTTCTTGTGGTGGTCTGGCCATGTGGCTAGTGGCCATGTTGTGAATAGGACAACAACGAAAGAGTGACTATGCAAACACTGGAAAAGTTCTCAAAAGAAAACGAAAGTGCAAGGGAAAAACAAAAGTGTTTTTAAAAGAACCCTCACTCACCAACCTGGTTGGTGACATGCTTCATCATCGGGTTCCCACCAGAGAGGCTGAATGCCTCCCTGGTGTGCTTCGACACCTGAAATTACAGCGGAGCAAGTTTTGGTGGGGTGGTGCAGGTTAAAAAGTAACCTATTTGAACCTCTTAAATAATTTATTCAAGGTAAACTGGTAACTATTAAAAACAAAGTGCCAGACGTATACTAGCTGGTTAGTGTCGCTAGAAAGATCCGATTTTTAGATAAAGTAGCATTTGGTCGACATGTTTCAGCTTATGGGTGCAAATTGTGCAAAGCATTCATAAGGACCTTATGATATTCCACTGCGGTATACGCACGCTAAATCATACCCTAACCTGTGGAACCCTACAGTGGTAAAACTCACGGTTCTACCGGTATGGTCTTCTGGAATTTCCCAGATCAATTGGAACCTGAAAATAAAAACATAAGAACACATATATGTATTTTCAATATAGCGCCTGTGTCAACTTAATTTCTGGCTTCCAAATCAAACAGTTTGTGATCCAAAGCTATGGTGTAGAGACGTGCTCAAAATGAATTCAAAACGAACAACCTTGTGTTCATAAAGCTTGATACATCCACTCCCTGCACATTCCGACGTGGAGGGGTCTAGTCATACGTGCATGACATCTTGGGCAACAAATCTGTGCTCGTGATTTCATAGGTCGAATGTGAACAAACTTTTGTTCATTTATAACACTAATTTCGAATGTTAATGCTTGCTCTCTGAATTCAAATTTACATTTAAAAAAAGGCTAAAGAGTACAATGTGCCCCTAATAAAACATGCCCATGCATTGTTGTGAGTGCTTGCAGGCACGGAAAACAGGGTACACATCAACAAAGGTGAAATATAAAAAGTAACGGCATGGAGAGGTTGACTCACTTAAAGAACTAATGTGATTCACATCATGGGTCCAAGGGGGGGAACACTGCTGATAGGATCTGCGAGTAAACGGAAAAGAGGTACAGATGGTAAACCAATCTAAAGGTAAAAGGGTACAAGAGAGAGGCACCCGAGTTGGATACCACTTTCTTCTATTACCGTAGAGTCTCTCCGGAAGCCTGTTCGTGCATGCCTTGGCCTGAATGTTGTCAGGTACGGGGAAAGCAAGGAGGAAGTATTCATTTCTGGTCACGTGAGACGCGTCAACGCGAAGGTGACGCTTGACGCGGCTGCGTAGTGAGGAAACACTAGACTGCTAACCTCCAAGATAAGGTGTACAAGGTATCGCAAATATAAGCGGACAGTGGTCACACGTTTATCTATTTTATTATGAAGAGGCGATCGTGTTGGCAATGCCGTCAGTGGGAGTTGACAGGTAATGCCAAATTGACGTGTTGTCATATTGATATGCTTTGCCTTCGCACTGTGTTAAGTTAGCCTGAGCTTATTAGGAGTTTAAACACCATTTTACCTTTCTGCTGCATCTGCACACATCACATATTGTTGTTAGAGCTTTTAGCCCAATAGAATATTTTGCTTCACACGAGAATAATATGTTTTGCTATTAGTATCAGCTTTGCTTGGTAAGCTATGTCTGTACAGTGAGTGCAGAGGCCTTCAAGGTTAGTTCAACACAGTGGTTGTTGTGAGGTTTGATCTTCGCACGTTCTAGACATAACATACATGCAGATGCGGACAACTTTGGCTTTAGGCGCGTTTTATATTGAACTGCACAGAGCACACTCAGACACTTGATGATGTTTCGCATGCAGAGAGCTGGTGGAAGATGATGTGATCCCTTACCACTAGGATCAAAGGTATGGGGCCGCCCTGCTAAAACCCAAAGAGACCTTCTTAGATATAATATAATGTACTAGCAAGGGAGGGTAAGGTTTAGGTGCTATTTAGCCTTCTTTCCTCTAGCATTTTAACATGCTTTCTCCCTTTGTATTCTATGGACTAGTAACTATGCTGATTACTTTGTTTCTTATAATATGTTTGCTTGAATTAGCTAAGATACTGCGCCTGACAACACTGCATTCAAAAATAAACATTTCAAATGTGCACGTGTCCTCATTTGCTCCTCGCTCTGGATTGATATGGTTGTATAACGAAAGAGTGTTCATGTGTTCCACGTTACCTGAGGTGTTCTAAGTCCATGTTCTGGGTTGTCTAAACATTGGGAGTTTGTAAGAACCAATGAGACACTGATTGCTAGTCTGGTAGGGGATTTTGGTTACTAAGGTGAGTTTTTACTAAGGTGAGTTTTGGCACACCCTAATTCACTGAGGTTCCAAGTCTCTATGCACAGTTCTGTGTAGGAGCAGAATCCCTGCGACATGGCGCCCGATCGTTGGTGGACTTATTACATGACACTTGAGTAGTGCTATATTCAGTCCTTAACCCCTTCACTATTGTTTCCGGTTAACAGTGGTGTCGGACAACCCTACCTATACTTACATAGGTCTTTTCAAGCTTGATTCTTTAAAACGGTTTCCTTGAATTACTACCCAATTGTGCTACGTAGTTTTCTTTGTACCTCTTTCTTTCTGTGTCACTATGGCTGTGGTGGACATTCCGCAACATAGTCGCATTGCGGTGTGCAATCATTTGCAGACTTATAATGTCCCCGTGGATGGCATGGCTGTGATCATGGTTGTGAGTGCGGAAGTAGCTTACCCATACGAAATGTTCTACTCGTGGGTGACCTTCCTGGCTGTGAACACAAATACTAATGTGTTCGACACGTACATGCCGCAGGAGTATGCTCCATATAGAAGTTCCGATAGACGCTTGGCAGCACCGAGTTTGGTTTAATGGCGTCCTACCCCACTCTTTAATAGCTCCGAGGTTAGGTCCCTTGTCCATTCCAGGCGCGACTTGCCCTGTTTTGGCTGGATTTACACCTCACCCTCAGCACGGCGCGTGTACCGTTGCTGAGCTAAGACGACTACATGTAGTCCCAATTAGCGTGATTAGGTCGTTAGTGTAATACATTACCCGTAATCTCCCGGGCGGGGCCCCAGGTGGTGCGGCGCTTCCTGCCGGACAGGGCGGAATGAATCTTAGTCCTGTAATGGTCAACGCTGTAATGGGCAAGCGCCCCCAGGATAAGGATGATTTTCCTTTCTGGCTTGCCGAAAAATTTGACCAGCTGGAAGCGGTATTTCCTAACACGACTTGTGGTGAAAAACACAGGATTCTGACAATTATCATGCCAAAAGACTTGACCCCAGAAATTGGTGACTGTGAGTCATGGGGAAAACCTTTGCGACAGTTTATGCGAGGTGCTTTGGCACTCCGTCTATGACTGTCCTTCCGACGGTCATTAAACGTGTTCAGGATGAGCATGGACCTGAGGCAGCTGTTGAATTGGGTATGCGCCTGTGTGGCTCCTTTGATGTAGTTTCCGATCTCATACTTGCGAATGTCAAGGGAGATGCGGTGAGCTTTCAGGTGTCCAATGCTTTGCAGGCGGTTCTCGATGCCGACAAACCCCGACAGTTATCAAGAATTATTGTGGCGGCTTATAAGACAGTGGGCCGCAATAGTGTGGGACTCAAGCCTTTCTCAACAAAAGAGAAAAAGCAACCCCAAGGGCCAAAGTCAGAGACTGACGAACAGCCCAAGACCAAAAAACAAAATAGGCCAAAAAAACAAATACAGGGTAAACAACAACAACAGAAACAGGAGTCTGGTCCTTCATCTCCATTGCCTGCACCCACAGAACGTATTTATGACTTGCGCGATTGCGCGACGATAAAATCACCTGATCGTTTTCAGGTTTCTGATCAACGCTCTCCTCGCTCTTTTCAGGAATCATCGGCCTCATCTACCGGTGGTGGAGGAGGCGGCAGAGGTCGGGGTGGCCAGCAAGGACGCGACCAGCCCCGCCCGAAGGACTGTAAAGGCAAGCAGGACGATTCTACACTGAAGAGACACCAGTTTCAGAAAAAGAAAGTCGCCACTTTAACAGCGAGATATGCCACAGATAGTGAGAATGCAGCTTCAGAATCAGACTTGGGCTCTGACCTTGCTGGACAGCGGAGCGGAGATTACCGTAGTGCGAGAGACCCTGTGTCCGCTACTGAAGGTGACAGCGACTGATCGTTATGTTGTTGTAGAGACAGCTGACACTAGAGTAGCTCCCCCTGAAAGACTTAATGAACTAGTCCTTTTAGTTGAAGGTGACATACAACGTACCATAAAAGGGGTATTTTGGGAAAATCTTACGACTACCTATGACATTTTGTTAGCGGAGAATGACTGGCCCCCACCTTTTGTGCTCGTAGCTCCGAGAGGGGAGGAGGTAATCCTCCCTAGTTTCGGGCACACTGTCTCGAAGGAGCATGCGCTGAATTTTGCAGAAGAGTGGACTAAATCCCATGCGCATGCTCTGTACCGTACACACTGTGGTTGGGATAAATTTTCCCCACACCACGAGATTCCTTTGCGGTCTATGCCACAGCCTCAACCTCAATATCCCATTAGGCGCGAAGCTAAGGCTTCCGTCGCGGAAATCCTTGAACAATTGGAATATCAAGGAGTGATTGAAACATGTGTGTCACCGATGAATAACCCTCTTTTTACTGTGACCAAACCTGACGGATCGTATCGTTTGGTATTGTATTATCGGCATTTGAACTCGCATTGCCGTACCTGTGCAGTACAGAATACTCACGGCTCTGCTTTAGTGGATAGTCTTGTGCGTAAGCGGTTTAAGACCACACTTGACATATCCAACGGTTTTTATGCCCACCATTTGGATGGTCTAAGTTCCCAATGGACTAGTTTCACATGCGGCGGCGAACAAAAACAGTTCAAACGTTTACCAATGGGCTATAAGAATAGTCTGGGAGTATTTGCTGCCCGCATAGTCTCTCTCTTGGAGAGAGTAGACCCAGATGCGTATTCGTATGTGGATGACAATTATCTCACAGACGACAAACTTTGGGCACATCTGTGTCGCGTTGACCGCATAATTTGTAGCTTTGCAGACTTCGGCTACAAATTCAACTTTGCAAAGTCTCACATTGCAGAGTACACAGTGTTGTTTCTGGGCTACGAGCTCAACAATGAAGGACAAGGATTGGCTTTTCACTTCTTGGAGAAATGCGCACAACTGCGCGCTCCGACAACTCTGAAAAAATTAATCTTTGCTGGGATTTTTGAATTTCGGGCGAACATACATTCCTGAATATGCCCAGCATATCAAGCCTTTGTATGCTTTGATACAACCTACTTTTACCAAATCGTGCTGGCTGCCGGAACACTCGGCTATTCTGCAATCTATGCAGGCTGATCTGCTAGAATTAAAATTCTTACTGACTTGTGATAACCACACCAACCTGGTGATAAGAATCATCCCTAGGGCGGTGGGTTTCACTTACCTTACTTTTAACGAAGGAGACACAGTACCTATTGCTTACAAGTCACACTTGTACACGTCGGCTGAAATGCGATTTTCCACTGTGGAGAAAGTTTTAACAGCAGTGCAGATGGCGATTCTTAAGGAACGTGCTCTGACACAGGGAAAACGCATGTTGGTTGTAACCCCGTTTCCTGCATTAGAGGCAGTTACGAAAGCCAGTGTACCAAATTCTAAAGCTTTGCACCCTCGGTGGAGACAATGGGCAGCATCATTGACATCTCCGGATGTCACGTTTATTTTTGATGCCTCCTTACATTCGCAGGAGTTTTTGCAATATAAACTTGTTCATCCTGCTCCTTTGGCTATGCGGCCTTTGGATGATTTCCATTGCATCATATACACTGATGGTTCAGCGCAAGTTGCGTATTGGTCTAAGCATGCATACGTTTCCGCCTGCGCCATTGTCGTAGGTGCCATGGTGAACGATGAGTTCAAGTCCAGAGTCGTGCACACGCAGACTCTAGGGGACTGCACCGCACAATTGGCAGAGCTTCGTGCTCTGATGCTTGCATTGGAGTACGCTGATCCTAGTGTGACGACTCTTATTGTGAGTGATTCTTACTACTGTGTCCAGTCTTACAATGAAAACCTGTCCTTTTGGATTCAGAATGATTTTCGTGATTCCAAGGGTAGCACAATAAAACATAAAATGATCTGGGTCTGGGTGGCTGAGCTTAAAGAGCAGTTGCCACTCGTGTTTGTAATTCATTCTCTTGGTCATCAGCGCGTGGGAGTTCACGCTGTTGGCAATTCGCTTGCCGATGAGGCAGCAAAATCAGCAGTATCGACATATTTGGTTGCATCAGTTACACGGTCCAAAAGTAAGATTGATGATGATATCTTAGCAGCTGCTGCTGCGACTGAGAAGGGATGTAAATATCCTAAGGGGTTCCCTCCAAAGTATTCATACCACTTAAGTCCTGATAAAGTTCCTAATGTGAGAATACCTGACGTTGGGGAGAGATTGATTCCCAACGTGGATAGCAAACACACACTGCTCACAGCGGCCCATGAAGGAGTTGTGTCTGCGCATGCGGGCATTTCGGCTATTGTGGCTCAGTTACAACAGCGTTTCTGGTGGCAGGGACTGTACAAACAGACGCGTGATTATGTCCTTCAATGTGACATTTGCCATCAGATCAAGCCTTCAACTGCTGCGCGTCCACCCCAAACACAGTTGTTAATTTCTAATAAACCACTTGGTTGTGTTTATTTAGATCACTGCGGTCCTTTTTCTTCTGATACTGCGTATAAGTATATCTTAGTTGCAGTTGATTCATGCACACGCTTTGTGTGGGTATGGCCTCACCGCAGCGCTGATTCACAGACTGTCATAGGAGATTTGCGTGTCTTTGTAGGGATTGTTGCCTGTGGCACTTTCCATTCGGATCAGGGTCCTGCTTTCGCCTCTAAGGCGTATGAGGATGCCTTGACTTCGTTGGAGGTCCAAGTCAAGTTTTCGTCTCCATACAGACCTGAGGGTAATAGTGTTGTGGAACGAATGAACCGTGACTTAAAGCAATCTTTGACAGCTCGAGTTATAGGCACTGGCAGGAACTGGCTGGCCCATCTCAATGGCGTGCAGCGTGCTCTTAATAATCTCCCTAGAAGATCTCTGGGTGGGCGGACCCCATACGAAATGGTCTTTGGTATCAAGATGTATGTACCGGTCCTTGACAGTCTGGACTCGGCGGCTGTTGCTGCCTCCTTTGACGTAGATGAACATTACAATGTTTTACAGACTCTACAAGAGACGAGAGACAGCCTTGCAAAGGAACATTTGCCCTCCACCTCGGATGATGCGTTGCAGATCCCAGTAGTTGGCTGGCTACCCCAAGTTGGTGAATTGGTTTGGGAGAAGAACGAAAACAAGAAAGAATTTGGTCCCTCTTATAGAGCTCCAGTTCCAGTGCTTGGTGTGAAGGGCACAAGACCAGTTATATTACCACCTCTTCCCGGTCGTAAGGAAAACAGGTATATCTCCATTGACAATGTCAAGATACACAGAGTGGCCAATTCTTCTTAGTATGATACCAGCAGTCTCATGTCCTTCAATTGTGAGAAATTCTGTCTTGGCCACGGCTTCGAATCCTGAGCCTGAGGTTGCCTTCGAGATGCCTGCAATTTCTAGTCCTTTATTGAGTACATTACCTGGCACTCAACTTGATGAAACTGACTACACTTACCCAACTGACTTATCAATGCCTGATTTACAAACTCGCTTGGCCACAGAATCCAGATTTTCATTTGACACTGTTTCACACACATCAAGAAAGCCTTCACGGATTACTGTTTATGCAAGATTATTTAAAAAACATTTTTGGTTCCCCCTTGGACATATATTTGGCTGGTGCTTTTTTCAATTTACCATTTTATGTCAATTGGTTTTGTGTTTTATTTTTTCCTTTTCGTCAATGGACACTATGTCGAAGAGAGAACATGCATTCAACATCTCAATAGAACATTGGCACCCCATTCCTCCTCACATACTGCACACAGATTGAAGAGAGACTTGGCTTTTGTTAACATCACTGCTTGGCCTGTCCTGGATCGGATTGTATGGGATGCTGTTAAATTTCAAATCCATGGCCCCACTGAGGTTATAAATGTCCCTAATGTACTTAGAGTTAACAGGGGGGATATGGTAAAACAAAACATACGTTCTGATGATTGGGATGTTCAGGCCGTAGAAGCATTGTTTTCTGATTTGAAATATTATGCTGCCTTTGATGCTGAAGATTTATATTTAGAATCTGCTAATTATGGTGATTTATTTTGTTACCAGCATTTAGGCAATCACTACCTACATAAAACTAATACTAGGAGGAGCAATGTCAATTATACACAATGGGGACATTGTCCAGCTCCTATACAAGACAGTTCTGTTTCCTTTTTGAAAAAGTACGCCTATTTTTCTGATTTTAATCAGTCCAATCCCAAAGCATTTTATTTTAAAATGACGAAAAGTCCATATCCAAAGTTAGACTTACCGATACTAAATTATTGTATTCACAGTCCTTTCTAGACCAGTTAGCTGTTGGAGGCTACGAGTTGTGGAAGGAAACAGATGACCTTAAATCTGTTTGGGGTTCTAAAAGTTGTCAGGTGCACGCACTGAGGCTTTGCACCGTGCATGTCTCATCCCGAATCATATGTTGTTTTTGAACTCTACAATTTCACAGACAACTTGCTTTGGATTGGCTACCTCTAAAAAATTAAATGCTCCTTCCTTTCCTGATTTGGAAGAATATTCAGGATGGGGTAATACTACAAAATTTTCTATCAGAGAGTTGCAAACTCTGTTGCTAAATTCTTCTTTTAACATATCCAGTTTGGATCCCAATGGCTGGTTGCTCTGGCACATAAGTGTTCACTCGTGCCAACATCGTTTTCTGGGTTTGGCTCTAGGCTTTACACAGCTCAGGGTAGATCCCCGTTTTGAAAGTGACCATTCTGTAACTACCTATTCTGTAGGCAAATTATGTCAGAATTGACTCAAACATTCTACCTTGGCGTCAGTTAAACTGAATTTATCTAAACTGACTGACGATGTTGATCTGAATGACTTTATAAAAGGCCCGGCTAAAGGTAGATCTAAAAGATGGATATATGCTGTTTATAACGAATTCTGGAAGACATCCCAGATTGAGGCGGCTACCCGCCTTAGGGCTATAGATCAAGCTAATTTAGAAAAAGTTCTGGCAGTTGTAGATAATAGCATTAACACGCTTTCTTCCCGCATTTACACATTGGATAATATTGTGTCATCTG
Source organism: Lissotriton helveticus (assembly GCF_964261635.1). NCBI lineage: Eukaryota > Metazoa > Chordata > Amphibia > Caudata > Salamandridae > Lissotriton > Lissotriton helveticus. Next base: position 609,850,683 of record NC_136063.1, read on the forward strand.
TTGTTGATATTGTGCAAGATGAAGTGTCTGTTTTGTACCATGGTCAAAATCACTTGTGTTCTGTTATGCAGTTTGCTTGGACCCTGCAGACTCTCAAGGCCGGAAAAGTGCCATGGCATTACAAGAATACCTCTTCCCTATTTGCCCCGTTTAATTTGACCGATAAGCAACGTTTACTTTCAATGAAGGATGCTTCTTTTTCCATGCTACACATTGAACGATTAGAATCCTTACCTTTTTCTGTGGCAGAGGCCACTACTGCAACGTGGCTTATCCATGGGTTAATAACTCTACCGTTTCCTCTGTTCGAGTTTAAAAATTGTATGAAGTATTTTGCCATTGGTAGATACAAGCCTCTTGGCAGTTCCTATCTCCATGAGGCTTGGTCGCTTCCTTTTCCATATAGATGCCTTAGGGAGGGCAAGGAAGTTTATCTGAATGGTGAAGAATGCACTGTAACACCGGATCACTCATTAATGTGTAGACATATCCAATTACACGGCTCCTGTAATCAAGAAGAGCCTAATTTAGCATGTGTTTTGAAAGGTACCCCGCTATCGTTCCCACATTCACATTACTGGCAAATGGGAGTTATTTACTATTAAACAATGAGGATTTCTGTGGGTTAATAAAAGGCATTGCTTATGTCATTACCGTCAGTGAGCGTGTGGTTTGCTGTAAAAATGTGATGTATCCACCCACGCATGGGAAACTGGATGTTTCCATCAGGCCGAGGATTCCGACCTTGGAAGCAGAGTTCAATAAGATGTGTCGCATAAGAGCTCTATTGTCCCAAAAAGTAGTTGCCCTCACATCTGCTCCTGAAACATTTGTCCTTCAAGTGGCTAACACCCGCACGGAGGTGCATGCTTTATTAAATACTGACTTGCTGTTACATTTTGGTGAATTAATTCACACAATCTTTAATGCATCCTCCACAACTGGGCTGGCGCACTTTTTAAAAGTGGTTAGCAGCGACCTTGTGACTTCGTTTCAAAGTATATTCGATGTCTTTCCTGCTTTCATTCATCCGATCTTTTCCAGCCTGTTTGGTGGATTTCCCATTTTTCTGGCGCTGGCTGCAGGCGTTCTTTTGCTATTTTGCTTCATTCAAAATAAATGCACATCCTGTGTTTCAAGACGAGCTGTCACGACTGGCACTGTTTCGGAACAGAATACTTGAATACTATGGATCGCTGCCACTTGCCACCTTCAGTGCAGCTTATGGATTATCGTTTCGATTTTCCTATTCTACATGTGTCCAGCCTGTCTTTCATTGCCTGAGCTGCGATTTCGACTGGGCCCTGGATTTGTGTCTCTGCAATACGGTGTCTCCTGATGTGGATTATAGCCAGCTCATAAGCCCCTTCGTTGCTCATGAATTGCTTTGTTCTGACGGAGGGATTATGGCCTTTGCAGCGATGCATGGAATACTGGGTCGTTGGAATGTATTTGCAGCGTCGCAAGATTTCTTGGCACACAGCTTCATTGAGTACCCACCGAGTTGCCCTTTGATGGTGCTAGAGGCTCCGGTCATTGATGAGCTTGATGTTCTTTCCCACTATTAAATTGGATGGCTGAACTTTTTTTGGATGAGAACAGTGACTTCCTATTGGAAGCTGTTGCTGCGTATTTTGCATATTCAATGTTAGGATGAAGTATTTCATCACCATTAATTGGCCATTGCACATTTTTTTAGTATTTTTTTTATTTTTTTCTGGCATATGACAATTTTCTCTGTCCCAGGCCTATTGACTTTGCCCGAACTAATGACTGAACTTTCTTGCTTATTAGATATTTTTAGGTGAAATTTTTTTTTCACGTGCGCAAATTTGAGCTGATTGTCGTTCTTGGACTCTGCTTTCAAAAGTTTGCCCCTTATCTTATATTTTCTTGTGTTATCCGTGCTTGGATCAAAGGGAGGGTGTCATATTGATATGCTTTGCCTTCGCACTGTGTTAAGTTAGCATGAGCTTATTAGGAGTTTAAACGCCATTTTACCTTTCTGCTTCTTCTGCACACGACACATATTGTTGTTAGAGCTTTTAGCTCAGTAGAATATTTTGCTTCACACGAAAAATAACATGTTTTGCTATTAGTATCAGCTTTGCTTGGTAAGCTATGTCTGTACAGTGAGTGCCGAGGCCTTCAAGGTTAGTTCAACACAGTGGTTGTTGTGAGGTTTGATCTTTCCACGTTCTAGACATAACATACATGCAGCTGCGGCCAACTTTGGCGTTAGGCGCGTTTTATATTGTACTGCACAGAGCACACTCACACACTTGATGATGTTTTGCATGCATAGAGCTGGTGGAAGATGATGTGATCCCTTACCACTAGGATCAAAGGTATGGGGCCGCCCTGCTAAAACCCAAAGAGACCTTCTTAGATATAATATAATGTACTAGCAAGGGAGGGTACGGTTTAGGTGCTATTTAGCCTTCTCCCCTCTAGCATTTTAACATGCTTTCTCCCTTTGTATTCTATGGACTAGTAACTATGCTGATTACTTTGATTCTTATAATATGTTTGCTTGTATTAGCTAAGATACTGCGCCTGAGAACACTGCCTTAGAAAATAAACATTTCAAATGTGCACGTGTCCTTATTTACTCCTCGTTCTGGATTGATATGGTTGTATAACAAAAGAGTGTTCATGTGTTCCACGTTACCTGAGGTATTCTAAGTCTATGTTCTGGGTTGTCTAAACATTGGGAGTTTGTAAGAACCAATGAGACACTGATTGCTAGTCTGGTAGGGGATTTTGGGTACTAAGGTGAGTTTTGGCACACCCTAATTCACTGAGGTTCCAAGTCTCTATGCACAGTTCTGTGTAGGAGCAGAATCCCTGTGACAGTGAGTAGCATTTAGAAGGTGTATCTTTATTTTCACAAACCACTGTTCATGAGACAGACAAAAGCTATGATTATATTCCTTAATATCCATCTACCCGCAGTCAAAACCCATGGTTGCTGAGTGTATGATGGGAGGCTAGCAGGAATTTGTTAACTGCATGATGTTTACGCAGATAGAGATAAATCATAGGCAGGCCACTTCTCTGGTATGTGAGAGGTAAGGGCGTAAGGATGCAGACCCCTTTATTTGTTTCACTAGCCCATTTGTCTGCCAATAGACCTTTTTCAGCCAGTAGGCAAGAAGCTACTCATGTGTGCATGAAACACCTGTTTGTGTGGTGTCTGTTGAATTTCAAACATCTTTTAGGGCATGGATGTCATTGGATTGAATTGCAAAATGTGTTTTTGGGGTAGTTCACTTTTTTCGTGTGTGTTAAATAAATGCCTACATTGTTTGTCTACCCCTTCTTGTAGTGGTCTGGCCATGTGGCTGGTGGCCATTTTGTGAAGCCAGCCAGTATGCTTTACCATAGGCCTGCATTGTTTAGCATTGTCTGTCTTCCCTTTCTTGTTATTGTGGTGGTGGACTGGCCATGTGGCTGGCGGCCATTTTGTACAGACAGCCAGTGTGCTTTTCCCATAGGCCTGCAAGCTTTCTTTGTGATGGACATGCCCTGCCCTTTTTGTTGTTTTGCATGCAGCAAAAAATGCAGGACAGTTAACAACATTTTGTAATACATTTACTATATTATTAATCTGAGTTGATTCACTATGTGGCCTAGTCTACCTATAGGCCTATTTCAGCCAGTAGACCCGAGCTACTCATGTGTGCAGGAAACAACTGTTTATGTGGTGTCTGTTGACTTTAAACATCATTTAAGGCATGGATGACATTGAATTGTGTTTTTTGGGATATTTCACTTTTTTCGCGTGTGTTAAATAAATGCCTTTGTTGGTTGTGTGTGGTATGGTTGTTGTTGTGTAACTTGCAAACCTTTTTTTGGCTCTGTAGTTTTTCGTTTTTACAGTTGTTGCATTAAAGCTGTGTTGTTTACTAAGCCTCTTTTGTCTGGCAATATAGGCCTACTTGAATTCATTGTTTTACAGGCCTCCTGCTTGTTGTTGTGTGAGTGACCATGTGGTTTTGGCCATTTTGTGGTGGTAGTTAGTTAGTGTGCTGCTGTTTCCATATAACTGTATGTCTTTCCTTTGTTCCTCTTGGCTTACTGATTCCATCCCCATTGCCAGCTGCAGCTTCCTGAATGATGCTGCATCCCACATGATGCACAATCACATTCACAAATCCCAATGCCACACAGGATCAGGGCATTTTTGTTTTTGTTCTTCTTCTTTCATATTCTTCCGCAGTGTACACAGTGCAACATGAAAGCCCTTGTTGTCAAAGTCTCACAAATGGCTACAATGTTGTTATGTTCTTTTAATATTCGATTAAATACAATGTATTAATATTAACAAGTGGCACCTCAAGCAGCTCCAGGAAGTTTCCCTCCCCAATTTGGGACTTCTTTTCGGTTAGCAGTAAGAAGGAGAACTTTGCCATATGCTCCATTTGTAAACAAGGTGTTAGTCAGGGTACGCTTGGTACAAACTATGGTACCGGAGGCCAACCTACCCATCTGAAAACACACCACTTGATCCAGTGGGAGGAACACCTTAAAGAAGGCCACAAAAGTAAACCTGTACCCATTTCTGTTGGTGATGATGAAGATGTAGAAGATACTTTCGTAGTGGAAGCTGAACAAGAGGGAGACATTTTCTCTGGAACACAAAGTAGCCCTGTCGCCAGAAGTGCAGTGCTACTGCCCACATCCTCAGCCTGACTCTTACTCTTGTACCACTGAGCTGTTGCTGAGAGTGAGACACTACGGTGGCAACAGAGTACTGCAACAAAAAAAAAGGTCGGCGTTGAGCCTAACAACATCTGGCATCTAGAAGGGATGTACTTTGTTACAACGCATGCTTTTACCGCGCATGCTGTTACAACGCAAGTTTTACAACGCAAGCCTTTACAACGCATTGCTTTGGGGGTGCTGGATAGTGAATAGTTTAATTTACTATTCCAACTCCAGTCCCCGTGGATAGTAGGGAAGGTGTTGGATAGTAAATTAAAACTATTCCCTATCCTAGAGCGCCCCCCAGTGCAATGCGTTGTAATGGGTTTCGTTGTAAAACCTGTGTTGTAAAAGCACTGCGTGGTAAAAGTTGCATGGTAAAGGATGTTTCCCATCTAGAAGTCACCTGCATCAGTGGAACCAGAAAGGAAAAAAATACAGCCTACCGTTCTCAGCTTGTTTGGGTCAGAGGGGCAGTAGGAACGCAACCACCCAATGGCACGTTTGTACGATGCGCAGCTGGCTAAAATGTTAGCGTTGGACCTTCTCCCTTTTTCTTTTGTGGAAGGGGTGGGTTTTCTTGAATTGGTGACAGCCATCTACCCAAAATGGAAGGTTCCCAGCTGGACCTATTTTGTCAGAATTGCTATTCCAGCACTACATCACGAGTTGCTGGAATCTCTTGGACTAGCTTTGCGGCAGAGTGCTGTTCACAGTATCCACATGACAACAGACATGTGGACCACTGATTACATGTGCATGACTGCACACTGGATATCTTTTGTAGGGGTTAGAGAAAAGATATCTTCAGGTGATGACACTACTGTGATTTTTAATGCCACTCGGAAACATGCAACTGTAGCCATGATTGCCATGGAGAAATCTCATACTGGTGCAAACGTTTTGGAAGAGTTTAACAGCAAGGTCTTTGAATGGCTGCTCCCAAGAGGGCTTAACATTGGTTTTATTGCCACGCACAATGGCAGTAATATAGTTAAGGCCATGGACAATGATGGCTATTTCAGGGTCCTGTGTTCCGTGCACTGCATAAACATCAGCAACTTACAGACCACCTGCAGAAGAATATGCACACATTTCAGCCATTCTTTTAAAGCCCGGAAGCAGCTGAGGATCATTCAACTTGAGTATAGAATGCCAGTTAAAGCACTCAGTCAGGAGGTGCCAACACGTTTGAACTCAACTTGTTACATGCTTGACCTTCTGTTTGAGCAGTACAGACCAATCAATGAATATGTCAAGCGAATACTAGGGTATTCTAGTGTGAAAGGCATGACCCTTTAGATGGACGAATGGGGCCTATTTAAGTGCCTGACAGAGATGCTACTTCCTTTCGAGCTCTTCACTGGAGAAGTCAGCAAGGAGGACTGTACTAAGGGCAAAGCTAACCCATTGTTGCACATGCTACAGGAACAGCTGAAGGGGGTGTCTGCAATGTACGCAGGTGTGGTGGAAAAAAGAAGCATATGAGTTGGTGGAGAGTTATCCCTTTGCTTAACTGAAAATACAACGGTGCAAAATAATATTGTGTCATCCAAACATTACATTTCTGCCACCATTCTGGATGCACTGTACAAATCAGAACTGAACACTAACACATTAATTCCTTTTTCACAAATGGATGTTGCCAAGTACAAACATTGGATAGCT